>NC_090926.1:1298434020-1299877503 GCF_040938575.1 Ambystoma mexicanum
CTCACTTCTCTCCACCTCTTCAAGATTACTGGGATGAGTATGAGAGTCCCAGTAATGATTCTCCCTTCTCTTCAATATTACTGCAATAAGTATGAGGGCCCCAGTAATGATTTTCACTTCTCTCCACCTCTTCAATATTACTGGATTAAGTATTAGGGTCCTAGTAATGATTCTCACTTCTCTCTACCTCTTCAATATTACTGGGATGAGTATGAGGGTGTCAGTAATGATTCTCCCTTCTCTTCAATATTACTGGAATAAGTATGAGGGTCCCAGTAATGATTCTCACTTCTCTCCACCTGTTTGGTATTACTGGGATGAGTATGAGGGTCCCAGTTATGATTCGCACTTCTCTCCACCTCTTCAATATTACTGGGATGAGTATGAGGGTCCAGTAATGATTCTCACTTCTCTCCACCTGTTTGGTATTACTGGGATGAGCATGAGGATCCCAGTAATGATTCTCACTTCTTCTCAGAAGTCTAGGTGGAGAGCACAGGGCAGAGGCTATCTCTCACTGTGTGCAAGTAGATTTAAGGGAGATTCCGGAGACAATGCTAGAATATAACAGATTAATGGTACATACCAAGCTGTTAGTTGAAACAGGAATTCACAGGAACTGCAGGAGCAGGCTGTAAAGCAAGAAACAGAGAAAAGGCAAAGACAAGCAAGTACGCTGGGCAATACAGATTGATCAGAAATAAGGGTGTACTGGAATATGATAAGGGGTCTCCAGGGATGAAAGAAAGCCCTTGGGATAGGTACCAGCAGATTACTCTTAACAACAGTCATACAGCAACGTCATGACTTGGGCGTGATAAGGAAACTGTTGTACTCAGTGGAAGCGTAAAACTGAAAGGCCATATACTGAGGCAGGTACGACTTCAACGGACTACGTGAAGGCAACAGAAGTCTTCCCTTCTGTGATCTGAATGCAGACCAACCCAGGGTCACACTGTAAAACGGATTCAAGTGGAGACACTACAGTGGACCAAGATGTATACAAGTAGAAAGCAGCATTGAAAGAAATAACCAGGTACAGGACAAGATAGAATATCAGAAGTTGGAACAGGCAGGAAACAAGGCAAGGAGCCCAGAGGAACAGAGCAGAAGACAGAGGAGTGTGGCAAGGCTGCCAGGCAAAGAGGCCCAGAGGAGAATGGCAGAAGGCCGTGGAGTGCGGAAAAGCTGGCAGACAAGGAAGCCCAGAGGAGAAGGGCGGAAGGTAGCGGAGTACGGCAGAGCCGTCAGGTGGGAGCCCAGAGGAGCAGGGCGGAAGGCAGCGGAGTGCGGCAGAGCCATCAGGCGGGAGCCCAGAGGAGCAGGGCGGAAGGCAGTGGAGTGCGGCAGAGCCACCAGGTAGGAGCCCAGAGGAGCAGGGCCGAAGGCTGCAGCAGAATGGAGACAGAGCTGCAAGCATCAACAGCAACAGGAATCAAAAGGCCAAAAGAGGATATCCAGGAAAGGTCAAAAACTGGTAACAGGAGCACCAGCACGAACTTCCAGAGAAAGCAGTTGACTGACAACTGCTTCTGTTCAGAGTGAGTTTATAAAGGCCCTCCCAGCCAGCAGGCCAGTACGGTGGTGCTGATTGCAGACGCTGGCAGCTGTGTTCAATTAAGTCCAGCCCTGGCTTCAGTAGCCTGCAGCAGTAGCAGCAGTGGATTCTAATCAAGCGCTCTCCAGCTCTCTGCAGCCGCTGAGCCTGCAGTAGCTTGGAACAGGTGAATGCAATCAGGCCCTCTGCAGCCGAGCCTGCAGTAGCTTGGAACAGGTGAAGGCAATCAGGCCCTCTGCAGCTTTTAGTAGCTTGCTGCAAACAAATGTATTTAATATGCCTCCTCCAGCCCTCTGCCTTTTGGACAGCCTACATGTCACAGAATGCATCTGCTGGTTTAATCCAAAATCTGGGATGGAACATGCAATTAGATTAGTCCAAAACTTCCACGGTAAAACAAGGAAATAAAGGAACAGGCGCTTGTAAAGGGGCTGGGAGGCAGGCAAGCAGAATCGTGACACTTCTCTCCACCTCTTCAATATTACTGGGATGAGTATGAGGGTCCCAGTTATGATTCTCCCTTCTCTTCAATATTACTGGAATAAGTATGAGGGTCCCAGTAATGATTCTCACTTCCCTCCACCTCTTCAATATTACTGGGATGGGTATGAGGGTCCCAGTAATGATTCTACCTGCTCTTCAATATTACTGGAATAAGTAAAACGGTCCCAGTAATGATTCTCACGTCCCTCCGCCTCTTCAATATTACTGGGATGGGTATGAGGGTCCCAGTAATGATTCTCCCTTCTTTTCAATATTACTGGGATGAGCATGAGGGTCCCAGTAATGATTCTCACTTCTCTCCACCTGTTCAATATTACTGGAATAAGTATTAGGGTCCCAGTAATGATTCTCACTTCTCTCCACCTCTTCAATATTACTGGAATAAGTATTAGGGTCCCAGTAATGATTCTCACTTCTCTCCACATCTTCAATATTACTGGAATGAGTATGAGGGTCCCAGTAATGATTCTCACTTCTCTCCACCTCTTCAATATTACTGGGATGAGTATGAGGGTCCCAGTAATGATTCTCACTTCTCTCCACCTCTTCAATATTACTGGGATGAGTATGAGGGTCCCAGTAATGATTCTCACTTCTCTCCACCTCTTCAATATTACTGGGATGAATATGAGGGTCCCAGTAATGATTCTCACTTCTCTCCACCTCTTCAATATTACTGGGATGAGCATGAGGGTCCCAGTAATTATTCTCACTTCTCTCCGCCTCTTCAATATTACTGGGATGAGTATGAGGGTCCCAGTAATGATTCTCACTTCTCTCCACCTCTTCAATATTACTGCGATGAGTATGAGAGTCCCAGTAATGATTCCCACTTCTCTCCACCTGTTTGGTATTACTGGGATAAGTATGAGGGTCCCAGTAATGATTCCCACTTCTCTCCACCTGTTTGGTATTACTGGGATAAGTATGAGGGTCCCAGTAATGATTCTCACTTCTCTCCACCTCTTCAATATTACTGGGATGAGTATGAGGGTCCAGTAATGATTCTCCCTTCTCATCAATATTACTGCAATAAGTATGAGGGTCCCAGTAATGATTCTCACTTCTCTCCACCTCTTCAATATTACTGGGATGAGTATGAGGGTCCAGTAATGATTATCCCTTCTCTTCAATATTACTGGAATACGTATTAGGGTCCCAGTAATGATTCTCACTTCTCTCCACTTCCTCTTCAATATTACTGGAATAAGTATGAGGGTCCCAGTAATGATTCCCACTTCTCTCCACCTCTTCAATATTACTGGGATGGGTATGAGGGTCCCAGTAATGATTCTCCCTTCTCTTCAATATTACTGGGATGAGCATGAGGGTCCCAGTAATGATTCTCACTTCTCTCCACCTCTTCAATATTACTGGGATGGGTATGAGGGTCCCAGTAATGATTCTCCCTTCTCTTCAATATTACTGGGATGAGCATGAGGGTCCCAGTAATGATTCTCACTTCTCTCCACCTGTTCAATCTTACTGGAATAAGTATTAGGGTCCCAGTAATGATTCTCACTTCTCTCCACCTCTTCAATATTACTGTGATGAGTTTGAGGGTCCCAGTAATGATTCTCACTTCTCTCCACCTCTTCAATATTACTGGGATGAATATGAGGGTCCCAGTAACGATTCTCACTTCTCTCCACCTGTTTGGTATTACTTGGATGAATATGAGGGTCCCAGTAATGATTCTCACTTCTCTCCACCTCTTCAATATTACTGGGATGAGCATGAGGGTCCCAGTAATTATTCTCACTTCTCTCCACCTCTTCAATATTACTGGGATGAGTATGAGGGTCCCAGTAATGATTCTCACTTCTCTCCACCTGTTTGGTATTACTGGGATGAATATGAGGATCCCAGTAATGATTCTCACTTCTCTCCACCTCTTCAATATTACTGGGATGAGTATGAGGGTCTCAGGAATGATTCTCCCTTCTCTTCAATATTGCTGGAATAAGTATGAGGGCCCCAGTAATGACTCTCACTTCTCTCCACCTCTTCAATATTACTGGGATGAGTATGAGGGTCTCAGGAATGATTCTCACTTCCCTCCACCGCTTCAATATTACTGGGATGAGTATGAGGGTCTCAGGAATGATTCTCACTTCCCTCCACCTGTTTGGTATTACTGGGACAAGTATGAGAGTCCCAATAATGATTTTCTCTCTTCTCCACTGTTCTTTCGTTTTAATGTTCCATATAACTTCCCACTCCCCTATTGGGCTTCGTTCCTCACTGGGATGAGTATGATTATGATGCTCGTTATGTTTGTTACCCTCCCGGGTCTCTCGCCTTCCCCGTTACCTCTCTGACTTGGGGTTATCGTCACTGGGCCTGAAATCAGGACGGGATGCTTCTTTGTTTGTCAGGTTGACTTCCAGCCTCCCGACTTCTCTCTCTTGTTCTCTGCATCTGCTCTGTCGGGACCTGGTCTGTGGTCTCTGCGTCATTCTTGGACTAAACAGACTACCAACTCTTGGTCATGCCACCACCTACAACTTGATAGGTGGTCTGAGGTTTCCTTCCCTCAGCTCTTCTGCCTCAACGCTTTCCTCACGTTGTCTTCACTCACACTCACCAGCTTGAGTCCTTGTTTGCAAGCTGCGCGTCTCGGTCTGGTTCAGCGTTAGACACAACACTGATTGGAATCTCCCAGGCTTCCTCCTCTGAGAGGATTTCCTCTCCTGCTTTTATGACTGTTAGCTGGGCCTTCCACGGAGGACCGTCCAAGTCCTTTCTTACTGTTGCCCGAGTATTCAGCATGACTCGGGACAATCTTCTTCACAATATTGTACTGATTTCCTTTCTCACATGGATGTAATGTTTCTGCTCCACAGTATCGGAAGTGGGGAGTTCGTGAGTAACTTGGGGAGTTCTTATCCCCAGGGGTGAGTCTCTGCCGGTGAGGTCCTGCATGCTTCTACCCCAAGGGAAGGTATCGCATAGCAGGCTCACCTCAATAGCCTCACAGGGAACGGTTCCCCCGTTGGGAGAAATGACTGAATCCTGCCATTTGACACACCTGCCAAGAAAGAATCCTAAAGTCACCTTGAGGGGTAATTGTTCTCATGGATGGGGAGGAAGAAGGCACAGGATATTCTCCACCAAGGGTGCAGCAGCTGCCTAGGGGTTGAAGAACTCCCTATGTCATCCATTGGGAAATATGTTGCGTGGAAGGAGAGAGAGAGAGAGAGAGAGAGAGAGAGAGGGTGCAGCATTCGGTTCAAGTGTCGACGCTACTCGCATGGATAAGAAGTCAGCCCCTCAAAGGTTTGGTGATTTGCCAAGCATTTTGGGCCTTGTTCTCGCTTCATGCACAGAGTGGGACTTGATAAACAGAGTACCTCATGTACTCAGACCTCGGAGTGTAGTGTAGCACACGTAGCCAAATGAAGATCAGACATCAGTAAGTGAAAACGTTCAGCACTGCAAGGACAGTGTTGGAGACCATAGTTACTCTAGGATTGGCCAGCCTGAACGCAGGAGGGCTGTCTGCCATGACACTACTGCTAGATCCCAACAAGGAGGACAGGCTTTTTAAGGCCTCGTACCATAGGGGCTTAGACACAAGACCGAATCTGATCAATAAAATACCCATCACACATGAGTTTAATTGAAACAAAGGGGCTGTCCGATGTTGAGGCGGTAGAACCTTTGGGAAGCATCTATCACAATTAAGCATGCTAATGGGCAAACTTACCCACAAACCAGAGCACTCACTTGAAGAATGGCTCATAGAGCTGAACTATAAAGTTCTGACTTTGATGGTCCATAGTGGTAGTTGTGTTGCAGAGAGACGTTAGGAGGAGGAGCAGGAGAGCTAGAACGGAACCTGTATTGGCGAAGCCAAATATGCTACATAGCCTGATCCAGAAGACAATGTGGCTAAGTCGAGCGAACCACACTTTAGAACAGGCCAGGCTTAGAGTGAAGGCTAGACTAGAGAGCCAGCTACATGCCTTGCCCCAAAGGCTGGTAGAAGCAGGGCCTTGAGAGGCAAAGCTGGGGAATAGCCTACTGGGAAGCTCAGCTCAGATAACGGTGTTGGCTACAAAGCCATCACCACCAACTATGGAAATGTACATCACTGGAGCTATTCTAGTGGGTGAGGGGGGCCATAGTTACTATAGTGTATTACCAAGGTAGGAGGGAAGAAAACACTTTTTGAAGCAAACAGGATTAGATGGTAAGCTTCACCCATAGGGCAAGATTGAAGTCTACAGGTCCTACCGGAGTAATGCATCAAGAACCCCCAGGGACAAGAGGGGAAGTTCTAAGCCTTGCTTAAGTAACTTATCAGAGAGTATCAATAGCAAGAGGGGACGCTCTAGGTCTTGTGTGAGTAACACATCTGTGAATCTCTATAGCAAAAGGTCGAAGCTACATGTCTTGTAGGAGTAATGCATCAGAGAATCTCTATAGCAAGAGGGGGAGCTCTAGGTCTTGTGGGAGTAATGCATCTGTGAATCTGTATAGCAAGAGGGGAAGCTCTAGGTCTTGTGGGAGTAATGGCTCTGGGAATCTCTATGGCAAGAGGGGAAGCTACATGTCCTTTGTGAGTAATGCATCAGAGAACCTCTATAGCAAGAGGGGAAGCTATATGTCTTGTGGGAGTAATGCATCAGGGTCTATAGCAAGAGGGGAAGCTACCTGTCTTGTGGGAGTAATGCATCAGGGTCTATAGCAAGAGGGGAAGCTACATGTCTTGTGGGAGTAATGCCTCTGTGAATCTCTATAGCAAGAGGGGAAGCTACATGTCTTGTGGGAGTAATGCATCTGGGAATCTCTAGGTCTTGTGGGAGTAATGCATCTGTGAACCTCTATAGCAAGAGGGGAAGCTCTAGGTCTTGTGGGAATAAAGCATCTGTGAATCTCTATAGCAAGAGGAGAAGATACATGTCTTGTGGGAGTAATGCATCTGGGAATCTCTATGGCAAGAGGGGAACCTCTAGGTCTTGTGGGAGTAATGCATCTGTGAAGCTCTATAGCAAGAGGGGAATCTACATGTCTTGTGGGAGTAATGCATCAGAGAATCTCTGTAGCAAGAGGCAAAGCTACATGTCCTGTGTGAGTAAAGCATCTGTGAATCTCTATGGCAAGAGGGGGATCTCTAGGTCTTGTGGGAGGAATGCAACAGAGAATCTCTGTAGCAAGAGGGGAAGCTACATGTCTTGGAGTAATGCATCAGAGCATCTCTATAGCAAGAGGGGAAGCTACATGTCTTGTGGGAGTAAAGCATCTGTAAATCTCTATAGCAAGAGGGGAAGCTCTAGGTCTTGTGCGAGTAAAGCATCTGGGAATCTCTATAGCAAGAGGGGAAGCTCTAGTTCTTGTGCGAGTAAAGCATCTGGGAATCTCTATAGCAAGAGGGGAAGCTCTAGGTCTTGTGCGAGTAAAGCATCTGGGAATCTCTATAGCAAGAGGGGAAGCTCTAGGTCTTGTGCGAGTAAAGCATCTGGGAATCTCTATAGCAAGAGGGGAAGCTCTAGGTCTTGTGGGAGGAGTGCATCAGAGAATCTCTATAGCAAGAGGGGAAGCTACATGTTTTGTGGGAGTAAAGCATCTGTAAATCTCTATAGCAAGAGGGGAAGCTCTAGGTCTTGTGCGAGTAAAGCATCTGTAAATCTCTATAGCAAGAGGGGAAGCTCTAGGTCTTGTGCGAGTAAAGCATCTGGGAATCTCTATAGCAAGAGGGGAAGCTCTAGGTCTTGTGCCAGTAAAGCATCTGGGAATCTCTATAGCAAGAGGGGAAGCTCTAGGTCTTGTGCCAGTAAAGCATCTGGGAATCTCTGTAGCAAGAGGGGAAGCTCTAGGTCTTGTGGGAGGAGTGCATCAGAGAATCTCTGTAGCAAGAGGGGAAGCTACATGTCTTGTGGGAGAAAAGCATCAGAGAATCTATAGCAAGAGGGGAAGCTCTAGGTCTTGTGCGAGTAAAGCATCTGGGAATCTCTATAGCAAGAGGGGAAGCTCTAGGTCTTGTGGGAGGAATGCATCAGAGAATCTCTGTAGCAAGAGTGGAAGCTCTAGGTCTTGTCGGAGTAAAGCATCTGTGAATCTCTATAGCAAGAGGGGAAGCTCTATGTCTTGTGCGAGTAAAGCATCTGTGAATCTCTATAGCAAGAGGGGAAGCTCTAGGTCTTGTGCGAGTAAAGCATCTGTGAATCTCTAGCAAGAGGGGAAGCTCTAGGTCTTGTGCGAGTAAAGCATCTGTAAATCTCTCTAGCAAGAGGGGAAGCTCTAGGTCTTGTGGGAGTAAAGCATCTGTAAATCTCTATAGCAAGAGGGGAAGCTCTAGGTCTTGTGCGAGTAAAGCATCTGTAAATCTCTATAGCAAGAGGGGAAGCTCTAGGTCTTGTGCGAGTAAAGCATCTGTGAATCTCTATAGCAAGAGGGGAAGCTCTAGGTCTTGTGCGAGTAAAGCATCTGTAAATCTCTATAGCAAGAGGGGAAGCTCTAGGTCTTTTGCGAGTAAAGCATCTGTCAATCTCTATAGCAAGAGGGGAAGCTCTAGGTCTTGTGCGAGTAAAGCATCTGTAAATCTCTATAGCAAGAGGGGAAGCTCTAGGTCTTGTGGGAGGAGTGCATCAGAGAATCTCTGTAACAAGAGGGGAAGCTACATATCTTGTGGGAGTAAAGCATCAGAGAATCTCTATAGCAAGAGGGGAAGCTCTAGGTCTTGTGGGAGGAATGCATCAGAGAATCTCTATAGCAAGAGGGGAAGCTCTAGGTCTTGTGGGAGGAATGCATCAGAGAATCTCTGTAGCAAGAGGGGAAGCTCTAGGTCTTGTGCGAGTAAAGCATCTGGGAATCTCTATAGCAAGAGGGGGAAGCTCTAGGTCTTGTGGGAGGAATGCATCAGAGAATCTCTGTAGCAAGAGGGGAAGCTCTAGGTCTTGTGGGAGTAAAGCATCTGTGAATCTCTATAGCAAGAGGGGAAGCTCTAGGTCTTGTGCGAGTAAAGCATCTGTGAATCTCTATAGCAAGAGGGGAAGCTCTAGGTCTTGTGCGAGTAAAGCATCTGTGAATCTCTAGCAAGAGGGGAAGCTCTAGGTCTTGTGCGAGTAAAGCACCTGTAAATCTCTATAGCAAGAGGGGAAGCTCTAGGTCTTGTGGGAGTAAAGCATCTGTAAATCTCTATAGCAAGAGGGGAAGCTCTAGGTCTTGTGCGAGTAAAGCATCTGTAAATCTCTATAGCAAGAGGGGAAGCTCTAGGTCTTGTGCGAGTAAAGCATCTGTGAATCTCTATAGCAAGAGGGGAAGCTCTAGGTCTTGTGGGAGTAAAGCATCTGTAAATCTCTTATAGCAAGAGGGGAAGCTCTAGGTCTTGTGCGAGTAAAGCATCTGTAAATCTCTATAGCAAGAGGGGAAGCTCTAGGTCTTGTGCGAGTAAAGCATCTGTAAATCTCTATAGCAAGAGGGGAAGCTCTAGGTCTTGTGCGAGTAAAGCATCTGTGAATCTCTATAGCAAAAGGGGAAGCTCTAGGTCTTGTGCGAGTAAAGCATCTGTGAATCTCTATAGCAAGAGGGGAAGCTCTAGGTCTTGTGCGAGTAAAGCATCTGGGAATCTCTATAGCAAGAGGGGAAGCTCTAGGTCTTGTGCGAGTAAAGCATCTGGGAATCTCTATAGCAAGAGGGGAAGCTCTAGGTCTTGTGCGAGTAAAGCATCTGGGAATCTCTATAGCAAGAGGGGAAGCTCTAGGTCTTGTGGGAGGAATGCATCAGAGAATCTCTGTAGCAAGAGGAGATGCTACATGTCTTGGAGTAATGCATCAGAGAATCTCTGTAGCAAGAGGGGAAGCTACATATCTTGGAGTAATGCATCAGAGAATCTCTATAGCAAGAGGGGAAGCTACAGGTCTTGGAGTAATGCATCCGAGAATCTCTATAGCAAGAGGGGAAGCTACATGTCTTGTGGGAGTAATGCATCAGAGAATCTCTATAGCAAGAGGGGAAGCTACATGTCTTGGAGTAATGCATCAGAGAATCTCTATAGCAAGAGGGGAAGCTACATGTCTTGTGGGAGTAAAGCATCAGAGAATCTCTGTAGCTAGAGGGGAAGCTACATGTCTTGTGGGAGTAATGCATCAGAGAATCTCTATAGCAAGAGGGGAAGCTACATGTCTTGTGGGCGTAATGCATCTGTGAATCTCTATAGCAAGAGGGGAAACTACATGTCTTGTGGGAGTAATGCATCAGAGAATCTCTGTAGCAAGAGGGGAAGCTACATGTCTTGTGGGAGTAATGCATCAGAGAATCTCTATAGCAAGAGGGGAAGCTACATGTCTTGTGGGAGTAAAGCATCTGTGAATCTCTATAGCAAGAGGGGAAGCTCTAGGTCTTGTGGGAGGAATGCATCAGAATCTCTATAGCAAGAGGGGAAGCTACATGTCTTGTGGGAGTAATGCATCAGAGAATCTCTATAGCAAGAGGGGAAGCTACATGTCTTGTGAGCGTAATGCATCTGTGAATCTCTATAGCAAGAGGGGAAGCTCTAGGTCTTGTGTGAGTAAAGCATCTGGGAATCTCTATAGCAAGAGGGGAAGCTCTAGGTCTTGTGGGAGGAATGCATATGTAAATCTCTATAGCAAGAGGGGAAGCTACATGTCTTGTGGGATTAAAGCATCTGGGAATCTCTATAGCAAGAGGGGGAGCTCTAGGTCTTGTGGGAGGAATGCATATGTAAATCTCTATAGCAAGAGGGGAAGCTACATGTCTTGTGGGATTAAAGCATCTGGGAATCTCTATAGCAAGAGGGGGAGCGCTAGGTCTTGTGGGAGGAATGCATATGTAAATCTCTATAGCAAGAGGGGAAGCTCAAGTTCTTGTGTAAGTAAAGCATCTGTGAATCTCTATAGCAAGAGGGGGAGCTCAAGGTCTTGTGTGAGTAAAGCATCTGTAAAACTCTATAGCAAGAGGGGGAGCTCAAGGTCTTGTGTGAGTAAAGCATCTGTGAATCTCTATAGCAAGAGGAATAGCTCAAGGTCTTGTGTGAGTAAAGCATCCGGGAATCTCTGTAGCAAGAGGGGACGCTCTAGGTCTTGTGTGAAATGATATGATAAGGTATTTGTAACGCGCCTATACACAAGTGTTTCAAGGCGCGACGAGGCAGGGAGGGGGGGAAACAAGGGGAAGACAGACAAACGATCCTACTAGGCCAGGTGTCATTCAGATCGCGCAAGTGCAGAGGTAAGGGGAAAAGGAGAAAGTGCAGGAGGAGGAGGTGGGGGGGAAAGTGCAGTACAAGGTAAGTAGCGTAATAAAATAATAAATAATAATAAAAGGGCCAGCTGGTGGCAAGTGCGAGGTAAGTGCAGAGCAAGTGCTGGGAAGGGGGCTGTAGGGATGCAGTGACAGTCCCACAGTGCAGGGGGAGCCAGGGAGGCAATGCAAGTGGAGAGTGGCTGGGCCCTGGACCGAGGTCACAGAGTGGCCCAGATGCAGGTTTAGTGCAAACTTCAGTGGGGAGTTTAGCAGGTTTAGCAGGGGAGAGGGAGTAAAGCATCTGTGAATCTCAATAGCAAGAGGGGGAGTTCAAGGTCTTGTGTGTGTAAAGCATCTGTGAAGCTCTATAGCAAGGGGGAAGCTCTAGGTCTTGTGTGAGTAAAGCATCTGTGAATCTCTATAGCAAGAGGGGAAGCTATGTGTCTTGTGTGAGTAAAGCATCTGTGAATCTCTATAGCAAGGGGGGAAGCTCTAGGTCTTGTGGGAGGAATGCATCGGAGAATCTCTATAGCAAGAGGGGAAGCTACATGTCTTGTGGGAGTAAAGCATCTGGGAATCTTTATAGCAAGAGGGGAAGCTCCAGGTCTTGTGGGAGGAATGCATCAGAGAATCTCTATAGCAAGAGGAGAAGCTACATGTCTTGTGGGAGTAATGCATCAGAGAATCTCTATAGCAAGAGGGGAAGCTACATGTCTTGTGGGAGTAAAGCATCTGTGAATCTCTATAGCAAGAGGGGGAGCTCAAGGTCTTGTGTGAGTAAAGCATCTGTGAATCTCTATAGCAAGAGGAGGAGTTCAAGGTCTTGTGGGTAACACATCAGACAACCCTCATTGAAGTTTCAGGGCTACAGTATCCCAGTCCCAGGAGACTGCACATTGCTGGTATCGTCTGACAAAGCCAAGAGAAAAGCCGAAAAGTCTGCTGTGGCCGGGACTGTGAATGAGCTGAAGATAATTGGCTGGGTGCCGACATCCCAGGAGCTTCTGATTGGGTTTAGGGACTGGAGATTGCACTTAAGATACTTTTAGGATAGGCCCGTTCTCTGTAGTTCTTTCCTATAGGTGTTTCTCACCCTGGAACTTGTGAGGAGGGGAGCCTGAAGATTGGGATACCTGATTATTCCATCAGATATCCCAATCGGAGCTCATATCTGTCCTCCTGAGACTGCGGTCTATACACACATACTCTTGGCCACTGAATTTCATGGTGTAGAGCAACTAGTGCTGAAGGGTAATCCTTTCTTAATACCAATATTCAACACTGTCGATTGCATTCCTTGTTCCGACAATGCTTAACCACTGTAGTATTGGCTTCATAATAAAACTGGTTAGGCTTCCTGCATCTTATGTACAAGTGCTCTGATCACCCCTCCTTGTGACAGCAGCCACATGCTCTACCCCATCCACGTTTTGCAGGCTCTACTCCCTTGATAAAGTTCCTGCGCTGTTGAATTAGCTTAAAGACTGTTCCCTCCCTCCTTCCCACAGATTCATGCTTGGGACCTCACTCATGAGTGTTTGGAATAGGACCGAACATAGTAAGTATAAGTTACTCCCCCCTAGTGACTATGGAACTCCTCCTCCCCCCAGAGAGGAAACCAGTACATTAGCTTGTTAAGAAAAGAACTGAAGTGAGGAGCCTGCAAGCGTGTGATGGCTGTAGCTGTGGCATGCTGCGATCACCTGCTCACACGCTCTGGCTTCTTTAAGTAGTACAACTTACTTCCTCACACTCCGGTCCCGACCCTAGAGTCCCAGCTATCCCATGAGTATGGCGAAAATGGGGCTCTGGACTGAGAGTGTAATAGTTTGGTAAGTAATGTATAAACCGTACATTACATGTGGTTCAGCCATATATTTCATTACTGAAAAAGTGGTGTATTCATGGAGCAGTCTGTAAAACAACACAATTTCAGCAAAGCTGGGACCGGCACAAGGGGACTCTGTTATGTGAGGAATAGACGATGAGGTCACGCAGACTTGGCAGTCAGGGTGCTGAACTGCCTATATTCTGGAGCATGCATTTCAAGAAGGTGCATGCTCTCATACTCCAAGATGCTTGTTGGGAGGGGAGCCGCGGACGGGACAACGCCCACTTGACATTATTTGGGTGGTGCTGTCCTATTCTCGTGCCCTTGGGATAAGTGTAATGGCAGGGTTTGGGGAAGTGGTTAAGAAGTATTTGTTCACTCCAGGGTGACCTCTCTCTGTCTTCCTCTCTTTCTCCCAGGACCAGTTTGACGTGATTGAGCGGCACACCCAGTGGGGCTTGGAGCTTGTAGAAAAATATGTGAAGTTTGTGAGGGAGCGGACAGAGATCGAACAGCAGTATGCCAAGCAGCTGAGGTAAGGATGCCCTCTTCTGGAGGTGATGGCTATCGGGGTTGCAGATGTCCGAGCGCCTCCTGCTGTGAGTGAGGGAATGCTTGTGAGGGTAAGTAGGGCTAACATTTTCAGTTGAGGCCGAGGTAAGATCGCCCCTTGCTGTGAGGGAACGCTTGTGAGGGCAAGTAGAGGTGCAGATATTCAGGTGAAGCTGAGGTGGGAGAATGCCCTACTGTGAGGGAATGCTTTTGTGGGTAAGTAGGGCTAACATTTTCAGGTGAAGCTGAGGTGGGAGCATGCCCTGCTGTGAGGGAATGCTTGTGAGGGCAAGTAGAGGTGAAGATATTCAGGTGAAGTTGAGGTGGGAGCGCCCCTTGCTGTGTGGGAATGTTTGAGAGGGCAAGCAGAGGTGAAGCTGTGGTACCACGCCTCCTGCTGTGGGAGATGGCTGTTGAGTGTAAGCTGAAGCGAGTCCTTATAAGGGGTACACAGATGAGCAGTCCTTACTACTACATGTGTAGTGGTCAAAATAAGTGTAGATGGGAATGGTGCCCACTGTGGGAAGAAGCAGAGGTGGTCCAGGGTTGAGGCTACTCACTGCTGAATGCAATTGGTGACCAAAGGCTGAGGCGAGAACCCCTGCCATGACGGGGAAGGCGAAAGGAAGCTGTAGTGGGACCTTTGCGTACTGGGTCCAGGGAGTGAAGTGGAAATAGAGCTCCGCGCCTGTTCTGAAGTGGAGTGGTTGGTGGGGTGCACATACCCATATAGGGGTGTTATTGTGATGCTGACCGATTGCCTTGAGTTGGTCAAAAGATTGTTCACATTCTTGCCGACGCTTCTCAGTCTGGTGGCTAGAATGTATGGGTACCTTGGTCCCAAACATTACAGAGGTGTCTGAACAGAATACGACTTGGGAACATTTCATAAGTCACGAAAACTAGGAGTCTCGGGAGGATAGCTCAGCAGAAACGTGCTCGCCTTGGAAGCAAGACGACGCTGAGCAGCACAGGTTCGAGCCCCAGGTCCGCGCTTAGAAACCTCTGGGTGTTAAGCGTGTTATAAATAACCCATCATATCATATCAATATTCACCATTCCCCTTAACAAGCCAAGTGCCAAATCAGAGTAATAAATTAATGATCCACCTGGACTGGATCAGCCTGCAACAAATCAGATCTTCTCCCTTGAACCTGGATCCACGCAATTACACACATCATTCCTCCATTTAACATGCACCCACACTATTCCACACATCACTGCTTCTCCCTCTGGATACACGCTATTACACACATCACTCCTTCTCCCTTTAACCTGCACCCACACTATTACACACATCACTCATTCTCTCTTTAACCTGCACCCACACTTTTCCACACATCACTGCTTCTCCCTTTAACCTGCACCCACACTATTGCACACATCATTCCTCCCTTTAACCTGGATCCACGCTATTACACACATCACTCCTCCCTTTAACCTGCACCCACACTATTACACACATCACTCATTCTCTCTTTAACCTGCACCCACACTTTTCCACACATCACTGCTTCTCCCTTTAACCTGGATCCACACATTTACACACATCACTCCTTCTCCCCTTAACCTGCACCCACACTATTGCACACATCACTCTTCCCTTTAACCTGGAGCCACGCTATTACACACATCACTGCCTCTCCCTTTAACCTGGATCCACGCTATTACACACATCACTCCTCCCTTTGACCTGCACCCACACTACTACACACATCAATCCTTCTCCCTTTAACCTGCACCCACACTTTTCCACACATCACTGCTTCTCCCTTTAACCTGGATCCACACATTTACACACATCACTCCTTCTCCCCTTAACCTGCACCCAAACTATTGCACACATCACTCTTCCCTTTAACCTGGAGCCACGCTATTACACTCATCACTGCCTCTCCCTTTAACCTGGATCCACGCTATTACACACATCACTCCTCCCTTTGACCTGCACCCATACTACTACACACATCACTCCTTCTCCCTTTAACCTGCACCCACACTATTCCACACATCACTGCTTCTCTCTTGAACCTGCACCCACACTTTTCCACACATCACTGCTTCTCCCTTTGACCTGCACCCACACTATTGCACACATCACTACTTCTCCCCTTTAACCTGTACCCAGGCTGTTTTTTATTTTTTTTGTGTGATTTAGTTTCAACATTAAATATTTACACATGCATGAAAATAAATAAAACTATTGTTAAAAAAGAGAATCGGTACAATAAATGGTCCAATACGAAAAATTCAGACATGAGAACATTCATATCAAATACATATAACATTTTAAATACCATTTCTAAATCAACTATTTATAATAACGTTTCTATCCTCCTCTCCAAAGCCCATCCCTCTTCTGCCCCATCTGACCCTGTTCCCTCCCTTCTTATTCATAAGATCTTCCCTCTACTCATTCCCTACCTAATCTCCTTCTTCAATATCTGCCTTTCCTCGGCCTCCTTCCCCTCTGCTTTCAAGCATGCCACTATCATTCCGATCCTGAAGAAACCTACCGCTGATCCCCTGCTCACCTCTAACTTCCGCCCTATCTCACTTCTCCCTTTCCTCTCTAAACTTCTTGAGCGCCTTGCCTACTCGCAGCTCTCTTCCTTTGTCACTAATCTCACTCTCCTTCCCCCCTCTCAATCTGGCTTTCGCCCGAAACACTCTCCTGAAACAGCCCTCACTTACATCCTTAACTCCCTCCTCATCGCTCGACACTCTAAGCAATCCTCTGTCCTTATTCTTCTTGATCTCTTGGCTGCCTTCGACACTGTTGATCACCCCCTTCTCCTCAACACTCTCTGCTCCTTTGGGTTCAAAGGCTCTGTTCTTAACTGGTTATCCTCTTACCTCTCCTCCCGCTCTTTTACTGTTTCCTGGGGCAGCCGCTCCTCTCCTTCCCACCCTCTCGAATACAGAGTTCCCCAAGGCTCGGTGCTTGGTCCTTTCCTATTCTCACTCTACAGCTCCCTCCTTGCCCCTGTGATCTCCTCTTTTGGCATCTCTCACCATTTCTATGCCGATGACACGCAGATCTTTCTTTCCTTCTCTTCCTTCTCTCCTGACCTCCACCTTAAACTTTCCTCCTGTCTCACTGCTATTAAAAACTGTATGGCTTCCTGCTTTCTTTCCCTTAACTCTGACAAAACCGAAGTAGTTTTCTTCTCTTCCAACTCCCTTCCCCCACCTTCTCCTCCCCCTTTTATTCATTTTCCTCCCTCTAATCAAAACATTCTCCCACCACGCTCGTAACCTGGGCTTTCACTTTGACTCTTCTCTCACTTTTTCCCACCATATCTCACTCACCTCTCGTGCCTGTCGCTTCCACCTCTACAATATTCGCAAAGTTCGCTCCTCTCTTACTATTCATGCTACTAAACTCTTAATCTCCTCCCTTATCTTCTCTCGCCTCTTCTACTGCTCCTCCTTACTTTTTGGTCTTCCCACTTCACATCTTTCCCCCCTGAAATCTATCTATCACTCTGCCATCCGTACCCTCTGTCTCCTCTCCCCCCGAGACTCCATCTCTGCTTCCCTATCCTCCATTGGCTGGCTCCCCTTTCATTCTCAACTTAAATTTCACTTCCTCTGCCTGGTCTTCAAATCTCTCCATGATCTTGCTCCGCCTTATCTCTCTTCCCTTCTCTCTTTCTACACTCCCTCTCGTCCCCTTTGTTCCGCTGACCACTTCCTCCTCACTGTTCCTCCCTCCCACTGTGCCTCCTCCCGTTTCTGCTCCTTCCAACTTCTGGAACTCCTTACCTCTTTCTATCCGCTCTAAATTTTCCTCTTTCCGCATGTCCCTCAAATCTCTCCTTCCCCATTCCCCGCCATGACACCCTCTCCTCTCACTCCCCTCTCCCACCCTTTTTCCCTCTTCCCCCTTAAACTCTCCCCCCCTCGCCCCCACCCCTTCCTCACCCCACCACCTCCTTTCCATCCTCCTCCTACCCTCCCTCCCTCTTCCACCTAGCCCTCCCCCTCCTCTCCCCTCCCCCCTCTGAATAATTGCTCTACACACTGTTTTGGTGACTGATTCATGATTGTAATTTGCTTCTGTTGTTACAGTTTTTTGTTATATTAAATGTACCCTGTTGTTGTAAATGTACAACGCTTTGGTATAAAGCTCTATATAAGATTAATAAATACAAATACAACAGACAAACTTCTTTCAAAATTCATAACTGAGGTGACCAAATGGTCACTAGGCTCCACCAAAGCATGTCCCATGTGACCAAAGGGTGCTTTTTTAAGTAAAAATCAAGAGGCTTTTCGAAGATTACATAGACTAGAGCAGGGCCTTTAATGCCTGAACCCATAACAGTTTGGTTGGCAATAGATTTAATTTCACCCTTAGCCACATGTCGCCTGCTTTTTTAGGAGGGTGTTTTATCATAAAATCCTGCAACACATTTTGAGGTTTTATATCCAGGCTGAAATGGTCAAAGATTTGATAAAATACCAGATGTTCACGAATCAGGATCCAGTCTGTCTCATACAGTTTCCTCTTGATCCTGTCAGGAGTATGTTGCAAGTCCTCGACCAATCGAGAATTTTTATCCAGAATATCCCGGGAGTTTATCATCCATGCATTTAATACCCAACATCCACTCCCATTCAATTCCTCCTTCAATTGTTCAAAGAGAGGAAATATTGGGGGGAATAATGTGCTACGGAATAACCTTCTGCGCAGATAACTTTGACCTCCAGAGATACAAGCCCCAAAATGTGGCGCACTGCAACAAAAGGAATTCCCCATGGTAAGGACAAAACACGTTTCCATATAAAAGACTCAGCCTTAGACCAAGCTAGACCACCTTCTCAGCCCCATAGATCAACCTAGGCACTATCATTTGGTTGCAAATCTTAATGGCTGGCAAGGCCAAAAAACAACCATCTTTCTTGTCCATTACCCAAAGACGTGTTGCAGCCGCGACTGCTTCAAGCCTCGGAGCTTGGTGCGCCATACCCAATGATTTCCTAGCTTTAAACAGTGCCAGGTATCTGAACGCCCGAACCTCCTCCAACCTCTGTTCATTTATGTACCAGGCAAAGTTCAGTCTCCCAGAGCACATTTTCCAACGGTTTACTACCATGACCTTTGACTTGGGGGAGATTGACTGTCAAGCCAAGGTCCCCATAGAACTCCCCAGCTGCTTTTAGTTTTCTTTGCATGCCTATTGCTGTATAGTCAAGCAAAACCAGGTAATCTGTGTACAATAAGTACTGTATTTTGATCAAACCCAACCTCGGCGGGTTTACCATTGAATCAACTAGTGCCGTCCTTACTCCGAATATATCCAAATTAAAAAGAAAAGGGGAAAGCACACAGCCCTGCCGGAGAACCTGCACCCACATTATTACACACATCACTGCTTCTCCCTTTAACCTGGATCCACGCTACTGCACACATCACTGCTTCTCCCTTTAACCTGCACCCACACTATTGCACACATCACTGCTTCTCCCTTTAACCTGCATCCACACTATTGCACACATCGCTGCTTCTCCCTTTAACCTGGATCCACTCTACTGCAGACATTACTGCTTCTCCCTTTAACCTGCACCCACACTATTACACACATCACTGCTTCTCCCTTTAACCTGGATCCACGCTACTGCACACATCACTGCTTCTCCCTTTAACCTGCATCCACATTATTGCACACATCGATGCTTCTCCCTTTAACCTGGATCCACGCTACTGCAGACATTACTGCTTCTCCCTTTAACCTGCACCCACACTATTGCACACATCGCTGCTTCTCCCTTTAACTTGCGCCTCTGCTTGAATTCCTGTTTTTCATCTTTCTCCTCATATCTCTAGGGTTGGATGTCCCTGGCAAGGGCACAATATGACAACTTCGAACCAACCCAAGATGCTCTGATAGCATTACAGTTGTGGTAGTTGTGGTAGGTCAGAGTCAGGAGACGATCAAGCTTGCATTGTAACTGCCTTTTCTTTTTCCCCAAAAAATCTGAGCTTTCCCTATGTCTAAGATTCTACTCTATAAAGGACATGTTCAAATGTATCTGACAGGTTGTCTTTACAAAACCAAAAAAGTCCTCTGTCCAGAATCCTACACTAACCTAAGCTCTTTTCCTATCACTGTTAAGAAAATTGACCTCCACCCTGGTGTGTCTTTCATAATGGGCTCTTTGCCCCTGGTGCAGTCTATGGCTGAATGTCTTTTTCAATAAATTCTTCTTCTACCCAGTTCCATTAAATCCACAACAATGTATCTTGTTCTCTTTTCTCCCTTTTGTGGACCATTGGGTCCGTATCCATCCCCCTGTAGTAAGTGTATCTCTGGTACTCTTTACCATTAAAGTCAAAGGCTTTTTTACCTGCGAGGCAGCTCTTGGATTTCACTCAGTCTTGGGTTTTGGTTTCTTTCACCCAGTCTTGTGGTATGGTTTTGGTCACCCTACTTAGGGGCCTTGTTCCCCTCGCCCCACCTTGGGGCCATGCCTCACCTCTTCCTGCTCCTCGGAGCAACAGTGTACCTCTCGTCTCATTGCAGGGAATTCGGCTAAGGCTTTGCTGTTTCCTCTGTGTCTTCTTGGTTCTTCGCTACGGGCGGTGCTGGTGCCTTTCTCCTGCGCGCTTCCTGTGGGTCTGCGCTGTTGGTTCTTCAGTCTTACTGTTGTCGGGCAGCTTGTGCTCCACGCTGTGCCTCTCGGCCAGACGTTGCTGGTTCCTCCTCTGGCAGGACTGTGTTCCACCGGCTCTGCCTTGGTTGGGTCTGCCACGCCTGGTGTATGCTCTCCTCTTCCTGCCACACCTCCAAGGGGTAGGGTGTTGCGCATCAGGCCAGCTCTGCGGATGTGTATTTCCTTATTCCAAAGTTGATCGGCTCTTTATCCCTCTGTTAGGGATTGGACTTCACACGGCTCACTCATTCTGGGCGGAGGAACAAAGAGGCAGGGTCAATAGAGGATATTAAAATCTCTGAGAACTATGAGGGGACAGAAGAAAAGAGACACATTCATTCAGTTCTCCTTCATCTTTTTAATATTAGGAAGATCCTACCTCTTAGATTTTCTCGACGGAAATTCTCTTGCAAACTATCATTTTCTCCCCTCTTATTTATTGTCGATCTTCCCAACAGTGTTGTACCAAAACATCGAAGCCAATTTTGCCAAAATGTACGTGGGGGTTGGGTAAGGGGATTAATTACGGTAGAAGGTTGCGGGGGCTCTTCCTATAAGGTTCCCAATGATTTCTTCCTGCAGGAGCAGCTGCTAAGTCCTCCAGACCCCCCCAATCTGGTTTCCTCAGCAGTTTGTCCCTAATAGAGCTACTGAACTGACAAGCCGGGGGGAAGGGGAAGTGGATAAAATAACAGTCAGGTCTCCTTCAACAGCCTTCAACTCCAGGTCCTCTCTGTCTCTCTTGTTGAAGTACCTGCAAATAAATAACTTGGTTATACACCTAGCACATCTAACTCATACCCTTATATTAACCTCTATTACCCAACTTTACCCGACTACCACCGCCCATAGCTAGGAGGCCTTCTTGGTTAGTATTAGACTGCTCTTCTGCTCTCTTTCTGCTGAGTTAAGAATTGCCAAAGTTCTAAAGTTGTCAAAATTGTCAAAATTATCTTTCTATAACTCTTCTCACTGTAAGCAGGCAGCTCTGTTCAAAAGTTCTTGTTACTGGAAAGGCAATTTAGAATTGAGCCATTGAAAGCTTGTGGCTCCAATGGTCCTTTCTTTTCCTCTCTTTATATTTATTATTTTTGCAAAGTCTCTTTAAACAGTTCAAAATAACAAGGAAAAAAGGACAAATTATTATAACCTAAAGTTCTTAGACTTGGATCACATTGTGAAGTTTCTTGAATGAATTTCCATTTGTCTTTGTTTCCAATTCGTTTGTACGAATGAAGGAAAAGACCCTTTGCAACACAGTATTTTCAAATAAGAAATGCAGCAATACATTTTGTTTTCACACACGAGAAGCCTTATCAGTTGTTAGATACACGTGCAGACTGCTTCTTGGTACTTGCGCAATACAAATAAGGACCTTTTGCCAAATGGTCTTCAGAATTAAAGGAACACAACTATTTACATATGGTTGCACGTTGCATATTTACATATGGTTTACAGAAATTAGCTTGGCAGTCCTAATGCTGAAGCTCATGTACATGTATTCATTTCTTTACTGTTGCAAATATATAAATATATTTTTAAATATCTTTCTATGCTGGCCCTTACCTTTAATAATGACTTCTCCTCTGGCATACACTCTGGAAACACTGGATGACTGTAGTCTTCTCTGGTCTTCTAATTCTTGTGAGCTCACTGTAGTCTCTGACTTGAATGAAAGGGAGTTGAAAACCCTTTTCAAGGTTCCATACTACTTGACAGGACTCCCAACCAATCACTGCTGTTCCGCTGCCACTCCATCTTGGATAGGGACATAATTAGATGTCAGATACTATAATTAAGGTTAAGTGCACCAATCTAGATTCATGACTTCTATACTTAACCCCTAATGACCTGAAAACAGACAAATGAAAGGTAAGGGAAAGATGTAAGGTAAGGGAACCTGACAGTACCTCCCACCCCCTTAATGCCCTATCCCGGGGCCTGGTTTCTCCGGTCTCAATTGATGAAATCTTCTAACCAATAATGCACATCCTTCTTATTCACCCAAGAGCTTTCCTCAGGGCCAAAACCCTTCCAGTACACTAAATATTGTAATCTTCCACGTACAACTCTGGAACTCAGGATTTCCTGTACCTCATATTCTTCTCCCGATCCCTCAATACCTACTGAATCTGGAGATTGCTTCACCCTAGTACCTTCTTACAGGGGTTCAAAAGGTTGACCTGGGATGTTGGACGTATCTTAAGACTAGAAGGTAACCTCAATTTAACAGTTACTGGAGACAATACCTGCACAATCTCAAATTGACCTATATATCATGGACTAAACTTGTTATTTGCCTTAAGAGCTATATTTTTGCTAGATATCCAAAACAAATATCCTTCCTGATACTTTGGTGCTACGCGCCGCTTGCGGTCAGAAAACTTTTTGTACTTAATTTTGCTCTCTTGAAACGCCTCCATTGACCCTTTAATATTTTCCCTCATGATTTTCAGTCTTCCTTCCACATCCAGCACCTCCACCTCATTCAGACTCTCCTCCCTAAGGAATCTTTGATGAAACCCCCGATTTAAAAATAAATGGAGACATTGATGTGGAATCCTTGCACGTGTTGTTGTAACAGAATTCAGCCTCAACCCATAATAACTCAACCCATACCGGATATTAAATAGCATCGCAAATACTTTTCGAATTCCTGATTAACTTTCTGTTTGACCGTTTGCCTCAGGATGGAAACTGATAATCAAATTCACCTCAATCTTTAATTCTTTACAAAATGATTGCCAAAACTTAGATACAAACTGAGAACCCGGTCAGAAATCACTTGTGCGGGAAGACCATGGAACCTTACAATGTTTTGCCAGAAGGCTTGAGCTAAAGAGGTGGCTGTAGCCGCTCCCTTGATTGGAACAAAATGGCCTGCTTTAGAAAACACATCCACAACTACCAGAATTGTCATATACCCCTGATCAGGAGGGAGTTCGACATATAATCCAAAGAAACCGTATGCCAGGGACGTGGTGTTACTAGTAAAGGAACTAATAAACCAGCTGGTTTTTGGTTTTCTGACCAACTTCCTCTACTCCCCTAGCACACTGATCCAAGCAAAACTCCACCGTTCTCTTAGCCCAATCAGAGGATTATTGAGGGTTAACCAAGGCATTCCTAATATCTGTAACTGTGGGGCGTCAATGGACTAAAATGCAATTTCCTCCCAATGATGACCTTCAGCAATTTTTAGTCCCAAAATCTCCGTAGTCTGAGTAATAAGCCCTGAAGGGAGTTGAGTCCCATCTACGGCTCTAACCTGTTCCGAAAATTCCTTTTCTGATGCTTGTTAATCTGCTTAGACTCACATGCTGTGCATAGGGTCTGGCATCCAATGGTAACTGCAGAGTATTGCATCTTGTCTTTCCGGGACCGAAATGGGACGTTGGCATAGGCGTGTCTGTAACACTATCCCTATCGTGACGTGTAGTGTACCCAAAATCCCTCATGCGCCAAGGTCCCTCGGATTGTTTTTTTTCTGCCCAGATTACTGGCCGCCCTATTGCGGAGCTTTTTCATAAGAGACTTTATCACCTTGTCTATCGACCTTGTCGATTATCCCCTCAGTCATTTCGATGGTGCTTCCTGTACTACGCCGAAGACTGCGGTGGACTTTCGATGCCTGCGATCCGGCGACAGAGCCGTCCCCGACCTCCGGCCGGCCTACTCAGTAGGGAGAGTGGGGTCGGGGTGGCCATATCCTTTCAGCTATGTCTCTCCTCTTTCCCCCCTCTTTGCCCTCTGTGTGCGGTCATCGCCTTTATTGCCTTTTGCTATGGAAAGGACACATTTAGATTTTGCCCCTCTTGCAGGGCCAGATACCCTTAAGTGCAACAATTGTCATTGTCATGTGACCTTACGCCGGCGACTGTCTCTCTTCACAATGAGGGTCACGTGATGCGATTCCACGTTCCCTTGTGACTCGTCATGTGACCATTTCACACAGTCAAAAGGGCAAGGAAAACGTGAAATGAATGCTTCACAGCTGCTTCATCGGAGTGCTGCACGGCGTTTTGATCACTTTGGATTTCATCATTACGGAACGGATTGCTCTTCCCTACTGTTAAGTTGAACTGTTGTCCTCCAGTACTACGACCCTTGGCTTTGCTATTTCGGATCTTTGAACTTTGGACTTTGGTGTATTTTTCTGGCTACTGACCTTGGATTGCTAATTGGATTGCTCAAGGATCATCCACTGTACTGCCCGTTTGGCTCAGGTGTTTTCCACCCAGTGCTGTCATCGGCCCCATCTACTCTCCCTACCCCTTCTAGGCTTTCTTGCCAGCTCATTAGGGTAAGCCTTTAACACATAGTTTTGGTATATTTAACTGTCTTCCATTGCTACTGTTTGACCTAATCATTCATTGCTTTACAGTGGTCAGGGGGTCCTTCCAGTGTTCCTGGTTCCAGCTTTTCGGCACTCTACACCTGTGGCCTCAAAGATTGCATTGGTAGTGAATTATTTTCTATCAGTGTGGTATTTGGGGACAGAGGTATCTTAATCTGCACGACCATCAAGATTAGAACAGCGGTGCACAGTCTGTAAACTCCTGCACCCTAAGACGCTTAAGGAGCGCTGCGTTAAGCGGTGGGAGGCCTACGGCATGGCGTGGATTGGATCTTCTTCCCCCACTGCCGCCCCTGCCGAAAGTGCGGGGGTGCTAGTGATGACCAGGCATCCATCGACCTCACGACGGACACTCCTAGGTCTGCCACGCCCGACCCCGCTAGGTCTGAACCGAGTCACACTATTGGGGAAACACCCGGCGACAGGGGCGTACAAGATCCCTACACTAAACACACAGTTTTGACAGTACCGCCGAAACGGGCGAAAGCCCCAACGGGACCACGAAAATTTCGACAGAATCCTGTGATCCTCAGGATCAACAGCCTTCCCCGCATCCGCAGCAGCGGCTTGCAGCTCGGCTTTCTAATACAAAGGGCGCAACTTCTAAAATACATCCGGCCGTCGAAGCGCGCTTAGCTGACGCTCTGACGCCCCCTATGGCCCCGGTAGGAGAAAAATCTACTGCTAGGCCTCCTAGTCAACCGTCAACATCGCCCCGCTTAGCCAAACATCTCCAAAAGCAGTGGGGCTGAAGGAGAGGTCTAAAGAGATGATGCAGCGTAAGGAGTGGCCCGCGGACACGCCGAAAGACGTGCCTCAGCGCCCGATGCTTGCAACCACTACGTAGAGAGTGCTCTGCCTTTGTCTAGCTCTATTGGAGACAAAGTTCGGCACCATATGGAGGAAGATGTAAATATTCCACCCTTAGACCCTTATGGTTCGAGAGAAAAATTCTAAGGGTGTATGGATAGTTTGGAGGAGTTTGTCTTGCTTTCAGAGCACCCTACCCCCAAGAGACCTCGGGAGGACCCTCACTCTGTGCCTGCTTCTACATTTCTAAGAACTTTAGGACCTTCTCAGGAAGATTACACTTCTATCCTCCTTGAAGACGAGATCCAGATGGACACCTATCAGGACATTTATGATCAGAAGGAGGACACTACCTTCCTACAAGACTACATTGTGGATGACCAGGCGGATCCTACGGGAGACTGGGAGGACAGTCGCCAGGTTGAGGCGGAACCATGGGCGCTCCCTACTCACGACCAGGACCAGGATGTCCTATGTTTGGATTCCCCTCCCTCCACTCCGGCCCGCCAGGCTTCCCCAGTGGACGACCAGATGGCGTTCAACGCCATCTTCAGAAAGGCGGCTGAAAATTTTCAAATCGCCACCCAGGAGGCTTTGCCTGAACAGGACTTTGTGGAGGATATCCTCAAAGAAAAGCCCCCCTCCAGCCATGCCATACCTCTTCTGAATTCCATTAAGAGGAGATTGGCTCCTTCCTTGGTCACTCCAGCCCAGACTAGGGCAGTAAATCCAAGGGTGGAAAAATGATTTCGCTCATCGACTACTGACCCTACATACATTAAGGGCCATGGCACCCCTGATTCCGGAAATGCGCATGGGTACCCCTTGCTACGGGAGAGGCGCCACCGGATAAGGAGTTGCAAAGGCTCTACGCCTTGGGAAAGCGAATCACCACGGCAGTTGCCTTTTCCATGCGCATAGCAAACAGTACGTTGCTTGCCAGTTATGCCGATGTGTAGTCGAACCAACTGCAGGAAGGTCTCCAGGAGGAGCCTGAACCCGCTAGAACCAAATTACTCGCCATCGTGGCCGAGGGCAGGCAGGTCAACCAAAATGTACTGAAAAACACTCTGGATGCTGCAGAGACGGCGGGAAGATCCCTAGCTCAAGGCACCCTGCTCAAACGGCACGCTTGGCTCAGGAACTTCAGGCTTCACACCAGAAACCCAAGCAGCTCTTATTAACAAACCAGTCGAGGAGACAGATCTCTTTGGTAAGGCAGTCGACGATGCACTCGAGACTGCCAGAAAGGAGCATGAGACTCTAAAGTTCCTCTAGCAAATCACTCAAATGCCCTCCCCCCAGAGGGGGGGCGGTACCCGACGGTCCTTTCGGGGCCAATCCCGTTCTGCACAAAACCAGTATAATACAGGAAATTCCTGGAACTCAGGACAGGCATCCAGCACCCCTGCCAACTATCCACCCAGGGGTCAGTGGCGCGGGAAAGGCAGAGGCAGAGGTGCCAACGCCAGGAGAGCCACAGCCTCTGGTCAGAAATGACCTACGGATCCAGGTCCCCTCCCATGTCACCCCGGTCGGGGGCCGCTTAACATCTTTCCTTTCGGCATGAGAGTGGATAACGTCAGACCAGTAGGTACTCAAGATGGTCGCCCACGGGTACTGCGTGGAATTTGCCCGACCAGCACAATTCAGACCGCCCAAAGCACGTCGCCTGACACCAGACCATCTGCGAATCCTGATACAAGAGGTGGAAACACTTCTGGAAAACAACGCCATAGAAGCCGTCCCTATTTTTCAGGTAAACAACGGTATTTATTCAGTGTACTTCCTTGTACCCAAAAAGGACCTCACCATACGCCCTGTAGACTTGCGCCAAGCGAACACATTTGTCAAATCTCAAAGGTTTCGTTTGGTAACTCTGCAGGAAGTAATCCCCCTGTTGAAACAGACACTGGACATGAAAGATGCATACTTTCATATTTCAATGTTGCCAGCGCACTGAAAATATCTAAGGTAGAGGACACGCACTATCAATTCAAAGTACTCCCCTTTGGCATTGCCTCAGCGCCAAGGCTGTTTACAAAGGTCCTGGCATTAGCGGCAGCACACCTGCGCAGACTATCTGTCCCGGTTTACCCTTACCTCGACGACTGGCTCATAACAGGGGACTCTTACGAAACCTGCATGTTGAACACTCAGAAGACGATAGACCTGACAATAGACCAGTCTGGGATTCTCCATCAACGAGAAGAAATCCAGCTTGGACCCCAGTCAAGTCAAGCAATTCCTAGGGTCTCTAATCCGGACAAAAGACGGCCACGTCTTCCCCTCCGAGGAGAGGGTTCAGAACATGCTTTCTTAGATCCCTCAATATGTAGCCAGTCGGGAAGTGACGGTAGGCAAGGCCATGCGACTGCTAGGTATGATGGCGTCATGCATTTACTTAGTTCCCCACGCGTGGCTGCGCATGCGTCCCATGCAAGAGTGGCTCAAAAGCCAGTGGTGTCAGGCCAGCGGTCAATGGGAAGATCTGGTAGTTGTTTCGCCAGCCCTCATTCTCTCTCTGCAGTGGTGGTTGAGGGAAAACCTCTTGAAGGGGATGACCTTCACCACCCCGCAGTTAAAGCCACTCTCACGACAGACGCATCTCTCACGGGGTGGGGGGCTCACCTGCTTCAGCAGACAGCGCATGGAGGGTGATCCCCACAAGTAGCATCCAACCATGTAAATCTGTTAGAGCTATTAGCAGTATTCAAAGCACTGAAAGCCTTTCTGACACAACTACAAGGGAAGACAGTTCTGATCCTGACAGACAGCACCACAGCCATGTATTACCTAAACAAACAAGGGGGCACTCTCTCCAGGGCTATCCAAGCTATCCCAAAACATTTGGATGTGGCCTCTCAAACACAAGATGTTCCTACTGTCCCAACACGTTCCAGGGGAACTCAATCGCAGAGATTTCCCTCTACCCATAGAGTATGAATGGCGTCTACACAAACACATTGTCTCCAACGTCTTTGCAGAATGGGGCTTCCCATAGTTCGACCTGTTTGCAACACAGAACGCCCAATGCCAAGACTACGCCTCCAGGTATCCCCGGAACGGACTCTGGATAGGATAGCATGGTCAGGGAAATTTGTCTACACTTTAAATCCCCCCCCCCCGACTCCCCAACACAAGATTGTGCACAGGATGCACCAGGAACCAGTCACCATGATATTGGTGGCCCCCATGTGGGCCAGTCAACCCTGGTTCTCTCATCTGATGGAAATGTCCGTCTCCCCTCCTATGAAACTACCCTGCTCATACAACATGTTGTCTCAGGACGCAGGGGAGACACTACACCCATGCCCGCAAACTCTGAACTTAGTGGGCTGCCTCCTGATGTCCTAGAGTTTGGATACCTTCAACTCCCTCAAAGATGCATGGACATACTCGGGGAAGCTATAAAACCTACCACTCGTTATTGCTATTCCAGTAAGTGGAAACGCTTTGTCATCTGGTGCAATACCAAGGGCGTCCATCCCATTGACTGCTCTCCTACCCACATTGTGTTGTACCTGACCCACTTGTTAGACTTAGGACTGGCTTTTAATTCCCTCAAGGTTTATTTAGCTGCTCTCTCAGCCTACACTATGTCACAACAGAAGGTGTTGTGGTGGAAAATACCTGTTATTAAGGCCTTTATGGAAGGGGTTAAGAGAATTCATCCCCCCGTTTCTAACCCAGCTCCCGGATGGGATCTAAATGTGGTATTGACCAGACTCATGGGTTCTCCCTTTGAGCCTATGCATAAAGCAAGTCTAAAAGACCTTACTTATAAAACGGCCCTCCTAGTGGCTATCACTTCTATTAGACAGGTTAGTGAACTACAGGCCCTTTCAGTTCTAGACCCTTTTGTTACAGTCCACAAAAATAAGGTGGTTCTGCGCACTCATCCCCGTTTGTGCCTAAATTCATTTCGAAGTTCCATGTGAACCAATCTATTGAACTACCCACTTTCTTCCAGAATCCCACTAGCATGGCCACAAGAAGCCTACACAAACTAGATGTGTGCAGGGAAGTCATGTTTTACCTGGAAAGAACAAAACCACTGAGGAAGACAAACCTGGCAGCTGGGAGAGAAGGGGATCCTGTCTCTAAATCAGCTATCTCAAGGTGGATTGTCAAATGCATCACACTGTGTTATACTCTTGCTAAGAGAGAACTGCCCTTCAAGCCTAGAGCGCACACTACTCAGGGCACTGGGGCTTCCATAGCATTCATTGCATATGTTCCCCTAGAGTCCATTTGCAAAGCGGCAGCCTGGAGTTCTGTACACACCTTTACAAAACACTATTGCCTAGACACTCATTCTAGGTCTGATTCTCAGGTGGGACAAGCAGTACGAAGACATCTTTTCCCTAGTTTTCCTACTCTGGGTATTGCTTGCTAGTCTATGCACAGCATGTGAATCTAAGCAGATAAAATTATCAGAAATGCTATTACGGTGAGTAATGCATGTCATCTACATTTGGAACTCCCAGGCGGATCGCCAAATTCTTATCCACGAAGTTCCCTGTGGCAACGGAATCTAACATACAAGGACCCCCACATCGCAAACCACCCTTCCAATGCAAGGATATGTTCAGGGTAATATGAGCCATGAGGTCTGGATCATGATGGCCACCATTTGACCTCTTCCCATGGATGTCTGAAATCTTTGAGGAGTTCGAGGACAATTTCCTACAAAATGACCACTGTCCCCACAATACAAAAGATTGTTTTATTTTCTCCTTTTCCTCTTTTCCTCCTTAGATAAGGGTGGTCTAAACTCTCTCATATGCCCTGGGGTCTTAATTTCCTTAGAAACGACTTCTACTCTGGGTCGTTCACTCCTAACCCAAGATCTTCCCTCTGGAAGATTGCTCCTCCGTTCTATGCGTCTTTCTGACAACCTAGCATCCAGCTTTAACACCAACGTAATCAATTCCTCGCAGGAGGTTGGTCTTTCCACTATTGCTGCCAAAGCATCCTTAAGCTCCTCTCGCAATCCCCTATAGAACAGAGATTATCTCTTTTCCTCAGGCCACCCACTCTCCAGCTCTAGGGCCCTAAATTGAGTAATATATCTTGACAGATCTCGACTAGCCTGCTTCAACTCTAAAAGTTCACTGTCCACACTCTGGGTCAAGGTTCTACGATCAAACATTTTACTAAACTCAGCCTTAAACTGTTAAAATTCTCAGGCTCACTGGCTCTTCCACCCTCCAAAGGCACTGACCACACTGCTGCCTCTCCAGACGGATAGGAAATCAGAAAAGCCACTTTAGAGGTATCACTAGGAAACGACTCTGGTCTGCAAAGGAAATGCAACTCACATTGTATTAAGAAAGACTTAATACACCAGCAAAACGCTCCAGTGGAGCTAATGGAGCGGTCACTAGATCTCTCTCTTCCAGGGAAACAGAACTAAAAAACCTGGAGACCAGACATGCTCACCAAGACTCTCCGGAGCTTCGGACCGAGCTGGAGCTCAAGAGGGAGGAGATCTGTACACCGATGACCAGCGAGGAACAGTTCCTGGGAGACCTGATAATAACTGCCGGATATGGGGAGGGAGATCACCCCAGCAAGACCCTGGCCTGTGCCATCAGGCAGGAACGCCACCTCAACCCTATAGTAGAGATTGAAACGCCCTACAGGGTGACAGGGAAAATAAACGACAGGGAGTGCTATGGGAGACTCTATTCCACACAGTGAACGGCTGGGCATGATGACATTGTGCAATATTTGGACCGGGTTGCTCTGGGGTGGTTTGAGCCGGAATATGGAACCTCACTAAACAACCCCCCTCAGACGAATTCCTTTAAGTTCTCCGTTCCCTCCCAAATGTTAAAACCCCCGGGACTGATGGCATCACAGCCAAACTATATAAAACTTTCCCCGGCTTTCTCATTCCCCACTTGAGGAACATGTTCGAAATGGCCAGCTCCACGGGCATCCTCCCAGAGTCCACCAGAACGACCCTGGTGACGGTCCTGCTCAAACCAGACAAAGACCCTAGTAAATGCTCGTCCTACAGGCACATTTCCCTGGTGAATACTGACGACAAGATCATAGCAAAATTATTGGTGGGCAGGCTTTTGCCCTACATGCCCAGCCTGGTCCTTCCTGATGAGGCAGGGTTTTTACCAGGCCGCTCCACCCAGAACAACCTACAGAGATTATTCACCCTGATGCATAATGTGAACCAGACAATCCCCATGGCAGTTGCCGCATTGGATGCGAAAAAGCATTTGTCTCTATCGAATGGCCGTTTTGTTTGAGGTCCTCTGTCGCTCAGGCCTGGGCACTACATTCTTACACTGGGTTCGATTGCTCCAAATGTCTCCCAGATCCTTGGTGTACACGAACTGTAAACAATCCAAACCTATCTTCCCATCCCGAGGTACCAGGGATAGCTGTCCCTTTTCCCCTATTCTATTTGCCCTAGCAATTGAGTCGGTGGCATGCACCCTGAGAGAATACCATGCACGTAGAGGGATAACACTCCACTCGCCTTCATCGTCTTTCTATTCGCGGATGATATGTTGATATATGTTAAACACCCACAAACCAACCTACGACGAGTAGTGGAAGAAGTCGCCAGATTCGGAACCCTGTCCGGACTGCGGATCAACTGGTCCAAGTTGGAAGTCCTCCCTCTTACCACGTGCGTTACCCTACAGGCCATTGGTAGCAGCTTTGCCTAGTTTCCACAAGGGATCCGCTACCTTGGACACTTGGGTGCACCTTCCCATCTCCCATCTCCCATTTCACTTTCCAAAATGGTCGTTTTACCAAAGCTATTATACATCTTTAACAACGTTCCTATCTGGCCTCCGGTGGACTTCTGGGACAACTGAAGAGCATGATGAATAAATTGATATGGGCCAGCCGACAACGCAGTCTCTCGCTAGACACGCTGTGCCGTCCTTGTTCCCAAGGGGGCCTGGAGTTACCTGATCTATTCTTGTACTTCCTGATTGCCCAGGTACGCTGTCCATTGGTGGACCCCCACAACCGACTGAAACCACACAATCCTTGAGAAAGCCCTCACCCGACCGGACGATCTGAGGGGCCTGCTGGGGGGCAAGCGGGAACGCTGTGACAAGGCTGAAGTTGTCACGCCCCTACGGAGACCTTGGTCACTCTGGCATAGATGGTCGATTAGACGGGTTGCGGCCATCTTTACTCCCAAGATGGCCGCCGCTACAGAATGTGTGGGTCTAGGCTTGCACCATTGCCGCGCGCTGGAAGGACCGCCCCCCGACTCCGGAGCCGGTTCATCTGGTCCTGCGAACAACGCGCGGATGCGTTGCTACTCTTCAACAACAACGCTTCGTGAGTTCGATACTAGGATCTATTATAGGCTCGTTTGTTTGTAATGTCTTCCGTATAACTCTACCCTTTCCTCTCCCCTGTTTTCAGACTCGCTTCCTTCTCCCAACTCATACACGACATCTAAGTCTCGAGTGGTTTCCCTCTGCATCACTCGTTCCGAATTGAAGCTCACTGACCGGTTCGCTAGTGAGACTCCCTCCCTGGCGTGCGGTACGTGAATATTGCCATTCAATCCGTAATATATCAAAGGTTAGAAATAGACCAGAAGTTACACCTAATATTCTCTTACCTGTGCAGAGAAATCTGAGAACCATTTTCTTTCGGGAACGTCCTCGAAGTTACTTCTGTCCGCGGCTCTTCGGAAGACCTGCAATATAGCCTTATAGGTGCTTCCCCCTTCCCATCAGGTACTCCTCATTTCCTCAACCTATATTCTGCTTTCTAGTTTCCTTGCTCCAACTTACCGCTTTCCTCTGTCTCCAATCAGACGGCCCACTCCAGCAGACGTTCTGGTTACCAAGAACTTCTCCGGACAGACGACATCCATCCAGTGGACATCGACACAGGGTTTTCTTCCCCAGAGGGTTTCCCTGGAATCCTTCCCTTCCTTAATCTTTGTATTTGAGGCGGAGGAAGGGTCTCAGGGAGGCACTCATTCTCTACCCCTGTCGGAACCATTTCCGAAGAAGGAGGCGAAGGAGGGAGAACGACGAGTGTTTCTCTAAGGTAACCTTTCGGTCATTCACATCTCTCGTAACAGTCTGAATTATTACAGTTAGCAACGCCCAAATATAGAAGGAATACTGGGGCTTCCCCGGTGCTGAACGGTTGCCTTGGAGAACTCGATAGTTCTAGGTGATACCATGGACGCTGCCCAACAGCAGCAATTGGTTTCTGCAGTCCAGTCTCTGACTGCGGAAGTTCAGGCATTAAAGCAGGAAAATGCCTTTTTGCGGCAACAGGTTGGAAGGGTACCTAGTTGTTCAGAACTACCTCCAGGTCCCATTCCAGGGGGTTTATATGATGGGAATCCTCACAAGCTTAAGGCCTTTATCGAAGCATGTACGGTCCAGTTCTCATTTAAAACGGCATTCTTTCCGAACGATCGAGATAAGGTGGGACATATGATAGCTAACCTGACTGGACCGGCATTAGCATGGGCTACACCACTGGTTGTGACAAACAATGCTCTGCTAGACTCCTATCCTGCCTTTCTGAACAGTCTTAGGTCCATGTTTAATAGACAAGAGATCACTGTTTTTTCCCAAGAGCAATTATTAGACTTCAAACAGGGATCACAGGATCTAATGTCGTATATCACCTCCTTTAAGCAGCTTGCTGCTGGAACCTCTTGGGCTGATGATGCTCTGATAACACTATTTCGCAGGGGTTTGAATGAGGAACTTAAAGACGAGGTGTCTAGGGTTTCTCGACCCCCAAACCTAGCGGAAATGATTACCTTAGTGATGCAGATGGACTACCGTCTACAGGAAAGACTCAGAGAACGACGTCGTAATCGTTCTGTGAGACCATTTACTATGCAGCCTTCTAGTCCTATGAAAACCCCAATTGATGAACCTATGCAGATAGGAATCACAAGAGGAAGAGGTAGACTCACCTTGGAAGAACGTAATCGACGGAGGGCGAAAGACTTGTGTATGTATTGTGGTTCCAAGGACCACCGAGTACAGGACTGCCCCATCACCCCTATCAAACGACAGGGAAACGCTTCTTCCCAACCGCACGGGGAACCGCGGCTAGGGAGCCAATAACGGGTTCCTCATCCATGTCAGTGTCTTCTCAAGTCACAGACACTCCTGATCCTCTAATGATTGTCATACAGGTTTCAATGGAATGGGGCACCTCCGAACCAATTTTGGTTCCAGCATTGATTGATTGCGGAGCTGCAGGGAATTTTGTAGACACCCATTGGAAGAATGACAGAAGTATACCATGTTCCCTTAAGACCATTGCTGTTCCAGTAGAATCGGTTGATGGAAGTCCATTGACTTCCGGTCCTATCCGGGAACAAACAAGACCTATTCGAATGAAGATTGCGTCTCATCACGAGACCATCGTATTCGATGTCATTCGCACCGCACATTACCCCTTAATACTGGGTTTACCGTGGCTTAGAGCCCACAATCCATACATAAATTGGAAGGCCGGCACCATTTTTCTAGGATCAGAACATTGCATTACACATTGCCTTTCTGGTGGAGCGTTGGGGTTCTGTTCTACACACCCCGTCCAAGAAAGGAATAGCACTACTTCAGTGTTACATAACATACAGGAGATTCCTCCTGACTACCAAGAGTTCCAAGTAGTATTCTCCAATTCAGAGTTCGCTGAATTACCTCCCCATCGTAGAGATGATTGCGCCCTAGAACTAGATCAGGGTGTTCCAATCCCTTTTGGTCGCATGTATATACTATCAGCACGCGAACGGGAAGTCCTGAAGGAGTATCTCCAGAAGAACTTACATAACGGCCTCATTCAGGAATCCACTTCTCCTGCTGGCGCCTCGCTGTTCTTTATTCCTAAGAAGGATTCGACAGAACTCAGACCATGTGTAGACTATCGGGGTTTGAACAAAATCACTACTCCAGATCGCTACCCGATGCCATTAATCCCAGATATTCTTGAGGCAGTAAAGGGAGCCAAGATATTTACCAAGCTAGACCTACGCGGAGCTTACCATCTTATCCGAATCCGCGCAGGAGATGAATGGAAAACCGCCTTTCGTACTCCCTTGGGCCACTATGAATATAAAGTAATGCCATTCGGACTTTCCAATGCGCCAGCTGTTTTCCAACGTTTCATGGATCACATATTCTCGGATATCCTTCTACACACCGTCATTGTCTATTTGGACGACATATTGGTCTTCTCAGTTTCCAAGTCGGACCATATCCGACATGTGAAGGAAGTATTACAGAGACTGGAGGAGAATCATCTTTTTTGTAAACCTGACAAGTGTGAGTTTCACAAGGATAAAGTGGCGTATTTGGGTTATATACTATCCGCTGAAGGAGTTGCCATGGATCCCCGAAAAGTCTCTGCTATAAAGGAATGGCCAATTCCACTATGTGTTAAAGATCTGCAGAGATTCTTAGGATTCGCCAATTTTTATAGGCGTTTCATTCCCCACTATTCGGAGAAGATTCTCCCGATGACGACTCTCCTTAAGAAGAATGCAAGGTTCTTTTGGTCAGACAGGGCTCTAATAGCCTTTGAGAGTCTCAAGGAAGAATTCACCAAGGAACCTATACTCCTGACCCCGGACCAAAACAAGAAGTTCATCGTAGAATCAGACGCCTCGCATCATGCTATAGGTGCCGTTCTACTGCAAGAAAATGAACAAGGAGACGAGTGTCCTGTGGCCTATCTATCTAAGACGCTCTCGCCTTCGGAGATCAACTACTCGGTCCTCGAAAAAGAATTATTGGCTATTAAGAGAGCCTTTGAGGAGTGGCGACATCTGCTGCTAGGGGCCAAATATGCCATCGAAGTACGGACCGATCACAGCAATCTCCGAGTCTTACAATACTCTCAAACACGAAATAGTCGCCAAGCTCGTTGGGCTCATTTTTTTTCACCCTATAATATCATCTTCTCCTTCATACCGGGAAGAGTTAACCTCAAGGCAGATGCATTATCCAGAAAGGATTACAACTCTACCAATCCTTTCCGTTCTGAACCCTTGTTTCCCAAGGCCAGATTTTTGCAGGAAGTCACCACCTTTCTTCAACTAGTAGCTACGGAGACCTCTCGATTTATACAGACTAATCCTCGGTTTGCCGCTATCTGGAAGCTTAACTCATCTCAGGGATGTTTCTATAGAAACAAACAGTTATTCATTCCCTCCGAAGAACTGAGAAAAGTGGTACTTCAACTCTGTCATGATTCTCCGATGGCTGGACATCGCGGTATGGCTAATACCAAGGAATTGATTCAACGCCATTTTTGGTGGCCAGAGCTGAGCCGAGATATCAGAGACTATGTGACGGCATGTGCCATTTGTTTACAGACAAAGACCTCTCGGTCTGCCCCAGTGGGTCTCCTATCATTGATGCCGATTCCTGATCGACCCTGGCAGATAATTTCGACAGATTTTATAGTCGAACTCCCTATCTCGGAAGGTTGTACAGTAATCATGGTTACCATAGACTACTTCACGAAGATGGCACACTTTATTCCTTTACCTTGCATTCCCACTGCAGCTCAGATGGCGAAAATTTTCCTTTCGCGGATCTTCACGCTCCATGGGCTTCCAGAAACTATCGTCTCCGATCGTGGTCCCCAATATACTTCACGTTATTGGCAACAGATATGTAAAAGCCTCAAAATCTCCCGGGCTTTGAGTTCTGGCTTCCATCCTCAAACTAATGGCCAGACGGAACGCCTGAACCAGACATTGGAGGGCTATTTACGCTGCTACATTTCAGCTTCACAGGACAACTGGGTTTCTCTATTACCATTGGCGGAGTTTGCCTACAACAACTCCCGTCATTCCGCCCTGGGTTCCAGTCCTTTTTTTTGTTCCTATGGATTTCACCCTTCCTGTTTTCCTACTGGACTTCCTTCTTCGTCACGATTTCCTGATGCGGATAACCTACTTCGAGCTATCCAGACAGGTCATTTGGCGGCGAAATCTTCGCTACTTGAGGCTCAGGATAGAGTCAAACGGTTTGCGGACAGGCACCGTTCTCCAGCACCCTCCCTGAAGGCGGGAGATATGGTGTGGCTTGCCTCTCGTTTCTTACCACGGCATCTGGTCCCGTCCAAGCTGTCTCCTAGATATTTCGGACCTTTTCCCATTTTACGGGTGCTGGGCTCCTCTGCTTTCAAAATCAGGCTTCCCCCTTCTTGGTCCCGTATTCATCCCGTGTTTCACGTGTCCCAACTTAAGAAGGATGTGTGTGATCGATTTTCAAGGTTAAGGAATGCTCACCCTCCTCCGGTGTCTACCCCGTCGGGTCCTGAATATGAGGTGGCGGGTATTTGTGACTCTCGCATCTTTCGGGGTCGCCTGCAGTTTCTGATTGACTGGCAAGGTTATTCTCCGGCGGACCGTTCCTGGGAACCTGCATCTGCAGTGCATGCACCGGCCCTTATTCGCCGTTTCTTCCGTAATCATCCGGGGAAGCCGGGGGGCCCTGCCCTTCGGAGGGGGCATACTGTCACGCCCCTACGGAGACCTTGGTCACTCTGGCATAGATGGTCGATTAGACGGGTTGCGGCCATCTTTACTCCCAAGATGGCCGCCGCTACAGAATGTGTGGGTCTAGGCTTGCACCATTGCCGCGCGCTGGAAGGACCGCCCCCCGACTCCGGAGCCGGTTCATCTGGTCCTGCGAACAACGCGCGGATGCGTTGCTACTCTTCAACAACAACGCTTCGTGAGTTCGATACTAGGATCTATTATAGGCTCGTTTGTTTGTAATGTCTTCCGTATAACTCTACCCTTTCCTCTCCCCTGTTTTCAGACTCGCTTCCTTCTCCCAACTCATACACGACATCTAAGTCTCGAGTGGTTTCCCTCTGCATCACTCGTTCCGAATTGAAGCTCACTGACCGGTTCGCTAGTGAGACTCCCTCCCTGGCGTGCGGTACGTGAATATTGCCATTCAATCCGTAATATATCAAAGGTTAGAAATAGACCAGAAGTTACACCTAATATTCTCTTACCTGTGCAGAGAAATCTGAGAACCATTTTCTTTCGGGAACGTCCTCGAAGTTACTTCTGTCCGCGGCTCTTCGGAAGACCTGCAATATAGCCTTATAGGTGCTTCCCCCTTCCCATCAGGTACTCCTCATTTCCTCAACCTATATTCTGCTTTCTAGTTTCCTTGCTCCAACTTACCGCTTTCCTCTGTCTCCAATCAGACGGCCCACTCCAGCAGACGTTCTGGTTACCAAGAACTTCTCCGGACAGACGACATCCATCCAGTGGACATCGACACAGGGTTTTCTTCCCCAGAGGGTTTCCCTGGAATCCTTCCCTTCCTTAATCTTTGTATTTGAGGCGGAGGAAGGGTCTCAGGGAGGCACTCATTCTCTACCCCTGTCGGAACCATTTCCGAAGAAGGAGGCGAAGGAGGGAGAACGACGAGTGTTTCTCTAAGGTAACCTTTCGGTCATTCACATCTCTCGTAACAGTCTGAATTATTACAGAAGTACAGCCAGTGGCAGTTACCCTTAGGGCTTGTTATCAATTAGCTAACTTGGCGGGACTGGAACAATGGTACTCCCCCCGCCATGGCCATCTACCACATCCGGGGCATACCACTCAGACATGAGACAATCTTCATTCAACATTTCACACTCCTACAGATCGAGGCATTGGGGGATGTGACCCCCAGGGCAGATTCATTTCTTGGGAAGGTCTTAAGATTAAGTGCGTATGGACCCCGATGATTCTATCTATATACTATCGACTGCGGGAAGTGCTACGTGCTAGATGGATGGATTTCCCAAATGCGCCCCCATTTCCCCAATCATGACATAAATCACCACGCCGATGACCAACGGGAAATTGGTATCAACCTTATATCGCCTGGCCCGGTCCCTCAGGCCTCACCAAACAACCCGATATAGAGAGAAATGGGAGGCCAATTTAGGACACTCGCTGACAGACAGACAATGTAACTCTATATGTGCACAGTCCAAATCCATATCCATCAACAATAGATTCCGCCTGATGCATTTTAAATACCTGCATCAAGTATATTATTCCCCTCTCCGGTTAAATAAGATTTACCCATTCACACCCTCAAACTGTAAGAGCTGTAACTTGGCACAGGCGGCTTTCTTTCATGTAACTTGGCTATGTCCAATGATCCAGCATCTGTGGGCAAGGATAGCCGAAGTCATGTCAAAAATGGTTGACACGCACATACTACTATCACCCGAGGTTTGGCTCCTTGCCCTAGTTGAGGAGGGCACCAGTAGCGGGAAACGACTTGTGGGCATGCCTCAGCGGTGGCCAGATCACTTATAGCTCAGTCATGGGGAGCCAACAGAACCCTCACATTTCAACGCTGACTCAAAGTTATGTTAAACTTTGAACAGAGAGAGAGACACAGTTTAATCTAACGCTTCCACCACACAAGAAGCCCAAGGACTACGGGGCTGCCTTCAGGAGTTTTGTGACCGAGGATCGGGACCTATGTGTTGCCTCACAAAGCACGGACTCCCCACCACAAATACCTACCGATACCCCTTCTGAAGAGCCCCCCTGTGATCCGGGCTGAGCGGTGCTGCGCCCCGGTTGGGGTTTGAGTTTGTTCTATTTTGACAATAAAAATTTTACATTTTTTTTTTTATAATTAAAATAAAATCATTGTTTTCATTTCCTCTCTATCCAAGCTAAACGTCCAGCTACCACTCTGGTTAGGAGTCTCCCGTTGGGGCACTTCTCCCATGCCCCTCTGGCTTCTGGCACCTGATTTAAGGTATGAGCCGGCTTGAAGTTACCCCCGTTGTTTAGCAGTTCCCAGACTTGTCTAGTGTTATTTTTACAGAGCACCCTAAGTATTTGCTCTGCATCAAATTGAAGCCTGGCAGCTTTAGATGCTCTAAGCCAATTACGATATCTTTTTGTTTTCTTTTTCGCCCGAGGCTGCTTGATGGCTCATTATTTGACCTTTTTAGCATTCTCATGTCAGATCTGAAAGCCCTCTTAGCTACCAGTGTCTTGATTATACCTATGAACTGGAATAAACAATGTCTTCCCATCAAGGGCCTGTTCTTCTCTTTAGGCCTGTAGAATCCAGGCATATTCGGTTTCCACGGGATAGTCGAGAATAAAGTGTTCGAACTGCCCTGCAGTTCGGGGTACTTCCAGTGCTCTGATTCTAAGCCTGTTTTCCCCCCAAGTTAGATCAATCAGGCCCTGGGCTTCTGTCCTTCTATTCTGGTAATCCACCACCTAGATTACTGCTAGAAGATTGTGATCACTGGCCTGCATCTCGACAACCTTAAACTGGTCTATATCGGCCAGAAGGAGAAACATAACCGTAATCAATACAGGCCAGTTGTCCACCCTTTAACCAGGTATTAGATCCTGGAATATCTCCCTTAATCTGGCCATTTAACACTGACGGCTCTCGAGCCTTAATTTCACTGAGCCATAGTGTAGCCCTCGCTCCCAATAGGGAATCTCGCTTAGCCACCCCCTCACCATCTAAAAGATAAAGTAAAATGGGGGTCGTCCACTAGCATCAGGGCCTCATCGATCATTATAGACTCCAAGAGGCACACATCATTGTTTTTGTTCACACTCCAGTGCACATTAATAAGAATTGGTCTATTTTGATTCGAGGCTTGCATCTGATACACACTCCATAACGTCTGGACGAATAGATTTGGTTGGAGTACTTGAGTCACCTCAAGGTGATCTATTTTGATCAATGTTAGTAGCCCGGCAAATGGTCTACCACAGAGGCTTTTTTGTGCTTCATTTAGATAGATCTCATACCCATCACAAAGGGGTTTACTCCGCAGCCACGTTTCTTGCAAGCAGATATCACATTTTTCTAAGCCCAGCTTTCCATTTGTAAACAGTTCCACAAAACCTCTTGTGTTCCAGCTGCAAAGTTGCAGGGGCATTATTACCTCCTCTTTCTGGCTCCAGTGCCGCTGGGGTTCCGTCAGGTCTCAGTCCTTAAGTTACTCCTTGTTACCGCTGTATTTTTTCCAGCTGCATTGGTGAAAGTTACTGTTAGTGAGGGCTTGTCTAGCATTGCTCCAGGAAGGCCAATGGTTTCCCTCTCACCCATGCGTTTATAGGCTGGTGATTTCAAGACCTGAATAGAGTCTTTTGTTGAGACTTCAGTGCCGTCCTTATAAGAGCTTAGATCCTAGCCCAGTGGAAATGGGAGCTCTCTCAATTCCAGTATTTTATATTTTATTAGCTGTGATCGCAGGTGCAGAATAACCCAGTCCATACGAGACTCATTTACGAACTGGACTATACGGATATCCTTGATTGTTATCGATCTCAATTTAGGTACGTGTTGGAATAAGCGCATTACATTGCGTCGATTCAGAATGAGATTTTCTTCTGTGGGGGGTAGATTTTCAAGGCAAACTCTGGCATCTTCCCTATCAGAGTTGCAGTGATGGATGTTCCTTGCCGCCAGTTTTGGTGAGCAGACCAACTCTTGGGACCAGGGATCCTTATTGGCAGCCCAAAGATGTTTTTTCTTTTCCTCCAACGTTCTAAACAGGATTTCCTGTCACTCATCCTTCACCCGGCTCTTTTCAGACACAAGCCTCTGGTCCAACTAGCATTTTCTAGGACGGCTTTAGGGTCCATCGTAGGCTCTCTTCTTGGGCGTTTGGTTGAGTGGAGGAGGTCGGAAGAGCAGACCGAAGTTGTCTCAAACGCCCTCGACCCATTAATTTCCTTTTTTGTCCAGTGTTCATATTTTTTGTTTTCTTCTCTGCAGTCCCAGCTGAGCTCGATCTTTAGTGTTGCCAGTTTTTTGAAAGACTGAGAACAGGATATTGTCCCCAGAGGCAAAGATGTCTGCAACCTTGTTGCTTCCCGCTAATTTATTTTTAGACGGTTCTCCTGGCCTTGGGGGGGGGGGGGCAGTGGAGATTGCATCCCCACTCCTCCCAGTCTATTCATCAATGACATAGCCGGAGATCCCACCCCACGATATCCATCATTGGATCTTACAGGCGTTTAGTGGAAGCCTTAGTAGAGGCTATTTTTATATCCATCACTTCCTGGGCTCTTTTAACAAAACAAGGTGCTTCATTCCTACCAATTTCCCTGGATTGCTGGTCTTTAAATTGGACTCACATCCATTTACAGTCCTCTAATGCCACTTCCATTAGGGTTGTTTTCTCCAGTTCTTCACATCTGACCAAATCACTGAGGCGATTTTTCCAATTTAAGGAAGCCTCGGCTTCGCTGTCAAGCTGGCCCTGTACTTTACCCACAAAACTTTTGAGGAAGGTCATCTTAGCCTGGGCCATGGCTATGAGTGTGGCCTGATATTTGAATGAGTCATTTAGGGCTTCATAAATCTTTGTAAAGGGGCTATTGAGACAGCCAGGGAAGCCATGACTGCATTTTGCATTTGCACCATCGCCTCATTCACAGCTCTCCTCTCTGCGTTTCCCTCCACTTCACCAATTTGTGTCCCTTCTCTGCTCTCTTCTGGGAATTGAGTATTGACCACTCTCCGAGGAATCGGAGTGCATTTCAGAAAGAGAAGGCAACCTCTGCCAAAGGCCATTCTGCAAGTGCCATCCTACCAGGCTCTCATTTTCTTGGTCCTCGTCGATTCCTCTGTCAAGCGTGGATCTCCTTGGGCTCATCTCATTGTTTCAGCCATTTCTTGGGTCGGATCTTCCCGGACTGCTGCAGGGTGACATTTCGTATCTTTCACAGCTTTATCCCAGCTAGGAATGGCAGTCGGCACTCCCAGCTGAATCCACGTGATGTGACCGAAGCATAAATTATCGCGGCTGAAATAACCGAAACCAAAGTGTTTGAATAACCAAAAGTTCGAACACTTTGTTTTCGGACATTACAGCCGCAATAATTTGCGAAAACACATACATTCTCTCTCTCTCTCTCTCTCTCTCTCTCTCTCTTTCTCTCTTTCTCTCTTTCTCTCTTTCTCTCTTTCTCTCTTTTTCTCTTTCTCTTTCTCTCTTTCTCTCTGCAGGGTCCTTTTCTTCTTTTTTTTTAACGGAAGGCTGCGGGATGTCCCCCCGCAACACCCGCTCACTATACAATAAAGTATAGTATGCGGGGGACGCCCCCGTTTTTTTTTAATGCTACCACCAAAGGTTTGAACTTTTGGTGTTGGATCCTTTGGTGGTAGCATTTTTAGAACATTCGGTCATTTCGACCTAAAACCTCCCAGCTATCCCATAATATTCTTGGCAGCAGGCACACTCCAAATACAGACTGTAAACCACCTTCACCGATTTGATGGTCACATCGGCCAATTTTTTTCATTCCTCAGCTCCAAACTCCGGGATAATTCTCTGTCAGATGCACTCAACAAATTCACCAATGGGGTGCTTCTACATTGTGAGGACAGGCTTGAGCTGTTGTAAGCCTCCACTTTCACCCACACGGTTTCCAATTTCTTCCTTACTTATCTCCCCCCACAATGTTTACATTTATTGTCTGCAGAGTCTTACCAGCATTTCCCGGGGCTTCAAGCAGCCTCAATAGTTGGCACGTTCTTGCATCTGCAGGGGACATAGCCAATCACTCGATGCCAGCCACCCCAGCAGTCATGCTCCGATTTTGGCTTCAGATGTCCACTGTTGAACAGGGAAGGAGAAGATCGTTATCCTGCTCACCCGAACACCAAACACAAAACACTCAGTCGCACTCCTCCGTGGCTCTGCCAGGGAATCTGGTTAAGTGTACTTCGCCTCCAAAAAGCAATGGACAACAGACTCTGGTCTGCAGCAGTGTTAGCAGTGTTACACAAAACACTCAATCGCAGAGAGACATATATTCTTTTTATTTCATTTATTAAATGTATTTATTTTATTGGTAATTTATTATGCGCCTATACACGTGTCTCAAGACGCAACAGGGCAAAGAGGGTGGGGGGGTGGAAGGGAGGACCAATCCTACTAGGCCTTGTACATTCGGATTGTGCAAGTGCAGATTATTTATAACACGTTTAATCCAGAGATCGGTTTCAAGTGTGTTACCGTGATTCGCACCTGTGTTGCTGAGCATGGTCTTGCTTCCAAAACTCGCACATTGCCACAGAGCTTACCTCCCTTCACCATATATGGTGTTTCCACCCACAGCCATTCAGGAGGAAGGAAACGGACACGGAGCTTTCTAGGACTTTGGGAAACAAGGTAAAAGGCAATAGGAAGCAAGAGGCCACAGGGGCCATCTTGCCTTCTGTCGGGATTCCATTTATTCCTATGGCAGGGCCTGGGTGTCCAAAAAATTGAGAATGCTCAGAGCCACTGTCAAGCCAGCATGTAGCTGCCACCAGCCCATACCCTGCTCTGTGGGGAACACGCAGTTGCCCAAAACACATATAAGGGGTACAACGGTGTGCTTGTTTTTGTTCTTTTCCTTCTCCCTGCCTCCCACCCCCTGACTCTCCCACCTCTTGTTAAGTTCTGGCACTACCAAAATTGTCGTCAGGCCTAGTAAGGTAGTTGCTTGCCTCATTCTCCTTCCCACCCTCCTCCCCTCCTTATCACTGTCAAAAGCTCTTGCACAATCTGAAATGTTGCCAGGCTGAGTACGATAGTTAATTTCACATTCTTAATGTATGAAGAATGTCACTGTATTCTCCTTTGTTCCCTCCCTGCCTTCAAGCGCTTTGAAACATATTGTGTATCGGCACTATTTTATTTATTTATTTTTTTTAAATGTTTGTTTACATTTTACCATAACAAAAATACAACTATCACAAAGTAAAAACAACATGAGCGGAGAACCACAATATAAACATTCACAAGGCACTATTTAAATAAATAATCAATTCAGTTCAATACTCCCACCCATGGGTGCGCTAAGGGTATCCCATGGGTGTTGTTCACCAAAAGATACAACAAAGAGCTGCACTGCCAGAGGTCCAGGCTGGACCTCAGTGGCAGAAAATGGAGAAAATCCACACAGAGAAGTAGTAGGACTAGGAGGTCCTGTCCCTCCATAAGGCATTTCCAGCATCGCACTTCTATTCTGAGAAATGGGAGAATAGGCCAATAGTTTCTAGTAAATGAGGTAGTTATGTTCGGATTTTCAAGGAAGATTAATATGTAATCGGCATATGCTGCAAGTTTGAATACAGAACTACCACAGCTAATCCCTACAATATCTTTATATCTATGTATTAATTCTAAAAAGGGGTCAAGAGCTAAGACAAAATAGGGGGGAGGGGTTGGCCATGCCTTGTACCTCCTATGAAGGGAGAAACCTGGGAGTATTGGCCATTTGATGGTTTAGGATCCGAGTATAAAATTTTAACCAATTGTATATAGTATTTTTCAATTCCACGTGTGTACAGGCGTGTTATAAATGCCACAACATAACATATCATATGTCATTTAAAGGCCTGGAAAAGAAAGTCCCACTGAACGCGGTCAAATGCTTTTTCAGCATCAAGTGCAACTGAGTTTGTTGAATGACTCTATTTATGCACTGCACTGGATCAAATTAATACAAAGTCTAGTGTTAGCTGAGATAAGTTTTCCCTTAACAAAGCCTAGCTGACCTGATCTGACTGCCTTAAACATAAAGGATTCTATTCTATTAGCTGAAATGTTTGCAAAGATTTGACAATCAGAATTAATTAACGGAATTGGCCTATAGTTCTTGGGTTGTTAGTTATCCTTGTTGTGTTTAGGAAAAAGGAGTAGGAGAGCTTCGTTAAAGGAACCTGATGATTTACCAACCTTGGGGGGAAAAATGTACATAATGATTCTAGTTTTGGAGAAAGAGTAGGAGAAAAATGCGAAAGGAGATCCATAGAAAAACCATCATGTCCAGGAGCTTTACCTTACTTAAGGTTTTTAATAGCCCTGGTAATTTCATAAATATGGATAGGTGAATTAAGACTACTCAGATCAATATTTGTTGGATGATTGTTTTTTAAACAATCAAAAAAATCATTAAAGTCAATATTGAAGTGTATGTGCTGTGAGGAATAGAGTTTTTCTTAAAATTTGGTAAATACATTCAGAAAATCTGTATCATAGGTTAGTGCTTTGACTTGCTTATTTTTAATTCTAGTTCTTTCTCTTTTGGCTTTGAGATGTGAGGCTAAAGCTTTGCCTGCTTTAATCGATGATTGGTATATTTTGGATTAACATTTTTGCAGAACCCCAGAGGCTAATATTCGTTTTTTATTAATAGAGAAACTAAGAGCAAGAATTTGTCGAAAGATGCTGTAGAATTATATTGTTTCTCTAAATTCCACAGTTGGCCGTGAAGGACATCTAGATCCTTTTGTTGCTTCCTTCTTTCTTTTTGCTACAGAAGAAATACTGTGCAAGTGAAGAGCCGCTTTATAAGGTATCCCAGTTATTGGCAGGGCAATTGTCATCTTTATTAATTGTGAAAGAAGGAAAGACTTTTTCATGAAGTTAGCGTCTTGGAGTAATGAGTTATTGAATCACCACCTATTAGTAGCATGTGTAATACATCCCAATTCAATATTAGTTATCCCGGGAGAATGATCTGAGATAACTGAGCATTTAATAGTGGAGTGTATTATTGAAGTTACGGACGACTTGGCAACACAAATATAATCAGTACGGGAGAATGAATTGTGCGGGATGGAGTGAAAGGTACAATCTATATCTGTGGGATGTAAAAATCTCCATGAGTCAATAACCGTTTCTGTAAAACAACGTGTACATTCCATGTGTGATTTGTTGTTTTTAAATTGATGAGGGGATCTTCTATGTGAAAACCGATCAATAATTGTATTAAATTCTACACATGATACTAAATTAGGGAGGTCAGTTTCATACATTTCAGGTCTCTCTGGAATTTGGGATCAGGATTGGTAGGCCTATAAACATTAGGAAACAAAAATATCTGAGATCCAATTAATAATGTAGCCAAGACCCATCTGCCAATAGTATCTGCATTTTATGGAGAATCTGATGAGTGCCTATTTTTATTCAAACTGCCACACCATTGTTTGCTGTCCGCTTGGCTAGCTAATACTTCACCTACCCAATACTTTTTCATTTACATTGTGGGATGTTCTGACCCACTAGGCTCTGCCCTGCAACATCACTGTGTGCTGCTTTCATCAGAAACAGAATGGCTGCCAAAAGCCCTATGCGCGCTAAACATCTTTGAGAAGTGCGCAGGGAAACCGGACAAATAGGCTGCCAAATCTATTTTGCCTGTGGCAGTGGTAGAACAGGAGACCACACTGCCAAAATCTGTCATTGGCTGCCCACAGAGTGAAATGGAACTACCTGAAAAGGCAGTGCTGCACCGCCAGGAAAACCCAGAAGTGCTCTAAAATCCATTTTTCCTTGGCTGTTGAAATTGCAAAATAATGGTTCCCCAAACATCAAAAAAGATCCAACATCCTTGTTGGGTGTTCACCATCACCTTATCTAACGAATCCCCATAACCACAATGTCAGGAGAAGCTGATTTCAACACAAAAATATCCACATTCAAAAAGGTGCTTGTCTGGAAAAATATGTCAGAATATGGACGCAGTACACCTGGCGCATATGGCGCAGCTCGCCTGTGTCAAAGCTGTCATTTACTTACCCTGATAGTTTAAACTTGTACATGAAGATCAAATTGTGGAAAAGAAGAGACTTGCCATCAAAAGCAATATAGGTTGCTACTATTCAATATCTATGTTTTAAAAAGACTGGAAAAAGAGATCTGTGTGTATATCTGTTGAAAATGTAAAGTTTATTTAGAAAAAGACAATTTTAAACAAAGTGTTTTAAAGTGAACTGACGCCGGCCACAGGACTTCAAAAGCACATTCCACAGTATGCCCCAAACAAAGGTGTCTTCCCTGTTGCTCTCTGCCCAGGAATTCCCAGTTATGCTAATGAAAGGAGGAGGGGATTTTGCTCTGCTTCTCTGAGGAGAGACGATAGGCTTCCTGGACTGAAAGGGGAATACAAATTCAGGTGTCAACAGAAACAACTGCCAGCAGGAAGAGAGCCATGGACTGCTCTGGGCCCAGCAAAACTTTGGAGGTGGGACCAGACAGATTTGTGTATTTTAAACCCAAGAAAATATCCTTTTGAAAAAGACTCATAGAGAACTCTGAAAAATTTGTAAAAATCTGTAAATTATGGGTTGTTAAATTCTGCTCACAGTTTGAAACTACTCTGAACTCTGTGCGATGTTCAGAGACAGGACTACCGAAACTTTGATGTAGCAATTGTGATAATGCTAGAAATATGAAACTTCACAGGGGTATGCCCAAATTTCATGTGCATATATGTAGAAAAATGTGGACAGATCTGACGCTGGGTACCCAACCAAAAGCACGAAAAACTGTAAACTTTGAACTAAAGCTCTCACTGAGCTGGGACTCGGACGGATACATGCTCTACTAAATCTGTGATGTAAATATGTATTGTTAGCAAGTTGGTTGTGTTGTGAATATGATTTATGCGAAAAATAGATTTACTGTACAGAAACAAAGGGGAGGTACTCCCTGGATTGTAAAATACTGCATCATCATGAAACCATGTGTTCCTTCTCAAATCAGGAGAGACGACGGACCCTAACCAATAGGATTCCTTGAGGGTGTGCCTAGTATAATTCAGCCTACCCACCCCTTAGGGAAATACATAAATAGGGACAGGTTAGGACCTAGAGACCCACAAATTTATCCATCAACTGATCACTGACGAAGCGCTCTGCAGGAGGAATCCAGATCCAAGACTCCAGAACTTTGAAAGCAGAGAGGCCCAATTCTAAAGCTGAACCCTTCTCAGCTGGCCTTTAAAATCTTGAAACCTGATTTTACCCCCAGACTTCCAAGGGGAACAACACCAAATAGAACAACCGGGCTGTGCTGTTTCTGCTTTCTGGCCAAGAACTCTTGCTAGCATCCAGAGATCCAAACCAGTAGAACAGAGCTGTAACCTGATAGCTGCAACCCAGAACCAACCCATCAGATCCAGTCAAGAGAAAAAGGCTGCAGAGTGACCAGAGCGGCAGACCCGACAGCGTTATTGTCATGATGCCTACCTCTAAGGAGCCAGGCTGGGCCCAGCAACCCCAGAGGCAGACATCATTTTCCCCAGGGAAGTCTCAGCGGGCCCAAGTTGGGGCCCTTTGGACTCAGTCCTGGCGCCTTAGGCGCCAGGCTCATAGCGGACCCCAGTCCTGGCGCCTTAGGCGCCAGGCTCATAGAAGAGGATATGTGTTTAAGTGCTTGGGTGCACACTTACCTGATGCAGACCTTGGTGCTTCATCCAGGCCCTCTTGAGGCCTGAATGGGACTACTTAACCTCTAGGACTACTTCACCACCCGGGTGTGGTCGGGGAAGGATACATACCCGATTGGTGGAAGGATACATACCAGGAACTTCTTCCAAGGCTATTTAAACCCCACCCGAATAGCCACACATGCTTCGCATTGTTCTGCACCTAGCAGCTGGACGCTCACCGTGTCAGCTCGTGCATCCTGACTTCAGCCACGCCTGCCAGCACCCTGGAACACCTGCAAGGGGAGAAAGGAAGAGAATAGGAGAAGAAAAGCCCTTACCTGCTAAATCTGCATCCCGGAGTCATTTCTCCAACGGCCCTGAAAAGGAAGACATCATTTTAAAGGCATTTCGTTTCGATCGCTGCAGCGCTGCATTCTACTCACCTTTCCATCTTCAGCAGCGATCTTCCGGATTCAGCTACGCCCCGGCGCCTAGAGGAAAAAAGACAAGAACAAAGGTGAGAGGGAGAAAAGGAATAAGGAAAGCTCAGTTTCCTTTTAAGTCTTACCTGTTGGATTATTCCCACTGCATCTCGGGTCCTGCCGCTTCCTGGTATCTCCGGACCCCGGCCCCTATGGGGAAAAAAGACAAAGACATTGAATGAGCGAATGCAAAGACATTACCTGAGTGCTCATCCAGAACTGTTTCACTTCGGGTCGGCGCCATATCTCCGGCACTCCGAACCCCAGCCCCTAAGGGGAAAAAGACATAAGCATTAGCGCTTGCTGCAATTAGACAACGAACATTATTATTAATCTTGAACTTTTGAACAGAACTTTTACAGCGCCTTAGCTGAACAGTCAAGCTTACCTGAACTCCCATCAATCCTCAATCCAGTGAAGTAACTGGGTTTCAACGCGCCCCTGCATCAGAAGCAGGATGGAGAGCTCATCCTTCCAAACCCTAAGGTGAGGCTTCACGGGGAATCGTGGAGGAGGTATCGTGGAGGGTTGGAAGGGAGTGGGAGGCTTGAGCATTGTTCCACAGTTGGTAATACTCCCTTTTCACGCACAGGAGGGTATCCAACGAGCCAGGGAAGCCAGAATAGAGGTGCCCTTCCTGTCCATCTTCAGAGTTCTGCGCCTTCACCCGAAAATTCATCTTCAGAGTTCTGCGCCTTCGACGCTGCGCCTCCGTGGGAACCAGGTGAGCGTTACAGAACGCGAAGCCTTACCACAATTTCCCACCTGGGCGCTATGGAGACTTCCGAGACAGATCAGCTGGCCCATCTTTTAGGGGAATTACGGGCAGAAGTGCACTCAGCCCGCCAGGAGACTAATGCTCTCAGAAGGGAACTAATCCTATCCAAGGAAAGAACTGATGATCTGGCCAAAAGGTTATTGCAGGGCCAGGCAGAGCACACTCCTTTACCTGTTTCCGGAGATATTTCTACAACAATGGGTTTGAATAACCCGGTACAAATCAATCTACCTGGACACATGCCTTTGGCCCCGCCGGAACATTTTGCGGGGGATCCCAAGAAATATGCCGTTTTTATGAACCAATGCCGTTTACACTTTTTATGCAGGCCCGGGGCCTTCCCCAACGACCAGACCAAAGTAGCCTTTGTACTATCTTACCTCAGTGGCTGTGCTGCCGATTGGTCTATTCCATTGGTAAATCAGGATGATCCCATTCTCCGGGATTTCCAGGGCTTCCAGGCCAGCATGGAAAGATTGTTCGCTCGACACTCGCAGGGACAGGCCCTTGACAACAAACTGCTATCCTTACGACAAGGTAATCAGGATCTTTTGTCCTATATCGCCACCTTTAATAGACTAGTTGTGGAAACCGGATGGCCTGAAAATAAAAGGATCACATTGTTTCATCGAGGCCTGCGCGGAGAGCTTAAAGATGTTATAGCTCAGATAGTAGATCCACCCCAGGCCTGCGCAGACTACATAGACTTAGCGGTTCAACTTGATCACAGACTTCAAAATAGAAAAGCAGATCGGCTCAAGTATGAAACCAGAGTACCTATCAAGACCCATGTTAACTCCAAGAGTACTGACGTTTCCGAACCTATGCAAATTGGCAGTGTTAAAGGACCATTAACGCAGAAGGAACGAGAAAGAGGGCGACGAGTGGAAGACTGCATTCCGCACCAAATTTGGGCTCTTCGAATATCAAATAATGCCCTTCGGTTTGTGCAACGCACCTGCCGTCTTTCAGTACTTCATGAATGATGTTCTTCGGGAACTTATTCATGTTTTTGTCATCGTTTATATTGACGACATCCTGGTGTATTCCACCTCAGAATCTGATCACAGAAACCATGTTAGGGCAGTTCTTGAGAAATTGCGCCAGCACAAATTATTTGCCAAGCTCGAAAAATGCGTTTTTCATACCACAGAAATGGAGTTTCTCGGATTCATCCTGACACCTCAAGGAATCCGAATGGACTCGCGGAAAGTGGACGCCATTCTCAAATGGCCATCTCCTAGCTCTGTGAAGGGAGTGCAAAGCATGCTTGGCTTTGCCAATTTCTATCGAAGGTTCATCCCGGAATTTTCTCGAACTGTTCAACTCATCACAGCTCTCCTAAAGAAAAATAACCGCTTTGAATGGACTCTTGAGGCTGAACAAGCCTTTCAGGACCTGAAAACCAAATTCACCTCTGCACCTGTATTGAAGCACCCGTGCCCAGATCTCCCTTACATCGTGGAAACCGATGCATCCAGTTCGGCCATGGGAGCTGTCCTGTCACAAAGAGACCCAGAAACTAACCAACTACACCCTATAGCCTTTTGGTCCAGAAAATTCTCTCCACCTGAACTCAATTACGCAATTACCGACAAAGAACTACTGGCTATTAAATCAGCTTTCAAGGCTTGGCGTCACTATCTTCTCGGTGCAAGACACACCATCACCGTAATTACGGACCACAGAAATTTGCAGTATTTAAAGACGGCCAAAGCTCAATCTTCGAGACAACTCCGATGGGCTTTATTCTTTGCGGAATTTGATTTTGTAATTACCTATCGCCCTGGCTGCAAGAATGGTAAGGCAGATGCCTTATCCCGGATAGGCATGGAAGAACCCAATTCGAGTTTAGAACCTGTGCCAATCATACCGGAACAAAGAATTCTGGGCTTGACTTCATTGCAAACCATTGAGGACATCCAAGCTCAAGTAAAACAGCTTTTTGACTCTTCTGCCTTACTGGAATGGAGTCAAAAGGGTCCTCACTACACCGTTAAGGATGATTTACCCTACTTCCAAGAGCGGTTATTTCTGCCAAGTAAAGAATTGCAGGAACTTGTCATTACCCGTCATCATGAATCATTAATGGAAGGACACCCCGGTATCGCGAAAACAGAAGAAAAGATCAAACGCCACTTCTGGTGGCCTTCTTGGAGAAAAAACATGAAGTCATTTGTGTTGTCTTGCGGAATCTGTGCCCAAAATAAGAGTCAAAAGAAAAGGCCAGCCGGCCTACTTCAACCTTTGGACATTCCACCAGCACCTTGGCACACCTTGTCAATGGACTTTATAACTGACCTGCCTCCTTGTGGTGGTTACAACACGATTCTCGTAATAGTGGATCTATTCTCCAAAATGGCCCATTTTATCCCTTTAAAAGGATTGCCGTCAGCTTCCACCTTGGCCAAGGAATTTATGGAAAATATAGTGCGGTTACATGGTTTCCCTTCCATATTAGTCTCAGACCGTGGAAGTCAATTTATCTCCCACTTTTGGAAGAAATGTTGCCAACTAGCACAAATAGACGTGCGGTTATCCACCAGCCACCACCCCCAGACCGACGGACAAACCGAGAGAACCAATCAGACTCTCGAGCAATATCTGCGGTGCATGTTATACTAATCCGAGTTGAATTGGAAGGACATCCTTTGGATTGCAGAATATGCATACAACAATTCAGTGCATTCTGGAACCGGACAGACTCCTTTTTATACCCTGTATGGTCACTATCCTCGGACCGCTGACCTAGATCCACCTCTGACCCTGGAGATGCCTGCAGTAAATCACCTACATTCCACAATAACCCAAGCCTTCAAAGAAGCTACAACCCACTTACAGCAAGCCAAGAAAAAGTATAAAGAAAACGCTGATTTGCATCGAAGTAAAACTCCTCCTTACCAAGTAGGAGATCAGGTATGGCTAGCAACTAAACATCTACCCCTCAAGGGTCAGCGAACTTTTAATCCCAGATTCATTGGGCCTTACCCCATCAAAGCTATTATCAACCCAGTGGCCTTTAAACTCGATTTACCATCCAACATGCGGATTCATCCCGTTTTTCACGCATCTCTTCTAAAACCAGTACAACCTGGAACCAGACTGTCTGAGCCCCCAGGCCCTGTCCAAATTGATGGAGAATTAGAATTCGAAGTGAAAGACATTTTAGATTCCAAGATAGTTAAGTCGAAACTCTTCTATCTTGTTGATTGGAAAGGATATGGACCTCAGGAAAGATCTTGGGAACCCAGTAACTATGTTCACGCACCACGATTAATTCAAAGATTCCATCGAAGATTCCTGCACAAACCAAAACCCCCGGAGGAAAAGACCTTGGGAGGGGCCTTGAGGGGGTACTGTCATGATGCCTACCTCTAAGGAGCCAGGCCGGGCCCAGCAACCCCAGAGGCAGACATCATTTTCCCCAGGGAAGTCTCAGCGGGCCCAAGTCGGGGCCCTTTGGACTCAGTCCTGGCGCCTTAGGCGCCAGGCTCATAGCGGATCCCAGTCCTGGCGCCTTAGGCGTCAGGCTCATAGAAGAGGATATGTGTTTAAGTGCTTGGGTGCACACTTACCTGATGCAGACCTTGCTGCTTCATCCAGGCCCTCTTGAGGCCTGAATGGGACTACTTAACCTGTAGGACTACTTCACCACCCAGGTGTGGTCGTGGAAGGATACATACCCGATTGGTGGAAGGATACATACCAGGAACTTCTTCCAAGGCTATTTAAACCCCACCCGAACAGCCACACATGCTTCGCGTTGTTCTGCACCTAGCAGCTGGACGCTCACCGTGTCAGCTCCTGCATCCTGACTTCAGCCACGCCTGCCAGCACCCTGGAACACCTGCAAGGGGAGAAAGGAAGAGAATAGGAGAAGAAAAGCCCTTACCTGCTAAATCTGCATCCCGGAGTCATTTCTCCAACGGCCCTGAAAAGGAAGACATCATTTTAAAGGCATTTCGTTTCGATCGCTGCAGCGCTGCATTTTACTCACCTTTGCAAGGCGCTTCCATCTTCAGCAGCGATCTTCCGGATTCAGCTACGCCCCGGCGCCTAGAGGAAAAAAAGACAAGAACAAAGGTGAGAGGGAGAAAAGGAATAAGGAAAGCTCAGTTTCCTTTTAAGTCTTACCTGTTGGATTATTCCCACTGCATTTCGGGTCCTGCCGCTTCCTGGCATCTCCGGACCCCGGCCCCTGTGGGGAAAAAAGACAAAGACATTGAATGAGCGAATGCAAAGACATTACCTGAGTGCTCATCCAGAACTGTTTCACTTCGGGTCGGCCCCATATCTCCGGCACTCCGAACCCCGGCCCCTAAGGGGAAAAAGACATAAGCATTAGCGCTTGCTGCAATTAGACAACGAACATTATTATTAAGCTTGAACTTTTGAACAGAACTTTTACAGCGCCTTACCTGAACAGTCAAGCTTACCTGAACTCCCATCAATCCTCAATCCAGTGAAGTAACTGGGTTTCAACGCGCCCCTGCATCAGAAGCAGGATGGAGAGCTCATCCTTCCAAACCCTAAGGTGAGGCTTCACGGGGAATCATGGAGGAGGTATCGTGGAGGGTTGGAAGGGAGTGGGAGGCTTGAGCATTGTTCCACAGTTGGTAATACTCCCTTTTCACGCACAGGAGGGTATCCAACGAGCCAGGGAAGCCAGAATAGAGGGGCCCTTCCTGTCCATCTTAGAGTTCTGCGCCTTCGACGCTGCGCCTCCGTGGGAACCAGGTGAGCGTTACAGTTATACACACGTCCGGACCCAGGGAAAGCAGCACATCAGCCGCTTACCCAGCCAATTTCACTGCGCCTCCAGCCTTTTTCTCCCACGACGAGCAACGTGTGGTGAAGAATAGCAAGAGCTGGAACACCGCATATTGTGCACCAGGATTGGCACCAAAAGTCTGCGCCACATTTTCTTTGCATGGCGGAGTAAGAACACACACCATTGGGAGAAAAGATTTTCCCGCAAGGGAGTCAAACCCCCCCTGTAGAACTTAACGTCCTGAAGATGACCTAAAAAATTGTGGTTATGAAACCGGTCGACCCTGTTATGGTATGAGCTGGTCTCATGCTTTTTTATGATCTATGTAATAAGCAACCTGACATAGACTGAAAGAATTCAATGAGACCTGAGCACAGGGTACTGTGACATGAAAATATTAAGATTATATTGTTTGAAATGAATCCATCTATCGGGTAAGAATAAATCGGGTATGCTGAGAAACCGAAGCAGAGAGGTCAGTCGCAACGTCAAGTGCAGAAAGGGTGTGTAAGCGCATCCAAAAGTGGATGAAATGGCAAGTCAAACCAGAGAGGTTGCCCACCTCAAAATAGCTATCGATCTTGACTGTTAAAAATGTTTTGGGGTAATTTCTTAGTGAGATAACCGCATAGGATGAAAACTGGGAAGTAAAGGCAGCGCACATCAGGTGTGACTGGTGGTAGAGACATCCATTGCTTGCATTTACGGAGTCTTATGAAGTTCTTTAGGTCAATTGGGTCTTGGAATGAAGAGGTTTTGCCATTGATAGTGACTTTAAAGGTAGATACGTGCATCAGGCCATATCTCTCATTTCATTGCGTGAGCGCAGGTCGATGAGAAAGTCCTTCTTTTCTCCTTTGAGCAGTAGTTTTAGATGCATCCTGTGAGATAAACATCTTGTGCCCATTCCATAACCTTTAGGCTTTTGAAAGATCAACTAAAGTTGCGCATACTCAAGAATCAGGAAAAACTATTCTGCTAGGCACATTTTTCTTGTGTGAATCTGTGTTCCTGGGCCTGAATCTGTGTGCCCTTTGCATATTGAGGACAATGGATGAATGCAAATTCAGGATGTTAGGTAAGGTTTTCTTATGCTAGATGGTGACCACTTCTCCCTCTGGAAAACCGAAAATGCAGAGGTCATTTTCGCGATTTCTGTTCTCCATTTGGTTTTTGCAGTGTATGGATGGATTCTTCCATATGGGCGACTCGAGTGAGAATGTCTTCAGCCTTGCTAATTCTACTCTTGATCTCCTCTATCCTGCTTTCAAAGTGTGCCCAGCGTTCATCCATTTGTTGGAGTTTGTGGCATCAGTAGTTTCCATAAAGGGCTTGAGTGCTCTTATTTCCAACAAAATAGTTTCCATATTAGATACTAATAAGGTTTGAGCAGGAGGAGTTGAGTCACTTTCTGGTCTTTTTAAGGCAGCTGCCACTTGTTCTGATGCTTCTTTGTTAGTCGAGGATTTAGCCTGAGCTTTTAGTGAGGCCATAATGAGAGGCACAACAGATCAACCAGGAAGTATTTAAAATACAGTGAGAGTCCCACACAGATTGCTGCTCTTTCTGTAATTATTCCAGCATGTCTTCTATAAATATGCTTTCAGGAAGACTGGCAAAGCAGTTGTATGATATTGTACTAAGGCCAGACCTCTTGGGAAATATAAGAGGTTCTTGGGAAATTGCTGAAAATAGTTTTTTTTTCACAGAAAGTTATTTTATTCATATATCGCAGTTCACGAACAAGCTAAAATAGAAATCATTATATTGTGTGTAGAAATCGGGTGCAAATACCATCTTATATTTATAAACTTCTTGCATGTACCCTTTACAAATGAATAAGAGTACTTCTTAAAAAATCACTATTCAATGTAGATAAAGGCTTTATAGAAGGCTGGCGGTGTTGTGCGAGAAAGCCGTACCTCGATGAAAGCGGGCAGCGTCCACCGTCTGACGCGACCCGTTGTCGTTGAGACGAAATGCAGCGCACTTTCACATTGATGCTGTTGCGTATGGTCTCCTGGTCGTTTGATGGAAGGTTGCTAGCCAGAGCTCGAAAAAAGCTCACGCAGTCATCCCGAGACAAAGTTATAAGGTAAATGGGCATCTGCAAAAATGTACACTAGTGCCCGTCTGGGACGTGATCATTATAACAGAGCGGGAGCTACAGTTTATGCTGCTGTTCTGCACCGCGCATAGCCACGCCCCCCCACGTGTTAATACCTAACTTAAGCAGTGCAAACCCTAAGAATGGGGTCTTGTGCCCAAAAGTCACAGGAGTCACAATGTTTCACCCCTGAAGGGAGTCTCTGCAGGTAAGTTACAGTTCACTTGTGTTGGTGATAGTTCAAAAAGTTCTTCCCCGCAACACCGATTTGCCCAGATGTCATGGATCATCTGGGGTTTGCTGGGGGCTCGATCCTCCGTCGTTGGTTCCTGTAATTGCTGCACGGGAGTTGCAGGTTTGAGGAATCTTTTGGTCTGGTGCAGCTTGCAAGATCCAACCTCTGGCGATGAAGAAATTCACGAAACCTCAATGCAGCCCTCCCCAAGACTCGGCACAGCTTGGATCCCCAGGACGCGGCACAGCTTGGATCCCCAGGACTCGTCACAGGCGGCTGGATCCCCAGGACTCGTCACAGGCGGCTGGATCCCCAGGACTCGTCACAGGCGGCTGGATCCCCAGGACTCATCACAGGCGGCTGGATCCCCAGCACATGTCACAGGCGGCTGGATCCCCAGCACACGTCACAGGCGGCTGGATCCCCAGCACATGTCACAGGCGGCTGGATCCCCAGCACACGTCACAGGCGGCTGGATCTCCAGCACACGTCACAGGCGGCTGGATCCCCAGGACACGTCACAGGCTGGCTCCCCCCCCAGGACACGTCACAGGCGGCTGGCTCCCCCCCAGGACACGTCACAGGCGGCTGGCTCCCCAGGACAAATCGCAGGTGGCTTGCTCCCGAGGACAAATCACAGGCGGCTTGCAGGCTCCCCAGGACATGTCACAGGTGGCTGGCAGGCTCCCCAGGACATGTCACAGGTGGCTGGCAGGCTCCCCAGGACACATCACAGGCGGCTGGCTCCCCAGGACACGTCACAGGCGACAGGCTGGCTCCCCAGGACACATCACAGGCGACAGGCTGGCTCCCCAGGACACATCACAGGCGACAGGCTGGCTCCCCAGGACACGTCACAGGCGGCTGGCTCCCCAGGACACGTCACAGGTTGGAGAAAGGCGAGCTCCAGGAACCGTTTCCGCACATAGGCAACGACAGGTGTCCTTCCAGTTGAGGCCACAGAAGCTGCCTCAGGAGACATTGCCGTAATGCAGGGATGCTGAAATCTGGGGAGAATGCGACTTGTGGCCCAAGCTGGGGACCACCAAATTTTGGGTGCTTCAACGTGGATCGGCAACACTTCTCCCGTGATAAACCACAAGAGCGCTGGTTGGTTCACTGTGCAATCCAGGGATTCTTCCGAAGGCTCAGGTCAGGATCTTCGAGAAGGCATTGAGACTAATTGGTCCCACTAGTCCAAGGGTTGAAGCACCACTGTGGGTTTTCGGAGATCAGGTAATCGCACATGGCTTCATTGGACCGTACATAGGAAGGGTTGCTGAGCCGATCCAGTTGTCTACGGATCTTAAGCAGGCTGTGCGTCTTCGAGGGATTCTTGGCTCCAACGATAATCTCACGAAATGGCTGCAGAGGTTGTCTTCCTATCCAAAATATGAGCTGGGAGCAAGTCCAAGCCCACCAATGGTAAGGACCAGCACCATTCAAACAGCCAGTAGGTTGTCCAATCAGGGACAACTACTGGTTTCACATTTGCCTCATGCCTGGGCTTTCTGGCACAACAGATGTGGAGTGGGACTAAACAGTTCCACCTGTTTCCTGAGCCGCGCACACACAAAGGAATCACTAGCCGTGAAAGCAGCCGCTTTCCCAGGCAAGTGTGCAACTAGGGATATCCTGACCAGAGAAGGTTGGAAGAGGGCCAAACAGCAATATGGCCAAAGGACAAATCTCAGGGTATGGCTGTTTAAGGGCACCAGCCACGTTTAGTAGCCATACGTGGTAAACGCGAAGGTGCACACTAAAAGTAATGCGAAAATTGTAAAAATGTATCTGCTTCCACCAGGTTGTCTTTAGGCACATCTAAAGTAATCAAAAATCCCCAGTGTAAAAAGCTAGGGTGATTAAAAAAAAAGTATGTAAGGTGCTGTGTGCAGTGTTAAAAGGTACAAGAATTTAAAAAGGCATATCTAGTTTCCCACTACTGATAGTCTGAGGAACTCATCAGTTTCCCCGAAACATGAGCAAAAGGCCAGGGAAGCTGAAGTCTTTACTTCCCTTCAAAATATAAGAACAGGTTAAAAAAACAGAGCAACATGATTGTGGGGTATGGGGGGTGTCCACACATCTAACCATTCCAGAGATCTCTGCCTCTCCACCTCTTCTATCTGTTCCGTATCCTCTGTGTGCACCCTCTTGCTTCTGCTCATTTCAGCTTCTGGAAGGCCCTTCCTCTCCATATTTCAGCCTGTCGTATTCTCCAGTTCTTCAAGAAGCGGCTTCCGTCTGTATCCTCCTAAACTACTCCTCGTATCATGAGTTCATTGTCATGGTTTATTTTGCCTGTTTATTTGTTGTACTGGTGAATAAATATAATTGTTCTTTTATAACGCGCCTAATACCGAAGAGGTTTCGAAGCACGAGACCAGGATTTGAACCTGTGTTGCTCTACTTTGTCTTGCTTCCAAGATGAACGCGTTGCCCCCGAGCTATCCTCCCTCCCCAATAATTGTGTGTAACGCTTTGGATAAAAGCACTATATAGGTTTTGTACAATAAATAAATCCTGTGCACACAGAGGGTAGAAGCTATGCCAACCATCCTGACAGGACACTTGAAAGGATTGTTCTAGATCAAAAATGCGCTGCAACCATTAAGATACGTCCGTCATCAAATATATTGTATACTCAACGGTTCCAGTCAGAATATTGGTAACGCATTTTTGTTCCAATATACATTTTTCTGATGTTTGTTAATCTGCTTAGAATCACATGCTGTGCTTAGGTCCGACATCCAGTGGTCACTGCAGAGTATTGCATTTTGTTTTTCGTAGTCGAAAAGGGACGTCGACAAGTCGTGTCTGAAATACTATCCCTATAGTGACGTGCGTTGTACCCACAATCCCTCACGCGTCGAGGTCCCTCAGATTGTTTTTTTCCGCCCAGCTACTGGTCGCCTTTATGCGGAGCTCCTCGAGAGACATTGCAGATTCCATCTCCTCGACCTTTGGTCGTTTTCCTATTTAATATATAACATATCGATCCCTCCCTCGACGCAGTTGTGAAGCTGTCTCCGCCGAGCAAGATCTTCGACGGAGGGGACGAGCGGAGGAGATCCTTCGGCGTTGCCGAACACGTGGCCTGGCCTCGCAGGCCAAATACATTAGGGAGAGTGGGGTCGTGGGACATCTCTGGTTCTTTTCTGAGAATGCCTTTCCTTTTCCCCTTCCTTTCCCTTGGGGTCATTATCACGATTTATTGCCTCGGCTATGGAGAGGACACCCTTTAGGTTTTGCCCACTTTGCAAGGGCAAGTTTACTTGGAAGGACAAGCATTCACGGTGTAACCGCTGCTTGCCCCTCGATCACAAAGAGGAGGGTTGCACGGCTTGTCAGCTTCTGAAGCCAAAGACTCTAAAAGACCGTAGGGTCAAGAGGTGGGCGGCCTACGCTATGTCGAAGGCTGATTCTTCACCCGCCGTTGCTACCACCGACAGTGACGAGGAACGTGATAACACGACCTCCGCTACGGAAGTCGTAGACCCCTCTAAAGAGCACTCGCGCTCTTCGCCGTCTGTCCCCGGCTCTGACGGGCTCGGCTCACGCCCTGCTTATGGGGATGAACACCCTGGCGACACTGACGCACACGATACCACACATAAGCACACAACCCATAGCTCTTCTTCGTCGAAGACGAAGAAAGCATCAGCGCCCAAGGAGACGCAGGTTCCACCGGCGGCCTCCTCGGACCGTTCAGGTTCGAAGCCCCTCTCGCAACCGCAGCCGCGACCAGCGACTGGACTTTAGGCAAATAAGAGCGCCGCCCCCAAACCATCGGCCGGCACACACCAGCAGAGAGCGCATGCCGCCGTAGAACGATCGACACCCGTAACGTCGAAACCACAGCCCTCCGTTGACAAATGAGTCGCAGAGAGCTTGGCGAGGATCGTTGTAGCCGACGCCCAGAAGCGTACGCCGAAAGACACGTCGAGCGCTACGCAGAGGTCGAAAGACACGCCGAAAAAGCCCAAAGAAAGACAGGGACTACCCCCTTCAGTCGGGGGGACCCCCAGCACACCGGAAGGCTTTTAGGAAGGCGACAGGACACTTTCCTCGACGTTATGGGAATGGTCGAGCCGTTTTCAGCTAGATGACACTAATTTTCCCCCGCTAGACCGCTCAGGGGTACCCCATGAAACCATGGAAAGGCTCCATCACTGCATGGAGAGGTTTATGAAGACCCAGAACCCTCCCACTCCCAAGAGAACAAGAGAAGGGCCTCAGGAGGACCCCAGGGCCAAATATCCGAGACTAGTCAATCCCCAGCAGGACACAGCCTCAGACTTCCATAATGTGTATGACCTCACTGGTGAGGAACAATACTTAGAGGAGGAGGATGAATTTGTGGACGATGAAGAGGGACAGAACCAGGAGGAAGGTCTGGAAGACAGCCCAGACATGGTAGGAGAAGGCTTCGGAGAAAATCCAGAAGAAGGACCTTCTCATCCCTGGCAATCCGCATCAGTATATTCGGACACTGATGTCCTGAACCTAAATCCTCCTGACAATTCACCTGTTAGAAACACGTCTCCCATTGACGATCAGCCCACATTCAATGCCCTGTTGCGCAGAGAAGCAGCACATTTCGAACTGGACACTGGGGAGATCTCTCCTGAAATAGACTTTGTGGAAAGAGTAATTAAGGAGAAACCCCCAGTCAGCCAGACCATTCCCCTCCTCGCTTCAGTGAAGAGAAGAATCATCCCTTCGCTATCCACACCCGCACTAATCAGAGGAGTTAATCCAAGAATTGAAAAACTTTTCACTCCTTCACCCTCAGACCCACTGTACAACAGGGGACATTCCATTCCGGATTCCCTTGTAGTAACTAATACAAGGAAGAGGGCAGGGGTGCCGCTGTCCACCAGCGAGGCACCACCTGACAAGGAGGGCAAGAGGTTATATGCCCTTGCAAAGAGAGTCACATCCTCGGCTACCTTTTCGGCAAGAATTGCAAACAACAATTCTTTGCTAGCTAGCTACGCGGACTATTGGCGAAGGAACCCAGGTCAATCAGAGTATTGTAAAGAACTCTCTGGATGCTGCAGAGACAGCGGGACGTTCCCTGGTTCAGGGAATACTCCTAAAACACCATGTATGGCTGCACAACTCAGGGTTCAAACCGGAGACACAGGCGTCCTTAATAAATAAACCTGTTGAAGACTCAAACCTCTTCGGGAAAGCGGTGGATGAGGCTCTGGAGATGGCTAAAAAAGAGTTCGATGCTATCAAAACTCTTGACCAGATCTCTAAGTCCACTACCAGACGCGGCTATGGCAACAAACGCTTTTTTCGTGGCCAACGCCAACAGCAGAATCAGCAGCAACAGTACCCTGCCACCAATTACCAGACCAATAGTGGGCAGTACAGCCAAAGAGGCCAGCGCCGGGGCAAAGGGAGAGGTCGGGGGTCCACCCCCAGAGGCTCCCAAGCCCCCAACAACACCAAGTGACGCGAAGATTCGCGTCCCCTCCCATGCAACACCGGTCGGGGGCCGGATAACATCCTTTCTTCCACCATGGGAGAGAATAACGTCAGACCGCTGGGTACTTTCCACCGTAGCCCACGGATACTGCATCGAATTCAACAGTTCCCCAACATACATGACCCCCGAGGGGACGACGCATGACACCGGAACACCTTGCCATCCTTCTCCAGAAAGTACAACAACTGCTGGAAAAAGGAGCCATAGAGGTCGTGCCTCTATCTCAGGTAACGGAAGGTATTTATTCAGTGTACTTCCTTGTACCCAAAAGGGATCTAACCATGCGCTCTGTATTAGATCTGCGCCCAGCGAACAAGTTTATCAAACCCCAGAAGTTTCGTATGGTGACCTTACAGGAAGTGATCCCACTGCTATCACAGGGAGATTACATGACAACATTGGACATGAGAGATGCATACTTTCATATTTTAATGTTGCCAGCGCACAGAAGATACCTCAGGTTCATGATAGAGGGCAAACACTACCAGTTCAGAGTGCTACCCTTCGGCATAGCATCAGCACCAAAGGTATTCACGAAGGTACTGGCAGTGGCAGCGCACCACCTGCGCAGGTTGTCCATCCCAGTTTACCATTACCTCGACGACTGGCTCATAACAGGGGATTCTTACGAAACATGCTTCTCCAATACCCAAAAGACTGTAGACCTTTTGTTCCAGTTGGGCTTCTCCATCAACGAAAAGAAGTCCAGCCTAGACCCCAGCCAAATCAAACAATTCCTAGGGGCTCTAATTCAAACAAAGGACGGCCTCGTCTTCCCCTCCAACGAGAGGGTCCAAAACATGCTGTTTCAGATCCCTCAATATGTGACCGGTCGAGAGGTGACGGTACGCAAAGCAATGCGCTTGCTAGGCATGATGGCGTTGTGTATTTATTTGGTACCTCACGCGCGCCTGCGCATGCGCCCTATGCAAGAGTGGCTCAACAGCCAGTGGTGTCAGGCCAGCGGACTATGGGACGATCTAGTGGTGGTCTCGCAGGCCTTGGTTCTCTCGCTACGGTGGTGGAAAAAGGAAAACCTGGAAAGAGGGAAACCCTTTGCCACACCCGCGGCGGAAGCCACTCTGACCACAGACGCATCCCTCACAGGATGGGGGGCTCACCTATCCCATCAGACTGCTCACGGAGTGTGGACTCCGAACGTAACATCCAAACACATAAATCTACTGGAGCTAGTAGCTGTGTTCAAGGCGCTAAATACCTTCCAGGAAGACCTACAAGGCAAGACTGTGTTGGCCCTTACAGACAGCACCACAGCCATGTACTACATCAACAAGCAGGGGGGCACCCACTCTCCAGGACTGTCCAAACTGGCCCAAAATATATGGAAGTGGGCTCTCAAACAAAACATGTTCCTACTGTCACAACATGTACCAGGGGAACTCAATCTGCTGGCAGACAAACTCAGCAGAGATTTCCCCCTGCCCGAAGAGTATGAATGGCGACTGCACGAAGGCATCGTCTTCGACGTCTTCACACAATGGGGATTCCCAGAAATAGACCTATTCGCAACCCTGGAGAACTCACAATGCCTAAGTTACGCCTCCAGGTACCCCCAGAACCAATCCAAGGGGAACGGTCTGTCGATGCAATGGTCAGGGAAATGTGTTTACGCTTTTCCCCCCGACTCCCCTTCTCAACAAAGTGGTGCACAAGATGCACCAGGAACAAGTAACCATGATACTGGTGGCCCCAATGTGGGCTATCTCCCCCCAGTGAAACTCCCCTGCACGTACAACATGCTGTCACAAGACAAAGGCAGGACTCTGCATCCATGCCCCCAGAACATGAATTTAGCAGCTTGGCTCCTGAGATCATAGAATTCGGACATCTACAGCTCCTACAGAGATGCATGGACATCCTCAGGGAAGCCAGAAAACCTAACACTCGCCACTGCTATTCTAGCAAGTGGAAGAGATTTGTCATCTGGTGCAGAGGGAAAAGCATCAACCCGATTGACTGCTCTCCCACACATATTGTTCTATACCTGACCCACCTATTGAATTCAGGTCTAGTGTTCAATTCCATTAAAGTCCACCTAGCGGCACTTTCTGCATACACCACTTCCCAACTCAAGGTGTCGTGGTGGAAGATCCCTGTTATAAAGGCCTTCATGGAGGGAGTAAAGAGAATACACCCCCCGATAGCTGACCCAGCTCCCGGATGGGACCTTAACGTGGTACTTACCAGACTCATGGGCTCACCTTTCGAACCCATGCACAAAGCATCTCTTAAAGACCTCACTCTTAAGACTGCTTTTTTAATAGCTATCACCTCCATCAGGAGAGTAAGTGAACTACAGGCTCTTTCTGTTCTAGACCCCTTCGTTACAGTTCACAGAGATAAGGTAGTTCTACGCACGCGCCCAAGGTTTGCTCCGAAATTCATCTCGAAATTCCACGTAAACCAGTCTATAGAACTGCCAACGTTCTTTCAAAATCCTTCCAACTTGGGAGAAAAAACTCTGCACACACTAGATGTGCGCAGAGCGGTCATGTTCTACATGGAAAGAACCAGACCACTGAGGAAGACTAATCAGTTCTTCGTCTCGGTGGCAGCAGGAAGAGAAGGGGATGCAGTTTCAAAGTCCACTATTTCTAGATGGATTGTTCAATGCATCACTCTCTGCTATACTCTTGCTAAGAGAGAACTGCCCTTTAAGCCAAGAGCACACTCTGCTCGAGGCACGGGGGCGTCCATAGCATTCATTGCAAATGTTCCCCTTGAGTCCATCTGCAAAGCGGCTACCTGGAGTTCTGTGCACACCTTTACAAAACACTACTGTCTAGATGCACACTCGAGATCTGACTCCCAGGTGGGACAGGCAGTATTAAGACATCTTTTCCCTACTGTTCCTTCTCATAACCCACCGCCAACTCCGGGTACTGCTCGCTAGTCTATGCACAGCATGTGATTCTAAGCAGATTAACAAACATCAGAAGACAATGCATTACTTACCGTAAAAGCATTTCTGATGGTTGTATCTGCTTAGATTCACATGCGCCCACCCTTCCTCCCCGCTCGGATGGAAGGAACATAGACATCCTTTTCTATATCTCTCTTTTCTGTACTCACTCACGTCTAGAAGGCTCCCTCAGGGCAGAAAAACAGAGGGACCTCGACGCGTGAGGGATTGTGGGTACAACGCACGTCACTATAGGGATAGTGTTACAGACACGCCTTGTCGACGTCCCCTTTTCGACTACGAAAACCAAAATGCAATACTCCGCAGTGACCACTGGATGTCGGACCTATGCACAGCATGTGAATCTAAGCAGATACAACCATCAGAAATGCTTTTACGGCAAGTAATGCATTGTCATATGGTATAGGACTTTTTATATACACAAAATATAGCTCTGATACCTGAGGAGGATAATAGACTCACCAATCACATTATACAATATTCACTAGAATATAGCAGGAGTGTGCCGCGCTATCTACCCACAACAGTCAGACGGTCAAGAAAGGATATTAGCAACTGATCACACCCATAGTAATACAAACTATATGGAAGAAGTACATCAACCAGGATTCTTACCCCACTAATCCTACCTTCAACTCTCTGCATAACCAACTCACCCGAAAATTCACATAACCTACTCTCGCCCAGCAAACTGCACGCACTTCACCACAACGCATCAACTACAAACCAGCAACACATAAACGGCACCAACAGCACACAAGGTCTCGCCCCGGTCCAATACTTACACCAAAGCTCAGCACACGGTGTATAACGAACTGAAGACACCTACAGCACACCACCTCTCTCACTCTCCTACTCCCTCTTCTCCGACTAACCCAACCCCACCTGCCTTCTTGTTTTATAGATCCACCAGAGGGCCTGGGGACCAACTCCGTGGGTGACAGTGCGTGATATAAATACCTGCCAACACCTGTTTCGACCATACAAGGTCCTCTTAAAGCTGTTGAAATCACACAGCAAGACATAAAAGTAACAGATAAACAAGGGTGCTCAAGGACCCAAAATACACATGATTTTACAAAATAAACATTAAAGGAAAATAATTAAAACCAATTTAGCCCATCATGAAATAAAAAGAGAGAATATGAGAGAAAACACACTATTGGAACGGTATATGTAAGTGCATATTACACTCTCAAAACTTGATTTCTACAAAATCAGAGTGCCAATTTAGTGAACTTGCCTGACCCGGAGGGGAGAGAAGGGGTGGGGAAGGAGTGAGGGACGGAGAGGGGGACAAAGGTGTGGAGAAGCTCAGGGTAAAATCCGAGAAACCCCATAACCGATGCAATGCCAGTCGACGCCACTGGGTGGCAGCCCTGGTCTGTCTAACTTCCTTGAATTCAGTCTGCCAGTAATAGTCACTGGAAGTGGAGCAGGTGAACATCTGCAGGCCGGGTCTCTACATCAATAAACTGATAGGACCATCCCCTGTGTGTATCTGCAGTCCTGGTCTCTAGATCAATACACTGATAGGACCATCCCCTGTGTGTATGACTCCGTAAATCCAAAACGCTCATCACTCGTCTCGAGAAGCAAAAGTGCAAAGCACACCTGACCTCTTGCACTCTGTCTGTGCTCATGGGAGCGCTTGCATGACTTGCTGAGTTCTTCCTAGCGGCCCCCTTGTGGGGGTGAGGGGTATAAAGCGGGGCCCCGCCTGTTACAAGGGCCGCCAAATGGATCAGGAGGCGCCAAAGACCAAGATCCAGTGCAGGCCCGTGCAATCGTACAATCCTGTATTGCACAAATGTGACATATGCACACGCCGTCATTAACAGAGTTAGTGCCTGCCACAGCCACAAACATTCACCACTGTGGACTGAAAGATCACGTCAAAGTTCACATAGCACAATTTGGGATCGATTGATGAATGGAGACTTATCATTCGTGCGACCATAACCTGAAATCGATCATGCAGGAAGGAGTTCACCCACAGATTGAAATCAAAGAGCAATTTACCCTTGCGACCCTATGCCCACACTGCAGCCACCCGGCCCTATGCCCACACTGCAGCCACCCGACCCTATGCCCACACTGCAGCCATCGGCCGACCGTCATTTATGAGTTGCTCTAACCAACGCCGAGAGGAAAGTGCATCCTACCTGCTGCTGGCAGAGGCACAGCGGCATTGCATGGCACTGATTCGAATCATGCCCGCTGCCTGCCAGCACCACGACTTAACACAACACAAAGCAGCACGTGCTCCTGCATTCACGGGAAGGATTGCAGTGAACCCTGCAATCCCCGTGCTAAGGCCAAGCTAAAATATCCAGGTCCACGCCATAGTATCCATTGCAGCAACACGCATGTCACATAGTGTCCATTGCAGCAACACGCATGTCATAGTGTCCATTGCAGCAACACGCATGTCACATAGTGTCCATTGCAGCAACACACATGTCACATAGTGTCCATTGCAGCAACACGCATGTCACAGTGTCCATTGCAGCAACACGCATGTCAGTGTCCATTGCAGCAACACGCATGTCACATAGTATCCATTGCAGCAACACACATGTCACATAGTATCCATTGCAGCAACACGCATGTCACATAGTATCCATTGCAGCAACACGCATGTCACATAGTATCGATTGCAGCAGCACACATGTCACATAGTATCCATTGCAGGAGCACGCATGTCACATAGTATCCATTGCAGGAACACACATGTCACATAGTATCCATTGCTGGAACACGCATGTCGCATAGTATCCATTGCAGGAACAAACATGTCGCATATTATCCATTACAGGAGCATGCATGTCGCATAGTATCCATTGCTGGAACATGCATGTCGCATAGTATCCATTGCTGGAGCACGTATGTCGCATAGTATCCATTGCAGGAACACGCATGTCGCATAGTATCCATTGCAGGAACACACATGTCACATAGTATCCATTGCTGGAGCACGTATGTCACATAGTATCCATTGCAGGAACACACATGTCACATAGTATCCATTGCAGGAACACACATGTCACATAGTATCCATTGCAGGAACACACATGCCACATAGTATCCATTGCAGCAACACGTATGTCACATAGTATCCATTGCAGGATCACGCATGTCACTTAGTATCCATTGCAGGATCACGCATGTCACATAGTATCCATTGCAGGAACACACATGTCACATAGTATCCATTGCTGCAACACACGTCATAGTATCCATTGCAGGAACGCACGTCACATAGTATCCATTGCAGGAGCACGCATGTCATAGTATCCATTGCTGGAACACACATGTCACATAGTATCCATTGCAGGAACACACATGTCACATAGTATCCATTGCTGGAGCACGTATGTCACATAGTATCCATTGCAGGAACACACATGTCACATAGTATCCATTGCAGGAACACACATGCCACATAGTATCCATTGCAGGAACACACATGTCACATAGTATCCATGCAGGAACACGTATGTCACATAGTATCCATTGCTGCAACACACATGTCATAGTATCCATTGCAGGAACGCACGTCACATAGTATCCATTGCAGGAGCACGCATGTCATAGTATCCATTGCTGGAACACACATGTCACATAGTATCCATTGCAGGAACACGCATGTCACATAGTATCCATTGCTGGAGCACGTATGTCACATAGTATCCATTGCAGGAAAACACACGTCACATAGTATCCATTGCAGGAACACACATGTCACATAGTATCCATTGCAGGAACACACATGCAGGAGCATGCATGTCACATAGTATCCATTGCAGGAACACACATGCCACATAGTATCCATTGCAGCAACACGTATGTCACATAGTATCCATTGCAGGATCACGCATGTCACTTAGTATCCATTGCAGGAACACGCATGCCGCATAGTATCCATTGCAAGGACACACATGTCAAATAGTATCCATTGCAGCAACACACCTGTCACATAGTATCCATTGCAGGAACACACATGCCACATAGTATCCATTGCAGGAACACACATGTCACATAGTATCCATTGCAGCAACACACCTGTCACATAGTATCCATTGCAGGAACACGCATGTCACATAGTATCCATTGCAGGAACACACATGTCACATAGTATCCATTGCAGCAACACGCATGTCATAGTATCCATTGCAGGAACGCACGTCACATAGTATCCATTGCAGAAGCACGCATGTCATAGTATCCCTTGCTGGAACACACATGTCACATAGTATCCATTGCAGGAACACACATGTCATAGTATCCATTGCAGGAACACACATGTCATAGTATCCATTGCAGGAACACACATGTCACATAGTATCCATTGCAGGAACACGCATGTCACATAGTATCCATTGCAGCAACACGCATGTCATAGTATCCATTGCAGGAACGCACGTCACATAGTATCCATTGCAGGAGCACGCATGTCACATAGTATCCATTGCTGGAACACACATGTCACATAGTATCCATTGCAGGAACACGCATGTCATAGTATCCATTGCAGGAAAACGCATGTCACATAGTATCCATTGCTGGAACACGCATGTCACATGGCATCTCCTTCACATCCTCGCCAATGTGTTCCTGCCACATGAGAAGGCCAATGATTGCAAGCCAGAGACCAAGCTATTCCCACGTTGGCTGTGTGTATTCAGAGCGTATAACCCTGAGCCCCTCATTGGGGGCGGCTGAAATCACAGCCCAAGTCTATTAGTGCCTTGAACTCTGCCACATAAAGACAATTTCGAAGGGATTGTGTTCTCCAATGTATTCCTTATCCTTGATAATACGTTTCCAGCTTGCTGGCCTCGTAAATATTTTCTGTAGAGGGCGCTGCGCGTCGACGTCCGCCGAGTCGATGTCCCTTGACGGCCACCGTATCGGCGCCGACGTCACCATGCCCATAAATAGCCACGCGCTTCGTCCGTTGCTCAGTTCTGTTTTTCCACGCTTCGTGGGGCCTCGGAACGTCGTTGCTCAGTTTCAGTCAGGTTAACTATCTATTTCCACTCGAATATTGCTTATCGTTCTCGATGGCTTCTTCATCAGAACCGACAACGCCGCGATCCGGCTTCAAGAAATGTCAAGACTGCGGTAAAAAAATGTCAATAACGGATCCACACAGGGTCTGTTTATGGTGCTTGGGGTCCAAGCACCATTGTTCGGAGTGTGAGGACTGCATGTCCATGACGGCGAAAGCCTTGAAGGAGCGTAAGGGGAAGCTCGAGAGAGGTAAGTCAACCAAATCCTCCTCTAAAGTTTCGTCGGCTGAGTCGAGGCATTCGTCTCCTCGCCGTCGAAAACATTCCCATTCTAGATTTCGAAGCAGCTCCCACTATTCGTCGAGATCTAGACACTCAAAAAAGAGACGTCGAAGGTCCCATTCCTCGTCGTGTTCTGTGTCCCCAGAAAGAGTCTCCTGTCCCACCAAACACAGTTCTCAAGCTGAGTGGGAGGAATTCAGAAAGAAAATGTTAAGCGTCTTCGAGAACGCGGTCTCGACCCCCTCGAAGACAGCTGAGGGTGATACCCCGGGTGAAAAACCCAAAAAATCAAAACGCGGCGAGTCGCAACACCCGGCGAAAGATTCCACCCGAGAGTGCCATGAGCCATCGGGTAAGAAGGCACCGTCTTCGATGCCGTCGTCGAGGATTCCTCGACGCATCGGTCGATTGACTCGACGCCGATGAAAGAGGAGACCAAGGGCCTCCGGCACGAGCCGAGACCGTCGTCGATGCCCTCGAGTAGGATCCCGATCCTCTCGAGTTCTTCGAGACCCCTTCCAGTTTTTTCGACGCCGTTTTCGGCGCCTTCGAAGCCTGTTACATCGGCGTCGACGACATCAACGTTTTCTCGTCCAACAATGAGTTTGGCTCCTTCTGCCTTAGAAATGGGTTTTACTCCATTTCAGAGGTCAGAATACCCTGGACTTTCTTCAATTTATGTAGAAAGGGAAGATTCTGACCAGGAATCATTCGGATTACAGAGAACCACACTGCCTACTGCAGAGGATTTCACCAGTGAGGAAAGAAGGCCGAAGGAACTACAGGAGTCACTACATGAGGCAAGTGGGCTGGACACTTCCCCAGAAGTGGAATTTGTTAAACCAGACCCAGGGGAACATGCCGAAACACCAAATAGAACCCTGATGGCAAGAATAATTGAGTTTATGGGTTGGTCTGCGCCTTCACCTGTTTTCCAACAGGATGACCTAACAGATATATTGGACAAAGGCCCACAGGAGGGCCCGGTGGTCCCCTTCCATGCAGCCCTACAAAGAAAAATTGCATCTAATTGGGAAACTCCCAAAGTTATCCCTGCAGTCAATAAAAGATTGTCAACCAAGTATAGGGTAGCGGCTGCTGACCCTGAATACCTGTCAAAACACCAGACCCCAGAGAGCCTGATGGTTCAAGCGGTAACTTCATCCAGCAGTAGGACTGCTTACCCTACTTTCCCACAGGATAGGGATGACACGAGGTACGACTCTATGGCAAAGAAAGTCTTCTCTGCCTGTAGTATGGCATTGAAGTCCATCAACGCTACCTGTACGCTCGCCAGGTTCAGTCACACACTATGGGAGTGTGCTTCATCAGTGGCTGACTGCATACCCGAAGGAGAGGAAAAGGAAGCCTTCCTTAACAATACTAAAGATGGCAAAGATGCCATGTGCGAATCACTTCAAACTGGCATTGATTCCGCTGACAGTATCAGCAGGGCCATGGCGGCAAGTACAACAATCCGCAGGCATGCGTGGTTGCGAAAGTCGGGCTTTGCCCCTGATGTACAGGCCAGACTTTTGAATATGCCCTTTGACGGCTCTTCATTATTCGGGAAAAAGGCTGATGACAGTCTGGAAAAGTTGCAGACTTCTAAAGCAGCAGCAAAATCCTTAGGAGCTGCTATCCGCCAAACTCCTTTTCGCCCCTCAGGAACCTCTGGGAGAGGAAAGTCCTTTCGCTATTATTCCGCATTCGGGAAAGGCAGAGGACAGCCGGCTCAAAGAGGCCAAAGGAGATCCACCCAAGGTGGACGGGTCAAAAGTACTAAGGCCACAGCAGCAGCAGGTGCCTCTTTACCCTCGGCATCTGCATCAGCCTCCCCCAAACCACTCTGAAGCCTTCCCACACAATACACCTGTAGGGGGCAGGTTAACTCACCATCTGACGGAATGGCAGGCTATAATGTCAGATACTTGGGCATTGAAGACAGTTGCCCAAGGTTACTGCCTACCCTTTCTACACATTCCTCAGTCATCCACCGGGGAACAGCTCTCTAAAAGCTCCAGATCCGCTCCTCTTGCAGGAAATTATAGACCTGCTAGAGAAAGGTGCCATAGAACCGGTACCTGTAGCGGACAGGAACAAGGGCTGGTACCCCCCCCAATCCCCCCCCCACTTTCTCATACCAAAGAAGGACGGAGGACTGAGACCCATCCTGGACTTACGGGAATTGAACAAGTTCCTCAGGAAGGACCAGTTCAAGATGGTAACTCTCTCTCAGATCCTTCAGGCCCTCCTGCTCCAGGACAGGCTGGTATCTCTGGACCTTCAGGATGCTTATTTCCATGTGCCAATCCATCTCAAACACAGGAAATACCTGAGGTTCGCAATTGGCGATTCTCATTATCAATTTAGAGTTCTGCCATTTGGGCTGACCTCCGCCCCGAGGGTCTTCACCAAGCTGATGTCGGTAGTGGCGGCGAGTCTAAGGAGGGAAGGGATCCACGTCTACCCCTACCTGGACGATTGGCTGATCAGAGCCGTATCTTCGGAACAGGCCCAGACCCAGCTAGATTATGTCTGCTTCTTCCTTCACAGACTGGGCTTCTCCCTCAATTTAAAGAAGTCACAGATGATACCATCACAGAGACTCCAGTTCATTGGAGCGGTCCTGGACACTTCCCTGGGAAAAGCCTCGCCACCAGAGGTGAGGGCTCAAGATATTCTACAGATGGTCACCAAGTTTCAAAATGCCCAACGTCTCCCAGCCTTCGACTTTGAGGTTGCTAGGCCTCATGGCATCCTGCATCTTTCTTGTGCCAGAGGCTCGCCTGAGAATGAGATTGTGGGCACTGAGAAGTCAGTGGTCACAATTCTCAGGGAGAATGACAGATCTCCTCTGGATTCCGGACAAGGTAGGTCACAACCTTCAGTGGTGGGCCTATCCAGAGAACATCTTGAAAGGAGAACTGTTTTGGCAACCATGGCCGGAGATAACAGTAGTCACAGACGCCTCGCTCACAGGGTGGAGAGCCCATGCCAACGACTTGACCATCAGCGGTCGTTGGTCTCCATCGGAGTCCAGACTACACATCAACCTATTAGAGCTGAGAGCGATCAGACTAGCGCTGAAAGCTTTCCTGCCATCAGTACAGGGGAGAAATGTCCTAATAATGACAGATAACACGGTGGCCATGCACTACCTCAACAAAAGAGGAGGCGTAGGATCACTGCCACTGTGCAGAGGGGCAATGCAGCTCGGGTTTTGGGCAATTCGGGAAGGAATCTCTCTATCGGCAGTCCACCTAGCCGGAGAGAAGAACTTGACAGCGGACGCTCTGAGCAGGCAGAGCAGAGTCTCCCACGAGTGGGGGCTAGCTCAGGAAGTCCTTCAAGAGATCTTTGCCCTTTGGGGAACCCCTCAGGTGGATCTGTTTGCCACAAGCACCAACAGGAAGTGCAATCTGTTCTGTTCAAGGGAATTTCCCCCGAGAGGCGCTCTAGGAGATGCGTTCGTAGTGGACTGGGAGTTTCCACTCCTTTACGCGTTCCCACCAGTCCCGGTTATTCCTCAAACGATCAGGAGGTTGAGAAGATTCCGGAAAACCATGATCCTAATGCCCCGGATTGGGCCAGGAGAACGTGGTACCCGTACCTTCTAGATATGTCCATCTGCCCTCCAATCTGTCTTCCACTCAAAGAGGATCTTCTCTCGCAGAACGGAGGTCAGGTTCTCCATCCAGACACCAGAACCCTCAACCTTCACGCTTGGCTTCTGAAAGGTTGAGGTACAAGGATTGGGATCTCCCTGATGACGTCATGGAGGTGTTGCTTTCGGCCAGAAGACCAGCAACAAAGTCTTTATACCGCTGCCGTTGGAACAAGTTTTGCAGCTGGTGTAGGGAAGAGAATATCGACCCTTTTTCATGTGTTACACCAACGGTGTTATCGTTTCTACTCTACTTGGCAAACTCAGGCCTTCAGGTTGGCACTGTAAAAGGCTATCTCGCAGCGCTTTCTATATACAAGCGCACTGCGGAGGAACCATCGTATTTCAAAATTCCTCTAGTGGTACAATTTCTCAAGGGTCTAACTAATGTTTACCCTCCCAAACCATTCCAGGTTCCCATATGGGACTTAAATTTAGTCTTAGACTTCTTAATGGGCACTCCATTTGAACCTCTTCACTCTTGCGCATTGAGATTTCTCACGCTTAAAACTGTCCTATTGGTAGCACAAACATCTGCTAGGAGGGTGAGTGAGCTACAAGCTCTCTCCTGTAAACCCCCACATACAATCTTCCACAAGGACAAAATTGTCCTACAGGTGAAGCCTAATTTCCTCCCAAAGGTGGTTTCTGAATTTCATATTGCTCAGAAAATTACCTTGTCTTCATTCTACCCTCCTCCCCATCTGGGGAAAGAAGAGGAAAGTCTACATAGGCTGGACCCAAGGCGAGCTCTCAGCTTTTACATCAGCAGAATGGCTAGGATCAGGCAAGCAGACCAACTGTTTGTAGGATACTCAGGTCACAAGTTGGGACTACCCATAACAAAACAAACCATCTCCAGGTGGATTATTTTGGCCATCCTGGAATGTTATAGACTAGCAGGGAAAGAGCCACCCCAAAATCTCAGGGCTCATTCAACCAAGGGTATTGCAGCCTCTTCGGCTCTCCAGAGAGGGGTACCGGTCCGGGACATATGTGCGGCTGCCACATGGTCGTCCGCACATACATTCACAAAATTCTACAATCTGGATTCCTCCACTGCTCAAGAGACCAGATTTGGCAAGGCCGTATTACATTCGGTCCATCCCTAAAGGGATACATAACACTATCACTCCCTCCTCCAATTACGTGCCACTGCTATGGGAGTCTTTCAAAGATAAGGAATACGTCGGAGGACACAATCCCTTCGAAGAACAAGTTACTTCTTACCTGGTAACGTTCTTTCGACGGGATGTTCCTCCGACGTATTCCTTATCGCCCCTCCCATCCATCCCTGTAGTGATAACTTCCCTTGTGGTTGCAGCTTACGCTCCTTCAAGGTCACTAACCAATTCAGGCATGTCTTTTCTTATGCTACAAAACGGAACTGAGCAACTCATGCAGCGCGTGGCTATTTATGGGCATGGTGACGTCGGCGCCGATATGGTGGCCGTCGAGGGACATCGACTCGGCGGACGTCGACGCGCAGCGCCCTCTACAGAAAACATTTCCGAGGCCACCAAGCTGGAAACGTATTATCAAAGATGAGGAATACGTCGGAGGAACATCCCGTCGAAAGAACGTTACCAGGTAAGAAGTAACTTGTTCATATCCAATATTCAGGTCACATGGGGGCTCTCTATTGTTCATCTCCAATATTCAGGTCACATGGGGGCTGTCTACCTATCTCGTGGATTGGCAATCTCTCCAATGTTCAGGTCACATGAGGCTGTGTACGTATCTCACGGATTGGCAATATCACCAATGTTCGGGTCACATGGGGGCTGTCTACCTATCTCATGGATTGGCATTCTCCAATGTTCAGGTCGGATGGGGGCTGTGTACCTATCTCATGGATTGGCAATCTTTCCAATGTTCGGGTCACTTGGCAGGGGGCTTTGGACCTATCATGGATTGGCAATCTCTCCAATGTTCAGGTCACATGGGGGCTGTCTACCTATCTCATGGATTGGCAATATTTCCAATGTTCGGGTCACATGGCAGGGAACTGTGTACCTATCTCGCGGATTGGCAATCTCTCCAATGTTCAGGTTGGATGGGGGCTGTGAACCTATCTCATGGATTGGCAATCTCTCCAATGTTTGGGTCACATGACAGGGGGCTGTGTTCCCATCGCATGGATTGGCAATCTCTCCAATGTTCAGGTCGCATGGGGGCTGTGTACCTATCTTGTGGATTGGCAATCTCTCCAATGTTCAGGTCACATGCGGGCTGTGTATCTAACTCATGGATTGGCAATCTCTCCAATGTTCAGGTCGCATGGGGGCTGTGTACCTATCTCGTGGATTGGCAATCTCTCCAATGTTCAGGTCACATGCGGGCTGTGTACCTATCTCGTGGATTGTCAATCTCTCCAATGTTCAGGTCACATGGGGGCTGTCTACCTATCTCATGGATTGGCAATCTCTCCAATGTTCGGGTCACATGGGGGCTGTGTATCTAACTCATGGATTGGCAATCTCTCCAATGTTCAGGTCGCATGGGAGCTGTGTACCTATCTCATGGATTGGCAATCTCTCCAATGTTCGGGTAACATGGCAGGGGGCTGTGTACCTATCTCATGGATTGGCAATCTCTCCAATGTTCAGGTCACATGGGGGCTGTCTACCTATCTCATGGATTGGCAATCTCTCCAATGTTCGGGTCACATGGGGGCTGTCTACCTATCTCATGGCTTGGCAATATCTCCAATGTGTGTCCATTGTATAATCAACCATATTCCCTCACCCATCAGATCAAACTATTCCAGGAAGACCCCCCCCCCCATCTCCTGCTCCGTGTTCTGACCCTAAACTCTGCCCTGTATTTGCAAAGAAGTCTGGCTCGCATCTGCCGCAATCGTGCGGTCGGGCCTGACCATCTGTAATCCAACAAATCACATGTCACTCTTGGAATGAAGTTGGTGATGTTCCTGCCAGTCAGCCGCCAGTGATATTCCTGCGTTTTGCCAGCCCATGGAGCTGAGATGTTCCCTTACTCGAGTGGTGATGTTCCTGCCAGTCAGAAGCCAGTGGTATTCCTGGGTCTTGCCCCCCATGGAGTTAAGATGTTCCCTTACCTGAGTGGTGATGTTCCTGCCAGTCAGCCGCCAGTGGTATTCCTGGGTCTTGCCCCCCATGGAGCCGAGATGTTCCCTTACTCGAGTGCGTAATTCGCAAATGGTGCTTCCTATATAAAAGAGATGACGCGCACACCGTATCGTATGCACTACACATTTCCAGCGACAATTGATGGCCTTTGATTTCACGTGGTTCCTTCGTGTGCATCTCCAAAGTTTGACACATACTGCAGGTCCTGCATTTGTACAACTCCACTAAATTGGAATGAAGCCAAGTTTTATTCACATAGGATGGAGTTAGCGTGGTTTTCAGAGTTGGCGCTCTCGGGTCCCCTGATGTAATTCCTCAACTCTGAATCCAATAATAGCAAAAGCCAATGTTTCATGAAAAGTGGAGACAATAAGAGACTCCCGGTAGAATATTGTGTGATCATTCTAACCACGTCTGGATTCTTATGCGGTCTAGCCCTTGTGTTTTAGCATAAGTGACTCCCCGTAGAATGTTGTGTGGTGATTCTAACCATGTCTGGATTCTTGCGCGGTCTAGCCCTCGTGTTTAAGCATAAGTGACTCTCTGTAGAATATTGTGTGATCATTCTAACCATGTCTGGATTCTTGCACGGTCTAGCCCTCGTGTTTGAGCATAAGTGACGCCCTGTAGAATATTGTGTGATCATTGTAACCACGTCTGGATTATTGGATTCAGCAGTATAAATAGCATGCTGCGCCCGTCACTTCAGTTCCATTTTTCCACGAAAGCTTTTGCTTCAGATACAGCACGTTTCTTTTTCACAAGACTTCATCATTGTCAAAAAATGTCATCTTCTACCCCGAACACAGCATTACAGAAATATGTGGACTGGGGGTCGAAAATGTCTATAGCCTTCCCCAATCATATTTGTCTGTGGTGCCTTGGCACCGACCACAGGATGGCCGACTGTGGACCCTGTCAATCCATGACAGGAAAGGCGCTCAAAGAAAGTAAGGGGAAGCTCACTGCGGCTTGCCCCCTCTGAAATCCCCTTCCGTGACCCAGTCCAAAGGACGTTTGTTGGACGATTCGAGGAGTGAGTAATGGCAGAGGAAACGTTTCAAAAAACGTTCTTGTTTATGGAGTGGTACTCGCCATTCCTCTTCGAAGAAATCGAGGAAACGGCATCACAGATATCCTTGCAGAGTAGCCTGTCCAGGTAAGTCAATGGGAGGCCTTTAGGCTTGAAATGATGAAAATATTCGAGAAGGCTCCTGCTATGAAGAAGCTGGCGCAGACAGGTAAGTAATATAAAGGTTTTATTTAGATTATGATAAGAGAAGAAGACCCCCAACATTAAGAGGCTCCTCTCCTTCAGCTCCTTCTCCAACTGACAAACATTAGAACACAGAAACAAGAAATGCTGTCATCAACATTCCATGACATCATACAGGGATGCAGCACACAGGGGTGAAGCACTATGAATAGCATTAAAGACTTCCTTCTCTTCATACTCTTCATAAGTCACCACAACACATCTCCCCTTATTTATTTTTTAACTTCGCTTATCATCTAAGTTTTAATCTCAAAAAAATAATTTAAAGATGTCACATTGATGACCAAGATAACTCAACAATGGTCCAGTTTATGGCACATGAACTTATATGTGGCCTCTCTTAACAGTAGCAATTCTGTCTTTATTCCACACTTGTCCTCCAGCCACACGTACGGCCCCTTCCATGACCGCTACAACTCTGACCGGATCCGAATAAAGGGAATCTCCTCTCCTCTTGACAATTCCCTTCTTAATCCTGACCCAATCTCCACACTCTACGCACAGTTCTTTCTTACCTCTCTTCAGGTTTTCACGCGCAACCCATTCAGACTTCTTCCTCACCAATGACTTTCTCACTTCATCAACAACCAGATCCGTTTCCCTACTCCTACCCAGCCATGGCGGACACGCCATGGAATATGGCTTCCTGCCTCTCATAAGCTCAAACGGGCACAGACCTGTTGTTGAATGTGGCGCCATCCTCAGGGCCCAGATCCTATTCTGTATCATGGCCACCTTATCCAATCCGCACTCTTCTCCCATACGAATGCTCTCCATCACACACCTATTCATCCTTTCAACTACTCCGTTGGATTCGGGATGATACAATGAGGTTCCTTTGTGATCAACTCCACATTTCCTTAAATAGCTGGTGAAGTTGCCCCCTACAAACTGGGGACCATTGTCCGTCAACAAACTCTCCGGTAGACCTTCATTGGAAAATATCTCCTGCAACGTCTTTATCATGCTTTCTCCAGTGACATCTCTCACAGTTTTAAAATTCACCCATCTAGAAAACAGATCTACCACCAGAACTATGAACCTTCCACGTCCATAACCCAATTCCACAGGACCAAGGATATCCATGGCGAGATCACTCCATATCCTAGATGGGAGACCCACGTCCACCAATGGCTGCTTCTTGGCTACAATTCCCTTCCCACTCTTGACACAAAATTGACAATTTGCCTAACAATTTTCTATTTCCTTGTCAAAACCCGGCCACCATGATGTCTTCTCTCAACACACCTTTGGTTTTGGTAACTCCTATGTGACCACTATGTGGCAGCTGTATCACTTTCTTTCTCAAACCAACCGGAACCACAGCCCTTCCCCATCTGAACAATACCCCATCGATGACCGACAATTCATCCTTCACTTCCCAATACGGCCTCACGCCCTCCGCCACTTCCACCTTATTGGGCCATGCCGCAGAAACAACATACGGAATTATTTTATTTATGTTCTCATCGCTCCTCATCCCATCTAACCACTCCTATTTGGACACTATACCGTCAGTATTGACAAACACTAATTCCATTTCTTCACTTTCCACAATACCAGAGTCAACTACTCTCATCCTTGATAAATTGTCAGCCAGTATATTGTCCTTTCCGGGAATGACCTCCATCTTGAAACAATGTGTCTGCATTCTGGTGACCCAACCTGCCACCCTGCGGGAAACCTTATCAAGGCCCTTATTCTCGAATATAGCTTTAAGTGGTTTGTGATCTGTACGAATTACAAACTCCACACCCCACACAAAGTTTCTGAATCGTTCCACAGCCCAGAAACATGCCAATGCCTCCTTTTCGAGAACAGAATATCTCCCCTCCGCACCCTTGAGACCCCTCGAGGCATGAGCTATCACCTCTTCAGACCCATCGTCTTGTTTCTGGGATAAAACTGCGCCTAGTCCACATTCACTTGCATCCATTGTGATGATGGATGGCTTTCTCGTGTCGAAACATCCTAATGGTTGGGCTAAGTTTATCTCTTCTTTTATTCCATTGGACTCCGCCTCACACTGACTATTCCACACAAATTCAACACCTTTCCTCAGAATTTTCCTCATTTCATGCTCTTTGTCAGCATAATTTACCACAAATTTCTGATAAAACTCTGTCATTCATAAGAAAGAGCGCAACTCACTCTTATCTTTTGGTCTTTTATCCTCTTTATGGCACTCACCATCTCTTCCTTGGGTCTGATACCATTCCCCGACACCTCATGTCCCAAATAGTCCACTTTTGTCACAGCAAATTTGCATTTCTCTTCTCTCAGCGTGATACCTCTTTCCTCAAATATCTTCAACACCTTACATAAATTTCTGTCATGCTCCTCCAATGTCAGTCCGCTCACCAACACATCATCCTGAAAACAGAAAACACCCTTCACCCCCTTCAACAGGCGATCCATGATTTTCTGGAACACTGAGGAGACGGACGCTAACCCAAAGGGCATTCTCCTAAATTGGAATACTCCTTCATGTGTCACAAACGCCGTAACTTTCCTACAAGCCTCCTCCAACTCCACCTGATGATAGACTGACGTCATGTCCAGTTTAGAGAAGTACTTTCCCCCACCCACCATGGTTAACAAATCACCCATGTTGGGCAGAGGGTGCCTGTCCACCAACACACACTTATTCAACTCGCGCATGTCAACGCACAGCCTCAGATCCCCTGAACTCTTCTTCACAATAACGACTGGGGAAACCCTTTCGACCCCCCCCAAGCTCTTTCAATCACTCCTGACTTAAGAAGCTTCTCCAACTCCTTTACTCTGTCCCTTAACGTAAAAGGGACGGGCCTTAGCTTCGCCACGGTGGGAACACTGCCTCTTTTCAATAATATTTGATGTTGAAATCCCTTCACTCTTCCCAATGTCTCGTCAAATACCTTCCCATACTCTCTCACATACTTGCTAAACGTTGAACATACTTCTGATACTTGTAAAACGTGTTCAGGATGGTTGGGGTCTAATCTGATTCCCAAATTATTTGGCTCTCTCCATCCTAACAAGGATTGACCCTTCTTAGTCACATATACTTTCCCATGACAGCTGCCTCCTTTAAATTCAAACCTACACCAGACATTTCCCAGCAAATCAATTTTTTCTTGATTGTACCCCCCAGGACTTATGTCTGGCTCTGATAGTGTCGACACTGCCCCTTTCATTTCACTCTCAAATGCGCTTCTGGATATTAGCGTGATTTTCGACCCTGAGTCAGCCATCATCGACACCTTACATCCATTCACAGTCAAAACAGCATATGAGCGCTCACAATCATCCGGGTCACCATCTCTACTAACAACATTGACTGTGTTCACGATAACATTTTGCAATGCCAGTACAGTGTCATCTTCTGATGACCTCCCCTCTTCCTCTTCGTTCACGTATAAAACCTTCCTTTGACCCGTTTGGCCAAACTGATAGTTCTTGCAGCATGTCCCAAAGTGTCCTCTCCTTTTGCACTTATTACATATTAACTTCCGCCCTGGGCACACTACTGAAGATGCAAAATGTGTCGCACTGGCACAATCTCTCATCCCTTTTATCTTCTCTCCTTTCACTTCTTTGCATCAATTCTTGGTTTCTTCTTTCTTCTGTATTACTCCTCTCCTCCTGTTTGTTTCTTCCCTTCCTTTTGTTCTTCCCTTCACCCACATTTAACACTTCCGGCTTGCTATCCTTAGAATCTCCTCCTTCATCTTTTGATAGCTTGGCAACACACGGCAGAGAATGTTCTACACGTTTAGGCAAGTCCAATACCTCATCCAAATTCGGCTCATCCTTCAGCCACAGTTCCTCGCGAATCTTACTAGACCGACAATGAGTCATGAATTGATCACGGATGTGCTTGTCGAAACTGTGATGCTGGAAATGCATCTGAGGGACAGGGCCTCTGAATCCTTGTCCTGTTACTGTTTTTACCGTGTGTTCTGTTATGTTTTCTGCCCCGGAGTCCATGTGGGACTCCTGGCAGTGCAGCTCTCTTTTGGTTTGGTGAACAGACCCATGGGATACCCTTATGGCACCCATGGGTAGGGGTACAACCCTGTGCCCCTAGTGTATGTTTTTGGGTACCTCTGGGTGTCCCCAGAGCAGGGTATGGGCTGGTGGCAGCTCCGTGCTGAATTTGACAGGTGCTCCGGGTGTCCTCCATTTTGGGATACCCCGGCCCTGCCATTGGGATCTGTTGATTCCTGATAGGAAACAAGATGGCCCCTGTGGCCTCTTGCTTTCTATGGCCTGTTATCTTGTTTTCCCAAAGTCCTGGGAAGCCCTGTCTCTGTCCCTTCCCCCTGACTGGCTGTTGGGTGGAAGTTCCATGTATGGTATTGTTGTGAAGGCCCAGCTAGACTGACTGGAGCCTTCCCAGTGTCTGTATGTTGTGGGTACCTCCTGTGGGTGGGACCTGGGTGAATGGAGTGTGTGACCAGTATACACTCCTTGTTGTGGTTGTCTGGTTTCTGGCATGAGAGACAAAGACTGAGACAGCCCTGCCCGAAACTGGCCTGAATGCAGTGTGTAGTGTTGAATGGCTGGGTACTTGTCCCAATCCACATTCCCTGTTGTGAGTGTCTGGAATGGAGGAGTGTGGCCTGAATGCACTGTGTGCCTGATTGGCTGACTGACTGCATGAATGCCCTGCAGTATGATTGGCTGCTGAGTGTGTGCCAGCAGCGTGGATGAGAGAGAGAGGATAGTATATCTGGGGACCTCTCACCACTGGAAAAGTGTTCAGAAGGGACCTTTGGTTGAGAAGCGACCATTGTGCTCCTAATGCAGCCAGGGAGTTGAGTCTCCACTCTACGAGTAACTGGAACTGCTGATCCTCGACGTCCAGCTGGAAGAAGAAGACTTGCTGTGGCATTTGCTTCGACCGATCCGAAGGCTGTCGAATTCGTCGAGGGCTGACCCGAGAGAGGACCTGGTAAGGCGCCCTCTTCCCGTGCTCCGAGGGACCATCGAGCACCGCTCCATCTTCGCCGAAGCGCCCTGGAAGACAGACCCTCGAAAGGCTGTCGACCCGAGACGGGACCGCTGAGGAGATCGAAGTGAAGCACCCGGACATCAACGCCGTCGAAGTCCATTGCCGTCGACCAGGGTTCGCAGGTTTGTGTAACCGCTGGAGGCCCCTCGAAGTTGTGTTGCCCAGCCGTGGGAACCACTTGACGCCGTGCCGCCGACGACTGGAGCCGTCCGCTCCTTTGCCTAAGAACATTCAATCGAAGGACTCTCTCGACCGCATCGTCGACCGCTTATCCTGCCGGAGAAAGTCGAGGACCACCAACGTGCCGAGGAGAAACCTGCCGGTGGGTTTCCCGCCACCCGACGACCTCAAAGACTCGGACTACTCGACGCCCTTGCTGGGCCTCCGTCTCTACAATCTTTGCGGTCCAGAACTATTGTCACCGAGGTGCCCCGCACGCCTCCGCCTTGCAGGACGCCGACGCTCCGACGAGCACCGCTCGGACGAAGCTGCCGCCTCATCGACATCGTTCTACCTCGTTTGTCGACGGATGTTCGACGCCCCGTGCCTCCCGCTTGAAAGGGAAGGCATTCAAGAAGGGCCGTCGATTCCCCGTCGCCGAACAGCGAGTTCCTCGACATTTGTCGACGTCTCTTCAAGGAGCTCGACTCCACCAGGTACATTGGGGGGGTAAAAACATTATAGGAGAGAATCAGACTTGTAGAGCAGTATATGGACTGGGCGTGTGCTATATCTTGTTTTACAGGTTGCCCAGGTGGCTGGATCTCCACACAGAACTGTGCCTAGTGGTAGGGGCCAGTATTCTGCCTACTGCTCAACCATCTTGTTTTCTCTCCTCTCTCTATTGCTGGTTTCACTCTATTGGTCTGTGTGACATTGTACAGTATTGTTAATGCACTGTAATGAGATCTAGGGTGGTACCACTTTAGGATTGTATATATTTGCCATTGTTGATTTTTCCGGAGTACAAAGTGAGCTATTATGATAAATGTACATAACCTTAAATATTGATTATATAAAGACTGTGTCCTAACCAATACAGAGTGTGGATATTCCTTTGTGGGGGCTTGGGGACTACACTGTACTTAAGAACCAGCCTGCATCACCTCCTGAGAAGCTAGGCCTTGATTGCTCGACCATTGCTACCGAATAGAGAATCTTGGCTGGGGTCTCCTGTGCCTCTCCTCCACCATATAGGGAGCGGAAGTACAGACACCCCCCACCGGTCGTTGAGGCCCTTCTCTCACAGAAACTTTGTTGAAATTTACAGGTTAGAGCCAGGTGATGGAGAGCAGTCACATAGTCTTCAACGGACTCCCCATGAGCCTGTACGCGCATGCGGAAATTGTAACGTTACAAAATCGTGCTGCTTTTTGGGTTGAAATGTTTGTCCAACTTCATCAAGGCTGACTCGAAATCATTCAATTCATCCCCACTTCCATCACTTGCTAGCTGAGGGAGGGTCTCAAAAATCCTTTGGCCTTCGTAACCCAAAAAGTGAAGCAATAACGCTAACTTCCTTTCGCTGGAATACGCCTTTCCCCCGGCTGCCTTCATATAATGCATAAAACCTTTGCGCCATTGGGGCCAAGCAATCTTCGCCGCCCCTGGCGTAGGCATAAAAATGGGAGGACCAGATATGCCAGGCAAAGCTGCCATGTTTTCAAGGGCTGGCAACTAAGGTTTCACTCTTGGTTCAAAAGTTCTTAGTTCAAGGCGGTGTTTTCTCATTACACTTTTAAGTTAAGACCTTGTGTGCTTATCGGAGAAAGGAATCTATTCCTTGCACTGGAAATGCAGAAGTCACTTTCCCATAACGGGGTCTCATCCGCAGGGTTCCTACAAAAACATTTTCTTGAAGTTGAGACCCCTTTTGCTGTCACAGTTCAGTTTCCTCAGTGACACCTATAAAAATGCTACTTTAGCTGAGTGTTCTCCCCGCTTCTCATGTAAAATTCAACCTCTCTGGGGAAACGATGTAACCAGAGCGGCGCTGTAATTAAAATTTACTTGAGCCTCTATTACATGTATTACGTTAATTTCGTTCCACCCTCCTGTGCGGATGCACCCTAACCGTCTATAAGCAGGAATACGGTAAGTGGGACTCCTTCCTTCCTGCACTATAACGAACGGCTGTAGAATAATGGTCCGTGTCGGGATCCGCGGCAGTATACAGGGATATCAGCACTTACTTGACAACTGATGCAGGGACACAAAGGCCGCTCGACGCCGGGGAAAAGCGGAGCAACCTTCCCTGTGCCGATGGTGCTTGATCAGCTGCTCACCGCTGAGGAGGGACGGGGTGGTCTCTCCTGAGCTTACTCCCACGACAGTTCCACCCGGAAAATGTCCCGCACATGTGAAGCTTCCACGACGATGCCTGTCGTTCACACTGGCAGGCCGCTCAACGCAGGAAAAAGATGCAGAGCAGCCCGCGGCGGACCGCGGCTCTTCCTCACTTGAGATGCGGGGCCGCCGCTTCTCTTCAGCAGGACACTGGGGCACTTCGGGTCGCTCCTCTTCCAGGTCACTCAACGCCGTGCACGGGCGGAGCAGACCTCAGGGGCAATGCGGACTCCCACTCACAGGCCCACGTTCCTACCAGGTGGGGCAAAACAGGTACGACTGGTTGCTGGGGGTCTCCTTTCATCCGTCTGCAGTGGCCAACTCATCCCATCCTCGTCGCCATTGTTATGAAGAAGCTGGCGCAGACAGGTAAGTAATATAAAGGTTTTATTTAGATTATGATAAGAGAAGAAGACCCCCAACATTAAGAGGCTCCTCTCCTTCAGCTCCTTCTCCAACTGACAAACATTAGAACACAGAAAAAAGAAATGCTGTCAACATTCCATTACATCATACAGGGATGCAGCACACAGGGGTGAAGCACTATGAATAGCATTAAAGACTTCCTTCTCCTCATACTCTTCATAAGTCACCACAACAGCTCCCCCCTCGAAAGAAAAGTTTAAAAGCCATGACCCTGTAGCGCCCACCAAGGCCGATGAGAAGGAAAAAAAGGCTAAAACTTGAACGCCCTCAAGCCTGGGTGAAAAGCCATCCACCTATCGACAGCCCTCAAAGAGAGGCCCAGTCCTTGACCTTCGAAGGCTGTCGAGTCACAGATCGAGGCCGGTTCTATCGACGTCTAAGGGGTCGAAGTCTTCGCCCTCAAAGGAAGTTGAAAAACCTTAAAAATCACTTCCAAAGAATGAGTTTTTCAATTATTTTTTTTTACACACATTTAATATAAAATCCTCACGTTTCCCAATTATTTTGGCAAAACAACAAAATGTATGATAAAATTCATCCCAATCAATTATTCAATTAGTCAATCTTCTTGAACATCAATGTCGTTCGACCAACATCGACCCAATTTTCTTATGTCACTACGTTTAGGTCTGTCAGTCAGTCGGACAGCCGTCCGACTTCATTCCATTCTGGATTATCAATGTCCTTGTAATATTTTCTTCAGAAAGTCTATTCCTGCAGAGATCATTTCCTGGTTCCTGCCTTCCAAGAACATTAGCCACAAGTCTTCAGATGTTAGGGTCCGATAAAGATGTATGTATTTTTTCAATAAACAATGTTCTCTCTCTCCAGATAACATTTTGCAGTCCAATAGTAGACAGTTTCACTGTTTCGAGGCTGCTTTGCTCGTTACACGACCTACAGCACCCTTTGTTCTCGCTTCGCCCACCCGTCCTGTGACGATATTCATTGGTTTGATAGACATTTAGTCTTATTCTCATTAATAAGTCACAATGTAATTGACTGGGAAATTTCTCTAGTTAACGGGGGATAGTGTTCATCTTCCTGCTTAGACTGCTTGTTTCACTCTGAGATATCGGTTTAGTTTTTCTCTTTAGTGTTTGAATCCAATCCATTTGTTTTAACTTCCCCTTAATCTATTTCTTAGGAACAGGATACTCCACCTTTTGGGTTGGAATACAGAACACCCAATGTTCTTGATGCTTTGATATCTGAGGAGTTAAGAATGAGAGATTTATATGAAAATCTGCAAAGCGCAAGTGGCCTTGACACTTCCCCTGAAATGGATTTTGTGAAACTTGACCTGTCGGAGCACGCTGAGGCATCTTACAGACAGCGTCTGAACAAGGTAACTGAGCACCTAGTGTGGGTGTGGCTGCCAGCTGCACCTTTTTGAACAAGATGCCCATTACAGACATCTAAGATAAGCGTCCCCAAATAGACACTGTATTGCCCTTTCACTCCACCCTTCAGAAAAAGAGTTAAGGCTAACTGGGAGGCTCCAGAAACCAGCCCAGCAGTAAATTAAAATTTCACAAGAAAATCTAGGTCTTCAAGTAGTGATCCAGAATAGCTTTCAAGACACCCTACTCAGGAAAGCCTAATGGTACAGGCTGCAGCTTCCACTTCAAGACAGGCATCTTATCCTACCATGCCATGGCACTTGCGAAGAAAGTATTTTCAGCCTGTAGTATGGCTTTCAAGTCAATCAACGCCACTTGTGCTCTTGCTAAATTTGCCCACACCTTGTGGGATTGTATTTCCATGGCAGCTGAGCATATCGCTTAAGGAGAGGAGAGAGATAAGGATGTCTGGAAATTTTGAAGGATGTGAGTCTCTCCAGTTAAGTTTGGACTCTGCTGATAGTATTCGCAGAGCCATGGCGGCGAGCACGCTTATGCACAGGTTTGCATGGTTGAGGGTCTGGTTTTGCGCCTTATGTGCAGTATACACTACTCAACATGCCCTTTCACAGCACTTAGTTATTTGGCAGCAAGGCTGATGAGAGCCTTGAAAAATTACAGACCTCGAAAGCGGCGGCCAAGTCACTCAGTGCCGCGATCAGACAGCCTTTAACCTTCACACCCCACTGCACAGGCTTGGAGGGGTAGGCCCTTTCGCTATTACTCCTCATTTGGATGAGCGAGAGGGCTGGCCAGCCACAGAGGTCAAAAGAAATTCCCTTGTGGTGGACGAGGTGCTAAGTCTGCCCAAGCAACAGCTTCTTTACCATCAGCCGCCGCTTCAGCAGCCTCAAAACCACTCCATAAGACCCCCGTGGGAGGAAGGCTCACTCAGCATCTGGAAGAAGTTTATTTCTTGTGCATTTGTAAGGCGCTTATACATCCAGTAAATTGTGTTTCAAAGCGCTCACGGGGCAATGGAGGGTGGGGGGGCACAACATGGGAGTGAAAGGCAAATATAATAACAATGAAGAGAAAATAGAGAAGCGGTCCTACTAGGCCTTGTGAGCATTCAGAGCGGGCCGGCTAGAGAAGGGTTAGGGGTTCCATGGAGGGGAGTGCCCGGGAGTACGTTTGCAAGCAGCGGTTAAGTGCCTGGCAGAGATCACTTGGTAAGAGTGGTCAACTGCCAATTCAATAAGTGCCGACCGGTGAGAAAACACAGGCCAGTGGGCATCCAGAGGCAAGTGCTGGGAGTGGATGGAGGCTGAGGCGATTGGGGGCGGGGCAGGACCCTGAGGGTCCTGGTAACCAATCTGAGCAAATGAGGGGTTTAGCAAAGGAGGGAGAGAGGGGAAGGAGGAGGTGAAAAGGAAAGTCTTAAGGAGCTTCTGGAATTTGAGGAGATCCGGCTCAAGAAGGAGAGGGGGGTGCTGTTCGAGAGGAAGGAGCTAGCCGAGGAAAGAGATCGGCCACCAGCTCGCTGTTTAGAGAAGTGCTTCACACACAGAGAGTTGGTGTCGGAGGAGCGTAAAGATCTGGAGGGAGAGTATTTGGTAAGAGCCAGTTGTAGTTAGCGTGGTCCCCGGCCCCAGAAAGCATTATGGATGATGCAGAGGGATTTGAATGTGATCCTTGCAGCAACCGGGAGCCAGTGGAGAGATCCTAGGGCTAGAGAGATGTGGTACCTGGGCCTGAGGTCAAGAATATGTCTCTCAGCCTTAATTTGGATAAGCTGGAGGGGATGTACCAGAGCTCTAGAGACATTGAGCCTCTGGGGGAAATTGAGAAAAGGAAGGATGTCTTTTGAGGAGGTGGAGTTGAAAGTGGGCCTTCTTGGCAAGGTCCTTGATGTGAGTAAGGAAGGAAACGAGTCGAAGATGACTCCAAAGATTCTGGCTTCAGATGAAGAAGGGGGAAGAGCCCATAAAGGGTGGCCAGAGTGAAGGGAAGGAGGAAGCAGGAGTCTTAATGGGAAGGATCTCAGTCTTGCTGGCGTTGAGGCAGAGATCATTGGTGGCATACCAGGACTGGATGGCAGATACAGTCGGGAATGATGGAGGAAGTAAGGAGAGGATCAGAGGGAAGTTTGAAGGTGTGTGTCGTCTGCATAACACGAAGACAGGGGAGTGAGTGGAGATTGGGTGGGCAAGCGGAGCGAGATAGATGTTAAAGAGAAGAAAGGTTGGAGCCCTGGGGTAACGCCACAGGTGGAGATCAAGATGGGAGAGGAGAAGGAGCCCAAGGTATGCTGGGAGGGACGGTCAGTAAGGAAGGAGGTCAGCCAGTCCAGTGCCCGCTCCGAGATAACTATCGTGGAGCTGTTTTATGAGGATGGAGTGGTTGACCGTTGTTAAGATGGATTTCTAACCTGGTGGTTAGAGGTTTAGGAGGAAGCATAGTTTAGTGGACAAACCAGACCAATCTACGGTAGCTTGGCAGTCGGTCAAGACTGTCTCAGGAGGGATGAGGGTGATCGGAAGCCCACAATGAGCACACAGTAAAACTGCACAGAATATGCTTAGATAAGTACATATCAAAAATATATTTCTCCAGCATGGGGTCTGGCATGGATTCACATGCTCATGAATATTCCCCGTCAGGCTGGGAATCCTCGGTAAAGAAAAATCAGTATCAGTTTCGTTTCTGATCTGTCTTTCGTAGTAGTAACCAATCACTGATCTCTGCGTCATACTGACCACAGCCAATGACTGCCATCTCCCTAAGCCCCGCCTCTGGCAGCCATCTTCAGATTTTTACTGCACGTTGAAGTGTTGGGAACCTCGTGCTATTGCTCTCGAGCTTTAGTGCGTTTTCGCGCTTTTTCATAGGAAAATTCTCTTTTTTCGGTCAAAAGAGCCTCAAGCTCCACCGTTTCTTTATCCGATCAACGGGGACCCGTGTCGGATTCTTCTACGCCCCTCAAGGGTGAAGATTTCGTCGAGCCACGCTTTTGGAGGACTCCAGAAGTTTCTCAGGCCCATCTCGGATATGGCCCAGGAGAAGGGAAGCTCGACGCCCGGAAAGCTGTTCAGGGTCTGCCCTGGATGCCAGCTTCAGAATGTCTTCAAGGAGGACGAACACTCCCTTTGCCTCTACTGCCTGCATGAGGACAAGACGCACGTGGAGAAGGACTGTGCGTTTTGCGGCAACATGTCGGAGCGGACCATGAAGGACCGCCATCTGCGTCTCGCCAACTGGCTGGAAGGGAAGAGCCCGTCAGGCGAGAAAAAAAAGTAGTCGTCCGAGCGATCTTCTAAGACCTTTGAGGGTGCCCCGGCGATGGGGGCCCAACAGAAGGCCAAGCACCGCGAGTCTGCTGGCACCGGGAGCGCCGAACGGTCGGGCTCTTCGGTTGCCAGGCAGGGCGCAACCTCCCCGGCGCCATCAACCACGAGCCAACGCTCTGGCTCGGGTAAGAGGAAGTCCGAGCACCCGGCGAAGCTTCTGGAGAGGCCCCGGTCGAGCTCGAAGGCCCCATCGGAGGGGGAGCGAGGCGGTGACCCTCCCCCCAAGGAGAAGGCAGTGAGCGCACCTAAGGTGGTGAAAGCCTTGATCCACCCTGCCAAGGCCTCTATCATCGAGACAGTCGCGGTGGCCCTGGCTCAGCCTGTGGAGGCTACACCAGTGGAGGCGACCTCGGGGCCCAGAGTCTCCCTGCCACCGCAGAGGGAGTCCTCTTTCAAGCCCATCGACAGGACCCCCGTGAAACCTCCGACGGAGAAAAAAAGGGGGGGCAGGAGGTCGTCATGGATTCGGCCTCAACCTCTGAAGAGGAGCTGATCGAAGTCTTAAGCCACGGCATTGGCGTGGAAGACCAGCCCGTCGGGAGGGACCCCGACGTAGGAGACGACGAGAACATCGAGGGTGCCGACGAGGCTCTTGACCGCCCGTAAGAATCCCCTCAACCAGTGCCGCAAGACAACTCGGCGGCCATTTTGTTGGCTATACAGTCCTTCTGCTCCGAGATGAGGACGAGATTGCCGTTACCACCAACGGAGGAACCGCTCCCGACGGGGGACCCGGAGCCAGGCCCTTCTGGGAGCCCTCCTCCTAAGAGAAGAAGGATTCATCCTCCACCTCCTTTTCAACCATCGCGCCCTGCTCAGCCCTCCTCCCCGTCCACGACCCGTAGGGATGATACGGGGACAGACACGACCGCAACAGGTACAGACAACGAAGTTTACGACGAGGATCTTCCGTTGTCACCTCCTCCCCGGGCTTCCCCGCCTGACGAGATTGGATAGTTTCATGCCATGATCGCCAGGGCATCCGAGCTTTTCCAGCTCTGCCCGGAAGAGAAGAAGGAAGGTTTCCTTTATCAACGGCGCGAGACCAAGAGGAAGACGGTCCTCGCTGTACCTCTGCTGGACGATATCTGGGATGAGGGGCTCGCCCTCCTCAAGAACCCATCCACAACTCCTGCGAGAAGGGATCGGTACGAGAAGAAGTACCGGGTCCCTGACGCAGCCCCCTTGTGCCTTCGGGCACAGCCGACCCCGGACTCGGTCGTCTCTGCGGCGGCCAGGAAGAAAGCAGGGGGGGCTTCGGCCTCTACGCCAAACCCTCCCCCCCGGACGGCGAGGGAAAGAAATTGGACACGATGGGATGCAGAGTCATCTCATCGGCAGCGAAGACGATTAAGGCTGCCAACGTCTTGGCTATCGTAGCCCGCTACGACAGGGAGTTGTGGTACAAGATCGCCCCCTGCTGGACTTCCTACCGGACGACAACAGGGCGGAGGCCCTAGAGATCTTGCAGGAAGGAGAAGTGGCGTCGGACCACGCCATTACGATAGCGACGGACATCGCTGACACTGGGTTTTGCCAGTTGGGCAACGGCGTGTGCCTTAGACGGTGTGGATGGCTCAAGGCAACGGACTTACGGCAGGACGTGCAGACCAGAGTTTTGGACATGCCGTTCGACGGGAGCAACCTGTTTGGGAAAACAGTGGACGATTCCCTACAAGCCATCAAGACGGACACAGAGGCGGCCCGGGCTCTTGGTGTTCTCCAGCGACGGCCGCCCTTTCGGAGCGCCGGAGGCAAGCAGGGTGCCTCCAAAAGTTCCGGCGGCGGATATTCCACCTACCGTCAAGCGGCCCGTTCGTCATCACAGGAAGCCTACAGGGGACGAGGCAAGTCTGGCGGACCCCGCCGTCGTCGCCAGGGAGGACAAGGCGGCAAAGCCTCGTCGAAGCAGGACTGAACCGGCCGTGGGGTCGGGCCCCCACCGAATTATCCCGGTGGGAGGCCCGCTGGCGAACTTCGTCAGCGTGTGGGAGTCCATCTCCACCGACTGTTGGGTGCTGGACGCCCTGGCCCAGGGTCACGCGCTCGAGTTTCTAAAGAAGTGCCCGAGCGTCCCCCCCCCCCGTGGCCAGGAAGGAACATCGCATCCCTCAACTTCTCTTGGAGGTAAAGACGATGCTCAAGAAAGGCGCCATAGAGCTCGTCCCAAAGAGGCTTCGGGGCTCCGTAGTTTACTCAAGATGCTTCCTCTGAAGAAGAAGACAGGAGGATGGCGTCCCATCCTGGACCTACGACGACTGAACAAATCCATCAAGGCACAGAAGTTCCGGATGGTCACCCTCCAGCACGTCCTGGGGCAGCTGGAGGAGGGCGATTTCCTGTCCTCGTTGGATTTGGAGGATGCTTACTTCCATATCCCCATCCTAAAGGAACACCGAAAGTTTCTCAGGTTCGTGGTCCAAGGGCGTCACCACCAGTTCAGAGCCCTTCCCTTCGGATGAGGTCGGCACCCAGGGTGTTCACCAAGTGCCTCGCACCGGTGGCGGCGCGGCTGCGCCTGGACGGATCCACGTCTACCCCTACCTGGACGACTGGCTCATCCGAGCAAAGACAAGGGAGCTCGCCGCGGAGCACACGGCGAGGACCGTCCAACTACTCACGGACCTGGGATTCTCCATAAACTACGCCAAGTCCCACCTGGTGCCCGCGCAAGACGCACTGTTTCTGGGAGCGAAACTCGACACAGTGGCGCTTCTGGCCTCTCCGTCGGAGGAAAGGAGGAGGGCCATCTTGGGCAAGGTGCAGCGGATGCTGGTTGCGGACGTTGCCAGGGTGAGGTCCATCAAATCCCTCCTCGGAATGATGTCTTCTTGCATTTATTTCATCCGCCTGTGCAGCCTTCGGATGCGCCCGTTACAGGAGTTCCTGGACACTCGCTGGATCCAGACGACGGGCAGCTTCGAGGACAGGATCACACTCGACGAGAGTTTCCAATGAGCGATCCGGTGGTGGGGCACCCGCGCGCATCTGACGGCAGGCATGGACTTTCAGACCCCGGGCCACCAGAAGACAGTGACCAAGGATGCCTCCCTGGAAGGGTGGGGAGCGCACACCGAAAATCTGCACGCGAGAGGCCTTTGGCTCCCGACGGAGAAGTCCCTCCATATCAACGTCCTGGAGCTCCGTGCAGTGTTTTGGGCCCTCAGGTCCTTTCTTCCGTCCCTCAAGGGCAAGGTGGTGAGGATCTTCACCGACCACACCACCACCATGTTCTACATCAGGAAGCAGGGCGGTACCAGATCCCCAGCCCTGTCCAAGGAGGCGCAGGATCTGTGGCATTGGGCCGTCGCCCAAGGGATGTTTCTGGTGCCGTTTAATCTGGCAGGAATAAAAACACCATCGCCGACGCTCTCAGCAGAGAGCTGCGCTCGTGCCACGAGTGGGAACTACGACAGGATCTAGTGGACCGCCTCTTGGGGCACACCCCAGATCGATCTGTTCGCTACGGCGATGAACTCCAAGTGCCGGAGGTTCGCCAGCAGGTTTCCCCAGCCGAGGAGCATGGGCGATGCTTTCTCGTTCCCCTGGGAGGGCCTGTTTCTATACGCGTTCCCGCCCATTGCCATTGCTGATCCGGCTCATCAACCAGCTGAAGAGGTCACGGTGCAGGATGATCCTCGTTGCACCTGCGTGGCCGAGGCAGATATGGTTCCCGGACCTTCTGGACTTGTCAGCGTCCCCGTCAATCAAGCTGCCAGTGGATGCGGATCTTCTCTCCAGGGAAGGAGGCGCCATCCTCCATTATGACCCGAAGTCGCTGAACTTGCAGGCCTGGCTCCTGCAACGTTAGAGTTTGGAGGTTACGACATACCGGCCGACTGCAGAGAGGTTCTTGCAAAGGCCAGGGCGTCCTCAACTCTTAAATGCTACGGACACAAATGGAAGAGGTTCTCTGTCTGGTGCCACGCACAGAAGATTAACCCTCTACGGATTACGGCTCCTCAAGTACTGCCGTACCTACTGACGCTGGCCAAGGCTGGACTGGCGCACGCTTCCATCAAGATTCATCTTGCTGCGATCTCCCGATACACCAGAACCACGGGACGGACGTCTTTGTGGTCTCATCGTCTGGTGAAAGAATTCATGAAGGGACTGTTCAGATCGTTCCCGCCGGTGAAGGCTCCGGCGTGGGAGCTCAACGTGGTGCTGACCAAGCTCATGGGACCTCCGTTCGAGCCTCTGCACTCAGCTCCGTTGAAGTTTTTGTCGTGGAAAACAGCGTTTCTTGTGGCCATCACCTCCACACAACGGGTGGGAGAGATACAGGCCCTTTCCTGCAAGCCCCCGTACTTGACTTTTCACGACACGAGGGTAGTGCTCAGGACGCACCCCTCCTTCATGCCCAAGGTGCCGTCTGACTTCCACCTCAACGAACCCTTGGTGTTGCCTGTTTTCTTCCCGTCGCCTTCGTCGCCGGCTGAAAGGACTTTGCACTCTCTGGATGTGGCTAGAGCGCTGAAGTTCTACGTGGACCGCACGAACAGTTTTCGGAAGACGTCACAACTTTTTGTGAACTTTGGACCTGTCAATCAGGGGAAGGCTCTCTCAAAGGCTTCCATTTCCAGATGGCTCTCCGGCTGTATCATGTACTGTCATCGGTTGGCAAACCGACCGCTGCCCGGCCGTCCGAGAGCCCATTCCACCAGAGCGATCGCAGCTACCACGGTGTTCCTATCTGGTGTGCCCCTGCTGGACATCTGCAGGGCTGCTACGTGGAGGTCGACGCACACCTTCACGAAATTCTACTGCGTCGCCCGGGATTCCAGGGAGGAGTCCAGGGTCGGCCAAGCAGTGCTGTGCAACCTGTTCGCCTCAGGTGAGCCTGGTGAGAAGGTAAGAGATGCTTAATGTTGAGTTGTTGTATTCCTTAATGTTGAGCCTGTTGCCACCTCCCGTGGTTGTGCATGTGTGTACTGCTATGTATTCTTTTATTCATGAGCATGTGAATCCATGCCAGACCCCATGCTGGAGAAGGAAGTTACTTACCTGTAACAGTTGTTCTCCAGCATGGGTCTGGCATGGATTCACATGCGAACCCTCCCGCCTACCCCTCTGCGGCTCTTCACTTGGTCATACTGCCACTTCACGTGCTACCAAATCTGAAGATGGCTGCCAGAGGCGGGGCTTAGGGAGATGGCAGTCATTGGCTGTGGTCAGTATGACGCAGAGATCAGTAATTGGTTACTACTATGAAAGACAGATCAGAAACGAAACTGATACTGATTTTTCTTTACCGAGGATTCCCAGCCTGACGACGGGGAATATTAATGAGCATGTGAATCCATGCCAGACCCATGCTGGAGAACAACAGTTACAGGTAAGTAACTTGTTCCTTATTATAGGCCTTATAACTAAATGCAAATAAACCACAGCAATAAACAGTTACCACACACGCCGTACAATATTTTCCATATATACAAATGCTTTCCGCGTAATGCGGAGAAGCGGGAGAACACAACCACAACCTGCAACAGAAGAGGTAAGTTAACACAAATATCACATTAGGCAGTTCTTCAGAGTCAATCCCTAACTTGATTTGAGCACAAGGCTAAAGTGGGGAGCCTTGTGCTCAAACGTACAGCAGTGCGTTAACAACACGCGGTGGTGCGTAAGAGCGAAAGTGCGTCCTCTTTAGGGAGCTGTAGCAGTTGAGGAAGGGGCTTAAGGCGATGAAGAATAATGCCCTATTATTCAAGGAGGGTCTACTCTTGCAGGTAGAGCGACTTTTGGATTTCGGGAATAGCTAGGGAGCGCAGGCTAGCCCAGCTAAGGTGAATATCTTTTCAGGGATTCTTGTGCGTAAAGACAAATGGCTGTGCCAGGAGGCCACCAGTAAGTGATGCAATTATTCATTGACCCTCTGCACAGTCCGGGACACACTTTGCCAGTCTAGACCAGGTCGCTTGTAGGTTTAACCCCTGCAGTTACACGTCACTCCGGTTCTCCGTGGCTGCAGGACAGGACGATCGTCCATGGAGGGACAGTAGCCTTTTCACAGCTCTCGAAGAAGAAAGGAAGACCGTTCCAGTGCAGCACATCTCAGGGCACAGGGGGGCAGGTATGCAAGACTCCTACAACAACTGTCACCACAGCAGGGCGATGCAGGGGCAGCAAATGCTTTCAGCTTGGTGCACTCTCACAAATCGCGACCCGGAGGAGCTAGGACAACTGGTTTGGGTGGGAGAGGACTCAGAACCACAAGTTAGCGATTCCCAAAGTCCCGAGTGTCAACTCGGGAAGGCGCTGCGCTTAGACGGTACCCCGGGTTTGAGCTGGTCAGTTTGCTGGATGTCCCAGGAACACTTATGAAGGGGCTATTTTCAAGGGTAAGCAGGAGGTGCCGAGAATAGTTGGTCCGACTACTCCAAAGGGTCGAAGCGCCCTTGCAGGCCTTCTGTTATCAATACAAAAGCAAGGGTCTGACAGGTCAACAGCATGGTCAGGTTGCCAAACCTTCCAGCACGTCTCTGGTGGTTCCACGGGTCTGTCTGCTTCAGCGTTTCAGGATACTTGGCTCCTTCTGTAGTTCGGTGTGAACTTCAGTTGATAGATCTGGAATGGATGCAGAGCCCTTTCTCTTATCCACGATTTGTTTCACGCTCAAATCTGGGATAGCTAATGGAAGATCTGCTCTCTTGCATTCACGCCAGGCATGGGCCAATCCTGGCCCACGGTGGTTCGTTATTCAGAATCCCAGACATACTGGCAGTAGTAGTGTAGATTGGGACCAGACAATCTCAACCCTCTTCCTGGGGACAAGCACATGTGATCTGCATGAGCCCGCGAAAGATGCAGTTTTCGTGGGAATGCTCCATGCCCAAATAACAAATACCTGATCTCTCGACCTGGGAGAAGGCAAAGGGTCAAAATGGCCAAAGGACCGGACAAAAGGCTTTGTGGCGTGGCGTGGCCATTTTCGGCACTGGCCACAGTCTTGAGCCAAACGTAGTAAACTCATTTTGGTTCAGTTAAAAAAAAGTTAAAATACTTCAAAAGTAAACTGCTACCACCAGTTCGTCCCAGGCACACTTGTACAATCACCAAAACAGCCTTAGAGCGTGGCTAGGGCCATAAAAGAAAAAGTATTCCTATGCGTGGTACTGTAGTGATCTCAACAGGTGTGATAGGAAAGAAGGAGGAGAGAAAGGCAGAGAGAGAATGAGGGGCCGTATGTGTCAGGGAGATGGGAGGACGAGAGGGGGAAAAGGAGAGCGTGATAAGGATGTCCTGAGTATTTGCAGTGCAGTGTGTGGCCAGTGCATTGCAGAGTTCAGCCATGTTGTTGGATGCACCAGAGAGACAGGCCTGGATATGGGCCCTTTTCTTGGAACAAATGGAGAGTCAGTATTGCCTATGGCCAAGGCGATAGGCCAGATTGTCGGAGGCATTATTTCTGATGCTTTGGCCTTGCAAACAGTAGCCCAGGGTTACTGTCTCCCCTTTTTAAGAAGGCCTCAGGATCATCCACTGGGGAGTCACATCCGCAACATTCCAGATCTGTTTCTCTTCTAAGAGATTTACAGTCTGCTAGAGAAAGGTGATATTGTAGGAGTACCAGTGACGGAGAGGAACACGGGGCAGTACTCCCCTTACATTTTGATCCCCAAAAAGGACGTTGGATTGAGACCCATTTTGGACTTGAGATACTTCAACAAGTTCCTCAGGAAGGACAAGTTCAAAATGTTTACCCTTTCTCAGATACTTCCTCCAGCTTCCGGATTGGATGGTGTCATTGGACCTTCAGGATGCTTACTTTCATGTGCCTATTATTCACAAGTACACAAAGTACCTGAGGTTCGCCATTGGTAGTTCTCACTATCAGTTTTGATTTCTGCCATTCGGGCTGACCTCCGCCCAAGGGTTTTCAGCAAGTCTCAGGAGAGGGGGGGGATTCACATCTAGCCCAATCTGGATAATTGGCTGATCAGGTCACGTTCTCCCGAACAGGTCCTGGAACATCTCTGCATCACCTGTCACTGTCTCCACGAATTGGGTTTCTCCCTCAATTTCAAGAAGTCCCACATGACACCTTCCCATAAACTCCAGTTCATCGGAGCGGTCCTGGATGCGTCCTCCGGGAAAGCCTCGCCACCAGAGGTGAGGGATCAACATATTCAGCAGATGGTCACCAAAAACCAGACTTCCCAGCGTCATCCGGCCTATGATTGCTTGAGGATGCTTGGCTTCATGGCATCCTGCATTTCTCTGGTGCCAGAGGCTCGTCTGAGAATGAGACCCCTTCAGAGGGCATCCTCGGGTCCCAGTGTTGTTAGTTTTCGGGCAAGATGTCAGTTCTTCAGGTTCTGAGCAGGGTCGCACATGATCTCCTTTGGTGGGCCTGCAAGGCCAACATTCTGAAGGGGGAACCTTTTTGGCAACCATGGCTGGAGATATCAGTAGTGACGGATGCCTCACTTATGGGGTGGAGAGCCCACACCAACGATCTGACGGTCAGCAGTCGTTGGTCTCCTCAGAGTCCAATCTCCACATCAACTTTTTGGAGCTGAGGGCAATCAGACTAGCACTGAAGGACTTTTTGCCCACTGTACGGGGAAAGAATATCCTGATAATGACGGACAACACGGTGCCATGTACTGCCTCAACAAGAGAGGTGGTGTAGGGCTGCTACCACTGTGCACAGAGGCAATGCAGCTGTGGTTCTGGGCAATTCAAGAAGGAATCTCCCGATGAGCAGTTCGGCGGTGGTTGCTCTGAGCAGGTAGAGCACGGTCTTCCACGAGTGGGAATTGGCTCAGGATGTCCTTCAAGAGATCTTTGCCCTTTGGGGAACCCCTCAGGTAGATCTGTTAGTGTCCAGTGTCAACCAGAAGTTTAGAAGTTCTGCTCCAGGGAATTTCCCCAGACACGAGCTCTAGGGGACGTGTTCGTAGTGGACTGGAGTTTCCACTCCTGTACGAGTTTCCTCCAGTCCCCGTCATTCCTCATGTGATCAGGAGGTCGAGAAAGTTCAGGAAATCCATGATCCTAATTGCTCCGGATTGGGCTAGGAGGACGTGGTACCCAGACCTTCTGAACATGTCAATCTGCCCTCCAATTTGTCTTTCACAAAGAGAGGACCGTCTCTCGCAAGAGGCGGGTCGATATCTCCATCCAGAGGTGAAAACACTCAACCTTCACGCATGGTTTCTGAGAGGTTGAGATCTAAGGATTGGTATCTCCTGGAAGACATGATGGAGTGCACAAGTTCTACAGCTAGTGCAGAGACCAGAATGTGGATCCTTTCCAATGTGACACACCTATGGTATTATTCTTTCTGTATCTGGCTAATCTGGGGCTCCAGATTGGCACTGTCAAGGGTTACTTGCCAGCGCTTTCTATTTCAAGCGCACATCTGAGCAAACATCTTATTTTAAGATGCCACTGGTAATTCAATTCTTAAAAGGGCTCACTAACGTGTTCCATCCAGTCCCTTTTGAAGTCCCTGTTTGGGATTTGAATCCAGTATTAAAGTTCCTCATGTGTGCTCTGTTTGAACCATTTCACTCTTGGCCATTGAGACTGCTTACATTGAAGACCATCTTTTTAACGTCTATAACATCTGCACTGCAGGGAGGGAATTACAGGCCTTCTCATGTAAAGCACTGTTTACGACTTTTTGCAAGGACAAAGTTGGGCTAAGTGAGAAAAAGGGGAGGTAAGAGGTGAGCGCCACGTGATGCAGGTGGGCTTCTGAGGAGGAGGGAAGGTGAGAGGTGAGAGCCTCGTAATGCAAGTGGGCTTCTGAGGAGGGGAGGTGAGCGCCTCGTGATGCAGGTTGGGCTTCTGAGGAGGAGAGGAGAGGAGGTGAGAGGTGAGCGCATCATAATCCAGGTGTGCTTCTGAGGAGGAGGGGACCTGAGCGCCTCGTGATGCAGGGGGGCTTCTGAGGAGGAGGGGAAGTGAGAGCCTCATGATGCAGGTAGGCTTCTGAGGAGGAGGGGAGGGGAGGTGAGAGGTGAGCGCCTCGTAATGCAGGTGGGCTTCTGAGGAGGAAGGGAGGTGAGAGGTGAGCGCCTCGTAATGCAGGTGGGCGTCTGAGGAGGAGGGGAGGTGAGTGTCTCATGATGCAGGTGGGCTTCTGAGGAGGGGGAGAGGTGAGTGCCTCATGATGCAGGTGGGCTTCTGAGGAGGGGGAGAGGTGAGTGCCTTATGATGCAGGTGGGTTTCTGAGGAGGGGGAGAGGTGAGTGACTCATGATGCAGGTGGGCTTCTGAGAAAAAGGGGAGGTGAGAGGTGAGCGCCTCGTTTTGCAGATTGGCTTCTGAGAAAAAGGGGAGGTGAGAGGTCAGTGCCTTGTGATGCAGGTGGGCTTCTGAGGAGGGGGGAGGTGAGCGCTTCGTGATGCATGTGGGCTTTTGAGAAAAAGGGCAGATGAGCGCCTTGTGATCCAGGTGGGCTTCTGAGCAGGAGGAGAGCTGAGCGCCTCATGATGCAGGCGGGCTTCTGAGAAGAAGTGAGAGATGAGCGCCTTGCAATGCACTTGGCTACTGAGGATGGGGAGAGGTGAGCGCTTCGTGATGCATGTGGGCTTTTGAGAAAAAGGGCAGGTGAGCGCCTTGTGATGCAGGTGGGCTTCTGAGCAGGAGGAGAGCTGAGCGCCTCATGATGCAGGTGGGCTTCTGAGAAGAAGTGAGAGATGAGCGCCTCATGATGCACGTGGGCTTCTGAGAAAAAGCGGAGGTGAGAGGTGAGCACCTCGTGATGCAGGTGGGCTTCTGAGGATGTGAGGTGAGATGTGAGCGCCTCATGATGCAGGAGGGCTTCTGAGGAGGGGCAGTGAGAGTCGAGCGCCTCGTGATGCAGGTGGGCTTCTGAGGAGGAGGTGACAGGTGAGCGCCTCGTGATGCAGGTGGGCTTCTGCGCAGGAGGGGAGGTGAACGCCTCAAGATGCAGGTGGGCTTCTGAGGAGGAGGGTAGATGAGCGGCGAGTGCCTTGTGATGCAGGTGGGCTTCTGAGGAGCGCGAGAGGTGAACACCTCATGATGCAGGTGGGCTTCTGAGGAGGAGGGGAGGTGAGCACCCTGTGATGCAGGTGGGCTTCTGAGGAGGAGAGGTGAGCACCCTGTTATGCAGGTGGGCTTCTGAGGAGGAGAGGCGAGCACCCTGTGATGCAGGTGGGCTTCTGAGGAGGGGAGGTGAACTCCTTGTGACGCAGGTGGGCTTCTGAGTAGGCGGGGACGGGACGTGATCGGCGAGTGCCTCGTGATGCAGGTGGGCTTCTGAAGAGCGGGAGAGGTGAACACCTTGTGATGCAGGTGGGCTTCTGAGGAGGCGGGGAGGTGATCACCCTGCGATGCACGTGGGCTTCTGAGGAGGATGGGAGGTGAGCACCCTGTGATGCAGGTGGGCTTCTGAGGAGGGGAGGTGAACTCCTTGTGACGCAGGTGGGCTTCTAAGGAGGCTGGGACGGGATGTGATCGGCGAGTGCCTCGTGATGCAGGTGGGCTTCTGATGGAGGATTGGAGGTGAGGCGAGTGCCTCGTGATGCAGGTTGAGGTGCTTGATTCCTCAGCAATGTACAGAGCTTGTATCCCTTAGCAGAATAGGGTGCTTGTGTACCAAGTGCGATTGGGGTGATTGCATCCACAGTAAGCTTGACGTGCTGATGTTTGTAGCAGGGTTGGCGTGCAGGAATCCCCAGAGGAGTTTGACTTTACTCTCTAGCATTATTGGGGTGATTGCATCATGTGTTTCCATCCCGGGTTGGTTGGGTTGCGTCTGTCCCTCGCTAGGCTGGGGCATTTCTGTTGTCCCCCACAGGGTTGACCTGCTTGCGCCTCTAGAAGGGTTGGTGTATCTCTGTCCCAAGCAGCATTGGCATGCTTGTGTCCCCATCAGAATTGGGGTGCTTTTTTTCCAGTATGGTAGGGGTCTGATGTTGGGAATGAGTTAGTGAGGTCCCCACTGGGGTTGGTGTGCTTTCGTTGTAAGCATGGTTGTGTTGGAGTGTTTGGATCCAGTTTGGATTTGGGTTGACAGAAAGGGGGAAGGTGTTTATGCCCCCAGATGTGGGCGCAGTGTGTGGGGGGGTGGGTATTGGCTGTCCAACGGGGGTGAGGCTTTGACCCTGGATGAGCTATTGGGGTCTTGGCTGGAGTGCAATCCTAACCTCCCTAAGAAGCTTGGAATTCAGTTGATCCCGGCTTGCTTGAAGTCTTCAGCAGTGTTGGGGTGCTTTATGTAGTAGGGGGGGGCAGTGGGTCATTTTGCGACTTTCCATTGATTAACTTGCACTTTTCTCCACAGGAATCTTGTAAAGAAGTACCTCCCAAAGCGGATTGCCAAGGATGACCCAGAGTGCAAGTAAGAGCTTCCGGGGTGTAATGATGGCCGGACCCATAATGCAATGTGTCGGAGGGGTATGTGGGGCTTGGTGGAATGTACGGTAAAAGGAGAGGCTTTTGAGCTGTGCCTCTGTGTGTGTTCACGAGCTTTGGATGCAAAAGGGACCCGTGTGGAGTGAATGAGCTGTACTACTACATGGTCTCCCTCCCCCCTTTCCTATCCCTAACTTCTGATGTTTGTTAATCTGCTTAGAATCACATGCTGTGCATAGTCTAACATCCAGTGGTCACTGCGGAGTATTGCATTTTGTTTTTCGTAGTCGAAAAGGGGACGTCGACAAGGCGTGTCTGTAACACTATCCCTATAGTGACGTGCATTGTACCCACAATCCCTCACGCGTCGAGGTCCCTCAGATTGTTTTTTTCCGCCCAGATATTGGTCGCCTTTACGCGGAGCTCCGAGAGAGAAATTGCAAAGACATTTACTTGACCTTTTGGTCGTTATTTAAGAACATATACATTAGAACACTCCTTCGACGTCGTAGCCGAGAAGCTGTTTCACCGCCGAATAAGAACTTCGACGGTGGTGACTTCGACGGAGGAGATCCTTCAGCGCTGCCGAAAACGTGGCCTGGCCTCGCCGGCCTAAAACAGTAGGGAGAGTGGGGTCGTTGGGACATTTCTTGTTCTTTCTGAGAATGCCTTTCTCTTTACACTCCCTTTTCTTTGGGGTCGTTATCATGTTTAACTGTATCCTCAGCTATGGAGAGGACTCCCTTTAGATTTTGTGTGCGCTGCAAGGGCAAATTCACTTGGAAAGACAAGCACAAACGGTATAACCGTTGCTTGGCCCTCGACCACAAAGAGGACGGCTGAGCGGCCTGTAAGATTTTTAAGCCTAAGACTTTAAAGGACCGCAGGGTCAAAAGGTGGGCAGCCTACGCCATGTCTAGGTCTGATTCCTTACCCGCTGCCGCCGAGTGTGACGAGGATAGTGATAACCCAACCTCCGCTTTGGAGGTTGTAGACCTCTCTAGGGAGCGTTCCTGCTCCTAGTCTGTCCCCGGCCCCGACAAGCTCGGCTCACGCTCTGCTTATGGGGATGAACACCCCGCCGACACTGACGAACACAGAAAACACAAACCTAAGCACATAACCCACGGCACGTCTTCGTCGAAGACGAAGACAGCCCTAGCGCCAACGGGGACGCCGGGCCTACCGGCGACCTCCACCGACCGCAAGGGTCGCAAGCCACCGCGACTAGCGACTGGGCTACCTGCAGACAAGGGCGCTACCACCAAAACATCAGGCGACGCGCTGTGTAAGAGCGCTATCGTCGCCGAAAAAGACTCGGCACCGCCCAGTACGATGCCAGACGAACCCTTGACAGAGAAACTAATCGTCGAGAGCTTGGTGCATGTAGTTTCCAAGGACGGCCAGAAACGGACGGCAAGTGACACGCCGAAAACCCCTCGCAAGGCCAGGGAAGCGCTGAGGATGCCGGAAGGAAGGCAGGGACCGCTCCCGCCGTTGAAAGAAGGCCCTAGCCTGCGAGAAGGTTTCTCGGAAGGCGAAGGGACCTTATCCTCGACATTATGGGACAGACCTAGATGGATAGAGGCAGAGGGACCTCCTTTTTTGCCTCCAGACCGTTCCGGTTTACCATACTGGACTGTTGAGAGATTCCAGTCATGTATGGACAAGCTGGACAGATTTATGTCCACTCCTGAAAATAAAACACCTAAGAGACCAAGGGAGGCGCTTCAGGAGGACCCTAGAACTAAATATCCTAGATTATTTAACCTCCTCCAAGAGGACATGAATACTTATGACCTCACTGAAGAAGACTCTCACTTCCAGGAAGATGAGGATTTCTTAAATAGTGAAGACCAACAAAACCTAGGAACAGAAGAAGGTTTTGAGGAAAACACTGACATGGGTCGGGGGGCTTCGAGGAAGACCCAGATGAAGGTGGCTCAGAGCCCTGGCAGTCACCAACAGAGTCTACAGACCCTGACATCTTAAACCTTCCCTCTCCTCAGACCACACCGGTCAGGAATCCATCACCAATAGATGATCAACCCACCTTCAATGCGCTATTTCGAAAGGCAGCAGCGCATTTTGAGATTTAAACTGGCGAAATTACCCCTGATACTGATTTTATGGAAAAGATCATTAAAGAAAAACCTCCCACTAGTCAAACCATTCCCCTCCTCGCCTCAGTTAAGAGACAAATTACTCCATCGCTGTCCACACCTGCACTGGTAAGAGCGGTCAATCCCAGAATTGAAAAATTGTTTACTCCCTCTGTCAGACCCATTATACATTAGGGGGTCATGCAATTCCGGACTCCTTGGTGGTAACTACCACAAGGAAAAGAGCGGGGGTTCCGCGGTCAACCAGCAAAGCACCCCCAGACAAGGAAGGAAAGAAGCTCTATGCCCTGGGTAAGAGAATTACAGCCTCGGCAGCTTTTTCAACCAGAATTGCCAATTATAATACACTCCTGGCAAGTTATGCTGATACCCAATGGTGAAAATTACGGCAAGACCTCGAGGAAGTTCCTGAGCCCTTAAGAACTCGCTTATTGGCCACAGTAACAGAAGGAACTCTGGTAAACCACAGCATCATTAGAAACACTCTTGATGCTGCAGAAACGGCTGGCCGTTCCTTAGTGCAGAGAATTCTTCTGAAGCATCATGTCTGGCTCTGCAATTACGGTTTTAAGCCAGAAACACAGGCGTCACTCATTAACAAACCAATAGAGGAGTCTAACCTCTTTGGGAAGTCAGTGGACGACGCACTGGAGACTGCAAAGAAAGAGTTCGACACCCTCAAGACCTTAGACCAAATCTCAAGGCCTCCCAATAAGCGAGGATTTGGCAACAAACACTTTTTTCGAGGGCAACGCCAACAACAGCAGCAACAACAGCAGTTCACTTCAGGCAACTGGTCCTCTACTCAGGGAACCAGTGGCCAGAACACGCAAAGAGGACAGCTCTGTGGCAAGGGCAGAGGTCGGGGCCCCACTCCCAGAGGTTCCCCGGCTACCAACACCAATGACCCGAAGATCCGGGTCCCCTCCCATGCATCACCGGTTGGGGCCGGTTAACATCTTTCCTACCCTCATGGGAGGGAATAACATCAGACCGATGGGTATTGTCAACTATAGCCCATGGGTACTGTATAGAATTCATTCGGTCCCCAAGTACAGACCCCCAAGGGAACGACACCTGTCATCGGAACACCTCGCCATTCTTCTTCAAGTGGAACTACTTATACTAAAAGGAGCAATAGAGGTCGTGCCTCTATCACAGGTAACGGAAGGTATTTATTCAGTGTACTTCCTTTTACCGAAAAAGGACTTAACCATGCGCCCTGTACTAGATCTGCACCCAGCGAACAAATTTGTCAAACCTCAAAAATTTCGCATGGTGACCCTACAGGAAGTAATCTCCCTACTTTCGCAGGGAGATTACATGACAACACTGGACATGAAAAATGCATACTATCATATTTTAATGTTGCCAGCGCACAGAAAATACCTCAGGTTCATGATAGAGGGCAAACACTACCAGTTCAGAGTGCTACCCTCCGGCATAGCGTCAGCGCCGAGGGTATTCACGAAAGTACTGGCAGTGGCAGCGGCCCACCTGCGCAGGTTGTCTGTTACTCACCGGTATGGCGAGTGCGTTAAAAACAGACCGGTTCTCTTGTGCTGGGGATTTGATTGGAGAGCTCGGGTTGGAGCCTCCACCCGAGCCTCCTCTCTGTGAGGGAATGAACTCTTTAAACTGATATGACCACCTGCTGAACTATACAGACAAGGGGACCGATCAGTCAAAAGAGCGGGGAGAACACACCGCCACGGACCCAGCTGTAAAGAAAAGACAAGAGATGAATATTCTATCGGATTCAACCCTGGCTTTCCCCAAGACTATTACCCTTAATAAAGTACCTGAGTGAGTTCCCCTTAAGCCACAAAAAAGAACCTGGAGCTACCTATAAGGTAGAAGAGACTTTAGCTAGATCTGAAAACTGCCCAATGATGGTAATCAAGGAAATATACTTTACCACTGGTGGATGTAAGAATAGTGTAAAGAATCCTGGGCAACAACGAAAGTATAAAACAAAAAAAAAGGAAGGTTAGTAGGGTAGCTATCCCCAGACGGAACGAGGGTCGCACTGGTTTCGGGATGGTGCACCACAGCAAAGCGTTCCAAAATGCACTTTAGAAATGAAGCAATGTTATCCAAAGATGAGGTAACAGTTCGATGAAGACAGGATTCCAAAATGAAGAATTGTTCTTACCAGTGTTATTCCCCAGAAGAACGCAAGCACTGTGATGAATGGGTTCAAGAGTCCGTGGCCAAGTGAGAGATGGTATTCATACAGGAAGTAGCAGTAGCAAAGTCTTAAACCAGGGGTCCAGGAGCAGGCAAAAGGTCTGGTACACGGACGGTCAGCAAACAAAACCAAGACAGGATCAGGAATTAGAAGTCCGTGTGCAGGCAAGGTCGGTATATGGGCGGACAGCAAACAATACCAAAGTACATTCTAAATGTAGGATTCCGTGTGCAGGCAAGGTCGGTACACAGAGAAAACAGGAGACTTCCGGAATTAAGGTACAGAAAGTAGCGCTTCAGAAAATGCTGGTTGTAACTATAAACAGAAGCGGCGTTCTGAAAACCGCTGTGGTTTAAATACAACAAGGAGGCGGAACATAATTGAAACGGGGCTCCCGTATTAATGCCAGGAACTACAACCCATAGCAGGTTTTCTGGGAAATGTAGTTTGTTGCAGCTATTCTCCATGGCAGCTGCCACCGTGAGAAAAAAGGTGCATGACAGCGCTGTAGCCCCTTACGAAGAGCAACCACTTTCTTGTCCCTCTTTCTGGCCTTACATAGAGCTCCCCAACTGTCCTTGTTAACGTGGGAGACTGAAGAGGCACGGGGCAGACACCAGGGAGTGTGATGAGGCGAAGGTCGGGGTGTAACATTGTCCATCCCAGTATACCCTTACCTCGACGATTGGCTCATAACAGGGGATTCTTACGAAACATGCTTCTCAAATACCCAAAAGACTAGACCTTTTGTTCCAACTGGGCTTCTCCATCAACTCGAAGAAGTCCAGCCTAGACCCCAGCCAGATCAAACAATTCCTAGGGGCTCTAATTCGAACAAAGGACAGCCTTGTCTTCCCCTCCAACGAGAGGGTCCAAAATATGCTGTTTCAGATCCCTCAATATGTGGCCGGTGCGCAAAGCAATGCATTTGCTAGGAATGATGGCGTCATGTATATGTTTGGTACATCACGCGCGACTGCGCATGCGCACAATGCAAGAGTGGCTCAACAGCCAGTGGTGTCAGGCCAGCGGACAATGGGATGATCTAGTGGTGGTCTCGCAGGCCTTGGTTCTCTCGCTACGGTGGTAGTCGAAGGAAAACCTTGTAATAGGGAAACCATTGGCCACCCCTGCAGTGGAGGCCACTCTAACCACAGGCGTATCCCTCACAGGATGGGGGGCTCACCTATCCCATCAGACTGCACATGGAGTTTGGACTCTGAGTGTAGCGTCCAAACACATAAACTTGCTGGAACTGCTAGCGGTCTTCAAAGCACTGAAGGCTTTCCAGGCACACCTGCAAGGGAAGACAGTGATGGTCCTCACAGACAGCACCACAGCCATGTACCACCTGAACAAGCAAGGGGCACTCACTCTCTAGGACTGTCCAAGCTGTCCCAGAACATCTGGAAGTGGGCTCTCAAACACATGTTCCTGTTGTCACAACATGTACCAGGGGAACTCAATCTGCTGGCAGACGAACTCGGCAGAGATTTCCCTCTGCCCGCAGAGTATGAACGGCGGTTACAAGAAGACATCGTCTTCGGCGTCTTCACACAATGGGGATTCCCAGAAATAGATCTGTTCGCAACTCTGGAGAACTCCCAATGCCAAGATTACGCTTCCAGGTACCCCCAGAACTAATCCAAGGGGAACGGTCTATCGATACCATGGTCAGGGAAATTTGTTTACGCAACCCCCCCCCCCCCCCCCCCGACTCCCCTTCTCAACAAGATAGTACACAAGATGCACCAGGAACCAGTTACCATGATACTAGTGGCCCCGGCAGCCATGGTTCGCTCACTTGATGGAAATGTCTCTATCTCCTCCAGTGACACTTCCCTGCCCGTACAACATGCTGTCACAGGACAAGGGCAGAACACTACACCCATGCCCACAGACCCTGAATTTAGCAGCCTGGCTCCTGAGGTCATAGAATTTGGACATTTACAACTCCCTCAAAGATGGATGGACATTCTTAAGGAGGCTAGAAAACCTAACACTCGTTACTGCTATTCCAGCAAATGGAAAAGATTTGTCATCTGGTGTAGAGATAAGAACATCAACCCCGTTGACTGCTCTCCCACACAGATTGTTCTTTACCTGACTCACTTATTAGACTCAGGTCTGGTCTTTAATTCCATTAAAGTTCATCTAGCTGCCCTTTTCGCATACACCACTTCTCAACACAAAGTGTCATGGTGGAAAGTCCCAGTTATTAAGGCCTTCATGGCGGGAGTAAAGAGAATACACCCTCCTATTGCTAACCCAGCTCCCGGATGGGCCCTAAATGTGGTACTTACCAGGCTTATGGGCTCACCCTTTGAACCCATGCACAAAGCATCCCTTAAGAACCTCACTCTTAAAACTGCTTTCTTAATAGCCATCACCTCCATTAGGAGAGTGAGTGAACTACAAGCGCCCTCTTTACTAGACCCCTTTGTAACAGTTCACAAGGATAAGGTGGTTCTAAGCAAACATCCTAGGTTTGCACCGAAATTCATTTCTAAATTCCATGTCAACCAATCAATAGAACTACCAACGTTCTTTCAGAACTCTTCAAGTTTGGGAGAAAAGAGCCTGAATACACTAGATGTACGCAGGGCTGTCATGTTTTACATGGAAAGAACTAGACCTCTGAGAAAGGCTAATCGGTTCTTTGTCTCGGTGGCAGCAGGAAGAGAAGGAGATGCAGTTTCAAAATACACTATATCTAGATGGATTGCCCAATGCATCACTCTGTTTCTCTCTTGCTCAGAGAGAACTACCCTTCAAGCCAAGAGCACATTCTACTCGAGGCACTTGGGCTTCTATAGCTTTCATTGCAAATGTCCATTTGCAAAGCAGCAACCTGGAGTTCTGTTCACAGCTTTACAAAAAACTACTGTCTAGATGCCCACTCTAGATCTGATTCCCAGGTGGGGCAAGCAGTGTTAAGACATCTATTTTCTACTGTTCCTTCTCACCACCCACCTCCAACTCCGGGTACTGCTCGCTAATCTATGCACAGCATGTGATTTTAAGCAGATTAACAAACATCAGAAGACAATGCATTACTTACCGTAATAGCATTTCTGATGGTTGTAACTGCTTAGATTCACATGCGCCCACCCTTCCTCCTCGCTCGGATGGAAGGAACATAGACATCCTTACCTTTCTCTCTTTTCTGTACTCACTCACGTCTAATAGGCTCCCTCAGGGCAGAAAAAATATAGAGGGACCTCGACGCGTGGGGGATTGTGGGTGCAAATCACGTCACTATAGGAATAGTGTTACAGACACGCCTTGTCGACGTCCCCTTTTCGACTACGAAAAACAAAATGCAATACTCTGCAGTGACCACTGGATGTCGGACTATGCACAGCATGTGAATCTAAGCAGATAAAACCATCAGAAATGCTTTTACGGTAAGTAATGCATTGTCATTGGGATCGCGCATAGCAGCGACTACCCACACCTAGCCCCAGTGGCCCCATCTCCCACTAGCACCTCACAACTTCCATACGAGCTCCCGCCCTAGCAGCGTAGACACCCACACACCCCCCACCCCCTTTGTGCCTTATCAGGCAATCTATAACAGGACACACACAAGGTTTGTGGGTAGGAAACGCTGCAGTTGCTTTATTGGGCAGGAGGTAACTTGCAGGTGATCCGTTTGTACCAGGCATACTCTGAGTTCTACACTGAGCATGTGGTCCTTACAATTACTGTTCCCCCACCCTAGGTTACCTGCACCTCTGCTTAGCTTGCCCCCTTCCTCCGTTTCTCAGGTCACCTGTCCCCTAACCATCTTACTCAGTTTTCCCCAGTCCCTCCCCATCTCTCCGTCCTTGCTTATTTCCCAGGTCTTGCACCCCTTACGCTATTGCTCAGTACTCCCAGGGCTCCCGACCTGTTACACCATACCCAGTTACCAAAGCCTCCCAGCTTCTTACACACAACTTGGTTTCTGATATCATATGCCCTTATCTTCTATTACTTAGTTTCCCAGGTCTCCTGACCTCTCGCTCCCTCACTCATTTTCTCCAACCTCATTGGCGGTCTACTCGTTTCCCAACCGCTTAATTTTACCAATTTCTTTTTTCCCAGCCCCTTTGACCTCCTCCATCCCCAACTTCCCTCCCCATGCCCTTTCCTTCGTTTTCTAGATTTCCTGCCCTCTTCTCCACTTTGTTTTTCCTGGTGTTCACCCCAGGCCCAACTCCCCATAATCCTTGTTTTCCCCGCTTTACTTGCTCCCCACCCCACCAGTACTACTATCTTTCCCACCTCCTCCTTTTCTCCTTTCTGTATGCCCATGGCTTCCAGAGGTTAAGCCGCCAGAGCCGTTGCTTAACGTCATGACTGCACAGTCCTTTGTGGTCCCTGGCAGCATTTCCAGCCTGGACACACCATGTACCTCCACTGCGACAGCTCTGTAAACGTATGACAAAACAATCAGCATTATTGCAAACATTATAACCTCTCTTCAACTCCATTCCTGGTGTGGGCGGGCAGGTTTCATTCCCCTCAGCCTTACAACGGCGAAAAGAGATCAGTTACTGCAGTGGACCCTGTATAAGCCCTACCTAGCCCTGCCATTTCCGTGTCGCCCCTGCCGCCCCAACACATCCCCTTTCCTGCTGCTCCACCCCTCTCAACCCCTTGCTGTTGGTCCCCGGGACATTCCCAGGTCCTCAGACCTGGACCCCCAAGGACGGTGTGCGTCACTGCTAAAACGGTGTACACCAAAGCCTTGCGCTGCTTAACGCATCCACTGGCATTTCCTGCAAATTCAATGGAAGCCTCTGTGTCTGCCGAACTCTCCCTGCAGCCTCCAAGCCCTAACACATGCCCTCTGGGCCCCTAGCTGTAACATGTAAAGCAGCGACTTGGGTTGCGCCGCAAGCTTTCTGTAAGCACTACTACCGCCGGGGCATCAGCTCCAGGCTCTGTTTGACCAGGTGGTGCTCAAGAGTCTTTGGTCTAAATAGAGTAGCATGCTTCCTGAAATGTTTGTTTATTCAATTTATATAGCGCTTTAAGCCAAAGCGCTTTACAATATAATAGGTACAAAAGTGAGAGAAGCATATTTACAAACATGAACAGGTTATTAGAACAAAAAGTAGAACTATTTACAAGGGGGGGAGACGGTGGGGGGACGGGTAGAGGAGGGGGTTGGTGAAGGAAGTTACGGTGTAGGATTTGAGGTAGGAGGAGGGGAAGGGAGGGGGGAGGGGAAGGGAAGGAGGAGTGATCTGGTATCCTCATTGCCCGGAAGTAGTATTTGTTACCAATTTAGGTCAGAGGGGAAGGAGAGAGGATGGGGGTGGGAGGGATGGAGGGGCGGAAAGGGTGAAATGACTTGTGGATGCTTCATATTCTATCCCAGAAGAGCGTTGCGAGCGGGGTCAGAGCATACCGGTAACTTGAAGGGACTCTTGCGCTCCCTCGGCAATTTGCAATCTTGTAGCCGTATTTGAATGTCATGTTTTTTAACAGAGTTTTTGCTCATTTAGTTAGCATTATTATTTATTTAGCCACTCCTGTTTTTATTTATACTACCTGGTTAAGTCACGTTATATATATTTGAGCCTTGTGGATCTGCTTAGAATCTCTGGCTTTGCATAGGCCGACATCTAGTGGTTGGTTCAGAGTGTTACATGACTTGTTGTAATACTATCCCTACTGTGACGGGCACTGTACCTATGGTTGAGGTCCTCAGTTTGTTTTTTTCTGCCAACATGCTCGTCGCACGTTAAAGTTTATAAATGGCCACTGACCCGTATTAACCCCTTAACTGCCATTGGTCCCCCACCCCCGAGTGCCTTTTTTGGTGATTTCGGTATGATGTCATTCAATCCCTTGTAACTTTTTTTTACATGTGATTGCTCGACCAAATTTGGCCCCTTTTTTTGTCGTAATGCCACCAAGGAATCCTAGCTTGCTGTAGGGTGGTGAGAGAAAATAATAAAAAAGGGAGAAAATGTTTTTATTTTCTTCAGAAAATGTCAATAATATTATGCACAAAGAAGCCTGTGGTTTTTTCCTTGTAAGTGCTAGGAACAAATGGTTTGCTGTGCTGAATTCCCCATTTCCTATGCTTTCAAGACAACAACTATGTAGGGACAAATTCCAGTTTTGCAAAAAAATTGGGAAAATGACAGGAAAAGAAAGGTATGTGGTGGACATGGTTGGCTTGGTACGGCAATGGCATCTGTGAATTTTGAGAAAAATAATGCTCTGCTACATTTCTCCGACTCTTGCAGTTTGGAAATCACACATTTTTCGTAATGTTAACATTTCCCAAAATCCCCTCCATTCGTATTTCCCTTTAATCTTCATTGTTACGTCTCGCTGTCTTCCTGTGCTTATAATGGAAAAGACTGTTTAACCTTTGCCCATCTTTCAACTGAAATTGTCCCTGGAAGGATACACACGATGTGTGTAACTTTTGTCTCACTCAGAACCATCAGGAAACTAGGTTCCGAGCGCGTAAGAGCGCTGGGCAGTCATAAGTGACGCCGGGGAGACATCCGACCGGGAAACAGAAGATTTCCAGGTGCCAGTCCCAAGCTCCGGAAGGCAGGTGCTCTGCGCTGCTATGGACGGTTCCTTTGTCGACAGGGGCACGGATATGGGGATAGCGGGCCGACAAAGTACTGACACATAAAACATAAACGTATACACCCATGCCACACGTTTCAGCAGACCTGTCGAAAAGGGGCAAATCGGTTGAGGAGCCTAGCCCTCAACAGATGGCTGGGCGCCTCATAAAACCTCTTCGCCCGGTGGTGGTATTTCGGCAACAATTCTAAAACACATTCGCTGAGCAAGAGAGGATCCACATTCCCTCACAGGCACCTATCCAGCCAGCACAGCCACTAAAATAGTCTGCTGCAACAGCTGGTTGACACCGCCAAGATCAGGATACATGGGAGTCACCTCCCTATTATTGGAGGTGCTTCAGAGAAAGTCAAACACACAGCAACAAGCGGAAATAGTCTTTCCTTTCCAGGATACCCCTTTTAGTGGTCCCTGGACTAAGGATGGAATCGGAAGTACCATGTATGGCTTCATTTATAGATTTTAAATAAACATCCCATCAAACTTAAACCTATTTCGGAAGGAAAGGGGGAGTACCTTTGCGAGGAGGAGGAGGAGGAGGAGGAGGAGGAGGAGGAGGAGGAGGAGGAGGAGGAGGAGGAGGAGGAGGAGGAGGAGGAGGAGGAGGAGGAGGAGGAGGAGGAGGAGGAGGAGGAGGAGGAGGAGGAGGAGGAGGAGGAGGAGGAGGAGGAGGAGGAGGAGGAGGAGGAGGAGGAGGAGGAGGAGGAGGAGGAGGAGGAGGAGGAGGAGGAGGAGGAGGAGGAGGAGGAGGAGGAGGAGGAGGAGGAGGAGGAGGAGGAGGAGGAGGAGGAGGAGGAGGAGGAGGAGGAGGAGGAGGAGGAGGAGGAGGAGGAGGAGGAGGAGGAGGAGGAGGAGGAGGAGGAGGAGGAGGAGGAGGAGGAGGAGGAGGAGGAGGAGGAGGAGGAGGAGGAGGAGGAGGAGGAGGAGGAGGAGGAGGATCTTAAAATAAACGACATGAGTCAGAGGGAAACACTGACTTTGTTGATGACATCCTCTACGAGAAGAAGTAGATGGGTCAATACATCCCACTTCTACAGTCCATCGAGAGATACTTCCCCTCACTTTCTGAACCTGCTCTAATTAGAGCAGTCAACCCGTGCATAGAAAATCCCTTTAAACCTGCACCCACAGACCCTCTCTTCATTAAGGGTTACTTGAACCCTGATTCTCTAGTGTTAACTACCACTAGCAACGGAGCTGGCACGCCGCCGGCCACTTCCGAAGCACCCCCAGATAGCGAAAGCAGGAGGATATATGCTCTTGAAAGAAAGTTGCAACGTCTGTGGTGGTCCAAATGCGTGTTGCCAATATTACAACCCTTTTGGCTAGCTTCAATAGAACCCAACGAAATCGGATAGATGAGCGGGTTAGTCTGGGGCCAGAGCCCTTGCGCTCTCAGATCCTTAAGACTTTAGCTCAGGGCAATGTGATGAATCCTACGGATCCCTCACTGAACCCCTGCCTAGAGTCTCCTCCCAGGGTGCCAGGGAAAGGCAGACACTTCCTGATCCTGACCCTGGGGGGGGTCACTGGGGGTGCTCAGCAGGTGTATCTCATGTAGAGGAAAGTGTGATACCTCACAGAGCCCATTCCCAAAGTCTCCTCCCAGGGGGCTAGGGAAAGGCAGACACTTCCTGATCCTGACACTGGGGGAGGAGGGGTGCTCAGCAGGTGCATCTCTTGGAGAGGAAAGTGTGAAACCTCACAGAGCCCCTGCCCAGAGTCTCCTCCCAGGGGGCCAGGGAAAGGCAGACACTTCCTGATCCTGACACTGGGGGAGGAGGGGTGCTCAGCAGGTGCTTCTCAAGGAGAGGAAAGTGTGATACCTCACAGAGCCCCTGCCCAGAGTCTCCTCCCAGGGGGCCAGGGAAAGGCAGACACTTCCTGATCCTGACACTGGGGGAGGAGGGGTGCTCAGCAGGTGCTTCTCATGGAGAGGAAAGTGTGATACCTCACAGAGCCCCTGCCTAGAGTCTCCTCCCAGGGGGCCAGGGAAAGGCAGACGCTTCCTGATCCTGACACTGGGGGGTGGTACTCAGGAGGTGTATCTCACAGGGAGGAAAGTGTGATGAATGCTATGGATCCCTCACTGAACCCCTGCCTAGAGTCTCCTCCCAGGGCGCCAGGGAAAGGCAGACGCTTCCTGATCCTGACCCTGGGGGGGTGAGGGGTGCTCAGCAGGTGTATCTCATGGGGAGGAAAGTGTGATGAATACTATGGATCCCTCACTGAACCCCTGCCTAGAGTCTCCTCCCAGGGCACCAGGGAAAGGCAGATTCTTCCTGATCCTGACCCTGGGGGGGTGGGGGGGGGACGGTTGCTCAGCAGGTGTATCTCATGGGGGGAAAGTGTGATGAATGCTATGGATCCCTCACTGAACCCCTGCCTAGAGCTCCTCCCAGGGCGCCAGGGAAAGGCAGATTCTTCCTGATCCTGACCCTGGGGGGGTGGGGGGGGACGGTTGCTCAGCAGGTGTATCTCATGGGGGGAAAGTGTGATACCTCACAGAGCCCCTGCCTAGAGTCTCCTCCCAGGTGGCCAGGGAAAGGCAGGCGCTTCCTGACCATGGGGAGGGGGGGTGGGGGGGACGGGTGCTCAGCAGGTGTATCTCATGGGGGGAAAGTGTGATGAATGCTATGGATCCCTCACTGAACCCCTGCCTAGAGCTCCTCCCAGGGCGCCAGGGAAAGGCAGATTCTTCCTGATCCTGACCCTGGGGGGGTGGGGGGGGACGGTTGCTCAGCAGGTGTATCTCATGGGGGGAAAGTGTGATACCTCACAGAGCCCCTGCCTAGAGTCTCCTCCCAGGTGGCCAGGGAAAGGCAGGCGCTTCCTGACCTTGGGGCTGGTGTTCTGCGAGGAAGATCACCTGGGAGGAGAAAAGGCCCAGGAAAGTGAGAGGAATCCATGTGGTGAGACACAGTATTTACCTTCCCCTAAAGAAGACGGATCACAGATGCCAAAGTATCTAATGGTTTGTCGTAATCATAATTTGTATATTCCACAAGGTGAACACCTTTCTGTGGGTACACATAATACACAACGTCTTGGCATAAAGAGAAATAAAACCCCTTCTCAAACCAGAGGAACTCCTACAACTAAAGTCTCCAATAACTCCCAAAAGTATATTAAAAGGAAGTATGTGAATAAGAATAGTTTGAATTTTAAAGAACTTAATTCCTCCTTTTATTCAAGCTCCATTACTAACTCTTATTTTGAAAATGCTGTGAATAACAGAAAAACCAACCTTGGTACTAGGGACTTCAAGTCCCATACTCCCCTAAATACTGGTACGATGACGAGGGCTGAATAGGCACAGTGCCGGAGTGGTCAACTAATTATTGTAAATGACCCACACGTGAGGGAGAATGAGAGGCTTGAAAGACCCCCCTTACGTGTAGGTTACAAAGACAAGAGAGAAAGAAGGAGGAAAGCAGATCAAGCAGCAGGTGCAGTGCAAACAGTGTATGCAGATGAGGTCGGGATTGGAGAAGGAAGACTCTGAGACCGCTGGAAAGCCAAAGACTGTGGCTGGTCCGGAGAGGGTCTGTATCTCCAGATATCCCAGGTGCAGAGATTGTACTGTGGGAAGCGTGTCAAGGGAATGCTGCCCTTTTGAAGGCTCATTCTGCAGAGGCTGCGCAGAGTTCGGTGAAAGCAGAAAGGGAAACTTTCCCTCTGGAGAGGTCTGCGGTGGCTGGCGTGCACCAGGAACACTCAAGAGCCAGGAAGTCTCCAGCAACAAAGGGAGTGAAAGAAGGCGGAACAAGAGTGTTGGCTGGGTCGCTGGGAGACACAGCAGCAGAATACCTGCAACCGCAGGTTGATCGGAGGCGTGCAACCTACCCGGTGGGTTCACAATGTGAAAGTGACTCTGTGACGATCCAATACCGCTCGCGTGGTGCAGGCAGACAATATCACTCACAAATGAGTTCAAGAAGATTTAACCATATATTTGAATACCAAACAGTTAAAAAGCAGTGAAAGTAGTCTATTAAGAAACCAAGTGACTGTAAAATTGGGCATGCGAGTTTATGGAAAGTCCAACAACCTGGGAAGGCAAAATTGTTAAAAGCTAATGCCTACAACTATTACCCAAACCAAGACAGTCTAAAACCTAAGCAATATAAGTCCAACAGATATTGCCAAAGACGAAAGGGGAGTAATAGAAGACCCCAGGGTTGTGAAGTCTGTTATTCATGATTGATGAAATATATATCAACAGCTATTATAAACCCACATTGCCAAACCCAAGAAGAGGCAGAAGAAATCTGTATCCTTGTCAATATTTGGTTACTGGGCAGTAGGGAAACGAGAGGCAAAGAGGCTGCCCTACTGAGGCTTATTCAGGGGCAGAGGAGCATCATTTGCAGAGGCATCTTAACCCTTTAAGTGCCATGGGTATTTCTCCCCAGTGCCAGGGCCTTTTTTGGTGATTTCGGTATGTGGCCATTCAATGGCTTGTAACTTTTTTGTTACATGAGATATCTCGGCCAAATGTGGCTCCTTGTTTTCCCACATGTAGGCGGTCGTAACGCCACCCAGGAATCCTAGGTTGCTGTAGGGGGGTGAGAGAAAATAAGCAAAAAGGGCGAACATTTTGGGTTTTTTCAAAAAATGCCAATAAAATGATGTACAAAGAAGCCTGTGTTTGTTTCCTTGTAAGAGCTAGGAACGAATGGTTTGCTGTGCTGAACCCCATGCATTTCCAAAAAGAGGACACCCGTGGGAATCCGCAGAGGTCTGATTTGCACGAAGCGGCCCAGAATTTATTACCCAGAACCCCAGACAAAGTGAATATTGTGTTTTTTCCCCACCAAATATCACACTTTGCCGGGGATTGTAGCTAATAAAAACTGGGGCAATTTGCGCAAGGCAGACCTCTGCGCATTCACACGGGTGTCCTCTTTTGGGAAATGGATGGGGTTCCTGTTTTCCTTGCTGGCTTCGACACCCTAGGCCCAAATCTGTAGGTTGCCCACATGAACAAAATGGGATGTGCCGAAAGGCTTGGGGTTACCAGTGGGTTACCCTTTTCCTTTTGCCCCCCCATCCCCCGGTAGATGCACCCACACATGTGAGGTGCCTTTTTCGTCGGGACACCTGTGGGAACGCGAGAAGGTATGACATCTGTTGTTGGCGACGTGTTTCGGTGAGTGGACACAGGGAAATGTCAGTGGGTGGGGCAGTAAGGTTTGGGCCCCCCGGCGCCAGATTGGCACACCAATGTGACCCTCTGCGCCAAGGCAAGTTTCGTAAACAAAGAATAAAATGGAAAATGGTACACTACATTTTAGAGCGGGCTGAGGGGCACCCTAAACCGCCAGGTAATTTTCTAATGTAATGGGGGGGGGTGACCCTCTAACCCCACACCAAATGCGGGGGGGCATCTCATGCAGCCCTCCCTGGGGTCAGATGCCCCTTCCTAGGAGCAGATATCTGCCCCCAGGGAGGGCTACAAGGGGTGCCCCATTTCCCCTTGGTGTGGGAGGGGGAGGGCCACCACCATTTTTTGGGGGCAAAAAAATCCCGGCCCCCCACTAGCCACCCCCGTTCTATTTATTATTATTTTTTTGCCCCCCTTCCCTGGGGGCAGATCAGCCATCTGCCCCCAGGGTTGTGCACATATGTGCCCCCATGCTTTGGGGGCCGGGGGGGATAGGGCTGCTTACTTGAAGCAGCCCCCCTGCCCCCCACGTCACAAACATTTCCATGGTGGTCCAGTGGTTGCAGGTCAGGGATCGAGCGCTCTGCACTGATCCGTGACCAGCAATACGTCATATATGTGGTGTCAATGGAAAGGGGAGAACCTCCCCTTTCCATGGACACCACTTTTTTCTATATCCCTGGTGGCCTAGTGGGCCCCAGGGCCCCAAACCCCCTCCCACCTCCCCCTTCCCTCGCCTTTTTTTTTCCCTTTCATTTTTTCTTTTTCACCCCTGGGGGCAGTGATCATCTGCCCCCAGGTGTCTCTGGCGCTGTGGCCCCATGCTTCGGGGCCACGGGGGTAAGGGGGCCGCTTACCTAGTAAGCAGCCCCCCTCCCCCCCATCACAAACGGATCTGTATTGATCCGGTGACATTGCTGCCCAAGGATCACGCGCCCAGCCCCCGATCCGCGGGCAGCAATGCCACACAATGGGTATCGTTGGAAAGGGGAGATACCCACCTCGATCTCCGGCTTGAAATACAGCCGGAGATCGACGCGGAGCAAGAAGGGCCACCTACCTTCTTTCTTCACCGCAGCAGCTGAAAATGGCTGCTGCAGTGAATTTAATTTGTTTCACGCCGACGTGCTTTACGCACGCCGACGTGAAACTGAAGGTAATCCAGCCTCCTGGCAGTGAGGGGGGACCTCCCCTCACATAGCCCGGAGTTTGGATTACAGTTTTGAGCGATCCCTGCTTTGCAGGGATCGCTCAAAACAAGGTGCCAAAACCGACGAGCCGGCTCGTCGGTGACAATCTGGAGCGGTTTCCACTGACGAGCTGGCTCGGCGGTGGCACTAAAGGGGTTAAAGAGCACATAGGTGAATGCGGTATATACAGTCTTTTCATTGAAAAATGTTTGAAAACCTTTTTCATTGAAAAAATCTTTCAATTAATTTGGGTGGGTTAAAGGGTTACATTTGGAAAACGGGTTTGGGGGGCCAATAAAAAAAAATATTTGGGAATGTTTGGGGTGTTTAAAAGGGCAGAAAACAGTTGATTGGGGGAATCCCCAACCCCCCCCCCCAAAAAAAATCGGTATACTCATTTTCGGTGAAAAGTGTCATTAATCTACATTAGGTGAAAAAGTTTTCGATGAAACGTCTTTCGATTAAACATTTTTTTGTGAAAAGTCGTGTAACCATGAATCCTGTTTACCTGAAAGGTTGACAAATGTTTGATGTTGCAAACCAAACAGTGTGAAGTTGATGCAAAGTTGTTCAAATTACTACAGAAGTACGTTCTAATTTTGAAGAGCTATTCAGGCAGGGGAGTCTAACTGAATGGCGAACCTTTGAAATAGTAAACATGGTATGGGAGTAGACCAGGTAGTAGTTGACAAAGTGCTGAACTGTGGTCCTCATACACAATATTGTGGGAAAGAATGTCATCCTGGCGAAGACAATTTGTGTTACCTTGTGGAGAAGATTATTTTGAGGTACATTTTTATGCGAAGAAGAGAAAGAACACTCTATTTCGACGTATTGGAACTTTCTATTGTCCCGTGAAAGAACTGTGTTAGAACTTTGTTACGAACCAGGACTTCTTACTTTCTTTTGAACTGTGGAACACAAATCCTGGTTGACTCTGGGGACGGGGAATTCACCCAGATCATAAGCCAGGACAGTGGTCCTATTTCAGGTTCATTTGTGCTATTATTTTGTTGTGTTGAACTGCTATGCAATACCTTATTAAATGTGTTGAATGTATCAGTGTGAGAGACAGATATTCTTAGGCAGGCAAATGCTTGTTGGGGGGGTAGCGTGAGGAACTCATGGTGACAACTGTAGGACAGACACAAGTAATCACAGTTCAAGATTAACTTTATGCAGGGTGGAAAAATGCCTACTCGTAACCTAAATCAAAGATGGGAACAAGCGTTGACCATCAAATTAAAAATAAGGCTGTCCTTGTGCCCTTGCATCAAATAATAAAGGCCTATACTTAGAAATCTATTGCCAAACCTCACAACTAATACAAAAAGAGTGAGGGATAGTTTTTAAGAAAAGAAAGAAGTGCTGGTAAATAATGGTGATAACTACTCACCGTTGGGTCCCCCTCTTCTGGTGCTGGCCCTTCTTTGAGCATGAGAAGGAGCTGCATACAGAAGACATTTTCAACCTCATTTGCAAGATGAGGTGCTCCAGAGATGAACCTGTTTGCCACATCTACACCTCCAGGTTCCCCCCGAGGGAATCCAAGGTGAACACCCTGTGGATCAGCTGATCAGGGATATTTGCACATGCTTTTCCTCCGACCCCACTCTTGATCAGAGTAATCCACAAGATGCATCAAATACATTCAACTGTGATCCTTGTGGCTCCAATGCTGGCACTCCAGATTTGGTACTCACACCTACTCAAGATGTCTGTGTGCCTACCAATGAAACTAATCAGCCCTTACAACATGTCTGCAAACACTGGGTCAACCCTTCATCCACATCCTCAGACGACCAACTTAGCTGCTTGGCTCCTGAAGTCCTAAAGAGTTAGGACATCTTAATTTACCTGGCAAGTGCTTGGAAATATTAAGAGGCACGTAAACCAAACACTAGACACTGCTACTTTGATGTGTACTATGGTGTAAGAGGCCCAATGTAAATCCCGTTGACTGTTCGCCTTCTCACATAGTGCACTATCTACGTTACTTGTTAGACTACGGTCTAGTTTTCAAGTCCTTATAAGTCCATTTTACCGGGTGCTTTCTTCATACACAACTTCTCAAAGCATGGGTTTGTGATGGTAGATTACCGTTGTGAAAGCCTTCATGCAAGGGGTGAAAAGAATAGATTCCCCGATTGCAAATATACCCCCAGGGCCGGATTTAAACATTGCTTAAGTCAGCTGATGGGGGCCCTTCAACCCATGCATAAGGTAAGCCTCAGAATTCTCTGTTACAAAGCTGATTTTCTTATAGCCATCACCTCTACAAGAAGAGTCGGTGAGCTCCAAGCATTGTCGGTTTCAGAACCCTTTGTCACACTGCATAAAACCCAAGTGGTCCTAAGAACACACCAAAGGTGCACACCGAAGTTCATTTCTAGATTGCATGTCAACCAGTCTATTGAACTACCAGCATTTTTTCAAGACCCACAAAACTCTGGAGAGAGAACCCAGCAACCGAGTGATCAGACACTGGCGACTCGTCCGCACTGTGCACCTTTTCGTGACTACAAACCCGACGGCTCTGATGAGGGATCTTTAACTCACGGGATTACAGTCCAGCCCACGGCCTCTGAAAGAATTATCTGTTGGCATTCAGCAACCCGCAGCCTGCAGTCCACCCGCAGCAGGCGGCCGCCTTAATCGTATCAATCACGCTACTTTTTGAATTGGCAGTTCTGTTTTGGCTCTACCACACTGGGCTTCAAGAAATGTTAATAACAGACGCTGAACACGACGTGAAGCGCCACAAATGGGAGCATTCACAACGGGATCTTCTCCACTTTACCAGTTCCCCAACCCCTGAAAAACCCAGAGGAGAATCGAGGCTCTCATGCCAAACACCCCCGTCGGTTCTGTTACAAAGAGGCAATGCAGAATTGGCGATTGTTCTCCTGTCCTGAAGAAGGTTAAATACAAAATTATTGCACAAGGGGACCATATACCCTTGCTAAGAGAACTCAACCGAAACATGTTAAGAGTTTTCCAACCCCCTGAATACAGACAGAGGGTCACATTGTAAAATAATAGTGTGAAATTGACATTTGTTTGACCTACCACTGTGATATGAACAATATATCACTTCCTTGTTTCTATCTTTTGTGAATATAATGAATGTATGAAGAAGTTATGAATGAGTTATGTATGGAGGGATGTGCTGTTTGGTATATGAAGATACATTTTACATGAATACAACTGCTGTATATCTTTCTGTATAACTTGGTTTGTATTTGTACAATAAATAGAATGCTACTATGATTTAAATAATAGTCAGCTGTCATCTCTGGTCTAGTTGGCCCAATGTTTCCTTTACTTTACGAGAGAACCCTCCATACACTAGATGTTAGGAGAGCTGTCGTGTACCTCAATAAGGCAAAACCAATTAGGAAAACAGACCAGTTCATTGTTTCCTTAGCTGCAGGGAGTGAAGGGGTTCTTGTCTCCAAAGCAGCCATTTCAAAATGGATTGTAAAATGCATACAGCAATGCTACAATTTATCTAACAAAGAACTACCATATACACCTAGAGCACACTCTACACGTGGTACGAGGCAATCTGTAGAGCAGCAACATGGAGCTCAGTTCACACATTCACCCAACATTACTTTGTGGATACACAAACTAGGAGCGACTCTCAAGTAGGACAGGCTGTGTTGAGGAATCTTTTTGCCTCTGTCCTTTCTAGCAACCCACCTCCTTCTCCTGGTACTGCTGGATAGTCTTTGCAAAGCATGTGATTATAAGCAGATCCACAAGCCTCAGAAGACAAACATTACATACCTGTAATCGTTTTTCTGATGATTGTATCTGCCTAGATTCATATGCACCCACCCTTCCTCTACTCACTGAGAGTAGAAGGTCCATAGACATACATAGACATCTTAAACCTTCACATTTCTTCACTTCTTGTATACTTAACTATACACTTCATGCAACCTCGGGTCAGAAACAAATCGCTCTGTGGACCATGATGTGTGAAGGACCATGGATATAGTACACATCACAGTAGGGATAGTATTCTAAACATGCTGCTCTGAAACACTTGTCGTGCTTTGAAACTCTTGTGAATGAGCGCGGTATAACTAAAATATCATATCATGCCCTTTCAATATCCCTTTTCGAAAAAACAATGCAGTACTCTGCACCAACCACTAGTTGTTGGTCTATGCAAAGCACGCAAATCAAAGCAAATACAAGCATCAGTAAATGTTTACTGGTATATAATATTTGTCATATATATATATTTCTGATGTTTGTTAATCTGCTTAGAATCACATGCTGTGCATAGGTCCGACATCCAGTGGTCACTGCGGAGTATTGCATTTTGTTTTTCGTAGTCGAAAAGGGACGTCGACAAGGCGTGTCTGAAATACTATCCCTATAGTGAAGTGCGTTGTACCCACAATCCCTCACGCGTCGAGGTCCCTCAGATTGTTTTTTTCCGCCCAGCTACTGGTCGCCTTTACGCGGAGCTCCTCGAGAGACATTGCAGATTCCATCTCCTCGACCTTTGGTCGTTTTCCTATTTAATATATAACATATCGATCCCTCCCTCGACGCAGTTGTGAAGCTGTCTCCGCCGAGCAAGATCTTCGACGGAGGGGACGAGCGGAGGAGATCCTTCGGCGTTGCCGAACACGTGGCCTAGCCTCGCAGGCCAAATACAGTAGGGAGAGTGGGGTCGTGGGACATCTCTGGTTCTTTTCTGAGAATGCCTTTCCTTTTCCCCTTCCTTTCCCTTGGGGTCGTTATCACGATTAATTGCCTCGGCTATGGAGAGGACACCCTTTAGGTTTTGCCCACTTTGCAAGGGCAAGTTTACTTGGAAGGACAAGCATTCACGGTGTAACCGCTGCTTGCCCCTCGATCACAAAGAGGAGGGTTGTATGGCTTGTCGGCTTCTGAAGCCAAAGACTCTAAAAGACTGTAGGGTCAAGAGGTGGGCGGCTTACGCTATGTCGAAGGCCGATTCTTCACCCGCCGTTGCTACCACCGACAGTGACGAGGAACGTGATAACACGACCTCCGCTACGGAAGTCGTAGACCCCTCTAAAGAGCGCTCGCGCTCTTCGCCGTCTGTCCCCGGCCCCGACGGGCTCGGCTCACGCCCTGCTTATGGGGATGAACACCCCGGCGACACTGACGCACACGATACAACACATAAGCACACAACCCATAGCTCTTCTTCGTCGAAGACGAAGAAAGCATCAGCGCCCAAGGAGACGGAGGTTCCACCGGCGGCCTCCTCCGACCGTTCAGGTTCGAAGCCCCTCTCGCAACAGCAGCCGCGACCAGCGACTGGGCTTTCGGCAAATAAGGGCGCCGCCCCCAAACCATCGGCCGGCGCGCACCAGCAGAGAGCGCATGCCGCTGTAGAACGAGACAAACGAGTCGCAGAGAGCTTGGCGAGGATCGTTGTAGCCGACGCCCAGAACCGAAAGACACGTCGAGCGCTACGCAGAGGTCGAAAGACACGCCGAAAAAGCCCAAAGAAAGACAGGGACTACCCCCTTCAGTCGGGGGGACCCCCAGCACACCGGAAGGCTTTTCGGAAGGCGACGGGACACTTTCCTCGACGTTATGGGAGAGGTCGAGCTGTTTTCAGCTAGATGACACTAATTTACCCCCGCTAGACCGCTCAGGGGTACCCCATGAAACCATGGAAAGGCTCCATCTCTGCATGGAGAGAATGGAGAGGTTTATGAAGACCCAGAACCCTCCCACTCCCAAGAGAACAAGAGAAGGGCGTCAGGAGGACCCCAGGGCCAAATATCCGAGACTAGTCAATCCCCAGCAGGACACAGCCTCAGACTTCCATAATGTGTATGACCTCACTGGTGAGGAACAATACTTGGAGGATGAGGATGAATTTGTGCACGATGAATAGGGACAATACCAGGAGGAAGGTCTGGAAGACAGCCCAGACATGGTAGGAGAAGGCTTCGGAGAAAATCCAGAAGAAGGACCTTCTCATCCCTGGCAATCCCCATCAGTATATTCGGACACTGATGTCCTGAACCTAAATCCTCCTGACAATTCACCTGTTAGAAACACGTCTCCCATTGACGATCAGCCCACATTCAATGCCCTGTTGCGCAGAGCAGCAGCACATTTCGAACTGGACACGGGGGAGATCTCTCCTGAAATAGACTTTGTGGAAAGAGTAATTAAGGAGAAACCCCCAGTCAGCCAGACCATTCCCCTCCTCGCTTCAGTGAAGAGAAGAATCATCCCTTCGCTATCCACACCCGCACTAATCAGAGGAGTTAATCCAAGAATTGAAAAACTTTTCACTCCTTCACCCTCAGACCCACTGTACATCAGGGGACATTCCATTCCGGATTCCCTTGTAGTAACTAATACAAGGAAGAGGGCAGGGGTGCCGCTGTCCACCAGCGAGGCACCACCTGACAAGGAGGGCAAGAGGTTATATGCCCTTGCAAAGAGAGTCACATCCTCGGCTGCCTTTTCGGCAAGAATTGCGAACAACAATTCTTTGCTAGATAGCTATGCGGACGCGCAGTGGGCCAAACTGCGCAAAGACGCCGAAGAAGCGCCGGAACCACTACGTACACGCCTGCTATCAACTATTGGCGAAGGAACCCAGGTCAACCAGAGTATTGTAAAGAATTCTCTGGATGCTGCAGAGACAGCGGGACGTTCCCTGGTTCAGGGAATACTCCTAAAACACCATGTATGGCTGCGCAACTCAGGGTTTAAACCGGAGACACAGGCGTCTTTAATAAATAAATCTGTTGAAGACTCAAACCTCTTCAGGAAAGCGGTGGATGAGGCTCTGGAGATGTCTAAAAAAGAGTTCGATACTATCAAAACTCTTGACCAGATCTCTAAGCCCACTACCAGACGCGGCTATGGCAACAAACGCTTTTTTCGTGGCCAACGCCAACAGCAGAATCAGCAGCAACAGTACCCTGCCACCAATTACCAGACCAATAGTCCGCACTACAGCCAAAGAGGCCAGCGCCGGGGCAAAGGGAGAGGTCGGGGGTCCATCCCCAGACGCTCCAAAGCCCCCAACAACACCAAGTGACGCGAAGATTCGCGTCCCCTCCCATGCAACACCGGTCGGGGGCCGGATAACATCCTTTCTTCCAGCATGGGAGGGAATAACGTCAGACCGCTGGGTACTTTCCACCGTAGCCCACGGATACTGCATCGAATTCAACAGTTCCCCAACATACAGACCCCCGAGGGGACGACGCATGACACCGGAACACCTTGCCATCCTTCTCCAAGAAGTACAACAACTGCTGGAAAAAGGAGCCCTAGAGGTCGTGCTGCTATCTCAGGTAACGGAAGGTATTTATTCAGTGTACTTCCTTGTACGCCCTGTATTAGATCTGCGCCCAGCGAACAAGTTTATCAAACCCCAGAAGTTTCGTATGGTGACCTTACAGGAAGTGATCCCACTGCTATCACAGGGAGATTACATGACAACATTGGACATGAAAGATGCATACTTTCATATTTTAATGTTGCCAGCGCACAGAAGATACCTCAGGTTCATGATAGAGGGCAAACACTACCAGTTCAGAGTGCTACCCTTTGGCATAGCATCAGCACCAAGGGTATTCACGAAGGTACTGGCAGTAGCAGCGCCCCACCTGCGCAGGTTGTCCATCCCAGTTTACCCTTACCTCGACGACTGGCTCATAACAGGGGATTCTAACGAAACATGCTTCTCCAACACCCAAAAGACTGTAGACCTTTTGTTCCAGTTGGGCTTCTCCATCAACGAAAAGAAGTCCAGCCTAGACCCCAGCCAAATCAAACAATTCCTAGGGGCTCTAATTCAAACAAAGGACGGCCTCGTCTTCCCCTCCAACGAGAGGGTCCAAAACATGCTGTTTCAGATCCCTCAATATGTGACCGGTCGAGAGGTGACGGTACGCAAAGCAATGCGCTTGCTAGGCATGATGGCGTTGTGTATTTATTTGGACCTCACGCGCGCCTGCGCATGCGCCCTATGCAAGAGTGGCTCAACAGCCAGTGGTGTCAGGCCAGCGGACTATGGGACGATCTAGTGGTGGTCTCGCAGGCCTTGGTTCTCTCGCTGCGGTGGTGGACAAAGGAAAACCTGGAAAGAGGGAAACCCTTTGCCACACCCGCGGCGGAAGCCACTCTGACCACAGACGCATCCCTCACAGGATGGGGGGCTCACCTATCCCATCAGACTGCTCACGGAGTGTGGACTCCGAACGTAGCATCCAAATACATAAATCTACTGGAGCTACTAGCTGTGTTCAAGGCGCTAAATGCCTTCCAGGAACACCTACAAGGCAAGACTGTGTTGGTCCTTACAGACAGCACCACAGCCATGTACTACATCAACAAGCAGGGGGGCACCCACTCTCCAGGACTGTCCAAACTGGCCCAAAATATATGGAAGTGGGCTCTCAAATAATACATGTTCCTACTGTCACAACATGTACCAGGGGAACTCAATCTGCTGGCAGACAAACTCAGCAGAGATTTCCCCCTGCCCGAAGAGTACGAATGGCGACTGCACGAAGACATCGTCTTCGGCGTCTTCACACAATGGGGATTCCCAGAAATAGACCTATTCGCAACCCTGGAGAACTCGCAATGCCTAAGTTACGCCTCCAGGTACCCCCAGAACCAATCCAAGGGGGACGGTCTCCCCTTCTCAACAAGGTGGTGCACAAGATGCACCAGGAACAAGTGACCATGATACTGGTGGCCCCAATGTGGGCCCGACAGCCATGGTTCGCTCACTTGATGGAGATGTCTCTATCTCCCCCAGTGAAACTCCCCTGCCCGTACAACATGCTGTCACAAGACAAGGGCAGGACTCTGCATCCATGCCCCCAGAACATGAACTTAGCAGCTTGGCTCCTGAGATCATAGAATTTGGACATCTACAGCTCCCGCAGAGATGCATGGACATCCTCGGGGAAGCCAGAAAACCTAACACTCGCCACTGCTATTCTAGCAAGTGGAAGAGATTTGTCATCTGGTGCAGAGGGAAAAGCATCAACCCGATTAACTGCTCTCCCACACATATTGTTCTATACCTGACCCACTTATTGGATTGAGGTCTAGTGTTCAATTACATTAAAGTCCATCTAGCGGCACTTTCTGCATACACCACTTCCCAACTCAAGGTGTCGTGGTGGAAGATCCCTGTTATAAAGGCCTTCATGGAGGGAATAAAGAGAATACACCCCCCGATAGCTGACCCAGCTCCCGGATGGGACCTTAACGTGGTACTTACCAGACTCATGGGCTCACCTTTCGAACCCATGCACAAAGCATCTCTTAAAGACCTCACTCTTAAGACTGCTTTTTTAATAGCTATCACCTCCATCAGGAGAGTAAGTGAACTACAGGCTCTTTCTGTTCTAGACCCCTTCGTTACAGTTCACAGAGATAAGGTGGTTCTACGCACGCACCCAATGTTTGCTCCGAAATTCATCTCGAAATTCCACGTAAACCAGTCTATAGAACTGCCAACGTTCTTTCAAAATCCTTCCAACTTGGGAGAAAAAACTCTGCAAACACTAGATGTGCGCAGAGCGGTCATGTTCTACATGGAAAGAACCAGACCACTGAGGAAGACTAATCAGTTCTTCGTCTCGGTGGCAGCAGGAAGAGAAGGGGATGCAGTTTCAAAGTCCACTATTTCTAGATGGATTGTTCAATGCATCACTCTCTGCTATACTCTTGCTAAGAGAGAACTGCCCTTTAAGCCAAGAGCACACTCTACTCGAGGCACGGGGGCGTCCATAGCATTCATTGCAAATGTTCCCCTTGAGTCCATCTGCAAAGCGGCTACCTGGAGTTCTGTGCACACCTTTACAAAACACTACTGTCTAGATGCACACTCGAGATCTGACTCCCAGGTGGGACAGGCAGTATTAAGACATCTTTTCTCTACTGTTCCTTCTCATAACCCACCGCCAACTCCGGGTACTGCTCGCTAGTCTATGCACAGCATGTGATTCTAAGCAGATTAACAAACATCAGAAGACATGCGTTACTTACTGTAAAAGCATTTCTGATGGTTGTATCTGCTTAGATTCACATGCACCCACCCTTCCTCCCCGCTCGGATGGAAGGAACATAGACTTCCTTTTATATCTCTCTTTTCTGTACTCACTCACGTCTAGAAGGCTCCCTCAGGTCAGAAAAATACAAACAGAGGGACCTCGACGCGTGAGGGATTGTGGGTACAACGCACGTCACTATAGGGATAGTATTTCAGACACGCCTTGTCGACGTCCCTTTTCGACTACGAAAAACAAAAGGCAATACTCCGCAGTGACCACTGGATGTCGGACCTATGCACAGCATGTGAATCTAAGCAGATACAACCATCAGAAATGCTTTTACGGTAAGTAATGCATTGTCATATATATACATTTCCGAGGCTTGTGGAATCTGCTTAGATCACATGCTGTGCATAGGCCGACATCTAGTGAAAGCTTTAGAGTATTACAGTTGTTTTTGAAACTCGAAAAGGGACGTCAACAGGGCGTGCCAGTAATACTATCCATAGTGACGTCCACTGTACCCATGATCCCTCACGTGTCGAGGTCCCTCAGATTGTTTTTTTCCGCCATGCTAGACGGACGCGTATAGCAGAGTTCCTTTCAGCGATAAGCCATTGACTTTTATACAATTATAATAGTTTTTCTTTCTATCCTTTCATCGACTGCCGAAACACCACGCTGGTGAAGAATGAAAACTGCCCGTCGGAGACCACTGCGACGGACCGTGCAGCCTTGGAAACCCGCCCCGGGCCTCTGCCCAGACAGTAGGGAGAGAGGGGGGAGGACATTTTAGAATGCATAATCTCCCCTTCCTACACTTTTTTCGCCCAACTGCCATTTCCATAACCAATAATTATGGAAAATACATCATTTAAATTTTGCCCTCAGTGTAATCGTAAATTCCCCTCGGTCGACAGACACTTAGTTTGCAATTTGTGTATCCCGAGAGATGACGTCGAAACGTCTTGTCGAGCGTGCAGGCTTTTAAAGCCTAAGACATTAAAGGACCGCTCCACGAAACGCTGGGCCTACTACGCCAGGCCACTTGAGGCCATGGAGGTAGAGGGAGCCTTTAGCAATGGCAGCGACGCCACACTTTCGGATGGCGAGGGCATCGGAGTAGCTTCAGCTACTCAAGCGCAGGCCCTTGACCCCGTAGAACATGCTGACGGCCATGTTGTGGGGACTACAACCAGCAGCGGCAGCGCTCCAAAAGCACAACCACCAAGCGCATAAGCCCCAGTCGACATTCGACAGATGAGTCAAATACTCGACAACTTTAGATACCCCGGGAAAGGTCCACCGAGTCCCGGTCCTCTGGGCAATCTCGTTCAAGATCACCACTCGACAGGGTTCAACCGTTGAAAGACGGCAAGGGTGTTGCACGAAAAACTCCTTCCGAAGGCTGATCGTCCGGGGACGAAGCCTCGGCTCCCACCCCCGAAGTTTGACATTCATCGTCTGATAAAACGGCAGGCCCCAAAAAGTCTGTTAAAAACTCCTCTGGGCCCCAGGGTGGGGAAAACATCATTAAAAGTCCTCTAAGACCCCTTAGATGGAAAAGAGCCCTCCTGGGGAGAAGACAAGGGAATATTATCCAAGCCCATAGACAAACCTAAGGACTCTAGACCAAAAATTATACCTCACTGATAAGGATATGGGTATTTCCCCTCAACCTATTGTGATCCCAAGTTCAAAGGAATGGTCTTCACAAGATATTGATAGGGTTATGCGAAGAATGACCTTCATGGCTAATTGTTATGAAAGCCTCTGCCTTACCATCTCAACCCCCTTCTAAGAGGTCTCGCTCTAAAGTCCCCTTACAAAGCACAGTTTTAGATCTATATGACCCCGAAATAGAACCAGAAGACCAGGAGGATCTATCTTTTGTGGAAACATCTGACCCTCAACTTAATGAGGAGGATACAGATTAACTTTATTATGGGGATGATGAAGACCCAGACGCAGACCAAGAGGCGAACATGTACTCCACAGATTCCCCTCTTAATCAGGACACTCCAGTGGTAGATTCCCCTGTCGATAATCAACCCCTCTTCAATGAAGCCTTAGCCAAAGTGGCAGAACACTTCCAAATTGACACACAGGAAGTACAGGAGGATAGAGACTTCGCTGAACAAATATTGGGGGACAAAAAGACAGGTCAGTTTATCCCACTGCTAAAATCGGTCCAACGCAGGATACAGCCTTCCTTAGAAGCGACCAATCTCACAAGGGCCGTTAACCTGTGTGTGTAAAAACTATTCAGGCCTGCACCATCAGACCCCTTTATATATAAGGGGCCAATCGAAACCAGACTCATTGGTTGTTACCACGACAAGAAAGAGAGCAGGCACACTGTCAGGGCCCAAGAACTAAATGCTGCAGTGGTGGCTTGGCACGTGGTACAATTGAGTCTTTCTGACAATATACCCCTCAAGAGTACAAAAGGACAGATTGAGGTGACTATTGCCCAAAGATATTTGGTACACCCTGGTACCTAGTCAGCTAGCTGCAAGAAAAAGTAACTAAGTATTAATATGTATGGTTCAGTACAATGAAATACTTAGGCAAGATATGAGCTGATACTCACAAGCAAGAATGGTGGATGGGACTGATAAGTTCCAAGCTAGATAGGTGAGCACCCTGAAACAAGAGATGTAGCTATTACTAGGACTATTAATACAAGGTAGCAAAACAAGAAGGAACCAGGTAGTGGCAGCTTACCAAGAGATTGGTTGAGTTCTGATGTAATTCTGAAGAGAAGATGCTGTAGTTGAGTGGTAGTTCTGGGAACACAGTCTTATTTCCTATTCCCGCCGGCACGAGGACGCCTACTTTTGATCCAAGGGCCGATGCGCTGAGGTCTTTTAAAGTTCTTTAGAGTCCTCCGGTTTAGTAGCCAGCAGGTAAGATGTGGAAGAATGAGACGAATGCAGTCCAGGGAAGATTCCGTGCTTGTCGGTATACAGGTAAGACATGGAGGATGAGACGAAGGCAGTCCAAATAACGTTCCGGGTTTGCAGCGAACAGGTAAGTCTTGAAGGATAAACCAAAGGCAGTCTAAATAACGTTCCGAGTTTGCAGCGGGCAGGTAAGACTTGAAGGGCTAAGCGGTTGCAGTCCTGAGACGTTCCGGGTCGGCAACAGAGATCAATGCACAATGACAAATGGACAAGGCAAGGTAACTCCAAGGGTAGAACAGGGAAATGAGGAACGGGGGCACAAGGTACCAAAATACGCAGCTTAGAAATAACAAATTCAGAAGCAACGCCGTGCAGCGGGGGCGTGGCTAATATACCGATCAGCTGACCGCACGCACAATGCGCCGCCGAAGGCTGGAACGCCTGCCGGTATGCAATGGGCGCCAGCGTTTCCAGGGCAAGCCATAGCGTTCTCTGAAAGGACGCATCCTTTTGGATGAACAAGGATTCTGAGGACACAAAGTAACTCTCTCATTATTACGTGAATTGCTGAATCTCCTGGGGAACCGGCAATATCTCCTCATGTTTGCACCAGCTCCATGACATGAAAATGAGAGTCCAGGGGACCCCTGACACTACCAAACTAGAATAGCCAACAACACAACACTTTTGTCAAGTTATAACTGCCAAATGTGGGAGAAGGTTTCTGTGTTACTTTTGTCCGCCCCAGAGCCATTTAAATCACAAATAGCTCAGGTGGCAGCAGACGGAAGGGCTGTATCTACCTGTCTCCGCAAATCAATTTTCGATGTAGTTGACAATGCCGGAAGAGTCATTGCAGAGGGGACTATTATAAAGAGGCATGCATGACTTCGCCAGTCAGGCTTTAGGCCAGAAACTCTAGCCACTCTAATAAACATGCCAGTGGAACCTAATGTGCCCTTCGGCATGGCTGTGGAAGACGCACTTAAGACAGGAAAGGATGAGTATGACACTCTAAAATCTTGAGGTCAGCTCACAAACAAGCCTACTGGTCAAAGGGGTAATGGTAACTTTCGCTGTTTTCGAGGCCAAAATTCACAGAGGATCCGGCTACAATCGAGGCCAAGGTTCCTGTGGGAATAATCCAGGACAAGCCTTCCAAGGCTATCCCAGAGGACAACACAGAGGTTGTGGTCGGGGCAGAGGCCCTGCTCGAGGTGGCACCCCCCCTCCGAGCAAGTGACATTCCGCTCCAGGTACCCTCCCATGCATCTCCAGTAGGACGACGCATTTCCAACTTCACCCACGCATGGGAGGGTATCACCTCGGACAGATGGGTGCTGTCCACGGTAGCAGGGGACTACTGCATAGAACTACTTCAACGTCCTCATGACCACCCCCATGACAGAAAATCCACCCAGAGGAACATCAGCGGATCCTTCTAGAAGAAATAACAACGCTTCTATTAAAGGATGCCATACAAGTGGTCCCAACCAGCCAGTTAAACAAGGGTATTTATTCAGCTTACTTCCTTGTGCTTAAACAAGATCTAACAAAGCGCTAAGTATTAGATTTATGCCCTGCAAACAAGTATGTCAAGCCACAAAAGTTCTGCATGACCACGCTACAAGAGGTAATCCCGCTACTAAAAAAAAGTGGGGATTACATGGCAACATTGGATATGAAAGATGCCTATTTTCACATTTCAATGTTACCAGCGCACAGAAGATTCGTGCGTTTCAAGATATTGAACAAGCACAATGTAGAGAATAGTATTGAAAACATGTGATGAACCGCGCGCGTTGACAAGCGAAACCCTGTCTCATAGTTACCATGGGAGACGGGTGTTCGCGAGGCGAGAGCAACGGTTGACTGAGAGGTAGAAGGAGCGGTTGTGCCGGCGGGCACTGTTACAATAAACTTGCATAAATCTTACTTTCACTCGTGTCCGCCTCATCACTACAATTGGCGACGAGGGAGAAGACCTCACGCAGGGCCCGCGGCGGAGCACGATCCACTTCAAGGCCACACGTTGTGAGTTCCGGCGCCTCCTGTGCCTCTGACTGGGAGGGAGCACGGTGCGAGGTGCCGGCAGAGCCTGTGATGGCTCACTCACTAGGGCAGCAAGTTCAGGAACCCTGCCCCGCTCCCCAGCCTCAGATGGCCAGACAGGTGAGGAGGGGCACTGAGGGAGCGGGGAGGTGAGCAAACCGCACGACAGGAGAGTGATAGCGGCGGCGCTGTCCTAACTAAGCCTCCTAAGTCTTGCTTCTCGAGCTACGCCCACTACCAGAGACAAAACATGCCCTATTGCCACACGGAAAAGAAAAAGTAAACAAACAAGGCTGTTTTCTTATTGGAGCCCAGAGAAAGGGAGAAAGAATATCTCTGTATTGTCTCCACTGATACAAAGTTAACATTACATATCGAGTGAAGTTTAAAGTCACCAGAGATTCTCAATATGGCAGCAGCTAGCATGGCCCCACCTCCACCCTTCTTGATGGAACCTGGTGTCCCACCAATAAGATGGGACAGATGGAAGAAATGATTTGATACTTATTTAGTGGCAATAGAAGGGGATAAATTTGCTGCGTCCAGAAAAGAAGCAATACTTTTACATAATTTGGGCACGTAGAGTCGCAGTGTATACGATGGTCTCCCTCAACCTCTGCTAGAAGGCCAAGGTGAGGTGGATCAGTACACCTTGGCAGAAAGAAAATTAGAAATTCATTTTGAAGCGAAGAAAAACATAACGTTCGAGAGACACAAGTTTTTCCAGAGAACACAGGATCCCAGTGAACCAGTGAAGAATTTTATTGCAGCATTGAGGTCTCTTAGTCACACATGTGAATTTGGACAATTAACAGACTCGTTGATACAAGATCAGTTAGTGAGATGAACTACTAACTTGAAAATACAGGAGAGATTGTTGACAAAAGATGCATCTCTGGAGGTGGCGGTAGAAACTGCCAGAGGATGGAGCAAACACATAAGTACATGGCGACCATGAAAGGAGAAAAACAAGAAGGCAAAGTGGCAGCTGTGAGAGGAATCTGAAAAACCAGTTTGAACAAAGAAACCAAGTGCTATAAGTGTGGCAGCAATCGACACATTTCCATGAGCGCATTTTGCCCTGAAAGAAATGCTTCGTGTTTAAAATGCAATAAGAAGGGGCATTTTGCCAGAGTATGCAGAGGAGCTAACCAAGTGAACTATATTGAACCAGGGATGAGAGTGCCATAACAAGAAGAAAGTGAAAGTCCACTTCAAAACCAACAAACCAAACATGTGTTGGAGATAGCAGACTTTTCAAACAAAGGGAAATCTCCCACCGAAGTATTCTTGATAAATGGAAGAGTGGTCACGCTAAAGGTGGATAGTTGCTCACCTTGGACTTTGGTATCCAAAAAGACTTATGAGAACTGTCTGCATGGCTCAATCAAAGATCTAAAACAGCACAGCATAGAACCATATGCATACAGCAATGTTAGAATCGAGATATTAGGAAAATTCCAGGCAACTGTTGAATACAAAGGAAGAAGTTGTGACTCAGACATATGTGACACAAGAAGGATCCTCCCTGTTAGGGTGGAGTGAGCAACATAAACTAGGAATATGTATACGGGCAAATGCAGAGGAGCCAGTAATAGTTGCAGAAGTTAATGACAAGTGGGAAAATAAATTTCCTGAGGTGTTCCGACCAGAGTTGGGGATGCTTAGAGGGTTTGAGCACGAAATACGAATGAAAGCTGGTGCTATACCACGAGAAGGCCTGTACCCCATGACTTAAGAGGAAAATTGAAGGCGGAAATTGAAACTCTGTTACAGAAAGGTATCATAGAACAAAGTGAGAGTTCAGAGTGGTTGTCTCCTATAGTGGTGGCTATGAAGCCAAATGGACAATTGAGACTATGTGTAGACATGAGAGATATCAATAGGAACATTTTAATCAATAGACATCCTTTACCGATAATTGGAGATGCCTTATCCACACTCAAGGGAGCTAAAGTCTTTTCGGTGATCGACCTTTCTCAGGCATACCATCAGATTCCTTTGAAAGAAGACTGCCAGCATCTCACGGCGTTCATAACGCCCTTTGGATCATTCAAATATTGCAGAATGCCATTTGTGCTATCTTCCGCAGCCTGTGTGTTTCAGAGAGTGATGGATATCATATTGGAAGGGATAGAGAACATTGTGAAATTCCAGGATGACGTACTTATATATGCAAATTCTGTAACTGAACATGATGAGGTGCTGTTGAGAGTGTTTAGCAGAATGTCTGAAGTGGGTTTGACTGTAAAGAGAGAGAAATGTAAAATAGGAGTTGACAGAGTGGAGTATCTGGGACACGAAATTGATAAATGTGGTGTGAAACCAAAAAGTTGAAGCGGTAAAGAACGCACCAGAACCTTCCAACAAGGATCAAGTGAGGTCCTTTTTGGGCCTTGCAGAATATTATCATAGCCTCTAGCCCATTAAGAATGTTGTTGAAGAAAGGTGCCACATTTGAATGGTCATCGGAGTGTTGTGCCGCATTTCAAAGCATTAAGGATGCAATTAGCGCAGCTCCCTCGATCGGTAAATTTGACCCTTTAGATAAGACCGTATTGGTAGTAGATGCCAGTGTGTTGGGATTAGGAGCGACATTAATTCAATATGGTGTAGGAAATGACGAAAGGGTAATTGCTTTTGCATCCAGAGCGTTGAAGACACCAGAGAGTAAATACTCTGTCATCGAAAGAGAGATGTTAGCTATGTTTTGGGCCATCACGCACTTCAAATACTTTTTGTGGGGCAGACGTTTTACAGTCAGATCTGACCACAAACCTTTAGTGCAGTTGTTTGAGAGTGGAAGGTGGGCCTTAGGCTCTCCTAGAATAAGCAAGTGGGGATTAGGATTACAGGCATATCATTTTGAGATGAGTTTTCTGCCGGGGAAGAGAAATGTAGTGGCAGACTGCCTTTCCAGGCTGCCCGTTGAGAATAATACCGTTAATGTCGATGAGAGTGAAGTTCAGGAATCAGTAGAGGCTGAAGTGTTGGATGCTATCAGCGAGGAGATGTGGTCAAAGGGAGAGGAATCTGATTTAGAGTTAAAGTTAGTCAAGGAGTGGACTGTGAAGGGATGGCCTCAAAAGAAGGATTTGGAGAGGAAGTTTGATGTTTGGTGGGAGCTAAAAGAGGAATTGAACATGTATGAGAATAAACTGAGGAGAGGGAGGTGGTTTGTTCTTCCAGAGTCAGTCAGACGTAGTCTATTGGAACTGGCTCATGAGGGTCACCCTGGTGAAGGCGCCATGAAAAGGAAATTGCGAAAGGATTATTGGTGGCCTAAAATTGACAAAATGACTGAGGAGTGGGTGAAGGATTGTGTTTTATGCCAAGCGAGTGACAAGACCAAAGTAGTCTGTGAGACCCCATTAGTTCCCAATTCTGTTCCCAGTCAACCTTGGTCAAAGGTTGCAGTGGATATCATGGGGCCTATAAGAGGGTTAGTGGGAGGTCTAAGATTTTTATTTGTACTTGTGGATTACCATTCAAAATGGGTTGAGTGGGAAGCGGTCAGAGAAGTCACTGAAAGAGAGTTAATAGCATTTCTGGAAAGGATATTTCTTAGAGAAGGAGTTCCAACTGAACTGGTATCGGACAATGGTGTTCAATTTGTGTCAGAAGCTATGAAGAAATTTCTTAGTTGTTACAGTATAAAACGCATCAAAATGGCATTATATCATCCCAGAGCGAATGGGCTGGTTGAGAGGGTGAACCTTTGGCTGAAGGATGGTTTACAATTGGCTATGAGAGGGAATCAACCATGGAGAGAGGTTTTGAATGTAATGACATGGAGTTATGTAACAACGCCACATTTGGTGACGGGAGTGTCACCGTTTGTATCCCTCAAAGGAAGGGAACCAGGAACGAAATTGTGTCCGGGTTGGTTAGGGGAGGCCAAAGTAGTTCATGTAGATAGAGCACACATAATGAGACTTATAAAGGTCAACCAAGAAAGAAATATAGCAAGTTTCAATGTTCGGGAGAAAGGGAAAGAACGGGAGTGGAAACTAGGGGAGAGAGTTTATGTGAAGAACCCCAGGGTGGTGAACAAATGCTTAGAGAGTAAATATTTGGGGCCCAAGAAAATTTCTGCAGTAAAGAAGTCTGTTGTAATTTTGGAAGGGGGAGAAGTATGGTCTAAAGGAAGGATTGCGAAAGTGAGGGGAGTGAATGAGAGTGAGGGGAGAGTAGAGCATAGTAGTAGAGGTGACTGTGGCAAGGGGGACAAAGTCAAGAATACAGGCAGGTCGTGGTCAAAACCCATCTGGTTAAGAGACTATGTCAAATAAAGCGTTGAACTGTGGTGTTTATTAAATACATTTTCTTAGGTTTCTAGTATACTTTAAAGTACAGTTATGTCTTGATAGTTTCCTATTGGGAAAAATAATGTAACATGTTCTCTTTTTAAATTTGGTGTGTGAAATGTTTATTTTCTTCCAAAAGGGGAAGATATGTAGAGAATAGTATTCAATACATGTGATGAGCCGCGCGCGTCGTCATGCGAAACCCTGTCTCATAGTTACCATGGGAGACGGGTGTTCGCGAGGCGAGAGCGACGGTTGACTGAGAGGTAGAAGGAGCGGTTGTGTCGGCGGGCTCTGTTACAATAAACTTGCGTAAATCTTACTTTCACTCGTGTCCGCCTCATCACTACACACTACCAATTCAAAGTGCTGCCCTTTGGAATATCCTCGGCTCCAAGGGTATTCACAAAGGTACTGGCGGTAGTGGCAGCGCACCTGCGCAGGGGAGCAATCCCAGTGTACCCTTATTTGGACGACTGGCTCATAACAGGGGAATCACCTCTGATTTGCAGACAAAACATCCAAACAACAATCAACCTCCTCTTCCAATTGGGCTTCTCAATCAACGAGAAAAAATCAAGCCTAGTGCCAAGCACTTCCAAACAGTTCCTAGGAGCTATCCTAAACACAGAGGAAGTATTGGCCTTTCCTTCAGAGGAAAGAATACAAAATGTGTTACCGCAAATACCACATTATCAGGCCGGCCGCCCGATAAGGGTGCGCAAAGCGATGTGTTTAATAGGCATGATGGCATCTTGCATTTACCTGGCTCCTCACGCGCGTCTGCACATGCGTCCCATACAGGAGTGGTTGGCAAAACAGTGGTTTCAGGCAAGCTGTCAGTGGGACGATCTAGTGGTCCTTTCGCCAACACTTGTACAAAATCTTCGCTTGTGGACAAAGGATCAGACCAGGATGTGTTGTTGGTGCTTTGTTTGACTGACAGTATTATGTGCAGCTAAGGTTAGAGTGTTTCTGGTCTTTTGTGTGGTTTAAGTGTTAATAACAAGTGACAGCAAATCAATGTCGCCTGCAGGACCTCGCCTTGCCAGATTCCTTGCCTGAATTAAGAGCATATTCCCTAGAAGGTGGAACAGAGTAAGTCTGTTCCTGAATCCGGTGCCCAGTTAGCGTGTTGATGCAAGTGGCCGCACCTCTCTGTCGCTTGCAGGAGCTGGCCTTGCCAGATTCCTCGCCGTCTTAAGAGCATATTCTCTAGAAAGTCGAACAAAGCCATTCAATGAAAAGAAAGTAGCCAGTCTATACCTCTCCATCACTCAATTAAAAAGAGAATGGTTCCATCACTAACTGCACAGTCTCTTACATGTGCAGTTAATGCTAGAGTGGAGAAGGTTTTTAAGCCTGTTCTCTCAGACCCCCTTTATATTAGGGGCCATGCCGAACCAGATTCACGTGTTACCACAGCAAGATAAAGGGCAGGGCCGCCATTGTCTAACGCTGAGGCACCGCCTGATAGTGTGAAAGGCTATATGCACCAAACCACATCTGGTGCTTTCTGAACGCGAATAACAAATAATACTACATTGCTTGCCTGTTATAACGGTGCCCAGTGAGATGTAGGACAAAGCCAACTAGATTCAGTCCCAGAACCTGTTAAGCCTCAAATACTTAAAGTTGTTAAAGAGGGACAGCAGGTAGCCCAAAATATCCTTAAGAACACGCTAGACACTGCTGAAACCACAGGCATGGTTATAGCTGAGGGTACCTTGCTTAAACACCATTCATGGCTTCGTAATTCTGGCTTTAAGCCTGAGACTCGGACAAACCTCATCAGTATGCCTATAGAAGACTTTGTCTTCTTTGGTAAGGGCGTATCTGATGTGCTGGGGATGGCGAAAAAAGAACATGAAACCTTACAAACACTAGGGCAGATCTCGCACAGACCCTATATTCAAAGGGCAGTATTAATACCCAGTGTTCTTTTCGAAGCCAAGGATTTGCAAAAACAGCTCAGTCAAGCTTTGGTACAAGCTCAACCTCATTCCCTTGGTACACATCACAGGCACAGTTTTTCACCTTTCAAACCTCCCAACCTCAAGGTTTTCAATGAGGCAAAGGTCAGGCAGGAGTGCAACCACTGGAGGCTCTACTGCCCCCTCAATCAAATGACTTACAAGTTCAAGTTCTCTCCCATGCTTCGCCAGTAGAGGGTTGCATCCCTCTTTTCACCCATACATGGGAGGGTATAACATCAGATCAGTGGCTGCCAACGACAGTAACTAAAGAGCATTCAATAGAATTCCTCAAAAGACATTGCCACCATCCACCAAGAACGATGTTGCGAGAGCATCTTCTGATTCTACAAGCAGAGACGGTGACACTGCTGGAGAAAGGAGGAATAGAGCTGGTTCCATTTCTAGAGGTGAACTTGGGCATTTTTTCAGTTTACTGAACGATGTCGCGAGAGCATCATCTGATTCTACAAGCAGAGACGGTGACCTTCCTGGAGAAAGGAGGAATAGAGCTGGTTCCATTTCTAGAGGTGGACAAGGGCATTTATTCAGTTACTGCCTAAGTAATCCTACTTCTGAACATTTGACATAAAAGATGCATACTTTCATATTTCACTGTTGCCAGCACACAGAAAATACCCAAGTTTGAAGATACGAAATACCCACTACCAGTTCAAAGTACCTTCCCTTCGGCATATCCTCAGTTGCCAAGGATATTGTGGTGGCACACTTATCTCGACGACTGGCTAATAACAGGAGAATCGCCACAGCTGTGTCAACAGAACACTCAAGAAACCACCAGTCATCTCTTTCAGTTGGGGTTCTCGATCAACAAGAAAGGATCCATTAGGTGAAGGATTTTGTTGGAGCGCTAATTCTAACAGAAGACACCTTAGTCCTCCCCTCCAACGAGAGGGTCCAAAACCTACTCTTTCAAGTTGCACATGTAGCAGGTCGTCAGGAAACCATGTGAAAGGCAAATGCGCCTTCTGGGAATAATGGCTTCCTGCATTTACCTAGTGCCACACTCTCCATTGCGCTTGCACCCAATGCAAGAGTGGCTAGCGAAACAATGGTTGCATGCCAGCGGTCTGTGGGACGATCTAATGGTGGTGTTGCATCCCCTTGTTCAATCACTGCAGTGGTGGACAAAAAAGAACCTAGGGGCCATGCTGGCTTTCACGTGCAGCTCTCTGACATATTAGGGGCTACTGTCAGGACCAGAGGACTATTCACACCCTCTCGCCAACCACGGAAGCCGAATGGAGCACGACCCTCCCACCTTGGTTGGCACAGGTCCCTGATTTTGGAATAACACGAGGCACCCAATGGGAGGAAGAGGGTTAGGGAGAGGTTGTGGATAGGTAGGGGGAAATTAGGAACCCCGGAAATAGGGGTAGAGTAACCTAATTGAATAGGTAGGGGTATAAAGGGTAAACTCTTTATACGCCTTGCTCCACACAGACAACTTTCTCCTAGGTTGCCAAACCCTAGAAACAATCCCAAACCTGCACTGGAACTCCCTATACTGAACCACCTGCCTATACCTCCTACCCTGACTTAGTCATGTTCCTCCTAACCACATCACAAACACATGGAACACAAGCATGTTAACATAAGCACACAAGCACAAAACGTGGGAAAAAACATTAAGCATGAAATGGAGCACAGAATCTGAATGCTGGACACATGAACATAATGAGCAATGATAGCCAGAAACAGTGAACACACTTAGCAGCGCTCTGTTGTTTCACAGTGCCCCCAGTAAGCGCTGGCTCTTCCCCACAGAGCTGTGGTGAGATTGGAGTATCAAGAATGACGTGACACAGGCTCTGGTATCTTCCAGAGCTTAATTTGTCAGGGAAAGTCCAAAATAACATTCAGGCAAACATCTATACCAACTCTGATACTTCTCAGAGAGAGATTGCATTAACTTTCTCTTTACGAGTCTACAAGCGCTCAGTCAACCCAACGCCTGTAACCTGCGCGTCGTTGCTCCACGAAGCAATGGCACACCCACAACATACAAGGCGGGTTAACACTATGCTCTGTCCCTCTAGAGCAAGTGTTAATATTTCGCGTTAGCTTAGCAGTACTGATCTCGAGCCCGGGCAATCCCATGCTGGTGACTGCAATAATCTCCCGAGGCGAACTGCCTCCAAATAAAGCTCCTGCGCCGCTCACAACGCCAGCTACATCTCTGCTCGCTTCTTTGCTCTGTCCCCGTTAGTGCCGTGAATATGAACCAATAACCAGCATGTTTGCTCGCGCGGTGGAGGAGTACTTAATGGACCGGCGGCACGCGCGTGATGCACGTTGCCGCCGGGCATCATTGGGATGGTAGTTTCCCGCGGCCCCAGGTCCTCCAAAACCCTCACAGCTCCAGCATCACAAATATGATTTAAAAAGACTGTTATTACATATTATTTGCAATGGAATCAACATGTGTTTTACAGTTTCAGTGCCTGCACATTGCCAGCATATCCTGTATACTGTTGGTGACCAGGCATCTATTGCCATTGTTACAGAATTACTTGTAAATTGTATGGTCTTTTGCCTAATTTTCAGAAGAAACAGTGCTCATAAATTGCACCATTTGAACCCAGTATTGAAAGGCTGAGAATTTCCTGTCAGATTCTGAACATATGCTACAGGCTCCTCACAGATCTCTCTAGATCTCCCGGTTTGTAAACATAGCCACAGGGGATCAACCCTATTAAATGTTCTCCCTTCCCAAGGCTCTTCGCAATGTTCTTGCACTGTATTCACCACCCTGTTGTGTACAGTGTTCTGTTAACTTAGTAACTAGGTTTCAGCTATATTTATCCTATACATATCAAAATATATATACAATCCGCTGCTCACGTTTCTCAACTAATTACTTAATTTATACTGTTGTTTTGTAAAACCTAGCTGAAACAGAACTCTCAAACCATGTTTTGTAAGTCTTGACATTGATGGTACATGTCATTCTGAATCATTTTATATACATTTTATGTTATGCTATTATTTATAACGTGCACTGCTACCATTTCATTTTCATTGTCTCCAGGCACTCTGGCGCATCTGAAAAGGAATGGTTTCGGGAGGGATTAGTTAGTGGAATTGAGAGGGAAAAGCGCAAGAGAGCTTTGATCTGCACAACCAACCAACTAGCTTCAGTACAGAAAAACCAGTCACTGTGTGCTGGTTTGTTTTCAGTTGATTGATGATGTGTGGTGGTTGGTGCGAGGTTGTATATGGGTGGTTCATGTGTGTTTTGTTTAGTGTCCTGTTGGTTGTTGCCAGTAGAGTGACTGTAGTTTCCGGTGTTTGATTTTCTTATGCGGCTGAGTTATGTGGCTGGTTTGTTCAGTGTTGACGGGTGGGTATGCAGCGTATTGGAGAGTTGTTGTAGAAGGGTTAGTCGGCAGTCGTCAGTCTTTTACTGCGTGTTGGGTTGATGCATTGGCTTAATGTTATGCTATGGTGTTTTGCGGTTGGATGCTTTATTTCTTTGGGTGGCACTGTTTTGGGTTTCTGTGTTACGCTGGCTGTTTCCTTCACTGGTGCTTTCTCTATTAGCTTGGTGAGTTAAAAGGCCACGTTTTTAACAGTTTTCTGACTTTTAGGTGACCTTCTGTTCGTATTACCTTTGGGTGTGAGTTGTCTCGCAGCTATGCAGGAAAATGCTGATTCCCTCAAATCTGTGTTTTGCATATTCTTTCGATTCGAGGCGAATGTTGTTGCTGGACCCTAATGTTTGTGTTGGTTTGTAGATGGGGATTTATCATTGAATGAATTCCGCTCCTTGTCCATGGCATGCTGTGTCTGTTATGTAGAGTGTTTTGAAGAAGATTTGTTTTTTGACCAGTAGCCATTAGCCAATTTAGTGTTCAGTGCTGATGTGATATGTTCTCTCTTAGTGAGTCTGAGGAGCAGTCTTGCTGCTGCATTCTGTACTCATTGTAGTTTTTTCGTATGGTATTCTGGCATTCCGAGATGGATGCTGCTGGCGTAGTCTATTCTTGACATGACGAGAGAGATAAGGGTGTGTGTTCTGTGTGGGAAGGTGAAGAAGGGGTGTCTCCTCTTGATAGTGTTTAAGTGGAAGAATCATTTCTTAAGTGCTCCGTTGACTTGCACTTCGTTGTCCATTAATATTCCGGGATTTTTGACCACTTTGGATGGCCATGGACTGTGGTGATGGTTTGACGGGTCATTGGGCACGATCATGATTTCTGTTTTGTCCGGATTGAGTTCCTGGGTGTTGGAGCTCATCCACTGCTTTTAGTTCGGTGAGGCAGTTGGTGAGTGTTGGGTTTTGTTCTTCGCTGGCGTTGATTTTGTAGATGATTTGAGTGTTGTCTGCGTAGTTGTAGCAGGAGAGGGTGTGTGTTTTGATGCGGTTAATCAGGGGGGGGTCATGTAGATGTTGAAATGCAGTGGTGAGGGTGATGAGCTTAGTGGGACTCCACATGTTTTGCGAGGTTCTGACTCGAATGGTGTTATCCAAGTTGTTTCCTTTCTTTCTGGCATGAAGGATTTTAGCCAGAGGAGTGCTGTTTCTAATTCCAATACCTTCAAGTCTTTTGATGAGTGTTTTGTGCTGGACTGTGTCAAAGGCTGCTGATAGATCGAGTAGTATTAGTGCCGATTTGAGGTTAGTCTGCATTTGTTTTTCTATTGTCCCATATCAATAGTAATGCTTTGTCTTCTCATGTGTCTGAAGCCTACTTGCGCCTGGACTAGCATCCGTTTGTTTTCTACATTTTCCATGTTTTGTTGTAGACGTAGATTTCTAGTAGATTCGTCGGATATGGAATGTTTGAGATTGGTGAGTAGTTGATTAGGTCTTCTGTGTTTCCTGATGGGTCGTTAAGGAGTGGCTTGATGTATGCCGATTTTTAAGGCTCATGGCACGGTTCCTGTTGCTAGTGAGCTGTTGAATAGCTTGAGGAAATATTCTGCAGGTGTTTTTGGTGTGGGAATAGTCTTGTGTACGTCTGGTGGGCAGGCGTCTTCTGGAGAGACAGCTCTGTTGCTTTTGCTCACCAGAATGTTTACTTTTTCTGTCGAGATTGGTGGGAGGTGGTTCTAGTAGACGGTTCAGTGTTGGCTGGTTAAGAGGGTTGTTGGTGATTTTTGGTATGCTCTTATTTGCTGGTTATTTGTGATTTTGTCTTTGAAGTGGTTTACAAGGTCATCATAGATTGTGTGGTTGGTTTGGTGTGTTATTGCCTGCTGTTGGGTTTCTTAGCTTGTTGATTATTTTTTTTTAACATCTCTTTCTGTGTGTTGCTTTAGTTTGGAATCTGTTCGTTGTAGAATGTCTTTCTTGCTTTGAATATTTCAGCTTTGTATTCTCGTATTTGTCTTTGGTATGCAGTTTTCTTTCTGTTGGTCCTAGTTTTTCCTCGATTCTTGTTCCGGTTTCCTGTTAATTTCATTCAGCGCTCTTAGGTGGGGTAAGAACCATCTTGCCATTGTCATCTTTGGAGAGGGCGCAAGTGGTTTTTCTGCTGCTCTGTCATCCAACGTTTCCCTGGACCATTTTTTGGATTGTCTGTTCTTTCTTCTATGCTGGTTTAGTCTAGAACGGTGATTGACGGTTTTGTGGTTTTCAGATTTGCATTTAGTTCCACACTGTTAAGGGATTTCCAATTTCTTTTCAGAATTGGAGGATTCTTGTGGAGGTTGGCAAGTGTGGACGACGGGTATTCATAGGGGGTGCTTAGAGGATTTGCATTGGAGGTGCAGTGGTGACCAGGGTTTTGTTGCAGATGATTGTATTTAGGGTGTGGCCTGCTGTCTGTGTTGCTCCTTTCACCATTTGCTGTATGTGCGTTGTTGCTAGTTGGTTTATTAAAGTTTTGGGTGAGTCGATGTTTTCTTCTTCGGACCATGTTTAATGGAGATGTTGGTGATGGCGTACACACGTTAGTGAAAGTAGGGTTGTATGTTGGTGGTATTTATTTTATTTATTCATTTGTTGGTTATTTATTTTATTTATTCATTTGTTGGTTACTTGTAAAGTGCCTATACATAAGGAACCGTGTTTCAAAACACTTCAAGGCAGGGAAGGGAACAAGGGTAAAATGCAATCAGACAACATTCTTACTAGGCCTTGAATCATTCAGAAAGGGCAAGTGCTAAAGTGTTATAATAGTACAGACATGGAGCAGCACAGGACATTAATACAGAAACAGACGGACAGACGGAATATAGAACAGAACTAAAGTACTGGGCCTGATGACATTTCAGATAGCGCAAGTGCTGTGACATGAAAGAAGGAGAGAGTGGGGAAGGCGTGGGGGGACAGACAAGACAAGACCCGAGAGGAGCGTGCACTGCTGTGACATAGAAAAGGTGTGAGAGAAGGTGGGGGAGGAGAGGGGTAGGGGAGGGCAGGGCAGGAAAAGGAGCACTAGAAGAGGGTAGTAGAAGGAAATGTAGGAGCATACATATAGACTAGTAGGAACAATAGGTTGGTTTGGTGATCGCAGGCTTTGTGCAGGAGGAGTGATTCACAGTTTGGGATGTTTAGTGCAGTTCTTTTTAGCTGGTCATTGTATGCCACTCGTGTTTTTCCTGATCGGCTGGCTTGTTTAAAGTCGTTGGGTAGGGAGTCGTGTGCTGTTACTTTGGAGTTTTGAGTTAACAAGGTTTCAGTGAGGAATAGAATGTCTGTTCCTCCATCGCTTAGCAGTTTGTTTATTTCTGTTGTGTCTTTCGAAATTGATCTGGTGTTGACTAGGTTACGGTGCATCTTTTTGATTTCTGCGGTTTGATTGATCTTTGGCTGTGAAGTTGGTTGATTGACTTGATATTGGTGCATTTTTCCATCAACTTGTGCATTCAGTTCTGTTTCCGTTTCTTCATCGAGTACTTACGCAAGGTTGCGTCTTAGATTGCTGATGTTTTCTTAGGGGTCATCTGTCTGCTCACAAAGACGATTCATTGTGTTCTCACATTTGTTTGTGACAAATGGTGTGTTGAGGTAATTTCTTTTGGTTTTGTTTCTGTGGGTTTCCAGTCTGTCTGTTGGGTTTTCGATTATCCTCGGTTATCCTTCTTGAGATTGTATGGTTGTCCGAGTGGGTGGCAAGTTGACTTGTAGTGCGATAAGTAGTGATTTTGGTCTTGTTCTAGCAAAGGGGCTCATTTTACGACAACGTGGTTGGTGTTTTATATCTTGGTATAGCTTGGATCCCAAGTGTGGTGTTTTGGGATTGTTCCAATTGGTTTATTCTGTTTTGGTTATTTCTAGTGTGTCTGTCTTTCCTGGTGCAGAGCATTTTGTGGTTGGGGCCTATCACAAGGGGTGGGGCGTATCCCAAGGGTCATGAGCTGTCCCAGGGTCTGAGCTGTCCTGTTGCCTTAGGTTTTTCAGGGCAGAGTTATTTTAGGAGTAAGGCTGTTCCTTTGGCAGAGCTATTCCCGTGTGGAAATATTCCCTGGCTGGATTATTTCCAGAGTTGGATTTCTGAGTGGTACGTTACTTAATGTGTTATGGTTCCTGGTCATGAGTTCACGTAGTGATGTTCTCTTTTATTGGCGAGTGACATAGTGGTTTTAGCCTCCCAATGGCTTTGGCTTCCCTTTTGGGGTCTTGTATAGTTATCAATTTCACAGAAGGCCTCTCTGTGGTGGTTGTATTTCAGTCTGAGTCTCGTGGTCCTTTGGGGATCCTAGCTAGTTGGCGTTTTGCAGTGGTATCTAGTTCACAGTGGCGAAAGGCCTCCCTGTGGTATTGTATCTTAGTCCCCAGACTTCCTGGTGCTTGGGAACACCAGTTTTACAATAGTAGTATTTGAGGCAGGGGTTGGAGGTTTCCAGAATTAGTAGTGGGAGATTGAGTGCTGGAGTCCAAAAGGTATTTGATTTATGGTCGCAATATCGGTTTGTAGCATTATTCGGATAGAATGCAATGGTGGCAAACCACAGGCATTGGCCAAACTTGCTGCAGGATTAAGAAAACGCAGTGTGGTGGACTGAGGTTGAAAAACGTGAATCTAACCCATATGGGCACTGTATGAAGAAAATGCAACACTATCCAGATTTAGGAATGCAGACAAACCTAGCCCAGTGGGCAATGTGGGAAGAAAATGCAATGTGGAGCCACACAACCGTAGCAAGATTCCAAATGCAACCTAACTCACATCAGTTGGCGCTGTGAGGAGAAAGTGCAATGTGGTGTAACTCAATACTAATCAGAATCAAATGAAACCAAACCCAAATTAGGAGGCACTGTGGAAGTAAATGCAATAAGGTTGGACTACAATCCCACTAAGAGTCAAAATGTAAAAGACATCAAATTGTGGCACTGTGATAGAAAAATGCAATGTGGTGGAACACAAACTAAAACCAAGAAAGTGATGGCTGGAAAGTTTCGAATTAATCTGAACCACTGGCATTGTTCTTGGCAACCTTCCACACAATTTTATAGCCCGTCTGTGCCATTGCAAAAGGGGTCCAGCCATATGCAAATCAGTCAGGTACTGCCACCAATTGGAGCAGCCCTGACCGAACTGCTAGGGCAGGCCCTCCTCCCCTCTGCACGGAAATGCAACCAACCGCAGGCATGTTTTCGGCCTTCTTGGGCCTCCTCAATGAGGTGCAGCTTGGTTCCCTATTGCACAGCGATCAAGGGACCCACTTCTGGGCATACCTTCTCTCACATAGGGAGACAAACTAAAACCCCAAAAGTGATGGGTGGAAGGTTTTAAATTAATCTGCCAAAGGCACCCATAAATATACAGATAGGACACTGTTGGTTTATTTTTTTAAAGATTTTTTTTTTTAAGGGAGACAAACTAAAACCCCATAAGTGATGGGTGGAAGGTTTCAAATGAATCTGAACCACTGGCATTTCTCTGAACAACCTTCCACACCAGCGCTTTGGAACACAACACTAGTACGTTTTAAAATGCGACCAAACTGGCATCAGGTGGCGCTGTGGAACAAAATGCAATGTGGTGGAACACACCCACCACCACGACACAAATATGCCAACAGGCCAACCCAGGAAGCACTGTGGAAGGAAAATGAAATGTGGTGTGTGACGAGTCAGAGGATCTCGTCCCTTCTCTTAAGAAAGGGAATCCTGCCACGGTAGCCAAAATAAGACATTACAGAAACGTTCCCACAACAACACCTATTCTAAACAGTCATGTTACATAGACCAATGTATTTGTGCAAGATAACACCAGTAAAATATGTAGATAGTACTGGGACGAAAAAGAAGAGACAAGATCCCATGGAGGATAATGATTACCAAACTGAGATGAGGAGGCCCTATGGGCATGGGAGAATAAGACCTAAGAACCATAATCAACGTTCTAGTGTTTGTCCATTCATTGGAAATAATCTTGGAATAAAAAGGGAAAATGGACTCGATTTCAAAAGAAGTAGTTAGTAGCTGGAGTAGAAGAAGCTGTGGAAGTTCAGAACGGAGGCGGAGAAACCAAAGAAAATTTAGTAAGAGGAACGATGAACTTTGCTTGGTTTTGACACTTTGTTTTGTCTTGTTTGTGAAGTTTGTTAGGGCATTGGAAAGAGCTGCGAGTGACCAGCTGGAAAACAGGTTTCTTTTGACCTTCTATTGAGTTAGAGTGTGAGGGCCCTTTTAGGATTAGGACACAGGACTGACTATCTTTAATTTCAGGCATTCTGACACAGACTGTCGTTAGTTTTGTTGAGGCAGTGGTACCCCCTCCTAGTGTTAGGGCAAGTCAGGACCTTTCTCCAACCGTGTCTTTGTTATCAATACAGGTTTATAGCAACAATGCACAACTCCTGTGTCAGTCTCCTATCTCTGCACCCTCATATATGGTGTTGGGTGTTGGATCGACTTGGTTGCACAAACTGGGGACCCTTTCAGATTAGCGAACTGACTAAAAGTATTGAAGACCATTTTTTTCTTTTTAGCCTAAAACCTGGCCCAATAAAGTCAGTACAAGAACCAAAATACATGACCACCCTAGAATCCTTTATTACAACGGCTCGTGGATCATCAGATCAGAGGCACAAACCAATTCCAGGAAGGATTAGAGAGTGGTGGCCACCATCAACGACCACTCCTATCCCCATGGAATTTTACAACCAGACCAAGGTGGAGAAGATCTGGGAATTTGTTTTGTAAACTTTGAGCGCTTAGCTCAACAATTCCATTGGGGTGAGAAGATACATACTTGCTATTTGTTTCCCTTGTTGATGGGAGTACTACAGACCACCTATCAAAGCCTGAATCCTTTAAGAACTATGTTTAACGAAATCAAGCAAGGTTTATTTCAGAGGGTAGGCCAAACAGAGAATTTTTATAGGAACCATTTGCAGTGATATTAAACTAACACCGGGGGAAAACCCCCAGCATACCCACATTTCAGTTGTGAGTGGTGGAAATTGGAGGACGCCCAGGGATTTTGGATGGTGAAAACCTAGGAGGGATCAAAGGGAAGAATCTTTTTTTGTTATTTTTTTTTATTTAGCATTTCGTTTATTTCAATATTTTGCTACTCAATTACAATCCTTGAAAGAAATCTCAATCTTACAACATTTCACGTCAAATAAAAGAAACTTAACAAGGGAAACCAGAAAGTCATACAGATGAAGAAATTCTTATTGGGGCTCCATCTCTCTGAATCTCTTCATAAAGATCAGCTCAAGAAAGTTTACCAAGCTCCGTGTGAGACCCACATTAGCCCCTGCCCCCATAGAGAGCTTCCTACAAGCTTCGGCATCAGTCCCAAAACCTTTACTCATACTTTCATACAATAGGAGGGTTCTCTGGGTGCTCCATTCTGGACAGAAAAGTATCAGGTGATTTAGAGATTCTCTTTGGTTTTTACCTAACCGACAGCTATCATCCTCTGAAGGCCCACCATATCTGCGCAGCGGGACTTTAGTGTGAAGAATCTTTCCCATCTGCTTTTGATAGTTAACCCCTTGTTGGGACACAGCCCAGATGCAGCCCCTCCTCTCACCATGCACACAGCGTTTGTTTCCTTTGCAGATAGAGGAGAGGGAAGGGGCAGCGGTAGAGGCCCAGGGACTTCAAACACCAAAATAAACCCAGAGTGCTAATTTCGATGTCTGATGCGAGGAGCTACCTCGAGTCAGTCTTCTTTTAGAAACCACAGAACAAAGGGGAAAGTGCAATGCACACACTTAATGTGTGCAGAGCATTAATGTTCTCTCTAAGCAAAACCAAAGAGGGCATAAAACTGGACAGTTTTGTGTCTCTTTGGCAAGCGGTTGAGGAGATCCAGTAGGTAAATCCACCATTGCCAGGAAGTGTGGCAACGCCAGCCACAGTTTGAGTTGAACCCTCTTCCAATGTGACAAGGCTGGCAATATTAGAGACACGTATACTCCCATCATTATATCCATCCAGAATTACTCCCATGTAAGTAAGTTCCTCTACATGATGAACCAATGACAGATTACTCTCTGCAAGGATTGAAGTTTTGCACTTTTCTCAGAGATTTCTTGTAGTTACTACGCCCGGTTCCACTTCGTCCTATCGTCCTTTGGAAGACGTGTACCGGCTGCTGATGGATCTGATGTAACCGCATGTACTCGTGTCACATATTCATGTAGCCTTAACCTAGCGCAAAAAAGGGTGCTCTGCAAGGATTCAAAGAACAGGAGGGTAATTCACAATGGGTCCGTAGCAGATTTCTATTGGGTAATATTTGAAAATATTGCGGTATATCGATGTAATTTGCAACTACTCCATTCAGAGAACATTAAGTGCTTAAAAGATTTAACTGTATCCCCTTAAAAGGCTTTTCTTTGTACATAACATTACACTGGTGACATTCCTTCTGTGAATCTTTAATAATCAATCTCTCGTAGAAAATTAAAATTTTTCTTTTCTAACTTATGAAGTTATCCTATCTATATGAATGTTCCGGGAGGATAGCTCAGCGGCAACATGCTCGCCTTGGAAACAAGATGACATGAAGCAACACAGGTTCGATCCCCGCGTCCGCGCTTAAAAACCTCTGGGTATTAAGCGTGTTATAAATACGCAACTAAGAGACATATTCCTGTAACAGCACCTCAATGCCACTGGGCTGTGTGAGTGCTTTAAAAATGCAAATTAAGTAAATCCTCCCTTAAAATAAAGATTCCCACAAGAGACAAAGTACTGAGGTGTTGTCAGCCGTCAGGATTTTAGATTACAATGCCATCCTTCTCTGATGAGTGAAGTCCTCCAAAAGATTAGAATTAATTGTATGCATATCACTTGAAAAGGAGTTGAGAGATGACGATTCAATGGAGTTTTCTCAATGCTTCCTTCAAGTTTACTTATCCAGTGACTGTTAATTAGTTTTCCCACGTCCAGACCAGTACCTAAGGGGTGCGTCTGTCCAATCAGGTGGCCAGGAACCTGGCAGAATCCCAGAGTACCTGCATTTGTTCTCTTGGTCACCCATTCACATCCACTGGGTGGCTGCTATTTTTTTGCAACCCAGCTCCCAAGGCTGTCCGTTCGCCTCCCAACATTTCTCCCGCAGGCCTCCCCTCTCTTCCCCAGACTCAGAATGATCCTGCCCTCCGAACACAAGTCCACTTACCTGCTTATCTCTTCCGCTTCGACATCGTTTGTTGGCCGTCCCCTGCCATGGACATGGAGAAGATACTATTTCCACAGCAGAGATTTCTATTTAAATTTTATTTAAAAGTGATTTTCAGTGTAAAATAAACTTTTATACCATGGCAAAATAAAAAAGCAAGAAGGGTTCCTTTCTAGACCACAATTCTTGCTCATGATTCTTTAGGAGTTGGTTCGACCCTTGTAATGTACACAGATCTCTGTACAAACATTTCCAATCAATTACATCCCCAACTCGGCATCGAAAAAGGAATCCCGTAATCCCAGATAGCTTTCCAGGCCATCTGCCCCTGTAACCTTCTAATATTTCAATCCTCAAATATCTCCTCCAGCAGTTTCGCCAGGGCTATTATTGCCTGGTTGGGCGTTGCCATGAACCAGTTTCGCCAGGGCGCCAGGGCTATTATTGCCTGGTTGGGCGTTGCCATGAACCAGTTTCGCAAGGGCTATTATTGCCTGGTTGGGCGTTGCCATGAACCAGTTTCGCCAGGGCTATTATTGCCTGGTTGGGCGTTGCCATGAACCAGTTTCGCCAGGGCTATTATTGCCTGGTTGGGCGTTGCCATGAACTAGTTTCGCCAGGGCTATTATTGCCTGGTTGGGCGTTGTCATGAACCAGTTTCGCCAGGGCTATTATTGCCTGGTTGGGCGTTGCCATTAAGCAGTTTCGCCAGGGCTATTATTGCCTGGTTGGGCGTTGCCATGAACCAGTTCCGCCAGGGCTATTATTGCCTGGTTGGGCGTTGCCATTAAGCAGTTTCGCCAGGGCTATTATTGCCTGGTTGGGCGTTGCCATGAACCAGTTCCGCCAGGGCTATTATTGCCTGGTTGGGCGTTGCCATTAAGCAGTTTCGCCAGGGCTATTATTGCCTGGTTGGGCGTTGCCATGAACCAGTTTCGCCAGGGCTATTATTGCCTGGTTGGGCGTTGCCATGAACCAGTTCCGCCAGGGCTATTATTGCCTGGTTGGGCGTTGCCATTAAGCAGTTTCGCCAGGGCTATTATTGCCTGGTTGGGCGTTGCCATGAACCAGTTCCGCCAGGGCTATTATTGCCTGGTTGGGCGTTGCCATTAAGCAGTTTCGCCAGGGCTATTATTGCCTGGTTGGGCGTTGCCATGAACCTAACCCTAATTACATAGACGCTGCCTGCATTATCCACTGAGGTTGAGCCCACATCATCCTCGCAATCTTTGTGGAATTTGGAGAGAAAGGACTTGCGGTCCAAGCTGCCCTATAGGTGGTCCTGCAGGTAAAATCTCATCGTAAACTCTACTTGCCACCCTCTCCAATGTTTGTTAGCAGCGGTAAAGATCTTTTTATACATTGGGCCCACCAAGATGTAAGACCCAATTCCCATCTCAAGGCGCTAATCGGAACAGACTTTGGGAGGCCCAAAACTGCCTTCCAGATTTCCCCTTCCATTCGGTCAAGGAATCTTATAGTATCCATAAAGTATCATTGCTGTGATCTTCAACTCATGTCGGTCAATGAATGGCAGTAGTGAGTATGCACAGAGCTTATTTTTCAGGACCTTCATCAGTGAAACGCATGGGCTGATTTTCGATTCCATTTTCCCCTAGATGTATTATAAGATGATTCTTTGATGAATAATTAGATAATTTAATGTAGTTACTTGCTTAACCGCTTTCTGATTTACTTTCCATGTATATGATTTATGGGGATAAATGTTTAGATGATTCTTATCCACAAAGGCTTGTACTCCGAGTATAGTTTATATAAGTATAAGTTCATCAGCATGGGCGATATTAACCCTAGGTCGCGCCACCTCGGGGTGTAGCCACTCCAAGACAGGCTTTCTTTCTACATGTCAGCTATATAAAGATTGAAGAGGGTGGGCGCCAGTACACACCCCTGCCAAACTCCTTTGGTAACTGGTATTGGGTTAGACCGGTCCCCCTGAGTGTCCAGTCTCACTTTCACAGATGTGTTCCTATAGAGCTGCTGAGTCATGCTCAACAGGCCCTCCCTTATTCCCCACATCTTTAGTTTTTCCATAACATGGAGGTATGAATGTTTTCAAAAGCTGCAATTCTGTCCAATACTGCTACATATAAGGTTTTCCCAAGGTTTCCACCTATATCTGATGTGCAGGCAGACGGAGACCTAGCGCTTATCAGCATCCCCACTCCCTTCCTGAAGCCTGTTTGTAGGGGCTCAGTATTCTCTTTTCCTCCACCCACTTTGTTGGATCTTTTAGGACTAGGTTGTGAAATGTTTTTGCTGCAGGATCTATCGGCGCAATTGGATGATAATTGGCAGGGCTTGCTCTGCCACCACTTTTAAAAACTGGCACTAAACTCGCTGTTGCCCAAGAACTAGGGCTGTCGGCACTATCAGAAATATGGGCAAACATTCTAAATAAAATGTCTCATCCTAGAGTGGGATCTTCTTTATAAAACTGAGTCGACACCCCGTCTGGTCAACTGGGTTTTTAATTATTCAGTTTATTAATTGCCATATTCATCTCTGTCTTATCTAAATCAAACTTCCAGCTACCAATCTCTAGGGCAGCGGTATTTAAACTGTGAGGTGTGACCCCGCATGAAATCTAAAAAATAAAAATAAATATTTTTTTCTTTTTATTTTTCCCTTAGTTTGAAAGAAATGGCCAGGGGCAGCTCACATGAAAGGCTTGGGCTGAAGCATGAAACTGTCTCTGGCACCAATGGAAAAAGTGGCCTGCAGTTGTAAATGGATATTCATTCCTTTAGTCAGACTGTTTGAATAGTACCCAAGGAAGTGCTTTGTGTTAAAATTTAAGTAAATTGTGATATTTAAAGAATATTTATTGAGAAACAATGGTCAAAATAACTAACTGCTCAATGGTCAAAATTACTAACTGCATAGTGAAGTAACTCATTATACTGGTCCACATTGGCCAAAAAAGTGACCCATTATGAGTGGCCCACACTAGCATTTTGCATTTTTGTTACAGGTATTGCCCTATAGGCCAGTCCGAGCCTGGATTCTCGTCCATAATGGCGAGGGGGTGCCCACCCAGTGGCCCCCTCAGCCATTATGGAGGAGCTAAGGAGCCAGCCCAGTGAAACACTGAGCACTCCCTCAGCTGCTTTTTCCAGCTGTGGGTCTGCTCCTTGGCTGACTGAACTGTCAAAGGGAAACACTATTTCCCTTTGACAGTTCATTTCAGTTCCCCAGCCGCACACGCTCACTCAACCATGGAAGTGCTGGGATATTTTGCTTCACCAGCCTTGCATAGCTCATTGGAAATGCTTGCTGGGGTCCTGCATGTCTGTATGTGTGAGCGGGAGCACCTGCGCCTCCTCCCACATACGGATAGAGCAGCCTGGAGCAGGACGTTTCAGCACCCACACGCAGGCCAATGCAGAAGGTGCGTTTCTGTCCATTTAAAAAAAAAAATAATTAAACGTGTATGGATGCGTGCATGCTTGTGTTATGAGTGAGAGTATGGTGATGGATGCTCGTGTGAATGATAGTGATTGCTGTATGAATGTGTGTGTGTGTGTGTGTTTGTGTTTGTTTTGGTCCGTTGAGCTGATTTTGGCAAGTGGTTGATAGGGGGGGTAAGGAGGGTTGTACAACAAAGGCATTTTAAAAAGACCTAAATGCCTTTGTTGCACAATCCCCTTCCCCACCTGCCAAAATCAGCTCTCCTTCTGAGGCGCTGTGGAGCCCAAGGGATGGTAATTCTTTTTACTGGATTTCTATCATAGATGTCCAGTCAAAAATACCATGCTTTCCCCCTTGGCACCTCAATGCCTTGCATACACACATAATCATGTTGACTGTTAGGCCCAGTGGGGCCCAGGGGACAGGGATGTTTTTTTTTTTTTTTTTTACTGGACATCTATCATAGATGGGCAGTAAAAAATGTCATGCCTGCCACCCTGGGCTCTCCACCACCAATTGCACACTGTTTGGCTATTTACCCATTTTCCGTTTAAAGTATTTGCAACATTTTAACCCATTATTTGAAAGAAATTTCACAGGGGTGAAACCCACTGAGCCCCCCCCCCCTTGATTGGTGCAGGCTCTCTCACTGCGCTCGGTCGCTATGGTATTTTTGGAAGAAGTAGTTATGCTCCTCCATTTAAAAAATTCACAGCTGCCACTCCCCCTCGGACTGTGTTGGGAACAGGTTGGGGGAAGCCCAGGGACTGTGGTGGGAGCAGGATGGGTGGGAACCATGGGATAGTGGTGGGAGCAGGGTGGGGGAGAGCCCAGGGTGTGTGATGGGGTGGGGAGAGCCCAGGGACTGGATAGGAGTGGGATGAGGGATCCCAGCGACTGTGAAGGGAGCAGGTGGGGGAGCCCAGGGACTGTACTGGGAGTAGGTTGCAGTGACAGCACACAATACATACTGTCCATTTGGCATTTTTAGGCGGTCCCGGCCTGCCCACATTTTTTCTTGGGGGGGAGGAGGGGTGCCCAGGTCACAAAAGTTTGAAGACCACTGCTCTAGGAACTTAAGGACACGGATAGTCGCTTCTGAAACTGGATTACATTTCTAATGCCTGCACCAATGCTCCCTTAGGTACACAGCAAGATTGCAGGATGGAACCAATGCTCCCTTAGGTGCACAGCAAGATTGCAGGATGGAACCAATGCTCCCTTAGGTACACAGCAAGATTGCAGGATGGAACCAATGCTCCCTTAGGTACACAGCAAGATTGCAGGATGGAACCAATGCTCCCTTAGGTGCACAGCAAGATTGCAGGATGGAACCAATGCTCCCTTAGGTACACAGCAAGATTGCAGGATGGAACCAATGCTCCCTTAGGTACACAGCAAGATTGCAGGATGGAACCAATGCTCCCTTAGGTGCACAGCAAGATTGCAGGATGGAACCAATGCTCCCTTAGGTACACAGCAAGATTGCAGGATGGATTGCTGACCATCGGTACCTTTTAAAATCTGCTAAATGGAACAGGAATTTGTATTTCTTCTTTTTTTTCTAGCAGAGATTGGCCATGTACTATTCAAGTTGAGTTCCTCTCCCTTGCAACTGCAAAAAACCATTTAGAACTTTTGGCATCCCAGAGGGAGTGCATCAGTGCTGATAGCGCTAACTACCACTGTAGGGGTGTGGGGGTTGTTCAGTCAAAGGGCCGATAACAGCTTTGAGTCCTTGCAAGGGGCAGGTGGGCTGTTAACTGTCCTGCCAACAATCCATAGGGGTAGTAATCGATATAGTATCATCGGACCAGTGACGTCTCTAAAAATCAATATTAGGGGGGTGAGTGTCAAACCAGGAGGCACAAATAGACCAGAGGGTGGGGGGGGGGGGGCTAGGCACATCAAATAAGAGTCAACTGGACAAATTGGTTTCAGTAAATTTGTATTTGACCAAACTGGTTAAATAAGGGGATATTATGCAAATTCAGAAGTAGGTTTAAGAGAATAAAGGTTTCGCAGTACGTTGATATACACCCTATCAAATTAACCCCTGTTGAAAGGCCTTTAATCTTGACAATGTTTGCTGTGTGTTTTTCATTGAACATATTTTATCTCTTGCTGCATCTTGTGAACAGAGGATAGCACAGGGGCAACGTGCTGGTCTTGGAAGCAAGACCACACAGAGCAACAGAGATTTGAATCCCGGATCTGAGGGTAATGCAATGATGAGGGTAATACAATGATGTTCGGAACAATCAGGGATCCAGAGATGATATTTCATTCTTTGAAGGTAGAGTGAGTAACGCATCCTACAGTAGAAAGCTACCAAAGTTGCTCAGCAGGTTGAATGTTTGAGGTTAAAACTACCTATACACCTCATGACTTTCTGCAATTCCTTATAGATCTAGGTGCTGTAAAATGCACATTTTTGGTGGCAAAAAAATCAATTGGGCTTGAAATGGATTTCTAGAACCTGGCCTGGTGGAAAGATTTTAGGAGGCTACCCTAATTATGATGATCAGGCAAGTCTGAGAGGTTGGCCAAGCCCAGTCAAGGTAGCAGTGGAGAGCAGTGAAGGCTGTTCCCAGGGGAGTGCGAGTTGCAGTCATGGGTCCTTAATGAGTAAGCACACAGTAACTCAATTTAGACAGGAATGTATTAAAATACTATATTTATTCTAGGCCTCAAATGAGAAACGGCGACAGTTCTAATGAGGTAGCCCACTGGAGAGCTGGCCAGCCCACTCTTTGGTCTAGGGACACTTAAGAAGGCTCAGAATGGCTGTATCCTGGAACACGTCAAGACTGGTTGGTCCCACTAGTTCAGTGGTTAAAGCACACACAGAGCCTTCACAGATCAGGCGGTCTAACAGGGATTCATCGGGCCAGGCACAGGAAGGGATGCCAGGCCCCTTCAGGAGTTTTCTTCAGATCTTCAGTCGGCTGCTCTTCTATGAGGGATTCTTGGCTCCAACGCTGATCTGGCGAAATGGCTGCAGCAGTCCTCCTTTTGTCCAAATTCCAACCTGGAAGCAAGCCCACCAATTGCAAAGATCTGCTCCCTTCAAACGGCCAGTGGTTGTCCAGGGTGAACTATTGGTTTCACTCATGCCTCACACCTAGACTCTCAGGCACCACGGTTGTGGAGTGGGACAAGACTTTACAACCACTTCCTGTGCCACACACACACAAGGCAGCACTACCCCACGAAAGCTGCAACTTTCCCGGGCACGTGAATGACCGTATGTGGGATTTGCTGAGCTGCTAGGCAAGAAGAAGGCTAAATTACAATATGGCTGCAGAAGCAAGTGCAAATCCCCTGGCACACATCCCTTTGAGGGCACTAGCCATGTGTAGTAGCCAGACGTAGTATGGGCCAATTTGCACATGAGAAATTATTTCAGAGAAATAACACACAGATGTTAAATCTATAATTGCTGCTAACAGCTTGTCTTTAGGCACATATAAAAGTAACCAAAAATCCTAAGTGTAAAAGGCTAAGGTGATAAAAAGTATCCCCATTGCACTGCATTATAAGGTGCTGTGTACAAGGTTAAAAAAGTTACAACAAAAAGTAAACAACAAAAAGGGAAACATTGTTTCCCAGTCCTGATAGTCTGACCAGTTTCCCCGTGACAAAATGAGCAAAAATGCCAGGGGAGTGAAACTGAAAAAGTAAAAAAACTGAGCAAAGAGATTGGGGGTCCATAGATTTATGCTGGGGAAGTGCCAAGAGAGAAATCTTTCCTAGCAGGTTGTATGGAGTACTCATGGGTAGCAAAGAGCCCCCTCTCCCCACCCCCATGTTGCATGCCAAAACATCTCAACATCTTCACAACCAATCAAATCGTTCTGAGCAGATTTACTGTGCAAGAGTGCCAGCGCTGTGATCCTATTTAGTGTTAACGCATTGTGTGCCGCTGAGCTGCAGGTTGCATTATGCGAGTTCGCTAACCGTGCATTGGTGATCTCGTTTTGCTGAGATGAGAAGCAGCATATCTCTGTCAGGGATGCGTGATGCAAAGACCTTGTTGTAAGTATGTGGCAGTAGGAATGGGAGAAGATTGAAAAGGCAGCGCTCCTCATTAGGCCAGCTTAGTGCAGTTAAGAAGCGAGATTGTAACCAAAGGATCCAACTAACGCTATTCCTTGACCTGCTCAAGTGACTTCCGCTCCAAAATCCATTTGAAGGAGTCTTCAATCCTTTCACTCGGATGATTCTGTGTAAGCGGTCTTCTAAGCGCATAAGGACTTATTTGGTATGATGAAAGATGGTTCTATGTTTGCATGAGGGAGACGGTGTACGTGCTGCAAAGCCTGGGCAATGTCTGCCATGGCACGTACTTGATGCAGTCCTCTGTTATTAATGCCGTGTTCGGCTCAACTTCATAATTAGCGAGACCTCATTTTTTAAAATGTAATGCAGGATTTCATTTCATTTTCCTCATCAGAAGCTGCAGTGGGATTTATAAATGCAGCAAATAGGAGGGTTATTTTTCTCCCAAGCTTTTTCCTCTAAATAAACCCTTACCATTACATTATTTTCTGTTTCCTGCCCTTTATGAGTAATCCCAAAATGTGAGAGCAACACCGGTGCAGAAAGTATGCTTGCCACATGTAGGAGGGCGCATGATCTAAACGTATCCAGGTGTTTGGGTTTGGGGAGTGGCAGGCGGGTCCCTTTTTTTATTTATTGTTACCAAAATCGCCTGGGACCGTGTTTTGGAAGAACTCCCTTCGATGTATGTCCACTAAACGGAGCCCCATTCTTGGTAAGCAGGCCAGTGTTCTCCCAGACCGACTGTAGTGTGAAGTAAGCATACAAGCAGTGTTCTAAATAATCTAAAATAATTAACTTATGTCACTTTGTCTCGATGCTTCATGATAGAGAGCGGATGAGACGCGCTTGGTCTCCCTGAGTCCCGTCGAATACTTTACCACTAAATTCACACAACTCATGTCATCTGGCGGCCATATCCGGAATATGCGTTAGCCTGCATGGACAGCAGTCTCAGAATGCTAGGCCCTGGTGCGTCGTAACACAGAAACCTGCAATGGTACAAAGGTAGTTTTACACAGGATTAGAAGTACGACAAAAAATACCCTACTAGAACAACATACTCCTATTGCCACTAAGACCAATGCACTGGTGCAAAAAATACATTGAAAGACTTTTTTTTCATTCCCTAGTACTAATATTCTCCAGCATGGGGTCTGGCATGGATTCACATGCTCGTGAATATTCCCCGTCGTCAGGCTGGGAATCCTCGGTAAAGAAAAATCAGTATCAGTTTAGTTTCTGATCTGTCTTTCGTAGTAGTAACCAATCACTGATCTCTGCGTCATACTGACCACAGCCAATGACGGCCCTCTACCTAAGTCCCGCCTCTGGCAGCCATCTTCAGATTTTTGCTTAGCTCTCGAGCTTTTACTGCGTGTTTCACGCTTTTGCAGGTGAAATTTCAAATTTTTTCGGTTAATCGAGCCTCAAGCTCCACCGTTTCTACTCCCGTTAACGGCTACCAGTTGCAGGATTTTCCTACGTCCCTCAAGGGTGAAGATACCGTCGAATCAACTTCTTGGAGGATTCCAGAAGATTTGCGGCCTACTTCGAGATGGCCCAGGATGCGAGTTTGTCGCCCGGACCCAAGCTGTATCGCAGCTGCCCTGGATGCGGGCTGCAGAATGTGTTTAAGGAAGACGAACATTCGCGATGCCTCTACTGTCTTCATGGGGACAAGACTCATGTAGAGAAGGACTGCCAGTTCTGCAAGAACTTGTCGGAGTGGACCATGAGGGACCGTCGATCCCGTCTCGCCAGCTGGTTAGAGAAGGGCTCAACGGGTGAGAAGAAGAAGAAAGGGTCCGAGCGGGCTTCTAAGTCCTGTGCGCGCGCCCCGGCAAGGGGGCCCAACACCAGGCCAAGTGCCGCGAGTCCGCTGGCTCCGGGAGCGCCGAAAGGTCAGGCTCTTCGGTCGCCAGGCAGGGCGCACCTTCCCCGGCACCATCAACCACGAGCCAGTGCTCCAGTTCGGGGAAGAGGAAGTCCGAGACCCCGGGTAAGCTTCGGGAGAAGCCCCGTCCGATCTCGGAAGAGGGGGAGCGAGGCATCGCCCCTACCCCGAAGGAGAAGGCCCGGGACGCACCTAAGGTGGTGAAGGCCCCTGCCCAGCAGGCAAAGGCCTCTATCGAGGCCATCGCGGCGACTCTGGCCAAGCCGGCAGAGACCCCGCCAGCGGAGACTGCCTCCGGGACTAGAGTTTCCCTGCCGCCAAGGAGGGAATCCTCTTTTCAGCCCATCGTCGTGGCCGCCATGATGGAAGAAGCAAGGGGGGGGCACGGTAGCCTCCTCGAGCTCGGAGTCAGCCTCAGAGGAGGAACTGACCGAGGCCGTGAGGAACCTCGAAGTCCAGTTCGAGAAGGTTCGATCCCGTAAGGAAGATCCTCGGGAGAGAACTGAGGAAGACGACGATGGCGAGGAAGAGCAGCCTTCCCTTCCAGCGCAGCCGGAACCTTGGCCTCAGGATGGCTCGGTGGCCATTTTGTCTGCAATCCAGTCCTTATGCTCTGAGATGAGGACGAGATTCCCACGGCCCAGGCCGGAGGACCCGCAACCTGACCTGTCGGGAAGCCCTCAGAACAAACGACGGAGGACCCAACCCTCTCCTCCGCTCGCACCCGTAAGGCCTACAGTTCCCTCCTCATCCTCCCACGAGTCCGGAGATGACAGTGCGTTGGGCTTGACGACGGGTTCTGAGGGTGACGGCGACGACGATGGAACGGGTCTCCCATCGCACGGGCCTCGCCGCCAAACGAGATTGGCTCATTTCACGCCATGGTCGCCAGGGCGTCCGAATTGTTCCAGCTCTGCCCGGAGGAGCAGAAAAAGGAAGGTTTCCTCTATCAGCGCCGGGAGGCCAAGAGGAAGACTGTTATCGCGGTGCATCTAATCGATGACATCTGGGAGGAGGGCCTGTCGGTTCTCAAAAACCCCTCCATGGCACCAGCCAAACGGGACCGGTACGAGAAGAAGTCCCGGGTCCCCGAAACCGCTCCCCTGTGCCTCAGGACCCAGCCAACGCCAGACTCGGTCGTCTCGGCGGCGGCGAAGAAGAAAGCGGCGGGGTCAGGAGCCTCGACGTCGAATTCCCCGCCGGACGGCGAGGGAATGAAGTTGGACGCCATGGGGCGGCGGGTCATTTCGTCGGCGGCGACGACGATCAAAGCGGCCAACGCCCTGGCGATCGTGGCCCGTTACGACAGGGAGCTCTGGTTTAAGCTGACCCCCATATTGGACTTCCTGCCGGACGACAAGAGGTCCGAGGCCCTGGAAATACTGCAAGAGGGCGAGGTGGCGTCGGACCACGCCATAACGGTGGCAACCGACATCGCCGATACCGGGTTCCGCCAGCTGGGCAACGGTGTTTGCCTACAACGACGGGGTTGGCTCCGGGCGACTGACTTCCGTCAGGACGTCCAGAACAGGGTGTTGGACATGCCGTTCGACGGCAGCAACTTGTTCGGGAAGGCGGTGGACGAATCCCTCCAAGCCATAAAAACGGAGACGGCCCGCACCCTAGGAGCCCTTCAGCAACGACGGCCCTTTCGGAGCTCCGGAGGCAGACAAGCTGCCTCCAAGGGATACAGCGGTGGCTCGCCGTCCTACCGCCAGGCGGCACGCTCCTCGTCTCAGGAGGTCTACAGGTGTCGCGGCAAGCAGGGAGCGCCTCGCCGCAGTCGGCAAGGTGGCCAGGGCGGCAAGGCCACCACCGCCAAGCAGGACTGAACTGGCCATGGTCTCGGGCCCCCACCGGAGCACCCCGGTGGGAGGCCGGCTGACGAATTTCGTCGGCGTGTGGAAGTCCATCTCCACCGACTGTTGGGTGCTGGATACCCTGGCAAGAGGACACTCTATCGAATTCCTGAAGAAGTGCCCTCACGTTCCACCTGTGGCCAGGAAGGAAAATCATGTCCCGCAACTGCTGTTGGAAGTACGGGCGATGCTCAGGAAAGGCGCCATCGAGCTTGTCCCGAAGAGGCTCTGGGGTGTACTCAAGGTACTTCCTCGTCAGGAAGAAGACGGGCGGCTGGCGCCCCATCCTGGATCTTCGTCGTTTGAACAAATACATCAGATCACAAAAGTTCAGGATGGTCACCCTCCAGCACGTGCTGGGACAGCTGGAGGAAGGCGACTTTCTATCGTCGTTGGACCTGGAGGATGCATACTTCCATGTTCCCATCCTCAAAAGTCACCGAAAGTTCCTCCGGTTCGTCATCCAGGGACGCCACTACCAATTCAGAGCACTGCCGTTCGGATTGAAGTCGGCCCCCAAGGTCTTTACCAAGTGCCTAGCACCAGTGGCGGCGCGGCTGCGCCTGCAGGGGATTCACATCTACCCCTACCTGGACGACTGGCTCATCCGCTCAAGGACGAGGGAACTCGCCGTCGAACACACTGCGAGGACCGTCCAGCTACTCACAGACCTGGGATTCGCCATAAACTACCCAAAGTCCCACCTGGTGCCGTCGCAGGTGGCCCTGTTTCTGGGAGCGAAGCTCGATACAGTGGGGCGCCTGGCGGCACCTGTCGGAAGAACGGACGAAGACCATTCTAGGCAAAGTGCAGCGCCTGCTAGCCACGGACTTGGCCAGGGTGAGATCCATCAAGTCCCTCCTGGGGATGATGTCCTCTTGCATCTACCTGGTGCGCCTCTGCAGACTACGGATGCACCCTCTTCAAGATTTTCTCGACGCCCGTTGGATGCAGGCGACGGGCACCTTCGAAGACAGGGTCCCCCTCAATGAGGTGTTCTGGCGGGCGATTCAGTGGTGGGGTGTTCAAGCGCACCTCACGGCGGGCAAGGACTTTCAGACGCCGGCGTACCAGGAGACGGTAACGACGGACGCCTCCCTGGAAGGTTGGGGCGCCCACACCGGAGATCTCCACGCGAGAGGCCTCTGGCTCCCAGAGGAGAGGCTCCTGCACATCAACGTCCTGGAACTCCGAGCCATGTTCTGGGCTCTCAAATCGTTCCTCCCTTCGCTCAAGGGCAAGGTGGTGCGGATCTTCACGGACAACACCACGACAATGTTTTACATACGGAAGCAGGGAGGCACCAGATCCCCAGCCCTATCCAAGGAGGCACAGGATCTGTGGCACTGGGCGGTCGCCCAGGGGATGTTCCTGGTTCCCTTCCACCTGGCAGGAGAAAGAAACACCATTGCCGACTCGCTCAGCAGGGAGCTGCGCGCGTGTCACGAGTGGGAACTGCGCCAGGATCAGGTGGATCAACTCTTCCGACGATGGGGCAAACCCCAAATCGACCTGTTCGCAACAGCAATGAACTCGAAGTGCAAGAGGTTCGCCAGCAGGCTTCCCCACCCGAGAAGCATGGGCGATGCGTTCTCGTTCCCCTGGGACGGCCTATACCTGTATGCGTTGCCGTTGCTGCTTCGACTCATCAACCAGCTCAAGAGGTCCCGGTGCAGGAGGATCCTCGTCGCACTGGCGTGGCCGAGGCAGATCTGGTTCCCGGACCTTCTGGACTTGTCAACGTCCCCTCCCATCAAGCTGTCAGCGGACGCGGATCTTCTCTCCAGAGAAGGAGGCGCCATCTTCCACCACGACCTGGCATCGCTGAACCTGCAGGCTTGGCTCCAGCAGCGCTAGAGTTTGGAGGCTACGATATACCGGCCGATTGCAGAGAGGTTCTTGCAAAGGCCAGGGCGTCCTCGACTCTCAAATGCTACGGTCATAAGTGGAAGAGGTTGTCTATCTGGTGCCGAGCACAGACGATCAACCCCCTACGGATTACGGCCCCTCAAGTGCTGCCGTACCTGCTATCGCTGGCAAAGGCTGAGCTAGCCCATGCCTCCATTAAGATTCATCTGGCAGCGATCTCTAGATATACCAGAACCACAGGACGGACGTCCCTGTGGTCCCATCGACTGGTAAGAGTTTATGAAAGGACTGTTCCGGTCGTTCCCGCCGGTGAAGGCCCCGGCCCCGGCGTGGGAACTTAACGTGGTGCTGACCAGGCTCATGGGGCCCCCATTCGAGCCGATGCACTCCGCACCGATGAAGTTTGTGTCGTGGAAGACTGCATTCCTGGTGGCCATTACCTCCGCACGACGAGTGGGAGAGATCCAGGCCCTATCCTGCAAAGCACCGTACTTGACTTTCCATGCCTCGAGGGTGGTGCTTAGGACGCACCCCTCCTTTATGCCCAAGGTGCCGTCGGACTTCCATCTTAACGAGCACCTGGTGTTACCTGTTTTCTTCCCGTCGCCGACCGAGAGGACTTTGCACTCGCTGGATGTGGCTAGAGCGCTGAAGTTCTACGTGGACTGCACAAAGAGTTTCCGGAGGACATCACAGCTGTTCGTGAACTTTGGACCTATAAATCAAGGGAAGGCTCTCTCGAAGTCTTCTTTTTCCAGATGGCTCTCTGGCTGCATCATGCACTGCCACCGGTTGGCTAACCGACCGCTGCCAGGGCGTCTGAGAGCCCATTCGACCAGAGCGATCGCTGCTACTACGGCGTTCTTATCTGGTGTGCCCCTGCTGGACATCTGCAGGGCGGCTACGTGGAGGTCGACGCACACCTTCACGAGATTCTACTGCGTCGATCGGGATTCCAGGGAGGGGTCCAGGGTCGGCCAAGCAGTGCTGCGCAACCTGTTTGCTTAAGGTGAGCCTGGTGAGGAGGTAAGAGATTCTTTTTTTTTTATTTCTTTATTGGTTTTAACAGTATAACAAACATAGTTGGCATCACTAGTAATATTTACCGCAAATCAACAGAATTACGCGTCCCTACCCACCCCCAACTCAAGACCACAGTCAACATTATCGTACGTTCTTATTGGGCCGGATTGATGGCTAGGACAGTCCGAACCGTCCGAGGTATCGTCTGTATTGTTAGGATGAAGTAGTGGCACTGTTAGCGCCACCCAGCGATGCAGTTCCCCACTGGAGTCCAGCCTCTGTTCGAGGATAGCCGTTTCCCACACGCCAGTCTCAGCCGTTATCCATTTCGTAAGGTCCCCCCACCATTGTGCCTCGATCGGGGCCCTTGGGCTCTTCCATCCCAAGGCTATGCGTCTCTTCGCAGTTATGTATATCAGATCTTTGAGTTTGTTTAGAGGCTTATTTTTGTGGTTACGTTTGCATCTGCCCAAGATGCAGGCTGCGGGATTATTCACTTCTAGCTCAATATCTGCATTCGCCACCCTCTCCTGTACCTGTGTCCAGAAATTGCGTATCTCTGGGCAGCCCCAAAACATATGCGTCATTCCTGCTCTGGGCTCCTTACATTTGGGGCATACTTGGGCCTCAGCCCCCTTGAATTTAGATATGGCCTCAGGTGTTAGGTAGGCTCTGTTGGTGATGTATAATTGAATGAGCTGCAAACGGGCATTCCTAGAAACTTTCTTGTGGTAGTGGGTTATTTTCTCCCATTCTTCGTCCGCAAAGTCCTGGCCTAGTTCGGTTTCCCACTTTACTTTGCTTTTGAGCTTGTTGTTTGTCGTACCCTGAAGCAGGGTTTCGTAAAGTCGCGAGGTTTCATGGCCACCTTCGGCTGTGTTTAATAATGTTTCTATGACCACGTTTTCCGTCTTTGGGGTAGTAGCCTCTGGCCATCTAACCATTATGGCTTGTATCACTGCCCTACGGAGCAAGAATTGACCAGCAGGTAATCCCGTGGTCTCAGTGAGATCGGGGAAGGGTATGATCTCTTGGTCTCGTGTTAGGTCTCCTAGGGTAGCCACTCCGTAGGATTCCCACTGGGCGCGCGATTCAAGAGAGCCCCATGACTGGTAGGCCATAATTGCTGCGATGGGGATTTGTGGGGAGTAGGGATCAGCTGACCCCACTGTTCTGCATGCTCTGTTCCAGAGCTTTATTCCAAGTTTGATTAGGTATGGGAAGGGCTGTGGGAGTCTGTTCCGGACCCAGTGTAGATCCCTTAGGAGGAGATTGGGCAATGCAGGTTGGAGGAGCCTGGTGTCCGTGGAGATCTCGTCAGCCATCCATCGCATCACATGCCTTAGTTGGCCTGCAAGGTAGTACAGTTCGAAGTTGGGGACTTTGATTCCACCTCTCTCGTAGGGTCTTTGGAGTGTGTCCAGCACCACCCTATGTCTGCCTCCCTGCCAGAGGAACCGTCTACATAGTTTATTAATGTTTCTGAAGAAGGAGGGGGAAATGTTGTAGGGGACATTTGTAAAATTGTATAGTAAGCGGGGGAGTGCAACCGTTTTGAGGAGACCTGCCCTTCCGGCCATTGAGAGCGGGAGCTTGCCCCAGAATTCTATAGATTTTTCAAGAGAGTGTTTAGCTCCCACCGTGTTGAGTATATGTTCCGTGTATGGGTCCCGGTGGATCGTGATTCCCAGGTACCTAAAGGAGGTCACTTGCCATTTTAGGTCAAGGGGGGGAAGGGATCTTAGGTCTTCCTTATATAGTGCCGCTAAAGGGTAGAGGCAGGACTTGTCCTTGTTAGTTTGGATTCCCGTGTATTTGCTAAATCCGTCCAGAGTCTCTAGAATGTAGGGCAGGAGGTGTTCGGGGTTGTGTAGGTACAATAGTGTATCGTCTGCGTACATAGAGATGAGGTGGGTCACTCCGTCTATTACGATGCCCCCATCTCCGTATTCTTGTCCGAGGTATGCGGCTACGGGTTCAGTGGCAATGATGTATAACATCGGGAAGAGTGGGCAGCCCTGACGGTTGCCCCTGTATAAGGACCATTTGTCTGAGAAGGTCCTGTTTGTGCGTACCATAGCGGTGGGGTTGGTATAGACTAGCTGGGTCCATTTCAGGAAGGCGGGTCTGATTCCCATTCTAGTCATAGTGGCATATAGCCATTCCCAACGCACTGAATCGAAGGCCTTGGTGGCGTCAAGTTACGCAACCGCGTATCTCCGAGGCCTCTGTTCCGTGCTGTACATGATGTGATGCAACCTACGCAGGTTCTCTGTTATGGAGCGTCCGGGCACATAACCCGTTTGGTCCTGATGGATCAGGTGGGGGATCACCCTTCGCAGTCTATTGGCTAGCAGGGAGGTTAAGATTTTGCAATCAACGTTTAACATGGAGAGGGGCCTGTAGGAACCGTAGTGCGATCCGTCTTTACCGGGTTTCAGGAGGGGGATAATTACAGCTTCCCTCATGGAGTCAGGGAGGGCACCACGCTCGTAAGCTTCGTTAAACACCTGCACCAACAGGGGGGCCAGGGTCTCTTCATACAATTTATAAAATTCCCCGGGGATGCCATGGGTGCCAGGGGATTTTCCGGCCGGGAGCGATCTAATGATTACCTTGACCTCATCTGGGGTGATGGGCTCGTCTAGGATGTCTGTCATTTGAGGATTGAGCCAGGACATCCTCAATGTCGGAGTCGGCCACGGGCGGGGGTCTGGCGTATAGTTTGCCGTAGAAGTCGGAGAACACAGAGTTAATTTCTAACTGGGTGTGCACTAAGGAGCCGTCTGGTTTGAGTACTTGGCAAATGGGTGTTCTGGGGGTCTCCCTCTTGTACAGCCAAGCCAGGAGTTTACCGGGTTTATCACCGAGGGCATGGGTTCGTTCAATATGTTTGGCGTAGCTCAGCCTTCCCAGGGACTCCCAGTGCGTAAGGCAGGTTTGTTTTAGGTCAATTGCTTTCTGTAAGTGTTCAGGGGATGGGTCTAATCTGCCTTCCAGTTCTCCCAGCTCCCTCTCTGAGTGTTCTAGGGAGGAAGTAACAGACCTTAGTGCTCCACCCATGGCTGCAATCATCTCACCCCTCATGACCACTTTGTATGCCTCCCAGGCGGTGCCTATGTATTTGACACTGTTGAGGTTTCTTTCCCAATAGTCATCTGTCCTGTCCGCGATGTGTTCGCGGAGGGCTGTGTCATGGAGGGCCTCGGCCCGAAGTCTCCAGGTGGGGACAGGGGGTTTAGGCGGATAAACCTCCCAGGCGGCCAGTAGTGGGGAATGATCGGACAGCACCCTGGGCAGGTACTGAGCCCCGGCAAACATTGCCTGTTGTTCTAGGCTTACGAAGAGATAGTCTAGCCTAGTGTGGGCCGCGTGTGGAGGGGAGTAAAAGGAGAACTCTCGCAGGTCTGGGTGTTGTTCTCTCCACAAGTCTCGGAGTTGTAACTGCTGTAACAGCCTGGACAGTATTTTGGCTGGTGGAGAAGGGCGTGTATGTTGATCATCTGACCTGTCTTTCTGGGGGTCAAGGGTGCAGTTGTGGTCGCCTCCCCATATCATGGTTTGGTCCCTGTAAGGGCTGAGACGTGAAAATAGGGAATGAAAGAAGGCTGTTGCATCGTGGTTGGGTGCATAGGTGCTAACTAGGCATATCTCCCTGCCTTCGATTGTGCCGCATGCTAGTGCCATCCTGCCCTCGTCGTCTACTTTGGAGCTTACTAATCTGAAGGGGATAGAGGGGTCTACCCAAATTAGGACACCTCTGGCATAAGAGGAGTAGGAGGATCCTATCAGAGTTCCGCGCCATGCTTTGGCCAATGCCTTCAGTTTGTCCGACGTTAGGTGCGTTTCTTGAAGTAGGGCTATTCTGGTTTTACTTCTTTTGATGTAGGCGAATATGCGGCGTTGCTTCACAAAGCTATTCATGCCCCTGACGTTCCACGTCATGATTTTTATCGGGTCAGCTATGGGAATCAGTGGTTACAGTATCTATCTCAGGATTATCTGGAGGCATTGCATGTGGTGAGAGGTGCGTGGGGCTCGTTTGAGGTCTGGGTGGGTTGTGGATGTGGGTTCCAACTGGGGTGACTGCGTCTTTTGACAGCTCCGATAACTGCAATCCCGTCCGGCGAAGGGAAAGTGCTTCATCCGTGCTGTCTACGATGGTTGCTGGTGGTCTTGGTTTTTCCCGCTTCAGGCACCTAACTTCTGTGCCAACTCCCTTTTTCCCTCCCCCCCATAACTTTGAACGTCCCAAACATAAACCAGGTCGAGCAAGGTCTCCCTCACTATGACAGTCCCGTTTCCGATCCTTTAGACCGAGCATCGGTCGAATGGTGCCCTACGGGCAGGTATGTAGGTACCCTTAACAAGACAGAGATTCCGGGGGTAGGAGAGTGTTTGTCCGGGCGTCTCGTTTCGAGGAATCAAGTCAGCTGCGGTGTGTGTAGTCGTTCCTTGGTGGGGCCCCTGAGAGACATTGGGGCAAGGTATAGCCATTGAGGGACGAGGCTCAGCGAGGTTGTCGCTTCTTAACTTCAATGTCTGGGATCTGCTCACTGTCCATCCAGTCCCGAGCCTCGGCAGGGGTATCGAAGAGGTAGGATTTGTTGTTGATTATCACCTTCAATCTGGAGGGGTATAGGAGCATGTAGCGTAGGCCGGCAGACTTCAGTCTAGCTTTGGTGTGTATAAACGGTGCCCTCTTCATTTGGACCTGAAAGGTGTGGTCCGGATAGATGGATATTTTGGCTGAGCCCCTGCAGATCTGGCCGCCTGATCGCGAGAAGGCGAGAATGGTTTCACGGTCCCTGTAATTAAGTACCTTTGCGATCACTGGTCTGGGTCGGTTGCCAAGGGGGGTTTCGAGGTGAGGGATCGGTGAGCCCTTTCGATTGTGAAACCCTGGGAGAGTTTCTCTGCACCTACCTCCTGTAGTAGGAGGTTTTCGATGAAGTTCATGGGGTCTGATCCCTCGATGCCCTCAGGGAGGCCCAGAAGGCGAATGTTGTTACGGCGTGCGCGCCCTTCTGTCTCCTCAGCCCTGTCTTCCAGGTTTTTCACTTTCTGTTGGAGTGCATCTACATCTCTGAGGAGCACAGTTTTGGCTTTGATGTTTTTGCGGACCTGTGCTTCCAGCGTATCTGTCCTGCTGGCCAAAGAACGGACGTCTTGGCGTAGGAGGCCCAGGTCTATGGCGACTGCGTCAATTTTATGTTCCACAGCCGTTTGAGATTGTTTGATGGCTTTGAGGATCTGTGTGTTGCTCGGTTCAGTTGTTGGCCTTGAGGGGTCGAGTAGGTCTACGGCGTGTGCCCCGTTCATGGTCTCAGGCGCTGTGGGCCCCGCCGCCGTGAAGGTAACGATGGTGGTCTGGCGTTGCTTAGCCCTCGCCCCTTTGGTGGACATATCAACTGGACCACAGGCGCCTCACTGGTTTAGGGGTGGTCGAGGTGTGATGAGGCGAAGAGGCCGTAAGTTCCCAGTGCCCGCTCCAGTGGTTGAGCCTTTGTGCGGCTCGGTCCGGACGGGAGCAGCGGTAGAGGGCCGCAGTATGATGTTCAGGGGCCAGACCAGCAGTGTTAGTCAGCGTGCGTCGGGGCCGTTTTCTTGGGTTTCAGAAGTAGTGGTTAGGGCCCGGCTGGCGAGACTGCGTTTTCTGGGCGTTTCGTGGAGGGGGACACCGTGCCTATGTAGGGTGCAAGAGGGAGGGGGGGGCCACTCACGTGGGCCATCGGTGACAGACGGTATATAGCAGTTGGATTTGTCCCCCCCGCTCACCTCGAGGATTCTCCGACTCCCAGGCTCACGGTTCCGAAGTGGGCAGCGCCCGTGCCCGGGTCGTATCAAGCTGGGCTCTGCGTCCTGGTTGCACCTCCTCTCGTTCACGCACCTGGCCGCTCGAGTGCTTCGCAGGCCCCCCTCGACGGTCCGGCCGGGCGCTCATGTACGGCGGGGGGGTCTTCTCCCCTCCGGCGGCCTGGGCGTTACGGCTCGGATGCAGCCTTAGAGTGCGGGCCGCTGCGCCGTGCTGGGTGTGGGTGCCGCCATTTTGGCTCCGATCCGCTGGATCGTGTCGCACGGTCTATAAGGCGAAGCCGGTCGCTCAGAGCCCCGGGAATTGACCGGCAGGTGCAGCAGGGTATCAGCCCTCGGTGAGGTGGTTTGTGGGCTTCAGGACCCCCCAAAAAAGTAGTTAATGGCAGCTTATGATGGTCGCATCAGGCGGAGCGCGCGGAGCGAACGTCCTCTTCACATGGCGGTTAGCCACGCCCCAGGTAAGAGATGCTTAATGTTGAGTTTTTTTGTATTGCTTAATGTTGAGCCTTTTGCCACCCCCCGTGGTTGTGCATGTGTGTACTGCTATTTATTCTTATATTCATGAGCATGTGAATCCATGCCAGACCCCATGCTGGAGAAGGAACAAGTTACTTACCTGTAACTGTTGTTCTCCAGCATGGGTCTGGCATGGATTCACATGCGAACCCTCCCGCCTATCTCTCTGCGGCTCTTCACTTGGTCATACTGCCACTTCACGTGCAACCAAATCTGAAGATGGCTGCCAAAGGCGGGGCTTAGGTAGAGGGCTGTCACAGTCATTGGCTGTGGTCAGTATGACGCAGAGATCAGTGATTGATTACTACTACGAAAGACAGATCAGAAACGAAACTTATACTGATTTTTCTTTACCGAGGATTCCCAGCCTGACGACGGGGAATATTCATGAGCATGTGAATCCATGTCAGACCCATGCTGGAGAACAACAGTTACAGGTAAGTAACTTGTTCCTTATGCACACTTGTCCTAATGTAAAGTTGAACATGGGCCCTGGTGGCTTATATTTCAATGTGATCTTGAATTCGGAGGTAAGCTGTGGAGCATCACTGCAGGGAAGTGCAGATGCTCATAAGATCTTTTCCTGGAAGGCCATTAAAAACGACCAAGCTCTCCTTGGGTGTGGTACTGCTCCTCCAGCTTGGGCACAACCACGTGCTCTAAAGATCTTCTCATGGAAGGCGAGTAAAGACCACCAAGCTTTCCTTGGGTTTCGTGCTGATGCTCCAGCCTGGGCACATCCAGGTGCTCTAAAGATCTTCTCCTGGAAGGCGGCCATTAAAGACTACCAAGCTCTCCTTGGGTGTGTTACTGATGCTCAAGCCTGGAAGCCTGGGCAGTTGCTCAGAAGCTACTGCCCGCCATTTCTTTGTCCTGCCATCATCTCAAGGTCCCTATTACTGCATCCAAAGGCTGTGCTCCCCCCCCCCAGCCCACCCTCTGAATTTGGGTCATCCATAGCTGCCCATTCAGTGCATGACGCGGACATCTCCAGATGTTGCTCCAAGGACCTCTACAAGCTCCGAGCTTGTGCTGCCTAGAGCAATTTCCTTCATGTAGCAATTCTCTTGGGGTGTCCCCAAACTCACCTAAAAGTTGTAGATCCATTGGTCATGAGTCCAGCCAGTCATTACCTGAGCCTGGAGGTGCTTGTAGAGGTGCACCCATAGGTTTATAATATTTTATTTATGCATCACAGTTCCTCGACCTTGCTTTAATCTGACGGTACCAAGGCACCTGCTCAATCCGAGAAGTGCAGTACAATTATCCACAAGAACAGGAATAAAAGCTAGCCAGTAAAGGTCTCGTTAAACAAACAAGTCTAATGCTTTAAAAAAGATGGCCGTAGATGCTGTTCAACTGGCCCTGGGGTAGTAAATAAAAATGCCTGCGCAGTAAGTCCCAAATGTGTACTTTTCGGAATCTCCAACTTTTTTACAGCACAGCCTCTGGTTATAGAAATGGTCCGCTTATCAGCCCTGGAATAATTGATCAGAAAGTGTAAAGGAAGCCAGTGCAATTCAAGCAAAATCTGAGTAATGTGATCACATTTCCAAGCGTGACTCACTAATCTGGCTGCAGAATGAACACATTTTCAAGGGGACCTGTGTGGTAAAGTAACACACTCCCACCACCAACCCCTTGATATAAGGGGGAATTGGACAGAAGACTTGAAGTCTGCTGAGATGTTTGAAAAGGTTTTACATGTCTCAATAATGATATGGATTTAAAATATGATTATACTATGTTTGCAATGTGAAAAGAAAAATCAAAACCATCCGTTTCATACTTCAATCCCCCTTTCTCCCAAAGGTACCGTTCAAGGAAACCTGTAAATAGTGACTTTATAATTGTTTATTCATAACGCGCTTAATACTGAAGATGTTTCTAAGTGCGGACCCGGGATTCAAACCTGTGTTGCTCTGCGTCATTTTGATTCAAGACGAGCGCGTTGCCACTGAGCTATGCTACCCATGCCTCAATGCTTAAATGCACTGCCTTCTCCTTTCCAAGTATGTTCTTGTGATTTTTCTTTAAATAGATTTGAGAGAAATAAATCTGCATTTAAAATTTGAAAGCTGACAAAGCCTCATTTTGTTGTTGTACTACATGTCCCATAATTCCCCAACTACTGGGACGTGGAAGTGGGCTCAAGAGCAATGTTGCACGAGTAGTCCACGTGTTAAGCTTAATGACCCACACCTGAGGGAAGCAGAGAGGTTTAAAAGGCCCCCTCTGGTGCAGGCAATCAGATGGAGATGTGACTGGAGTGCAAACCGCAGTAGCAGCAGCAGAAGCAGAGCACGTTGTTGGCAATCCAAGCAGAAGTGGGTGGAAAGAAGGGACGCTGGGACTTTGACTAAGCAGATTCCAGCTGTGAGTCCTGAGAGGGTCCTTTTGCTCCTAAATATGAAGTGCAGAGGTTGCACGGCAGAAAGCTTGAAGGAAGACTGCCTTTCCCTGTGTGCACCCGATTTCCAAGATTATGCAGCAGGAAGCGTTCCAGAGATGGTGGCTGAAAGTTGCTGTATAGCCGAGGGGCCCAAGAGTGAGACTGGCTCTGTGACTGCCTGGCGGGTATGAAGATACTTTCACTGAGAAAAGGGTGTGTGCCCCAACAAAGCCAGTAGCAGTTCAAGTCCTGCAGCATGCAAAGGGAGCAATACAGAAGCTGTTGAGTCTTGCTGAGTGTTCTGAACCCTTGCCAAACAAAGGCAGGCAACTGTATCCAAGCAGAATCACTTACTTCTGAGTGAAATCAGTTTAAAACAGACCATTGATTGTCGGACAATGAGAAGTTACGAAAGTAGCACTTGCAAACGAGTGAACCTTTTGAATAACACTTGCGTCCGAGTGAAATACTCGGAATCCTGTTAATTGAACACTAAAACATCTGAAACCAGATGAGACTTGTTGCAGGTGGTTAAAAACAATTTTGAGGTAAAGGTTAACTGAAGAATCAATTGTGAAGTAGTTGAAAATAATGTAACACTAAAGTTAAGTGACTGAACATTGATAATTGTGAGTTTGTCTAAGCCAAAAGTTGTACAAGCATTGTCCTAAGCCAGAGTAACAACCAGGCATACAACTAAGCTACTTTGGTGGGCAGGAAGTGGCAAGGTGAATGCAAAGTTGTAAATGGGTGAGGCTTGCTGATTGTAATTGTTCGCTAAAAGTTGGTATAACTCACATTGCCAGCACCAAGAAGGAGAAAGGTAAAATTACATCATTAAGGCCTTGTTGGCTGTTGATCTGGCAGAAAAACAAGAGTGGCAAAGAGGCGGCCCTTCTGGAAAGTGAATCTTATGAAGACATGTAACTTGCCTGTTTGGAATTGTTGAGGAGCATTAAAGCCAATCTCGTCTTTTTTGAAAAGTTGTTTAAAGTTACAAATTGCTGATGCTGTGATACAGGACGTTGTTAAATGTTGATGTTGCAGAATGACCAGGGGCAAAGAAGCTGCCCTTCTGGAAAGTGAATGTTCAGAGGAAGAGTGCCTTGCTACATGAAGGTGTTAAGGAGCACTAATGTGAATATTGCCTTTCTGGAAAATTGATAAAAAGCACACAGTTACAAACTGTCAAAGCTGAAATAATAATTTTAGTTGTAAGTAAATCTAAAACTTCAAAAGCCCATTTGAATGTTGAATAGTATGGGGCAGGCGAGTAGACCTGCATGGGGAGCCCCTGCCGAAGTTGACCTGGTTTGGGAGTAATCCAGGTAGAAGCAGAGGTGCTGTGAAGTCCTCCTGACAAAGATATAAACTGTGATTTATGATACTATAAAAAGAGACTTGAGAAGTGCTAAGAAGAAGCTGTGTTTCTTTAACCCTGCCAGAGGTGGTTTCTTTGAAGCTTCTTTAACATTTATACGTTGTGGCAAAGCATCCTGACCCAAAACACCATTGCTGCTATTTGATGAAGTGGAAGCCATTATTCAAGGAAGAAGGGAAATGGTTCTGTTGGGTTGAACCTTGGTTAAGCGAACTTTCTTTTGACAAAGTGAAGGAGCTATGAATTGAATTCGAACTTTGTTGTAAAACTTGATTTCCTTGTTTCTTTTTGTTGAACATTGGAACTGAATCTAACCTGAAACCTGGGGACGGGGAGTTCACCGCGGTTATACAGAGACTGAATATATTAGAAACACAATTGTTGATATTGTTGTGAATTGCCAGGTTTCTTCTTGTTTATTTTATGTTTCTGTGTGAGGGCCATATATCCTTCCTTGGAGTGTTTCCTTTAGTTTTTGATAGGCAAGGAAATCCTCGTCAGAGTAGGGATAGTGAGGCGTTTGAAACTTAAAATTGAATAAAATGGCATATTTTGAGAAATCATCCAAAAGTTGTCCACCTCACATTTCTGACCCCTCTCACTGCGTACTGGTGAATCGAGTTGCCAGAGCACTCAATCAAATCTCCCAACGATTCCATGATAGGAAATAAACATGGGTGGTAGTATCGACCGCCGGGGCCCATTGCATGTCATCTGATCAGTGGGGCGACCTGACGGCTCCAACCTGTACAAATTGAGAACTTCCAGATAGGAAAGATGAAAATCTGTCCAGGACACTGTCCATGCAAGCTGTTTAGGTTTGTAGAAGAGACCCACGGTTGATCATGTCGAAACCCGCGGATAGATCCAAGCGCTCAAACACACAGGCTCCTCCTACATCTAGCACATGAGACTGTCAACCACAATCTGTAAGGTTGCCGTCTCTGTACCATAGCCAGGATAAAACCCAGAGTGATAAGGCCTCAGTAAATGGAAAAAAGCAAGAAGCAGCATACTGCATAAGACTCCATTATTGTCCCCAAACTCACCCAGTGGTGTGAGTTCTGTTAGTTAGGTGTCTTGATGTTTAATGCCTGAGCTTTGAGGTGCTCGGAAAGATGATGGAGCGAACCTCGGGAGCCCGTACATTGTTTGTTCTCGTGAAGGCATGGGTAGTGTGGATCTGTGTCTCCTGTATGTGGCCAGTGAGGAGAGACTAATTGTGTCTCAGAGTACCGCCTTTGACACATGGGCAATCCTGTGTGATTCAGTATGATCTCTTCTACTGCTGAAAGGTCCTGAACAAGCGATCCTTTCAGACGGACTAATTTAGGGATGTGGTGAGAGCCTCTCTAATTCTGACCGTTGCCGTCCTTGCACCTTTTACATGCAAGTCCCGTCTGCTGGTTCTGTGGAGGTGGAGTTATGGCATTTCATGTGTTCTGGTTACTGCTCTCTGACCTCTTCCAGAGTCATTTGCATGGCTGCAGTGGGATGACCTCTCGGGTGACTAACCAGATTTACTGTCAATCCTGAGACGCACCTCTGTTCGTGCATGACCTACACGCCTCAAGTCCCTCAGCCGATTGGACATGGGAAGTGGGTCATGAAGTTCAGGAAGGATGCCTTCGACTCCACTCTCGGGGCGGTAGAAGGTCGGTGCCAGCACATGTCACTTGGAGTTTCAAGAATGCGGCAAGTTCTGGTTTCTCCATGAATACGAATTTCCTAGTCAATTCATTGCTGATTATATTATTATTAGGGTAATTAATGAGGGCGGACATAGTGTATGGAAGCAGCAGCACTTGCCTTGGCACTCCCGCCACCCTGGAGGCTTTGCGCTTACTCCTAACATGGCTCCTGGCCATGTAGCACTCAAAAACCCAAGCACTTCATTTGTGGTTCACCCATGAGCCCGGACTCCCCAGCTTTTATGCCCTCTTCCTTGCTGCACTTGCACGTTCTGAATACTCACAAGGCATAGTAGGATCGTCCTTTCTTCTTTTTCCCTCCACTGCATTTATTCAATATTGTGTTTGTAATGTGTTTCACTCCCTTGTTCCCTCCCCCGCCCTGTGGGCGCTTTGAAACCGTATTTGACTTGCTGTATAAGCGGCTAACAACAAGCAAACGATAAAATAAATAAGGAAGGGGAAGCAGAGAAGCAGAGATGCAAAGGATGGGGGAGGAGGAGGGTGGGCTATTCGGCAACCAGCGGAAGTGTTAGGGAGAATTCTCTGTTTAGGCTGAATTTCCTAACCTAGTGAGTCCCCCAGCAGCTTTGCTGGATTTTTGGGGTTTATTTTGTTCTCCTGCCAAGAGTGAGACTCTTTTACCCTCACTCTTGGACATGATTTGAGTGTGTTTCTTTGAATCTAGAAGTGTTTAATGGGCTATGGGGTCTTTTACTCCATAGGGTTTCATGTGTTTTTGTGATGTGTGTTACACAGCACCCTCAGTGCAGTGACACAGGGGTGTCTTAGTGACCCCCCAGTATAGACTCCATACCATGGGACTGACTACTGTCTCCCAGGGCATGTAAAGTCACCATTGACTTTACTAGTCTCAAATTCTGAACAGAACCAGTACAAACCATCATATTGTGGACGTACTGGCCGGGGCAATTCGACTGCCCCAGAATCTGTTAGTCGAGGGGGCACGTCTCCGTCCCCCCTGATCGAGTTTTGGCTGGTGGCAGTGGATACTACTTTTTATATTCGACCGCAAATATATTCCTATGGGATTTTCCCATTGTTCGAGGCTACCAACTTTAATTATTTAATTCCTATAGCCTCGAACATACCACCGGTTTATTTAATTAATATTAATTCTCCGGTTGGTATTTTTTTTGCCAAGACTCGGTTCTAAAATGGCGTTTGTGTTCTCTTCTGTGACTCCAACCCAAGTCGAGCCCTTTGTTCCACTTTTGGCGGGCTTCTCCACAGAAGCCTCCAAAAGTGGTGCCACTCTGTCTGGGTACCACAGGGGGTGTCGGAGGGGGTTTAGGCACCCTGGACTGAGTTGCCTAGGCAACTCAAGTCGCACTGCATCCTGATTGGCCCAAGTGGTGAGCCGGCCGGCCACCACTTAGCATGTTTGAGTGACAGCTAAGCTGAATTAATGGGGGTTTTCTGCATAAAATCAGGGCTTTGGGGACTGGAACTTTAGAAGTCACCACAGGACCTAAGAATCCGACGAGGGAGAAGCTGAGCCAACCTGGTACGACGACACCACCGGTGGAGCCCTGCTGAACCGTCTCACCACTTTTCCCAACGACAGAGGAGATCTCCAGCCCGGAGAGTCTTCTTCCTTCGACTGGTGGGGATAACCAGTCTGCTTCCTTTTTGGCTTCCTGGAACAACTTGTGGCTGCCTTGCCTGTGCCAAGCACCCCGGCATCTGGGATACCACGGTTCACCACTACCGCAAATCCAAGGGTAGTACCTTTAACCGGAAAACTCTGCGGCTGGTTTCTTCCCTGGCAGTGCAACGACCTTCATCTTTCCTCCACGTCGGGATCTCCTCTTCCTCTGGACGAAGCCGCAACTTGCACCCGCTGCCAGGAACAACTGCCCCTGCTGGAGGATACTTTCCACCTAAGGTACCGTGTTCCGCCTGGCTTCCCTTGCAACCGACTGTACGGGGTAGATTTAGCCCCCGGCTTTCGAACCTGGGTTAGCCTGGGACACCCTGGCTAAACTTTTCTGAGCCTAACTAAAACTTTTCTGAACTCCCTGCAAGACTTGTTAAGCCTGTTGTCATTGTGTGATCTTGGGTGCAATTGTGCCCTGCTCTTTCCAAGAGTGGGCCCGGCCTATGGACTTTGGCTCATAAGTAACTTTTGACTTTCCGGCCTTGCTTAAGAGTTCCTAAGTATTCGTGTGGTGTATTTTCCTACATTCCGCCTTTTTCGTTACCTTATTGGAGTGCCATCTATAGTTAAGCACTCACCTCTGTCTGGAAATAAGTGGTGTTAACTAAGACTTGTCTGATAAGGAATAAGGGATGTATATATAATAATAGTAACTGTGTTTAGAGTAATTTACAATATTAGTGCTGGAGTGTTTCAATAAGTGTGTTTTTAAATAAATAATTATATACCTTGATACCAAAGCTCTGGTCAGTGTTTGCTTGTGCTATTGTATCTGAGTGCCTATTGTGTATACTTTGCATACTGCCTAACTCTTCTTGAGGGAAGTCTGACTGCTCAGCCACAGCTACCAGGTAAATCTGGGTGGTACAGACTGCTACAAAGTGGGTTTACTGCCAACACCTGTAGTCCTAAATCTTTTGCGGTGGTCCCCAAGGGAACTGCACAGGTTTCTGCCTAACAGGAAGGAACAGGGGGGAGTAGATCCCCCCACATCTCAGTGTAAGTGGGCAGTTAGTGGGTGTGGACCTAGGGGTTAGTGAGGAGTGTCTTGAGCTCCTTCCTGAAATGGGGAAGCGAAGGGAAGAGTCTGGTGTGGATGGGGAGGAGGTTCCAGAGTCTCGGGGCGTATGCAGAGAACCATTATTTCCTTTCTGCAGAGTTTAAGATGACTTCTCTTTTAAGCTTTGTGACCTCACTTATATTTTAAACATTTTAGCCTTCTATTGTAACTGTTGGGGAGAATTCTCAGAAATATGCTAATTCCCTTCTACCTTGGAGACCGCAGCTCTTTTGCTGGACTTTAGGACTTTTAATTTTTATCCTGAAGAGTGAGACATTTTTCCCCACTCTCTCATGCATTTCTCTTTGATTTTAAACACTGTTTCTTTTGGTTTTGGAGTCCAGCAAGCTCCATACGCATCATCTTCTTACATTGTGATCCACAGCACCTTCAATGCAGTGGCACAGGGAAGTCTCTCACGATTTCCCCAAGTTTTAAATACCTTCTCTTGGTTAAAGAGCAAGAGCAGTGAAGTAAAATTGACTTTACTTACCTTTTCGTAACTTTCTAGACCCAGCACACCCTATCTTCATAGAGTGCTGAAGGGGTTACTTAGTACCCCCTTCATCTACTTTCTCATGTGGAATGTTTATGTTACCCTTTCTACAATTAATGTTTGGTGGCAGTGGTTTACCTTTTCCTACCATTCTGTGTTTTTACTGCGGGCTTCGTTTGCAGCTGCAGTATTGCACCCATGGGTGCCCATTTCGTAAAATTGGCCCAGGTCTTCTTTTTTCGCCAATTCTTGTTGGAAAGGCCCTTCTTGAGATTTACTCTGCGTGGCCAAACCAGGTTTGGTCCCTTTGCTCATTTTTTCCTTGGTGGGATTCACTGGTGAAGCCCACCTCTGGCTCCAGCGTGTCTGGCAGGGGCAGAAAGTGAGGGAGGTGCCCGAAACTCCCTGTGCTTAGTCTCCTTGGTTACAGGAATACACCCAAAGGTGATTGGCCGATAGGCTGTCCGTTGAAGGACAGCCAACCTGCTGTGTGAGTGACACCTAGGCTTGCAAATGGATGGGATAGACCTGCATAAAAGACAAGGTCTTTTGCAAGAAGGCAGAGTCGATCACTGGACGAAAGGAATCCGAAGAAGAACTTGGAAGAGAAGCTTGCTGCAACCCCTGGACCGTTTGTTTGCCCGGTGACGCCCTGCTGGAGTGCGGAAGCTCTGAATTTGCCTCGGCTAGAGAAGCCCTGCGAAGGACGACTTCTCCCCTTGGGTTGGTGGGACCAATAGACCCCAAGACTAATTCGACCGGAAATCCTCTTTGCTGGCTGTACTTCCATTGCTGCTACGGGAACCAAGTGCTAGGGGACAGGAACACCAGCATCGAGTGCATCGTTTTTAAGCCGGACCCGAGCTCCAGGAAGATCCTCCGGACTCCCTTGAAACGGGGCTGATCAAGCCTGAGCCACCTCAACAGACTGCTCGACCCCAGAAGCAAGGCAAGCGTACAAGGTGTCCAAGAACCACAGTGGTGCTATTTGCGAGAAGCTGAAACCATGTAGTGGCGCTGATCTGAACTTTGCCAATTGCTGCTGCCGACCTTCAAATCGTAGTGCAGGAGTCTCGAGACCTCCTCCTTCTTGTCCCCACAACTGAGGGCCAGGAACAACAGGATCTGCAGGAACTACAACAGGAAGAGAAGCCAGCTGGAACCATTTCTTCAGACCTAAGGTAATGTGAACCAAGGGGTGCTTACCTCCTTGTTGTGTAGCTTGCTTGCTCTCAGTTGAGACTTGCATTGGCTGCCCTTTGCAGAGTTGCTTGCAGCTTTGCCTATCACAAGCCTTGTATTTTAACTATCCCTCCAAAAAGTCCTACATACCTTACTTGTATAGCTGGGAAAGGTTTAATCTACATTTCATTGGGGGGGGGGGGTTCAAAAGTGCTTTCCTTCCCTAACCTTTTCCTTTTTGCTACAACTTCAGCATTACCATATACGTTTTGCTTCCTGACTACGTATTATATTATATACTATGTATTTAAGCCTGTACATACATCTAACCAGCGCCACAATGCCTTTGGGCTGCTGTGCGCTCAAAAAATGTGAATAAATAAATACTTGTGAAAAGTGATATATTAATGTCCACAGTGTCCTAGCTAGTGAAGTCACCTTAGGGTGTAGGAAAATCTGTGTGCCATCCCAAAAGGGTATCTACTTACTTTATTGAACTGAAGGAGTGTATTTTCAAGTGTATTTTTATTTTTCCCAATTTCTCCCTTCTAAAGAAGGCTTATTTCAAAACTGACTGTTAAATTGATAAATCATTATTTAATCAAGAAACCTTGAGTACAAGTGTTATTTGGATACTTGTCACTGTGAAACTCGGTGCAACCCTACATCTCATATTGACCCCTTTTGAGATGATTGCAAGGAGGGTTGTTTTGCAAACACACTGCGCACACAAACAGTATAAAGGTAAATTGATTTGTAGTTTAATCAAAAGATGATGCAGCCTGACACGTGTTTCGAGCGACTGGCTCTTCTACTGAGGCTGCATATTAGATATACAGTAATTAAATCAAATACAATTGGAACCGTGGTGCGTAGAGCAGACCCAACCATGAAACAAGCAGTTAGGTGGACCAATCCGACCAATGCAAGAAACCGATAAAACCATAATATGACGACAAAGTAGTGCTGATAATTGCATTGTGACAGGTGAAACAATTCTTAGAAAAAAGATATGCGACCCATATGGTGTAAATATTTCCAATTCGGGCATTGCCAGAGGTCTTCAGATATTAATTCTGCCGGATTTTGAAGATCCAGCTGATAATGACCTTCCTACAGAATGGGAAGCAAATATAGCAGCTATTTCAAACAATATGCTCAAACTCCTCATTGAACATGCGAGTAGGGAACATGAACGCATTGTTGTTCAAAAAGATGCATTAAAAGAAGAAATAGGACTATTTGACGCCCCCAGTGCTACGATTGACAAAAATGACAAAACACCCGTCTACGTAGACATCAACATGAAGTCAAAGTTTGCAAATCTTGCAAATTTTCCCGGGACGATAGAGATTATCGAGACAATATACGTATCAACCAAAATATGATGAAGTCTCTCGGTCAAGAAACAGTAGCACTGTGTCTACACCTGCCAGCTCTGAAGTAGATAGTGATGGTGAAAGACCAGACAATGACGGAGACCCCACCAATGCATTAACTAGTACAGATTTGAATCCCTCTGATGACTCTGAGATCACATCAGGCGAACATGCCACGACTACGCAACCCACTCCTTTTTTAGAACAGATTCGAAGATACAAAAAAGGCAACCGTCAAACTGCCATAGCGGCCATGAAAAAAGTCAGGTTCCAGACACCTCTGGTCACAAATACCACAACCACAGACCCAAGCCTCGGGGCACAAGGGGTGGTCAAGCCCCTCCCACCCAACGCAGAGTAACCGGGGCATCCTATCGGCAAACATTGAGGAATCAGGTCAGATAGTTCCAATACACAATTTGAGAAGCTATCCTCTCTCCTCTGATGAAGGCGTTGTCCTGAACAAAGGATTGTCGTTCGCTCCAACCGGAACTAACGAATATGTTCAGTTCTCCAGCATGAGGTCTGGCATGGATTCACATGCTCATGAATATTCCCCGTCGTCAGGCTGGGAATCCTTGGTAAAGAATAAATCAGTATCAGTTTTGTTTCTGATCTGTCTTTCTTAGTAGTAACCAATCACTGGTCTCTGGGTCATAATGCCTCCAGCAAATGACTGCCCTCTCCCTAAGCCCGCCCCTGGTAGCCATCCTCAGATTTTTACCGCACGTTCAAGTGTTGGGAGTCCTCGTGCTATAGCTCTCGAGCTTTTACTGCATTTTGCGATTTTTTTTTTTTTTTTTTTTTTCCGAAGAGTTTAATCATTTTTTCGGTCAATCGAGCCTCAAGCTCCACCGTTTCTACTTCCGATCAATGGGGACCCGTTTTGGAATTTTCTACGCCCCGCAAGGGTGAAGTTTTTGTCGAGTTATGCTTCTTGGAGGATTCCAGAAGATCTGAGGCCTACCTCGTGGACATGGCCTAGGACAAGGGAAGCTCGACACCCAGATCCAAGCTGTTCAGGAACTGCCCTGGATGCGGATTACAGAATGTTTTCAAGGAGGATGAGAATTCGAGATCTCTACTGCCTTCACGAAGACAAGACGCACGTGGAAAAGGACTGTGTGTTTTGCAAGAACCTGTCAGAACGGACTATGAGGGATCGTCGGTCTCGCCTCGCCAGCTGGCTGGAGAAGGGCCCAGCAGGTGAGAAGAAAAAGTATGAGCGGTCTTCTAAGTCCTGTGAGGATATCCCGGCGACAGGGGCCCAACAGAAGGCAAAGCACCGCGAGTCTGCGGGCACCGGGAGCGCCAAAGGGTTGGGCTCCTCGGCTGCCAGGCAGGGTGCACTTTCACCAATGCCATCAACCACGAGCCAATGCTCTGGCTCGGGGAAGAGAAAATCCGAGAACCCGGCTAAGCTTCTGGAGAGGTCCTGGTCGATCTCGAAGGGATCAGCTGAGGGGGAGCGAGCCGGTGACCCCTCCCTCAAGGTGAAGGCCTCAAGCGCGCCAAAGGTGGTGAAGGCCTTGATTCACCCGGTGAAGGCCCCTATCGAGGGAGTTGCGGCGGCCCTGGCGAAGCCTGTGGAGGCTGACCCAGTGGAAGCGACCTCGGGGCCCAGAGTTTCCCTGCCGCCACAGAGGGAATCCTCTTTTCGGCCCATCGATAAGACCCCTGTGATGACCCCAGTGGAAAAAGAGGGGGGGCGGTAGCCGTCAGGGACACGGATACAGCCTCTGAGGAGGAACTGGTTGAAGTCGTGAAGGGCCTCAACAAGAGGTTCGAGGAGGTCCGGTCCCACGGGCGGAACCCTGAGGAGGCGGACGAAGAGAGCGACGGTGGCGCCGACGGTGGCGCCGACGAGGCTCTCCTGGAGGAGGAGCAACCATCGCGCCCGTCGCAGCCACTGCCCGAGCCTCAGGACAACTCGGTGGCCATTTTGATGGCAATCCAAACCTTATGCACAGAGATAAGGACGAGATTGCCGCTAACCCCAACGGACGACCCAGCAGAACCGGTCCCATCGGGAAGCCCTCCGAACAAGCGGAGGAGAGTTCATCCCCCCCCCCGCTTTTCCCGCCCTCACGGCCCGCTCAGCCTTCATCTCCTTCCCCTGATCCTAGGGATGACACGGGAACGGATACGGCCACGACGGGGACGGATGACGACGGTGGTGACTACAGGATGGGCCTTCCATCACCACTCCCTCAGGCCTCCCCGCATGACGAAATTGGCTCCTTCCACGCCATGATTGCCGGGGCATCCAAGCTTTTTCGGCTCTGCCTGGAGGAACAGAAGAAGGAAGGTTTCCTCTATCAGCGGTGCGAGGCCAAGAGGAAGACGGTCCTCGCAATACTGTTGATTAACGATACCTGGGAGGAGGGACTTGCTCTCCTGAAGAACCCGTCCACGACGCCTGCCAAGTACCGGGTCCCGGATTCCGCCCCTTTATGTCTTAGGGCACAGTCGACCCTGGATTCGGTCGTCTAGGCGGCGGCCAAGAAGAAGGCGGAGTGGGCGTCATCCTCAACTTCGACCTCCCCACCCGACGGCGAGGGGAAGAAGCTGCACGCCGTGGGACGACGAGTCATCTCGTCTGCGGCGACAACAATTAAGGCGGCCAACGCCCTAGCAATTGTGGCCCGCTACGACAGGGAGTTGTGGTACAAGATCGCTCCCCTGCTGGACTTCCTACCGGATGACAAGAGGTCGGAGGTCCTGGAGATCCTGCAGGAAGGTGAGGTGCCGTCGGACAACGCCATAACGGTGGCCACGGACATCGCTGACACTGGATTCTGCCAGTTGGGCAACAGTGTTTGCCTTCGACGGCGGGGATGGCTCAAGGCAACTGATTTCCGCCAGGACGTGCAAACCAGAGTTTTGGACATGCCCTTCGACGGGAACAACCTGTTTGGAAAAACAGTGGATGAGTCAATTCAGGCCATCAAGACCGACAGAGACGGCTCGGGCCTTGGGAGTGTTGCAGCAACGACGGCCGCCCTTTCGGAACGCCGGAGGCAGACATGGTGCCTCCAAGGGATCCGGCGGCAGCTCCTCGACGTACCGCCAGGCGGCCCGCTCCTCGTCGCAGGAGGCCTACAGAGGACGCGGCAAGTCAGGAGGATCTCGTCGTCGCCAAGGAGGGCAAGGCCGTCTCCAAGCAGGACTGAACCGGCCGGAGCGTCGGGCCCCCTCCTGAGCACCCCGGTGGGAGGACGGCTGGTGAAGTTCGTCAGCGTGTGGGTGTCCATCTCCACCGACCGTTGGGTGCTGGTTGCCCTGGCCAACGGGCACACTCTCGAATTTCTAAGGAAGTGCCCCTGCATTCCTCCCATGGCCAGGAAGGAAAATCACATCCCTCAACTGCTGTTAGAAGTAAGGGCGATGCTCAGGAAAGGTGCCATCAAGCTTGTTCCCAAGAGGCTCCGGGGCTCCGGAGTATACTCGAGGTACTTCCTCGTCAGAAAGAAGACAGGCAGTTGGAGCCCCATCCTGGACCTGCAGCGGTTAAACAAATACATCGAGGCGCAAAAGTTCAGGATGGTCACTCTCCAGCATGTGCTGGGACAGCTGGAGGAGGGATACTTCCTATTGTCTCTGGACTTGAAGGATGCTTACTTCCACATCCCCTTTCTAAATGGACACCGAATGTTTCTCAGATTTGTAGTCCAGGGGCAGCACTACCAATTCAAGGCCCTGCCATTCGGGCTGAAGTCGGCACCTATGGTGTTTACCCCTCTCACCAGTCTCATCCGTCCAAGGACAAGAGAACTCGCCGTCGAACACACAGCAGAGACCGTCCAACTTCTCACGGACCTGGGATTCTCCATCAACTACTCGAAATCCCACCTGGTCATGTCGCAGGTCGCACTGCTTCTGGGAGCCAAACTCGATACAGTGACGCGATTCGCCTCGCCGTCGGAGGAAAGGACGAAGGCCATCTTGGGCAAGTTGCAGCGCCTGCTGGCCACGGATGTGGCCAGGGTGAGGTCCATCAAGGCCCTGCTTGGAATGATGTCCTCATGCATCTACCTGGTGCGCCTGTGCAGGCTACAGATGCGTTCTCTCCAAGAGTTCCTCGACGCCCGTTGGACACAAGCGACGGGCATCTTCGAAGACAGGATCCCGCTCAACGAGGCTTTCCGCCAAGCGATCCGATGGTGGGGCACCCGCGCGCATCTCACGGCAGGCAAGGACTTTCAGACCCCGGTACATCAGGAGACGGTGACAACTGACGCCTCCCTGGGGGGATGGGGAGCACACATCGGATATCGTCACGCGAGAGGCCTTTGGCTCCCGGAGGAGAGGTCACTCCACATCAACATCCTGGATTTCGAGCAGTGTTCTGGGCCCTCAGGTCGTTTCTCCCGTCCCTCAAGGGCAAGGTGGTGAGGATCTTCACCGACAACACCATCACGATGTTCTACATCCGGAAGCAGGGAGGCACCAGATCCCCAGCCCTGTCCAAAGAGGCCCAGGATCTGTGGCACTGGGCCGTCGCCCAGGGGATGTTTCTGGTGCCCTTCCATCTAGCAGGAATAAAGAACGTCATTGCTGACTCACTCAGCAGGGAGCTGCACTCATGCCATGAGTGGGAGCTGCGTCGGGATCAGGTGGATCGACTTTTCCAACAATGGGGCAAACCCCAGATCAACCTGTTTGCGACGGTGACAAACTCCAAGTGCCAGAGGTTCGCCAGCAGGTTTCCCCAGCCGAGGAGCATGGGCGATGCTTTCTCGTTCCCCTGGGACGGCCTGTTCCTATATGCGTTTCTTCCGTTGCCGTTGCTGCTCCGACTCATCAACCAACTCAAGAGGTCCCGGTGCAGGATGATCTTCGTCGCACCGGCGTGGCCGAGACAGATCTGGTTCCCGGACCTTCTGAACTTGTCAGCGTCCCGCCCAGTCAGACTGTCGACGGATGCAGATCTTCTCTCCAGAGAATGAGGCGCCATCCTCCATCACGACCCGGAGTCGCTGAACTTTCAGGCCTGGCTCCTGCAGCACTAGAGTTTGGAGGGTACGATATCCTGGCGGACTGCAAGGAGGTGCTTGCAAAGGCCAGGGCGTCCTCAACTCTGAAGTGTTATGGACACAAGTGGAAGAGGTTCTCTGTCTGGTGCTGCGCACAGAAGATTAACCCTCTGCGAATTACGGCCCCTCAAGTGCTGCCGGACCTGCTGTCACTAGCCAAGGCGGGGCTAGCTCACGCTTCCATCAAGATCCATCTTGCAGCGATTTCACGTTAGACCAGAACTACGGGATGGTCATCCCTGTGGTCTCATCGCCTGGTGAAGGAATTTATGAAGGGACTGTTCCGATCGTTCCCATCGGTGAAGGCCCCGGCCCCGGCGTGGGAGCTCAACGTGGTGCTGACCAGGCTCATGGGGCCGCCATTCGAGCCTCTGCATTCGGCACCATTAAATTTCTGTCGTGGAAAACAGCGTTCCTTGTGGCCATCACCTCCATTCAGATTCAGGCCCTATCCTGCAAGCCTCCATTCTTGACTTTCCACGAGACGAGGGTAGTGCTCAGGACGCACCCCTCCTTCATGCCCAAGGTGCCGTTGGACTTCCACCTCAACGAGCCCTTGGTGTTGCCAGTTTTCTTCCCGTTGCCTTTGTCGCCGGCCGAGAGGACTTTGCACTCGCTGGATGTAGCTGGAGCGCTGAAGTTCTACGTGGACCGCACAAAGAGTTTTCGGAAGACATCACAGCTTTTTTGTGAACTTTGGACCTGTGAATCGAGGGAAGGCCCTCTCGAAGGCTTCCATTTCCAGATGGCTCTCCGGCTGCATCATGCACTGTCATCGGTTGGCAAACCGACCGTTGCCCGGCCATCCGAGAGCCCATTCGACCAGAGCGATCGCTGCTACTACGGCGTTCTTGTCTGGTGTGCCCCTTCTGGACATCTGCAGGGCTGCTACGTGGAGGTCGACGCACACCTTCATGAAATTCTACTGCGTCGACCGGGATTCCAGGGAAGAGTCCTGGGTCGGCCAAGCAGTGCTGTGCAACCGGTTCGCCTGAAGGTGGGCCTGGTGAGGAGGTAAGTGTTGCTTAATGTTGAGTTTATGTAATGCTTAATATTGAGCCTTTTGCCACCTCCCGTGGTTGTGTATGTGTATACTGCTAGGTATTCTTATATTCATGAGCATGTGAATTCATGCCAGACCCCCATGCTGGAGAAGGAACAAGTTACTTACCTGTAACTGTTGTTCTCCAGCATGGGTCTGGCATGGATTCACATGCGAACCCTCCCTCCTACCACTCTGCGGCTCTTCACTTGGTCATACTGCCACTTAACGTGCTACCAAATCTGAGGATGGCTGCCAGGGGCAGGGTTTAGGGAGAAGGCATTCATTGGCTGGGGCAGTATGACCCAGAGACCAGTGATTGGTTACTGTCTTTCTTTACTACTAAGAAAGACAGATCAGAAACGAAACTGATACCGATACTGATTTTTTCTTTACCGAGGATTCCCAGCCTGACGACGGGGAATATTCATGAGCATGTGAATCCATGCCAGACCCATGCTGGAGAACAACAGTTACAGGTAAGTAACTTGTTCCATCCAGATAGACCTGTTCAAATTTATTCGTAAAATAAAATAAAAAAAATATTTCGCAACTCAAGTTAATTACTTTAAAACTAAGCCCCAACCACCTCTCCTTTCAGACATGACACTACGGAGCATGCTCAGCACACACGTGCTCATGTCCCTTCATGAATGTGAGCATGACCCGAGTATCAATGTCTTGGACCTACTCCAAGATTTCAATATTCAGCAGCAAAGTTTGAAAATAAGAGTTATCAACCAAATCGAAATGTGTACCTGTGTTTCCTAAAGACAACCTCATTGACACATTTCACCAAGCAGTCCTTAATGACATTCATAAAATGCAAGACACTTCCAAGAGGAAGAATATATGTAAACACAAGCAAAAGGCTCTGCGTAAGCTAGCATCCAATGATCACTTAATCATCAAGTCGGCAGACAAGGGTGGCAATGTGGTTATTATGGACAAAGCGGACTACATTGGGAATGGAACATCTGAACTCCCCTGGATGCTATGAGACAATGGCATCCAACCCCACACCTCACTTACGAGCTATAGTGAACACACTAGTGTCCAATTGGTATACTAGCGGTCTGATAACCGATGTGGAGAAACAATTCCTAATTGTTGGTGGCCCAGTCATGCCTACAGCCTATTTTCTACCCAAGATACATAAATCTTTCACTAAAATACCAGAAGGCAGACCGATCTTGAGTGGTGGCGGTGGCATTTTTGTGCCCATGTCAATTTATATTAATAAATGTCTTGCACCCCTGGTAAACACCATTCCTACTTTCATTCGTGATACCATGCACATCTTACACACACTCGACCAGCTTTCAGTGTTGCTAAATCTGTTATTAGTGACGCTTGATGTGAAAGCTTTATACACCTCAATCGATCATCAGCAGGCAGTTGCCAGTGTTGAGTACATTTTTCGCGAACATTCGCCTCATTCTTTGAACATATTGAGTTGGTTAAAGATTTTATTATGTGCACTTTCTAACAATGTGTTTTTTATTTAACAACACCTATTGACAACTAATAGGTATAGCGATGGGAGCTAGCTATGCTCCAGCTCTTGCAAATCTATATATGCACCACTATCAGCAGCAGATTGTTTTCTCTAATGTTACATTTCTGCCGCAAATCCATATGTGGAAAAGATATATGGACAATTTGATTCTGATTTGAAAAGGTTCTTTTGATCGTCTTAATGAATTTGTGCTTTATTTAAACACTAACAATTGGGGCATTCAATTTACACATACCTTTAGCTTTACTAGCATCAATTTTCTTGGATCTATCAATTAGCATTTCTGATAACAAATTTGCAACCAAGACTTACCGGAAGTCTTCATCAGTCAATGCAGTATTAAATGCGTCTAGTTGTCACAAGAAATCAGTCACAACCAACATACCTAAAGGGGAATTTGTCCATGCCAGACGTAATTGCTCATTAAATGAGGACTTTGTTACAAAATGTGCATCAATACGACAGCGATTCCTGGCAAGAGGTATGACAAAAGCCTCCTTGACAAAGCCGAACAGGAGGTCAAATGCATGAAGAGAAGGGATTTGCTTACTCCTAAAGAACGTTCACATAGTACACAGTCACAAACTCAAATCTATTACTATATACAATGCAGATAGTGCTAGTCTGTATAATACAGTCAAGACATTGGCGCCTTCTCCAGTTAGACAAAGATATCAGTCCATGGTTAGATGCTGCACCTACCTTCATTTACACCAAAGCCAACAATCTTGAAAACATTCTTTCACCCTCCTTTATGTTCATTCAAAAACATAAACATACTTGGCTATATCAGCCACTCAACAAAGGTTTTCACAATTGTGGGGGGTGTTCGATGTGTGCCTACGCAAATGAAACTTCTAAAATTGAATTTGGCTTTGGCCACACACAAAACGAACGCTTTCATCAACTGTAACACAAAATGTTGTGTATATTGTATTTTATGTATATGTGGACAGCGCTATATTGGCAGTACCATTCATCCTTTGAAAATCAGAATAAGGGAGCACGTGTCATCCATCTCTCAAATTGATTCCAAATACCCCCTGTCCGTACATTGGCAACAAGCCCACCAAATGGACGACAAAGCACTGATCCAATTAGCTGGCATGGCTAAAGTCACCTTTCCTCAACGAGGTGGCAACCTTGTTCTCAAATGAAGGCAATTGGAAGCCCGTCTTATCTGCCAATGCCCTACTGTTGCACACGTTCTCAATACGGACCACAAGCTATCTGCATTTTTGTGATCATGCATATCATGTATTCTTTTATTTTTTATTTTTATTTTTTAAAATAATTTTAATAATTTTTCAACACAACCAGCAATACAAACCAAACACGCAGTGCAATCCACAACTATTACATTAACATCAATTGGTCTTTGCTCACTGCCCCCCTGATCCCACCCCCCTTTACGAGCCTGTTTGACCTTCACTCTCACTATCTACTGCACGCGGCAGGGCGTCATTTTCATCAGATTCCTCTGGATCTAATATTGTTCCAAATAGTCCAGATATCAATGTTTTCCATGCCATCAGGGTACCCACTTCTTCCTCCCAAGACATGCTACTTGCCTCTTGCCATACCACCGTTTCAGCCTCCGCCCATTTCTGTAATTCCTTCTACCACACCTCCGCCCGTGGCTTATGACACTTTTTCCATCGCATAGCTATCCTTCGCTTTGCTAGCACGTACGCCAAGTCTTTTAGTTTCCCAACATGCTTCAGTTTTCGTGGCCTAGGGAACCCTCCCAACAGGCAGGCCCAGGCCGTGTCTACATATCATGTATTCTTAATAACACAGTCTTCCTACCTCCTTAAATATGTAATTTTATCCTTTACCCAATGTTGGCCATCCATTTAGTTCAATTGACCCTAGTTATGTCCATCACTTCACCAGTGCAGATAGGATTTGATCATGAATGCATAATTAGCATTCATATTATGTAGAACACGCCTGTACCAGCAGGATACATCACTACCCCAGCAATGGGTATTGATCTATTTACTTGTCCACCTATTTTTTGGCAATCATGTATATATTGGCTAACTCACTTAGCCTTGATCAGCCGCACTACATGCCTTTAAGTCACTTAATCTATGTCGGTATATACCAGACTCCATGAACTGAACTATAACAAAAGCTTGAGTCCATATGTCTGTTCTCACGCAATCCTTCAGATAATTGTCCCCTTTTTAAACCAATTACCTGGTATTTCCATCCCATCATTACGGCACCTCAATTTCATAAATATTTGACATAGGTGCCTTCTATTTAGCACAATGTCATCAGGTACCAATTATACTTTATTTTAGTGGCTTACTATCTTAATCTAGTCCAAGAAAGTACACCCAAGATGGCGGATACGTTGGCACGCACGGCCGTGCACAGCTCCATGTCAACGTATCCCTATTGTTTAAAATACACAGCAGGAGCAACGGACGGCTTGGCTCCTGCGTCTCGCACATAGCGGAAATGCTAGTAAGCTGAGCACTTGCGCGTAGACCCCTAGAGTGTTCGGAGGTTCTAAGCGTGCACATCTGACCATCTAGACGGTCTCCAGATCAGCTAATTAGTGTGTCGGTTTCGCTTCTTTTTCTGCCCGGAACAGCTGCCCGTCTACCGATACAAATATCTAATCCTCACCTTAGCGGGTCCAATGAAACGTTTAATTTAAAGCCTGCCTTGCAACAGCATATCAAAGGTACGTGCTTATGAATCTTCACAGTCCACAATATTAAATTAAGTACCATATTGGCTGCACAAAGCTGTCTCCCCTATTTGGATACAACACCAACATAACCCAATTTTCTTTGCAGAGGAGCCCACGCTTATAATTAAATTAATATCACACCAATTCATGGGTAAGTGTGCCCAGTTCTGTTGTTTACAATTTACTACATTTCCAGCAACCTATTCCTTTTTGTTCCCTTTGCCACGCAAAATTTAAAAAACCAGATGTTCTTATAATCTTTTCCCTGTAGTGATCGCAAATGGAAGTCCAGAATTAAGGTACCTTACAACGTCCTTGCACTTTATTTGACTAACTGTATGGCCAACATTGCTCCAAATGCTAATTGAGTTCCTTTCTATTCTTCCCACATTTTTCTCCTCAACCTCTGGCAATGCCCGAATTGGAAATATTTACCCCATATGGGTCGCATATCTTTTTTCTAAGAATTGTTTCACCTGTCACAATGCAATTATCAGCACTACTTTGTCGTCATATTATGGTTTTATCGGTTTCTTGCATTGGTCGGATTGGTCCACCTAACTGCTCGTTTCATGGTTGGGTCTGCTCTACGCACCACGGTTCCAATTGTATTTGATTTAATTACTGTATATCTAATATGCAGCCTCAGTAGAAGAGCCAGTCGCTCGAAACACGTGTCAGGCTGCATCATCTTTTGATTAAACTACAAATCAATTTACCTTTATACTGCGCAGTGTGTTTGCAAAACAACCCTCCTTGCAATAATTACCCTGTGGGCAACTTGGCTGGTTCCCACAACTGCATTCGCCTGCAGCCCATCCAAACCACACAAATTTACTCAGTCCTTGCGCTGAACCTCGCTGTCCTTTTTCTGCCAACCTTCTGCCTTCCCCTTTTGAGATGAGCCTGGCTGCTCAGTCACTCTACCAACGTGTTTAGTACAAACTTTTACCAAAGGTTGGGTTACCTATTGCCTAGAGGACAAGGCTGGTGTACTCTCCCACAGGGTTACTACATACAATCTTGGAAATCTGTTTTGGAAAGTCCACTTTCAGTATCTTTGATATTGACATTTTGTTGACATGTGAGCAGTCACAAATTGCATAAAGCAGAGATTGGCAGGTTGTTTTGTACCGTCAACACCCAGCACTCAGCCTGCTTCTTGTTCAGCTTGGCCTGAACAGCAGCCTTAAACTTAGGATGCAGAATTGTCAGAACAGTTACCAGGAGTTCCGCCATAAATATGCACAGTTTGAATTTAAAAATAAAACGTATTAAAGTAACAGTACAGTACAGGCTTCTGTGGGTAGGGTGATGAAGCATGGCAGCACATTATTAATGTCTCCCTTTCCCCCGCGCTCTCCTTCTCTTCATTTCTCTTTCCATTCCCCACTGTTTTGTTACATCTTCCCATCGCCTCTTACCCTTCGTCTCACTCTTTTCTTACTCTGTTTCTTTGTCACTTTCCTCACTCTACCCCTTTCATTCCTCTTTCCAACCTATACCCTGCCACCACCTGCACTTTCTATTCGCCTCTCTCGCACCCTACTCATCCTTCTCTCCTTTACCTTTGCATATCCCCTCCCCGTACCCTTCAATCCTCAGATTCTCCCAGTACATCTCCTTTCAACAGGTGGTGAAGGAACTGAATGACTTTGCCGGCCAGCGGGAGGTGGTGGCTGAAACGCTCATGACCCAGATATGCCTGGATCTGGTGAAGTTCTCGCAGGAAGTCAAGCAGGAGAGGAAGATGGTAATGCAGGAGTGGTGGGAATGTTCTGCCATGCGTCGCACAGCTCGCCTGAGGCCTATATCCTGCGTACCCTATACCTGACCTGGGCTCGGTGGCAACAATGGGCTAGAAAGTATGAGACATCACATGACCTTGGAGAGCTCCTTCCAAACAGTGGTTGCTGACCCTAGTCACCCTGGAGCGTTATAGGTCATCCTTCAAGTGCGTCCCTCTTGCTCTCCCTGCTGTTTTTGCTGCACTATGCACCCCGCTAGCTTGAAGGGTGAGCGGTCACACCAGACCCTGAATAGTCCCTCTTCCACCTCCTGCTTTATCTTGCCACAGCCTGCACAGTGCTAACGGGCCCACCTCTCCAAAGCCCTCTTCCCCTAAATATCACTTGGTTCCTTGAAACTCTGCTGTGGATGGCTAGCTCTCCCAGTGTTGGCCATCTGTGACCGTAAGTCATAATCCGTTCGCCCACCTTCCCGAAGTCCAGAACAGACATGATCTCTGCATCAATGGTGTCGTGCAAAATAATTTTGTGCATATCTTACATTTCTAGCATCTTCAAGAGGGGAGGAGAGCTCAGCAGCATCTGGAGAACAGTTTCAAACAACTGGAAGCCGTGAGTCTTATGCCCATTTTGTGTTTGTGCATGTGTATGTGTATGTGTTTGTGGTGTGCTTGATGTGCTGTAACAGATAGTACATATGCCTCAAAATGATTATTGCATTTCAGAATATTTATTTTCTTGGTGTGGCCAGGTGTAAGAGTTTTGAGTTTCTTCCAACACTGTACAGGATGGCTTCTTCTAGTCTTCAACAAATAGTCTTGGTGTTCACCAAACGTCTCTCAAAAGCCACTGTGGGCAGCATTAGGGTCTCTCTGCACTGCACCAGTGTCTCTGTGCACTGCACCAAGGGCTCTGTGCACCGCGCCACGGTCAGGGTGCGCCGCGCCATGCTCTCAGTGCGACACGCCAAGGTCTGGGTGCACCGCGCCATGTAAGGTCTAGACTCGTGGGCAACCCCTTTGTCTGGGGTGCAAGGGTGTTATGATGCATTTCTAGAACCCGACCTGGTGGACAGATTTTAGGACACCACCCTAGTTGATGAACAGGGAGCTCTGAGAGGTTAGCCAAAGCCCAATCAAGCTAGCGTGGAGAGTGGTCAAGAGTTAATTCCAGGAGCGTGAGTGGCGCCAGGGGCCCTTAATGAGTCCCCGCAGTATGGTACACAATAATTCAGTTTAGACAGCAGAGTATAAAAATCTATTTATTTGTTCTGGGCCTTATGAACACACTGCAAAATGAATCTAACAGGTAGTATTATCGCACAACACTGCTACAAATATATACAATTCACCATACATTAAAATGTACATCAGATAACTTAGACAGCAAAGCAGGTAAGTAATTTAGATGCAGTAGTCAATGATTGGAACCAAATCACAAGGCAATATCCTAACTTAAGAAGCCCAAACACTAAATTGAACAGTAGTACCCAAATTGACCTTTTACAATTGACCTTTTGCACAATTGACCTAATTATAGTGTTCCTAATTGACCTTCTGCACAATTGAACTTTATAAAATTTTAGTTATTTTATATATGTATTGGGTTGGTTTTGGATTATACATATTAGGGGATTGGGTGGGGTGTTGCAGGGGGTTTTGGATTGTGTGTGGGGTTTGCGTGGGTTTCCCACGCACATATGTCCTAATTGACCTTCTAAATTAGGTCAATTCTCCCTTGGTCAATTGTGAAAAGGTCACTTAGTATACAACCATTTGAATTGGGGCATGGTGCACAGAAGTCACAGGGGCCACAAAATGTTTGTCACCAGAACGGTTTCTCTGTAGGAAGGATTTAATAGGCTTGTGGTGGTGATAGGTTCAAACTATTTCAAAGTTCTACAACAGTTTTACCAGAGGTAAGTAAGTGGTCTCCTTTCTTCCAGACCTAATGTTAACCAGTGGCATGAGATCCGACCCAGGTTCGACTACCAAAGGTGAGTGGAATGGAGACCGGAGACAAACAGACTTTGATTTTCCCAGATGTCTTTGTGGATCGTCTGGGGCCCTTTTTTCCAGTGAGTGTTGCCCAGCAGTTGCAGGTTCCAAGATTTGTCCAGTTGAAAGGAAATGCACGATGCAACCCCTTTCGAGAAGAAATCCAGACTCCACTGATGCAGACCCCTTCAGGGCACTTCATAGGTTGGAGGAAGGCGAGTTCCAGGGACTGTCTCCGCACACAGGTGACAAGGCGTCATTCCAGTGGCTGTCGCAGCAGCTGCTCCAAGGCCAGGTTCCCTTGGGGTGGAAAGCTGTAATTAGGTGAAAAGGCTGCTTGTGGTACAGGTTGGTGACCACCAAAGGTTCTGAACTTGAATTTGGAACGACAGCGGTTCTGGTGAGGTAGCCCACGAGAGAATTGATCAGTCCACCGAGTAGTCCAGTGACACTTCTAAAGGCTCTGAAGGGCTAGATCCTTGAGAAGGCGTCGACTAGCTCGTCCCACTAGTCCAAGGGCTGAAGCACCTATAGGGTGGACTACTGGCAACCAGACCAGAAATCATACTTCTTTGAGGGGAAAGGCTAGGCGCACCTCTTGCAAGGATAGCAAGGTTTTATTTTTCAAAGAAAGAGAATGGCATGCCACTAGGGGCATTCTCTCACGAGTGCCATGGAGCTCACTGGTTAGTACTGCTCACTGCTTTAAGGTAAAGCACTTCAGCTTAAGGGCAATTGTCACAAATGATGCAAGCAACATACATTACTAATTCCCTGAGCTCATTAACCCTCCCCTATATACATACCACTCGCTCCATATGGGATGCCAAGTGATTGATCGTTATTACTTTTTAGTCAATCCCCTGCCACGTGGCCTCTTGTCTTGTTACTGATGGATCCCAGGAATGTGTTTGGATCCCTACTTAAGAATGCTCTTCTCTTCATGTGAAAGTCACGTGATGTACACCTGGTAAATCGTACATAAGCTCAGTGGATACTCTCGAGGACAAACCCCCACTATGACTCCCGGTTATTGATCTAGATTTGTTATCCTCACCCTGTGCACCCCGTAGTACAAATCACAAGACATCCTGCTCTGTGATCCCCTCTTGGCAGCCTCCCCCTCGCTAGACCTTAACCTGGGCTATGCTAGGACCACACTAATCAGTCAGAATTCTAATGGTGGGCATGTGGTAGTTCAAAAGGAGTGACCAGTATCATGGGGGCCCAGGGCCCTAAATCTGAATAGGGCTGTTTTGGCAGTGCAAGACCTCTGCCCTGGCTTCCACAAGATCGTCCCTTAGAGAGGGAAGTAGCCCTGCTCGCGCTTGGCTCGACACATTCCTTTCTAGTTGCATAGGTCTGCCTCGTGAGACGATGAGATGGTTATTTGTTTGGTGTGAAGGTCTTTTCATCTGCAGCCTCGGCTGGAAGCTGGGATAGAAACGTGTATTGATGCCGGAATGCTACGATGTACTACTGGTGGGAGGTGCAAGTACGCCCGCTGGCCAAACACCCAGTACATGTCCATCAGTGCTATGTCTGGAATGTACAGAGTCTCATTGATTGCACCTATTTTTGGTCTACACTGGGAAGCTGGCAAGCCCTGGAAAGCACAGTTGATATTCTTCTGGTGCTTGCACATCCACAGGATTTTATCTAGTCTCAACCCGCGTTAGCTTTGGAACATACGTGTCCCATATTGTGGTGCATTTGTTGTTCACTTGTCACAATATTTTTTTTAACCAATCTGTTTATTATTTCATAAGAGAAAAGAAAACAGACACAAGCCTAGGTACATCTTGAGCACAATACAGTAGAGTCTTAGCCCATAGTTCGCCTCAGGCCCTTCTCGGCCAGGGTGCCAACAATCTACATCGGTCAGCAGGCAGATTCAGGGTGAAAACATTCTGACCGGTCCATTTCCTCATCCCTCGACCACCCACCTCCCCCATATCTTTAAAAACGTTTGGGGACAACCCCTTGCTCTGTACACTCTCATGTCCAGGGCTGAGCAGCTGTCCATTTCTTCTCTCCAGGGCTGAGCAGCTGTCCATTTCTCCTCTCCGGGGCTGAGCAGCTGTCCATTTCTCCTCTCCGGGGCTGAGCAGCTGTCCATTTCTCCTCTCCAGGGCTGAGCAGCTGTCCATTTCCTGCCACCCATTGGCTTAGTTTCGGTCGCTCTGCAAAGCCCCAGGATGCTGCTATCCGTCTCTTGGTCAGCCCCAGTGCTACCGCAAGGAACAATTTCTCATATTTTGTGAATTCAGTGTCCTCCCATATCCCAAACAGAGCCAGTTTCGGTCCTATACACTGGACAGCTTGCGCACGCATTTCCCCCAGAAGACTTGAATCTGTACACAGTCCCAAAGTGTGTGGTAGAAAGTACTGCCTTCCCTCTGAGACATACATCGCTTTCCATCATGCCCCACCTGGCCAGTGCAGTACAGGAGCAATATACCCTGTGGAGGATCTTGAATTGGATTAGCCACAGCCGTGCCACTATTCCCACCTCCTTCAGGAACATTGGAGCCTCCACTCATGCTATGGTTCCAACTGCCCCAGGTCCCACTCCCATTTCTCTCAGGCGGGCAATTTCTGTGGCCCCAAATGCCATGAGCACCTGATACAATGTGGACGTGACCTTGGAGGGAATACCCGATGGGGACAAGTTGGCTTCCAGAGGGGAACTCTTTGGGACCTCGCCCAGACCAGGAAATTGGGCACTCATGACGTCTGTTATTTGTGCATAGTGGAATGTCTCCCCTGCCAGCAGGCCATATTGTCCTTGTAAGGCGTCCCTCCTGTATCATGTCTGCTAGCATGTCTATGCCCTTTGTCGCCCAGCTCTCAAAGTACCCCATCTTCCCGAGCTCCGGTAGGTGCATGTAATGACAGATGAGCTGTTTAAAGGTCGGCTTTCCCACCCACCGAATTTCCAGATGCGCCTGTGCCCACACATGGCACGTGTGGCGCCTCAGCCCAGGGGGTGTCCTCTCCTGTCTTGTCCCCCCGTACAGTACCTCTGTAGGTGTCCGGTCTATCATCCGCCTACACTCTGATGTGATGTTGCGGAGCGAAGGGTCACTGTGTAGGTACTCATTCATGACACCTAACTGTGCTGCCCAGTAGTACCTGCGCAGGTTTGGTAGGCCTATTCCCTCCCTCCCTCCCACACTAACTGCTGTAGCGTTCTCAATGGCACTCGTGGTTGTCCCCCCCACCCCCATCAGGAGCACCCGCAGGGATTCCTCGATTTCTACAAAGACCGTCTTTGTAATCGGGAGCAGGGTGTTCTGCCGGACGTAGAGGCACTTGTGGAGTGGAAGCATCTTAAAAAGTGCTGCTTTGCTCAAGAGGGTCAGTGGGAGGGACCACCAATGTGTGATGATCTGTGCTAACTTATTCCCCACAGGGGAGAGATTTAGTTGGTTGAGGTGGATATCCAGGTGTTTGAAGCCAGATGCTGCTATTTTGTATGAGCATTCCTCCGGAAGCATTGACACGGCCCCTTGTACTGGGAAGAGAACTGACATTTGCTAGTTTATTTTGAGCCTGCTAAAGATTTGGTGTGCCTGCAATATTTCCGTTACCGCCGGGCACAAGGCCCTCGGGTTGATCATGTATATTTGTATTTTTGAATGTATAGTGTGTACAGAATGAACCGAACCGTATAATGGCGCAGATGGAACATTATTCGAGGCGAACATAGCTAAACCCAAATACAAGACTGCAGAGAGTAAAGGGGCCTATCTGAACAGGAACGTTTTCAGTGCTCTATGAAATTGATAAAGAGAGTTAAGAGTTCTCAACTCCAACGGTAAAGAGTTCCTTAGTTTTGGACCAAATACTGAAAATCTTCCGTCTCCCAGGGTCTTGTGCACCGAATGGGTTACAGATAGAAGATGAAGATCACTAGAGCGCAGTTGTCTCACGAGACAGTATGGGTGGATCAAATCTCTCAAATATTGAGGGGCAGTTCCATTAACACATTTAAAAACAAGGCAAGCTGCCTTGAATTTTATGCGATCCTCTATCGACAACCAATGCAAATCACGGCGGAATGATGATACATGAGCAGTTCTGCCCAATATGAAAATCATCCTAACCACCACGTTTTATGCTTTTTGGAGTCTATGGATCTGTTTAGCTGGAATTCCCAAGGCACAGACCACCGCAGCACGGTCTTCATCGGGGATATAAGGGAGTGCTTTTCGTAGGAGCCTCAGGATGAAGTGTACTGCCTGAACCTTAGCTCTCACTTGACCCTCGCTGCCCAGGTTATCTTGCCACACGCATCCCAATTTCTTTACTCTTGAGACTAATTTTAAGCTTTTTCCCAAAAGCGTTGGAATAGACCATTCCATGGTGGCAGTCAGCAGATGTCTAGGACCGAACAAAATGAGTTCAGTCTTAGATGCATTAAGTTGAAATTGGTTTTTGGACATCCATTTACTTACTTCATCCAGGCACGGCCCCAATTTGCTGTGAGCTTTGGCAAAATGAACCACCCTAATGAAGATTTGGGTATCATCCGCGTAGGAATTAAAATTTTAACCCATAGCGTCTAAAAATCTCCAGAAGGAGCCGGATATATAAGTTGAACAACAACGGTGAGAGGGATGACCCCTGTGGGACTCCACAATTCAGTCTAATTAGATCTGAAATAAACTCCACCAGTTTCACCTGTTTTTGATGATTAGTCCGGAATTACCAAAACCAGCCGATGGAATGGTCCGAAACCTTTCCTACCTCTTGCAATCGCTCAAGGAGAATAAGATGATTCACAGTATCGAAGGCTGCGGATAGATCCAACATTACCAAGAGAGAAAGTTCTCCCTGGTCCGCGGTCTTTAACAAATCATCCTGAACAGCAAGGCGGGCGGTCTCGGTTCCAAAGCCAGGTCTAAAACCTGATTGGAACTTATCCAGTAACTGTTGATGATCCACAAATTTCTCTAATGGACCAGTAACCACCTTTTTGAGAATTTTTGCTGGCTACGGGACCCCAGCAATAGGACGATAATTCTGAAGAGAATTAGGATCCAGTGTTGGCTTTTTCAATAGGGGAGTAATTGTCGATTTCTTCAAACAGTCAGGTTCGATCCCATGAGTGAATGATTTATTGACATAATTTGTCATAAAGGGGTTCAGATCCTGAGCAAAGGGTTTGACTACATATGCCGGAAAAGGGGATAAGGAATCGATAGTGGCTTTAAGATTCTCCAACAATTGATATGTAACTTCTTCAGATACTAGTTGAAAATCAAAAGTAGGTTGGGGGATGTATATCATTCGAAGTGGCCACAGTGGAAGTGTCAGATAATACCAATGAGTTAGAAGCGGAGGCCAGAAGAATCTCAGCCTTAATACCTTCTATCTTATCGACAAAACATGAGTTAAAGAGATTAGCCTGCACAGTTGAATGATCAATTGGCAATTGGGTTATCTTTACAGCTGGGGTTGCAGAAATTGGAGACAATAGAAAACAGTTCCCTCGGAAGATTACTAGCGGCATTAATCTTTTTCCCCAAGAACTCTTCCTATGCCTGGAAGATGGCCAATTTATAATCCAATATATTAGGTCATTTGTGTAGAGGGAAACCCTGTACCCCACGTCCCTCCCCCCCCAGCCCCTCTCAGGGCCATTTGAATCCCACCCACTCCGGGCTTTCCCTAAGCTGTATCACTAATGGTTATATCGCTAGTATGATCAGCAGCTGGTCAGGGGACAACCCTGCCGCGTGCCCCGTCCGATAGTGAAGGCTCTGGAGGTGATCCCGTTCACTCTCATCACCGCCGTTGGGGCAGTGGCAGTGTATAGTAGGCAAACACAGGCAAGGAAATGTTCACCGAAGCCCATGTGGCCCATGATCTCCCAGAGCGAGTCGAACACCTTCTCAAAGTCTATGGCGAGGAGTGCCAGTGTGTCCGGTATTTCGGTTGCATGTTCTATGGCGAGTTGTACCTGGCGCAATTTCATTTGCATGGATCTAGAGTGCAGAAACTCACATTGGTCCGGGCGTAATGACGAGCGGATTACCCCCACCAAGTGATTGGCCAGTACTCGAGCTAGGATCTTCGCCGCCCCATTAATTAGTGATATTGGCCTGTATGAAGGTACTGTTATGGATGCTTACCAGGCTTCGAGAGGACCACTATGTTAGCCGGTCAGGTGGTAAACTCCTATCTTGTCTACACTGTAAGAAGAGCCGGTGCAGCAGACAGACTACCTTTTCCCCCATTCGCTACCATGTTTCGACCTGGAACCCATCAGGCCCTGGTGCTTTGCCTGACTAACTGTGCAAGCGCAGATGAGATTTCATCCTCTGATATATCCGCCAACATGCCCAGCGCCTGTTGCTCAGTGAGCCTCAGGAGAGGTACCTGGTCCAATACATTCGGCGCGCTCCCTGCGGGGCCCCTCTGCCCGGGTCTATATAGCAACTCGTAGTATTGCGCAAAGGCCTCAGCGATATCTGCATCCTTAGTCAGTTCCTCTCCTGTGGTGTTGCATAGGGTACGCACGTATCCGTCCCTTTCTCCCTCCTCTCAAGCCAGGCCAGCGTTTTGCCCACTTTATCCCAGGCTTCATGGATTTTGCCTTGCTTTGCCCAGTGTGCCTCCCTGGCCTTGTCCATTTCCACATTGTGCAGTGTTTCTTGCGCCATAACTAGTGCCGCCTTGGCCTCCTTTGACCACGAGGAGAGAAATTCCTCCTCCTCCTCCTCCGCCTGTCGTGCTACTCTTTCTGCCCCTTCAACCTCCTGTACATGTGCCCTGCGTTTAGCTGCCACCATTGAAAGCGCCCCCCCACGTGAGAAACCCAGGGGTATTCTCCCATTTGGACCCAGAGAACAGACAACAACTCACTGACAGCAGGCTGCCCCCTTAATGAAGTCAGGCAGGGTCAGGCAGACACAATCCTAATCACACACCTGCTACCCATTAACATCACACAGGTGTATAGAGGGAATCGGGTGGTGAGGAAAGGTCAGTTGCTCTTGGGAGCAGAGGAGGAAGTCTGCAAGGCTGAGTCTGGCAGAGGAACACTACCACAGACACAAGCACAGCAAGGAGCAGGAGGGAGCAGAGGAAGATCACTTGAGCTGCAGAGACCCTGGGAGACCTGGAGGAGTAGTGAACCACCACAAGGAGAGGCTGCAGTGAGGAGAAAGACCTGTACCTCAAGGAGACAAATCCAGGGGCAGCTTGGATCTCCACACCAGCGCTCTTCCCCTCTGAGCGGCAGGTGATGAGGCCCTGACCTCAGCACACATTCCCATTGAGACTCCTGCAACTCCCGAAGACAACAGATTGCCGTTTCGGCGAGCTTGAGGTAGGAGCAAAATATACTGCAGTGCATTCTGGGACTGGAATACCCAAACTGTTTCTTGGGGGGGGGAAACTGTAGAAGGGTTTGCACCCAGCAGAGGGAGACCCTTACAGCATTGTGGAGAAAGTCTGAGCCGGGAAGAGGGGGCCCTGGGGACCTGTGCCTGGCAAAGGAAGACCCTGAGAGCGAGAAGGTCTGAGCCCGGAAGAGGGGGACCTGAACTGTAAGGAAACCCAGTGAAGGACCAGCAGCAGAGTGGTCCGGCGCCACGTGGCCGTTCATTTGAGCAATTCTGGTTAGTCCCTTTTGTTGAAACTGCAAATACCAAGAGGCCCTAGGGGAGGCCGGTGTAAGAAGTCAAGTGGTCCAACAAGGGGTGAGCAAAACCCCATGTATAGTCAAAAGTCTTTGACACAGTGAGGAATCAAAGTGAATTGCCTTACTGTGGGCAAAAGTGAGCCCAACTAAGGGATGCCTACGAATTAGGGTGACCAGTTACAGCCCTTATAACATTGTGTTAAAAGAACTGTGTGAAGTCTGGCTGGGGGCTGTGGGCCAGACTTGGGTAAGAAGTGAACCTAGGGGGTCTAGAGTGATTTTCTTATGAACTGTGGCAAGTGTGAATCCGACGGAGGGATGACGAAACTAAGCTAGGGGAAGGGAACCCTGCTTTTCTGATGAGACGACCGAATTGTGAACGGTGTTAGAAAGCCAATGTGAACCCGACGCAGGGATGCCTGCGGATTGGGGTGAATCCTGATACACCCGTGAACATCGCGAAGGGCTGCAGTGAACCCGACAGAGGGAGGCCCACGTTGCAAGAAGGGTCTGAGCCTGGTTGAGGGGGATCCAAGGGTGAAGGGAAATCACCCATCATAAAAGGTTAAGAAAAGGAACGTTAGTTTTTGTTGGTAATGCCACATCAGGTCCTATGAGGCAAGAGCCTTTGTATGAAGGGGACGTGGCCAGAGACAGCACTGATATTTTGGAAACTAACTGTAAGCTTGTGCTGGCGAAGCCCAGGAGTGTGCTGTGCTTCCCGCCTTTTCCTGTGCTAGAAAACGTGGGGAAGGGAGACCCCAGCTAAACCATCCTGTCTTATCATTTGTGAACACTTCTTTCTTTTTTTGTGAACATTGTCTCACGCTATTTTGTAACTTAGCGGTAGGGATTGGCAATAGTTATAGTATATGCCCTTTGTCTTTGACTAGACTCCACTAGGACTGTATTATTATTATTTGATGGTCGTAGCTTGCTCCCATCATAGATTTAGGGATAGTTAGGCGTTTTTCACACCCTGATAACGTTCAATAAACACCCAGCTCTCTGCCTCCATCTCACTGCACTCTTCCTCTCGTACTCTGCATCTCTTCTGTCCCCTTTCCTTTTTCCTACTTGACCCACTTTACTGAAAGCTCTCCTCCCGGGATATCAAAGACCTCACTTGGGAAAAACTCTTCATATCCATACCATCTACTCGCAATGGAAGTAACCCCTCTGCCCTACATTACCAACCTCTGATCCTAACTGTCCCGATCGCACCCTCCATTTCACTCATCTCCCATAAACTACTTCCGATTAACTGTAAATGTGCACATTATGTGATGAGGCCTGTTTGGGAGAGTTCCCATTTCTGTGCAAACTGCCTTGAACCTTAGAGACCCCCAACGCTTTTGCTGGACTTTACGACTTTTGAATTTTTACCCTGGAGTGAGTGAGACCTTTTTCTCACTCATATGTTTTTGATCTGATTTATATTCTGTGTTTTCTTTGTTTCTGGAGTCTGACAAACTTCATAGGCATCTACTTTGTGTAGGTGACACACAGCACCTTCAGTGCAGTGTCACAGAGAAATCCTTTGGATTTCTCATAAGGTTTAAATACCTTTTCTTGTGTAAACTACTCTTCATAAGTAATAAGTAATGTGAAATTGACTTTACTTACCTTTTCTCTTTGTAGGTCCAGCACACCCCATCTTATGTGGAGTGCTGGGGGGTTACCTTGTAGGCCCTTATCCTACATTCTCATGTAACATTTTATATGTTACCCTCACTACTTTAAATGGCTGATGGCAGTGATTTAATTTTCCTACCATTGTGCGTTTCTACCGCAGGCTGAATTCTCAGCTAAAGTAGAACACCCATGGGTGACCATTTCGTCAAATTGGCCCTGGTCTTCTTTTTTCACAATTTTCAGTTTGTGAGGTTTTTCTAGGGTTTTACTCTGTGTGTCTAGGCAGATTTCAGCCCTTTGTTCGTTTTGCCTTTGGCGGGCTTCAGCCTTGAAGCCTGTCCCTGGCTCCAGTGTATCTGGAAAAGCAGAATGTGAGGGAGGTTCCCGAAACTCCCCTGTGCTTTTTCTCTAGGAATGCCTGAATGCAACCAGTCCTGATTGGCCATCTGGCTGTCCCTTTAGGACAGCCACCCCTAGGCTGTGCATGAATGGGAGAAACCTGCTTAAAAGGCGAGGGCTTTGGGACTTGAGGCAGAGTCATCCACTGGGAGAAACACCCGACGAAGAAACAGTGAACAAAACTTGCTGCAACCTCCTGGACCTTTGAATTGCCTGGTGAAGCCCTACTGCTGTGCCGATACTCCTTTTTCAATTCGACAAAGAAGCTCCGGAAGGGACGACTTCTTCCCTTGGGTTAGTGGACCAACTAACCCAGAGACTAACTCCACTGGACGACTTTCCCTGACTGGCTGTAGTTCTTTGCTGCTGCAAGAACCAAGTGCTATGAGAAATCTGTAGTAGAGTGCAACGTCTGCAATCCAGCTAGAAGGACCCTCTAGAAGCTGGACGACCAGAACTTGCGTCCCCTCTTCAGAGAGCAGGACCCAAGGAGTGAAGGAAGCCCAACCGGTATCTGAGATCCGTGACAGTGCTGTTTACCAAGTGCTGAAACCGCAAAGTGCCACTGAACTGAAAACAGCCCATAGCTGCCGACAACCTCCAAAGGGCCGCCGCAGGAGTGCTCCAGACGTCCTCCCTCTTGTCCCAACGACTGAGGTTCAGGAACCCAGAGTCTGCACCGCTGTAACAGAACAGAATCCAGCCGGACCACTCTAATTCAAATCAGAGGTACTGTTTGACTTGGGGCACTTACCTCATTGTCTCTTTTAGCTGTGCTTTTCTCAGTTGAGACTTGCACTGGCTTTTCTTTAGAGTTGATTCCAACTCTGCTTTTCACAGGTTAACAGCTTGTGACCCTACACAAGATTTCTACAAACTCTACAACTTTGTGCAAGACTTTATCTAAGAAGTGCCTCAGCTCCATAGACTGTTTCAAATGGACTCTGGCTGTCCTGGCTCCCTGCAGACTCTTCTAGCCCATTGACTTTGATATGTTTTGTCCCTCATATGTTGTAACCTTTTTTTAGACTGTTATTGCTGGGAAAGGCTGGTCTAGATTTCATTGGAAGATTAAGTGTCCTCACATATACTGAGAACCTGTTTAACCTTTTTCCTTCCTTAAACCTTTCCTTTCTTCAACCTTAGAATCTGCAAAGTATTACTGGTGGGATACATAAATGCCATTACTGTCCTTGTGATTGAAGTCGCCTCAGGGTGTAGAAATTGTGTAAGAAGCATATCCAAGATTATCCACTAACTTGTTCTGATTGCCTTTTTAAAGAAAGCGTATGTAAAACTTTATTTTAAATAAATAACCATTTATAACTGAAACCTTGAGAGTGCAAGTGTTAATTGGTTACTTTTGTATTTACGGGTTTCATCTGCACAGCTCTACAGCTCACATTTACCCCTCTTGAGATAGGTCTGGCTGCTCAGTCACGCTACCAACTTGCGTGGTACCGACCTATACCAATATGTGGATTACCTAATACCAAGCAGGTAAGTTTTGTATAGTCTCACACAGTGTGACTGCACCAATTCTTCGCTAACAAGGCCCTCCTAGTGTTGTATTGTTACCTTGTTCTCGGGTTCCTGTCTCTGGTTTATGTTCTGTTCTCTTTTTAAGGGACCTTGTACATGGTTGGCCTCCACTCTGCCATTTCCTTCTTTGGAAGTCATTTCTGTTTGAGATGACATCCTTGTTCGTATCTATTCTGTCCATATCCTCTGTTCCTCCTGAAATCCCCCTTACTCTGAACCACCTCCCCACTTTTCACCTCCTTATTCTTCCTCTCCATCCATCCACCTCTTCTCCACACCGACCCCCTCTCTCCTCCTCCAATTCCTTTTGCTCTCGTCTGAAAACTCTTTAAAGAACCTTCTCCACCTCAAACTCCCCCTGTGCACCTCACAAGGTCGAGTCCTCTCTGTGCTGTGCTGGGAGCTGGCTGTGTTCTAGTGCTGGAGGAGTGATGTGCCTTGTTTGAGAATTCTCAGTCACTGATATGCCCTGCTGTTTTGACCCTCTGGAGGAAGTCTTCAAGTACGCAGTGTCCATCTTCTTGAATCTCTTATCTAAGGTGTTCCTCCCCTGGATGAGCTGCAGCTGCTCTTCTGTCTGTGCCTCGAGGGCTCTCTCTCCCTCCCCCTTTGGGGACGTTTTGTCTGGCTCTTGTCTGTCAGTGCCCACCATAAGTGCGCTTACCTTTGAGCTTTGGAGAGACTGCAATCGTTTCCTTCATGTGGTCATTTTTAGTATTTCTCCAATTGATTTCAGTGGGGTGCGCTGCTTGTGACGAGTATCTAACACTTGCTTGATGTCTTCCTTTGGTGACATCCCTTCCATACTGGTGATTTTCTACCTTGTGTAACAGGTAGCGCATGGCCACGAAGACAGTGTGAGCAGGGAACTGGGAGGTAAGGTAATGCTCATGAAAGCAATTCCGAAGTCAATAGTGCAGAGTAGATCAGAAAAGGTAGGTGAAATACGGGCAGGGCGCACTCAAGGAGCCATGGACTAAACCGGATAGGTCGACACCAGGGATCAAGCGGGAGCGCCAAGACCAAGGATCAGGCGGGTTTGCCGAGACCACGGATCAGGCGGGATGCCTGCAGAACTGGGTGAAGCATGGTAACGACACAAACATTGTGTTGACAAAGATTGAACCCGACTGGGGGATGTTCACAGTGGATTGTTTAAAAAGACATTGAGACTTGTGAATGCAACAGGGGAAATCTTGTGAATGAAAGCCGTAGTGAACCCGATGGAGGGAGGCTAACATTCGAGAAGAGTCTGAGCCCAGAAGAGGGGGAATCCAGGAGTGAAAAGTCACCACCCAACGTACATACGGAATTGTTGAACTTTATTTTGTGATTTTTAACACGTTCGGTCTTCAGAGGCAAAATATTTTTTGTAGAAAAGAGACTTCACCACCGAAGGTCCCGATACAATTGAAAGGAACTGTTCCCTCGTGCTGAGGACCCCCAAAAGTGTGTTGTGCTCAGGGGTCCCATCTTATCCCGTGCTAAAAATGTGGGGAAGGGAGACGTCTGGCTTCCACATCCTGACTTAACATTTGTGAACTCTTTTCTTTTCTTGTGAACACTATCCCACACTCTATTTTTGTAACTTAGCTGTAAGGTTGGCAATATTATTTTTTTAGTATAGGCCCATTTATTTGTGAAGACGCCACTAGGACTGCCTTATTATTTTGATGTTTGTAGCTCGCTGAACTGTGATCACTTGTGTCTGTCTTTACTGTTGCCACCATGAGTTCCTTAAAACATACTCTTCTTCCAAACATAGTTTGCCTTTAAAACCTATTGCAAACTTGTATACAATATTATCAGAGAGGGACTACTGTCCCCACCACACTGGGACGAAGGAGAGGAGTAATGATGATCACGTCCCACTGTCAGCAGTCTAGTCCTTCCCCAAATCCTATCGGCCCAAGCCAATATAAGGAGGAGAAAAGACTCAGTAAGTGTGAAAGAGGTCCCTGAAGGTCCTGGCTGCAGGAATCCTGTGCTGGAGAAGGAAGGGCTGAAAAACGTTGTGCCAAGAGAAGAAAGGGGGAACCATTGCCTCCCAACTGTCTGTGGGGAGCTGGAAAGCACTGGAGGTGTCAATGAAGTCAGTCCACCCCCTTCAGAAGGAAGGGGCACCTCTGGACATCAGCAGAGTGCCCCCACCAAGAAGAGACTGCAGTATCACTCACTGGTGGGGAGACCAGGGAAAGTTTGTTGTATTACCCAGCTGGGGTGAGACCCGTTGAAGTTGATGGTAACAAGACTAAAGAACTTTGCTTGTGAGAGAGGGCTTGTCCTTTCTGTTGTAGAGGCAGTGAGAGATCAGGGAAAGACGTCTGATCTCCCACAGAAGGGTGCGAGTGCTGGAGGCACGAGCCTGTGTGAAGGAGCAGAGGGCTTCGCCCGAAAGAGAAGGGAGCAGCACCGTGGAGACGCAAGGAGCCGCAAGAGGACTCCTGGGCACTCGACAGCTCAGAGAGGCAGCAGGATCTCTACCGGAGCCTGAAAGGAAGCAGGTGTGCAGGAGCGGTGCCAAGGGAGAGGCAGGAGAAATGTCTGAGTGCCCTAGAGTGGGAAGAAAGCAGCAGAGGTATGCTGCACCAGCGTAAACGAAACCGAATGCGCCACATAAAACTGGTGAGCGAGCCCAAGCAAGGTGGGTACCCTGGTGTGTTACCGCTATCGCACAAATGACCAGTTGAAGGTTACAAAGTTGAAAGTATTGAAACGATGATTGTTGGCCAGAGAAGAGGGCAATGTGAAAACCCAAACCCCAATGATGTATGAATGCATGAAGTGCAAATTTGTCGAAAGTAGAAACGAACATTCAAACACATAAATATACTGAGTTAAAGAAAGTATATGCGATTGTGGATATCACGAGGAACTGTATGGATGAGAAGCCCTGGCAAGAGTGTACCAGGCAATTAAAAGTACAAGAAAAGTAGTCCTGGCAAAGATATACCAAGCAGCTGAAAATATGAGTCCTGGCAGGAGAGTACGCCAGAAAGGTGAAGGTATCCTGGCAGGGGAGTATATTGGGTACATTGCAAACCTCCAAGAAGTTTGTTAAACAAACAAGGAACTACTGTTAAAAGGAACCTGTGTTTAAAGAAGGATTTTGAAGGCTGAAAAGCTGTTCACCTAACAGGATTGTTGTGGGCCAAGAAAGACACCCAGATACATTTGTGATACCGTTGAAGAATCCAGGGGAAGGGGGTCACCCTCTGGAACCATGGTCTATTCCATCTTGGAGTACGTTTTCGTTCTATTTCTATTTAAGAACACCTTTTGCCAATACCAGCTTAAAAACCTTTCCCTTCTCACTTTATTTAGTTTGTAGCCTGGGAGTCAGAATAGAATGTTTGGACACAAGGACAGCTTTTGATTTTCTGACATCCTGTCACAGACAGATCCTCACTTTTAGTTTTCTTAGGTAGGGAAACTCCTCTTTAGAATAGGGGCAGAGAGTCAATTTCCAAACCTGTTTAAGTTAATAAGTGTTTACGAAAAACATGACAACTTTGTGTCTGGCTCTCGTTTCTGAACACTCCTACTACTCTTCAGTAGTAGATGGGAGCATGGCTCAGGGGCAACGCACTCGTCTTGGAAGCAAAACAATGCAGAGCAACACAGGTTCAAATCCCGGAACGGCACTTAGAACCTTGTTTTCCGGTATTAGGCGTTTTATAAACACATTATAATTATATAATTGTAGGAAAGTTCTACAAACCCTCCATTCAGTCTGTTGGACTTGGTTGAGCGCTTTTCCTCTTATTGTTGCTTGTTCTATTCTGAGTGTTATAAATAAAAAATAAATGTTACAGGACTCCTACCAGTTATACACTGTCTTACATTCTGTGAGTGGTTTCTGTGCGGTCTGAGGGGTCTCGCAAGTGAATAGCGGAGGCAGATTGGGCCTTTACTGACACCTGCTGTCTTTAATCAGGACTGATCAGATGGTGCGCTACGTGTCCCTAAAGAACGTATTCTGCCTCGATAGCCTATATGTGTGACTTTAGTAAAGTGTACCTTTTTCAGCATCCAAGTGTGGGGTGTTTTCTTTGGTTACCTGCGTAGACTGACCTGAACTAACAGTCCTCCGAACGTTAACACAGACTGCTCTGCCATTACTACTACACTTGGAGATGTTTGGCTTCCCATTTGGTTGGATATGCTGTTTTACCATTAGGTTGGATGGTTGCACATCCCTCACCAGAAGGCTGTGTAAAAACCTCCCTAACAGAAGCTTAAGCATAACGTCCCTGTAACCAAGGCTTTTTCAGTGAACATTCTTGTTTTTCACTGATCTACTGTAATATCCTGACAGTGCTCACTTGGCATTGTTTGTGGCCACGCCCCCAATCAGTTGCTATTGCTCTCCCCTCCACTCCCGCCTGAGCCTCATGATGGGTCCGATGGGCCATTGGCCCTTCCCCAGCATCCTCCCGGCCACCCATTGAGCACATTGGATATGACTGACTCTGGGATTATTTGATCTGGACTGCCCTGTGAACCTCAAACACTCGTCTTCTGCCTGCCATGTGACCTGTGGTGGCTATTGGCCATGGCCTTTGTGCCCCCTAAGTGGCCTCTGGACCTAGCCTGTGGACAAGGCTATTAAAGCTGGTGCTGACCCCCAACCTCGAAGCCTCACTGAGTAGCTACTGGCCAACGGCTGCTATGCCCTCCAGAATGACTACTTGCCATACTCTGCAGTCCTAGCCAGTGCTGCTTTTTGCCAAAGGCCCACCACAGTCCCTCACAATCCCTAGAATAGTTCAGGAGTATTGTTAGGCAAGATTGTATACAGTACCCTTTTGGGTGCACTACAATAACCCTGAGCTACTGGCAATAGGAACCAAACCTTTGGTATAGGCCTGTACTACACAGGTTCGTAGCGTTTTCAGCTGCCAGGCTTATCTCAAGAGGGGTCAATGTGAGCTGTAGGGGAGTTACACAGAGATTCACAGTGACAAGTATTCATATTAACTCTTACACACAAGGTTTCTTGATTAAACGATTATTAATTTATCAGTCTGTTAGAATAAGCCTTCTTCAGAAGGGGCACTGTAACAGTAACACTGAAATACACTTGAAAAATACACACTCTTAAGATTTTTAAATCAGCAAGTACCCATTTGGGATGGCCCACAGACACTACCTACACCCTCAGGTGACTTCAATAGTTAGGGTGCTGGGGACATTAATATACCACTGTTGCATTTAGAATCAGATTTAGGAATACGTCAAAGGAAAAAGGTTATTAGAACAAAACAAGAGATCACACAAATATTCCGAAGCAGGTAAGTACTTTTGGTAACCCCCAATGCAAAATTTATTAACCCCTTCCTGGAAGGAAGACACAATACCTAAGCAGAGGAGAGAAGTCCTTCAGGGAGCCAGGCCAGCCAATGTTAAGTTAACAAAAGTCAAGGTAAACAGAAGCCTTCTTGCAGGTAAGTAAAAGTCTTGCACAATGTTTTAGAAATCTTTGTAGAATAAGAAGAAAATTAAAGTAGGGCCACAAGCTGATTAGGCTTTGAGGTAAAGAAGCTGTTGGCAACTCTACAGAGGCAACCGAGACAAGTCTCCAACGAGGACAAGCAAGGGGGCACAACAAGAGGTAAGTTCTCTCAGATTTTACAGTACCTTTAGGTTGAAGAAAATTGCAGCAGATGACTTCTGTTCCTGTGCAGCTCTGCAGAACCTGTTGTTCCTGGGCCTCAGTCTTGGGGACAAGAGAGAGGACTTTTGGGGAATCCTGCACTGCAATGGGACGGTCACCGCTCGCAACCAGCAATCGTCAAACAATTGCCACTTCTGTGTTTCAGCTCTTCACGTCTACCGCAAATAGCAACACTGTGGTTCCTGGCTGTGTAGTTGGGCTTTCCTTGCATCATGGGTCCCGCACTCTGAGGTGGCCCATGCACGGTCAGTCCTGCTTTTCTGGGAGTCCGGAGGATCTTCCTGGAGCTCCTGGCCAGCTTAAAAGCAACATGAACAATCTGGTGTTCCTCTCCCTGGCTATTCGGTTCCAGCAGCAACTGCAGTGGAATTTCATCCAGCTCCGAGAGGATGTCCAGATGGCTTACTTTGGAGTTGATTGGTCCCACCAACTATTGATGAAATAGCCCTTCTCAGATCTTAAGCGCAGTAACACCTGGTTCAATACAGAGAAGGAAAAAAGAGCTTTAGAACACCTCTTTAGAAAAAACCTACGTGTGAAACCAAAAAAGAACTTCAGCTAGTATCCAAATCCTATGAGCTGGAAGTATATACCCAGAAAGCGAATTCCTTAAACTTACGCATTACTAATGCAACCTCAAATAGTAAATAGCTGTTTGCCATCATCAAAGAATTAGAAACTCCCATCCTTCCACCTAGCACAGTCAAAGCAAGCAAAGCACCCTGTACCACCATCCAAGATGCACTAGCCACTAAAAAAAACACTCTGCAAAATAAAATCGAATCGCAAAAAAAATACTAGGAACTACCACAGAGCCAGCCCCACTACCATCTACAACTATCACAACCAACATACCAGAATTTAATTTTACCCCGGTCACCACAGATCAAGTGTTATAAACTATAGCCTCACTCAAACCCTCCAACTGTAAAGGAGATGACTTCCCTGCCAAACTAGTTAAGGATTGTGCTCCTACCTTACCACCCACCATTACTAATTTCGTGAACGCCTCATTTAACACCAACACCATCCCAACTAACATCAAACAAGCTTGGGTTACCCCCCTTCTCCAAAAACCCACCTTACATCTCACCATCCCTACCAACTATAGACCCATTACTACAGTCCCCTTCCTACTCAAAATCATAGATTAAATGGCCTATTCCCAAATCCAATCCCACCTTGAAAACAATCTTCTGTTAGGGGAAAGACAGTCAGGCTTCTGCTCAGGACACAGTACTGAGACAGCTCTACTGGAACTAAAAAAATCAGATGGATGCTGTCAGAGACTCAGAGAAACTATGTATTCTCCTACTACTGGACTTGTCCACGGCATTCGATTTAGTAGATCATAACAAATAATGCCTAACCTTGGCCAACAACTTCCACTTCTCCAAGGAAGCCACCGCCTGGATAAAATCATTCCTCTCCAACCGCACATCCAGAGTAGTTATAGGCGACGTAGCAGCAGACCCCATCACATTCCCGATAGGAGTTCCCCAAGGATCCTGCCTCTCCCCAACACTCTACAATGCATACACCAAGTTACTCTTTGCAGCACTAGACGCAATGGGAGTAATATACACAAACTTCGCTGACAACACACAAATTCTTATCTCAATATCAGGCAACCTGGAACAGGACACTATTTGTGTGAACGAAATCTATTCCATTATCCAGAACTGGATGGCGGCTAATAGTCTATGCTTAAACTGAGAAAAAACAGAGATCCTTATAGTAGGTTCACCCGCCCGATTAATCATACTTCAACCACAATACACAGCTATAGTCATCGATGGCACCCCCATCGCCATCTCCAAACAAGTAAAAACTCTAGGGGTCTATCTGGACTCTAGTCTTATTATGTGCAAGCATATTAGTGCACTTGCCTCATCCACAGCCTATACCGTCAAACTCATTGCTCTGAGACGACCCATCCTTGCACAACCTAACTGCATCACCGTCGCTAGAGCCCTCATCCTAGCTAAAATCGATTACTGGAACATACTACTATAGGAACCTCAAAAAAAGACATAAACAAAATGTAACTACTCCAGAATAAATCGCTAAGAGCAGTATTAGGCATAACAAAAGGATTGCATATCCCAACACAGGAGAGGAGCACACTGGCTACCTATTCAAGCCAGGATACTCCACAAAACTCTTACCCTTGCACACAAATGTGTTTTGGGCAACACCCCTAGCTATCTTAACAATAGTTTAAGCATTAAAACCACAACCAGAACTCTTAGATCTAATGCAAACACACACCTACTCATCCCTCGATTCAAGAATGCAAGAACAGGTGGCTTCAGTTTCCTAGTAGCAGCGCCCAGAATTTGGAACTCACTCCCAGTAAACATCAACAAGTCTTCCCTCAACAAATTTAAGAAACTCTTCAAAACTTGGCTATTTAACAAATACTAAGTTCTTCCGATTATGTATATTGCGCTGCATGTTTTGTCAGCGAACACTAAATTGTAACAACTATGTAACCATTAATTTGTATGTCTGGTGAGTAGTAAGTCACACTACCGCAATGATAGACCTCTTAGCAACAAGTGTACTATGTAAGTAACAAGATTTCAATATTGTAACAAGCCAGTGTACTATGTAACGAAATTTGATTTGCCCATGACACCAGATTTAACAAATGATAAATTCTTTGTACAAGTAATCCCTAAAACAAAGCATACTGTGAATCTACGCCGTGAACCCTTGGGTTTGGGCGTACAACAAATGTAATAAATAAAAAATAAGGGGAGCAGTCATCCTTGCAGGGGCTTCTCTGTCAATACTAATTTGTAGTTTCAGCACAGCAGCAGGGCTTCACTGGGCAAACCAACGATCCAGGAGTTGCAGCAGGCGTCCTCTTCAAGTTCTTCTTCAGGTTCCGAGTCCAGTGGTCGACTCTGCCTTCCAAGCCAAGAAGCCTCGCCTTTTATGCAGGTTTCTCCCATTCATTCCAGCCGAGCTGTCAGTCACCCAGCAGGATGGCTGTTCTTGCCGGACACCCAGCTGGCCCATCACCTAAGAGTGCATTCCTGTCTTCTAGGAGACTAAGCACAGGGAGTTTCGGGCACCTCCCTTGCTTCCTGCCCCCGCCAGACATCCTGGAGCCAGAGGTGGGCTTCACCCGTGAATCCCGCCAAAGGCACAATGGACAAAGTGACCAAACCAGGTTTGGCGCGCAGAGTAAATCTCAAGAAGGACCTTTCCATAAAGAAATGGAGATAAAAGAAGACCGGGCCATTTTGACAAAAATGGCACCCTTGGGTGCATTACTGCAGCTGCGAACACAGCCCACGGTAAATGCACACCAAGGTAGTTAAAAGTAAACCACGGCCAACAACCATTCATCGAGGAACCTCCAGCACCCTATTGTAAGATAGTGTGTGCTGGTCTAGACAGTTACAAATGTAAGTAAATTCAATTTCACTTCACTGCTCTTGGAAACAGTAGTTTATCCCAGAGAAGGTATTTAAACCTTTGGGAAATCTGAAAGACTTCCCTGTGTCACTGCACTGAAGGTGCTGTCTCACACAATGTAAAAGATGATGCCTATGGAGTTTGTCAGACTCCACAACCAAAAGAAAAACGGAGTTCAGAAATCAAATTAAAATCCATGAGAGTGGGGAAAAAGAATCTCACTCTCTCCAGGTAAAAAACTTAAGTCCTCAAAATCCAGCAAAGTTGCTGGGGGTCTCAAAGGTGGAGGTAATTAGCACATATCTGCGAATTCCCCCTAACAGGCCTCTGCCCTGTTCGTGCATGTGTCCCAGGTGAGAGACTTGGATTTTGCCAGCATACAAGCTTAGTGGGCTGTAGGCCATTATTGGCTCGAAGGCCGCAGATGAGTGGAGGGGACTAATTGCCATTTTTTATTTAAGATCATATTTTACTCCCCTGCCCACACCTCGCCCACTCCTGAATCTGGGGGAGCCCAAGAGAACTTCAATTTACCCAGTCCCAGTCGTCCATGTGTCCCTAATGGCCACATGGCTCCTAATGGAGGTGTATGTCTAAGATCGAAAATAAAAGGTGGAATGTTATTTTCTCAAATGTATTTAGTTGTCCTTTTTCTGATAGAAAGTGGGTAGAGCCCCGCAACTTCATGACTACCGCTCACCAGCCCTCCCTTCCCATCCCCACCGTTGCGTGACCTCCAACTGATCCAATGTGCTCCAAAAGCCCAGGATTGTTTAGGTAACTAATGAAATTTTGGGTACATTTGGGGAGATTGAAATTAAAACACTGGGTGTATTTTCACCAAATCAAAAAGGTTTAGTTAGGCCAAACGTGCCGTCTTGGCGATGGTCTGTTGTGTATCGGTCCAACGGCTTAAGATGCGTGTGACAACCAAGCTTTCTCCATGAGAAATGAATTGGAAATCATATGTTTAGGGACAGCTTTGCAATTTTGCCACCCCTTTGAGAAAGTCGCATGTAATTTACAAAGTGCGGTATGTATATATTTTGGAAAGTTTCATGAAGGCTCCTCAAATTACACCAAATGTATGAATCGTGGAGAGCCCAACTTAACCCTAAGACAGTCACTACCACGGACTGAAATATTTCCAGTGAAACTAGTCTTTTCTGAGTTTTATGTTTACAGAAGCTTATTTGACATGTTGTTTTTTATTCTAGATACGCTGGTGAAAATATTTTGATGAGGGCAATGACTAGATGGAGCATTTCAGTAGTGCCTCCAAAGGACCCATTTAGTAAATTGCGTCTCTTGATGCCAGATGCTCAGAACCATGGATAGCGTTTTTGTTTGTATGTGTGACCTGGTCTTGTCAAGAGGGGATGAGAAGCCCTCTGAGCTGGGGGTGGGGAGCCTACCTACTGGTGAGAGATCCAGAACCAGTCATTCCCCTCTGGGATGTGGCAGTTCAGAGAAAATCCTTGCCATAGTCTTTCTACCCCTCATGGGAACAACGCGCCGAGCTGCAGAAGTGGCAGGGACCTGGAGAGAGGGAGGGACCCAGAGAGAGGGAGGGACCCGGAGCAAAGAAAAAAGTGAGGGACCCGGAGAGAGGGAGGGACCCAGAGAGAGAGAGGGACCCAGAGAGAGGGGGGACCCGGAGAGAGGAAAAAAGAGGGACCCGGAGGGAGGGACCCAGAGCGAGGAAAAAAGAGTCAGTCTGACTACAACACCCTAAACCACCATGGACTGAAAAAGGGGCCACAGACCCCCATACAGAATCTCCTTACCTTAAGAGGACCTGGACTAAGACCCCCTACAGGTTGTGTAAGGAGTGAATGTGATGTGTTTGGGACTGAGTAGTGTGAAGACATCATGAAGCAAGACACAGACAACAGATTCAAAGTTCACACCAAATTGGTTTATTACATCAAATGTCAGGATGGTAGAAGGCCTAACTTGCCCTATGCTAAGGTAGGATTTCCCTACATGAATAAAGCTAAGGAAAGTCAACTTAAGTCTGTCTGTGTACAAAACCTATCCTTGCCCTCACAACTAAAGCTGAACAATGTGTAGGGATGTCAACAATAACATAAATGGTGATCAACACAAATTTCTGAGCTTCTTCCAGCTCTTGGCTTCCATTTCAGGTTCCCTTCCCAAGTTCAAAAGAGTTCCACAAAAGTCTTAAGATTACCTTTCCCAATTTCAAGGCAATGCAGTTCCACACAATCCTCGGGGTTCTCTTTCCCAAGTTTCAGGCAACACAGATCAAAAGGAAAGGGGTCTTGAGGTTTCGTCCTCAAGACAGCATGTGCAGCTTCTCAAGTCTCGGGTTTCCAGTTTGCTGACAGTGCTTCTGCAAGGCATCAGCAGTTTGCTGACAGTGCTTCTGCATGGCATCAGCAGTTGCTGACAGTGCTTCTGCATGGCATCAGCAGTTGCTGACAGTGCTTCTGCATGGCATCAGCAGTTTGCTGGCAGTTCTTCTGCAAGTGCTTCTGCATGGCATCAGCAGTTTGCTGATAGTGCTTCTGCATGGCATCAGCAGTTTGCTGACAGTTCTTCTGCATGGCATCAGCAGTTTGCTGACAGTTCTTCTGCATGGCATAAGCAGTTTGCTGACAATGCTTCTTTGTGCTTTATTTCACAATGTCTTTGGCTTTCACAGTTTGGGGATCACTGGTCTAGGCGGAGGTGTCAGACCACATGGTCCACCACCACAGGACGCGCAACCAGGATCCCCAGGCTCAACAGCCCACACAGGTTCCTCTGTACCTGCCCCATGCAGAGATTTACACTCACTTCGTTTCCCTTTGTCGACCTCTTGCCTTTATTTGCTGTTTTACACTCTCCTGGCTCCTCCTGGTTAACCTCTTGGCTTTGCCAAAACGTGTTGCACATCTCTTGCCAGTCGTTGGCCTTGCTGCACTGTATCCATTCATAAAGTTCACTTCCTGGGGGTCTGGTTCATGCCCCACCTTTCTGCACTCTTTCACACTTAAGCCCCTTTCTGTAGAGTGCTTTCACCTCAGCACTTTCGCTTTGACCTTCATCAGCTACTTGCTTTGCCCATAAAGTCTCATTTCTTTTCAGTGTTCAGAATGCTTAATTTCAAGGTTTCTTTTGGTACTCGATATGCGTAATTCAGCTTAATTTCAAGTTTGTTTTGGGTTCGGTATAATTTTACCTATATGCGGTCCGCTAGGAACATTTTGCCTTTTGAGTGCCTTTCTCTGACACTCACCGGTCCTCTGTGTCCCTTTCTAGCGGCTCCTGCAGCTTCCTCTCTGCTTCTCAGGCCTACGGGGCAGCCTTTGCGAGCCCCGCGCGCATGCCGGGTGTTACCTTGTGCACTCTGGCAATTCCACTGCTTCTGCATGGATGCGGACGGCGTCCTCTCTTCCCTACTCACTCGCAGCTACGGCTGCCCGCTTTCTAACCCGGAGGCTCCTAAGCCTGTGGCAGCTGAACGGCCCACTTGCGTTGCGCTCCACAGGTCCTCTGGGATGTCGGCCAGCATCCTGGTTCCTTCTCAGGTCCCACCACGGCTGCCTCCTCATGACACAGGTGCCCTGCTGGTCTCTCCCACAGAGGCCTACCTGTTGCGCTCCCTGCTGCTCCACTGCTCTTTGCTTATACACCTGCAGCCACTAGACAGGTTGCAGGTGTGGTCTCATAATTAGACTTGCCTGACCATAGTTAAAGGGACATGCCTGACCCTCACGGTACTCTGTAGGCATCTTCCTCGTCCCAGTACCAAAGTGGTGAAATGAAGGTTTACATTACTTAGTCACCTCTTCCCAGTACTGTCAAAGATTGAATGTGGGGGAATGAGGGGCGCTCTTTTACAGTAGTCTGTAAAGGCTGGGGGAGAGTTAGGTTGGCCTTCAATAGGGAAAGGGGGACACCATGTCTCGACTGTGGACACTCCACTCCCAATCTCCAAGGACCCTCCAACCAGGTGATCCTTCGTTGCTTCTCCACCCCCAGGGTCAGGATCCAAAAGCGATGGCCTTTCTCTGGCCACCTGAGAAGAGGATCGAGGGGGAGTAGCAGTGGGGATACCCTCAGGTTTCTCACAGTACCAGATGGGTGGAGTTGTTGAGTGAAGGAGCGAGGAGTTACATCAAAGTGTGGAGCTGAGGCCTAGAAGGAACGAAAAACATTGGAGGGACCGAGGAGAAGATTGAAGAGAATGAGTTGGGTGGAGTTTGAAGTGAAGAGCAGTTGGAGGTAAGGCGAGGAAGAGAACGTGAGCTTGCTAGAAGGAAGACAGCCAGCCAGTGGTGTGTGCAAGGCACCATCCCAGATCCCAGGATAGAGTAGGTTCAGTTTTAGGAAGTTCCTGAGGGAGCTTAGGAAGAGGAGGCCCTCATAACCAGTTAAGATAGTTCCTACACAGTAGGGGTCAATATACATGAAATCTATACTGACCTGTGGTAAGAGATGACTGGGTGAGAGCCAGTGTGTATTTTGACGAGAGTGTGCGACAGCCATCGGGCCCATTGAAAAACCAGTAAAAACACTTCAACTGTCTCTGGGCTTGCAAGTGTTTTTTTTTGTAGCATCTGTGACATTTTCTTGTGTGGTAATAGAATTTAGTCTTTAATAGGTAATCGGCTTAGAATATATTGTATTGCTTTTTGTATGTGAATTGTGTGACCCGTACTAACATCACTGCCCCTTGGAGAACACCCTTGGCTTTTTCTGAACCTGCTACACTGAGAACTAATTGGTTCCCATAATTCCATTACTCAAAATCACTTTAGTTCTCGGGGGCAGGTAGGGCATTTGGGTGCAGGATGTTCTGCTTTCTACTCCATATTACAACACCCATTGCATCCTGTTTTGTTACAATGGTGTTCTAGTTGGGTCCCCACCCAGATATGCCAGTGAACCGTTTTTTTTCCACAGAGTAAGAGGAAGTTCGAGAGGGATTGCCGGGAGGCGGAGAAGGCCGTACTGCTGGCTGAGAGGCTTGATCAAGACATTAATGCAACCAAAGCCGACGTAGAGAAGGTATGACTTGCACGTAACCCTTTGCTGTGTCTTCTATTTAAGTGTTGTCTTAATATCCCTTAGACAGAAGGGCGGTTCTCCAAGTTGCACTGATCTTGCAGGCTGGTTTGGAAGGCAGCAGAGCTATCATTTTGGCTTGCACAGATCATGCCGATCTGGGCTTAGATGGCAGAGCTATTCCTCCAGTTACAGGGCTTTTATAGGCTCAGAAAGCATGGCTTCCTTTCCAATAGCACTTGATACAAACTCCAGCATTCTACTGCTGAGGGCTCCTTCCTCTTTCTTGAGGACTGTTTGCTCTCACCTCGTCTCTTTCTTAAAGATAAGGATGAAGCTATCCCTCAAATCCTGGTTCCAGAAATGCCTGCCATCTTTTATATTCTCTGTTCCTTGCAGGCCAGGGTCCATGCCGCAAACAGCAGAGCTATCTGTCAAAGCAGGTGGTGGTCCTGGTTAAGGTTTTCTTCTCGCCTCTACTCTATTACCCAGAAGCACACATAGGCTTTCCATCAGTGCGGCACTCCTCTTTTCGCTCCAGACAGCAGGATTATTCCTCGGCCCTGGCTTTGAGATGGCTCACCTGTTCCTCTTTCCTTCTCTCTTTCTCTCAGGCTCGTGTGCACTCTCACCAGAGGATGCAGATGGCAGAGGAGAGCAAGAACGAGTATGCCTTGTACCTGCAGAAGTTTAATCAAGACCAAGGACAATTCTACTTCTCGGACATGCCGCAGATCTTCAGTGTACGTCCAGACCGGGGGTGGGCGGTGCCGTCCCTAACCAGGGAAGAGTGGTAGGGTGCCAGGATTATTGTCTACGGTTGAGGAGACCACTCTTGCATGATTGAGGCGTCTGCTTCTGTCAAGAAATAGTGGGTGCAGCTGTAAGAAGAGTGATTTTCAAATCTTGCTTGCAATGCATCCCCTCTTCCTGGTCCCAGCACCCCAACTGGAGCCCTAGACGAGTCCTTGCACCAGTTGCTTCAGCTTATTCAATTTTGCATGTTTGCAAAATCCTGTTCTCTTGTGTTCCGATATTTGTACAGTGCAATATTTTGCCCAGTATTGGCATCTTGGAACCAAACATCAGAACCATCTGGGAACGGGACATTGTTCTAACCAGTAAAGTTAGGTCTTGGATGCACACAAGGGTAGGACTTGGAGCAAAAGGCAGGTTAATGCCAGTAAGACCGAGATTCTCCTCATCGGTACACCTGCACCCTCCTTTCCTGTCACTCTCTGGCCGGCCTCCATTGGCCCTCTTTCTTCTCCCACCTGTGAGGCTAAGAACCTCTGGGTCATCTTTAACTCCACACTCTCCTTCTCTCCTCACATCTCTAATAAGTCACACTACCAGCTGCACCTCCTCAGAGGTATTCTGCTTTTCCTCTCCTTCCCCCAGAAGTTCACTGTCTCTGGAGCGCTGGTCCTCTCCAGGCTGGACTATTGCAACAGCCTCTTTCTAAATCTACCTGCTTCTACTCTGCCCTCTGCAACTCATCCAAAACAGGACTGCAAGAATTGTCTTTAGCCTCAAGGCCAGCGATCTTCTCTCCAGAACTCTGCACTGGCTCCCAGTGGCTGCGAGGATTAAGTTCAAAACCCTCTGCATTGTCCACAAGGCCTTCTGGGGCCTGGGGCCTCAATACCTTCAACTCACTTCCTAAATATCTTCCTTCTCGAGCTCTTCACTCATCTGCCTCCAACTCCCTCAGGGTCAGTCGCTTCTACAAGCAACAAGTTGGTGGTAGATCTCTTTTTTTGGCTGAGGCCTCTCTCTGGAACTGCCTCCCTGAAACTTGAGGAGAACAATTTCAGGTTCCGGAAGCACCTCAAAACCTTCCCCTTTGCTTCTGCTTTCGCTCCTCGTCTCCCGTGCAGAATTCCTGGCTGAAACTGTACTGGTTACCTGGACACCCTCTGATCTCGGGCGCAGGTCCCCTCTCCCCGCCAGTTACACAAGTGCACTGCCTCCCTGGCAACCCTGCACTTGGGGACTGTTTTCTGTATCCCTACAGTCCCCCACCAGCACTTGACACCTAATGTCTGCACTTACCCCGGCACTTGCCACCAGCTGGCCATATTTCTCCTATTGTTCGTTTTTATTTATTCTATTGCCCCTTGTACTGCACTATCCCCACCCCCACTCCCGCCCATCCCACTCAGCACTTTACCTCTTCCCCTGCACTTGCGCAATCTGAATGACACCTGGCCGGTTCCATATAATAATGTCGCCACATAAATATCGCCATGCAAAAGTATAGCCGAAAAATGGTCGTTTTTTGTGGCGACATTATTGCATGGAACATGCAGGGCATATATATTTTTTGCCCCTGTCGCCATATATATGGTCACCCAAATAATATCGCCACAACATTTTCCCGGCAATATTATTTACGGCGACCATATATGTGGCGATATTAATACCTGAGACCACCTGGCCTAGTAGGATCGCATTCTCGGTCTTCCCTCTGTTCCCCCTCCCTTCCCGCGTCGCGCCTTGAAGCACTTGTGTATAGGCGCGTTATAAATGCCATATCATATCACTTCTGAATTCTGAAGCAGGACACAGTGTAGGCTTCTGTGCTTTCCGGTTTCGTCGATTGCATTCAGCTTAGCCTCGCTATTCTTCCCCTGGCCCCCTCTCCTGTGAGTAGTATGGCTTTCAGTGACTGCTGTTATCCCCAGTTTTGTGCCGATGGCGGGTTGGAACCCTTCTTGAAATAAGTCCAAGATATGGTGTGACTCGGTGAACCCCGTCGTTGAAGCGGGCCTGCCTTTTTTAGGCACTTGGGCACATAAGAGATTTGAAATTGGATAACAGCCTTATCTTGTTGGTCAGGGTTACGTTTCTTGAGAAAAGAGGTAAGAATGGCATGTTTTAAAAGATTGGGTGGAGAGACACTCCTGTAAAGAACATTTTGTTTGGACAAAGATTAAAGAGAGCATTTACTCATGGCAACAGGGTCATTAAAGGCGGCTGCAGAAAGCCTAGAGAATGGTTCTAGAATCTGTGTATATTGGGTCAGCTACTCAAATCCTCCTGTGGCGCAAGCCAGGAGATGCACTAGCAAATAAGGGGCACCCCAATTCTCAGTGGTATGTGAATGAGCGCATTTATGATGCGCCTTTTCAGCTGCCCTTTCTCCCTTTGCGCGTTTGTACAAATAAGCGGAGGTTTCTGCGCATTTAAAGGCGTATTCCGAATTCACAAATGCAATCCGCTTTTTAATATGCAGAAATTGGGTTCTTGCCTGGGGACGCAGCATAGCAGGGTCATTTCTGACAATTTCATGACTTGTTTTTGAAGTGTGACATCCCGGTTTAAACTGCAGCTGTCACTCTAGCATTTCCATCCCCCCAAACTAACTTGGATAAGCATGCATTTTAAAAAATATATAATTTCACCGAGACGGGCGGTCTGTCTTGGTGAAGTGTGCGCCTAGCAACCACGTGGTAGCTGGCAGCCTGTCATACATAAGTACGGGGAGCGCGCTTCTGACACTGATGTAGGCAAGTGGGCTGGACAGCACATCTTTGCACTATTGTTAAACCTCTCCTGAAATGCTCGGGTCACCTTGAGAATAATGTTTCAGAAAGTAGCACTGCCTGCACCCCTTCCATTTGCGCTCATTTGGGGGAATGTGGCCCATTATGGTTGGTTTCGTGCCATGCGCTGCCGGCATTTTTGCCTTCCTTGACACCATGGTATCTCCAGGGACAGAGGCGATAATACAAGATGGCTTTGCTGTGGTATTGCTGCATGCAGATTGGAAGGACACTGGCTATATATGTGCAGGCTTGTATCCATGCAGTGCGTGTCCTAGTCCAAGGATGATTGGACTGAGGCTGTGTGACGCAAGCTGGTGGAGGGATGTAGTTAAGATGGTTTTAGTGTTTGTGTGAAAGAGGGTGTTCGTTTGTGCGAGGCTCATTCGGGTTCGCGATGGGTACAGACAGCTGAGACTCCAACGGGCACTCGATATTTCTAGCCAGTATCGCTGTGAAAGTGATAGTCTTAGTAGTGGAATATATAGAATAACGTTTCTGACGGGTTGTATATCACAATGGGGGAACATCGAAGAGCAAATAACCGTGGGAAAGACCAGGGGCGAATTCCCATGGATACATAGGCCGGTAGGAATCGAGCGATGGGTCTGGGCCTAGGGGGTGTCAGCACAGTGCATCAGCACTTTAGTGAGCAGTCTTCACTCCTGCCCTTCACTGTCTGCCCTGTGGGGTTTGCTGTTATGTTGTTGGCCTTTCCCCTGCTTCGCTGCGCTTTCCATGCGTGTTGGGGTTGGTCAGGTGGGGTGTGTCAGCACAGGGCATCAGCACTTTAGTGAGCAGTCTTCACTCCTGCCCTTCACTGTCTGCCCTGTGGGGTTTGCTGTTATGTTGTTGGCCTTTCTCCTGCTTTGCTGCGCTTTCCATGCGTGTTGGGGTTGGTCAGGTGGGGTGTGTCAGCACAGGGCATCAGCACTTTAGTGAGCAGTCTACACCCCTGCCCATCACTGTCTGCCCTGTGGGGTTTGCTGTTATGTTGTTGGCCTTTCCCCTGCTTCGCTGCGCTTATGCGTGTTGGGGTTGGTCAGGTGGGGTGTGTCAGCACAGGGCATCAGCACTTTAGTGAGCAGTCTACACCCCTGCCCTTCACTGTCTGCCCTGTGGGGTTTGCTGTTATGTTGTTGGCCTTTCCCCTGCTTCGCTGCGCTTTCCATGCGTGTTGGGGTTGGTCAGGTGGGGTGTGTCAGCACAGGGCATCAGCACTTTAGTGAGCAGTCTTCACTCCTGCCCTTCACTGTCTGCCCTGTGGGGTTTGCTGTTATGTTGTTGGCCTTTCCCCTGCTTCACTGCGCTTTCCATGCGTGTTGGGGTTGGTCAGGTGGGGTGTGTCAGCACAGGGCATCAGCACTTTAGTGAGCAGTCTACACCCCTGCCCATCACTGTCTGCCCTGTGGGGTTTGCTGTTATGTTGTTGGCCTTTCCCCTGCTTCGCTGCGCTTATGCGTGTTGGGGTTGGTCAGGTGGGGTGTGTCAGCACAGGGCATCAGCACTTTAGTGAGCAGTCTACACCCCTGCCCATCACTGTCTGCCCTGTGGGGTTTGCTGTTATGTTGTTGGCCTTTCTCCTGCTTTGCTGCGCTTTCCATGCGTGTTGGGGTTGGTCAGGTGGGGTGTGTCAGCACAGGGCATCAGCACTTTAGTGAGCAGTCTACACCCCTGCCCATCACTGTCTGCCCTGTGGGGTTTGCTGTTATGTTGTTGGCCTTTCCCCTGCTTCGCTGCGCTTATGCGTGTTGGGGTTGGTCAGGTGGGGTGTGTCAGCACAGGGCATCAGCACTTTAGTGAGCAGTCTACACCCCTGCCCATCACTGTCTGCCCTGTGGGGTTTGCTGTTATGTTGTTGGCCTTTCTCCTGCTTCGCTGCACTTTTCATGCGTGTTGGGGGTTGGTCACGTGGGGTTTGTTGCCAATCCTAGGCAGGCCAGGGATTCTGATGGGCTGGATGGGGACGGTGGATGGCTGCCTTGCCATTTTTAAACTCTCCTCAAAGATACCAAACCCAAAATAAATATGGAATGCAGCAACTCCTAGCGTGCTAACTGCCTGTTTGTGGAGAGAGGTGCAGCAGACGAGGGGCATCGTTGATTTCTTGTGAGTCAATTGTCATGTTTGCATCAGATGATCCTGCAAAGCTTGTATTGTGGAAGAACCATAAGGAGCCAGGGTATCCGGGCGAGTTCATGAAGGGATAATGGGATGCACATCAGAACATTGATATTGCAACCAATCAGCTATTTTTGCTGACCTATGAGTTATAATTCTCATTTCGAATGGATTGTGTCCTCCCACGTATTCCTTATCTTTCATATTTCTTAACATCCAGCTTCCTGCCTCTGAATTTTATTTTCAGTAGTGTGCGCTGTGCGTCGATGACTGGTTTTAAGATGGATTTCTAAACTCTGACCTGGAGGGGCAGAGGTTCAGAAGGCCAACCTAGTTTCTTGGAACAGGGTAACCTCTGGACAAGACAGACCAATCAGGGTAGCTATGGCAGGCGGTCAACACTAAGTCTCAGGAGGGGTGAGGGTGACTTAAGGACCTCAATGAGCATAGTGAGCAAGGACACTTACAAATTACTCCAGACAGGTGTTATATTAAAAATCTAGACACATTTATTACAAGGCCTTTGGGGTCTATCAATACAAGATATATACAAGACCATTGGGGTCTAAAGGGTTAACAGCACGAAATATGGCCACAACCTAGAAAGGAAGGAACTGGCAGTGCAGGTAGTCTTTAGTCCTCTTCAACATCAAACACACACCTAACTAAAAGGCAGTCCAAGCCCTAAGAGGAGGGGAGCCTTGTGCTCAATAGTACATGTAGTGCAGGCGCACGCGGTTGTTCCAATGGGCAAAACGGGGTCTCTTCAGGGGTCTCTAGCAGCTCAGGAAGGTGGATGAGGCGGTGAAGAATAGATTCCCACTATTCAGGGATGACCTCCACTTGAAGGCAGAGGCAGTTCCAAGGTCCGGGAATAGTTTGCTAGTTCGCACTAGCAGTAGAAAGGAGAGGGACCCCCAGGGCCCACTCGTGTGTAAAAATGGATGGAGGTGCTAGGGGCCACCAGTTAGGGTTCCTCACCGGCCCCAGGCGCACTCCGGACCAAACTTCGCCAGTCGAGTCCACTGCGGTTGCAGGTTCAAATGCGACAAAAGGACGTCTCTGTGGCTTTCAGTTTCGAAGATGCAGCGATGATTCCCAAATGGGACAGTGGCAATTTATCCGCTCCTGATGGATGGATCAGGCCAGTTTCACTGCAGCAGGCTTCAGGGGCAAGAAGGTCACAAATGCAGCGCACCTGCAAAGATTGTTGTTGTGGCTGGGCTACACGGTAACTGCATTTATTCCAGTCCTGGCCCACTCGTCTCACTTCTGACCTGGGAATGCCAAGTGTTTGATATTCGGTGTGAGGGTGCCAGGGACACAGAGCTAGCAGTATACCAAGTTATGAGGGCCTCCTTGAAACGGCGGCGGAGACAGAGCAAAGGTCCTGTGTAAGCTGGTCAGCCCACTGGTTGGCCCTTGGACACTTCCGAAGAGGCTTACTTGCAGGTTAAGATGAAGGTGCAGAGAGTAGTTGGTCCCACTATTCCAATGGGTCGAAGTATTTTCGCAGACCTTCTAGGACGACCAGATGCAGAGGGGTCCCATGGGACGAAAGCAGGCTCAGGGTGCCAAACCTTCCAGCGGTTCCTCAACTCGGCTTTTTAGTTTCAGGATGCTTGGATCATATCCTTCATTCAGTGAGAACTCCAGAGATCGACCTGGTATGGCTGTTTTTGGCCTCCTCTTATCCAGAGTCTCCGCCGCTCCAAAACAAACAGGACCCAATGGGAGATCTGCTCACAAACACACACTCCATACATGGACCAATCATGGACCACAGTGGTCCCAGGCATTCACAGCACACCAGCCCACATCCTGGAGGCACACACACAAGGCATGCAGAAGCCTGCAAAAGCTTGGCGTTTCACGGGAAACTGCCTGACCAAATAAGGACTGACCCGGGTCGGCTCGACCTGGGGAAGGCAAAGGGGCAAGATGGCCAAAGGACAGAACAAAGAACCTCGTGGCATGGCCGTTTTGGAGCCAGGCCTCCTATTTGTGCCAAACGCGGTAATCGCAGTTTATATGGCAGGAAGGTGTTAAAATTCCATGAAAACATAAGCTGCCACCAGCCCTGTCCATGACACATCTGCACATCTCCTAAAAAGTCCATCGATCGTTTCTAGGGTCTTTGTAATTGTCTATGACACCCAAGTGCACTGTACTGTAAGGTACAGTGTGCACTTGTTACATGTTGCAGAAAAGTTGCAACATTGGAAAAGGACTAAGGGAAAGAGTCTCCCAGCACTGACTGTCTAAAGGGCAAGTCAGTTTCCCCATAAAAAGTGAGTGAATGCCCAGAGGAGTGCAGCTGAAGGCTGTGCTTCTCTGACAGTCAGTCTATGGTGTTTAAACAGCAGCAAAAAGTTTGGAGGTGTACAACTGGAGGGAAAATACATTTCAAAATGATATCTTTCCTAACAACTGGTCGAGTCGATGTCCCTCGGAGGCCCACATCTTGACATCAGCGGCATCACAGGCATAAGTAGCTCGCGCAGCACCCGTTGCTCATTTCCGTTCTTCCGTGCTGAACAGCTTCGGGAACGTAACGCTTGTTCTCCAGCATGGGGTCTGGCATGGATTCACATGCTCATTAATATTCCCCGTCGTCAGGCCGGGAATCCTCAGTATAGAAAAAAATCAGTATCAGTTTCGTTTCTGATCTGTCTTTCTTAGTAGTAACCAATCACTGGTCTCTGGGTCATACTGCCCCCAGCCAATGACTGCCCTTTCCCTAAGCCCTGCCTCTGGCAGCCATCCTCAGATTTTTACCGCACGTTCAAGTGTTGGGAGTCCTCGTGGTGTAGCTCTCGAGCTTTTGCTGCGTTTTTGCACTTTTTCAGGAGATTTTTCTAATTTTTCGGTTAAATGGAGCCTCAAGCTCCACCGTTTCTACATCCGATCAACGGGGATCCGTTTCGGAGTTTTCTAACCCCTCAAGGGTGAAGATTTCGTCGGGTTACGCTTTTGGAGGATTCCAGAAGTTCTGAGGCCTACCCCGGACATGGCCCAGGAGAAAGGAAGCTCGACCCCCGGGAATCTGTTCAGGACCTGCCCTGGATACCAACTTCAGAATGTTTTCAAGGAGGACGAGCATTCGTTATGCCTCTACTGTCTCCATGAGGACAAGACGCACACAGAGAAGGACTGTGCGTTTTGTGGGAACATGTCGGAGTGGACCATGAAGGATCGCCACCTCCGTCTCGCCAACTGGCTGGAAGGGAAGAGCCCGTCAGGCGAGAAGAAGAAAAAGAAGTCCGAGCGGTCTTCTAAGTCCTGTGAGGGCGCCCCGGCGACAGGGGCCCAACAAAAGGCCAAGCACCGCGAGTCCGCGGGCACCGGGAGCGCCGAACGGTCGTGCTCCTTGGCTGACAGGCAGGGCGCATCCTCCCCGGCGCCATCAACCACGAGCCAACGCTCTGGCTCGGGTAAGAGGAAGTCCGAGAACCCGGCAAAGCTTCTGGAGAGGCCCCGGTCGATCTCGAAGATTCCGGCAGAGGGGGAGCGAGGCTCGGACCCTCCCCCCAGGGTGAAGGCCCCAGGCGTACAGAAGGTGACGATGGCCTTAATTCACCCTGCTAAGACCTCAATTGAGGATGTCGCAGCGGCCCTGGCTCAGCCTGTGGAGGCTACGCCAGTGGAGGCGACCTCAGGACCCAGAGTCTCCCTACCATCGCTGAGGGAGTCATCTTTCAGGCCCATTGAGAAGACCCCCACGAAGTCCTCGTTGGAAAAGGTGAGGGAGGGGCAGGTGGCCATCGTGGATACGGACATGACCTCTGAAGAAGAGCTCATCTAAGTCGGTGGAAGAGGCCCAGCCCACCGGGAGGGATCCCGACTAGGGCGACGACGAGAGCGACGGTGTCGCCGACGAGGTTCCTCAAGAGACCTCGCGCCCGTCATTTCCGGCACCGCAGGACACTTCGGCGGCCATTTTGTCAGTGATTCAGTCCTTATGCTCGGAGATGAGGACAAGGTTGCCCCTCACCCCGACGGAGGTACCTGAGCCAGACCCGACGGGGGAACCGGAGCCAGGACCTTCGGAAAGTCCACCGCATGATAGGAGGAGGACGCATCCTACTCCACCTCGGCGGCCTGCTCTGCCTTCCCCCCGGTCTACTACCCACGGGGATGATACAGGCACGGACACGGCTACGACAGGTACAGATGACGACGGAGGTGACGACGGGACGTGTCCCCCGTCGCCCCATGCCCGGGCGTCCCTGCCCGACGAGATTGGATCCTTTCATGCCATGATTTCCAGGGCATCCGAGCTCTTCCAGCTCTGCCCAGAAGAGAAGAAGGAAGGGTTCCTTTACCAACGGCGCAAGGCTAAAAGGAAGACGGTCCTCGCCGTACCACTTCTTGATGACATCTGGGATGAGGGGCTTGTCCTCCTCAAGAACCCTGCCACAGCGCCGGCAAAGAGGGACCGGTACGAGAAGAAGTACCGGGTCCCCGACGCTGCCCCCTTGTGCCTTCGGGCACAACCTACCCTGGATTCGGTCGTTTCGGCGGCGGCAAAGAAGAAAGCTGGGGGGGGGGACATCGGCCTCGACATCAACTTCCCCGCCGGACGGCGAGGGCAGGAAGCTGGACACGATGGGACGACGGGTCATCTCATCCGCAGCGACGACTATCAAGGCAGCCAACGCCCTGGCTATCGTAGCCCGCTACGACGGAGTTGTGGTTCAAAATCGCCCCGCTGTTGGACTTCCTTCCGGACGCTAAAAGGGCTGAGGCCCTTGAAATCCTACAGGAAGGTGAGATTGCTTCGGACCACGCCATCACGGTGGCAACGGACATCGCCGACACCGCTGTCCGTCAGTTGGGCAACAGCGTTTGCCTGAGACGACGAGGATGGCTCAAGGCGACGGATTTCCACCAGAATGTACAAACCAGGGTTTTGGACATGCCCTTCGACGGGAACAACCTGTTTGGGAAGGCGGTTGATGAGTCCCTTCAGGCCATCAAGACAGACACGGAGAGTGCTCCAACAACGACGGCCGTCCTTTCGGAGCTCCGGAGGCAGACAAGGTGCCTCCAAGGGATCCAGCAGTAGCTCATCCACGTACCGCCAAGCGCCAAGATCTTCATCCCAGGAAGCCTACAGGGGACGCGGCAAGTCAGGTGGTGCCTGTCGTCGTCGAAAGGGAGGTCAAGGAGGCAAGGCGGCCTCCAAACAAGATTGAACCGACATTGGGGTCGGGCCCCCGCCAAAGCACCCCGGTGGGAGGCCGGCTGTCGAGGTTCGTCGGCGTGTGGGAGTCCATTTCCACCGACCGTTGGGTGCTGGATGTCGAGGCACGCCCTCGAGTTTCAGAAGAAGTGCCCTCGCGTTCCACCCGTGGCCAGGAAGGAAAATCACATCCCTCAACTACTGTTGGAAGTAAGGGCGATGCTCAAGAAGGGTGCCATCGAGCTCGTCCCAGAGAGGCTTCGGGGCTCCGGAGTTTACTCAAGGTTCTTCCTCGTAAAAAAGAAGAACGGAGGATGGCGCCCCATCCTGGACCTGCGACGACTGAACAAGTACATCAAGGCACAGAAGTTCCGGATGGTCACCCTCCAGCACGTGCTGGGACAGCTGCAGGAGGGCGATTTCCTGTCGTCCTTGGACTTGGAGGATGCGTACTTCCACATCCCCATTCTAAAAAGACACCGAAAGTTCCTCAGGTTCGTGGTCCAGGGGCGGCACTACCAGTTCAACGCCCTCCCGTTCGGATTGAAGTCGCCACCCAGGGTGTTCACCAAGTGCCTCGCACCGGTGGTGGCGCGGCTGCGCCTACAGGGGATCCACGTCTACCCCTACCTGGACGACTGGCTCATCCGGGCAAGGACAAGGGAGCTTGCCGTGGAGCACACTGCAAAGACCGTCCAGCTGCTCACGGACCTGGGATTCTCCATCAACTTTCCAAAATCCCACCTGGTTCCGTTGCAAGTCGCCCTGTTTCTGGGAGCCAAGCTCGACACAGTGGCGCGGCTGGCCTCGCCGTCGGAGGAAAGGACCAGGACCATTCTGGGCAAGGTGCAGCGTCTGCTGGCCACGGACATGGCCAGGGTAAGATCTATCAAGTCCCTCCTCGGGATGATGTCCTCCTGCATTTATCTGGTGCGCCTTTGCAGGCTTCGGATGCGCCCCTTACAAGAGTAACTTGACGCCCGCTGGGTCCAGTCGAGGGGCAGCTTCGAGGACAGGATCCCTCTCAACGAGACGTTCCGTCAGGCGATCCGGTGGTGGGGTACCCGCTCTCATCTGTCCGCGGGCACAGACTTTCAGACCCCAGCACACCAGGTGACGGTGATGACGGACGCCTCCCTGGAAGGTTGGGGAGCGCACTCCGGAGATCTTCACGCGAGACGCCTTTGGCTCCCGGAGGAAAAGTCACTCCACATCAACATCTTGGAGCTCTGCGCATTGTTCTGGGCCCTCAGGTCTTTTCCTCCGTCCTTCAAGGGCAAGGTGGTAAGGATCTTCACTGACAACACCTCCACGATGTTCTACATCCGGAAGCAGGGCGGAACCAGATCCCCTGCCCTATCCAAGGAAGCCCAGGATTTGTGGCTTTAGGCCGTCGCCCAAGGGATGTTTCTGGTGCATCTTCATCTGGCAGGAATAAAAAACACGATCGCTGACTCACTCAGCAGAGAGCTGCGCTCGTGCCACATGTGGGAACTACGCCAGGATCAAGTGGATCGACTCTTCCGACGATGGGGCGAACCCCAAATCGATCTCTTCGCGACGGCAACGAATTCCAAGTGCCGGAGGTTCGCCAGCAGGTTCCCCCAGCCGAGGAGCATGGGCGATGCTTTCTCGTTCCCCTGGGACGGCCTATTTCTTTATGCGTTCCCTCCGCTGCCATTGCTGCTCCGGCTCATCAACCAGCTCAAGAGGTCCCGGTGCAGGATGATCCTTGTCGCACCGGCGTGGCCGAGACAGATCTGGTTCCCGGACCTTCTGGACTTGTCAATGTCCACACCAGTCAAGCTGCCGACGGACGCAGATCTTCTATCCAGAGAATGAGGCGCTATTCTTCACCACAACCCGAAGTCGCTGAACTTGCAGGCCTGGCTCCTGCAGCACTAGAGTTTGGAGGGTACGACATCCCGGCCGACTGCAGAGGCCAGGGCGTCTTCAACTCTCAAGTGCTACGGACATAAATGGAAGAGGTTCTCTGTCTGGTGCCGTGCACAGAAGATTAACCCTCTGCGGATTACGGCCCCTCAAGTATTGCTGTACCTACTGTCATTGGCCAAGGCTGGACTAGCTCACGCTTCCATCAAGATGCATCTGGCCCCCATCTCACGATACACCAGAACTACGGGACGGGCGTCCTTGTGGTCTCGTCGACTGGTGAAGGAATTTATGAAAGGATTGTTCCGATCATTCCCGCCGGTGAAGGCCCCTGCCCGGCGTGGGAGCTCAACGTGGTGCTGACCAGGCTCATGGGGCCCCCATTTGAGCCTATGCATTCGGCACTGTTGAAGTTTCTGTCGTGGAAAACAGCGTTTCTCGTGGCCATCACCTCCGCACGACGAGTGGGATAGATCCAGGCCCTATCTTGCAAGCCGCCATACTTGACGTTTCACGACACGAGGGTGGTGCTGAGGACGCACCCCTCCTTCATGCCCAAGGTGCCGTCGGACTTCCACCTCAACGAACCCTTGGTGTTGCCAGTTTTCTTCCCGTCTTCTTCGTCGCCGGCTGAAAGGACACTGCACTCACTGGACGTAGCTAGAGCACTGAAGTTCTACGTGGGCCGCACGAAGAGTTTTCGGAAGACAACACAGCTGTTTGTGAACTTTGGGACTGTGAATCAAGGGAAGGCTCTCTCGAAGACATCCATTTCCAGATGGCTCTCCGGCTGCATCATGCACTGTCACCGGTTCCCAAACCGACCGCTGCCCCGCCGCCCAAGAGCCCATTCGATCAGAGCGATCGCTGCTACCACGGCGTCCCTGTCTAGTGTGCCCCTGCTGGACATCTGCAGGGCTGCGACGTGGAGGTCGACGCACACCTTCACAAGATTCTACTGCGTCGATCGGGACTCCAGGGAGGAGTCCAGGGTCGACCAAGCAGTGCTGCGCAACCTGTTCGCTTAAGGTGAGCCTGGCCTGGTGAGGAGGTAAGAGATGCTTAATGTTGAGTTGTTGTATTGCTTAATGTTGAGCCTGTTGCCACCTCCCGTGGTTGTGCATGTGTGTACTGCTATGTATTCTCTTATTCATGAGCATGTGAATCCATGCCAGACCCCATGCTGGAGAAGGAACAAGTTACTTACCTGTAACTGTTGTTCTCCAGCATGGGTCTGGCATGGTTTCACATGCAAACCATCCCGCCTACCCCTCTGCGGCTCTTCACTTGGTCATACTGCCACTTTACATGCTACCAAATCTGAGGATGGCTGCCAGAGGCGGGGCTTAGGGAGAGGGCAGTCATTGGCTGGGGGCAGTATGACCCAGAGACCAGGGATTGGTTACTACTAAGAAAGACAGATCAGAAACAAAACTGATACTGATTTTTTTCTATACCGAGGATTCCCGGCCTGACGATGGGGAATATTCATGAGCATGTGAATCCATGCCAGACCCATGCTGGAGAACAACAGTTACGGGTAAGTAACTTGTTCCTTTCCATGTGATTCTTCGATTTTCTTTGAGTTTCCTGAGAACATTCTTCGAGTTTCGACGAGAGAGCTTCCTCATCGGGCCGGTTTTTAAAAATGCAGCGACTGCAGTGCTAAAATGTCCATGACGGACCCGCACAGGTCCGTCTGTGGTGTCTAGGGGCAGAACATCCGTGCTCGGAGTGTGATAAATGCATGTCGATGACAGCCAAGGCCTTGAGGGAGCGCAGAGGGAAGTTGGAGAGAGGTAGGCCTAAAAATCTATTACCGTGTGTTAGGCAACGTTTGTATACAGTACCCTCTGGGAACACTAAAAACAACTCTGACTTCAGGTATAGGAAGCCCAACCTTTGGTATAAGCTTGTACTACACAGTTTTGGTAGTGTGTTGAGCAGCCAGGCTTATCTCAAGAGGGGTCAATGTGAGTTGTAGTGGAGTTACACCGAGATTTACAGTTACTAGTATTCAAATAAACTCTTACACTCAAAGTTTCTTGCATAAACAATTATTAATTTATCAGTCAGAATAAGCCTTCTTCAGTAGGGGCACTGTAACAGTAACACTCAAATACACTTGAAAAATACACACTCTTAAGATTTTTAAATCCGCAAGTACCCATTTGGGATGGCCCACAGACACTACCTACACCCTCAGGTGACTTCAATTGCTGGGGTGCTGGGGATATGAATATATCACTGTTGCCTTTAGAATCATGTAGGAATAAGTCAAAGGAAAAGGTTACTTGGAAGAAACAAGAGACCACAAATATTCTTAAGCAGCCAAATACTTTCAGATCCCACCCCCCCCCCTATAAGAGTCATTCAGTGGAAAAGGCTAAGCCAAAGTCAATGCGCAAAAGTCTATGTAAGTTGAAGCACTTCTTTTTAGGTAAGTAGAAAGTATTTGCACAATGTTTTCAAAGTCTTTGAAGAAAAGAAGAATCAAATGTAGGGCCACAAGCTGATTAGACGTGAGTAGTAGAAGATGCAAGCAACTCTAAAGCAAGAGGCAAATTCTCTGACTTTGTACAGTACCTTTAAAATGAAGAAATTATGCAGTAGATGACTCCTGTTCCTGTGCAGCTCTGCAGATCTCACTGTTCCTGGGCCACAGTTGTGGGGACAAGAGGGAGGATGTCGGGGCACTGCACTGGGATGGTCAGAAATTCATAACCAGCAAACTTCACTTTCAGTGCCTATTCAGTGTTTCAGCTCCTCGTGCCTATCGCAAATAGCAACACCGCAGTTCCTGGCTGTCGAGATGTACTTTCCTTGCTTGTGGGGTCCCGCACTCTGTTGAGGGGGCTCTGGCTCGGTCAATCCTGCTTCCCGGGAGTCTGGAGCATCTTTCTGGAGCTCTAGGCCAACTTAACAGCAACGCACACAAACTGGTGTTCCTCTCTAGTCGGTTTCCAGCAGCAACTCTGTGGAAAAGAACAACCAGCTCTGAGACGGATCTCCATGTGGCTTACTTTGGAGTTGATTGGTCCCATCAACTCAAGGGGAGAAGTCATCCTTGCAGGGGCTTCTCTGTCGATGCAAACTCGATGTTTCGGCACTGCAGCAGCATCTCACCGGGCAAACCAACGGTGCAGGAGTTGCAGCAGGCATCTTCAAGTTTTTCTTAGGTACCTTCGTCCAGTGGTCGACTCTGCCTTCCAAGCCAGGTTTGGTCCCTTTGTTTGTTTTGTCTTTGGCGGGATTCACGAGTGAAGCCCGCCTCTGGCTTCAATATGACTGGCAGAGGCAGGAAGTGAGGGAGGTGCCCGAAACTCCCTGTGCTTAATCCGCTTGGTTACAGGAATGCACTAAAAGGTGGTTGGTCGGCTGGCTGTCGGGCAAGGACCGCTACCCTGCTGTGTGATTGACAGCTAGGCTGTAATGAATGGGAGAAACCTGCATAAAAGCTGAGGCTTTTGGCTTGAAAGGCAGAGTGGACCATTGGATGAAGGAACCTGAAGAAGAACTTGGAAGAGACGCCTGCTGCAACTCCTGGACCGTTGATTTGCCCAGTGAAGCCCTGCTGCTGTGTTAAAGCTCCGACTTCATTTCGACTAGAGAAGCCCTGCAAGGACGACTTCTCCCCTTGAGTTGGTGGGACCAATCAACCCCAAGGTGAACTCGTCTGGACATCCTCTCGGAGCTGGCTGTACTTCCATCTCTACTGCTGCTGGAACCAAAGTGCCAGGGAGAGGAACACCAAATCGAGTGGATCGCCTTTCCTGAGCACCTGGAAGATCCTCCGGACTTCCCTGAAGCAGGACTGAGCAAGCCTGAGCCGCCTCAACAGAGTGCTGGACCCCAGATGCGAGGAAAGTCTGAAGTGGTATCTGAGAACCAATGTGTTGCTATTTGCTGGCAGACACGAGGAGCTGAAATACAGATGTGCCACTGAATTGGAGCTTGCCCATTGCTGCTGCTGAACGTCCCATTGCAGTGCAGGAGTCCACAGACGTCCTCCCTCTTGTCATCACGACTGAGGCCCAGGAACACCAGGATCTGCAGAGCTGCACAAGCACAGAAGCCAGCTGGAACCATTTCTTCTAACCAAAGGTACTGTAAAGTCTAAGAGAATTTACCTCTTGTGGTGTAGCCTTACTTGCTCTCAGTTGAGACTTGTCTTGGTTAACCTTGCAGAGTTGATTGCATCTTTGCCCCTCTCAAGCGTCCGAGCTTGTGACCCTTCAAGTGAATCCTATTTCTACAAACTTTTCTAAAAACATTGTGCAAGACTTTTACTTGCCTGCAAAGAAGATCTTCAGCTCCTCTAGACATTTTTCAACTACTATTGGCTGTCCTGGCTCCCTGAGAGACTATTCTTACCTTCGACTGTGTGCCTTTACCTTTGCCTCAGGAAAGGGTTACATTTACTTGACATTGGAAGGTTCAAAAAGTACTTACCTGTTAATAAATCATTTGTTAACCTTTGTTTTATTCCCCTATCTAACCTTTGCAACAAACTCTATACTGCTCTAAATGTACCAGTGATAAATCAATGTCCACAGTGTCCTAGCTATTTAAGTCGCCTGTGGGTGTAGGAAGTGTCTAAGTATCAGCTGATTTAGAGAAACTAAGTTTGTTTTGAAGTATATTACAACCGTTACATGTTTTGCTCCCTTCTGAAGAAGGCTTATGTAACTGACAGTGAAATAAATTAATAATTGTTTTATCAAGAAACCTTGAGTGTAAGTGTTTATTTGAATAACTTTTACTGCAAAACTCTGTGTTACAACTCTACTGCTCACATTGACCCCTCTTGAGATAAGCCTGGCTGCTCAGCCACGCTACCAACCTGTGTAGTTCAGACTTATACCAACGGTTGGGTTCCTATTGCCAGCAGGTCAGGGTTGCTGTAGTGCACCCAAAGGGTACTGCACACAACCTTGCCTAGCAGCGGCCAAATCCCTTGGAGCTGCAATAAGGCAAACTCAAAACCGCCCCACAGGTGCGGCCTGGAGGGGTAGGTCCTTTCGCTATAATTCCGCATTCAGAAAAAGCAGAGGACAGCCAGCTCAAAGAGGTCAAAGATGATTCCCCCCGTGGTGGACGGGGCAGAGGTACTAAGACCGCAATAGCAGGGGCTGCCTTACCTTTAGCCACAGCATCAGTCACTCCAAAACCTCTCTGAGGTGTTTGATCACAAAACCGCAGTAGGAGGCAGGTTGTCACAGCATCTGACAGAATGGCAGGCTATTACTTCAGATGTGTGGGCATTGGAAACAGTTGCGCAAGGTTACTGCCTTCCTCTCCTGCTAAAACCTCAGTCATCCACAGGGAGACAACTCTTTGAAGATTCCGGATCCGCTGCTTAAGCAGGAGATTTTAATCCTGCTGGAGAAAGGTGCTATAGAACCGGTACCTGTAGCAGAGAGGAACAAGGGTTGGTACTCCCCTTATTTTCTAATTCCAAAGAAGGTCAGAGGATTGAGACCCATCTTGGACTTAAGACACTTGAGGTTTGTCAGGAAGGACAAGTTCAAGATGGTGACCCTTTCTCAGATCCTTCAGGCCCTCCAGCTTCAGGATCGGATGGTATCATTGGACCTTCAGGATGCTTTCTTTCATGTGCTGATCCATCACAAGCACAGACAGTACCTGAGGTTCGCTGTTGTCAACTCTCCTTATCAGTTTCGGTTTCTACCATTTGGGCTAAACTCTGCCCGAGGGTTTTCACCAAGCTAATGGTGGTTGTCGCAGCAAGTCGCAGGAGAGGGGCGATTCACATCTACCCCTACCTGGACGATTGGCTGATCAGGGCCAGTTCCCCATAACAAGCCCTAGATCATCTCAATTATACTTTCCACTCCCCCCACAGAGTGGCTTCTCCCTCAACATCAAGAAGTCCCACATGATACCATCACAAAGACTCCAATTCATCGGAGCAGTCCTGGATGCATCCTGGGGAAAACCCTTCGCAACCAGAGGTGAGGGCTCAAGACATTCTGCAGATGGTGACCAAATTCCAGAATGCCCAGCATCTTCCATCCTTCGATTTTCTGAGGGTGCTCGTTCTCATGGCATCCTGCTTTTTTCTGGTGCCAGAGGCTCACCTGACAATGCGATCTCTCCAGTGGACTCTCTGACCCAGTGGTCACAGCTCTCGGGATGGATGTCGGATCTTCTACTGATCCCAAGCAGAGGATCACTGACTCTTCAGTGGTGGGCCTGTCGGGAGCACATCTTGAAAGGAGAACCCTTTTCGTAACCATGGCCGGAGATAACAGCAGTGACGGACGCCTCACTCATAGGGTGGGGAGCCCATGCCAACGACTTGACCATCAGCGGTCAATGGTCTCCATCGGAGTCCAAACTACACATTAACCTTTTAGAGCTGAGGACAATCAGACTAGCGCTGAAGGCCTTCCTACCATCTGTACAGGGAAAGAATGTCCCGATAATGACTGACGACACAGTTGCCATGTACTACCTCAACAAAAGGAGATGTATGGTTACTACCACTGTGCAGAGAGGCAATGCAGCTTTGGTTTTGGGCAGTACAAGAAGGAATCTATCTATTGACAGTTCATCTAGCCAGAGAGAGGAACACAACGGTGGACGCTCTGAGCAGGGAGAGCGCAGTCTCCCACGAGTGGGAACTAGCTCAGTAAGTCCTTCAAGAGATCCTCAAGTGGATCTGTTCGCGAATAGTTCTGCTCAAGGGAATTTCGCCTGAGAGGAGTTCTAGGAGACGTGTTTGTGGTGGACTGGGAGTTTCCACTTCTCTACGTGTTTCCTCCAGTCCCCGTCATTCCTTACGTAATCAAGAGGTTGAGAAGGTTCAGGAAATCCATGAACCTAATTGCCCCGGATTGGGCCCGGAGGACGTGGTACCCGGACCTTCTGGACATGTCCATCTGCCCTCCGATTCGTCTTCCACAAAGAGAGGACCTTCTCTGTCAAAAGAGAGGAGTGTCGGGTTCTCCATCCGGATATTGGGACCCTCAGCCTTCCCGTTGGAATAAGGTCTGCAGCTGGTGTAGAGATAAGAATGTTGACCCTTTCTCTTGCAATACAGGTCCCACTGTGGGATTTCAGTTTGGTTTTAAACTTTCTAATGGACGCTCCTTTTGAGCGTCTTCATACTTGCCTGTTAAGACTTCGTACCTTGAAGACAGTTTTCTTAGTAGTAGTAGCTATAACATCTGCCCGGAGGGTGATTGAGCTACAGGCTTTATCCTGCAAGTCTCCTCATACTGTTTTTCTTAAAGACAGAGTGGTATTGAAAGTGAAGTCTAACTTTCTCCCTAAGGTTGTTTCTGATTTTCACATCACTCAGAAAATAACCTTACCATCCTTTTATCCTCTGCCACACCCAGGGAAAGAGGAAGAAAGGCTTCAGACTCGACCCTAGGTGTGCACTGAGTTTCTACAGTACCAGATAAGCAAAACTGAGACCGAATGATCAGTTGTTTGTGAGCTATGCAGGGCATGAACTGGGTCTAGCCATCACCAAACAAACCATCTCTAGATGGATTATTTTAACAATTTCAGAGTGTTACAGACTGGCCGGTAAAGACCCCCCGATCATCTAAGGGCTCACTCCACCAGGGGTATCGCAACTTCGTCTGCTTTGCAGAGGGGAGTTTGAATAAAGGATATTTGTGCAGCTGCCACATGGTCGTCTGCACACACCTTCATGAAATACCACAGCCTGGATTCTTCCACTAGTCAAGAGTCTTCTATTTTTGGAAAGGCAGTACTGCACTCTGTGCATTCTTGTTTCACTTCAATTTTACTCCCTCCGATTAACGTCACTGCTTTTGCTAGTCTATCAAAGATAAGGAATACGTGGGAGGACACAATCCATTTGAAGAACAAGTTACTTACCCCTGGTAACTTTCTTTCGACTGTATGTTTCTCCCACGCATTCCTTATCGCCCCTCCCATCCGACCCCGCGGTAAATCTTCCCTTGTGGTTAGTCTGCGCTCTCTCAAGGGGAGTAACCGTCTAACTGAAGACTGTGCTTCACTCTTCAAAACGGAACTGAGCAACGGGTGCTGCGCAAGCTACTTATACGTGTGATGACGTTGATGTCAAGACGGAGCCCTCTGAGGGACATCGACTCGCCCAGTCAACGGCGCACAGCGCCCTCTACTGAAAAAACAATTCTGAGGCAGCAAGCTGGATATTAGGAAATATCAAAGATGAGGAATATGTGGGAGGAACATCCAGTCGAAAGAAAGTTACCATGGGTAAGTAACTTGTTCTTCTGTGCTAATTCCCTTCAACCTTCGAGATCCCCAGCTCTTTTGCTGGACTTATTACTTTTTAATTTTAACCCTGGAGTGAGTGAGGGACCTTTTTCTCACTCATGTGTTTGTACCTGATTTGGATTTTGTGTTTTCACTGTTTTTGGAGTCTGACAAACTCAATAGGCATCTACTTTTTGTATGGTCACACAAGCATCTCCAGTGTAGTGTCACAGAGAAATCCTTTAGATTTCTCATAAGGTGTAAATACCTTTTCTTGTGTGAACTACCGTTCCCAAGAATAGTAAAGTGAAATTGACTTTACTTACCTTTTCTCTTCGTAGGTCCAGCACACCCCTTTTTATGTGGAGTGCTGGAAGGGTAACCTCATAGTCCCTTACCCTACTTTCTGATGTAAAATTATGTTACCCTCACTTCTTTAAATGGCTGGTGGCAGTAGTTTACTTTTTCCTACCATTTCTAGCACCGGCTGAACCCTCAGCTGCAGTACAGCACCCATGGGTGACCATTTTGTAAAAATGGCCCTGTCTTCTCTTTTTTGCCATTTTCTGTTTGTAAGTACTTTCTTGGGTTTTACTCTGTGCGTCGAGGCCCAGTTCAGCCCTTTGTCCATTCTGCCTTTGGCAGGCTTCAACCCTGAATCCCGCCACTGGCTCCAGTGTGTCTGGAAAGGCAGGATGTGAGGGAGGCTCCCGAAACTCCCTTGTCCTTTGTCTCTGGGAATGCCTGAATGCAACCAGTCCTGATTGGCTGGCTGGCTGTCCTTTCAGAACAGCCACCCTGCTGTGTGATTGACAGCCTAGTCTGCGCATGAATGGGAGAAACCTGCTTAAAAGGCGGGGGTTTTGGGACTAGAGGCAGAGTCGACCACAGGGAGAAACACCTGATGAAGAAACCGTGAACAAAGCTTGCTGCATCCTCCTGGACCTTTGAATTGCCCGGTGAAGCCCTGCTGCTGTGCTGAAACTCCTTTTTCTGATCGACTAAAGTTCCGGAAGGGACACATTCTTCCCTTGGGTTAGTGGGACCCACTAACCCCGAGACGAACTCCACTGAACGATCTTCCCCGATTGGCTCTACATCTTCACTGCTGCAAGAACTGAGTGCCAGTGGTCGAGGAATCCGTAGTCTAGTGCAATGTCTGAAATCCGTCCAGAAGCTCCAGGAGTCTCCTAAGGACCTAGCAGAAGCAGGACGACCATAGCTCGAGTCCCCTCACCAGAGTGCAGGACACAAGCAGTGAAGGAAGCCCAACCGGTATCCACAGTGGTGCTGTTTACGGAGCAGTGAAACTGCGAAGTGCTGCTGATCCGAAAAGAGCCCGTAGCTGCCAGCTGCCTCCAAATTGCTGCCGCAGGTGTCCTCCAGACGTCCTCCCTCTTGTCCCTATGACTGAGGCTCAGGAACCTAGAGTCTGCACCCCTGCAACAGGACAGAATCCAGCTGCACCACTCTTTTTCAAACCAGAGGTACCATTGAGGCTTGGGGTACTTACCTCATTGTCTCTTTTAGCTATGCTCTTCTCAGTTGATACTTGCATTGGCTTACTGTTTGGAGTTGATTCCAACTCTGCTTTTGACAGGCTTAAGAGCTTGTGACCCTACAAGTGATTGTTCTACAAACTCTCTAACTTTGTGGAAGACTTTTTATCTCAGAAGTGCCTCAGCTCCATAGACTGTGCTCCAAGTGACGGCTGTCCTGGCTCCCTGCAGACTCTTCTAGTCCATTGACTTGATATTGGTTGTCCCTCATGGGTGGTAACTTGTTTTAAACGATTATTGCTGAGAAAGGCTTGTCTAGATATCATTGGGAGATTAAGTGTCCTCACATATATTGAGAACCTGTTTAACCTTTTTCCTTCCTTAAACCTTTCCTTTCTGCAACCTCAGAATCTGCAAAGTATAACTAGTGACATATAAATGCCATTATTGTCCTTGTGAATGAAGTCGCCTCCGAAGCATATCCAAATAGTATCCACTAACTTGTTTGATTCTGAAGTATTTTAAAGTATATTTGATTGTTACATATCTTTCCCTTATTTATAACTGCAATTTTGACTGTAAGTGTTTCATGGTTACTTGTATTTTGCGAATTTCATTTCTACAGCTCTACAGCTCACATTTACCCCTCTGCTCATTCACACTACCAACTTGTGTAGTACAGACCGATACCAAAAGGTGGGTTACCTAATACCAAATAGGTAAGTGTTGTGTAGTTTCACAGTGTTACTACGTCAAGTCTTACCGAACACCTAGCCCTAATGAAAAATCCAAGTACGGCCGGACCAAGCGGAACAGATTAGAAAAGAATGACAGGGTGCCCGATTCAGCTCCCAAGTGCCTAAGGTCTTAGCCCTAGCCGGATTTGCTGGTATCGGCCGCAGCTAGGAAAGGCTTGATGAAAAGTCATCAGCAGCCATGGTGCCTCCGGACCAGGGGGGGGAAGAAGCTGAATACGATGGACAAGAGGATAATTCACACAGCAGCCTCTACCATCAAGGCAGCGGCCGCCCTAGCCATTTTGTCCTGTTAGGTCTGTGAACTCTGGTACAAGCTGGGCCCTATACTGGACCTCCTGCCGAAGACAAGATGGTCGAGGCACTGGAACTCTTTCAGGAAGGCAAAGTGGCCTTGGATCACGCCATCACAGTGGCGGTAGACATTGCAGACACTGGTTTTCGCCAGATGGGGCGAAGGGGTGTTTCTGCGCCGGCAAGGTTGGTTGAAGGCTGCAAACATCCGCCAGGACGTTTAGATTGAGGTGCTGGATATGCCATTTGAAGGGGAAAACCTCTTTGGAAAGGCGGTCGACAAGCCTTTGCAGGTGATAAAGACCAACACGGAGATTCAACGTTCCCTTGGAACTTTGCAACAGCAACGATCCTCGTCCTTTTGCTCCTCCAGAGGTGAACCAGGAAGATCTTCAAAGGGTTATAGTACCCCTTACAAGCAGTCTTCACGCTCTTCCATTTAAGAAGCATACATGGGGTGCTCTCAAGGCAGCAGAGGTCAGCGGCGGGGCCGTCTGTAAGGCAGAACACATATAGATGATTCCAAAGGTATTGTTGTGGTTTTCCATGATGAGAGCCATTTCAATAAATAACTACCACAAGCCCACAAAGCTACTGTCTCCAGAATATATATGGAGACGGGATCTTCCTCAGAAATTGGAAATTAAAACTATACGAATTATTCACAGTGACAGAAATATATAACATGCACCTTTTCAACTACTTCTTTTATCTGAAAATCAGCAGTCCTAGATCCAATCACCCTCCTAAAAATGTGAACTTTTGAGGAGACGGCAATGAACTTTATCCTGGAAGGGAATACACTGGGAATTAAGGCTTTTACCTTAAATGATTGTCTCCCTAAAATAACCAGTGGGTGTTTCTTTAAAATTGAAGCTGCTGCTCAGATGTGATTGGTGAAAATCCTCCAGTATTGATTAGTCACCCGGAAGTTATTGTCTAAGGTTAACAGTAATCTTTTGAGAAGGGTTCAACACTGATTTGTGTGGCCACATTGGCTGTAAATTCACTATTTTGTATGATGAGCTTACAAAATTGTTTACACTGATTTTAATGTACTGTTTACTGTTTCTTTGTGAAGGGCTTTGGTAAAAAGCGCTATATAAAATTCAATAAAATACAAATACAAAACCTCCCACCAGCAGGCCTGAACCGGCTATGGCTCTGGGCCCCCACTTACGCACTTCAGTGGGAGGCTGGCTGGCGAAGTACATCAGCACGTGGGAAAAGATCAACACGGACAGATGGGTGCTGCATGCTCTCGGACAGGGGTACACCTTCGAGTTGCAATGCAGGTGTCCTTGTTTCCCTCCAATTCAGCGGCAAAAACTATACAGGCCACAGCTTCTGCAGGTGGTGCGGTCCATGTTAGGAAAAGGGGCAATAGAGCCCGTCCCCCAGCAGCTCAGGGGTCTTGAGTATATTCCAGATACTTTCTCGTTCGAAAAAGGACCGTGGGTTGGAGGCAGTTTCTGGATCTACGTCTTCTAAACAAGTACTTATCATGTTGCAGCATGCGCTCGGCCGGCTGGAACAGGGCGATTTTCTGACCTTTTTGGATCTGGAGGATGTCTACTTCCACATCCCCAGTAACAAAAAGCACTTCAAGTTCCTGCGATTCGTAGTTCAGGGTCAGCACTATCAGTTCAAGGCTCTGTCTTTCGGTCTGAATTCTGCCCAAGGGTGTTTACGAAGTGTCTGGCCCCATTGACGGCACATCTTCATCTGCAAGGCATCCACGTGTACCCCTACCTGGACGACTGGCTGGTGTGTTACCGCTCACAATCTCTGGCAAGCGAGCACACGGCCAAGACCATACATCTGCTGACAGAGCTGGAGTTCTCCATAAACTATCCGAAGTCTTGCTTGAAGCCATCTCAGGACGCTCTATTCCTAGGTGCGCGACTCCACAGTGACGTGCTTGGCGTCTCCCTCGGAGGAGAGGGTGAAAGCCATACGAGGCAAGGTGGAGTGCTTGTCTGCCCAGGCAGCAATAATGCGGTCCATCAAGTTGCTTCTGAGCATGGTGTCCTCCTGCATCAACCTCGTTCGCCTCTGCAGACTGCACATGAGACCTCTCCAGGAGTTCCTGGATGCGAGGTGGATGCAAGTGTCGGGGAACTTTACGGAAAAGATCGCCCTCAGCGAAGAGTTCCGTCGAGCGATACAGTAGTGGGGTGTTGGGCAGCATCTCATCCAGGGAGCTCTGTTTCAGGTTCCTCCTTACCAGGAGACGGACGCCTCTCTAGAGGGATGGGGAGCCCACCCCAGACAGTTGCACACCAGAGGCCTCTGGGAACCAGAGGAAAGGGACCTACACATCATCGTCCTGGAACTTCGGGAAGTATTCTGGGCCCTCAAGCCTTTTCTGCCGTTGTTGAATGACAAGGTGGTGAGGATCTTCAGATAACACCATGTTCCACATCCGGAAACAAGGGCGGACCCGGTTGCTGACACTCTCCGAAGATGGCCCAGGACTTGTGGCGGCTGCCATACGCCAAGGCATGTTCCTCGTTCACTTTCACCTGGCGGGAGTCAACACCATTGCGGACTAGTTCTTGGCATGAGTGGGAGCTTTGCGAGGACCAGGTGGATCTGCTGTTCGACAAATGGGGACAACCCCCAAACGATATCTGACGATGGCGGCGACCACCAAGTGCCAGAGGTTCGCCAGCAGGTTTCCACAGCCCAAGAGACTGGGGGGCAGGTTCTCGTTCCCGTGGGAGGGATGATTCCTGTGCGCGTTTCCTCATTTACCTCTCCTACTACATGTGATCCAACACACTCAGACAGTACCACTGCAGAATGATACTCGTCACCCCAGCGTGGCCGAGACAAATCTGGTATCTGGACCTGCTGCGTCTGTCAGTGGCCCTGTCCATCGGGCTATTGCTATCCCAGGACCTTCGCCTGAGACAGGGGAGCGATTCTGCATCACTACCCAGAGTCTCTGAACCCCAGGGCATGTCTCCTGTAGCCCTAGAGTTTGGGGGTTAAGCTCTACCCGACAAATGTAAGGACATCCTGGCCAGGGCCAGGCCCTCGTCAACGTTGAAATGCTACGGGCATAAATGGAAACGCTTCTCTGTGTGGTGAGGACTCTGATTACTCTGCTGCGGGTCACGGCCCAACTGCTGCCTTACTTGCTTTCCTTGGCCAAAGCCGGGCTGGCTCATGCTTCTATCAAGGTGCATCTCGCTGCCATATCCAGGTACACTAGGTCTCCAGGCAGACCTTGACTGTGGTCTCAGACTTAACAAGGAGTTCCTCAATGGACTTTTCAGGACTTTCCCTCCAGTAAACGCTCCTCCACCGTCATGGGAGCTCAATGTGGTGCTAACTACGCTCATGGGAGCACCTTTCGAACCTATGCATCAGGACCCGCCCAGGTTTCTCTTGTGGAAGACTGCTTTCCACATGGCTAGCACTTCAGCCAGGAGGGTTAGGAAGATTCAGGCCCTTGTCCCGCAAGCAGCCTTACTTGTCCTTCGACGCTTCAAGGGTGGTACTGCGTACACACCCTACCTTCATACCACAGTTGCCTTTGGAATTCCACCTCAACAAGTTTTTGGTGTTACCCGTTTTCTTCCCGAATCCGGCATCGAAACGTGCTTTGCATTTGGTGGACCTTGCTCCTGCCTTGAATTTCTATGTGGCATATACTAAGAGTTTTCAGAAGACTTCTCAGTTATTCTGCATCTTTGGACCTATAAATCAAGGGAAGGCCTTGTATAAGGCTTCCATATCCAGGTGGCTCTCCGGCTGCATCATGCACTGTAATCGACTGGCGAGCAGGCCATCCGAGAGCCCATTCCACTAGAGCCATCTCAGCGATGACGGCGTTTCTCTCTGGTGTACGCCTGCTTGACATCTGCAGGGCTGCTACGTGGAAGTCCATTCACACGTTTGCGAGGATCTACTGCCTCGACAGGGATTCCAAAGAGAAGTCCAGAGTCGGCCAAGTGGTGCTACGTAACATGTTTGAGGTGAGTCTGTTCCAGAGGTGAGTGTTATTGCTTCTGGTGAGCCTTGCCACCTCCCGTGGTTGTGTTTATGTACTGCTGTGTAATCGTTATTCATGAGCATGCAAATCCTTGCCAGACCCCATTTTGGAGATGGTTTAAGTTACTATGCTGTAACTATTGTTCTCCAGCATGCGCCTGGCATGGATTCACATGCAAACCCTCCCTCTGTCAACTCTGTGGCTCTTCTTGGTTCATACTGCCACTTTACATGCTTACCAAATCCGAAGATGGCCACCAGGGGTGGGGTTTAGGGAGAGGACTGTCATTGGATGGGGCAATATGACCCAAAGTACAGGTTTAGAGGAGAAATACAGTTTTAAAGTAAAGCTGTTTTTTCCTTTTACTGAGGATTCCCAGCCTGACGACTGGGAATAATATTCATGAGCATGTGAATCCATGCCAGACCCATGCTGGAGAACAATAGTTATAGGTAAGTAACTTAAACCTTCCCCGCTCTCAATCTGGTTTTTGTCCCTGTTATTACACTGAGACTGCTCTCCTCTCTGCCTGCGACTCACTCCTTTCAACACGTTATGCGAAACACTCTTCGCTCCTGATCATTCTTGACTTGTCAGCAGCCTTTGACACTGTAGACGACGGTCTTCTAATTTCTTCTCTCTTCTCACTTTGGTTTTCTGTGGGCTGTCTTGCTCTGGCTCCAGTCCTACCTCTCTGATCGTACCTATCCTGTTTCCTGGGCTGTCGAATCTTCCCCCACTCTTTCCTTCCATCATGGTGCCCCTTAAGGCTCTGTCCTGGGCCAGCTTCTTTTCTCCCTCTTCACCTGTCCCCTTGCTTCGATAATTTCATCCTTTGGTCTGTCTCACCATCACTATGCTAATGACACCCAGCTTTTTCTATCCTTTTCTACATTTTCCTCCTCTGTTCATGCAACCCTGATCTCCTGCATTCTAGCTGCTCGGTCTTGGATGCTAGACTATTACCTCATTTTTATTTCCTCCAAGACCAAGGTCCTCTTCTTTCCTGCCTCAACCATTTCCCCTCCTCTGTCCCCTGCTACAATCTTTGCTTCTCATCTCTCCTTCTGCCTGAAATCTACGAGTCTACCTTGAACCCTCTATCTCTTTCTCCACCCACATTTAATCTATTTCTCACTCTTGTAGGGATCATCTGTTTAACATCCGCAAAACTTAGCCTTTTCTCAATTTCCAGGCTTCCAAGTTGTTAACCTCCTCCCTAATTTTCACACCTCTTTTATTGCTCCTGTCTCCTCTTTTGCCTTCCTTTCACTTGCCTAAGCTCCTTAAAATATGTTATAACTCTTCTGTTGGCCTTCTTTTTTTACTTATCCCACTGGATTCCATCTCTCGAGTTCTGTCTTCACTTCAATGGCTTCACTCAAGTTCAGTTTCCTGTCTTGTCTTTAAGTCTCGCCATATTCTTGCCCCCACTTTACCTTTCTTCCTTACTCTCATTTCCAATGCTCCATCTCTCCACTCCCAGTCTCAATTCCTTCTGCCTGTTGTCCGCTTTCATTCCTTTTCTCTTTGCCCAGCTCCACTAGAATGCACTCCCACTCTCCATTTGCTCTTTCCTCGTATCCTCTCTTCTGGCCTTAATACTCATCTGTTTTTTTGTTGCTCCTTGTGTCATTTTATCATTTGATTCGTAAAGTCTTTAAATATTATTTTTAAGCGCTTTGTTGTAAAGCGCTCTATATATTCCAATACAATCTCCCCACTCCCTCCCACCCAGGCCACTCCTCACCCCTCACCTTGTTTGTGTGGTTCCCTGCTTGTCAACAAGTGGTTGATCTGTTGGCCAGGTCGTTCTTTTTAAAGGGTCTACCATTCCGGTCTGTCGACCACTTAATAATGAGTACTTCCTGCAGCGAGCAGTTGTGATCGACCAAAAGACCCGGTAGCATTGCCTTGAATCCTCCCTAGAGGACTTTAGAAAATCCAGCGCCTTGAACCTTGCTGACAAATTACTGCACTCTACAAAAACACTAACTTAACATAATGCTGACTTTAGGCTCTCAGAAACACCCATTCGAATGGATTGTGTCCTCCCACGTATTCCTCATCTTATGATAAATCGTTATCTCTAGCTTTGCTGCTTCGGAAAGAGGTTTTCTCGGCAGAGGGTGCTGTGCTCGAGGTCGTGGCGTCGGTTGTCCCTTGACGGACTCTGTACTCTGTCGACATCACCGATGGTATAAATAGCTCGAGCCGCGCCCGTTGCTTCAGTTCCGTTTTTCCGATCGCTTCGCAATCGAGAACGGCGCGCTTGAGATTTTCTGTGAAGAAAATGTTGTCTTCTTCGACTCCTTCAACACCCAAGACTGGGTTCAAGAAGTGCGTAGATTGTGGATCGAAAATGTCGATCACGGATCCTCACCAGATTTGTCTCTGGTGTCTCGGTTCTAGTCACCGGACCGACTGTGGTTCCTGCCAATGCATGACCCAGAAAGCACTTCGTGAGAGGAGAGGTAAACTGTCGGTGGGGAGGAAAGCCTCTAAGAAGGGTATGTCCAAAAAACATAAGAAAGTGACTGATTCGAAGGAATCGCATCGCCATATGCATTCAAAAAGATCTCGATCTAGGAGTACATCGAGGCACTCTTCTTCCGCATCCAAAAAAATGAAGAGGAGACATAGATCTCCCTCATCATCATCTTCCGAGTCGACCGAAGAAATTCGATGTCCTACAAAATCGGATTCTCCCAGAAAATGAGAAGAATTTCGTAAAAAGATGATGGAGGTATTCGAGAATGCGGCCCCGACCCCCTCGAATTAACCTCGGAAGAGCCATACCCCTAAGGTCGCTCCATTGGACGACAAAGGGAAGTCTAAGACTACCTTGGTAAAAACCGGTAGTGTCGAAGATACTCGAAAAACTCGAGTCGACGACAAGTCGTCGAGGACTCTTCGAGAGTCGAGCACCTCTCTGGTGCCATATAAAAAACATAAGTCGTTGAAGGCTTTGATGACTTTGATGCCATCGGCGTCGACCGTTTCGGCATCGAAACCAAAAATAACCTCGACGCCTGTATCAGTCATCTTCGAAGTCATTGAAGATTCCTTTGACAACTTCAAAGGATTTTTCCATTCCTTCGACGCGTATGGTAGAGGAAGAAAGAAGATTTACTCTGTTGCCCAGGTCAGACTTTTTTAAGTCCATGTCCTCAATTTATGAGGAATCTGGCTCGGAGGAAGAGGAAATCACTCCCTTTGGAGTTTCATATGGCACAAAACAAGTTCCTGAGGAAGTCATTGATCAAGAGTCCAAAATGAGAGACCTGAGTGACACTATATTCTGCTAGTGGAATTGACACCGCCCCAGAATTAGAGTTTGCCAGACCTGATCCTGCAGAACATGCATACTCTGGGTACAGGAGTCTTATGACCAGAGTAATTGAGTATATGGGTTGGGGTAACACTTCACCCGTTTTTGAACAAGATGACATTGCGGATATAATTGTCAGAGGTCCTCAAAAAGATCCAGTTCTCCCCTTTCACAGGGTTCTTCAGAGGAGGGTGGAGAAAAACTGGGAAAAGCCTGAGAGCATTGCTGCTGCAGATAGTAATTTCCCCAAGAAATACAGACCAGCTGGTACGGATCCTGAGTACTTAAACAAGCATCCAACTCCAGAAAGTCTAGTCATTCAGGCAGCAAACACATCAAAGCAAACTGCATATCCCATTATCCCTCCATATAGAGAGGATAAAAAAGTTGATGCCTGGGCACGTAAAGTTTTCACTTCAGGCAGTATGGCCCTTAAATCGACAAATGTCACCCGTACCCTGGCCAGGTTTACCCATACCCTCAGGGACTGTATTTCGGCAGCGGCTGAGCATATTCCGGAAGGCGAGGAAAGGGAAGGCTTCCTGAATATAGTCAGTCGGGAAGGAGGCAATGGGGGAATGTCTCCAGTCTGGACTGGATACTGCTGATAAAATCAGCAGATCCATGGCTGCAAGCATTGTGCTATGCAGATTTGCGTGGTTGAGGAAGTCTGGGTTTGCACCAGACGTGCAAGCCAGACTCCTCAACATGCCCTTTGATGGCTCGAGGCTGTTTGGCAGTAAGGCTGATGAAAGCCTAGAAAACTTCAGACCTCGAAAGCGGCAGCTAAATCGCTTAGTACCTCCATGCGGCAGCTTCTAAAACCCTATTCCGGCTCATCTTCCTGGAGGGGTCGTTCTTTTCGTTACTACTCCTCATTTGGTAGAGGAAGAAGACAGGCTTCTCAAAGGGACAAAAGAAACTTCTGTCGTGGAGCACGAGGAAGAGGTGCAAAATCAGCCTCAGGAGCGGCATCTGTACCCTCAGCCACTCCTTCAGCCGCCTCCAAACCCCTCTGAGACCTTGTTGCACAAAACACCAGTGGGAGGCAGGATCTCTGAGCATCTGAAGGAATGGTGGGGCATTACCTCAGATGCTTGGGCACTGGAAACAGTAGCTCAAGGTTACTGTCTCCCCTTCCAAAAAAGGCCTCAGAATCATCCACCGGGAGCCAACTCCGTAAAAACTCCAGACCCGCTCCTGTTGCAGGAAATTTTAACCCTGTTAGAGAAAGGTGCCATAGAACAGGTACTTGTAGCGGAGAGGAACAGGAGTTGGCACTCCCCATATTTTCTCATCCCAAAAAAGGACGGAGGACTGAGACCCATCTTGGACTTAAGAAACTTGAACAAGTTCCTCAGGAAGGACAAGTTCAAGATGGTAACCCTTTCTCAGATCCTTCAGGCTCTCCAACTCCAGGACTGGCTGGTATCATTGGACCTTCAGGATGTTTACTTTCATGTGCCAATCCATCCCAAGCACAGAAAGTACCTGAGGTTCGCGATTGGCAACTCTCACTATCAGTTTCGAATTCTGCCATTCGGGTTGACCTCCGCCCCGAGGGTTTTCACCAAATTGTTGGCGGTTGTGGCAGCAAATCTCAGGAGGGGAGGTATTCACATTTCTGATGTTTGTTAATCTGCTTAGAATCACATGCTGTGCATAGGTCCGACATCCAGTGGTCACTGCAGAGTATTGCATTTTGTTTTTCGTAGTCGAAAAGGGGACGTCGACAAGGCGTGTCTGTAACACTATCCCTATAGTGACGTGTGTTGTACCCACAATCCCTCACGCGTCGAGGTCCCTCAGATTGTTTTTTTCCGCCCAGCTACTGGTCGCCTTTACGCGGAGCTCCTCGAGAGACATTGCAGATTTAATCTCCTCGACCTTTGGTCGTTTTCCTATATTAATATAGAACATAGCGATCCCCCCCCTCGACGCTGTTGTGAAGCTGTCTCCGCCGAGCAAGATCTTTGACGGAGGGGCCGAGCGGAGGAGATCCTTCGGCGTTGCCGAACACGTGGCCTGGCCTCGCAGGCCAAATACAGTAGGGAGAGTGGGGGTCGTGGGACATCTCTAATTCTTTCTGAGAATGCCTTTCCTTTTCCCCTTCCTTTCCCTTGGGGTGGTTATCACGTTTTATTGCCTCGGCTATGGAGAGGACACCCTTTAGGTTTTGCCCGCTTTGCAAGGGCAAGTTTACTTGGAAGGACAAGCATTCACGGTGTAACCGCTGCTTGCCCCTCGATCACAAGGAGGAAGGTTGCACGGCTTGTCGGCTTCTTAAGCCGAAGACTCTAAAAGACCGTAGGGTCAAAAGGTGGGCGGCCTACGCTATGTCGAAGGCCGACGCACCACCCACCGTCGCTACCTCCGACAGTGACGAGGAACGTGATACCACGACCTCCGCTACGGAAGTCGTAAACCCCCCTAGAGAGCGCACACGCGCTTCGTCTGTCCCCGGCCCCGACGGGCTCAGCTCACGCCCTGCTTATGGGGATGAACACCCCGGCGACACTGACGCACACAAGACCACACATAAGCACACAACCCATGGCTCTTCTTTGCCGAAGGCAAAGAGAGCATCAGCGCCCAAGGAGACGCAGGTTTCACCGGCGGCCTCCTCGGACCGTTCGGGTTCGAAGCCCCTCTCGCAACCGCAGCCACGACCAGCGACTGGGCTTTCGGCAAATAAGGGCGCCGCCCCCAAATCATCGGCCGGAGCGCATCAGCAGAAAGCGCATGCCGCCGTAGAGCGTTCGACACCCATAATGTCGAAACCACAGCTCTCCGCTGACAAACGAGTCGCTGAGAGTTTGGCGAGGATCGTGGTAGCCGACGCCCACAAGCGTACGCCGAAAGACACGTCGAGCGCTACGCAACGGTCGAAAGACACGCCGAAAACACAGGGACGATCTCCTTCAGTCGAAGGGATTCCCAGCACACCTGAAGGCTTTTCGGAGGGCGACGGGACACTTTCCTCGACGTTATGGGAGAGTTCGAGCCGTTTTCAGCTACAAGACATCAATTTTCCCCCGCTAGACCGCTCAGGGGTACCCCATGAAACCATGGAAAGGCTCCATCTCTGCATGGAAAGAATGGAGAGGTTTATGAATGCCCAAAACCCTCCCACTCCAAAGAGAATAAGAGAAGGGCCTCAGGAGGACCCCAGGGCCAAAATTCCAAGATTAGACCAGGACACAGCCTCAGACTTCCATAGTGTGTATGACCTCACTGGGGAAGAACATTATTTTGAGGAAGAGGATGATTTTATGGACGAGGAAGACGGACGGAACCAGGAGGAAGGTCTGGAAGACAGCCCAGACTTGGTAGGAGAATATGCAGAAGAAGGACCTTCTCACCCCTGGCAATCACCATCAAAATATTCCGACACTGATGTCCTGAACCTAAATCCTCCTGACATTTCACCTGTTAGAAACACGTCTCCCATTGACGATCAACCCACATTTAATGCCCTGTTGCGCAGAGCAGCAGCACACTTCGAACTGGACACTGGGGAGCTCTCCCCTGAATTAGACTTTGTAGAAAGGGTAATTAAGGAGAAACCCCCGGTCAGTCAGACAATTCCCCTCCTCGCTTCGGTGAAGAGAAGAATAATCCCTTCGCTGTCCACACCCGCACTAATCAGAGGGGTCAATCCTAGAATTGAAAAACTTTTCACCTTCACCCTCAGACCCGCTGTACATCAGGGGACATTCCATTCCGGATTCCCTGGTAGTAACCAACACAAGAAAGAGGGCAGGGGTACCACTCTCCACCAGTGAGGCACCACCTGACAAGGAGGGCAAGCGGTTATATGCCCTTGCAAAAAGAATTACATCCTCGGCCGCCTTTTCGGCAAGAATTGCCAACAACAATTCTTTGCTCGCTAGCTATGCGGACGCGCAGTGGGCCAAACTGCGCAAAGACGCCGAAGAAGCGCCGGAACCATTACGTACACGCCTGCTTTCAACTATTGGCGAAGGAACCCAGGTCAACCAGAGTATTGTAAAGAGCTCTCTGGATGCGGCAGAAACTGCGGGACGTTCCCTAGTTCAGGGAATAGTCCTAAAACGACACGTATGGCTGCGCAACTCAGGGTTCAAACCGGAGACACAGGCGTCTTTAATAAATAAACCTGTTGAAGACTCAGACCTCTTCGGGAAAGCGGTGGATGATTCTGGAGATGGCTAAAAAAGAGTTCGATACTATCAAAACTCTTGACCAAATCTCTAAGCCCGCTACCAGGCGCGGCTATGGCAACAAACGCTTTTTTCGTGCCCAACGCCAACAACAAAACCAGCAGCAACAGTACCCTGCCACCAATTTCCAGACCAATAGTGGCCAGTACAGCCAAAGAGGACAGCGCCGGGGAAATGGAAGACGGCGAGGGTCCACCCCCAGAGGTTCCCAAGCCCCTAACAACACCAAGTGACGCGAAGATTCGCGTCCCCTCCCATGCAACACCGGTCGGGGGCCGGATAACATCCTTTCTTCCAGCATGGGAGGGTATAACGTCAGACCGCTGGGTACTTTCCACCGTAGCCCACGGATACTGCATCGAATTCAACAGTTCCCCAACATACAAACCCCCGAGGGGACGTCGCATGTCACCGGAACATCTTGCCATCCTTCTACAAGAAGTACAGCAACTGCTGGAAAAAGGAGCAATAGAGGTCGTGCCTCTATCTCAGGTAACGGAAGGTATTTATTCAGTGTACTTCCTTGTACCCAAAAAGGATCTAACCATGCGCCCTGTATTAGATCTGCGCCCAGCGAACAAGTTTATCAAACCCCAAAAGTTTCGTATGGTGACCCTACAGGAAGTGATCCCACTGCTATCACAGGGAGATTACATGACAACATTGGACATGAAAGATGCATACTTTCATATTTTAATGTTGCCAGCGCACAGAAAATACCTCCGACCCTTCGGCATAGCATCAGCACCGAGGGTATTCACGAAGGTACTGGCAGTGGCAGCGGCCCACCTGCGCAGGTTGTCCATCCCAGTTTACCCTTACCTCGACGACTGGCTCATAACAGGGGATTCTTACGAAACATGCTTCTCCAATACCCAAAAGACCCCAGCCAAATCAAACAATTCCTAGGGGCTCTAATTCAAACAAAGGACGGCCTCGTCTTCCCCTCCAAAGAGAGGGTCCAAAACATGTTGTCTCAGATCCCTCAATATGTGACCGGTTGAGAGGTGACGGTACGCAAAGCAATGCGCTTGCTAGGCATGATGGCGTCGTGTATTTATTTGGTACCTCACGCGCGCCTGCGCATGCGTCCAATGCAGGAGTGGCTCAACAGCCAGTGGTGTCAGGCCAGCGGGCTATGGGACGACCTAGTGGTGGTCTCGCAGGCCTTAGTTCTCTCGCTACGGTGGTGGACAAAAGAAAACCTAGAAAAAGGGAAACCTTTTGCCACACCCGCGGCGGAAGCCACTCTAACCACAGACGCATCCCTCACAGGATGGGGGGCTCACCTATCCCATCAAACTGCTCACGGAGAGTGGACTCCGAACGTAGCATCCAAACACATCAATCTTCTGGAGCTACTAGCGGTGTTCAAGGCGCTAAAAGCCTTCAAGGAACACCTGCAAGGCAAGACAGTGATGGTCCTTACAGACAGCACCACAGCCATGCATTACATCAACAAACAGGGGGGAACCCACTCGCCAGGACTGTCCAAACTGGCCCAAAACATATGGAAGTGGGCTCTCAAACAGAATATGTTCCTTCTGTCACAACATGTACCAGGGGAACTCAATCTGCTGGCAGACAAACTCAGCAGAGATTTCCCCCTGCCCGAAGAGTACGAATGGCGACTGCACGAAGACATCTTCTTCGATGTCTTCACGCAATGGGGGTTCCCAGAAATAGACCTGTTCGCAACCCTGGAGAACTCACAATGCCAAAGTTACGCCTCCAGGTACCCCCAGAACCAATCCAAGGGGAACGGTCTGTCGATTCAATGGTCAGGGAGATTTGCTTACGCTTTTCCCCCGACTCCTCTTCTCAACAAGGTAGTGCACAAGATGCACCAGGAACAAGTAACCATGATACTGGTGGCTCCAATGTGGGCCCGACAGCCATGGTTCGCTCACTTGATGGAGATGTCTCTATCTCCCCCAGTGAAACTCCCCTGCCCGTACAACATGCTGTCACAAGACAAGGGCAGGACTCTGCATCCATGCCCCCAGAACATGAACTTAGCAGCCTGGCTCCTGAGATCATAGAATTTGGACATCTACAGCTCCCACAGAGATGCATGGACATCCTCAGGGAAGCCAGAAAACCTAACACTTGCCACTGCTATTCTAGCAAATGGAAGAGATTTGTCATTTGGTGCAGAGCAAAGAGCATCAACCCAATCGACTGCTCTCCCACACATATTATTCTATACCTGACCCATTTATTGGATTCAGGTCTAGTGTTCAATTCCATTAAAGTCCACCTAGCGGCACTTTCTGCATACACCACTTCCCAACTCAAAGTGTCGTGGTGGAAGATCCCTGTTATAAAGGCCTTCATGGAGGGAGTAAAGAGAATACACCCCCCGATAGCTGACCCAGCTCCCGGATGGGACCTTAACGTGGTACTTACCAAACTCATGGGCTCACCATTTGAACCCATGCACAAAGCAACTCTTAAAGACCTCACTCTTAAGACTGCTTTTCTAATAGCTATCACCTCCATCAGGAGAGTAAGTGAACTACAGGCTCTTTCTGTTCTAGACCCCTTTGTTACAGTTCACAAAGATAAAGTGGTTCTACGCACTCACCCAAGGTTTGCTCCAAAATTCATCTCAAAATTCCATGTAAACCAGTCTATAGAACTACCAGCGTTCTTTCAAAATCCTTCCAACTTGGGAGAAAGGACTCTGCACACACTAGATGTGCGCAGAGCGGTCATGTTCTACATGGAAAGAACCAGACCACTGAGGAAGACTAATCAGTTCTTCGTCTCGGTGGCAGCAGGAAGAGAAGGGGATGCAGTTTCAAAGTCCACTATTTCTAGATGGATTGTTCAATGCATCACTCTCTGCTATACTCTTGCTAAGAGAGAATTGCCCTTTAGGCCAAGAGCACATTCTACTCGAGGCACTGGGGCGTCCATAGCTTTCATTGCAAATGTTCCCCTTGAGTCCATCTGCAAAGCGGCTACCTGGAGTTCTGTGCACACCTTTACAAAACACTACTGTCTAGATGCACACTCTAGATCTGACTCCCAGGTGGGGCAGGCAGTATTAAGACATCTTTTCTCTACTGTTCCTTCTCATAACCCACCGCCAACTCCGGGTACTGATCGCTAGTCTATGCACAGCATGTGATTCTAAGCAGATTAACAAACATCAGAAGACAATGCATTACTTACCGTAAAAGCATTTCTGATGGTTGTATCTGCTTAGATTCACATGCGCCCACCCTTCCTCCCCGCTTGGATGGAAGGAACATAGACATCTTTCTATATTTCTCTCTTTTCTGTACTCACTCACATCTAGAAGGCTCCCTCAGGGCAGAAAAATACAAACAAAGGGACCTCGACGCGTGAGGGATTGTGGGTACAACACACGTCACTATAGGGATAGTGTTACAGACACGCCTTGTCGACGTCCCCTTTTCGACTACGAAAAACAAAATGCAATACTCCGCAGTGACCACTGGATGTCGGACCTATGCACAGCATGTGAATCTAAGCAGATACAACCATCAGAAATGCTTTTACGGTAAGTAATGCATTGTCATATACCTACCTGGACGACTAGTTGATCAGAGCAAGTTCTCCAAAACAAGCTCAGGAACATCTTTCGATCACTTGCCACTTCCTCCACAAATTGGGCTTCTCCCTCAATTTCAAGAAGTCCCATATGATACCATCCCAAAAGCTCCAATTTATCGGAGCAGTCTTGGATATTTCCTCGGGAAAAGCCTCGCCTCCCGAAGTGAGAGCTCTCCACATCCAGCAGATGGTAACGAAGTTCCAGAATGCCAAACGTCTACCGGCCTTCGATTTTCTTCTGAGGTTGCTCGGCCTCATGGCATCCTGCATTTTCCTAGTACCAGAGGTCAGGTGGAGAATGAGATCCTCTCAATGGGCACTCAGAACTCAGTGGTCCCAGTTCTCAGGGAATATGTCGTATCTTCTGCAAGTCCCGAGTGCAGTTGCTCAGGATCTTCTATGGTGGGCTTGCAACAACAACATTCTCAAGGGAGAATCTTTTTGGCAACCATGACCGGAGATAACAGTAGTGACGGACGCCTCACTCACGGGGTGGGGAGCACACACCAACGATCTGACAATCAGCGGTCGTTGGTCTCCATCGGACTCCAAACTTCACATCAACCTTTTGGAGCTGAGGGTAATCAGACTAGCGCTGAAGTCCTTTCTGCCTTCTGTACAGGGAAAGAATGTCCTGATAATGAAGGACAACACGGTGGCCATGTACTACCTCAACAAAAGGAGGAGTAGGGTCACTACCACTGTGCAGAGAGGCAATGCAGCTATGGTTCTGGGCAATACAAGAAGGAATCTCTCTATCGGCAGTTCAACTAGCCGGAGATAAGAACACGGCGGCAGACGCTCTGAGCAGGCAGAGCACGGCCCCTCACGAGTAGGAGCTGGCTCAGGAAGTCCTTCTGGAGTTCTTCGCCCTTTGGGTAACCCCTCAAGTGGATCTGTTCGCCACTGTGATCAACAGGAAGTGCGATCAGTACTGCTCAAGGGAATTTCCTCAAAGAGGAGCTCTGGGAGACGCATTCGTAGTGGAGTGGAAGTTTCCACTGCTGTACGCGTTTCCCCCAGTCCCAGTGATTCCTCAAGTAATCAGGAGGTTGAGAAATTTCAGGAAAACCATGATCCTAATTGCTCCGGATTGGGCCAGGAGGACGTGGTACCCGGACCTTCTCGACATGTCCATCTGCTCTCCAATACGTCTTCTACAAAGAGAGGATCTTCTCTCGCAAGAGGAAGGTCGCATCCTCCATCCAGAGGTCAAGCCACTCAACCTTCACGCATGGTTTCTGAGAGGTTGAGATACAAGGATTGGGATCTTCCGGATGACGTAATGGAAGTCTTGCTTTCGGCCAGAAGGCCAGTAACAAAATCTTTGTACAGATGTCGCTGGAACAGGTTTAGTAACTGGTGCAAAGATAAGGATGTGGACCCTTTTCAATGTGGCACTCCAGTAGTGCTCTCTTTTCTATTACATCTAGCCAATCTGGGGCTCCAGATTGGAACAATAAAAGGATACCTTGCTGCGCTGTCCATTTTCAAGCGCACCTCGGAAGAGGTTTCATATTTCAAAATACCATTAATCATTCAATTCTTAAAAGGGCTTACTAACATATACCCTCCAGTACCTTTTCATGTCCCAACTTGGGATTTAAATTTAGTACTAAAATGTTTGACTTGCATACCTTTTGAGCCTCTGCACTCCTGTCCATTGAGGCTTCTAACACTAAAAACTGTCCTTCTTGTGGCCCTATCATCAGCCCGCAGGGTTAGTGAACTTCAGGCTCTCTCGTGCAAACTCCATATACTGTTTTTTATAAGGGTAAGGTAGTCCTTAAAGTTAAACCTTCCTTTTTACCAAAGGTAGTTTCGGACTTCCATTTGTCACAAAAAATAATACTACCAACATTTTATCCTCCTTTTCATTTGGGCAAGGAAGAGGAGAGACTGCATAGACTAGATCCCAAGAGGGCTCTTAGTTGTTACATCTCAAGGATGTCTAAATTATGACAAGATGACCAACTGTTTGTGGGTTATACTGGTCATAAACTGGGTTTATCAGTGACAAAACAGACCATATCCCGCTGGATCATTATGGCTATAATTGAATGCTACAGATTGGCAGGAAAAGACCCACCAGATGGGCTTCGAGCCCATTCGACAAGGGGGATGGCTACCTCTGTGGCTCTAAAGAGGGGAGTTCCGGCAGCAGATATTTGTTCAGCTGCAACTTGGAAATCAGTGCATACTTTCATCAAGCATTACTGCTTGGATACTGCCTCCTCCAATGAGGGGTTATTTGCCAAGGCAGTTCTGCATTCTGTCCATGAAAACAGTATTTAGTACTCCCACGCCCAAAATTGACACTGCTATGGGAGTCTATCATAAGATGAGGAATACGTGGGAGGACACAATCCATTCGAAGAACAAGTTACTTACCAACTGTAGCGTTCTTTCGACTGGATGTTCCTCCCACGTATTCCTCATCGACCCTCCCATCCTACCCCGCAGTACAGTTTACGTTTTCTTACACTTTCCTCTCACGATGAGTGCATCAGTTATGAGGCACGCCTGGGTGTTCCTCCTATATGTTCATTGAAAAAACAGAACTGAAGCAACGGGCGCGGCTCGAGCAATTTATACCATCGGTGACGTCGACAGAGTACGGAGTCCGTCGAGGGACAACCGACACCATGACCTCGAGCACACCGCCCTCTGCCGAGAATCCTTTTTTCCGAAGCTGGAGATAACGATTTATCATAAGATGAGGAATGCTACAGATAAGTTGGTAAGTAACTTGTTCTTCTCACCCTCCATGACTCCTAGGATGCGACAAATGTACTGAAGTGTTTACACTTCATCAGTAATGGCTTTCCTGGATCAGAAAAAAGTGTAAGTTATCTGCACTCTTCATGGTATTTGTAATCTCCGCAGGAAAGTAGACAATTGAGCTCACCTCGCACTTCTAAAGGCAGGATATTTTTGCGCCCCATTTCACTTGCACCCAATTCTTTTCATGTTGTTGGCAGAAGCTGCAGTCTATGGATGAGAGGCGGACGCTGAAGCTGAGAGAGGGATATCGGGGCTTTGCAGACACTGAGCGCCAGGTTCTTCCAATAATCGGGAAATGTCTGGATGGAGTGAGTGCAGCAGCCGACTCTGTTAACGCGAGTCAGGTAAGCGGGCCTGCGTGTAGGGGACAGGGGGAGATCACACACACATGGTGGTGCTATGTGTAGTCCTTGAGGATAGAGACACCCAGAGCACAGGGGCATTTGGGGGGGAGTGTGCTGCAAAGTGTTACCACAGTCGGCATTGTTCATGGCGCTCCAGCTGGTGCTTAGTCTCTATTCAGCAGTGATTGCTGACCCTTCCTACCGCTCATCTGATCATTATTTAAAAACTGCCTTTTAGTGCAGAGTGGGCTAAAGTGTCTTAATGCAACCAGCAGTGTGTGGGTCTGAGTTTTCAGGAGTTAATTTCATTTAAATTGCAGTCTTCCCTCTTGGTAAGCAGTAACGCCTAACGTTCTTCCTTTTGGTGCCTGGAAGTGTAGTGGTGATATATATGCTGTAAATTGCCGGATCATTTACGTAGCAAAGCTGTGTGTGCATGCCATCAGTCCCACGGATTCACTAACTCTGTGAAGGATGAACGTATGGAAAACAAGACTAACTCTACTTGCTAATTTCCCTTGCTCATTGTGGCTAACAAAGGGAAAATAACTGACTTTCTTTGAGCCAGTTGCAAATGGCTATTACTAATGCAGCTTCACCTGTGCGATCAGTAGACAATAAATTTAGAGGTCTGTTATAGTCTGCAAAGAACAAGTAACACTGCTATGGGGACTGGCACCCCAATGTTGACACATGTTGAGGTTTCCGATGTTAGTATTGTGAATGAAGAGAATGTTAAGAGAAAACCTGGCCTACCGCCGGATCTTGCACTAGTTGGAATTGACGATTGCATGTTGGTCTCATGGACCCCTTCTCTGCGTCCATTAGAGGCTCTATCTCTTTATCAATGGCAGTTGGTGGTGTTTAACATTCTTACATAAACAAAAATAAGATGATTGTGGGGGGAATTGAAGGCTTCTGCTGTTCGGTGGCTTTGGAGTTTTAGAACAGAAAATACGATCAGGCTTTGATGAGCAGCTATACAGGATCTGAATATTGCACCCATTCATGGAGCGGCCACAAGCAGATGCAGGACTATGAAGCCAAAGCAATGAATCTTGAGGCTGAGCATTTGGTAAGGGAAATCGTATCTCATGGTTTGGATTGAAAAGTGGAATAATTACTGGATGAAGGGATAGAAACAGCACAGATTATGGGGTTTACACCTAGTACTGATTTGCAGAGGGGGGGACCCTCTACCTCTTAAGGCACTGGATTGTTAGGCAACGTTTGTATGCAGTGCCCTCTGGGACCACTACACACAACTAGGACTACAGGTGTGAGCAAAGCCAATCTTTGGCATAAGTCTGTACCACACAGTTTCTGGTAGCGAGCTGAGCGCCAGGCTTATCTCAAGAGGGAATGTGAGCTGTAAGGGTGTTACACTAGGTCTACAATCACAAGTATTCAAATAGACACTTATACTCAAGGTTTTTTGGTAAAGTACTTCTTTAATTTATTACAGTCAGTTAGAAAACATTCACTTAAAGGAGGCAACCAATATCACACAAAAATATACTACAGTACTTCACACTATTCGGTTCTGTGACGTTTAAACTACTTTGAAGTAGGAGCAAAATGGTATTCAGAGCGTCTGAAGTAGGAGCAAAAAGGCATAAGTTAATAAAACGAGTAGTAGAGTTATTCTTAAACAGTGCAAATAGTTTGAGTTCACCAGAGGCGTTGGTCCAATGCAATAGGTAGGCAAAAGTCAATGGACTAGAGTCTTGTATCAGTAAAAACGGTTCTGGTAATTTAAACCGGAAAGGTCTTTGCCACGGTTCTCAGAAGTAGTGCATAGATCAAAGTTTTATGTCTGGTCACAAGCTGACTAGGCCTGCAAGTTGCCAAAGTTTCACGCACTTTCGCAGTGAGAGGCAAGTGTCTTGAAAAGGGGTATTTCTTCCCAGGGACCAGCCCTTATTAGCATAAATTACCCAGTTCCACCCAATTACAGGTCTGCTCTTGCCAAGCAATGAACCCATGCCGGGGAAATGACACCTTTAGTATAAATGTAGCCTTTATTAGACATATAGCATAACATAACATTAAATATAGCAGCAATTTGGAATTCAAATTGGAGAAAAACAAAAAGCTCATTAGATAAACGCAGTCTTACGCCCCTTGAATGGTATCTTCATAGCGCTGAGAGATCCTGGTTGTCTCAAGCGAGCTGCTGCCAGCCCCTTCAGATAACAGTGCTGCAAGATGCTGCACGAGGCCTCATCAGGGTCCGGGCACACTCGGTCCACGGAAGAATCTTTCCCTGAGTCATGGGTGCATGTACATTTTGTAATTTCGTGCTGTCAGTCAACGTGACGCACTATCCCCGCACATTCTGGTGCAAAAAAAAAAAAGTTTACTGATGGAAAAAAAAACAGCTCAGTAAGTTTCCAATGTGCTCCCTTCTCTGCCCCTCCCTTGGAGCCTCCATCTGCGAAAGCCCAGGAATGTTTATCAGTGCGTACACAGCCGTACCATCCCTTCTCATGCGAGTGGATTTGTTTACCAAGCCTGGCAGAGCCACTCTCTCAGAGGAGCTGAAATAATATGCATTACAATTAACCCCTAGTGAGCAAGCGTTCCCAGCTAGTGCAGTGCCTTGACTACAAAGCCTGGCTATTCAAGTGCTATAATGCTTTAAGCACTCAAATACAGGTCTCTATTAGCTACTAAACTTGGGCCTCTGCCTTTCAATGCACAAATCAACCTTCCTTTCCTTTGAGGACTGCACCTTCAATGTCGCCTCTTATTAATGTAGACGCTACTATCACAACACGTTTCCAAATTAATCTATAAAGATCTGTTTCAGCATTTAGCACATACTTTGAATAAGCTATTAGTTTAAGCTGTTTATGCAGCCATCTAAGGCCCTAAGTATGTGATATGTCACACATTCTATCCCACTACAGCAAGTTTTCTTGGTCGGGTTGTCGCAGTACCTTATATTGAAGAAAAAGATGCAGCTGAAGACTTCTGTTCCTGACAGTTCCTGAAGATCTCGCTGTTCCTGAGCCTCAGTCGTGGGGACTCCTGCACTGCACGGGGACTGGTCACAAAGCTGGCAAATCTTTGATTCCGTTAGAAGTCGTCAAGCACACACACTGTTGTGCTTCTCCCTGGCTATTTGGTTTCCTGCAGCACACTGAGGAAAATACAACCAGCTCCGAGAATGGTGTCCAGGTGGCTTACGAGTTCATTGGTCCCACCAACTCATAGGGAGAAGACGTTCTTGAAGGGCTTCTCTGTTGAGTTGAACTTGGCGATTAGGACCTGCAGCAGGGCTTCACCTGGGCAAACCAATGGTCCAGGAGTTGCAGCAGCCATCCTCTTCCAGCTCGTCTTTGGTTCTTTCGTTCCAGTGGTCGACTCGCCTTTTATTCAGTTCTCTCCCATTCATTCCAGCCAAACTGCCACTCACTCAGCAGGGTGGCTGTCCTTGCCGGACAGTCAGCCAGCCAATCATGCCAGAGTACATTTGGGTCTCCTAGGAGACTAAACACAGGTAGTTTCAGGTACCACCCTCACTTCCTGCCCACCCCAGACACTCGGGCGCCAGGGGCGGTCTTCAGTCCTGAAGCCCACCAAAAGCGTAGGAACAAAGGGACCAAACCTGGTTTGGTGGGCAGAGACAAACTGTAGAAGGACCTTTCTAAAAAGAAATGGCAAAAAAATAAGACCAGGACCCGTTTAAACAAAGGAGGCTCAGACGCCACCTTGAAAAACATGGCTCCCGCAATTTAACGCTACCGGTGTTCGCGGTCGTGAAAAATCATGCTAGTTCGTTGTAAAACCACTGCCACCAGCCATTTCGAGAAGAAAGAGTAGCAAGCATATGACTGCTACATGAGTTTCTAGACATAGGGGATACTAGGTAACCCTCCAGCACTCTATGGTAAGATAGTGTGTGCTGGGTTTAGGAATTTGGAAGGACTAGTAAAGTCAATTTCACTTTACTTTCTCTGGGAAACAGTAGTTTATCCCAGATAAGGTATTTAAACCTGGGGACAGCCTAAAAGGCTAAAAGCACCGGGGGGTGCTGTGTGACACACATGAAAAGAGGATACCTATGGAGTTGTCTAAAACTCCATAATGAAACAAAATAAACACAGTAAACAAACAGAATTAAAAAGTACGGGGCGTGGCTTGGATCGCCATCGATGTGGTCGCTCCTCTGAGGCCGCCCGTGGGATGCCTGCCGCCGCCGTCAATTCCCGGCGGTTCTAAGCGGGTTTCCGTGTCGCCAATGCCATCTAAGGCGACCGGAACCGACATGGCACAATCTGGCCAAACATAGCCTTCGACCGAGGAGGCGTTCTACCAGAATTCAGCGGCCGAACTTCTCCCCCGTCTCCAGCCGAAGAAACCAAGATGGCCGCCAAGCCGGAACCCAGCAGCATACTCCGCACCTGGTGGTAATGGGGCCTTAGAGCGCCGGGGAGTTGGAGAGGGGGAGCGGACTCTAGCACAGAGCCATCCGATTCATACCAAGGCTGCCCGGAACGCACATGAGTGCATCCTCGGCGGCTGGGGCCTGAGTACCCGACGCACACTCCGAGGGACCGGGAGAGCGGGCTTCCACCCCTCCCCCCGCTACGCGGAACGAGTCGGGACCTCCGCTCAGCGACAGCCGACATCACTACAGAACCGCACACGGGAGGTTCACAGAGGGACCTGGGACCTCCACCAGCGAGGGACACCCGATGGAGACTTGAGGAGGGGCGGGGAAGCAGCGGAAGAACTGCTTTCATCCAGAGAGGCCTCGAGCCCGTGGGCCTGATCGCAGCGACATACCCCCCTCACGCAACAGTCGGCCATCCTGCACCGTTCCCGACTGAGACCCCCCCCCACATCAACGCTTCCTGGGGCGCCCCTGCCCACTTTCCCAGATCTGGACCAGAGAGGGGGTTGAGAGTGATACACACCCCGAGTGCAGCCTCCCACTGCCCTGGGCCCCGCTGCTACTTTTTCAATCAAGACCTCCCAATACGAGCAGCATGTCTAGGCAAACAAAGGTGAGCAAGGGCACAGATATCTCCGCCATGTTTACTGCACCGGAGAAACCCAAGAAACAAGATCCTCCTAAACTGACCCCACAGAATCCACAAGAGGACAGGGGCGCCCTCGCTACCAAAGGAGACCTGATAGCCTTCATGGCGGATATTAAATCGGAGTTTTGCGCCTGCCTCTCGGAACTCACCGCTAAAGTTGATCAGACGGACCAAAGGGTCACAGAAATCGAACAGAGGCTTGGAGAAATCGAGGACCATTCTCATGACCACACTACCACGCTGCGGGAAGTGCAAAGATCCATCGATTCCCTGCACCACAAATGCGAGATCCTGGAGTTCAAACATGAAGACCTTGAAAATAGGGCATGTCGCAACAACCTCCGCATTCGGGGCGTCCCATCCTCTATCCCCGACAACAAGTTAGCGGATTACGTGGGAAGCTTCTTCGAGGCCCTACTCCCGGATCTGGACAAATCTCAGCTCCTGCTGGACCGGACCCACAGACTCCGCCCGCGCCGTGGGACAGATTCGGACCCCCCCCCCCAGATGTTATTACCAGGGTCCACTTCTTCACAACCAAAGAGGCAATATCAGCGATCAATCGCCAAGGAGAAGAGATCACAATTCAGAGCACCCCACTTCAAATATACCAGGACCTCTCACCACTTACTCTCCAGAAAAGAAGAGCACTCCGGCCTCTGGCAGTGTTCCTTCAGGAGCAACAGATCCGTTACAGGTGGCTGTTTCCGACAGCTCTCCAGTTTACATATAAAGGCACCCTACGCCGAATCAGCCACCTGGAAGACGCAGAGAAAATCTTACATCCAGCCTCGCCCTGAGATCCTTCCACGCCAAACCGGGAGAGGACCGAGGACTCTGGACCGCCTCCCTCCCCAAAGCCCAAACGCACGTCATGGTCGTCAACCCAGCGGAGCAACAGAAAGAGATGAACGAGGGCGCTTCCACGGTCCCAGGTTCTGTCAGCAATTTAGCCTGGACGCAGGTGCCCTTACCTAAAGTAGGACCCGCCACCTTTGTCTCGAACTAAGGAACCTTGAAGGCGGTGGCGGCGGGCCATACCCCTGGTTCATACCCACTCCAAGGATACTTTCCAACCTTTGTTCCTTGGAAACCCATACTTACAATGTCGGTCTACCCTCCAGTTAAAGTTGCGGCCCCCCGTTGGGGCTCCGCGTTAAAACCTCAAGTGCAGGATGACATCAAGAGATTCCCCAACAGACATGGAAGCTGAATCACCGCCCCACGACCCCCCCCTAACCCAAGGAAAGGAGAGTGAGACTTCAGCGGACCTCCAGACGCTTCGGGTCCTCTCCCTGAATGTTAATGGCCTGAACTCCCCTAACAAGCGAAAGGCAATTCTACTGAAACTCCGGGACGAAGACACAGCGATAGCCATGCTCCAAGAGACTCACTTGCTGCCGGCAGATGTGACCCGGCTTCGTTCCCGGTTATTCCCGCTCCGATTCTTCGCCTCTGGCACAAACAAAAAAGGAGGTACGGCGATCCTCTTCAGGAAAGACCTGAACCCACAGATTCGGGAAACGAAAATCTGCCCAGAAGGCCGATTTACAGCAGTCAAATGCCTCCTAATGGGAGATCTATATACTCTCATCTCGGTGTACGCCCCTAACACCGGACAATCACACTTCTGACTCCTTGGGCACATCTCTCGCTAGCTTTGTGGAGGGCCAAACAATAGTCGGTGGGGACTTCAATGGGGTTCCCGACCCCACCAAAGACCGGTCACACCCCCCGACTCCAAGCAACTTCACCCAAGCACTTGGCCTCCTCCGACTCTTCAGGACCCTGGAGATAATAGACTCATGGCGGGTGTTCCACCCTGACGAAAAAGATTTCTCTTTTTACTCTTTCGTCCATCGCACCTTTTCAAGGATCGACCTGTTCCTGATCTCCCTGCAAACTTTCCCCTCAGTCAAAGAAGTCTCCATCGGCAGAAGAGTGATATCTGACCACGCCCCAGTGCTCTTGGAACTCCGGGTTCAGAACCCTAACCTCAATAACCCACGTAAATGGACGTTGTACGACCCGATCCTTAACGACATGGCCACCAGCGACAAGATCGCAACAGGAATAAGAAATTTCTTTAACGAAAATCCAGCCTCGGACACCTCGTTAGCGAACAACTGGGACGCCATGAAGGCAGTAATCAGGGGCTCCCTGATAGCCCAAGGTGCGGCCTACCACCGAGACAGGTGTCCGACCCGGACGGCTCTAGAGAACGAACTAAGAGAGGCCGAGGCACTCCACAAGGAGAAAGGCTGGTCCCCCAAAACGCAACGGATCATTCGTACGGCAAGGAAAAAACTGGAAGCCCACTATGCGGAACAAACCGCCCAACTAATGCCGAAGGCCAAACAGTCATACTACACGAAGGGTAACAAGGCGAACAAGCAGAGACACGTCAACGCGATCACTGGTCTGCGTGATCCCAACGGGGTCACACTATACTCAGAGCCCGAAAAGCAACGCCTCGCAATAGATTATCTGACCCAAATCATGAAGGCAACCCCATGAAACTTACCACAACAGAAGGAATACCTGCAGCAGGCAGCAGTGCCCCGGCTCTCCGACGCAGCGAGAGACGAACTGGAGGAGCTCATTACAGGGGAGGAAGTTGAGGAAGCCATCAAATCACTTAAAACACGGGCCCCCGGCCCAGATGGCTTTTCAACCAGGTTTTACAAACTGTTCAGAACACAACTGACCCCCCACCTGGTTACCCTATTCAACTCCTTCAGGGAAACGGGAGCAGTGACCCCATCAATGCAGGAATCAACCACCATCCTCCTGCCCAAACCTGGAAAAGATCCAAGAAGCATAACGTCCTACAGACCGATCGCACTTTTAAACATCGCTGCGAACATATACTCAAAAATGTTAGCAACCCGCTTAAATCGCATCTTGCCGAAGATCATTCACCCCGACCAGGCAGGTTTCATCCTACACCGGACAGCAGGTGACAACATCCGGAGAACCCTGAACCTGGTGGACCTTGCCTCCCGGAACTCCCAAAAACTAGTCTTAGTGGCTCTTGATGCAGCTAAGGCATTTGATAGGGTGGATTGGACATTCATGAGACACACCCTAGGGGCCTTCGGCTTCGGGTCAACTTTCCAAACAATGGTTCTAGCCAACAATAATAGCCCTAAAACTAGCCTGAGAATCAACGGACACATTGCTCGGCTCCAATCCCCCTATCATGCGGAACCCGGCAAGGCTGTCCACTGTCAGCCTTGCTTTTTGCACTCACCATGGAGCCCTTTGCACAAAAGATCAGGCGAAACGACCAAATCAAGGGCATACAAAGTGGCCCCACGCATCACAAAATCGGCCTATACGCGGACGACATTCTGCTCACGATCTCGGAGGCCCACTCATCTCTAAAACACGCAATACGAGAAATCGCCAGCTATGGCAAGGTCTCAGGCCTCACCATAAACTTCGATAAATCATCCGCCCTGGGTATCGGCCTCACCCCAACAGAACGATAACCACTGACTAAGATGTGCCCGATAACATGGGAAAAAAGAGCCATCCCCTATGTAGGGGTCCACATCCCGGCTAACCCAAGAGACACATACAAAGCCAATTTCCACCGACTCTTTAAAGAACTGGAAGGCGACTTGAAACGCTGGGGGATCCAAGAGATCTCACTGCTCGGGCGCATCACTGCATGCAAGATGAACCTCCTTCCGAGGTTCCTATACGCCTGTGCCTCCCTACCAGTAGCGATCCCCACACCAACTCTTCGAGGGATCCAGAGAAAAATGCTGAACTTTATCTGGAAAGGTAAGAAAGCGAGAATCCCTCTCAGAACTATGCTGGGGAGTTCCAAACTGGGAGGATTGAGGGTCCCAGACTTGCAGGCCTACAGAGTGGCAGCCCAATTGGCTCAGGTCCAGGCATGGCAAAATACGACAAACCGCCCTAGATGATGGGTAGAGCTGGAACAATCACGAGTGCCCCTACTCTTACGATTTCTACCACACATCCCACCCCCCCCTCAGGACCCAATGGGGAGATCTCCTGCTATCAACCGAACACACCCTTAGCTCCTGGGACTGGGGGCTAAAACGAAAGGGAGTGCCAAGAGCACTGAGCCCACGCTCCCCGGTCTTCCATAATCCAACGTTCGCACCGGGAACGAATCCTCACAATTTTCGTAACTGGATTAAGGGCGGGCTGGAGACCATAGACCAGCTGTATATGGGGGGGGGGGAACCTCTCACATTCGCCCAATGCAAGGAGAAATTCCAACTCCAGGAAAGGGATAGATTCACCTACATTCAATTACGCCACTGGTGCTCACATCCCCAAACTCTGCAAGCAGCGACACGCCCTCTTACTGCCCTAGAACTCACTCTGGGAGACCTTCCAACCCGCGGCAGAGTATCCACCCTATACAGGCGCTTCCTAAGTGACTTCCTGACCACAAAAACCCGCTGCATGGCCCAATGGGAGGCGGACCTGGGTCACCCGATAGAGGATCAAACCTGGGTGGGACATATGGACCAGAACACACACCTCGTCCACCTGCATTACCAAAAGGGAATGTGCGTACAAGATCACGCTGCGGTGGTACTACCCGCCCCTCAACTTCACCATATGAACCCCCAGGTGGATCATTCTTGCTGGAGAGGATGCGGCCACCCAGGCTCCTTCTTCCACATGTGGTGGGCTTGCCCAAAGGTCCAACAATTCTGGAAATCATGCCTGGGGTCCATCACACAAATTACCGGAACAACGATTCCCCTGGAACCAGAACCAGTTTTGCTGGGAGCTCCAATCCCCGGGACCTACCCACGCTCCGGGACCAGAGCGAAACTACTAACCCACTGCCTACTAGCAGGGAAAACGGTGGTGGCCCGAGCTTGGAAAACCCCGGAATGCCCTCACATAGCCCAATGGTGGACCAAACTTTGGGACATTCTGGTAGCGGAGAAGGTGACGGCAGCACAAGCGGGAACTCTCCATCGTTTCCAGAATATCTGGGCCCCAGTGCTGGAATTCGACCAGCGCTTCCCCGCCCTGACCTATAAACCTACCAGGGCCCGCTGGATCTTGAAAAATCAAGAGATCCCTGAGGAAGATACATAGACGCTGAGGCGCAAACTGGACAGCCCAGGAGGGAAGATTCCGCCTACAATGCCGAAGACATAGGGACCAAAGGGAGGAGGGAGGGAGGAAACTCAGGGGTGGGACAAAGGACTAGGGATCAACATGCCTAAATAATCACTGCTTATATTGTTTGTAATTGTCATCCTGCCTTGATTTAAAATAAACAAAGTTAAAAAAAAAAAAAAAGTACAAAGTCCCAAAGTTCAGCAAAAGAGCTGTGGGTCTCGAAGGTAGAGAGGAATTGGCATATTTTGAAAACTCCCTAACAGATGGAAATCCCATCAGTAGGGAAATAAGACTGAGGACGGTTTGCACATCCAATAAATCCAAAAGGAAAAATGGATATACACATGACATGGCTGCCTAATGTATTGCAAACTAATCTTAAGAGATGGCCCTAAAATAAGTTTAAATGATTGTAGGATTATGACATGGAATACCCGTGGGGATAAAGAAATAGTTGGCACTAAGGAGGCAGTGAGGGGTCAGAAATGCGAGACGGACAAAAAAAGCACCCATTTTATTAACTCAAAAGGTTGTGATAAACGCCTTGCTATCACTAACCTAAAGAGGATTTCCCTCCCTATTAAACTCAAAAAGGTTAAATATGGAAATTCAAGTTTGCCAGAAACAGTTATACTCGACTTGAATCTGATACCAATATATCCTTGTAGCTTGGGCGGTTCCCCTTCCCCATTGTTCAAAGCAGGATTTCCAATAAATGTTCTAAAGAATAAAGTTCCTTTTGTATAGCAAAGTTCTATTAAGGAAGTTCTTCTTACTCCGAAAATCTTTCACTTGCCATTTGACAAAGTTCCCAAAAAATGAGACATTTTTTTATGTTCAAGCTGCAATATCTTAATGTTACTTCTTCTTTGAAATAGAACACTGCCACAATTCTTCTGACTTCAGAACAATGTTTTTATCAAGAGGATTTTTACCACAGTTTATAAAACACAATAGTGGTCTTGCCACTTTCTTTCCTTCACAACCTTTAACCACAATGCAGTAGTACGTCTTTTTCCTGGTTCACTCACCTGCCAGGACTACCACTAACAATCCCTTTCCTGGTATACTCGCCTGCCAGGGCAAAACTCCTAACACTATTACAAGTACTGTGTTCAGGCTTTCGTCACTCAAGATTCACAATTTCTTCTGTGAAGATACAATACACATTGGTGCTGTTTGTTTCACTGATTTATTTGCTATAGGCAATGCAGGTTATATTCCTCTCCTCCTTGATACTACTTACAAGGAAGGTTGTTTTCTCCTGCCACTGTGATTCTTAACTCCACATCAAACCACTGTTCACAATATCTCTTTCTCATTTGCCTTTCCTTGGCTTAGGCAATGCTTGCTGGTATAAGGCTAAACTATATAGCCTCTTCCTCCCTCTGGGAATAATAGTTACAATTTCGCAGCAGTTGTGTTCTCTTGTTATTTTGCCAATATGGGTTATAGGTCTTCTGGAGTATTGCCCCCTCTTTACTTTGGCAATGGTGGTGGTAATTGCTTTCCTTCAATATTGAGATTGAGAACAAGGAGGACAAAAGAGCTTGGGAGCGAAGAGATTGTGAAGGACAATAAAAAGATACCAAAGAGGAAAGATACGGAGGAGCGAGCCCATGAAGGAACTTAAATACCATACAAAGAAAATGAAATTGAAGACAAGCGTGGAAAGATAGACATTCATTATAGAGACGACCGTGACAAATAAATAGTCACGAGATGAAAGAGAGCACAGTAGACGAATAGAAAAATTGAAAACAGATTTAAGAGTAGCCAGCCATGAGACTGGCAGACCAAACGGAGTGTAAGAACAGTAAAACAAGCAGGAACAAATTAACAATAAAACTAAGAGCTTAGCTACTGCAAAAGTAAGAAAAGTTCTAGCCTTGTGAATATTGAAAAGATGGCATCAGCATTAGCGTGCGAGCAAAGAGATTTGATAAGATCAGTGTCTAAATAGAGACCTAGATTTCGAGCAGAACAAGAAATGGGAATCAAAGAAGGAGGAAAACAAACCGTAGTAGGTGGGGGCTGGTGGAGGAATTGTAGCAGTAGGGAAGAAGAAAACTTTTGTCTTAGCAGAGTTTAGAACAGGAAAATGATCACACACCCAGGATTTAATGGGCAGAAGGCAAGATGTCAGAGTATCTTGAATGGATGAAGAAAAGGAAAGAAAGCGGAGTATCAGCATAAAAATGATGAGATATTCCAAATGAAGAAATAATAAAAGCAAGAGAAGTACAGAGTGAAAAAAGGAGGGAACGCCAAGAAAAAGAGAAACTGTATCTGATGATTTAGAAGCCCATGATACTGAGTAAATATGATTAGGCAACAACGAATGAAACCAAGATTGAACAGAACCAAAAAACCAAAACGATGAAAGGGATGACGGAAGTAAAGTATGATCCACAGTGTCAAATACAGCAGATAAATCAAGTACAATTAAGAGCAGAGAGTAAAGAATCGCAGACCTGAGAGAAGTTTCTGTCGAATGACATGACGAAAGCCAGATTGGAAACAAGGAAGAATAGAATATTCCAAAATAAAAGAAGAAACCTGAGAATAGACTAAGCATTCTAAGAGTTTAGAAAGATGAGGCCGATGGGTCTAAAGTAAGATAAATATTAAAAAGAGAAGAAAGAAAAGATGCCAATGAGGGATAGACCTTCAGAATAAGTGAAGAAGGGATTGGATCAGAAGGAGCTGCCGTGGGATGTTCCTGTGCCAGCAAAAGTGTAGTATCAGAAGTAGACATTGGAAGAAAAGATGATAAACAGAAGAATGGATGGGAAATGATTGAGTAGAAGAAGAGGGAGAAGGAACAATAGCAGCCTCTAGAGTGGCTAATTGTGCAGAAAAGTAAGAAGCAAAATCGGACACAGAAAGAGTTACGAGTAAGATCAGGGGAAGGAGGAGAGAAAGTAAACGAGAAAGAGTCCGGAAAAGACTCATGGATGAGAGGATTGAGAATGAAGGAGATCAGAGTAAAAAAGCGCTTGGCCAAGAGAAGAGCATCATAAAATGAGTGAAACGAAGAAAGGGAAGAAGAATCAGCATCTGATTGCGTTTCATGCCATCAACACTCCAGGTGGTGGTTAGTTTGTTGCATGGCGTGAAGCTGAGGAGTAAGCCAGGACGGCAACGGTTTTCGGGACGATATGAAAGAGGTAGGATACAAAGAATCAAGCGAGGAAGAAAGTGAAAAAGAAAGGAGAGATGCAGCATCATCTGCAGGAAGTCCTTCAAATGACGAATGAGATGGAAGACGAGGAATATAGGAAGAAACAAATACATTCATATTAAAAGCACAAAGATTGCGCCAATGGTATGTAGAATCAGAGGAAACAGGTGGTGAGAAGGAAGGAAAGATAGGAACAGGTAGATGATGATCGGATGAATACATCGGTAGAGCAGATACAGATCCAATTGACAACAGAGAAGAAAAGGTCAAGCTGAGAACCAGAAACATGAAATGGAGGTGTAGAAAAAGGAGAAGGATAATAAGAATGAAGAATAGAAAGAAAAGGAATTGAAGCATGAACAGAAGAAAGATGAAGATTAAAATCCCCCAAGAGGATAAATGGAGCAGAAGATGGTAAAACATATAACAAGAAGTCAAGATCATCATAAAAAGAGCTGATTGGAATAGGGGGACGATAGACCAGTAAAAAAGCAAAAGAACGAGGTTTCAAGACAGTGATAGAGGAATATTCAAATGAAGTAAAATGTGGAAGAGGAGAAATTGGAGCAGAATAAAGAATGGCAGTTCCACCAGGATCTACTCAGAAAGAATACTTCTAAGAGTGAAGGAGGCAACATTTGGTAATTTTTTATTGGACTTGGATAATCTGTAATCAGACTCTGGCTCTGTCAATACCAGGTTAAGCAGCTCCCTAAAGGGTTAATTCTGACTTTCAGCTGAAGGAAATAATTGACAGCTCTAATAACCAATCACTGTCGGTCATTCTAGTGACTACAACTCTTTTGTTTCCCTGTGGTTGAAAGGAGACGGAGGGTCTAAAAATTCAAAACGACAGTTACGAATGGGCTTACTGAGAGCCTTTGGGAGGAGTGGAAGTTAAACTAATATAAAAGAAGTCAAGTTGCGCTGTTGCACTTATCCCACGTTATTTTACTCCTTTGTTGAAGCGATCGACTCAATCGCTATTTGTTTAAAGTTTGCTGCGGCCACTTTCAAGAAACTGACGTGACGCCGTAAGAGGAGAGGGAAGGAGAGCCCGTCACTTCCTACATACAGGCTAAATAGTGACTGAGGACACTTTTGAAACCTCCCCGTCGAGGACAAGGTTATTGGCAAAGCTCCTGAAACGCTCGATCAGAGGATCGCAACGTCAGAAGGTGAGAGGGAGAGCAACGCAGAGTTCAGGACTCGCTGCTCTGTCAAGATTACACACGAGGGGCGGAGTTCAGTCGGAGCTGCTGCGATACGATCGTCAGCTGAAGGGGGCGGAGACCTCTCTGTACGTCGATCGGGTTAACAGCTGATTAGAGGACTGCCGGAAGGAAACTTTATGCAAACAGAACCCAACTGAGGAAAGTAAAGTAAGAAAGGTACGTGCGAGCTAGAGAGAGGGAAAAGTAAAGTGAAAAAGGGACGTGTAAGTGCTAGTTGGTTTTAAGAGCCAGAGATTAATACATTGAAGAGTGTTTAAACAGAATCCAAGAGAGACGTTAATTTATTAATCAATCAATAGGGGAAGAGACTGTATAACCTAAAGTGATGAGGACTTGAAGAGAATGTAGTAACAAGAAGAGTCGTTTGAAACTTGAGGAGATCCCAGCTAAGAGAGACTGTAAAAAGTGTTTGAGAAACTGAGAAAACTTCTTAGAGACTTACCTGAAAGATCCAAGTGCGTTGCCTGAAACTGCTTCAAGTCCAGGTCGTCTGAAGAGATGAAAACGTATCCTTTTTCCTAAAAGAAAAAGAAAAAAAAAAACAAAGTTTTATTGAATAAAAGTTGTTTCTGAAACAGAATAACACCTACTTTTAGTCTCAGCATACTTATTTAATAGCATACAGAGAATACGCGTTACAATTTGATGTCAGTAGTGGGATAGAGATAGAACACCATGGAAGAACTTATTAAAACGCTGAGTGAAGGCCAACAACTTCTCCAACAAGCCTTACAAATACAGAATAAACAAGCACAAGCTGATAGACAAGCTTTTCAGCAAGCCATTCAAGTCCAACAAGCCCAGTTATTAGAGGCTACCCTACGCAGACATTCTCAAGTACCGGCTTCAGTACTTCAAAGAGAATACCCCTCCCATTTTTTCATGAATTTTGAAAGGGTGGTGAGGAATGCCTAATGGCCTAATGAAAGCTGGTGCCATTACATCGACTGGCGAAATGCAGAGTACCTACCAGGCAGAAAATCCAACTGAAGAGACGAGTTATACAGATATGAAAAGAGTGGTCCTTGAACGCTTAGGTCATGATGAAGAGGCTTATAGGCTAAAGTTTTGCGAGGTCAAGCTACAAACGGAAGAAACGCCACAGCAACTTTTTTATGGGGTCAAAGAACTAGGAGATAAGTGGTTGCAGACAACGACGACCATGGTTCAAGAAATGACGGAGAAAATTGTTATGGAACAATTCATTGAAGCCCTGCCCATTCCTATGCAACGCTGGGTCCGTCAACATCATCGGCCCAGCCTTGTAGAGGCAGTGAACATTGCATCTGCCTATCAAAAAGCGGGACAGGGTCGTTCAATGACCTATTTGACAAATACTAAGCCATCTACAGACATAAGTAATCCTTCCACCAAAACCCCAAATGTTGCAAGGTGGCCTAACAGATTGGGAACCTACTAGAATGCGACCTAATAGTGAAAGTCCAGCCGGGATCCGTACGCCAAGTGTAATTCCTAAAGGAATACAGTGTTTCAAGTGTGGCGAGTGGGGATACTTGGCAAGAATGTGTCCTAAAAGAGTCAAGGTAGAACCAATGGACGTGGGGAACATAGAAGGTCCAAAAGAAGGAGAATTGCAAGAACCAACAATTGTTACACAATCCCCTTATACCTATACCTGCAAGGCTGAGGTGGAGGGGAAACCAACAAAAGCCATGGTCGATGCAGGCAGCTTACAGACAGTAGTAAGGACAGAACTTGTAGGTAATGTAGGAGTCTCGAATAGGAAAATTCCTATACGCTGTGTCCACGGGGATGTGAGATCTTACCCTACCAAAGAAATAAATGTAAAGGTGGCTGGGGAACAAATGGAGGTAATGGCCGCTGTAAGGCCGGTATTGCCAAAGCCACTCCTTATTGGATTGGATGTCCCTAATTTTTCAAAGATAGTAAAGAAAGTAGAAGAGAGTTGGTTACAAAGTGCCCCTTTCTATCATCATGAAATACCTGTAACTTTAACTAAAGAGAAGAAAACAAAAGCTACAATAAGAAAATTGAAGAAAGACTGGGGGAAAGAAATGTTTTTCCCGTAGTAGTGGATTGGAAAATTGATGAGGGTGGCGATAGTTTTCGCATGGCCCAAGATTTAGACCCACTATTGGCGAATGCTAGGTCAAGTGTTGAAGATAATATATCAGGAAAAGGACCCTACTTTACTAAGGAGAAGGGACTTTACTATCGGATCAGTAAGGATGTAACCGGAGTTGCGGTAAAACAATTACTAGTCCCTAGTAAATATTACCAAACCGTTATGGAAGTGGCTCACATACAATTGGGTGAAGGACATTTGGGAACTGATAAAACCATACAGAAAATCTTGGGAAGGTTTTATTGGCCAAGACTGTATGCTCAAGTAACCCGATTTTGTCAGGCTTTCCCCGAGTGTCAAAAGAAAAATAGAGCGAATGTTAAAAAAGCTCCATTACAACCCATGCCAATTGTTTTGGAACCTTTTAATAGAATTGGTTTGGATATTATTGGGCCATTAGATCCATCCTCCAGAGGACATAAATACATCTTGGTAATTGCTGATTACGCAACTAGATACCCAGAAGCTTTCCCTCTTATGTTTACCAACGCTCAGCACATCTGTGACGTATTAATACCCTTTATCAGCCGAGTAGGGTTACCAAAAGAAATCATCACAGATCGTGGGACTAATTTTATGTCCGCCGTCTTGGAGCAGGTTTGTGAGATTCTAAAGATAAAACATTTGAAAACGGCTGTTTATCACCCACAGACCGATGGCCTCGTTGAGAGGTATAATGAGACGATAAAGCAAATGCTACGTAAACCGCGAAGCACTTCAAATGACTGTTTGATGTGCTGTTCGCTTGCCCTGGGAAGACTACTGTGGCCGATTGCCTTCCTTCGTCATTTTCACTTCCTGGGATCTCGGCACCTTTATTATCTGCGTTGCCGTTTTGACCGAGAGGAAGTCTTTAAGTGTAACTCCACTTTGTGCCTGACCCTCGTCAGAGCAGGATTCAGGTGACTGTGCTTTTCCTATAGAGCGCCTCTTGAGGCTTTAAAAGACTGTGAGCGGTATTAAATGCCTCAGAAGCCATAATAAGTAACCCTTTAACATGTATTCTTTTGTGTGTTTTCTTCAAGGTGATTTGGGATTTGTTACTCCACCTACCTTCTGTGTGACACCCTCAACGTCACTATAAATTCACCCGCCTCCAGCGCACCCGCGCTGCGCACCGCAAAGCACTTCAAAGGACTGTTTGCTGTTCGCGGTGCGCTGCGTGTGGTGGTTGGATAGTTTAATACAAGCTGTGTTTTTCTTTCGTGTCTAGCGGATCTAAGTAATTCTAGGCACCTTTTGTATGGTTGCATAGGTACAGTTTTTCTGTGTAGGTAATTTGTTCAGGGACAGTACCTTTTCCGTGTTGCTTGTTTAGTTTGTTTTTCATAATACATGAGCCTTACTCTGGATTTCACTTTAATTACTTTAAGGAATGGAAAACGTTTGCGAGAATCCGCTAAAATTTCAATGATTAACAAACTGCCCAAACCGAAAATGGAAGCTACCCATTCTCTAGCAGCAGGTCAACAATCTCTTCTTTCAGTATCAATACAGGCTGCCCCTATGTTAAGTTCTGAAGTGAATTCGTCACTCCATACTCCTTTGGATCAGCCCATTGATACAAAACTCTCTGCCATAACGTTGGCAATAAAAGAGAATATACCTTTTTCATTAAAAATAGCCAATGATTTGGACATTAATTCAGATGCTCTCTCAGGGGAGACCGATAAGCCCTTCATTCCCATTTCTGATACCTTGATGCTTGCACCGGGTATAATTGCGGCCTAAGAAAGGCGAATAAGCCTTTCTTTGGGCCCTTTTACTCCTGCTGCAGCATCAAGTGGACTTCGTGAACAGGTTCACTTTCATCCCACCTCTTTTCCTACTTTATCTACGCTTACTCAGCCAAATACTCCTATAAAATCCTCCAAGGTTTTTTTTTTGCGCCAAGTAAATCGGGAAGTTCTCCCACAAGCAAATTCCACCCTTATAGGAAATTACAATTAGAGAATCTTTATCTCACGATTTTTCTATAAAGCAGTTGCAGCAGGAAGTTACATCTGTTCCGATCTCTCCTCACTCTCAAATGTCCCCGATACCATTGGATGAGAACTCTTCCCATCTACTAGAACAAGAACTACATTCTTTTCCAGTTCTCACATGGATCTTAAATCTTTTAGATAAAGGACATGAATTCACACATTTCCGCCTAAAGGACATGACAGACTCAATTCTAACTAATTCTATTAAACTATCCAAAATTGAAGCCCAGGAAGCCTGTCATAAATTCCATGTAACCTGTCCTGAACGCACGGCTGAGATTGTAAGAAAGAGCCTACCTCCTATTCTTCCATTGCAGGCTTTATCTCAAAGCACTCAAACTGCTGAAGCCACTCTCCTGCTAAATGGTATGCCAACTTCATTTGCAAATGCAGTTGCTAAACCTGATGTATTGGAGCCTCTAAATTCTATGTCTCCAACAATAGATTGAGTAGAAGTGGCTAAACTACAACATGAGAGAATTCTTCAAATTGAACAAATTTTGTTTAAATCGAATCTGATTACATTGGAATTGTTTCAAAATGACATTATCTCTTTCTACTGTTATTGATGGTACCTCTACTGATAGTCCTTCATCCATTACGAATCTACTTGATGAGGCTGAATCTAGCGAGATGTCCGAACCTACTGATTTGTCTAAAAAGATTTATCATCCATCTCACAGAATGAAAAAAGCATATCAGAGAGCAGTGAAACAGAGAAATAAATTAAATTTGAATAAAACAGGCTCCTCTAATAGGAATAATGTAGGCTCCTCCCCGCAAAGCTCAGCCAAAAATGTTGACATAGATGACGCCACATTGAAGACCCCACAAATAGGAAATGAAGATCTCCAGCTGAATTTTAGTCAACTAAATGAAGAAAGTCAAATGGCACTTCAACTGAAATCCTTTAAATAAAGTGCAAAAAGCAGCGAAGAAAGGCACGTGCTCTTCCCTTCTTAAACCAATTGCTGAGAACGTACTTGAAGAGCAAAGTACGTTAGTAGCATCTTCTCGCTGTGAAGGCATTGTGCCTACCAGTTCCATGATACAAGCAAACTTGAACACTTTCTTTCCTCCTATGGAGAACAAAAAAACATCATACAGTGGTGTTAAAAGTAATTCTAATAAAGATGCGATTGATTCCAATGTCCCTGTTCCTGTGGTTGTTCAGGCGTTGATTCATCAATCTTTTCCTGCCCCTCCGTTGATGGAACCACAATTGTCACACTTGCAGAACATTGTACCTCAAGTTCTGCTCACAGGTTCCATTCCCCTAGTGCCCAATTTGCCAAGATTAGACTCTGATGTACAGCTTGTTCAACCTTCGAACAGTACATGTACACTTGCCTCTGCTAATGTGCACGCCTCAATGTCTCATGACGAAATGAAGGATTCTCATGTGAAGTCTGTTTCAGCACGCTCAGCTTCTTCTCCCTTAGTAGTAAACAACAAAAGCCTTGTCTCATCTCGGAGGAAACCCAAACTCTAATTGGATGGTCCAGCAATCCCGAAATTAATGGTGTGGCTCCTATTAATCGCACATTTCTGATGAATACTCTCTATAAAATTCCATCTTTGTGTAACCTGATTTCACAAGATGCGGATTGGATAAAGTTACTGCTGATCAATAATAATCGCATGCTTTGCAAAGTATTATCTCCTATCATAGTGAAATTAATTTGGGAGTATAAATCTGATTGGTTCTTTTTGGGGCTGGAATTGCAGGCCTTTTCATCCTTTGAAAAGGCTATGAATTTTCTAGATTTCAAACCTCCTGTGCTGTTAAAAGATTGCACAACCTCCAATGGTGTTCCTTCTGATACATCAGAGAATGCAAAAATGTGAACACAATTAGCTTCCCTTACCTCTGCATTGAATGGCCTTTTGGGGATTTTGCCTATAGCGAAATCTCCTTCACAACATGTGTCTGTAAATTCTACTTCTAATTCATAATGTAAAAAGCTCACTATTCAGGCCTGGAACTGTTGTTTCTTTAACAATCTTCTAACTTGGCTTGCATATAGGAGTATAGAACGCTTGCCCTCCGTTTTTTTTTTACAAGAAACTTTGTTGTAATGAATTTCAACTTGATGGCTTTACAGCCTTTCATAATGCCGCGTCACAACCACTATCTGGTCGGCCGGTTGGTGGTACTACAATTTTACTTAATAATGATCTCTGCTTTGCAATTAATCATAGTGTATCTACTCAATTGTTTCTATTGATTGATGTTAATATTAACATTTTTGGGCCTAAAAATGTGGTGCTGATATCAATTTATTGGAATCCTTCTACCCTTCCTATTGATGAAGCTATAATGGATACCATTTGCAAACAACCTGCAGTAGAATTATTGATCTGCGGCGACTATTTTTATGCATCTGTTAATGCTTCTCCGCCAAGTGAATCCTCTAACCACTTTCAGACTGCGTATGCATCGGATTAAGATGGGCTCACTTTCTTTCTTGTTGGGATCTTGTAATTAAATCACAGGGGTCAAAGTCCTTCTTTACATGGAAAAGGGGAAATGCATGTTCTACTATTGATTATATAGTTGCCTCGAAATATCTATTGGGCATTCTATCCCCGATTACCTCCTACTTTCCCTCTTATGGTGACCATTCTATTCTCTCGTGTACTATGATTGCAGAAATAGATTCCTTTGTTAGGTGCTGTCTCTAGTGCAGATTGATAGACCCCGACTCTCCATCTGTTGGAATATTTCAACATGCCTACGATTAACATTTTTAGTCAATCGTGATTGGTGGCCTAATTCCAATATTGATGATAAGTCTTCAAAGGTCATTCTTTCGTGGAATCTCCAAATGATACAACGTCATCTTATGGCTATAGCAGAATCGACGCATAGGCAGCATAATACAACACACCCCTCTATTCGCCTATCTACCACTCTTGCCAAACTAAAAACGAAAAGAAATAGCGAACTAAGAACTTTGAGGAGAAAGTTTCTCTCCATGGATTCTGTCAGCTAAAAAAATTCTTCAAAGAAAACATAAGAATAGTGCAAAAGCTGCCCGTACCTCGTTTAATTTAATAGGTAATTAGAACACGGTACGATTAATTTGTAAGCACAATACTCGTGATATATGGAAAATACTTTGGGCGCCGAACAAAAGTTCTCAGCCCCAGTTGGAATCAGCATTAGATGGTACTTCTTGGTTTGTTTTCTTTGAACAAAAAGATCTACTGCCTGCAAGATTCAAACAAGCTGACATTACTGACTTAATTACATATATTCCTGCGATTTGCCCATGGTCCTTAGAAGACATCTTGTTCGCAATTTCAAAGTTAAAATCTTCAAAGTGCGCAGGCCCTGATGGTCTTCCACCATGTGTCATTAAAGATGACCCTCTGTTTTGGGCTACCGTATTTTTGAGGATTTTTCAATCAATTTTTAGTACAAAATGCCTCCCTCCATCTTGGGTCAGCTCTATTATTATTCCACTTCATAAAAAAGGGCCTTTGAAAAATCCCTTAAACTTTAGGCCAGTTGCGCTTATTGATGTCGCAGACAAAATATTTTCTCTCCTTCTACTAAAGGAAGTTGAAAACCACATTGTAGAAAAGTGTATATTTAATAAAGTCCAGACAGGCTTTAGAAACAACATGGGGACCCAACTAATTGCCACGATTCTTGCTCATTTAATAGCTGAACAACATGGTCCTTCTCATGGACCAATCTTCATAGCCTCATTAGATTTATCGTCTGCATTTGACTGCGTAATTCGTAGCAGACTTTGGCATAACATGTTAAAACACAATTTTTCGCCCTCTTTAGTGGAGCTTATTGCACTGTTGCATCATAATACTTCCTTTAGAGTGCGTATTTCCAACCAAGGTCGTTTTAATCTATATCTATCTGATATTAAAGGTATATGGGACTCCTCCAAATCCAACGCTGTTCGTCTTGGCAAGCTTCAATTATCATGGCTTGCTTATGCCGATGATGTGCTTTTATTTGACAGCACTCATTCTGGTCTCCAGAACAAATTGGAAACCTTTTATCAGTTTTGTAGAGCAAACAATCTCACAATAAATTCTTCAAAATCAACCATTCTTGTGCTCTCTTCAAAGAAAAAGGTGCTCAAATTGATTCCCAATATCTTCAAATTGTTAAACAGACTACTTACTTAGGTTATGATTTGGCCAATAACTCTTCCGCTTTCTTTTGGCAAAAAGCGTTAGCTGAAAAAGTACTACCTTTACAAAACCAAATGAAAATAATCTTTCGAAAATATTGTAAGTTCTCTTTTTTGCCCCTGTTCGAATTTTACTCCAAAAAGGTAGAAGCAATTATTCTATATGGACTTGATCTGTGCTTACTGGAGCTATCTTCTTTTCTGAATAAATTGCAAGCCAAGGTGTGGAAAGGAACTCTGGGCCTCCCTACTTGCCTACTGAATGCGATTCTACGCCATAAATTAGGCTTAAATTCCTTGGCGTCGCAATATAATTGGTGCATTCTGAATACATACGTAAAGATGCGCTTTCCTTTAGCAAACTTGCTTTATGAAGACCTTCTTAACATGTTGAAGGAATCCCATCCTGTGTCTATTGCAAGTCTTCATAAGTGCATACTAATCATATATCTGGCATTAATATTCCTTCTGAGGATTTGTGTTTAGCACATAAACGCTTATTTTTGAATGATTGGGCTGAAACCTGTTTACAAATATCGTCTTGTTCCTCATTTACAGAGTATGCGTTATACAGACACAAGCAAATGCCACGCTTACAATATCTCATCCTCTGTCCCAGTGTGGAAACACAGACATTATATATGCGCTTTCGTTTAGATCTATTTCATACGAAAGCAAGATCAAAACATTGGTTAAGTAATGTTCATAATCCCGATGATATCATCTGTAGATTTTGCAAAAAGGCTGAATATGTGGAAACCTTAAAACCCCTTTTCCTTGAATGTCTGTTTTTCGAAGTAGAGAGAATAAAAAACATGATCTCCTTTAGCTTTACACACACTGAATATGGAAGGGAACTAATTTGGACGAGATGTATGTGGGGTTCATGTAACTCCATAATTATTGCAACAGTATGTTTAGTGAAAATCATTGAGGCAGCCTTGTCTATGTACTCAGATATAATAAGTATTGCTTTTTACCTGCTTATTCATGATATGTCCTATTGGATATATTGTTACTTTCATCACTGTGAATTGCGTCGTAGAAAGCGGACATTTTGAATGTATTTGTATATGTAACTGTTATTTCCTTTGTTGTTCTTTGTTTGTTGTGAATAATATATATACGTGAATTCTTTTTTAAATTTGTGTAAATATGATGTAATGAACGAGATTGAAATGGAACTAAGATTTTGTAAAGATGCGTAAGCATCAAAAACAAAATCAATCAAACTTTAAAAAAAATGCTACGTAAATCAATAGAACCCAGAGGTAGGAGTTGGGACAGGATTTTGCCATGGATATTACTCGCACTCCGCAACACACCCCAATCTTCAACTGGGTTCTCTCCGTTTGAACTAATGGGAGGCCGGTGAGAACTTTGCTCGACATCTTAAAGGAGAGTTGGGAAGAAAATCCGGGACAGGAGATTTCATTAACAGAGTATGCCTGTCAACTTAGAGAAAGGATAGAGAACTTACAGAAAATCGCCCGAGAAAATTTGTTGTAAAGTCAAATCAAGCAAGAACATTATTACAACCGAAGTTCTCCGTTGAGAACGTTCAAAAAAGTACTATTACCGACCTCCGAAAATAAAATGTTGGTAACTTGGAGGAGACCATATGTGATTGAAGAAGTCCTTGGCCTCTTGACTTATAAGGTGAGACAAAACGACCGAAGAATGCAGACGCAAACATATCATGTGAGCCTGCTTAATAAATGGACGGATCCTGTGTCGACTGTAGCAATGATTACCACTAAGGAAATACCCATGGAACAATTTCCACAGTTAAAAGGAGATCTAGGAATTGAGGCATTAAATATAAATCAAGATTTATCTAATAGTCAGAAGATGGAACTCATAAAGCTTGTTAAAAAATATTTGGATACCTTTTCTAGCTTACCAGGAAGAACGAAATTAGCTTACCATCACATTAAAACCTAACCTGAAGATGTGGTTAGGATCTGTAATGCTCACCTGGTATCCATGGGGACGTCACTCAGCCTGTTCTGGCCTCTTACGACCTTGAACCCTTCCCTGGAGTCTACTCGACTGGAGACTGGGCCTGAAACGCAGGATTGGTAGAGTTTAACTCCCTATTGTCTCTGTGTGCTTGAACTCCTTCTTCCCCGGGGTCCAACCCTTCCCTTTTGATCCACAGCTCACCTTGCTTTCTTGGAAAGTGTGCTCTCCGTCCTGCTTTCAGCGCAGGGGCGCGTTGATTGATGCGGGCTTGTTGCTGCCTAGTTACTTCACTGGCCCGACAGGTAAGTATGAGTCTTTTGAACAGTTCTCTAACTTCGTTCCTTTCCTTCCTTAGATGGTGGCCGGCGTCCGGGATGGCGACGTGCTGCTGAGATGAGTAGCGCTGAAGGTGAGTGAGGGCGCGATGCGACCCTTTTGTATTTGTATTGAACCGAGTTATTTTTCTGTGTCTTTTAGGAGCTGCAACGTTTTCAGCGTGGATGCCGGTTATGAAGAAGAAATGCGGTGAGTAAGCGCGGTATGCAGTGCCTCTAGATGTTTCCACGCTAACCTGGAGTGTCTTTTCCCTCTTGCAGAAGTTCCGGAGACAGAGTTCCCCCAGAGCGGCTGGGATTCAGGTAAGCGTTTCAAGCTCGTACAGTCTTTAAAAATAAGCGAAGATTTGCTGAATGCTTACTAATGCCTTTTTTTCTGTTCTTTTCCCTTTTCCTTAGGAAGCGGCGTGCCGGGATGGGAATTACGCCGCAGAACAGAAGGAGCGATGAATGATGGGTAGAAGAGCCGCAAGGTAAGGCTGTTCCTAACGGTGTTCTTGTTCTTGCAGGAGCTGAGTGCAGAAGAAAGATGCAGGCCCACTGGAGACCGATCCGAACACGGTGAGTGTCACGCTGCAGGTGCAGAAAACACAAAGCATGTTTCTCAGCCTGGGTGTGGCTTAAATAGTCTCTGGGAATCCCAGGTGTCTCTGGGCTGAACCACACTCAAAAGACTAGACTGCACATGCAGTTCTGGGAACCGAAATATGTGGGGGCATCCATCTTGTCCCCATCAATGCACTACAAGTCCAATCCCCAGTGTTATCCTATGGGAGTGAGTGAGTCTGGTTCCACAAGCGCCAAGTCTGACTCCAAGTGGGTCTTTAGAGGGATGGGGAGGCCCTTGAGGGCCATGTAGGTGATCGTGGCCACATTCCAGCATGACATCTTGGAGGGCTGGGGACATGAGGGGCAGGAATCATGACAGGATCAGACCTTATTGAATACCGGAGGCAAAGTTAGAATCAATTAATAAGGAGATCCAAGAGATGTTGGAATTGGCAGTGATAAAACCCTCGAGTAGTGAGTGGTCATCACCCATAGTTTTGGTTCCCAGGCCAGATGGCACAACTCGTTTTTGCTTGGATTTCAGGAAGCTGAATGAGAACTTGAAATCCAATGCCTATCCCATGCCTTGGATAGAGGATTTACTTGATAAACTGGGGAAAGCCACGTTTTTAACGACCAGAGATCTAACAAAAAGGTATTGGCAAATACCCCACCATCCCGATGACAAGGAAAAAAACGCTTTTGCCACGCCCTCTGGTTTATTCCAATTTACTGTTTTGCCTTTTGGCTTACATGGTGCTCTCGCAACCTTCCAAAGACTTATGAACTCAATTATTCAAGGTCATGAAAATTATGTGGGAGCTTACCTTGATGATATTATTGTTTTTAGTCAGTCCTGGAATGATCATATGTTACATCTGGATATCGTACTTCGACTCTTACAAAAATCCGGACTTCATGTAAATCCTAAAAAGACATTTCTGGCCAATTGTCATACAAAGTATTTGGGGTATTTCGTCAGACAGGGCATCATTAAACCCCAAGAAGAAAAACTAGAGGCTATAAAAAAAATTCCAATTTCCTGTGAATGCCAGACAAGTTAGAGCTTTCCTTGGCTTTGTAGGGTATTACAAGAGATTCATACCACATTTTTCGACATTAGCTACACCTCTGACTAATCTCTTGAAGACATGGGCGTCACCAAAAAAAGAATGGCATACGATTCAGACGAAGAAGGCTTTTAATAACTTAGAGTGCTCTCTCTGAGAAAGCAATTCTTCATTGTCCGTATTTCTCAGCTCCATTCTTTTTGCATATGGATGCATCAGGGACAGGCCTTGGAGCTGTATTGTTCCAAAATCAAAGAGAGGCTGAAAGACCTGTTATTTTCATAATTAGGAAGTTACTCCCCCACAAAATACATTATGCCACAATTGAGAAAGAATGTCTGGCGGTAAAGTGTGCCATAGAGGCGTTGCTCTATTATCTATTAGGCCGGGAGTTCACTTTAGTGACCGACCATGCTCCTCTGGTGTGGTTAGCTCAAAACAAAGACGCGAACCCCAGAGTCCTTAGATAGTTTTTTTCCCTTCAACCTTTCACCTTCAAGACCGTGCATCTTCCTGGAAGGCTGATGGCCCAAGCAGATTTTTTATCTCGTAACACCACCATTCCGGAGCATAGAAGGGGGGTTGTGTGACAAATCTACTATAGAACACTTAGATAATCTGCAATCGGACTCTGGTTCTGTCAATACCAGGTTAAGCAGCTCCCTAAAGGGTTAATTCTGACTTTCAGCTGAAGGAAATAATTGACAGCTCTAATAACCAATCACTGTCGGTCATTCAATTGACTACAGCTCTTTTGTTTCCCTGTGGTTGCTAGGAGGCGGAGGGTCTGGAAATTCAAAATGACAGTTACGAATGGGCTTACTGAGAGCCTTTGGGAGGAGTGGAAGTTAAACTAATATAAAAGAAGTCAAGTTGTGCTGTTGCACGTATCCCACGTTATTTTACTCTTTTGTTGAAGCGATCGACTCAATCCCTGTTTATTTAAAGTTTGCTGCGGCCACTTTCTATCAAGAAACTGACATGACGCCGTATGAGGAGAGGGAAGGAGAGCCTGTCACTTCCTACCTGCTAACTAGTGACTGAGGACACTTCTGAAACCTCCCCGTTAAGGACAAGGTTATTGGTTAAGCTCCTGAAACGCTTGATCAGAGGATCGCAACGTCAGAAGGTGAGAGGGAGAGCAACGCGGAGTTCAGGACTTGCTGCTCCGTCAAGATTACACACGAGGGGCCGAGTTCAGTCGGAGCTGCTGCGATACGATCGTCAGCTGAAGGGGGGCAGAGACCTCTCCGTACGCCGATCGTGTTAACAGCTGATTAGAGGACTGCCGGAAGGAAACTCTATGCAATCAAAACCTGACTGATGAAAGTAAAGTAAGGTACGTGTGAGCCAGAGAGAGAGGGAAAAGTAAAGTGAAGAAGGGACGTGTAAGTGCTAGTTGGTTTTAAGAGCCAGAGACTAATAATAAGTTCAAGAGTGTTTAAACAGAATCTAAGAGAGACGTTAATTTATTAAGAGGAGAAAAGAAGGTTAATATTACGAACTGCTGTTAGAACTTAATTATTAAAGAAATTAGCAGAGACCAAGTAATTATAAAGTTTGAAGAAAAGACAAGGAGAGAATATTCTGAATGAGAACAAACTGTAAGAACTGTAATCAATAGGGGCAGAGACTGTATAACCTAAAGTGATGAGGACTTGAAGAGAATGTAGTAACAAGAAGAGTCGTTTGAAACTTGAGGCGATCCGAGCTAAGAGAGACTTTAAAAAGACTTTGAGAAAGTGAGAAAACTTCTTAGAGGCTTACCTGAAAGATCCAAGTGCGTTGCCTGAAACTGCTTCAAGTCCAGGTCGTCTGAAGAGATGAAAATGTATCCTTTTTCCTAAAAGAAAAAAAAAGTTATCTTGAATAAAAGTTGTTTCTGAAACAGAATACCACCTACTTTTAGTCTCAGCGTACTTATTTAATAGCATACAGAGAATACCCGTTACATGGACACAGTGATTTTCCTAGATGTATGATTTGACTATTGAAGTTGCCATTAACAGGCAGGATACTTAAGCTAATGTTATAGTGCACCTGTACCGCTGTGAGGAACTCATGGTGACAAGTAAGACAGACACAAGTGATCACAGTTCAAGGGTATTTATTGAACAATAAATTAGCTATGCAGGTTGGAAAAACACCTAATCTAAACCTAAATCTAAGATGGGAGCAAGCGTCAACCATCAAATGAAAAATAAGGCCTAGTGGCGTTGTCAAAACAAAAAGGGCCTATACTAAGGAACCTATTGCCAAACCTCACAACTAATTCAAAAAGGGGCGTGGGATAGTTCTCAAGAAAAGAAAGAAGTGTTCTCAAATAATGTCAGGATGCGGTAACCTGAGTCTTCATGCCCCACGTTTCGAGCACGGGTAAAATGGGAGCTTGGAGCACAGTACAGTCTCGGGCTGCCCCAGCAGGAGACGACAGTCCCAATGGTAGTTCTCAGGACCGTTGATGGCCAAGTCTCGTTTCCTTAAAAAGTCTCTTGCCTCTTTAGCAAATGAAAATTTGTTTCCAGAGTTCGCAGGGTAACAGGGTCACGCATGGGCCCCCCTCTTCTGGGTGCTGACCCTTCTCAATTGTTTATCACAGTTTTACGTAGGGTGATGGTTTCACCCCTGGTTCCCCTCTTCTGGGCGCTGACCCTTCACGTATCGTATTCCAAAATATATCACAATTCTTTTTATCATTCAACTTTGGTTGATGGCTGCACCCCTAGATCTCCCTTTGTCGTGCTCGGACCCCTATTCTCTTCGCATATTCTTGGATGATGGCTTCACCCCTGGATCTCGCTCAGTCACGCTCGGACCCCTCTTGCCTTTTGCAGGATTTCTCTTCCCTTAAATTTCTCAGTGTCTTCAGCTTGGGTTATAGCTTCACCCATGGATCTCCCTCAGTCGGGCTCGGACCTCTGTTGCCGTTTGCAAGATTCAGTTCCCTTTACTTCTCAATGTTTACTATTCACTTACCTTTCTTTCACAGAGCTTTTAGATCAAAGTCTTTTGATTGTACAGGGTTTTTGCATGACCCTCTTTATGACTACTTTGACCAATTTTGCTGGCCTTCCGGTACTTGTAGTTCCTCTCATATGGGGCTCGACCAGAGTCTGTCAAGTTAGCATCCACATGGTGCCGCTTTCCCTCTGCAGCTGGTCTCCCCATCACCCTTTTAACCGTTCATTCAAAGTGCATCAGCTTTGGTTGAAAACTTGCCACTTTGCAATGATCCCTCAACACAGCGCGGTTCTTATCGACTCACAGGTTGTGATGAGCCGCTTGGCTTTTGGCTTCTTTGGAGTCAAGGCCGGCACCACAGGCATGGGAGCTTCCCTTGCTCCTGCCTATCGGCATAGGCTTGCCCTGCGTACCGTTGACATCTGCTGCAGGACCCTTGTGCTATTGTTTGCAGTCTTAGATTCTCTTCCATGAAGGTTCTCTGGGCCTGGAATGAAAAGGGCAAGGTCACTTCTCTCTTTGCCACCCTCTCGATTCCAGCCGTCTTTCTCGTTCTCTTGAATTGCCGCATGGTAGCAGTCTCGTTGTGCTGTCTGCTGTACTTGCCTTGCTTGTGCTGTGCTTTCTGGCTCCACCTTTTATCCCTGTGGGGAAGGGAAAGGGCCGTCGGGTGTGTGTGATTCCGATCAATTGCCTGACTTTGCCTGACCTTTGTATTGGGACATGTCAGGTAAACGGCTTTGCTGTTAGTCTGTTGTCCTTTGATTTGTGCGGAAGTGTTACAGTTAGAAAGGGAGGGCAGTGGTATGGAATGTCCTCCATGAGGCGATGGAGAAAAGGTGTAAAAGGAAGGGGGATACCGCGCCTCACCCGTCGGTGTCCCACTCCCCACGGACCCCCTATCCAGGGGAGCCTCCCTCACTGGTCCACCCCACAGGAACTGGATCCAATAGCGATGGCCGTGTCCTGGCCACCTGGATGACAGATCCTCGAGGTTAAGACAGGGAGACACCGTCAGGTTTCTCATACTGCGCACTATCGCCATCAGAATGGTCCCCTGGCACTATGGCGGATCCGAAAAGGAGTGTGTGGAGGGGATTAGTTAGTAGGGTATAGGTGAAGTGGAAGGCACTGAGGATAGCCCTCAAGACTTAATCCAATATTTAGCGATTAACATTTATAAATGTAATATTCTACATGGTTTAGACCACTCGGACAGTCTATTTGGATGACATCTCTGAATGAATTTATAATGCAACTAAAACATTTGGATTGTTTGGCTTGTGCAGAATACTGACCTCTAAAGATACCAACATTTTTTATGATGCTGAAAGGTCAACTGGTTTTATAGATGGTAAATACATTTTGTTGCATCAGGATATATATTTAGAACCATCTATTAAAAGGCCTGCCATCAAGAAATGTAAACTTAACTATAAGAACTGGTTAAGACAATGAAGATTTTCTTTAAAAAAATGTTAAATTGCAAGTTATGTTATGAACATTGGCGTCTAATGACACTAAAAGGTTTTGGTATCTGATAAAGATTCCTTAAGGCTCCTAGCATTGCATATGAATGATACAGAAGATTCTGTGCTAATGACACTAAAAGGTTTTGGTATCTGATAAAGATTCCTTAAGGCTCCTAGCATTGCATATGAATGATACAGAAGATTCTGTGCTAATGACACTAAAAGGTTTTGGTATCTGATAAAGATTCCTTAAGGCTCCTAGCATTGCATATGAATGATAAAGAAGATTCTGTGCTAATGACACTAAAAGGTTTTGGTATCTGATAAAGATTCCTTAAGGCTCCTAGCATTGCATATGAATGATACAGAAGATTCTGTGCTAATGACACTAAAAGGTTTTGGTATCTGATAAAGATTCCTTAAGGCTCCTAGCATTGCATATGAATGATACAGAAGATTCTGTGCTAATGACACTAAAAGGTTTTGGTATCTGATAAAGATTCCTTAAGGCTCCTAGCATTGCATATGAATGATAAAGAAGATTCTGTGCTAATGACACTAAAAGGTTTTGGTATCTGATAAAGATTCCTTAAGGCTCCTAGCATTGCATATGAATGATAAAGAAGATTCTGTGCTAATGACACTAAAAGGTTTTGGTATCTGATAAAGATTCCTTAAGGCTCCTAGCATTGCATATGAATGATAAAGAAGATTCTGTGCTAATGACACTAAAAGGTTTTGGTATCTGATAAAGATTCCTTAAGGCTCCTAGCATTGCATATGAATGATACAGAAGATTCTGTGCTAATGACACTAAAAGGTTTTGGTATCTGATAAAGATTCCTTAAGGCTCCTAGCATTGCATATGAATGATACAGAAGATTCTGTGCTAATGACACTAAAAGGTTTTGGTATCTGATAAAGATTCCTTAAGGCTCCTAGCATTGCATATGAATGATAAAGAAGATTCTGTGCTAATGACACTAAAAGGTTTTGGTATCTGATAAAGATTCCTTAAGGCTCCTAGCATTGCATATGAATGATACAGAAGATTCTGTGCTAATGACACTAAAAGGTTTTGGTATCTGATAAAGATTCCTTAAGGCTCCTAGCATTGCATATGAATGATAAAGAAGATTCTGTGCTAATGACACTAAAAGGTTTTGGTATCTGATAAAGATTCCTTAAGGCTCCTAGCATTGCATATGAATGATAAAGAAGATTCTGTGCTAATGACACTAAAAGGTTTTGGTATCTGATAAAGATTCCTTAAGGCTCCTAGCATTGCATATGAATGATACAGAAGATTCTGTGCTAATGACACTAAAAGGTTTTGGTATCTGATAAAGATTCCTTAAGGCTCCTAGCATTGCATATGAATGATACAGAAGATTCTGTGCTAATGACACTAAAAGGTTTTGGTATCTGATAAAGATTCCTTAAGGCTCCTAGCATTGCATATGAATGATAAAGAAGATTCTGTGCTAATGACACTAAAAGGTTTTGGTATCTGATAAAGATTCCTTAAGGCTCCTAGCATTGCATATGAATGATACAGAAGATTCTGTGCTAATGACACTAAAAGGTTTTGGTATCTGATAAAGATTCCTTAAGGCTCCTAGCATTGCATATGAATGATACAGAAGATTCTGTGCTAATGACACTAAAAGGTTTTGGTATCTGATAAAGATTCCTTAAGGCTCCTAGCATTGCATATGAATGATACAGAAGATTCTGTGCTAATGACACTAAAAGGTTTTGGTATCTGATAAAGATTCCTTAAGGCTCCTAGCATTGCATATGAATGATAAAGAAGATTCTGTGCTAATGACACTAAAAGGTTTTGGTATCTGATAAAGATTCCTTAAGGCTCCTAGCATTGCATATGAATGATAAAGAAGATTCTGTGCTAATGACACTAAAAGGTTTTGGTATCTGATAAAGATTCCTTAAGGCTCCTAGCATTGCATATGAATGATACAGAAGATTCTGTGCTAATGACACTAAAAGGTTTTGGTATCTGATAAAGATTCCTTAAGGCTCCTAGCATTGCATATGAATGATACAGAAGATTCTGTGCTAATGACACTAAAAGGTTTTGGTATCTGATAAAGATTCCTTAAGGCTCCTAGCATTGCATATGAATGATACAGAAGATTCTGTGCTAATGACACTAAAAGGTTTTGGTATCTGATAAAGATTCCTTAAGGCTCCTAGCATTGCATATGAATGATAAAGAAGATTCTGTGCTAATGACACTAAAAGGTTTTGGTATCTGATAAAGATTCCTTAAGGCTCCTAGCATTGCATATGAATGATACAGAAGATTCTGTGCTAATGACACTAAAAGGTTTTGGTATCTGATAAAGATTCCTTAAGGCTCCTAGCATTGCATATGAATGATAAAGAAGATTCTGTGCTACTGGTTAGGAGATCCGTAAATGTTCTGAGGGCGCGGTCTATTCCCATCAAGCCCAAGGACCGCATGGGTTGACAAACGTATGGCAAGTGGATCTCACCGTCTGGTCAAAGGTTCTCCATGTTTATATTAGAAAGATCATTGATTCTAATAAGATTCCAGATTCCTGGAAATTGCCAGTTAGGGTCCTGGTATATACAATGGGAGATGGAAATGACCATAATAAGTATAAGCTGGCGGCCCATCTCTGTGCCATGTACAATCTTTAGTGCTATCCTTTTTTAGTGAAATAAGTAATTGGGCTGAGAAAAAATTATCTACTTTATCTATTTCAATCAGGATTTAGGAATTGTCGTTTCACAGTGAAAAATATATATTTTCTTAAGATCCGGTCCACCGGAGCCAAACGTGGTTTGGGGCCTGCCTCTTTTTGCAGCCTACTGTGACGGGTCAGAAGGAGGATGCAGACTCTTTGAGGACTGTTGGGCAGAATTCTCATTTCTGTGTTAATTCCCTTCTACCTTAGAGACCCCAGCTCTTTTGCTGGACTTTAGGACTTTTCATTTTTATCCTGGAGGGAGTGACCTTTTTCTCACTCTCTCATGTGTTTTTTTCTGATTTGGACTCCGTTTCTTTTGGTTTTGGAGTCTGACAAACTCCATAGGCATCACTTTGTATTGTGACACACAGCACCCTCAGTGCAGTGTCACAGAGAAGTCATTTGGTTTTCTCTTAAGGTTTAAATACCTTCTCTTGGATAAACTACTGTTTCCAAGAGAAGTGAAATGAAATTGACTTTACGTACCTTTTTCTCTTTGTAGACCCAGCACACACCATTGTCTACCTTCCCAAGTAAAACATTTTTTATGTTACCCTTACTACAATTAATGGCTGGTGGCAGTGGTTTATTTTTCCTACCATTGTGCGTTTTTACCACAAGCTGAATTCACAGCTGTAGTATTGCACCCATTGGTGCCCATGTTTAAATGGACCTGGTCTTCTTTTTTGCCATTCCTTGTTTGTAAGGTCCTTCTTGATATTTACTGTCCGTGCCAAACAAGGTCTGGTCCCTTTGTTCGTTTTCTCTTTGGCGGGATTCACTGGTGAAGCCCACCTCTGGCTCCAGCGTGTCTGTCAGGGCAGGTAGCAAGGGAGGTTCTCGAAACTCTCTGCTTAGTCTCCTTGGTTACAGGAATGTACCCAAAGGACAGCTACCCTGCTGTGAGAGTGACAGCTAGGCTGCAAATGAATGGGAGAGACTTGCATAAAAGGCAATGTCTTTTGCACGGAAGGCAGTCTCGACCACTGGCCGAAGGAACCGAAGAAGAAATCACAAGTGAAGCTTGCTGCACGCTCCTGGACCGTTGGTTTGCCCGGTGAAGCCTTTTTGCTGTAGACTGACATCTTAACACATTCGTTTGGTTGAGGCTGGGGAAACCCCTCTTAGAACTAGGGTCCGACAGGCTTTTCTCTTTTATTTTCTCACCAATAAATGTTTACAGCCAGAAACATGCCGCCTCTGTGTATGTCCCCCTTTTCCACACCTTTACACTGTATGGTACTCCAAAAGGCATTATCTTAGCATTATCTTAGTAAAAAGAATGCAACCTTAAAGGAAAATGGGACACACTGTACCCTTCAGTGAATGTGGCTTGTTTTACAGTGTAAAAACACAATACAAAGTAAATGTGACAAAAACCTGCTGCACTTGCAGCCATAGGGACTTAGCAATGTCCTCAAAAGATGTGAGTTGAGCAGGTGAGTAGCTCTAAAAGACTCTCACTTTCTGAAAAAGCTGCCAGAATTACAATTCCATAACAGGTAGGCTGGGGGTTGCATTAAAACCAATGGAGGGAGAGTTGTAAAAAGTGGACATTTCTCTAACACGTCTCGCATCAACGGCACTTCCTGGGTTAGGCCAGGCATGAGGTATGTGCATCTGTCATGATAAATGGGTGTCAAGTTGTGAGCGAAAACCGGCATTAGTCTGAGACAGGAGGGCAAGGAAGTGAAGGTATGGGTGGGGGCTAGGGGAAAAGGGTGCAAGTATGTAAATCGCAGGATTAGATATGTGAGCACTAAAGCAAATTCCCTCTGTCCCCCATTCTTCCCTCTGTCCTCCATTCTTCCCTCTGTCCTCCATTCTTCCCTCTGTCCTCCATTCTTCCCTCTGTCCTCCATTCTTCCCTCTGTCCTCCATTCTTCCCTCTGTCCTCCATTCTTCCCTCTGTCCTCGATTCTTCCCTCTGTCCTCCAATGCTTCCCTCTGTCCTCCATTCTTCCCCCGTCCTCCATTCTTCCCTCGTCCTCCATTCTTCCCCTGTCCTCCAATGCTTCCCTCTGTCCTCCAATGCTTCCCTCTGTCCTCCAATGCTTCCCTCTGTCCTCCAATGCTTCCCTCTGTCCTCCATTCTTCCCTCTGTCCTCCATTCTTCCCTCTGTCCTCCATTCTTCCCTCGTCCTCCATTCTTCCCCCGTCCTCCAATGCTTCTCACTGTTTATGATGTATGTTCTTTTCGTCCCTAGGACTCGCTGGCCTTGATTGAAGCTCATAAATCTGGTTTTGATCGACCTGGTGACGTGGAGTTTGAGGACCTGAGTCAGCCAATGAACCGCACTTCCTCTGAAGGTAGCCTGGGGACCCCCAAGGGCACTCTGGACTCACGAGGAGATGCACGGCAGATAGTGAGGCATAAAGGGAAGCGCTGGCTGTTCAGCAAGAAGAACAAGGTGAGCTTTTAGAAGCAGGGCAGAGCCAGACTTCACTGGGAATAGTTACACCAGCCATCCCTGGACTCTGCAAACTCAGGGGTTTACCCGCAACCCAAAGTGAGCCTGTGTCAAAAGTGCCCCTATACCTGAGATGTAATGCCCCCCCCAGGATTTCACAGGCACCCCCTTCCGCCTCCAAAACAGGGCACGCAGCCTTCACTAAATCAGATATGTTGCCCTCTAGCTGACCTGTCCCTAGTATCTGAAACTCACCCTCTCCCTAAATTCCCTTGTGTGTCTTGTGATGGTTTTCTAGAGGCCCCCATTCTTCCTTTTTCTCTGGTAGATGGTTGGTGGTTTCCCTGTTTTCGAGTCAACTTTGTGACCTCTTGACCCCGGCGGTTCTAGTCTCTATTTTCAAGACTCCCTAATCTCCCCATGTCTCTGGTAATACTGTAGTTGCCCTTGCCTTTATTAGTTTGGTGGGCTCCGTTATTTACCTTTCTGGCCTCCATTCTTGCCCCACAGTGTCTAGTCTCTGGTGGAGGATTGCCTAGTCTCAAATAGTGGATGGGTCTGCTGTCTCTGGCCAGAGTTTGTGTGGTCTCTGAAGTTGGTTTGGTAGGATCCGTTTTCATGGAGTCCTCCTAACCTCCCATTGCCTCTGATAGTGATTTCCCTTGTCTCTAGTGGTAGTTTTGTAGGGTCTGTATCCTTGGGAACTCCCCAAACTATGAGGGTAGTTTTCCTTGTTTCAAGTCTTTGTTGGTTGGGCTGTGCCTTCTCTGGGTTCCCCAGTTCCCCATAGTTCATGGTGGGGGATGGTCTTGTCTCTGGTGATGCTTTAGTTTGCTCTGTATTGTTTGGTTCTCCAGTCTCCCCCTTTCTCGTGGTTTGGTGGGCTCTGCGTTCCTGGGATTCCCAATCTTACTTTGTCTTTGGTGGTGGTTTGGTGGGCTCTGCATTCTCGGGGTTCCCTAGTCCCCCCTCACCCCCTAGTTTGTGGTGGGGGGGGGGGGGGTTGTCTTAGCTCTGGTGGTGGTTTAGTTTCCTCTGAATTGTTTGGTTCTCCAGTCTCCCCTTTTCTCGTGGTTTGGTGGGCTCTGCGTTCTTGGGATCCCCAATCTTACTTTGTCTCTGGTGGTGGCTTGGTGGGCTCTGCATTCTCAGGGTTCCCTAGTCCCCCCCAGTCCTCCTATTTTGTGGTGGTGGGAGGTTGTCTGGGCTCTGGTGGTGGTGGTTTAGCTTGCTCTGTATTGTTTGGTTCTCCAGTGTCCCTCTTTCTCGTGGTTTGGTGGGTTCTGCGTTCCTGGGATTCCCAATCTTACTTTGTCTCTGGTGGTGGTTTCATTCTTGAGTTCCACATCTTTCTTTATTGTGGCTATACAATTATCCCTTTATCCATGAGTTCTCCCTTTCAGACGTGTCCTGCTCCCACAATTTAGTGTTTACCCAGACCATTTCTCTTTGTGGTTCTGCAGGTCTCTATTTTGGGGGGTTACTGAGTCTCCCATTGTCTCTGGCCTTGAGCTCCTGCTTTCTGTGTTCTTGGGGTCTCTAGTCTCTAGTGTTCTCACTCTATTTTTGGAAACCCCAAATCCGTGATGGAGAGTGTGCTAGTCTCGCTATTCTTGGGGACTTCAGATTCTAGTAATAGTCTCTGTTTTTGGAGCCCTGAGACTCTGGTAGTGGGGGGGGGGGGCTGTTCTCACTATTTTGGGGGTGCCCCAGTATTCTTTCCGATGGCACTTTAGTGGGCTCTTTATTCTTGGCGTCCACCAGTTTCCACTTATCTATGGTGGTTTAGCGGGCTCTTTATTCTTGGCGTCCTCCAGTTTCCACTTATCTATGGTGGTTTAGCAGGCTCTTTATTCTTGGCGTCCTCCAGTTTCCACTTGTCTATGGTGGTTTAGCGGGCCCTTTATTCTTGGGCTCCTCCAGTTTCCACTTGTCTATGGTGGTTTAGCGGGCTCTTTATTCTTGGGGTCCTCCAGTTTCCACTTATCTATGGTGGTTTAGTGGGCTCTGCATTCTTGTTGTCTGCCAGCCTCCTCTTCTCTCCAATGGTGGTTTCCCTGGCCTCTGGTATTTTGGTGGGGTGCCCCAGTCCTCCTTGGTAATAGTTTCTTGGGGTCTGCATGCATGGTGTTTCCCTGTATTCCTTGTCTGTGGTGGTTTCCCTGGCCTCTGGTATTTTGGTGGGGTTCACCAGTCCTCCTTGGTAATGGTTTCTTGGGGTCTGCATGCATGGTGTTTCCCAGTATTCCTTGTCTGTGGTGGTTTCCCTGGCCTCTGGTATTTTGGTGGGGTTCCCCAGTCCTCCTTGGTAATGGTTTCTTGGGGTCTGCATGCATGGGGTTTCCCAGTATTCCTTGTCTGTGGTGGTTTCCCTGGCCTCTGGTATTTTGGTGGGGTTCCCCAGTCCTCCTTGGTAATGGTTTCTTTGGGTCTGCATGCATGGGGTTTCCCAGTATTCCTTGTCTGTGGTGGTTTCCCTGGCCTCTGGTATTTTGGTGGGGTTCCCCAGTCCTCCTTGGTAATGGTTTCTTGGGGTCTGCATGCATGGGGTTTCCCAGTATTCCTTGTCTGTGGTGGTTTCCCTGGCCTCTGGTATTTTGGTGGGGTTCCCCAGTCCTCCTTGGTAATGGTTTCTTGGGGTCTGCATGCATGGGGTTTCCCAGTATTCCTTGTCTGTGGTGGTTTCCCTGGCCTCTGGTATTTTGGTGGGGTTCCCCAGCCCTCCTTGGTAATGGTTTCTTGGGGTCTGCATGCATGGGGTTTCCCAGTATTCCTTGTCTGTGGTGGTTTCCCTGGCCTCTGGTATTTTGGTGGGGTTCCCCAGTCCTCCTTGGTAATGGTTTCTTTGGGTCTGCATGCATGGGGTTTCCCAGTATTCCTTGTCTGTGGTGGTTTCCCTGGCCTCTGGTATTTTGGTGGGGTTCCCCAGTCCTCCTTGGTAATGGTTTCTTGGGGTCTGCATGCATGGGGTTTCCCAGTATTCCTTGTCTGTGGTGGTTTCCCTGGCCTCTGGTATTTTGGTGGGGTTCCCCAGTCCTCCTTGGTAATGGTTTCTTGGGGTCTGCATGCATGGGGTTTCCCAGTATTCCTTGTCTGTGGTGGTTTCCCTGGCCTCTGGTATTTTGGTGGGGTTCCCCAGCCCTCCTTGGTAATGGTTTCTTGGGGTCTGCATGCATGGGGTTTCCCAGTATTCCTGGCCTCCGCTGGCCATTATTTTCTTGATTTTCCTATTTCACGTTATTGTGGATGTGCTGTTGTACCTATATTCCTGGATTCTCCTCTTACCACTAATTGTAGGGGTGCCTTGATCATTTCTCGTAGTGGTTCGGCAGATCTGTGTATTTTGGGGTCATCCAATGCCCCCTGGTCTCTGGTGATGAGTTCTAGGTGTCTGTAGCTTGAGGTACCTCAGTCTCTGATTTGCTACCTTTCTCTTGTATGGTTCCCGGGGTCTGGTCACTTCTAGTGGTGGATGAACTGGTGTCCTTGATTTTGGGGTCCAGAGACTCTGGTAGTGGGTTTGTTGGTCTATTCTAGGTATGATTGGTTATTTATAATGCGCTTAATACCCAGAGGTTTCTTAGCGCCGACCCGGGAATCGAACCTGTGTTGCTCAGTGTCGTTTTGCTTCCAAGGCGAGCACGTTGCCCTTGAGCTATCCTCCCGTGATTCGTGGGATACCTAGTATCTTTATTAGCATTTATAAAGCGCTCAAGAGCCCTTAGGCATCGGGTGGTTACATAGGATGCAGAGAAACTTGGTTGGAGGAGTTTAGTTTTCCCCGTTCTTGGAAGGCACCCGCATGGGTCGGCAGATATCTGTGATGATGGTCCCATGGTGGTCCCTATTTTATGGATGCCAGAGTTTACCCTGTACTCTGGTGGTAGTTCTGATGGCCTCACTGTGTCCATCATTTGGGTTTGGTATGTCGATTATTGTAGTCCCAGGTTTCTCCTGTCCTCAGGTAGTGATTTCCTTGTGTCTCCATGAATCTTGTGTCGCTCCAACCTCTTTGTTGAGGTGGTTTGAGGACCTCTCTTTTCCTAGGTTTCCAGTGCCCATTTTATTTAGTGGTTGTTTGATGACCTCTCTTTACTTAGATCCTCACATCCCCTTGTATTTGGTGGTGGTTTAAGGTCCTCTCTTTACTTAGATTCCCAGTTTCCCTTGTAGTTGGTGTTGGTTTGAGGACCTCTTTTGTTAGATTGCCAGTTCCCCTTGTATGGTGGTGGTTGCTTGTTCTCTGTTCTTGAAGTCCCCCATCCAACCATGTCTCTTGTGGTGTTCTGCTATGCTAGTCTGTGTATGGGGTCCCTTGCTCTCCCATTTTCCTGGATAGTGCTCTGTTGGTCCCTCTGTTCCTAGTGTCCCTCAATCTCTCATCGCCTCTGATGTTGACTTTCTACTCTTTCAGCACTCCTAGGCAGAGGCCGAGCCAGGATTTCCTAACAGAAGCTAATGTTGCTGGGCCCACCGCTGTGATATTAACATCTGCTGAGTGGGCAATTGGCAGATTCTGGGTGGGCCTGGCACGGTCAGACCTTACCCTGTCTACACCTCTGCTCATAGAGGAACTTCCCATTCTTGGGGGTACTTCTGTCTCTACTCATTGGTGGTGGTCTTCTTATTTCTTATCTGAGCTTTCCCTTGTTTTTGTTTTTCCTCTCTCTCCCTCCCCTCAGCTTCCACCCCCTCCCCTTCTTCCCTCAAACTCCCCCCACTCGCCTGCTGCTAATGGACCCCTGTCGACGAGGTTCAGCCGGGATCCACTGTCCTACTGTTTGAATGAGATCACTCGGACAGTGAAACCCCGGATCCCGTCCTTCCGAAATCTGAAGCGGGGGGTAAGTTTGCTCTTCTTCTTCTATAAACGTCAAGTAATGCGCCTAGTGTGCCATGGTGTGAGAGGGATTTAGCAGTGTGTGGCCCGTTCCATTGTGTTTTCCATGCTATTGAGGATCGTAGCTATGTGAGAACTGGGAGAGACTATTCATAAGGCCCTCCAGAGTGTACTATAGCAGTGGCCCCTCAGGCGTGCTCTGATGGGAAAGTACTGGAAGGTGCTCAGCAAGATTGATATGCATCTGGCCACTAGAACGCAAGGTCTTTGCTCACCTGCCAGACACTGTCTTGGACTCACAAATCCAGCAGGGCACAGCCTGTCAACAAGGCTTTGTTGTGGGGTGAACACCAGACAGACATAGGCTAAATAAAGGCTTGCTATTTATACTCAAAGAATTATATACCGAGCTAGCACTCTCACCCTCTGCCTCACTCTAGCGCTCTCTCCCACAAAGAAAAACACACTCACTCGCACACTGTCCGTCTTTCTCTGTCTATCTCTGTCTCCATCTCTCTCCAACTCTGTCTCTCTTTCTCTCTCTCTATGCGCTCTTTCTCTGCGCTCACACTCACTTTATGCTTTCTCTCTCTGCACTCTTTGTCGGTCTCTCTGTTTGAGTCTTTCTATGTGGGCGAGTTGTCTGGAGCACATTGGCCATAGACACCTTGAACATGTCAGTTGCCTGACCAGGGGACACACACAATGATCTCTTGAGGCAGGGTGGGGCTGTGCTCTTTTGCAAAGCAACTATTAAAAATAAAAGCACATTATTAAATTGTACCATTATTTTCTGATAGATTATCATTCCAAGATGCACGTTTTGGTACACTCCAATTGTACTTTTTCAAAAATACCTTTTGAGTGTGTGGACTGAATAATAACACCATCGAGGTTTCCAACCTGCTTTCCATAAAATCAAAGAACATGTTGGTAACATGAGAATGACATCAGATATTTGTATTTGACACATGATTCTGTAATAAAAGGGTTGTATGCTTGAATCACTAAGTACATAATGCACACTGGACTTGATGATGTTCATTTCATTTTTCACAATACTTACCCGAGCAATAAAATGCCTGCAACATAGAACCATATTCACTTATTCAGACGGCCTGAGGATGTGGAGGTGAGCATTGAAGTGCTGCGACCTCATTCACTACCATGGGCGGAATTTTAGGTGGGACAATGGTGTTTGTCCCCACCAGCCTTCGTGGCAAAACATTTTGTCTCCCTCATTTGACAGGTGCCACTTTCCTTTAGAGGTCCCGATCCCCCAATATTTTCAACAAAGTTAATCAACCGGTCACTACATTGGGGTCCAAAGGTCATCAGAAGATAGATACCTGCATATTAATTTATTTATTGCACTTATTACACGCCCAAACCCGGAGGTATCACAGCGTTGATTACTTAGAAAACTTTTCTGGTTACAAATTGTTACAAAACAGATACGAATCAAACCGGATACAGTAGTGAAATGCACATAGACTGGAAAGGGCCAATCTGGCCATAGCAATAGGGTTGCGGTTGCCATCATACTAGTTACATTTGTTAAATAGCCGTGTTTTGATAAGCTTCTTAAAGGGCAGGTGTGAAGGCTCGTTTCTAATGTGCATGGGCAGGGTGTTCCAGATCTTGGGTGCCGCTGCTGGGAAGCTGGAGCCACACCCCCTGAAGCTCTTGAATCGAGGGGCAAACGGGTGTGTGCTAGATCCAGATCGAAGGGATCCTGTAGATCTTTTTCTTGTGACAGTTATTCAGGTAGGAAGGGCCGTCCTTAGTCATGCATTTATGTGCAGTGGTCAGTGTCTTGAATAGGATTCTAGCTTGGAATAGGAGCCAGTGTACTTCCCTCCTAATGTGGGATATGTGGTCATTTCTTTTTAGTCCGAAGGCTGCCCTATTTGATAGCTGTGCATATGCGGAGTTCCTAATATACAGACATCCTAAGAGAAGTATGTGTAGGATTAAGGCTAATTAGAACATAGGACCAAATTAAATGCCTTGAAACCCACCTGTCCTGATTTCACTTTAACTACTAACAATGGGAATCAACAGTGTGCTTGTTGTTGGGCTAATCTCTGTAACAATAAACATGATGGCTGTGCCTTCATTTCAAGCAACAAGTCTGCGTTTCGTAACTCTCAATCTGCGGATCCTTCCTCAGCCATGTGTCGTCACATCTTAAGTTACACAGTCTTGGGTTTGGAGCATCTCCAAACTTCCTTCTTGGCTATTTGTTCTGTAGAGTCAGGTCATTCTAGACTCCTGGGAAACCTGTCATCTTAATCCTGGGGCCCCATGTTAGGCCATGATAATGGCATGAGTAACTGCTGTAGAAGCCCCAAAGCTTCCACAAAGGGGCTGGCCACCTGAGTTGCCCGGCTGGCTTGATCGGGGGTCCTTTCTCCCTTCCCTCCTTAGGGTATTGGCTCTGGTCCTCAACTCCCTGTCCTTATCTACCTCCTTGATGAGTCATATTTGTCTTCTCCCTAAGGGAACGTTTCCTGCACCCCTTGCCCTCTTATTTCCTCTCTTCCTCACTTTGCCTCCTCAAAACATCCTCACACCGCCTTCACCCGCACCCCTCAGTTTTAGGGTGTACCTGCTTCGCTCTTATCCCCCTCTGGTATTATCCTCCAACCTCCTTGCAGATGGTGCTCTTCTCACTTCCTTCTTTGCTGATGTTCCCTTTAACACCTTCCTTGAACTTCCTCCTCCCCTCTTCCTTGGCTCTTTTCAATCTCCTCCTGAACACATTACACTGCCGGTCCTCCGATGTCACTCCCACCCGCCTCCTGACCACATTCCTCTGCCTCACTGCTAATGCCCCTCCTTTTTTTGCCTCAGCACATTCCTCTGCCTGAAGTTGTCTCCTCTACACTCCTCCCTCTCCTGCATGGCCCTCCCTCTTGTTACCACTCTTCTGGTCTCCTCTCACCAGTTTCCTGCTGCTCTTCGTCTCCCGTCTCAATCAGTCAATTCCATTGGATTACAATGCAACGAGAGGAGATGCATAAAAGCAAGTCAAAACATATCACACTGTAAACGAATAAAGGAAGCAACTCCCCCAACATGTCTATAAAGCGATTCCACGCACACTTCTTCTAGCACCCGTACATTTTACTATAGAGCCCTCCAATACTGAGGCTCAGTCATCTATTTTGCGACAGCATAGTTCTTTTTTAGTTTGGGGAATTGGGTGGCACTTTAGTGCCACCTAAAAGTGAGAACTGTTGCATTGGAGTACAGATGGGGAGAAATGGCATATGAGGAGGAACACAAAACTTCTAGGTGCTTGAGTATTTGCCCACTCATTGACTGCCCATGGACGTGGCCATTCCCGGCCAGTTCCTGCCTGCCTGAATCTCCACCTCATGCGTACTCCTTGAGCTCGCTTTAAGCCTTTCTATCAAACTTAACACTCAAAGTGCCTGCCAGTGTGTTTTCAAAGCCTTCTTCTGAGAGTTAATCACTTTGGTTACTTCAGCTTCCAGTAGTTACTTAGGTTTCACCCCAGAAGCCTCACCTTTTATACAGTTCCAGCACGCACCCCTCTGCAATCTCTCTCAGCATTTCACAGAAACGGGCATTTGGCTGTCCAATCAGGACAGTGTGAGAAACCCGAGGGCTTTCTCCCTTAAGGACCCCAGGGATTCTTTGTTCCGGTAGCCAGGGCACAGCCAGTGCCTTTGGAACCAGATCCTGGGGGTGGACCAGTGAGGGAGGATCACTTGAGCAGGGGGTCCTTGGGGACAGTTGGAGGAATGCCCCCGGGAGACACGCAGTATTCCCCCACTTTTTAGACAAACCCCTACCCGACGCTTTTCTCACCTTCAAAGGTTTTTGTAAGTCCTGTCCCGTTGCTCCCTCCCTAATTCCAGCAGATAACCACATTAAAGGGAGGTGAAATAGAACAAACACAACACCCTATATTTCACAACAATATTGTCCCCATTCCTCTGACAAAAATCTGCATCTTTATCCTTTTCTTTTTTGTAAAACACTAAAACACCCAAAATTCCTCCCGAGTGCATTTTCTAGAAACCACTAGAACGAGGAAGAAGAAACCAAGAGATAGAAAGTTTACCCATAGGAATCAATGCATTAAGGATTCCCATGGGCGGTCGCCATTTTGTTCCATTAACAAGGTCAGGCAGGGCTGGACAACTGTTCCCACCAGACTCCAGTTAACACTCCCTTTGAGTATAACAGGTGGAGCACTGAGACACACTTTGAGCGAGCTGGGGATGCGGTGTGGACCAAAGGAGCCGAAGAGCAGAGGAGAGTGCTTAAAGAACCCTGGAGAGTCTGGAAGGGAGCTGAGGGTCAAGACCCAGATCCTGTGTTGTTGAAGGGCTTCAGCAGGGCTGATGAGCTGTGCCGTCCAAGATCTGTCTAATTACACGATCACAAAATTGAATTCAATTTTGACCACATGCTAAATTGTTTAGGGGTAAATCAAAGGCATGTGAGAGTTCATTTGTATATAAAAATCGATTTGAGTATGTGCAGACAGCTAAATATATAATTTATTAAAATTATGTATCACAGTACGTCTATTTGATTTGAAATTATATCATCAAGGTTGCTCTTATATAGCCGAGTATTGAGCAAAGATATTTGTATACTAGTGAATTTCAATTTAGGTGGACTTTCAATTTAGTTGACTACAACAGGAAGGTGTTAAATTAATATCTTGGAATAGATTTCAACACTTTAACAAACTAATCTAATTCGCAAGATTGATTTTGTAACCTGAGAAATGCCTTTTTATGTACCCTAAACAATTTAGCATGTGGTCAAAATTTAATTACATTTTGTGATCGGCCAATTAGACAGAGCACAGTGGCTTTAATGACAACAGCGTACCTTTGAGCAAATAATATAATGACCAATCTTACCTTCTTTCACCTGCAGAGGAGAGAGATCTAACCCCCTAAACCCTCACTCTGCCTGGAGAAACGTTTGATGCTCAGAGAGTTGGAGGTGGCTGAGCGAAGGGCTTGAGAAGGAAGGTATTTTGGAAGAGAGAGTTGGCTGTAGTGCTGAAACTGTTGGGTAGGATTGATGTAGTAACCCTGTGTGAGACTACATTATCTGCTTGGCATTAGGTAACCCACCGTTTGGTATAGGTCTGTACTACACAAGTTGGTAGTGTCACTGAGCAGCCAGGCCTATCTCAAGAGGGGTAAATGTGAGCTGGTTTCAGTCATAGATATTTATCTATCAAGTTTTAAATAAGCGTTCTTTAAAAAGGCAATTCATGTAACAATGTAAATATAGTTTAAAATTACTTTTCAGAATCAGAGCAAGTTAGTTGATAATCTTTGGATCTGCTTCTTACACAATTCCTACACCCTGAGGTGACTTCATTCACAAGGACAGTAATGGCATTTATATATCACACTGAATACACTTTGCAGATTCTGAGGTTGCAGAAAGGAAAGGTTTAAGGAAGGAAAAGGGTTAAACAGGTTCTCAGTATATGTGAGGACACTTAATCTTCCAATGAAATCTAGACAAGCCTTTCCCAGCAGTAACAGTTTCCACTAAGCTACCACCTATGATACAATATCAAAGTCAATGGACTAGAAGAGTCTGCAGGGAGCCAGGACAGCCAAAGTCAATTTGAAACAGTCTATGGAGCTGATGCACTTCTTAGAATCAACGTCTTGCGCAAGGTTAGAGAGTTTATTAGGAAAATCACCTGCATGGTCACAAGCTGTTAAGACTGTGAAACAGAGTTGGAATCAACTCCAAAGGTAAGCCACTGCCTGCAAATCTCAACTGAGAAAAGCACAGCTACAAGACAATGAGGCAAGTACCCCAAGTCTAAACACTACCTCTGGTTATGAAGAAGAGTGGTCCAGCTGGATTATGTCCTGTTGCAGCAATGCCGACCTCGCGTTCCTGAGCCTCAGTCGTGGGAACAAAAGGGAGGATGTCTGGAGGGCTCCTGCGGCGGTACTTGGGAGGTAGTCTAAAGCTACAGGCTCTTCTCGGTTCAGCAGCACTTTGCGGTTTCAGCATTTAGCAAACAGCACCGTCGCGGATCTCGGATCTCTGATACAGGTTGGGGTTCCTTCCCTCCATGGTCCTGCACTCTGGGGAGGGACTTGAGCTCTGGTCGTCCTGCTTCTGGGGGGTCCTTGGGAGACTCCTGGAGCGACTGCTGGAGCTTCTAGCTTAATTTCACACGTTGCACTCGACTACGGATTACTCGATCCCTGGCACTCGGTTCGTGCAGCAGCGAAGAAGTACAGCCAGTCGGGGAAGATGGTCCAGTGGAGTTCGTCTCGGGGTTAGTTGGCCCCACTAACCCAAGGGAAGACGTTGTCCCTTCCGGAGCTTCTTTGGAATTGAAAAAGGAGTTTCAGCACAGCAGCAGGGCTTCATCTGGCAATTCAAAGGTCCAGGAGGATGCAGCAAGCTTCGTTCACGGTTTCTGCGTCTGGTGTTTCTCCCAGTGGTCGACTCTGCCCCTAGTGCCAAAACCCTCACCTTTTAAGCAGGTTTCTCCCATTTATGCACAGCCTAGGCTGTCAATCACACAGCGGGGTGACTATCCTGAAAGCTAACCAATCAGGTAGCACACTGGTAGGAAAAAGTAAACCACTGCCACCAGCCATTTAACGTATTGAGGGTAACATACATTTTTTTTTTTTACATGAGAATGTAGGAAAAGGGGCTTCTAGATAACCTTCTTCCCCCACCCCAGCACTCCACATAAAATGGTGTGTGCTGGGCCTACAAAGAGAAAAGGTAAGTAAAGTCATTTTCACTTTACTATTCTTGGGAACGGTAGTAGAAATCTAAATGATTTCTCAGTGACACTGCACTGAGGGTGCTGTGTGTCACCATACAACAGTAAATGCCTATGGAGTTTGTCAGACTCGAAAATCAGTGGAAACACATAATCCAAAACAGGTCAAAACGCATGAGTGAGAAAAAGGTCTCTCACTCCAGGGTTAAAATTCAAAAGTCCTAAAGTCCTTGTGGACGATACAGAGGGTCTTGAACTTGATCCTTGCAGCCACAGGGAGCCAGTGGAGAGATTTCAGTGCTGGAGGGATACGGTCCCTGGGGTTGAGGCCAAGGATAATCTCGCAGTCCTGTTCTGGATTAGTTGCAGAGGTCAGGGCGTAGAGGAGGGCAAATTGAGAAAGAGGCTGTTGTAGTCCACCCTAGAGAGAACCAGGGTGCTTCTCAGTGAAAGTAAGAAAAGGAAGAATACTTCTGAGGAGTTGCAGCTGGTAGTGGTCCTTCTTGGCAAGGTCTGTGATATGAGGAAAGAAGGAGAGAGTGGAGTCGAAGATGACACCAAGGTTTTTTGCCTCACAGGAAGGCGAACAAGAGGGCCCAAGAAGGGCGGCCAGAGTGAGAGAGGGAAAGTGGGAGCAGGGGTCCCAATGAGAAGGATCTCCATTTTACTGGCATTAAGGCAGAGATCGTTGTAGGCACACCAATCCTGTATCACAGCTAGACAGTCAGGAATGAGCGAGGTAGGGGAGGAGGTTGAGGGGAGCCTGAAAGAGAGCAGAGTGCCATCTACATTGTAAGTTAGAGTAGAGATCAGGTGGGCCAAAGGGGCCAAGTAGACATTGAAGAGCCAGGGTGAAACGATAGAGCCCTGGGGAACACCACATGTGGAGAGAGAGGTGGTGAAGAGAAAGGACCCAAGCTGGACATGGGAGGGTCGGTCTAGGAGGAAGAAGCCTGATACATGATGCCCAGGTTCTCACAGAGAGGATTGATCAGGATACCGTGATTGACCGTGTCAAAAGCAGAGGAAAGGTCAAAGAGGGTGAGGACAGAAGGGAATGCTGGAGTCAAGGTTAGAGAGCAGATGTTTGCAGGTATTCAGGAGAGCAGTTTCCATGTGTCTGGCTGCTCTGAAGCCAGACTGATGGTCATGGAGACCACAAACAGATTTAGTGGAGAGAGTAAGCTGGGAGATGGCCTGCTTTTCCAGGAGTTTGCCTAGGAAAGGAGTGATGGAGATCGGGCGATAGTTTGCCGGACAGGCAGGATCGGCAGAAGGCTTTTTAAGGAGGGGGTGCACATCTTCAGGGCTTTTCTCGCTCTTTCTCCCCACTGGTGCTTCTCAGTATTCTTCCCTCTCTTGGGCATTGCTCACTCTTTCACCCCACTGGGGTTTCTCGGTATTCTCCCCTCTTGGGTATTTCTCACTCTCCCCACTCTGGGCTTTCTCCGTATTCTCCCCTATTGGGTATTTCTCTCTCTTTCTCTCCACTCTGGGGTTTCTCAGTATTCTTCCCTCTCTGGGGCCTGTCTCACTCTTTCTCCCCACTCTGGGGTTTCTCAGTATTCTCCCTTCTTGGGCATTTCTCACTTTCTCCCCACTCTGGGGTTTCTCGATATTCTCCCCTCTTGGGCATTTCTCACTCTTTCTCCCCACTCTGGGGTTTTCTCAGTATTCACCCCTCTTGGGCATTTCTCTCTTTCTCCCCACTCTGGGGCTCCTTGGTTCTTCTCACACCACGTGGCTTCTAGCTCTCTCTCGCCTTGCTGCCCATCCCCCGTTCCTCTGGAGCCACTGCGTTATAGTGTGTGACCAGCATTCCTCCTGAGGGCTGTGTCTGCTGTGTTCTTCTCTCAATGTTCACTTGTTTGGTGTGGGGATTCGGGTCTATCATCTCTACCTCGGTCCTCTGAGGTACTCCGTGCTGGTTCTGGTTGTTCGCCTGGTGTGATTCATCGTCCTCTTCCAGTGCAGATCTCCGGGCGTGATGAAACGACCCATGCCCAACGTGCACGGCAGCGCTGTTGAACTATGCGGGCTGCGCAGCTACTTCTTCCTGATTGGGTCTTGATCTGACGTGCCTTTGGGAGGCTGGTCTTCCTGCTGTTCTGCTGCCTTCCATAAGGAGGATTGAATAAAGTTGTTGTCAGAAGCTGTGCTAGCCATAAAAGGGGCGTGGGGTTTTCATACCCCTTTACTGCTATATACCCCACAAAGGTGTTAGTATCTGGGAGGAGGGATGGTGGTTTAAGTCCCTGTCCCCTAATGTGCAGTCACGAGATGAGGGATACCGCTTGCTTTGTCCCCTAGGGCGTGTTAAGCGTAGCAGGCTCACCTCCCTAGTCCCCGACGGGGTGGCTCACCCTTCGTCACAGCTGGTAAAGCCTTGGGTGAAGCATGCATGGACTGTAACTTCTGCTGATGTATGTTTTAGATATGTGTGGATTTTAATTGCAGGTATGTATTGTTTCTCCAAGTTGTGTGTAAAGCATGCTGTGGGTGTGGGGTCATGTTTAGTACTTTTGTATGTGTGTCCAGCAGGGGTGCAAAATGTTGTGTACAACCTAAACCTTGCATGAGCTTGGAGTGACATGCCACTCCGTGTTTTTGGATGACAGGCGGTTATTAGTGAGGATTTCAGTCACCTGCCCCCTGAGCAGAGGCGGAAGAAATTACAGCAGAAAATGGATGAATGGAGCCGGGAACTGCAGAAAGAACACGATCAGAGGTGAGCATTGGGCTTTACACGAGCAGGGGGGGCAGAGAGGAGGGGGGGGTCTGATGCTGGAGTGGCCATGATGGGTGAAGATGTTTGGGAGAGAGCACAGATGACCGTGCAAGCGAGTTGCACATGGAGCTGAGGGATGGAGGCCTGCTTAAGGGGCAGCATGAAGGAATTATAGGTGCACATGCTTAATCTTCACTCTGGGATGTGTCTGCAATGGAATCGGGTCTTTGATTACAACTTTAGGAATTGTGGATGTGACCATGGTGTCCTGCATAGATGGAGGCCTCGATCCTTAGCACGCCCGGCCCCTGGGAATGACTGCAAGAGCTGCACTTTGAGCTCCTTCCTGCTGCATTGGGATATGCCTGTGATCCACAAGCCTCAAGTGTGGAACTTGTTTTGCCGTTCCTTCTCAAGAAATGAAGACTTTGATAGGAAAGCCCTTGAGCAGCTGAAACGAGGCGGTGGGCAGTGGGTTAGTGTCGTCTCTGCCAATGTGTTCTTGTTCTAGTATGGGGTGCTCTAATCTGACATTAATGAACTAGACATCTTGGTCACAAAAGGCGTGCAGACAATTTCCTAAGAAAGATCCTTGAAAATTGTTAAAATGCCTCTGTTAATTTGTTTTTATCCTTCTCTGCAAACAAAATAACTTGAAACTTTTACCATTTGAAGACACAGAAGCTCATTCTGATAAAACAAAAACTCAGGACCTCTTCACGGTCTAGTGATCAAAATGCATCTTAGCGAAGCATCAAATACTCCAGAAATCCTTTGCAGCCAGAACTGAGAGAAGAAAAAAAAAGGGAGGCTCTGGGATGGTCTTTCACTCGAGGGATATCGTAAGCTACTTGAATATGACCTTAATCTCTCCCGATCCTAGCCTAATGAAACTCGGAGGGGTCTTTGTGAGCCAAATGCATAGGCGGTCCCCTCTGAAGCACAAGAACCTGGTATGTGAGACGATGGCAAGTGTGGCCTAATCGGTTTATGGGTGGTTTCCCCAGTGTATTGTGTACGGGGTGGAGGGAGCAATTAAAGGGCTAATGTTGAAAGCTGAGTTAGGTGTTTTCTTCAGGATAAGGTAGGTTGTTACTTTCTGATCCTTAGTAGATTGTTCAAGGTGCTCCATTATACTGCCCTAGACATTTTTGGGCTTAATTTTCACTGTTGAATCCACCTTCTCTTGCCAATCCGCGGTTCCCATGGGCCTTTATCTCTCGCTCCGTTTCCCTGGGTACTTGATCCTGTGCCCTAGAGAACCTTCATCTGCACAGGATGTGGGGTGCGTGCAGCAGCCGTGTCTGGGAAGGCTTTCATCTTTCTACTTTGCTTCCATAGGCTTCAGTGGGGAACCCTATCTGTTTGCTATTGTCTGCATCCTGATCTGATTTTTTGGAGGTAGGTGAAGCCCCCAGAATTACTTCCCTTGCTTTTCGCTCACTTTTATGGGGAGACTGATCAGTCCCAAAGACTAGTAAGCGCCTGTCTCGCTTAGTGTAATTCTTGTTATTTTTAAATTGCACACATCATCTTACCTGAAGTTTGGCTCAAATAGTTTGTGTCTCTACAACACTCTTCTTTGCAAGTTTGGTGTTGCAGACACAATATGTCCAGGAGAGGCTGATAGCAGTGGATATTTTTCTACGGTTTTTCACTTTTCTCTTGTGTGCTTTTGCATTTAACTGTATAATGCCATTGTTAGGCAGAAACCTGAGCAGTTCCCTTGGGGAACACTGCAAAAGATTTACGACTACAGGTGTTGGCAGTAAACCCACTTGGTAGCAGTCTGTACCACCCAGATTTACCTGGTAGCTGTGGCTGAGCAGTCAGACTTCCCTCAAGAAGAGTTAGGCAGTATGCAAAGTATACACAATAGGCACTCAGATACAATAGCACAAGCAAACACTGACCAGAGCTTTGGTATCAAAGTATATAATTATTTATTTAAAAACACTCCAGCACTCTTATTGTAAAATATTCTAAACACACTTACTATTGTAATATATACACCCCTTTTTCCTTATCAGATAATTCACAGTAAAACACCACTTATTTTCATACAGAGGTGAGCGCTTAACTAGATGGCACTCCAATAAGTTTGTGAGAAAGGGAGGGAAAAAGACAGAATATGGAAAGGTACACCACTCTAAGGTTCAGGAACACTGTTAACAAGGCAGAAGAGCAAAAGTCACTGGTGAGCCAAAGTCCAAAGGCTGGGCCCACTCTTAGAGAGAGCAGAGCACAAATGCGCCCAAGATCACACAATTACACTAGGCTTTGAAAGTCTTGCAGAGGGTTCAATAAGAGTTTAGAGAGGCTTTAGGAAAGTTTAGCCAGGGTGTCCCAGGCTAACCCAGGTTAGAAAGCCAGGGGCTAAATCTACCCCGTACAGTCGGTAGCAAGGGAAGCCGGGCGGGACACGGTACCTTAAGTGGGAAGGATCCTCAAGCGGTGGCAGTTGTTCCTGGCAGTGGGTGCAAGTCGCGTCGTCGTCCAGGGGAAGAGAAGATCTCGACCTGGAGGAAAGATGAAGGTCGTTGCACTACCAAGGAAGAAACCAGCCGCAGAGTTTTCCGGTTAAAGGTGGTACCTTTGTTCGTGGTCGTGGTAAAACGTGGTATCCCGGTTGCCGGGGTGCTTGGCACAGGCAAGGCGCCATGAGGTACGTCGGGAAGGCAAAAAGACGGTGAAACTGGTTATCCCCACCAGTCAAAGGAAGAAGACTCTCCGGCGGGAGATCTCCTCTGTCGTTGGGAAAAGTGGTGAGACGGTCTAGCAGAGCTCCACCGGTGGTGGTGTCGTGGCAGGTCGGCTCAGCTTCTCCCTCGTCGGATTCTTAGGTCCTGTGGCGACTTCTGAAGTTCCAGTCCCCAAAGCCCTGCTTTTATGCAGAAAACCCCCATTCACTCAGCCTAGCTGTCACTCAAACATGCTAAGTGGTGAGCCGGCCGGCTCACCACTTGGGCCAATCAGGACGGAATGCGACTTGAGTTGCCGAGGCAACTCAGTCCAGGGTGCCTAAATTCCCCTCCACCCCTCCTAAGTACCCCAGACAGAGTAGCACCACTTTGGAGGGCTTCTGTGGAGAAGCCAGCCAAAAAGTGGAACACAGGGCTCGACTTGGGTTGGAGTCACAGAAGAGAACACAAACGCCATTTTAGAATCCAGTTTTGGCAAAAAATACCAACCGGAGAATTAATATTAATTAAATAAACCGGCGGTATGTTCGAGGCTACCGTAAATAATTAAATAAAGGTAGTAGCCTAAAACAATGGGAAATCCCATAGGAAAATGTTTGCGGTTGAATATAAAAAGTAGTATCCACTGCCACCAGCCAAAACTCGATCAGGGGGGACGGAGACGTGCCCCCTCGACTAACAGACCCCGGGGCAATTGAATTGCCCCAGCCAGTACGTCCACAATATGATGGTTTGTACTGGTTCTGTTCAGAATTTAAGACTAGTAAAGTCAATGGTGACTTTACATGCCCTGGGAGACAGTAGTCAGTCCCAGGGTATGGAGTCTATACTGGGGGGTCACTATGACACCCCTGTGTCACTGCACTGAGGGTGCTGTGTAACACACATCACAAAAACACATGAAGCCCTATGGAGTAAAAGACCCCATAGCATATTAAACACATCTAGATTCAAAGAAACACACTCAAATCATGCCCAAGAGTGAGGGTAAAAGAGTCTCACTCTTGGCAGGAGAAAAAAATAAACCCCAAAAATCCAGCAAAGCTGCTGGGGGACTCACTAGGTTAGGAAATTCAGCCTAAACAGAGAATTCTCCCTAACAGCCATTTAAAGTACCATATACTCTAAAATGGCCGTGCCATAAGTTTTTTTTCGCCTGTCCATTGGCCGTTTTGTTACTTGGCCTACTTCCTGCCCCCTCAGATCTGAAATTGCCATAAGAGGAAAGCCCTTTCCCGGGGAAAGTGTTGGTCTCTTTGCATGGCTGGTTGGGGGCTGGTTCTTTCTCAAACCAGACCACATCTAGGCCAAGCTATGTCTGTTGCTGGTCTGGCCAGCTAAGCTGAGAGTCGGACCTAGCGCTCTGCTATGCGACAGTGAAGCGATCGGCCACTGATTTAGAACCCAAAGGGCGTCTCCTCTCGTCTTTTTGCAGTGCCGATTATGCTCTAGCTGCAATTAGAATTATTTTGTGGGGTTAGAAGTGTATATCCTTCCCACCTCACTTGTCATAGTACTGTTAACCTGCAAACCTGTTGAGTTACGAGCTCTCTAGCTCTGCAGCTCGTCAATGACGTTGCACCTAATGCACAGAATAAGTAGGGATGGGAGAGCCGGTGTTATGGAGAATTATCAGAAATGTGCCAATTCCCTCGACCTTAGAGGCCCCCAGCAACTTTGCTCGATTTTGAGACCCCTTTTCCCACTCTCTCATGCATTTTAATGTGATTTCTGAGCTTTGTATTTCTTTTGGTTATGGAGTCTGACAAACTCCATAGTCGTCATCTTTGCATTGTGTCACACAGCACCTTAAGTGCAGTGGCACATGGAAGTCGTTCAGATTTCCCAAAGGTTTGAATACCTTCTCTGGGATGAACTGCTGTTTCCCAGATTTGTGAAGTGAAATTGACTTTACTTACATTTGTAACTTTCTAGACCCAGCACACACAATCTTACAATAGGGTGCTGGAGGGGTTACTTAGTATCCCCTTTGCTAACTTCTTATGTAACATTTTTATGTTACCCTCTCCTCGATTAATGGCCGGTGGCAGAGGTTTACTTTTACTACCGTGATGGGATTTTACCGCGGGCTGCGTTTGTAGCTACAATAAAGCACCCATGGGTGCCATTTTTGCCAAAATGGCCCGGTCTTCTTTTTTCACCATTTCTTTGTGGAAAGGTCCTTCTTGAGATTTACTCTGCGTGCCTAACCAGGTTTGTTCCCTTTGTTAGTTTTGTCTTTGGCGGGATTCACGAGTGAACCCCGACTCTGGCTCGAGTGTGTCTGACAGGGGCAGGAAGCGAGGGAGGTGCCCGAAACTCCCTGTGCTTAGTCTCCTAGGAAACAGGAATGCACTCTAAGGTGATTGGCCGGCTGGCTGTCCGGCAAGGACAGCCACCCTGCTGGGTGAATGGCAGCTAGGCTGGAATGAATGGGAGCGAGCTGCATAAAAGGCGAGGCTTTTTGGCTTGGAAGGCAGAGTCGACCACTGGATAGAGGAATCTGAAGAGAACTTGAAGCCCCCTGCTGCAACTCCTGGACCGTTGGTTTGCCCGGTGAAGCCCTGCTGCTGTGCTGAAACTCCACTTTCGTATTGACAGAGAAGCTCCTGCAAGGACGACTTCTCCCTTTGAGTTGGTGGGACAAATCAACTCCAAAGTAAGCTGCTTGGACCTCTATGCAGAGCTGGTTGAATTTTCACAGAGTTGCTGCTAGAAACAGAATAGCCAGGGAGAGGAACACCAGTTTGTGTGCATTGCGTTTAAGCTCCCCAAGAGCTCCAGGAAGATCGTCTGGACTCCCAGGAAGCAGGACTGACAGAACCCAAGCTCCCTCAACAGAGTGCAGGACCCCAGAAGCAAGGAAAGCCGATCTCAACAGCCAGGAACTGCAGTGTTGCTATTTGCGGTAGTCGTGAGAAGCTGAAACACTGAATTGCCACTTGTTTGCCGGGTGCGAGCGGGGACTGTCCCATTGCAGTGCAGGAGTGCCCAGAAGTCCTCCCTCTTGTCCCCACGACTGAGGCCCAGGAACAGTGAGGTCTGCAGAGCTGCACAGGAACAGAAGTCATCTGCTGCACTTTTTCCTCAATCCAAAGGTACTGTAAAGTCTGAGAGAACTTCTCTTGCTGTAGAGTTGCTTGCATTTTCTACTACTCACAAGTCTTACAGCTTGTGGCCCTACATTGATTCTTCTCTTTCTTCAGACTTCTAAAAACACTGTTTAAATACTTTTCTTACTTACCTGCAAAGAAGTGTTTCAGCTCATATAGACTTTTGCCCATTGACTTTGGCTTAGCCTGTTCCACTGAATAACTCTTGTTGGGGGTCCAAAAGTATTTGCCTGGTGGAGAATATTTGTGATCTCTTATATGTTCTTATAACCATTTCCCTTTAACACTGATACATTAATGTCCCCAGCACCCTAACTATTGAAGTCACCTGAGGGTGTAGGTTGTGTCTGTGGGCCATCCCAAAAGGGTACTTACTGATTTGGAAACTTGAGTGTGTGTTTTGAAATATGTTTGTGTGGTGTTTCATATTGCTCCCTTCTGAAGAAGGCTTATTCTAACTGCCTGATAAATAAATTAACAATTGTTTAATCGAGAAACCTTGTGTGTAAGAGTGTATTTGAATACTTGTCACTGTGAATCTCTGTGTAACTCCACTAGAGCTCACATTGACCCCTCCTTGAGATAAGCCTGGCTGCTCCACACGCTACCATCCTGTGTAGTGCAGACATATACCAAAGGTTGGGTTCCTATTGCCAGGAGGTCAGGGTTGTTGTAGTGCACCCAAAGGGTACTGCATACAATCTTGCCTAACAGACCGAAAGGCATAATATGAATTTAATAACACTGTTATCTATTCATACAGCATTTCACTGTATGAACGCGTCTCAGAGCTAAGAATGAGTAAAACTGTAAAAAAGGAATAGTTGATTTACACACATAACAATCCTCAAACATACTTTATAGAATGCCAAAATATTCCAATTCTAAGTCTCATCTTCTATAATCAAACCAATCTATATCGATGTTCCATGCATGGGGCTCCGATGACATGGGGCTCCGATGACATGGGGCTCCGATGACATGGGGCTCCGATGACATGGGGCTCCGATGACATGGGGCTCCGATCACATGGGGCTTTTGCAGCACAGCAAGCCCAATACAACCCACCATGGGCGTACACCATATTCTATTAACAACAACACAAAAAGCTCTGCCCGACCTTGTCCCTTCTGCTTACACCTGCTCTATCGCTGAAGCAATATTGTATACAATGACATCACCTTTCTAAAGGCAAATCCCAATATTTAAACCTCTTAATACCTATTCTAAGGCAAAGTGTGGGAACTCAAATCGCCAGTTCTCCCTCCTGACAATTGCACTAAGTATCTCACCTGGTGCTCGAACATTCTAAATGCTTTGCTGGATAAAGTCTCAACTCTCCAACAAATAAACTTAGAAAAAAACGCCTCTCTGCCTACCCACCACACGCACTTGTTCGAGTTCAGTCCAGGCACTGAATTAGAGATAACCCAAAATCATAAAAGGACTAAAACCTTAGAGATACCAAGGGGACGCAAACCTGGCCCCAGTTATCAAAGACTGTGCACCAGAACTCACCCCATTCATATCATCACTCAACACCTCCTTCTCCACCGGCATAGTACCATTCAATCTAAAAGAGCCTTAGGTACTACCACTCCTTAAGAAGCTTGCATTAGACCCAAACATCCCTACCAACTATCGCTGAATTACTACAGTCTCATTCCTACTCATAATACTGAATAGAGCAGCATACCTACAGGTCCAACAACCTCCTAGGGTTGCAGGAATCTGCATTCCGTCCAGGGCATGGTACAGAATCAGCACTCCTAGACCTAAAGATCCAAATAGACTAATTCAAAGACAACTGCAAACTAGCCCTCCTCCTTTTACGAGACCAATCAGCTGCCTTCGACCTGGTAGATCACAACATTCTCTGCCAACACCTCTCATCTGCAGGCCACTTCTCCCCCAAAGCTACAACTTGGATTTCATCCTTTGATTCAGACAGAACGATGAGTGTCTTCCACCTCTGCCTCTCCCCACTCCTGCCCAGTCATCAACGGAGTCCCGCAAGGCTCTTACATTTCAGGTGCGCTATCTAATATCTTCACAAAGCCTCTTTTCGATGACCTTCACACACTGGGTATCTCCTACACTAACCACGCGGACAACTAAATCCTCTTACCAATCTCTGGCAACTATGACACTGATTCTAACAGGTTGTGCACAGTCTTTCAAATCATACAGGCATGGATGGCACTACATTCACTATGCCTCAATGATGACAAGACCGAGTTACTCCTGATTGGTTCACAGCCTCGTCGAGACAAACTGGTTGGAGAATACAAATCCTTCATCGTTGACGGTATCACTATCACAATCTCTAAAGAAGTTAAAACCTTGGGGGTGTACCTGGACTCCTCGCTATCACTAACTATGCACGTAAACTCAATCTCCTCCTCAGCAGCCTACATTACTAAACGCATGAACTCCTGCAGACCTTTCCTCTCTGCGGACAGTTGCATTACAATTTATTGCAATGCTGTCTTTGCCGGAACCACCCCCCCATCACAAAATTACAGGTCATACAGAGTAACGCGTTGTTTATTGTTTGTTTATTAAGGAAGAATGGGTGGGAAAAACGTCTCTCTAGCCCTATTATGAAGAGGAACTTCCCTACATAGAAACTAAAGCGAAGGCTCTGTCTGCATCAGGATGTCAGTAACTGAAAAGCCGTCCTAGTATCTAAAACACCCTATCCTGACCCTCACATTCATCAACAACCAACAAAAGGTGCAAGGAAATGTCTTTGACTTGATGTTAGAAAAGACTTGCAAAAACCAAAGTGTAAGAATCACTCTGACGAAAATGTTCTCCAAGATGAACAGCCTTTGATCCACTGGGTGTTCCCCTTACCCTGAATTCCTAAATGGGATGGGACATTCTCTTTTCAGCTAACAGTTCCTTGACATCTTCACTGGACTCACAACGTTCTTGTTAACCCAAAATGTTCTGTTCAAGCAAAACGTTCTGTTACAATCTTTCTGTACTGCAAATTACCTGGTATACTCCCCTGCCAGGAATCTACACAATTTCCAACTGCCTGGTATACTCACCTGCCAGGACTACTTCCTGTATGTCACAGTTCTTAGATGTACCACAATAGCATATACCGTGTGCTCCTTGGAATATCTATTTGTGATCATATTTTTACTCAAATGTACTTGCTAAAGCTTCTCCACCATATTGGCCTCTCAAGCTTCTGTATTTTCTTTGGGTTTACCTCTGTACTTTGTCTTGTCAGCATTCAAACATTCTTACTTTGCCTGTATATTTTCTGCATCAAACATTTGTCTGATTGGTTGTTGTATCTGTAATTTGCTTTGACTGCATTCACGCAAACACTGCTGGTATATATTTCTCGTACCATTCAACCAATTTGTTGAGCGGCTGTCGGAACCCCCCAGGGTCCCAAGCTGCTTTGTGCAGACTCCCCAGCGTCTGTTGCCCGCACCCCTGCGTTATGGCTCTTTCTTCTGCCGACCAGATTCGAGTGGTGATGCTCCCTCCATACCCGGTGCGGATTAGCAGTCACACGCCAGCTCTTCTCGGCTCAGGATGAAGTCTGCTGCCACGTTGAGCGACCAAACGTCCAGGAGCTCCTACACTGTTCCCGGCGTCTGCATGGTACTTCCATCTCACACATAGCATTCCTCTTCCTATCCCAGCAGCCTTCTCTGCTCTGCCTGCTATGTGGGTGTTATTGATATTCAGGAGACCCAGCACTGATGGCAGTATCTCCCTCTGCACTGCTCGCTGCACCTCTCATCTCCATAGCGCGGTGGCCATTTTTAAATGGCCCGCTCATTGCATTTTTGGAAAAACTAGTCTGCCTGTTACACTTTGAGTTCTTGTCTCTCTGCCCAAACTCCCTTGTCGTCGTCCTCATCTCAGTACCAGAGTGCTCACGATTTTCTCACAGGCCCATCGAGAGAAACAGGTGTTATGTGTGAGTTATGAGTGAGTGAAAGGTGGGGGCCTGACTAGACTGACAATAGGCCATCAAGACGTCATCTATCAGAATGTCTTCCTCATGGGGGAAGGGAGGGGTACACTGTGTCTCCTTCAATGAAGTCATGACATCTCCCCGTTAGTTGTCTCCTCCCATTTGCTCCTCCCTCATGAAACCACCCCCAATGTCAGGATCAGGTAGCGGCTGCCGTCCCCTGGTCGCATGGGAGGAGGTCACTGCCGGGAAATCCGCTATGGCTCCATTGGATTCATCGCATCACCCGGTCTCAGCCAGCCCCTATATGGGGGCTGCCATGGTATTTCTAGGGTTTATGGTGGAAAGTCCCTTACCATCTACACAGCTGTCATCTGTTGGGCAGGACCACAGCTTTTACTTTTACTTATTCTAACGTGGAAGTAAGTCAGTTCCTTCCCTCATATGTGTGGTATAGGTAAATACCCTGAAGGGTACCTTCCTTTTAGACCGGTGCCCTTATCAAGTTGCTTCTAAAGCATCTTTGCCGTTTTATCAAGGACTCTAGGTCATGTTTTTGTTTTGGTACTGGCTCTCCAGACAGATTGCCGTATAATTCCTTTAACAATGGAAAATAAAATGGATTTGATTTTACGACCTACTAGTGTAGTTAAGCACATAGGATTATTGTACTGACCTGCTTAAAATTCATATATTTGGATGCATGTATGAATAAACAAGCTGTTTAAAACTGCTAAGCTCTTTGCAATAATAAATGGTTACATGATAAACACACTTCTCACTAAGTGGCTGCTTTGTAATCTGAGGCTATTATAGGTCTTTAAGAGCTTAAAGCGCTTTGAGTATACTTCTGCTGTTTGAAGTACAATGGTATCTATTCTAAGTACGCCATGATGCAGTATGGGCTGCATGTTTTACTACGCTGGCATAGAGGCAGTACATTCTAACCGAAGCCTTGTCAGGCGATTGCTCGTGGCCGATTATGAGGGGAATTCTGGCTCGGTTCAAGTAAATCCTGCATTAAACAATGCCAGATCATCCAGAATAACACTGTTAGAACTATTACCGGGAAGTCCAAGCGCGAGCACATCACCCATGACCGAATAGGCCTTCACTGGCTCGGCATTGAGGAACGTATTAAATTCAAATCCCTGACACTTGTCCACCGCTGTCTTTTTGGCACGGCTCCTACATACCTAGAGAAGGAATTTCTTTGGTACGAACCAAGCCGCTGTCTTAGATCAGCAAAAAAAGGGCTACTCAAAGTTAGCCACACCAGAGTCAAAGCTACTGGACTCGGGAGAGCCTTCCCCACCAAAGCTATTGCACTCTGGAACGAGCTTCCTGAGAAACTCAGATTAGAGAGTAGCTACTCGCTATCTAGGAAGCAGCTGAAAACTCTACTCTTTCGATAATTCGCTACATATTCAGCATGGACTCCTTTGAGTCCCCTGTCCTCCTTTTTCATGTTGTCCTGTGATCTGTCCTATTGTGTTGTTGTCGCGCCCTGATGCTTGAGAGCTTCGGCGCGTTATAAATATATAAATAAAAATGAAATGGGGTTAGAGAGAATTCTCATTTCTGTGCGTATTCCCTTCAACCTTAGAGACCCCCAGATCTTATGCTGGATTTAGGACTTTTTAATTTCAACCCTGGAGTGAGTGAGGGACCTTTTTCTAACTCTCTCATGTGTTTGTACCTGATTTGGATTTTGGGTTTTCACTGTTTCTGGAGTCTGACAAACTCCATAGGCATCTGCTTTTTTATGGTGACACACAGCACCTCCAGTGCAGTGTCACAGAGAAATCCTTTAGATTTCTCATAAGGTTTAAATACCTCTTCTTGGGTGAACTACTGTTCCCAAGAATAGTAAAGTGAAATTGACTTTACTTACCTTTTCTCTTTGTATCTTATGTGGAGTGCTGGGGGGTTACCAAGTAGCCCCATATCCTACATTCTCATGCAACCCTTTGATGTTACACTCACTACTTTAAATGGCTGGTGGCAGTGGTTTACTTTTTTCTACCATTGTGCTTTTCTACCGCAGGCTGAACCCTCAACTGCAGTACAGCACCCATGGGTGACCATTTTGTCAAAATGGCTCCCGTCTTCTTTTTTTGCCATTTTCTGTTTGTGATGTCTTTCTTGGGTTTTACTATGTGCGTTGAGACAGGTTTGAGCCCTTTGTTTGTCTTGCCTTTGGCGGGCTTCAGCCCTGGATGCTGCCCCTGGCTACATAGTGTCTGAAAGGACAGGATGCGAGGGAGGGTCCCGGAAATCCTCTGTCCTTTGTCTCAAGGAATGCCTGAATGCAACTATTCTTCATTGGCTGGCTGACTGTCCTTTCAAGACAGCCACCCTGCTGTCTGATTGACAGCCTAGGCTGTGCATGAATGGGAGAAACCTGCCTAAAAGGTGAGGGTTTTTTCGACTACAGGCAGAGTCGACCACTGGGAGAAGCACCTGATGAAGAAACCATGATCGAAGCTTGCTGCATCCTTGAATTGCCCGGTGAAGCCCTACTGCTGTGCTGAACTCCTTTTTACCCTTCTTGAGATAGTGAGACCAACATATACATTCCACTGATAGCTACCCACCTTTTACACAGATAAATCGTGGGACTGGCCCCAGTGTGCACTATGCACATCTTTATTACTTACATTAAACAGAAGTACTTGAGATAGGCCTGGCTGCTCAGTTACACTACCAACTAGTGCAGTACAGACCTATACCAAAAGGTGGGTTACCTAATACCAAGCAGATAAGTATTGCATAGTCTCACAACGTGTGACTGCACCAATACTTGCCTAACAAATGGTATCTCATGTGTTGCTTCTCCATGCAGGGGTAGAATGTGTGAAATCCCATGTCACAAGTGTTTTCCTGGGGTGGGGATGTCTGGAAGTCCTTTCAAATCTGCTTCCATGAGTTTGTGGTGACCAGCACTGAGACTGGCCAGTAAATGTGTGTATTTGGGTGCAATTGAAGGTTGGGGTGAGCCCCAATCCACCGGTTTAGAGATGACAGTAGCGATGACTTTGTCTTTCGTTAGTTTTCGTTCCTGAAGCACCAGGCAAGAGGTCTAACTTATGGATGGTGACTGAAGCTCTTCACCAGCTTCTCCTGACCACGTGAAAGCCTGACTGCACAGTGTGAGGGATCAGAAGTGTGAGGTGGACCATGTATTGAGGTTTTCTTAACAAATGCCATTTTATTAGAATGTAAGGTTGGATGAACGCCTCACTATCCGTAACCTGGCGAGGATTTCCCTGCCTAAAATGAACTAAAGCAAACACTCGAATAAACGATATCTGTCCCTCTCACTTAAACATACAATAAATATCCAAGTAAATACATGGCAGTTCAAAACAATAATAGATTTACCAAAGTCTGTCTTCACAACCTGGCCGAACTTCCTGCCCCAGATTTCAAACGTGATTCTGCTTTCCAGTTCAAGAAAAGAACACAAGGAAGTCCAAGTCCGCAACAAAGTTCCATTCTCCAGCATGGGGTCTGGCATGGATTCACATGCTCATGAATATTTCACTTTCACTTACAAACTGTCTTTCTCCTAAAAACCAATCACTGAGCTCTGGGTCATACTGCCCCCAGCCAGTGACTGCCTTCTCCCTAAGCCCCTCCTCTGGCAGCCATCTTCAGATTTTTACTGCACGTTCAAGTGTTGGGAGTCCTCGTGTTTAGCTCCGAGAGCTTTTCTATGTTTTCATGCTTTTTCGATAAAAAGTATCTATTTTTGTCAAATAGAGCCTGTATGCTCTTTTGCTCCTTTGCCCGGCAAGCAGGGATCCGTTTGTCGGCATCTTTCAACGCCCCTCAAGGGAAAGAATCGTAAAGGGTTTCATTGAAGATTCCAGAAGGCCATTGGGCCTACACTGCATGCTGGACCATGTCAGAGGAGATGGAGGGAGGCTCCTTCTTCAAGCTCTGCTCCAGCAGAGGATTGAGGAACGTGTTTGTGGACGACAAACACTCCCAGCGCCTCTGTCTCCATCCGGACCTCACGGAAGCGGATTGTGAAATCTGTCTTGGTTTCTCCAAGCGCACCGTCAAGGACCGTCGCAGTAGGTTGGCGGCGTGGCTCAACGCCAAGGCCTCTACCCCATGCAGTAAGCAGGGGCATGCCTCACCCAGGATCGGCTGGTCCGACCAGCAGGCTTCTAAGTCCTTTGAGGGCGTTCCACCTGTGTGGGCCCAAAACAAAACCAAGCACTGCAAGTCCGTTTCCGTCGGGGTCGCCGTGCAAGCGGGTCCCACGACGAACAGGGCGCACGCTCATCTTCACCATCTGCCTCCATTACAAGTCATCGCTCCAGCTCCTTCTTGAAGAGGAAGTCGGCTAACCCCAGGAAGCTGCGGGAGAAGCCGGAGAAGGCCAAGGCAGAGGGAAAGGTGTCCGCCCCGGCCCCTGAAGGCCCAGGTGGTCCAGGCAAAGTCATCCTCGATGATCGAGCTGGTGGTGGCCGCCCTCTGGAAGGCGAAAGGGTCTGCGCCCAGAGTGCCCCCCTCACCCCCAACCCCCTGAAGCGGGAGGGCTCGGCCAAGCCGGTGGATAAAACGCTGGGGAAGACGCCATTCCTAAGCCTGAGACCGACCCCTCAGGACGCAAAAAGGAGTGTCTGAGGGGGGAGTGGAGGCCTCAACCGTGCTCCAGGGCACGGATATTTCTTCCTCGGATGCGTAGGGCCTGGTGTCTGTTCACACGGTCCCGGACGACGTGGGGAATATCGACAGCGGCGGAAACGCTGAGGGGGATGATGACTAGGATGGCAGGAATGCCGGCGACGTGGGCGCTGGGTCCAGCAAGCCCTACCCCCCTGACGCCTACATGGGATGTATAGCTGAACAGCCTTTCAACTCTCCACACACTGGTGTCGAAGATCCAGAAGAGGATTCCAACATCTCCCCCGGCCCGGGTGGCACCGGGTACGCCGCCGGCAAAGAAGAGAAAACAGCACCCTACGCCTCCTCATCAACCGCCACACGTGCCCTCCCCCCAATACGTGGACGGACACAGCGACTACGGGCGCGGACGACGACAGCAGCATTTCTCCGCGACCGAGGGCTTCTCCTGGGTATCACCGGTCAGGCCCTGGCTTGGCTGAACTCTTTCCTTTCTGATCGACCCTCCCAGGTCCAACTTGGGTCCTTCCTTTCCTCTATCTCACTTTCTACATGTGGTGTTCCCCAGGGGTCTAACCTCTCTCCCTGGCTGTTCAACCAATACCTGGCACTCCTTGCCCACCGCATTGCCGCTCTCTGCTCCAACTTTCAATGCTATGCGGATGACACTCGGCTCCGTTTTCAGGCTTTCCTCTGCCACCTCTTCTGCTGCTCTCATCTCTGACTGTCTTTCAGCTATCCAGGAGTGGTGTGCCTCCAGTGATCTCTGCCTTAATGCCAGTAAGACAGAGATTCTCCTCATCGGCACACCTACACCCTCCTTCCATGTCACTCTCTGGCCAGCCTCCCTTGGCCCTCTTCCTGCGCCCACCTGTGAAGCTAAAAACCACCGGGTTATCTTCAACTCCACACTCTCCTTTTCTCCTCACATCTCTGATGTCTCTAAGAAGTCACACTACCAGCTGCACCTCCTCAGAGGTATTCTTCCTTTCCTCTCCTTCCCCCAGAAGCTTACTGTTTCTAGAGCTCTGGTTCCCTCCAGGCTGGACTACTGCAGCAACCTCTTTCTAAATCTGCCTGCTTCTACTCGCCGCCCTCAGCAACTCATCCAGAACAGGACTACGAGACTTGTCCTTGGCCTCAATCCCTGGGATCGGATCTCTCCAGCCCTGAAATCCCTTCATTGGCTCCCAGTGGCTGCAAGGATTCAATTCCTTTCTGGGTCCTGGGTCCCAAATACCTTCAACTTTCCCTCCGTGAATACTTTCCTATTCGAGCTCTTCGCTCCTGCACCTCCAACTCCCTCCGGGTTAGTCGCTTCTTCAAGCAACGAGTTGGGGGTAGATCTCTTTCCTCGGCTGGGGTCTCCCACTGGAACAGCCTCCCTGCCTCTCTGAAACTTGAGGAGAACCATCTCTGGTTCCGGAAGCACCTCAAGACCTTCCTATTTGATTCTGCCTTCGCTCTCCCTCTACCCTGCAGATCTCTTCTGCTTCGGCACAGTGCACCTGGTTGCCCTCTGATTCCGGGCCCAGGTCCATGCCCACCCAGCCACTCACACGCACTGCCCCAGGTTTTAGGGAGAATTCTCTGTTTAGGCTGAATTTCCTAACCTAGTGAGTCTCCCAGCAGCTTTGCTGGATTTTTGGGGTTTATTTTTTCTCCTGCCAAGAGTGAGACTATTTTACCCTCACTCTTGGGCATGATTTGAGTGTGTTGCTTTGAATCTAGATGTGTTTAATGGGCATGGGGTGTTTTACTCCATAGGGCTGCATGTGTTTTTGTGATGTGTGTTACACAGCACCCTCAGTGCGGTGACACAGGGGTGTCATAGTGACCCCCCAGTATAGACTCCATACCCTGGGATTGACTGTCTCCCAGGGCATGTAAAGTCACCATTGATTTTACTAGTCTTAAATTCTGAACAGAACCAGTACAAACCATCATATTGTGGATGTACTGGCTGGGGCAATTCAATTGCCCCGGGGTCTGTTAGTCGAGGGGGCACGTCTCCGTCCCCCCTGATCGAGTTTTGGCTGGTGGCAGTGGATACTACTTTTTATATTCAACCGCAAATATTTTCCTATGGGATTTCCCATTGTTTTAGGCTACTATCTTTATTTAATTATTTACGGTAGCCTCGAACATACCGCCGGTTTATTTAATTAATATTAATTCTCCGGTTGGTATTTTTTGCCAAAACTTGATTCTAAAATGGCGTTTGTGTTCTCTTCTGTGACTCCAACCCAAGTCGAGCCCTTTTGCTCACTTTTTGGCGGGCTTCTCCGCAGAAGCCCTCCAAAGTGGTGCCACTCTGTCTGGGGTACTTAGGAGGGGTGGAGGGAAATTTAGGCACCCTGGCCTGAGTTGCCTAGGCAACTCAAGTCGCACTCCGTCCTGATTGGCCCAAGTGGTGAGCCGGCCGGCTCACCACTTAGCATGTTTGAGTGACAGCTAGGCTGAGTGAATGGGGGTTTTCTGCATAAAAGCAGGGCTTTGGGGACTGGAACTACAGAAGTCGCCACAGGACCTAAGAATCCGACGAGGGAGAAGCTGAGCCGACCTGCCACGACACACCCACCGGTGGAGCCCTGCTGGACCGTCTCACCACTTTTCCCAACGACAGACGAGATCTCCCACCGGAGAGTCTTCTTCCTTTGACTGGTGGGGATAACCAGTTTCACCGTCTTTTCACCTTCCCGACGTACCTCGTGGCCGCCTTGCCTGTGCCAAGCACCCCGGCAACCGGGATACCACGTTTTACCACGACCGCGAACAAAGGTACCACCTTTAACCGGAAAACTCCGCGGCTGGTTTCTTCCCTGGTAGTGCAACGACCTTCATCTTTCCTCCAAGTCGAGATCTTCTCTTCCCCTGGACGACAGCGTGACTTGCACCCACTGCCAGGAACAACTACCACCGCTGGAGGATCCTTCCCACTTAAGGTACTGTGTCCCGCCCGGCTTCCCTTGCTACCGACTGTACGGGGTAGATTTAGCCCCCGGCTTTCGAACCTGGGTTAGCCTGGGACACCCTGGCTAAACTTTCCTAAAGCCTCTCTAAACTCTTTTTGAACCCTCTGCAAGACTTTCAAAGCCTAGTGTAACTGTGTGATCTTGGGCGCATTTGTGCTCTGCTCTCTGAGTGGGCCCAGCCTTTGGACTTTGGCTCACCAGTGACTTTTGCCCTTCTGCCTTGCTAACAGTGTTCCTGAATCTTAGAGTGGTGTACCTTTCCATATTCTGTCTTTTTCCCTCCCTTTTTCAAAAACTTATTGGAGTGCCATCTAGTTAAGCGCTCACCTCTGTATGAAAATAAGTGGTGTTTTACTGTGACTTATCTGATAAGGAAAAAGGGGTGTATATATTACAATAGTAACTGTGTTTAGAATATTTTACAATAAGAGTGCTGGAGTGTTTCAAACAGTTTGTTTTTAAATAAATAATTATATACTTTGATACCAAAGCTCTGGTCAGTGTTTGCTTGTATTAGTGTGTCTGAGTGCCTATTGTGTATACTTTGCATACTGCCTAACTCTTCTTGAGAGAAGTCTGACTTCTCAGCCACAGCTACCAGGTAAATCTGGGTGGTACAGACTGCTACCAAGTGGGTACGCCTGTAGTCTTAAATCTTTTGCAGTGTTCCCTAAGGGAACTGCACAGGTTTCTGCCTAACACCAGGCAACCCTTGCACTTGGGTCTTTATCTGCTACCCTACAGTCCCATTACCTGCACTTACCAGACGCCCCTGTGTGCGCTCAATACCTGAACTTGCCACCTTGCTGACTACCTTGTGTGTCGTTTTATCCTGTGCTCAGCACTTTCCATTTTTCCCCTCTCCCTTGCACTTTCCCCCTTCCCTCTCCCCTGCACTTGCACGTTCTCAATGTCCCATGGCCTAGTAGGGTCGCTGTTTTGTCCTCCCTTGTTCCCCTCCCTTGACTCGTCGCGCTCTGGAAAACTTGTGTATGAGCGCAATACCAATAAAATATCTCATATTATCCCCCGGACGAAGTGGGGTAATTCCACACCATGGTCGCCTGCGCGTCTGAGCTCTTCCAGCTGATGCCAGACGCGACCAAGAAGGAAAGTTTCCTTTACCAATGACGTGAAGCCAAGAGGAAGACCATTTTGGCGGTGCCTCTCCTGGACAACTTTTGGGATGAGGGCCTGGCGCTGATGAGAAACATGACCTCAGCCCCGGCGAAGAGGGACAGGCTGGAAAAGAAATACCGGGTTCCGGAGTCCGCACCAAAGTGCCTACGATCGCACCTCTCCCCGGGCTCAGTGGCCTCGGCGGCTGCGAGGAAGGAGTCTTCTAATCCCTTATCTTCAGCCGCCATTCCCCCGGGACAGCGAGGGGAAGAAGTTGGACGCCGTGGATATGAAAGTGATCTAATAGGCGGCGACGACAGTCGAGGCAGCGAATGCGCTTTGCGAACCTGGCCAGATACCACAGGGAGTTGTGGTATAAGAGGGCCCCTCTGCTGGAATTTCTCCCAGATGACACACTGGTTGAGTGGTGCTTGAAATCCTCCAGGAGGCAGATGGCATCGGACCATGCAATCACCGTGGCCCTGGACATCGCGGACATGGGGTTCTGACAGATGGGGAACGGTGTCTGCCTCTGTCGTCGTGGCTGGTTGAAAGCCACCATCTTTCGGCAGGAAGTCCAGATGAGGGTTCTGGACATGCCCTTCGACAGGGATAATCTCTTTGGGAAGGCTGTCAACGAATCGTTGCAAGCCATTAAGACTAACAGAGACAGCCCATGCCCTTGGCACGTTTCAGCGACATAGCCCTTCTTTTCGGCAGGTCGTCAAAGGGCTTTGGCGGGGGATCATCTTCGTACCGTCAGCCCTCCCGTTCCACGACCCAGGAGGCCTACAGGGGCCGTTCCAAGGCTTTTGGAGGTTGCCGACGTCCTAGTCGCTTTCAAGATCGGCACGCAGGCCCTGAAGCAAACTTGAACCGGCCGGGACCTCGTGCCCCCACCCTTGCACCCCAGTGGGAGGCTGGCTGGTGGGCTTCATCAGTGAGTGGGAAAAGATCTCCACCGACAGATGGGTGCAGGATGCTCTCGCCCACGGACACACTCTAGAATTCCAGCAGAAGTGTCCGGGGATACCACTGGTGGCCTGGCAGGAGCAGCACATCCCTCAGCTCTTGCAGGAAGTATGGGCCATGCTAAAAAAGGGGTTGATAGAGCTGGTTCCAAAGCGACTCTGGGGCTCTGGAGTCTACTCCAGATACTTCTTGGTAAAGAGGAAGACCGGGGGCTGGAGGCCCATTTTAGACCTGCAGCTCCCCAACAAATACCTCAGGTCCCAAAAATTCAGGATGGTCACGTTGCAGCACATGCTCGGCCAATTGGAGGAAGGAGACTTCTTATTGTCGCTGAATCTGAAGGACACATACTTCCACATCCCCATTCACGAGAAGCATCGGAAGTTCCTGCGCTTTGTGGTGCAGGGAAGGCACTACCAGTTCAAGGTCCTTCCCTTCGGACTTGGTGCCCATGGCTTTTCACAAAGTGCTTTGCGCCAGTGTCGGCGCATCTGCGTCTACAAGGGATACATGTGTACCCATGCCTATCATCCATGGCAAGTCCAGGGAAGTAGCTGTCGAACACACAGAGGACCATCCGGCTGCTGATGGATCTGGGGTTCTCAAAATCCTGCTTGATACCATCGCAGAACGAACTATTGCTGGGGGCCAGGCTCAACACGGTCTCCTGCCTGACGGCCCCCTTGGAAGAGAGGATAGCGGCCATGTTGGGCAAGGTGCAACGGCTGTTCGCACTGAAGACTGCCATGGTGCAGACCATCAAGTCGCTGCTCGGCATGATGATGTTGTGCATTTGCCTGATCCGACTCTGCAGGTTGTGGATGCGACCCCTTCAGGAATTCCTGGACGCTCGGTGGATCCAGGTGTCTGGAAGCTTCACAGACAAGATTGTTTGTGACAAGTTCCGTCGAGCGATAAGGTGGTGGGGCGTGCGCTCCAACATCGCCCAGGGCACGGATTCCAGAGTCCCCATACCAGGAGGCGGTCACCGCGGACGCTTCTCTGGAGGGCTGGGGAGCCCCCACCGGACGTCTCTACGCCAGAGGCCTGTGTCGGCCGGAGGAGAGGGATCTCCACATCAATGTCCGGGAGCTGCAGGCAGTGTTCTGGGCCCTCAAGTCGTTCCTTCCGTCCCTCAAGGGCAAGGTGGGGAGGGTCTTCACGGACAATACCACCATGATGTTCTATATCAGGAAGCAGGGGGTGGGTAACAGATCCCTGGCGCTCTCGCGAGAGGCACAGGACTTGTGGCACTGGGTCATTGCCCAATACCTGGTCCTCATAACTTTTCACCTGTCGGGAGTTAAGAACACCATCGCTGACTCCCTCAGCAGTGAGCTGGGCTCTTACCACGAATGGGAACTTTGACAGGATCAAGTGGACAGCCTCTGTACGCGTTCCTCCTCCCCCCAAACCCTAGTTGCCTCTCCTGCTGCGAGTCATCAATCAACTCACACTGTGACGATGCAGGATGATCCTCATCACCCCGGCATGGCAGAGGCAGATTTGGAACCTAGATCTTCACCTGTCAGCGTCGCCCCCGGTCAAGCCGCCGGTGGTCGCGGATCTGCTCGCCAGAGAAGGAGGCGCAATCCTACATCACGATCCAGGATCGCTGAACCTGAAGGCTTGGCTCCTGCAGCCTTAGAGTTCGGTGGCTACGAGCTGCTGGCGGACTGCAGGGAGGTCCTTGCCAGGGCCAGAGCGTTGTCGAATCTTCAGTGCTACGGGCACAAGCGGAAACATTTCACAACGTGGTGCCGGATGCAGAAGATTAACCTTCTGAGGGTCTCGGCTCCGCAGATTCTTTCTTCCATACTTGTTGTCCTTGGCCAAGGCGGGGCTGGCGCACCCCTCTATCAAAGTGCATCTGGTGGAAATCTCTTGCTGCTGCAGGTCTTCAGGACGGTCTTCTCTCTGGTTCCACCGTTTAGTCAAGGAGTTCCTCAAAGGACTGTTTTGTTCGCTCCTGCCGGTGAAGGGACCTGCCCTGGCGTGGGAACTCAACGTGGTGCTGACGAGGCTCATGGGGGCTCCCTTCAAGGCTATGCCTCAGGCCCCTGTCAGTTCCTTTCGTGGAAGACCGCTTTTCTTGTGGCCATCACCTCTGCCAGGAGAGTAGGTGAGATCCAGGCCCTTTCCTGCAAAGAGCCTTATCACGACACAATGGTGGTGCTGCGGACGCACCCCTCCTTTATGCCAAAGCTTCTGTCAGAATTCCTCCTCAGCCAGCCTTTGGTGATGCCTGTGTTTTTTCCAAAATCTTTGTCGCCGGCTTTAAGGATTTTGCACTCGCTGGATGTGGCTTGTGTGTTGAAGTTCTATTTGGCACGCACAAAGAGTTTCCGGAAGACATCTTAACTATTCATGAACTTTGGTCCTGTGAACCATGGGACGGCCTTGGCAGTCTGAGAGCCCATTCCACCATAGAAATTGCTGCGACAAAGGTGTTCCTGTCTGGGGTGCCCTTGCTTGACATCTGCAGGGCTGCTACGTGGAGGTCCGCGCAAACCTTAACAAGATTCTACTGCATCGACGGGGATTCCACAGAGGAGTCCAGTGTCGGCCACCCAGTGCTACGCAACCTGTTTGCTTGAAGGTGAACCTTTTCCAGAGGTAAGAGTACCACCCGTGGTTGTGCATGTGTGTACTGCTATGTATTCTTTATTTATGAGCATATGAATCCATGCCAGACCCCATGCTGCAGAAGGAACAAGTTACTTACCTGTAACTGTTGTGCTCCAGGCATGGATTCACATGCAAACCCTCCCTCCTGCCCCTCTTCTTGGTCATAATGGTACTTTAGGAGGAGGGGTTTAGGGAGAGGGCAGTCATTGGCTGGGGGCAGTATGACCCAGAGCTCAGTGATTGGTTTATAGGAGAATGACAGTTTGTGAATGAAAGTGGAACTGTTTTTTCTTTTACCGAGGATTCCCATCCTGACGACGGGGAATATTCAGGAGCATGTGAATCCATGCCAGACCCCATGCTGGAGAACAGCAGTTACAGGTAAGTAACTTGTTCCTTATAGTCTGATGCAACTTCACTTTGTCAATAGAAAGTTCCAACACATTGATTACAAGATTCATACTCTTCTTTGAACAGATTTTTAGTTCTTCAATAACAGCTATGTTTATGCTGGTCTGGATTATTTGCTGCTTTAACAACTCCAGGAAATATAACTTCTTTACAACAGCCTTGCTTGGCTCCTCCTCCATCCCTATTAGAACAAAGAATGTCTCTGTCAGGACCATCTTATAGCACTTCACCAACTTTGGCTGGGCCTGTTTCCTTGCCAGGCTTACAATCTTCAAAGGTTTGCCATTCAGTATAGTGCCTTGGCAGAACCACTTTTCACCACAACAAGTGCTTTTATAGTCAGGGTCAAATGACCAGAGGTATGCAACATTCAGCAGAGGACAGTTTTAAGACTTTCAACACCCTTTTAGGGAAGACAAGACTCCCATTGATGCTCTTCAACACTTTTCTGTAAATTATGTTGCTTTCCTTCTGGATACGTGTCCCTAGAATGGTAGCCTTTCCGTCACTCTCGTTTCCCCACTTCACAAACAACCAAAGACTGAGAGGATGGAGTCTTGTTCCATCTCTCCCCTGGTTTTGACAAGTTGTTGGATTCCCAACATGTACCAAATGTTGTATGTACTTTGGGCACTTAGTTCCGGAGTTCACATCTCTTGCATTCGCCCCCTTTTGCGGTTTGCAATATTGGCCAGATAGTGTTTATTTATAGCCTCTCTTGGCTTGGCCAATGCTTACTGACATCAATTCTGAATAAAGTCGCCCCAACAGTGGTTGGATTTTCCAAAAACTCCCACTTTCAAGAATACAGTTAGTTGGCTCTTGGATATCAAGGCTCTGCTACTTTCCCCTAGCTAGATTTGAAAAAGAAGTTTGGGAACCACTTTCATGCTCATGCGAGTGCTGCCTCTGCTGTTTTATAATTGTTCGACATTAAAAACCAGCTTGTGGATTACTTTCACACGCGAGTGCCGCTTTGCATTCATTCTTCGATGCAAGTGTCTCTCTCACATGCCTGCTTTCCAGCCTGCAAGTGGGGACAGAGCGCTCCAGTGTCACTCACCGGTTGACGTGCGCCTCTGTTCCCCTCGCGTTCCACAGGAATTTTGCTCCTCAGGCTCTTCACAATGCAGCAAACCTCTTTGGTAAACCTGCCTTCGTTCACGTTGCTTCCAGTCCAGGAGCATTTCTTGCTCCAGAGGCCCCCTAGTTGCAGGCCAGACAGCCGAAGCAGCCTCCTGCACACTGCCTGCTGCGCAGTCTCCGCAGAGCCGGTAACAAGGGGGAAAGCCTTCCTTCTGCATGCTTCCCACTGCACGACCTCTGCACTTCAGCGGTCTCGGGAAACTGACCCTCTCAGGACCGCCAGCTGAAAAATGCCCTGCTGTGGTCTTGGCGTCCTCTTTCCTCCAGCTTCTGGCTAAGCTTGCAATCCGAACAACATGCCTTCTGCTTCTGACTTCCCCTGTTCTCCACCGGCAGAGTCAACTCCTATTCTATGGCCTGTACCTGAGGGGGCTTTTTAAGCCTGCCAGTCTCCCTCGGTGTGGGTCATCTACACTAATGAACTGGCCAATCTTGCAACATTGTGCCTCTTCAGCCCTCTTCTTTGTCCCAGTGCCTAGGGAATTCTGGGACTTTAAGTCCTTAAAGGAAAAATGTGGTTTTCTTCTGTTCTACTTTCAAGCCTCAATTTGTTTCTTATAACATTCTCTAAGGGAGCTTTACAAGGTTGTCATTAAGTCTGATTGTACAGAAAAAGGCAATTCTTTTACGCTGTGGTTGTTCTAATTGTTTATTTGTAGAGCGCTTATACACAAGTGAAGCGCTTCAAGGCGGGAAGGGGAACAAGGGAGTAAGTCGTTATTCTTAGGCCGTGAAGATTCCAAATGATATACGACAAAAACTAGCATGCTAGGCCAGAGGCATATGTACTAGTGAAGTGCTTCACAAAGAGTGAGGGGAGTGAGTGGAGACAGTGCTGGTTGCTTGGTAGTGGTCATCAATGCTCCTATGTGTGAGTATTTTAAACACGCCCAAGCTAGGGAGGGGAGACAGAGGGAGGAACGGACGGACGGACAGACAGACTTGCAAGGCCTAGATCATTCAAGGTCAAGGACGTGCACATAACAAGGGAGGGGAAGTGCGCCCTGTCCAGCAGGGGCTTGGGTTAAGTGCAGAGGGGGTGCCCCTCTCAAGCCTCAAGGGGCATAATTGCCATAGTGCAGACCGAGTGCCGAGGTCTGAAGGCAAGTGCAGGACTGGCAGGAGAGCCTGGAACCTGTGAGGCTGTGGAGGTGCACCAGGCGGCTCACTTAGCAGGTTGGGGAAGAGAAGGAAGGAGGGAAAGAAGCAGGAGAAAGGAGGTTAGCAGGGGAGAGGGAGAGAGCAGGAGGAAGGTAAGGGGTAGGTCTTGAGGAGTTTCCAGAACTTAAGTAGTTCAAGCTCAAGACTGCGAGGAAGTGGTATAGGGGGGCAATTGTTCCCCATTTTCCTTTCACTGCCTCCTTGGGTATCAAAGAGGTTCTAAGCTTTGGCTCCCGAACTGAAGAATTATTTTATCTTCTCTCCAAGCCTAGGGGTGTATGAGTGAGTTCACCCCTATTTGGATGGATATCTCATGGGCCTTGTTAGTTAACATAAGCCATTACAGACTTTGGCACTGCTAAATCATCCCTAAAAGGAAGATGAATAGCACGTCTCATCCCATGGATTCCTCTCGCTCCCCTGGGCCCTTTCTCCTCCCAGGTGATCCTTGCGCAAAACATCCTCCCAAGGTCAGGAGCAGGAGGAGTATGCATTTCCCTGGCCCCCTGGGTGGAGACTTTAGGCAGGGAGTAAATGAGGGATACGTAGGATTCATCACAACGGCTCCGCCTTTCCTCCGATAAGCGGGAACTTCTAACAGTACTCTTTTCCCTTGGTCCACCCATGAAGTCTGATCTCTTCCTTAAACAGAATTGTGCTCATCGGATCCTCCTGGGCTTGCCCTTGTCACTTGTATCGGAAGCGAAGTTGCTTTCAGAGACCTAGTGTTGGAACAGATTTAACTTTTAACGTCTTTCCCATCGTATTTAATGGGACCCTCTGCATATCTGCAAAATATTTGTGTGATCCCGACACATTTCTAGTGAGTGAGGTATTTTTAACCTCACTCACCTGCTAAACTCATTTTGTTTTTGGGGGCACTGGTTAGTTCCTAAGGCTACCAATGTAGCGGGTTCCAGACGCCTCCTTCCTCTCCCCTCGCCTCCATGGATGTCTGTTGTATATCAGTACTTACCTCCCTTATGGACAGCAATCCAGGGGAACCTCGTTGGTCCTTTTTTGGGCATTGTTCCCATAATCTGTTTAGCCCAGTCAGGCTGGTAGTAGTGGCACAATACTTGTTGGCCTAAATTGTCAACCATGTAGTTTAAACCCTGTCTTTATGTGTAACTGTCTTTGTTGTCCATCTTCCTCCCCGGCAGGGGTAGGAAATGCACCCATGCCATCATGCTCCATACAGGCTTTGACCAGATCCTGGGGAGAAGCCTTTATGTGTCGTTAAACTGGTTAGAATGGAGCAGGGGGACCTAGATACCCTTATCCACATCAGTGAGTTCATGACTGTGTTCGAGCTGGCTTTCCATGTTTGGATAGCCACTCAGCTTGATTCTTGTAGATGCTTTGATAGGTTGGCTGGAGTTGTGTCCAGGAAGCTTTCTATATGTATGGAGGGGATCTAGAGCTAATCCGGAGGCTGTCAACTGGAACTGAAGACCTAAAGGGCACAGAGGAACTTCTGGCAGTTGTTGCAGCGATGTGTGCTGCCCCAGTCAACTATAGATGTAAACGTTATGTTCCCTACTGACCAGGAGAGGCCAGCATGGTGACTCCCTCCCTTGAGCCGGTGGGAACGACTGGTTTTCTGTTTTGAATCTTGTTCGACAACACTTCTTAAAGCTCCTGGAAGTTGTGGGTCCATAACTGCCCCGCACTGTCTGGAGTGGAGATCCTTGAGTGCCAGGGCATCGTGTGACTCTCTGAGCTGTGCAACTTTCTCATCAACTCCACCATTGGACTCTGCTGCTGTCCACCAGGTAGCGGTGTCTAGCTGAACTTGTAGACCTCTGTTCACTTTCTTTATTTCTTGCTGATCCGTACTGTGTCATAAAGACTTATTTCTTTTCCCACTGTATCGGCCGGTTGTTTCTGGGTCACACAACAGTGCTCAAGATCCTTGAGGTTGCGATCAGAGACCGAAACCTCCATCTTGCTGGACCCATCTTCCAAAAGGAGCCACCACTGCACACCTGACCAATGGTGAGAACAGTCATTTCCAATGGGCCTGACCTATTGCTAGCCGTTGGTGGTCTTAGTCTGGGTTTGAGCCATTAGTCTGCCTATCTTTTGTAGCCCCACTTTTCTCCATTGAACCCAGTAGGGTGTGAAGTCCTTCCTTGTGTTAACTTTCATATCCATCATAAATCTTCCTGACCTGTGTCAACCCCAGAACCTTTTTGCTTTGACTAGTTAACCATTTTACCTTGTCCCTAGGTGAATGGGAATCCTTTTCCCCTCTCACCTAGTCTTTAACGCTTTTTATGGGTGACCTTTTTAGGTCTGTCCATAGTCTATGGTTGAAGTTATAGTTTCCTACAGCTTTTGGGCTTAGGCTAGGTTGCCCCTTTGGGCTCCCCTGTTAATTTCTCTTTTTTGTACTTGGGTGAACTACTGTTCCCAATGGGTACAGAGACATTTTCATCCCCCGTTACATTTTATTTAAGTGAGCCAGCACACCCCACCTTATGTGGAGTGCTGGGGGATACAATGTATCCCGCCTTGGCAACATTTTGATACAATTGCGAGTTTTACATGTATGACTGGTGGCACTTGTTTTACCTTTGACTTTTAGTCTTGCCTGAAAGGAAACCACTCCCAATGGTGTGCTTGCTGTCCTGATTGGACAGCCAGACCGCCCCTTGCTGTAAAGTTTACACAGATTCTGCAGATGTTGTGCTGTAGTTGCTGATTAAAAACTCAGAACCTGGAAGATGCTGACAAGTCGACCACTGGAGCTGCACCTGAAGAGGAAGATGAAGAAAATGCAGCTGAGACGATTTCGTGCAACCATAGAGCCTGCTGTGCAACCATAGAGCCTGCTGTGCAACCATAGAGCCTGCTGTGTAACCAGAGCCTGCTGTGCAACCATAGAGCCTGCTGTGCAACCATAGAGCCTGCTGTGCAACCATAGAGCCTGCTGTGCAACCATAGAGCCTGCTGTGCAACCATAGAGCCTGCTGTGCAACCATAGAGCCTGCTGTGCAACCATAGAGCCTGCTGTGTAACCAGAGCCTGCTGTAGCCCTTCCTTCCAAGTGACCTGGGGATTCCAAAAATGGCGACCACGACCCAGAGCCCGGTGAGATCCACTACACTCAAGAAGTCCTGCATTTTGAGCCATCTCACATCGTGCTGCAACCTTGTGGGGCTGCAATACTCCAATACCCTAGAGCCTAGTGCCATCGTGTGGTGCATGGTCTTCCGAATTGAGCTGAAACTTTGGTGGCCTCCTCCTGGCTCTCCAGAGACACTATTCATGTGAAGTCCTCTCATCAGAGTGCTGGACCAGATTAGAGACGAGAATCCGACCAGCGATATTCAGTCTTCTCTTGGTTCCTGAAAAGAGCACCAAAACCACTGAGCTGCATCCAGCCGTGAAGAAACTCTTTCCTCGATCCTTCTCCGTTGATTTCTGCTGCAAAATCCCTTCCAAATTCCTGTCTTCCGTCTATTGATGACAAGGGAATCAATCGACCAGGTTTTTAGCTGCAGATCCCGAAGTCTTGCTGCTGCAACTCTTCTTCTGTGCTGAGGTACTGTGTTGGCTGGGGCATTTACTTACCTTAAACCTGTGTGATTTCTGTAAAGCTTGTTTGTGTTTTCTGTGATTCGGAATCCTCTCATTCAGTTCACCCAGGCCCACTGCTAGAATACGTGTAGGGTGTATTCTTTTGAAGTCCCTGGACCCTAACTAACTTTAAAGTGAAATATCCACTTGTTTGAAGAGACTTCCTCAGAAACTCCGACTTTGTCAGCAACTGAATCCTATCTCACAGCGGCCTACAGCTAGCACCTAGACCACTAGAATCCCTCTTCTGCCTCTGAGTGAACACATACAATAGAACAGGGAAGCACTGCATAAGAAAAGGATTGCTCCTCGAAAAGTATAACAAGTGTTTCGTTACTTACTTGTGATAGTTAGTTAGTTACTGTAGAGTGAACAGTTACACGAGTTCTTACTTACCTGGAATGTGTGTTGTGCCATTCTGAAAAGTAATGCTGTTGGCTTCACTTAACTATTGCTTTCAGAATATTAGTGTGTAAGTTCACCAATTGGGTCTTGCTTCCCTTGACCTGCTGTATAGCCTGTCTAAACCAAGTCTGCCGTGGGATTTACCCATCTGTAATAACATTGAGTCATTCTTAAAGTGTAACATTGGGTTTTGCTTTCCCTAGTCTTTTTCATACAGATGCTATACCTACCTTGAAGTTGCCGATTGATCCTTTAAAAAGTATTTGGGTTTTACTTACCTTGCTCTGCCTTGGTCCATCCTAAAATAAGTTAGACAGTTATTGTTCAACTTAGTCTGTGTTCCACTGATCTGAAAAGCAACTGTAATAGTATATTACACCCATAGGTTTTACCTGCCTAGAATAGCTGTGTGCCCTTCTTAAAAAGGGTTCTGTAGGGGTAGCTGACCTTGGTCTACCTGTTGCAATCCTAAATTAGTGTAAAGAGTTCCACTGAGCTGAAAAGCAACTTTAATTGTATATTAAATTGTATATTACACCATCAGGTCTTACTCACCTAGTGTAACTGTGTGTTATCCTAAATGCGCTTATATGTTTCTACTGTTTTATGAATGAGTGTTCCACTCTTCAGAAAAGTATACTTGCTGGTTGGTTTACTAAGTGATTACTTAACTGAGTGTCGCTGCACAACCTCTATGGTTTACTACCCTTGTATTACTGAAAGTAATCAGAAAGTAACTTATTGTTTTACTTCGGATGAATAAGTGTGTCCTATACAACATGTGTTTGATAAGGACTGACTTCCCTAGAATTACTTTTAGTATTCTGAACAAGGTTTATGCTTTGGTCTGTGTACCTTCCAATCATTGTGTTTTGTTTTTATAAAGTGTGTATGACTGACCAGTACTTACCCCAAGACTTAACTTGGCCTAACTGTATTTATAATAAACCTTTAATTTTGATAATACTTCAGGTTATGAGCGTTTCTGTTGAGCCCTTGATATTATACAAGGTTCTTTGTACTTTCTTACAGTCCTCTCTCCCCCCTAAAATAAGCCTGGCTGCTCTGTCTATGCTACCAAATACTCTGGTGGTACAGCCTTCTAGTAAGAGTGCAGTTTTGTACTGTCTCAAGTGTCTGGTTTAACTAAGCCCTTAGTTAGTCCTAACACCTTACAGCTACCCTGGCCTTGCTGGTGTAACCAGAGTATAAGAATCCTGCCTGTGGTCCCCCTAGACACTTGAGATGTGTAGCTTTTTTCTTTCCCCCACAGGAAACCTGTGAATACTGTCTTAATAAGTGTCATTTCTGGGGCCTGGGACCAAAATACCTTCAGCTAACCCTCCGCAAATACCTCCCCTCTCGAGCTCTTCGCTCCTCTACCTCCAACTCACTCAGGGTCTGCCGTTTTTCTAAGAAACGAGCTGGGGGTAGATCTCTGTCTTCGGCTGGGGCCTCCCTCTGGAACAGCCTCCTTGCCACTCTAAAACTTGAGGAGATCCATCTCCGGTTCCGGAATCACCTCAAGACCTTCCTATTTTCTTCTTCCTTCGCTCCCCCTGTGTCCTGCTGATCTGTTCTCTCTTGGCACTGTGCACCTGGCCACCCTCTGTCTTTTGGGCCCAGGTACCTGCTCATCCTGCCACCCTCCCGCACTGCCTCCGGGCCACCCCTTGCACTGGGGTCTGTATCTGTACCCATACAGCCCCCCCTTTTTCTTCCTGCACTTATCAGACCTACCCTGTCTGCTGCCTTAAACCTAGCACTTGCAAATTGCTGGCTGCATTACCACTGTTTGTTGCCTTTATTATTTATTTATTGTTATTTATCTGTTTCTCCTCTGCTTCGCACTTTCCACCTCTTCCCCCTTCCATGCACTTTTCCCTTCCCCCCTCTCCCATGCACTTGCGCGTTCTCAATGTCACTGGGCCTAGTAAGATCGCTGTTTTGTTCTCCCCTGTTCCCCTCCCTTGCCTTGTCGCGCTCTGAAACACTTGTATACGAGCGCGATAGAAATAAAATATCAATCAATCAATATATGTCTCATTGAATCCCATGTGAGAACTTTGGTTACTAGTCTAAACTCTTTTATAAGTATCCAAACGAGGGCCCTTCTCGTGAACTCTTGTTGAGCATTGGGTCCTAGAATAGGGGTTTGACTGCTTATCTTTACAATATAGTTTTAAAAGGCTATTGATCTACTCTGGGATTTATTTCCCCCCACTTAGTCTTAAAACAGTTTATTGCTTTATAACTGTATTTTTGATCTAAAGTGTGGTGGGAGTGTCCTATGTGTGGATGTGTATGCACGTATATTGTTTTGCTCACTTGTGGGTTTTTCAGCTTTTTATTTTAGCTTAATGTATCTTGCATTGAGGGGCATTGTGGGTACTTGGAAATGTAGGTTAGGGGTAGTACAACAGAAACTCCCCCTTTCAACACCTACATTCACTTTGAAAAAAGAACTAGGGCTACTCCTGAACCATCACTAGAAGGCAGAATATACACAGCACGTTATTTAAAACGGATACAAGCAGCAGAAACACTATTACTGGGTAAGTGGGAATTGTAATATTTCCTGATAACCATTGGTTATGTTACCTGTACTTGTCATTTTATCTCCTAAATCTAAGCCTTACTTCTCACATACTCTACCAGTCAGAGTTTCACTGCCACCAAGATTGGCTTCCCAGAATCCTACACCAGTAATGGTTCTGTGAAACCCCCGTAACACCCAGAATAATTGTTGCTGGTTCTGGACACTTACTTATTTGGCTGCACCGCTAAGCAGGAGTGTAATACTGTTCTTCCGGCGATGGGAGCGCTGTTGTCTTTTGTACAGAACCATAACCTTTGACCAGGATTATAGTCACTATTGTGCAAACTTGTTTAAGACTTAGGTGCAGCACGTCCCATGCTGAGGAGCTTGTGTGTGTGTGTGTGTGTGTGTGTGTGTGTGTGTGTGTGTGGTCCCCTGATCAGCTTGTAGCATGGTTCTGTCCCTCCGACTATGAGACCTTATATTGCATGACCTCATCCCACTCACAACCATTTTACATGACAACATGTATGGTTGCAGTTTCAGAAACACTTGTCTCCTTAGCTAGTCAATAAGACCAACTGAAGATGTGGATTGGGTCCAATGGGTTTATGCAAGGATTGAAGTCATCTAGGGTCAGGTTGAAAATGCATGAACTATTCCAGGAACATCCACTAAATGGTAGAGCAAGTACATCTATATGTGTGGCGTGAAGTTGTGATGCAATTGTAAGAGGCAAGTAACTTGTTGTCCCTTTCTTATCTTCCGTTTCTCTGAAGGGAGGCGCTGGACAAGATGAAGGATGTTTACGAGAAGAATCCGCAGATGGGAAACCCAAACATATTAATGCCCAAATACAACGAAACCATAAACAATATCCAGCGGCTACAGCTGCAGATCCAGAAGTGTGAGGTGAGTGGGGAGGGAGTTGTGGAGGTGTTTGTGCCATTTTACGGTGGGTAGGCCAGGGAGAGATGGGGCTGAGTCTTGGGGGGAGAGGGGTTCTGAAGGAGGGGTCGGGGGGCAAGTAAGGGAGATTATGAATTGTCATTTGATTTTTACTGAGAACACTGCATAACATTTCCTCCTGAGGCTTGTGGATCTGCTTAGAATCACATGCTTTGCATAGGCCGACATCTAGTGGTTGGTGCATAATATTACATGATTTGTTGTTTTCGATTTAAAAAAGGGACGTCGAATGGGCATGTCTGTAATACTATCCTATCGTGACGTGTGCTGTACCCATGATCCCTCACTCACCGTTGTCCTCAGATTGTTTTTTTCGCCATTGTGTTGGTCTCACTTTGCAGAGTTCATAGTAGTATTGCACATGCTCGAGCTTCGAGCGTTAATTATAATTTGTATAACCCTTTTGGCCGTATTGCACAATGGCAGCAGACATCGGTGCTCGACGGCCTACAGCTACAGGCTTCCGGCTTCACCGTAGGGAGAGTGGGGCAAGACTTACACGTTCGTAATTTAGGAGACTGGTCTCCACACATTTCCCTCTTAATAGTTAGGTTGCTGTCCCCTAGCTTCGATCATGGAAAATACACCTTTCAAATTCTGTCCCATGTGTAACAAAGTTTCTGTGGAAAGACGCACACAAGGTATGTAATTATCTCCTCCCTAAAGACCATCAACAAGAGCGATGGTGGTCGTGTAGGCTTTTTGAGCCAAAGGCAGTAAAATATTGCGATTGAACTGTTGGGTAGCTTTCGTGATGCAAGCTGAATCATCGTCTGAATGCCCGCTGGGGTGAAGGAATCCGAGCCAGAACAGGCCAGCATCGGTATCCCTTTGGATGCCAAAGATAGCTCAGATTGGGAAACGGAAAGTTGCTGAGGGCCTCGCGCTCCGAACGGCAGACACAACGCACTGCTATGGAGGCTCCCCCCGGTGACAAGGCTCTACACGGTAAAGCATCACACGTCACCTTTTCGGTGCATCCAGCAGGGACGCTGAGCAAACACACACACACTTCTTTTGGGATAAATACACTTTTACGACAAAAATGTTGAAAAATGACTTTGGGGGTAATGTCAAAATCGGCAGTGGGGAAGGATTCCTCAGGGGGTCCACATCACAAAAGACATCTTTAAGTTTAACACACTTGACGCATGCTCCTAAGACTATCTGTACGCCTACTGTCCCCGCAAGTAAGGATGCTCAAGTGGTACATAAAAAAAATCTCATGCGCCAAAATTGCCAGTTTTGAAGCATGTAGAAAAATCCATTTAACAAACACAGAAAGTTCCTCCCCTGTCAGTGATGCACTTAAAAGAAAAAGGATGCACACCCTCGGGTGCATGATAAAGAGGGGTTCTTTCCACCAGTACACTCACCTACAAGTGGGTCAGGGGGATGGACCAAAGAAAGGTTTGAGGTCACTGTGGACAAGGTAGAAAAAGACCCCTTTTAAACCACAAGACCCCGCTTTAGCAGAGGAGACTCCTTTAAAATGGGGAAGGACGGAGCCCACGGCCCCAAATGAAGAACCAGTGGAAACTGAGATTTTTAGTTGATGTGGACGAAGAGGATTTTGCTGAAGACAATACAGGTGCGGATTTAGGAGACCTCCCTGTACCCTCGCCAGATATTGAAGGTGATCCCGTTTTAACACCACCTATGGACGACAATCTGTTATACAATAATCTGCTCAAACGAGGCACACGTTATTTTCAAATCGAGTCAGAGGAGGACACACAATTTGTGCATGATTTCCTTAACGAAAAGAAGCAGGTTAGTCATACATACAGCGCCTAAAGTCTGTCAAGATTTGTCTCTAGCTACACCAGGATTAACAAAGCCTCTTAATCCACATATTGATAACAAATTTAAACCAGCCCCTACAGACCCAGACCCCCTGTTCATCAGGGCTCATTTACAGCTCAATTCTCTAGTTGTCACTACAGCACGTAAAAGGGCAGGAACTCCTTTAGCAATTTCTGAAGCCCACCTGACAAGGAAAGCAAAAAATAAATTCTTTTGAGAGAAAAGTTGCCCCCTCGGCAGCCTACCAAATGCATATAGCAAACAATACAACTCTTATGGCTAGTTATGATAGAGACTAGTGGGACAACATGGAGGAGCTGGTCAATAACACTCCACAGCCCCTCAGGTCAGAAAAGCTAAAAACAAAAGCAGAAGGCAAGCAAACGGCTAATACAGTTTTTAAAAAGCCATCGAAGCCGCAGCAACTACAGGCAGAACGATTGCGGAAGGAACCCTGATTAAGAGGCATGCTTGTCCTCGGAATTTAGGTTCCAGGGTGGAAATACATGCAACTTCATTTAAATATGCCTATAGAAAATGATGTCTTGTTTTGGAAAGCGGTAAATGAGGCACTCGAAGCTGCTAAAAAAGATCCCAGAACTATAAAGGCATTAAACCAGATCACAAATCACCCTTTTCAAAGGGGATCACTGCCCAACTGCTGTGTTTTTCACGTCAAGGATACCCACGATCACCAGTACAAGCACCCTATTCTACAAGGACAAGTTAGTCTACATAGTCCAACACTCTGTCCTCGTTCTTTAGATCGTTTTGCAGGTGGCAAGGCAGAGGAAGGGCCCAAACTGCAAGGTGTTCGGCTACAACCTCAAAACAATTACTTGCAGTTTCAAGTCCCCTCCCATATCGCCCTGACAGGGGGTTGAATAAGACAATTCACCCACGTATGGGATGCTATCACATGGGTGTTAGATGTTAGATACTGTAAAGCGTATTGTGTGGAGTTCCAAGAACAGGTGCGCAGTCGTCCACAATGACAGAAATTCTGTTGGAACACTAGCGAATTCTGCTGGAAGAATTGGAGACGCTACTTCAGAATGGAGCCATAGAATTCATCCCACTGTCACAGGTAAACCAGGGTACTTCCTTCTTCCAAAAAGATCACAAAACAAAATGTCCAGTGCTAGACTTAAGGACAGCAAATGCTTATGTCAAACCTCAAATGTTTAGGATGACAACACTACAAGAAGTCATCCCATTGCTCAAAAAGGGAAACTTTATGACAACACTGGACATGAACGATGCATGCTTTCTTATTTCGATGCTACCAACGCATCAAAAATAAATTGAAAGTGGTTTGGATACATTATCAATTAAAAGTACTATCTTTCGGGATAACTTCAGCACCACGTGTTTTCACAAAGGTATTACTAGTGGTAGCGGCACATCAACCCAGAGACAGTATCCCTGTGTACACTTATCTGGACGTCTGGCTGATAACGGGAAAAAAGACAGTAGTATGTCACCTAAATACGCAGGAAACAATAAATCTTCTGCATCAACTGGGGTTTTTAATCAACAAAATAAGTTGAGTCTAACACCCAGCCAACAAAAACAGTTCCTAGGGCTTGTAATCCATACCAAAGACACATTAGTCTTTCCCTCCAACAAGAGGATCCGAAATCTTTAACAGCTGCTGTTATATCTCTGGTCGGCAGATAACTGTCAGAAAGGTAATGCGTCTTCTGGGCATGATGGCATCATGCATCTTCATCGTGCCAAATGCAAGGCTGCATATGTGTCCACTTCAGGAATGGATAGCGAAACAATGGCGCATGAAAAGGGCAACAGGGACAATCTAGTGGAAGCTTCCCAAGAGGTGGTGTTCCCACTACAGTGGTGGACGAAAGAGAAAATGCTACAGGGAAAATTAGTTTCAGTTCTCCAGCCCACCTCAAAATCACAAAAGACGCATCACTTTCAGGGTGGGAGGCCATTGTCTCTACCACACAGCACAGGGAAAGGGGTCTCGCTCACTCTCCTAAAAACACATCAATGTTTTGGAGTTGATAGAAGTATTCAAAGCACTACAAGCATCCCAACATCACTTTCTGTGGAAGGAAGAATATGCTGATCTTAACAGACAGCACAGCAGCATCCATGTTCTATATCACACCGGGGCGGGACTCGTTCCCAAAACCTATCCACCCTGGCACAAAGGACATTGGAAAGGAGCCTTCAGAGAGGAGTTCGTCTCCTGTCGCACCAGGGGAACACAACTGCCTAGCAGACATACTAAGCAGAAACACAAGTCAAACCGCAGATCACAAGTGGGAGTTGCACTCCGACATTGTAAACGTCATTTTTACACACTGTGGGCTTCCAGACATAGATCTGTGTTCCATAAGAGAAAATAATAAAAATTCCCAAATTACACCTCAGGTTCCCACAGAAGGAATCCAAGGGGTACGGCCAGTTGGTCAGGGAATTTTTGTATACGCTGGTCCTCCGACCCCACTACTGAACAGAGTAATCCACAAGCTGTACCAAGAACACTTAACAATGATTCCAATAGTGCCAATGTGGGCACGTCCGACGTGGTATTCCCACCTCCTCAAAATATCCATTTGTTCACCAATGAAACTCACATGCACTTACAACATGTTGTCACAGAACCAAAGACAAACCCTACATCCTCAACCTCAAACGGTCAGTTTAGCAGCTTGGTCATAGAGTTTGCACACCTTGATTTGCTTGACAGATGCATGCAAATATTAAGAGAAGCTGTAAACCAAACACATGACACTGCTACTTTAACTAGTAGAAAAGCTTTGTGGGGTGGCGTAGGAGGTCAAACTTTAAAGCTATTGACACACGCTGTTAATAAGATGTTTCATAGTTATGCCAAATCCCCTCTACCTGTGAGACCCCATGCACTTTTTTCAGGACTCCTGAATCATTTTGTCTGTTCTCTTTATTGTATTGAGGGGAACCTTTCTCCCCTCATTCATCATTTTGTGCTCTGACCATGTTAACGATGTTTATTATGTATTTACTGTATTCTATGGAGCCCTGCTTTCCTCCATACTTTTAAGGCATCTTGTGTTTCACCTTTGCAGCACACAGCACCTTTTGTGCAGTGTTGCTGGGGGCACTTTGGGCTTTCATTTGTATATTCTTGTTTTTTCCTTGCGAGAACTACAGTTCCCAAGGATAGAGGGATACCTCTTATCCATCTTAACTTTTCTTTTGTGAGATCAGCACACATCAACTTATGTGGAGTGCGCAGGGGTTACATAGTACCCCCTTTGTCACTGCTCCTGTAACATTTTCCTTACAGTGGCAAGCATACCTGGATGGCTCTTGGCAGTGGATGTGTTCTACCGACTTTTGTGCATTTTTCCTAAACTGGCTGTGTTCGCAGCTGCAGTAATGCACAGAAGGGTCACCATTAACCAAAAATTATGGCTCTCCTTTTATTGCCATTTCTTGTGTGGTTGTTTTTTCTTGATCCTTCTGCCATCCTGTATGGGGGAGGACATGGTTTGACTTTTCTTTGGTCGGAATCATTTGAGAATCCTGCCATGGCTCCAGTGTGTCTGCGAGGACAGGAAGCAGGGGACGAGTCAGAAACTCTACTGTTCTTTGCCTTCTGGCATGCCTGCCTGGAACCAGTTCCAACTGGGTCACTGTTCCGAAAGGAAATCCACCCGCCAAAGTTTGAATGTTTCATGATTGTTAATTAGCTGGGTTCCTGGATAAAAGTCGAGGACCCTTAGGCAAAAGACACGTTGACCACTGGTACAGAAGAAGACGACCAGAGATGCCTGCAGCACCTTCCAGCGATCTGAGAAGCCTGCTGAAGAAAACCTTTTTGGAATCGTCAGGGAAGCTCCGAAGAGGATTACTTTTTCCCTTGGACCAGTGGGCATAATCGGTCCCAGGGCGTCCTGCAATTTGAGCCATCCCACGACATGCTGCAACCTTCCTGGGCTGCAAACCACCAATACCCTGGTTCCTGCGACCATCCTGCACTGCATCATCTTTCAAAGAATAAATACTCCCAAACCTCTGGTGAACTCCCGCTGGCCATCCATAGGCAAGCTTCCCCTCAAAGTTCCCTCACCAGACTGCAGGACCTAGTAAGCGAGATGAATCGATGGAACGAGAACCGCTCTTCATTGAAGTCTGTGAAAAGACGCCAAAACCACAGGCCTGTGTTGCATCACGAAAAATCATTGGTTGGAAGCCCCCTCTCTCGACTGCTGTTAGGAAATCCCTTCAAGAGTCCCTCCTTTAGTCACCACGATCAAGGAACAGGAGACAGGCTTCACCGCTGCTGCATCGTGAAGGCGTCCAGCTGCAACTTGATCTCCCTTAAGATACTGTGGGACTCGAGGTAGTACTTACCTAGGGTCTTTCTGCCGCTCATTTGTTGCTGGAGTGCTGATTCCAGTGTTTGGGTGTTCGCCCATACACTTTTGCCCATGCCCAATGCTTGTGTTCATACAGGGAGCCATTCCCAAGGCCCCTGAACCCTTTATGACGAACAAAACTTGTACTTATAGTGAAGAATCCTTTGGAACTTTGCCTGTTCTGCTTTCCTTCCAATCGGACTATGAAGCCTCATCGCTAGATAGGGATGGACTCCTAAAGCCTTTAGGCCTCTGAAAAGTAATATGTCTTGAAAAGTACTAACTTGCTATTGTTGGTGGTGTTAATCATTTTTATTCCTACAACAGAATATTATTGAGTGAATTTAACAGTGGTTTTTACTTCCCTTTTGAATTGCATTGATCAATGAGTCTTTACATTGTGGTTTCATCTCCTGAAGTATTCAATAGGTTTTGTATTGTGTTTAATAGTTAAAATAGTACTTACCTTATCTACAGATGTACCTGTGCCTTGTGTGTGTGTATATAAAATAAATACCTATTTTAATATAGCTACAAGTGTGTGTTTCTATTGGCCTATGTATATACTAAGTTCTTTGTACTTGCATACAGCTCACATCTCCCTCCTACGATGGGCCTGGCTGCTCTGCCATACTACGAAAACCTTGAGTAGTACAGACTTCTACTAGGGGTTGGGGCCCTGTATACCAAAAAGATAGTTTGAAAAAAAGTCCCTAACTAAAGTGGACTTTAGAAAAAAGGACCTAGCACACGCCATCACAAATTGTGTAATACCTATTATGCCTATCGGACGCAGGTTTGATCTTTACTTCTGTTGGGAAGGAATCAGAGTCCTCCCACACCCCCAAGTGCTTTAGAGTTAGGCAAGACTTCTTATAGGCACTGTAATGAACTAGGCATGAGGAGGGCCACTGGGAAGGCTCTTTCATACAGATATAAACACATACACAGACCTGGGCAGGCACTGGAGGAGGACATGGGCAGGCACTGAAAAAACGCAGTTATTGTTTAAATATAAAGCACAAGTAATCATTAGTTGGATACATTTGTAAATATCTGATCCTATGCATTTTATAAATCTTAGTACGGTAGATGCAAACTCCTTCCCGGAAAGAACGCAGCCTGTACCAAAATTGGACTACAGGCTCTACGGTGTTCGCAGCACACAAAGTGATGACTCGCCGGCTGTCTGTCAAGGACCTATGCAGGCTAAAATAGAATTTACATGCTCAGTGCACCAAATGCAGAAATGGGACATATGAGTATTAAGCATGGGGGGAACCTACACGGCTCAGATATCAGTAGAATGAAAGGAATATGGATAGAATGGATGTAAATTAGTTATAAGAATGTTTAGTTTTTCCTGGGACGAGGCCTCAAGGTTTGTAAAAGTCTGCAGAGCTGCAGTGTGTTTCTATGTAAAGCCGCATGCTCTGGCAATGAAGAAAGGAAGGCTTTGGCGCATCCCTTGTATGGAAGAAGGATGGATTGGGATGGAGCCATGGCCTGTATCCAGTGACGCAACTACATAAAGACTGGACTGTAAAAGCTCCTGCCGGGCACCAGTTTGGCAGGAGAAAGGAACAGATGAGGGACAGGAGAAAACCTTTCAGGCAGCAGAGTCCTTTGCTACCATCCTCATTTTTGTAAGATTAAACTTGTTATACTTACACGATAGACTCTTGACCTTATTTACCTAGCGGGGTGTATTTATTCTGGTGTGAGCGTATTTAGGGACACCCTTATAATCATGGCCACCCTTACACTTCTTTAAAAGTCCATCCAGCTGCACTTTCTACTTATACAACATCACAAAGCAAAGTTTCATGGTGGAGAGTTCCAGTCATTAAAGCCTTCATGAAGGTGTAAAACAACCTTATCCCACTGTTGCAAACCCGCCTCCTGGTTGGGGTTTAAACGTCATTTTTTACGCAAAATCATGGGCTCACCCTTTAAGCCAATGCTGTATGTATCACCTTTTTGTACTTTTATTTAATTCCGTGTAAATGTCCGTTATAATCTGTAGTAACATGTAAATGTAGTCCCCAGATGCCTTCGGGCTCGGTGCGTGTTACAAATAAATAAACCAAACCAAACAAAGCAAGCATGAAAGATATCCCTTATAAAACTGCTTGTCTTGTAGCTGTTCTGTTCGGAGAGTAAGTGAGCTTCATGCTTTATCTGTGTCGGAACCTTCTGGAACAATACATAAAAACAAGGTTGTCTTAAGAACGCATCCACGCTTCTCATCAAGGTACATTTCTAAATTCAATGTTAATACATCCATTGAATTCCCTGCTTTTTTTAAAATCCGCAGATCTCTGGTCAGAGAGCCCTGCAGACACTAGATGTGCATAGAGCAGTCATGTACTATTTCTACAAAGCAAAATCACTCAGGAAGGCAGACCAGTTCTTTGTGTCTCTGGCAACCGGGAGAGAAGATGACCCTGTCTCAAAGGCATTATTGCAACATGGATTGTAAAATGCATACCGTTAGGGAGAATTCTCAGTAATGTGCTAATTCCCTCTACATAAGCGACCCCCAGCAACTTTGCTGGAGTTTGAGGACTTACTTTTTTCAACCTGGAGAGATTGAGACCCTTTTTCTCACTCTCTCATGCTGAAGGGGTTAATTAGTATCCCCTGTGTCTAACTTCTCATGTAAAATGTTTGTTGCCCTTTCCTCACCGAATGGCTGGTGGCAGTGGTTTACTTTTAACTACCGTGGTGTGCATTTACCACGGGCTGCGTTCGCAGCTGCAGTAAAGCACCCAATGGTGCCATTTTTGTCAAAATGGCCCCGGTCTTCTTTTTTTGCCATTTCTTTTCATGAGGGGGCGCACAAGGGAGTGCTTGAGGGAAAAGATCCAGTGGCAAAAGAGTGATTGCAGAAATCAGCGAGTGAGGGGGCAAGAGAGCCAATGTTGTCCTTGATGGTTCTGGATGAGCAAGCGGAATCCTGTTTGGAAGAGACCTATATGGAGCGGACAACTCTGGTAACTTCTTCAGGCATGATGGGGGGGGGAAGAAGGAGAAGAGGGAGGAAGCCACCAACTAGTTTGATGTGAGAAGAGGAAGGCAACCCCTATAGTAATGCATATTACACATAGAAATCACCACTTTAATACTGGAATGAAGAAGAGGGGCCCTGAAGACTGCAGAGCTGCAGGTCAGGCATGTCCCAATAATTGGTGTAATTGGAGTCAGGCAAGTCAGACAGAGAAGGCCAAGGACTCGCACCTGAAACCCCTTGACAGGGCCCAGGTGTATAAAAGGTGGAACACACAACAGAGAGTTAGTCAGAAGTTAGGAGAGCAACAGGGAGGCTGCGTGGCTGCATCCAGCAGAGGATCCCTTTTTGTGTGGAGGCAGCGTGTTGGGACTAGGACCAGAGCCAGGTCGCCGCAGAGATCCTAGGAGACTTCTCGGGCCAAAGGCAAGTGGGGCATATTCTTGTCACAGGTGTGGGAACCTCCAGCACAGTGAGCTGAAGAGAAGAGGAAGGAGCAGCAGGGAGGCCAATCTAGCCCGTTAATGTCCCAGAAAGAACAGAGCATCAAACGACCGTGTCTCCAGAGAGCCGAATAGAGGAAACAAAGAGAGCCGCGTATGTTGGGGCTCCCTTATCGTGTGGCCAGAGATTGCTCGTTACACTGACTGAGAGTGCCGACCCAGGGCAGCTGAGGGGCAGGGGGAAGACCTGGACCTCCGAGAAGGAGGACGAGAACGGCAGAAGTCCAGATGCTACTGACGGTGAGTTTCTATGTACGAAAGAAACCTGGTGCACGTCTAATCTGTATAGATATAGAGTAGCCGAGGGATCGCATGCGATCGGCATGCTCTTAAAGGCATACAAGTTGAGAATTAAATAAAAAGCCTAATCGGTAATGAACAATCAGGGGAAACATTGTATTGAAGTCACTGGCTAAGAAGTAAAAGAAGCTGCCGAGGGGAGCTAGTGAAGTGAGAGCTAAACAAGAGCAAATAAAAAGGAAACAGCCAACCTCTCCCTTTCCCATGTCTACTAATAGCCTTAAACTGTGCTCTGTGCTATGGTTGAAAGAATCCACTGCACCTCTGCCAGAAGATCTGTTTAAAAAAAAGGTTTAATATTTCATAACTCTTAATAAAAACAGTTGATATTAAAAAAACTGGGTAAAGTTATTTTGCCAAAGTACTTGGACGCCCCAAGACATGTTTAAAAACCAACACTGTATCACGCTGTGGGGTTAGTATACAATTGTGACAATGTTACGCTTTCCATTTTTATTTTTATATCACAACACAAGCTGAAAGGTTCTGGTAAAAACAACGTGGACATCCAACTTTCATGTACTTCAGAAAAATACTCAAAAACACTGTCTATTGTAAGGAAGGTATGGTATCAACAGTAAGACGGACACAAGTGACCACAGTAGAACTTCAACAAGGGTATGATAAACACCTATCTAATCCTAAATCTACAGATGGGAGCAAGCTATGACCATCAAATAATAATACAGTCCTAGTGGTGTTGTGTCAAAATAAAAGGGCGTATACTAATAAACCTTTTGCCAATCCTTACCTCCAAATACAAATAGTGTGGGGGATAGTGTCTATTAAAAAAGAAAAGTATTAAAAAATAATATATCAGGATGTTCAGGCCGTTGGCCTCCCTTCCCCACGTTTTCAGCACGGGACAAAGCGGTTTACTTGAGCGTAGCAGAGTCTCTGGCTTCTTTAGCACGAGGGTACAGTTCGATCATGAGCATCAGGGCCTTCTGTATGCAAGTCTCTTTGCTTCTCAAAGTCTCTTCATTCAGAAGGCCTGATGCACACAAACAAAAACGTTAAGTTATTTTCCTCTTGGGATTTCTAAAAGTATTCACTTTAGGTGATTCACTATTCACCCGGATCCCCATCAGTCGGGCTCAGATCTCTTTAGTACAATGTTTGTTCCCTTTGGATCCCCCTCAGTCGAGCTTGGATCCCTTTCTCCACAATTAGTCTCCCTCAGCCAGGCTCGGACCAATTGCAATCAAGTATTGAAGACTTTCGAATCTGCACAGGGTTTGACTTGACACGTCGCAGGACCACTTTGATTTTTGTAATTCCCTCCCTTTAACACTCCTCTTTTGGTTGGATACCTAACAGAGACTTTTAGAATGAACACCCACGTGGTGCCGGACCACTCTGTTTACGGTATTGAATCTTAGCTTCAAAGTTCAGTTACTCATCTGTTGCTTTAATTATATCCGCATTGATTGCCACATACGATTTATGCACTGTTCTCTTCAATTTCCTTTATACAATGTTGCCGCTTGCAACCTTGGTTTCCACACAGACCGGGCTGGTATCAGTCTCCCCAACTCACCGGCTGCGCTGACATCACTGGTGTTGCTTTATTGTACGAGCCAAGAACAGTACCACAGCGGCAAACAATTCTCCCCGCCTTGATTATTGAGTCGGGAGAGCCCCGGGTACCTCTGACACACAATGAGGATTCTTCAGCTTTGATGCCAGGTCTTAAGTTTTCATGAAGGCTCATGAAAGTTACGATCTTTCAGTGAAAAGGTCAAGGATCCTTCCTTGCTTGCAATCCTCTTCGGTCTTGCCATCTTTCACCATGTATTAAACTGCCTTCTTGGAACTGCTGCCTCCTCGTGTGCTTTGCCTCGCTCGGGGAGTGCTTTCGTTCTCCGCCTTTTATCTGTGTGCGTAAGTGTGATGGAAGTCAGGTGTGTGTAATGATCAGTAATTGCCTGACCCTGCCTGACCATTGTATTGTGACATGTCAGGTATACGGCTCGGGTGTTGGTCCGTTTTCTCTTACCTTGAGCAAGTGTTTGTGTCGGAAAAGGGAGGGGTTGAGTGCCTAAGTATCCTACGCTTCACACACATCCAGTTTAGTTTGGAGAAGAAGCAAAAAGGTAACAACTGATTTTTGATTAAACCCTGATCAATTGAGAAAATAACAAAATTAAATAATGACACAAAGCTTCTGTTCTTTTGAAGGAGCTTTTTGGAAGTTGATGGGGTATAATCCACTGAAAAAAAATAATGTGCCCTAAACACGAGGAAAACAAAGAGGTTACTGTTGTGCTATGCTCGCTTGGTCGTACGAGGTATTTAACCAGAGATTAGTTTTGAATTGATATTTGGGTATTTTGTATGTCTTTTACAGTTCTTCACATGAAAAAGTACAGTGGAAATCAACAATAAACCACACCTATTATACGTTTTGTGTCCTGATAAATGCCCCTTTGGCCCCTTTGGCGATTAGTTCGGAATGTCTAAAAAAGACAGGTCTCATAGTAGGATCCAGAAACACAATGTGTCGACCCATGACTTAAGAGTTATAAAGGTCAGCTGTTCCTTTGTCTGCTTAGGTCTTTGTCACAACGCGTCATCTCCCTGCACGAAATAGATTGTATACGATCTAGAGGGAATTGACTGTATAGACAGTGTTTTTGCGTATTTTTCTGAAGTACATGAATGGTTCAACGTGAGGTTAGATGTCTGTTGTTGTTACCAGAACCTTTCCGTTTGTGTTGTGGCGTAAACATTGTCACAATTGTATAAGGTGTTTGTTTTAAGCATGTCTTGGGGCATCCAAGTACTTTGACAAAATGACATTACCCAGCTTTTTGTAATACTTTTTTATTAAAAACAGTTTATTAAGAGTTATGAAATATTATACTTTTAACAGATTTCTGGCAGCGGTGCAGTGGATTCTTTCAACCATAGCACAGAGCATCGTTCAAGGCTATTAGTAGATGTGAAAAAGGGAGGGGTGGGCTGTTTCCTTTTTTAACTCTCGATTATTTTGTCTCTTCCCCTCACGAAACAGAGCCCCAATATCAAAAAAGTGGGAAGTACCCATTGTAATTTCTAAGCGAGCTAAAGGAGCCAGAAGGAAGTATGGGACAAAAAGAAAGAACCCATATGAGAAAATACAAAATGTAAAAAGAACCCTAAAAAATAGTGAAAGTCCTACGTTATTAGGAGGAGCAGAGAAGTGCCCAGAACATGTGAAACTGAAAGTCAAGAGAAAGAAGGGGCTGAACCGGGATAACTTGTGGCGTGACCTGTAACGTGTGGTCTGTGTGGCCTACAACTGCACATAGACCAGGAAGCCCTAACGTACCTGGAGAGTGCCCATAGAGTAAAACTGTGTCAAGTACGAAGAAGCATTGAACTTTGGGAAGGGAGCCCAGAGTTCGTGATAGAGAATACCAAGACTGCCTTTTGTGAACTTTCTGTTTTGAGAACTTTTGCTAACTGGCGTTATTGTGAACAGGTGTCTGAAGTTTGGGGAAGAGTACCCGGAGCTTCTTGAGAATCTTTGTTTTGAGAATGTTACAAAATGAAGTTAAAGGTGCCTCCTAATCCGAACCAGAGGGCCCAAGTCCTCTGAGAAACCATCCTCAGAACTGTATCCTGAATTTGGAGAAGGAAGCTAGAAACGTCTCTGACTTTGTTTATTACTTTTAAGTTCAGCCATCCCTTCACTATAGAGTTGTGAGGCAAGCATAGGTTTGCACACTGACAGACTCTTTGTTTGGAACTGACTGACTTTGACATTCCTTAGTTTATTTAGGCTGGGAAATCCTGCCATAGCGATAGGGGCCAGTAAGGCATTTCAGCCATCCTGACAAGTTTAAATAAAGGTTTTCAGACTGTTGCAATTGTGTCTGTCTCTCTTGATACCATGCCTGTCTCACAATACAAACAAACACTACATATGGCATGACTAGCATTATGTGCTCAAATGATGCCTGTGTGAAAAGCGAGACACCTAACCGGGACTGGGAGCACAATCGCTAGGAGGAGGATTGCGGCTTATAGAACAAGAATGCTAAACAGAACCGGTGATAAAGATGAAATGAACAAAGTCTGTTGATCCTGGGGGGAAATACCCGTCAGCACTTAAATCACACTACAGGTCAGAGTCACCATAACCAAAGAAAATGTCTGCATCTAGTCCAAACAACCAATTAGTTTCCAGGCTGATGAATGTGGAAGTCCAATGCTTTTCAAAGGAGAGTGGTCTGTAGTGAGTAAGTGTTTCTGGGGATTGTAGTCTTTCGCTGCTTGGAGAAGACACTGCAATTATTTAATTGCCAGTTTCCATCCTGCCCACTGGTACGAAGATCTATGCACTCCATAAGGTGTAACCTTAGGTAATGACAGGCCGGTTTTCAATCTGTTATCCTACTTAAATAGTGGTTTGTGTGCATCCTCAGGCCAATCTCCTCCTCTTCGATAGGCGGTTCCCTCGACTCATCAACTTCCTTTCATCTCTGGCTGTCTCCTCCTCTCATTCCTCGGCTACCTTGCCCACTCTTCCCTCCTGCCCCTCTTCAGGCTACCACCACTACTCCGCAGGCCATACCTCTGATTTGTACCCCTCCCCGGAAAGTCTATAAGGCCGGCAACCTTCTTCATCTTGCCACTCTCAACTCCCGCTCTGCCGTCAAACACTCTTCTGACATCTGCCACATCCTTGAAAAACTGGACCTTGATGTCCTTGGTCTTACAGAGACATGGTTCACGGCCAGCTCTGTCACAAGCTTTGACACTCTCCTCCCTGATGGCTATAAGATCCACTCCGCACCCAGATCCACTCAGCCTGGAGGGGGTGTAGCCCTGATCTTTCCTGAGTGGATTCCTGCCATTATCATTCCCACTCGGATCTTCTACTCTTTTGAATGCCTTGCCTGCAGGCTCTCAATCTCTAATAGTCAATCTATTACTGTTGCCACTCTCTACCACCCCCCTGGTCAAATCACCTCTTTTCTCTTTGAGTGGGTTGACCTCTCCTCCTCCCTCCTGGCCTCAACCACAAAACTCCTCCTCCTTGGTGACCTAAACATCCACCTCGATTCTCCCTGTCCCTCATCTGTGCTGTTTTGTGACCTCTGCAATTCCTTTCCCTCTCTATCCTCCCCTCTGGCCCGACACACTCTGCAGGACACACACTTGATATCTTGATCTCCTCTGGCCTCCCTCTCTTTCCCTTTGACCACTCCTTTCTCGTGGAGTGACCATTGCCTTCTCTCCTCTCATCTCTCACTCTTCCCACCTAGCCAAGCCCACCCCAACACTGCCACCTACCTTCTCGGACATCCGACCTATGAAGCGTGCGTCAGTTGAGGCTTTCGCTGCCACCTTCTCCCCCGACCCCTTCCTCCTCTGGCTGACTCACACCCTGACACAGCCCTCTCTTCTCTACTCCTCTATTTCTGCTACTCTTGATGCTCTTGCCCCTGTCATGAGGATCCACTTGAAGTCCAAAGCCAAGCACAATTCCTGGTATGACTCGGACCTAGCTGCACTCATACTTAAGTGTAGGGCGGCTGAGAGGAAATGGAGGGCTTCTTGCTCACTCTCTGACAAACTGGCCTGTTGCCTGCTCCAAAGGCAATACCGACTTGCTGTCAGCACTAAGAAGAGAGTCCACATACAAGCCCGCGTCTCTGAGGCATCTAACAACTCGGCCGAACTCTTTAAAATCTGCAAGGAGCTAGCCAACCCTTTGGCAGTCTCCACCCCTCCTCTTGTATTCCAGGCTCTCTGCAATGCCCTTGCCTCACACTTTATCTAAAAAACCCAGGACATCCTGTCCACCCTCTCCTCCCCTGCCCCTCCTATTCCCTCTCAGTCTGGCCTTGCAGACCCCCCTTTACCCACCCTCCACCCGTCCTTCTCTTCCTTTCCTATTTTCTCCCCTGACGAGGTTGCTAGACAAGTCTGATCTATGAAAGCCTTGTCAAAACAGGTTAATCTCTGTTCCTCTAAAACCATCAAGGACCACATTGACACCCTCGCTCTGGCCCTTGCTGATTTTTGCAACCACTCCTTTGCCTCAGGATCCTTCCCCTCCCCTCTGAAGCACTCCCTTGTGCATCCTCTTCTCAAACCCACAGCTGATCCTTCCTGTCCTGCTAACTATCGCCCAATTTCCATTACTCCCTTTCTGGGCAAACTCCTGGAAAAGCTGGCCATCTCTCAGCTTAACCTTCATTCCGGGTCTGTTGGCTGTCTCCATGACCACCAGTCTGGCTTAAGAGCTGCCAGAAGCACGGAAACTGCTCTCCTGAACATCCTTGAAGATCTGCTCCCCAACTTTGACTCCACCGTTCCCTCTGTCCTCATCCTACTCGATCTCTCTTCTGCCTTCGACACAGTCAACCATACCATCCTGCTCAACCGTCTCTGTGATAACCTGGGTATCACTGATCAGGCTCTGGCCTGGCTAACCTCTTTCCTCTCTTATCGACCCTCCCAGCTCCAACATGGGTCCTTCCTATCATCTATCTTCCTCTCTACCTGTGGGGTTCCCCAGTGGTCTAACCTCTCGCCCTGGCTTTTCAACCAATACCTGCCAACTCTCGCCCACTGCATTGCCATTTTCTGCTCAAATTTCCAGTGCTACGCTGACGACACTCAACTCATTTCCAGGCTGCCCTCAGCCACCTCCTCCCCCTCTCTCATCTCTGACTGCCTAACTGCCATTTAAGATTGGTGTGCCGCCTATGATCTTTGTCTGAATGCCAGCAAGACGGAGATCCTCCTCATCGGCACACCTTCACCATCCTTTCCCCTCACTCTCTGGCCAGCCTCCCTTGGCCCTCCTCCTACCCCCACCTCAGAGTCATCTTTGACTCCACACTTTCCTTCTCTGCCCACATCTGAGTTCTCTAAAAAGTCAAACTTCCTACTGCACCTCCTCAGAGATACTCTGCCTTTCCTATCCTTCCCCCAGAAGCTCACCGTCTCCCAAGCTCTGGTTCTCTCTAGGTTGGACTATTGTAACAGCCTCTTTCTAAAACTACCTGCCTCTACTCTCTGCCCTCTGCAACTAATCCAGAACAGGACTGTGAGACTTGTCCTTGGCCTCAAGCCCTGGTATCGCATCTCTCCGGCTCTGAAAGCTCTCCATTGGCTCACAGTGGATGCAAGGATTACATTCAAAATCCTCTGCACTATCCACAAGGCTTAGTGGGGTCTGGGTGCAAAATATTCTCAGCTATCCCTCCGCAAATACCTCCCCTCGCGAACTCTTCACTCAGGGACAGTCGTTTTTCAAAGAAACGAGCAGGGGGTAGATCTCTGTCCTCGGCTGGGGCCTCCCCCTGGAATAGCCTCTCTGCCACTCTAAAATGTGGAGAGAACCCTCTCCGGTTCCATAAGCACCTTAAGACTCTCCTCTTTGCTTCTGCCTTCGCTCCCCTTCTCCTCTGCTGATCTGTTCTCTTGGCACTGTGCACCAGGCCACACTCTGTCCCCTGGGCCCAGGTACCTGCTCACCCTGCTACCCTCCTGCACTGCCTCCTGGCTACCCCTCACACTGGTGTCTGTATCTGTACCCATACAGTCCCCCACCCCCCATTTCTTCTTTGTCTGCACTTATCAGACTTACCCAGTCTGCTGCCGTAAACTTAGCACTTGCCACTTGCTGGCTGCACTACCACTTTTTATTGCCTCAATTATCGATCTATTCATTTTTATTTATTATTATTTATCTTTTTCTCCTCTGCCCCGCACTCTCCACTCTCCCCCTTCCATGCATTTTTCCCCTTTCCCTTTCTGATGCACTTGTGCATTCTCAATGTCACTGGGCCTAGTAAGATCGTTGTGTTCTCCGCTGTTCCCCTCCCTTGCCTTGTCGCGCTCACACGTGTATGAGCGCGATAGAAATAAAATCTCATATCATCCCCTGGGTAGGTGTGTATCGGGATGCTCTCTCAGTAATTGCATATCGGGCCATCTCCTGGGCTGCGTCTAGGTGAGGTTGTACCCGATGGTTGAGCACACATCGGGCAGCCCCCTTGGGTCTGGTGTTTCCCTAGGTTGTGTGCATGTCAAGCTGGCATCATGGGAGGCATGTATTAGTTAGTCACTGTGGTAGGTTCAAGCGGTACTGGCCTCTGGGTGCCAGAATATCGGTCTGTCCAACAGCTGGTTGTCTATGAAGCCGTCCCTTAACTTCATGCATAGCTGTCTGAGTGGTTGCCTCCAGGGAAGGGCTGCCTTTTCATGGTCGGTAACATATTCAGATCTCTCCTGGCTACGTATGTATTGGGACATCTCCTGGGTAGGTGCATGTAGTGTCATCTGCTGGATGAGTGAAAGCGAGCCAGACCTTGGTAGAAGTCGCCTCGTCTGATATATCGCCTGGGTAGGTTCCTGTTGGCCTATTTTCAGAATAGGTTGGGGTAACCCATAACATAAAGCATGTGTATTTGTGGGGTGCACCTTCACCCCCACAGGTATCTTGATGCTAGCAACCAATAACGGATCTGAATGTTACTCCCTTTATAAACCTCGGATGGGTGAAGGACTGAGTGGATCTGACTGGATTTGAGCCAGTGACCAAGAGATCCAACACATAGCCCTATAGTGGGTGCATTTGTCCACTGAGTCACAGACACTGCACTGTGTCCCTCAGTGTAGGTGTGAGGGCTCAACCACTTGGCAGGAGTGCGTGTTGCCACTTAGAGGTATGTGGGGCTGTCCCACAGCACTAATGTTTGGCTATCCTTGGGAAATTTAGTAGAGCCCTCCACTGCAAGAGTTGGTCCCCAGTCCCCTGTGGAAGGAATAGACCCTCTAAGTTTCCTCCGACACGGCTCGTCAAGGCTGCTCACTGGAAGAATCTGCAGTGCTGTGGTCCGAGGTGAATGGTTGACTGTCCCCCAGGGCGGGCATGCTCCCGACAATGGTCGTTGGTCTGTCCCTTGGGTAGGTGCATGGCTGGCTGTCCCCAGGGATAGCGCTATGAGATCCCCTGCTTCCGGCAGGGTTCATGATCTGTCCCTTGGGTAGGTGCATGGCTGGCTGTCCCCCAGGGTGGGCATGCTCCCGACAATGGTCGTTGATCTGTCCCTTGGGTAGGTGCATGGCTGGCTGTCCCCCAGGGTGGGCATGCTCCCGCAAATGGTCGTTGATCTGGCCCTGAGGTAGGTGCATGGCTGGCTGTCCCCCAGGGATAGCGCTAGGAGATCCCCTGCTTCCGGCAGGGTTCATGATCTGTCCCTTGGGCAGGTGCATGGCTGGCTGTCCCCCAGGGATAGCGCTATGAGATCCCCTGCTTCCGGCAGGGATCATGATCTGTCCTTTGGGTAGGTGCATGGCTGGCTGTTCCCCAGGGATAGCGCTATAAGATCCCCCTGCTTCCGGCAGGGTTCATGATCTGTCCCTTGGGTAGGTGCATGGCTGGCTGTCCCTCAGGGATAGCGCTATGAGATCCCCTGCTTCCGGCAGGGTTCATGATCTGTCCCTTGGGTAGGTGCATGGCTGGCAGTCCCCCAGGGTGGGCATGCTCCCGACAATGGTCGTTGATCTGGCCCTGAGGTAATTGCATGGCTGGCTGTCCCCCAGGGTTGGCATGCTCCCGACAATGGTCGTTGATCTGTCCCTTGGGTAGGTGCATGGCTGGCTGTCCCCCAGGGTGGGCATGCTCCCGACAATGGTCGCTGATCTGGTCCTGAGTTAGGTGCATGGCTGGCTGTCCCCCAGGGTGGGCATGCTCCCTACAATGGTCGTTGATCTGGCCCTGAGGTAGGTGCATGGCTGGCTGGCCCACAGGGTGGGCATGCTCCCAGCAGGGTTCATGATCTGGCCCTGAGGTAGGTGCATGGCTGGCCATCCTCAGGAGGTAGGTCTGCGAGATGGCTCTGTTCCAGGCATGTTTCATTAATCTGTCCCTGTGATAGGTGCATGTCTTGCCGTCCCCAGGGGGTAGCTCTGTGGGATGGCTCCACTCCCAGGAAGGTTTGTTAATTTGTCCTTTGGCAAGGTACTTAGCTAGCTGTCCCCAGAGGTAGGCGTACGAGATGGCCCTGTTGCCGGAGGGCCTTGTTGATCTTTCCCTGGCAGTTACTTGGAGAAGGCCTGCTCCTGAGGAGGCTTCATTGGTCTATCTCTGGGGTAGGTGCATGGCTGGCCGTCACAAGGGGTAGATCTAAAAGATGACCCTGCTCTTGTTGGAGGGTTTGTTGATCTGCCCCTGGGGGAAGGCTGGCTGGTCGTTCATAGGGGTCGATCTACGAAATAGCCCTGCTCCTAGGAGGGATAATGGATCCCTCCCTGGAGGAGGTGCACAGAAGGCCATCCACTGGGTTAGATCATTGAAATGGTCCTGTTGCTGAGAACTGTTCGCAGCTCGGTCTGCAGACTTAAGTTTCTCACCTTTCCATGTTATTTCTTTAGTGCAGAGTTACTCAGTGAATGCCTTTTGAGTGCTTTCCTATAGTGTGATTTACTTTTTAGGGAAAGGCCTCTAAGAGCGAATTATCTCAATTATCTAACTAATATTCTCAGCATCTCATTGTTTCTTCTCCTCCCCCTTCCTTTATTGCAGTCCTGGTTGGCAAATGTTGATGGACAAAGAATTAACCGTGGTGATACCATTGTGAGGTATAACAACCAGCCGGAGCGCCCGGTCAGCGTGAACAATAATGATAGCTCCCAGGAGAAGGACAGGTAATGTCTTGTAATCACTCTGGCTACACTGCCCGTATCTACTCCCTCAAGCCTTACGTCTGCTTCCTCACTCCTCTGCGTACCCTCCTCTCGTCCCTCTCTTCCTTTCTGTAGCTTTCGCTCACTTACTCCAAGTCCTTTTGAGTTAGGCTCCTTTTACACACACTCGCCTGACTGTACTAGCGTAAAGGTGGAGCCCTCCTAGTCAGACCCTCTGAGTCACTGAGGTAGGTGCACCAAGACTGCTTTCCAAGTAGCACGAAACAATTGAAGCTTTCACGTTCAACCAAGTCTATCCACACCTTGCCAGAACTGCGAGAGCCGGCATTATTTCAACCAAACCTCCCTCTCGGAACTGTGAAAACAGGCAGTAGTCAGACCAAACTTTTCCTCGGGACTGAGATAGCAGGCAACGGTCAGACCAAACCTTCCCTTGGGACTGAGATAGCAGGCAGCGGTCAGACCAAACCTTCCCTTGGGACTGAGATAGCAGGCAGCGGTCAGACGAAACCTTTCCTCGCGACTGTGAAAACAGGCAGCGGTCAGACGAAACCTTTCCTCGGGACTGAGATAGCAGACAGCAGTCAGACCAAACCTTCCCTTGGCCTGTGATAGCAGGCAGCAGTCAGACCAAACCTTCCCTTGGACTGTGATAGCAGGCAGCTGTCAGATTAAACCTTCCCTTGGCCTGTGATAGCAGGCAGCAGTCAGACCAAACCTTCCCTTGGCCTGTGATAGCAGGCAGCAGTCAGACCAAACCTTCCCTTGGCCTGTGATAGCAGGCAGCTGTCAGATCAAACCTCCCCTTGCGACTGTGATAGCAGGCAGCTGTCAGGTCGAACCTCCCCTTGGACTGTGATAGCAGGCAGCGGTCAGATCAAACCTCCCCTTGGACTGTGATAGCAGGCAGCAGGCAGCAGTCAGACCAATCCTTCCCTTGGACTGAGATAGCAGGCAGCAGGCAGCAGTCAGACCAATCCTTCCCTTGGACTGAGATAGCAGGCAGCTGTCAGACCAAACCTTCCCTTGGACTGTGATAGCAGGCAGCTGTCAGATCAAACCTCCCCTTGGACTGTGATAGCAGGCAGCAGTCAGTCCAAACCTTCCCTTGGCCTGTGATAGCAGGCAACGGTCAGACCAAACCTTCCCTTGGTCTGTGATAGCATGCAGCAGTCAGACCAAACCTTCCCTTGGCCTGTGATAGCAGGCAGCAGTCAGACAAAACCTTCCCTTGGACTGTGATAGCAGGCAGCAGGCAGCAGTCAGACCAATCCTTCCTTTGGACTGAGATAGCAGGCAGCTGTCAGACCAAACCTTCCCTTGGCCTGTGATAGCAGGCAGCTGTCAGACCAAACCTTCCCTTGGCCTGTGATAGCAGGCAGCTGTCAGACCAAACCTTCCCTTGGCCTGTGATAGCAGGCAGCTGTCAGATCAAACCTTCCCTTGGACTGTGATAGCAGGCAGCTGTCAGACCAAACCTTCCCTTGGACTGTGATAGCAGCCAGCAGTCGGACCAGTCCTTCCCTTGGCCTGTGATAGCAGCTATTGCTTCAACCAAACCTCCCCCTGGGACTGTGATAACCGCATCAACAATGCCCGGCCCTGCGTCTGTTGTGGAGACTATCCAAACAACCTCTAGTGAGGGTTTATCTGTAGGTTTTCCCTTCACTTCGACCAGCCTCTCTCACTTGTAGCTGTGGAAGAACGGTCTGGTTGCGCTCTTAGGAGGGGAGATGGGGAAAGTACACCATACACACACATCAGCGCAGTACATTACTGAAAATACCAGATGATCCAGAAGAACATGGTACCTGGTGTTGCTGGATCTGCTCTTCTGTCCTTCGTGGGACATACCTCAGTGACGGTCTCTTATCACAGACCTGCCAGAGGAGTCCCTGTACTGGTGACCGGCCACTGAGACCTTATGCTCAGTGTAACGCCCGTTTTTTGTACAGCCCTCTATTGATGGATCTGCAGCCATTGACCTTAATTGGGGACGAGCACACCTAACAAAGGGAAGCAAACCTTCTCTTAAAATTAGGTAACGTGGACAGTGTTAGAAGGCTTAACTCTAAGCTAGGGTGGAAGCAGGCCGACACAAAGGTACAATTAGTCCACACCAATCTCTAGAAAATACACCACAGCGATCTTCTGAAAAAATATATCTTTTACTGATGTTACACATATAGGTCAAAAAATTTAAACAATTGCTATATTGCAACAACACATAAACTGTGAGTGAAGTCCAGATCATGGCTTTAAAAATCAAAGGTATGTCCACAAATTCTACTTTTTATTCCAGGACCAACTGAACCACTTGAAGGTTACAGGAGAAAATGCCCAGGGACATGCAAGTACCACCAGAGTCACTGCAGGAGAGTTCCAGTACCCCCCAGCATTGCTCGAGGAGAGTTCCAGTACCCCCCAGCGTCGCTCGAGGAGAGTTCCAGTACCCCCCAGCGTCGCTCGGAGAGTTCCAGTACCCCCCAGTGTCACTTCAGGGAGAGTTCCAGTACCCCACCCCCAGAGCCACTCCAGGAGAGTTCCAGTACCCCCCCCCAGAGCCATTCCAAGAGAGTTCCAGTACCCCCAGAGCCACTGCATGAGAGTTCCAGTACCCGCAGAGCCCCTGCATGAGCGTTCCAGTACTCCCGGAGCCCCTACAGGAGACTTCCAGTATCCCCAGAGCCACTCCAGGAGACTTCCAGGACAGGCAGAAAGGTCAGTCGGAATCGATGGAGAAAAAGTCAATGGGCCAAATGCTTTAACCTGCTGAGAAATACTCACCTGTGTGGTAGAGAAAACAGCCCCAGGGACTAGCACAGGCGTCCCGAATGTAGAGATCCAGAGATCGGTAAATGAACCAGCAGTCCTCTCGGTGGACCGCTGGTGTAGCTTAATGTGAAATGCTCTTGAGACTCGCCTATAAAATAAATATCAACCGCAGACCAGACGGATCTCTCAGGGGGGAGTATCTTAAAATATTTGCCCAACCCCAGGAGTAAGGGATCACAGCAGCGGTTTCAGGCAATAATGGCTCCAAAACGGAGAAACAACCCAGGTAAGTACAGAGTTTCTTTTCCAGGTGCGGTTTACAGGATCTGCTGCCCAGAGTTTCGCACCCTGAGGCACAGATATGATATGAGATGATAATGTATTTCTATCGCGCTCGTACACAGGTGTTTCAGAGCGCGACAAGGCAAGGGAGGGGAACAAGGGAGAACAAAACAATGATCTTACTAGGCCCAGTGACATTGAGATCGTGCAAGTGCATGGGAGAGGGGGAGGGGAAAAGTGCATGGAGGGGGGAGAAGTGGAAAGTGCAGAGCAGAGGAGAACAGATAAATAATAATAAATACAAATAAATAATAAAGGCGGTAAACAGTGGAAGTGCAGCCAGCAAGTGGCAAGTGCTGGGTTTAAGGCAGCAGACAGGTTAGGTCTCATAATTGCAGAAAGAAAAAGTGGGTGGGAGGGAGGGACTGTATGGGGACAAATACAGACCCCAGTGCAAGGGGTTGCGATGAGGCAGTGCAGGAGGGTGGCAGGGTGAGCAGGTACCTGGGCCAGAGGACAGAGGGTGGCCAGGTGCATGGTGTCAAGAGAGAAACAGACCAGGGGAGAAGGGGGGGGGTTAAGGCAGAAGCAACAAGGAAGGTCTTGAGGTGCTTCTGGAACCCGAGATGGTTTTCCTCAAGTTTCAGAGTGGCAGGGAGGCTGTTCTAAAGGGAGGGCCCAGCCGAACACAGAGATCTAACCCCAGCTCTTTTCTTTTTAAAACGACTGACCCTGAGGGAGTTAGAAGGAGAGGAGCGATGAGCTCAAGAGGGGAGAGGTATTTGCGGAGGGATAGTTGAAGGTATTTTAGACCCAGGCCCCAGAAAGCCTTCTGGACAATGCAGAGGGTTTTGAATTTAATCATTGCATCCACTGGGAGCCAATGGAGAGATTTCGGAGCTGGAGAGATACGATTCCCAGGGCTTGAGGCCAAGGACAAGTCTTGCAGTCTTGTTCTGGATTAGTTGTAAAGGGCGGAGAATAGAGGCAGGAAGATTTAGAAAGAGGCTGTTACAATAGTCCAAGCTAGAGAGAACCAGAGCTTGGGAGACAGTGAGCTTCTGGGGGAAGGAGAGGAAAGGCAGAGTACCTCTGAGGGAAGTGCAGTAGGAAATGTGACTTTTTAGTGACCTCAGAGTTGTGGGCGGAGAAGGAAAGTGTGGAGTCAAAGATGACCCCGAGGTTCTTAGCCTCGCAGGTGGGGGTAGGAGGAGAGCCAAGAGAGGCCAGCCAGAGAGTGAGGGGAAAGGATGATGAAGGTGTACCGATAAGGAGGATCTCTGACTTTCTGGCATTCAGACAAAGATCATTGGTGGTGCACCAATCTTGAATGGCAGTTAGGCAATCAGAGATGAGAGGAGAGGAGGTCGCCGAGGGTAGCCTGAAAATGAGTTGTCGTCAGCGTAGCACTGGAAATTTGAGCAGAAAATGGCAATGAAGTGGGCGAGAGTTGCCAGGTATTGGTTGAAAAGCCAGGGCGAGAGGTTAGACCCCTGTGGAACACCACTGGTAGAGAGCAAGATAGACGATAGGAAGGACCCAAGTTGGACCTTGTAGGGTTGGTCAGAGAGGAAAGAGGTCAGCCAGGCCAGAGCCTGATCGGTGATACCCAGGTTATCACGGAGACGGTTGAGCAGGGTGAAATGGCTGGCTGTGTCGAAGACAGAAGAGAGATAGAGTAGAATGCAGACAAAGGGAATGTTCGAGTCAAGGTTGGCCCTCATGACCCAGTGAAGGAACGAAGGACCTTCTCCCGATGTCCACCTTCATGCCTGAAGTGAAGAAATGCATGAGGAAGACACTGAGAAGGCGAGGGATCCCTGTGGAGATGGCGCCCAGCAGCTCAGTGGACAAAGACCACTAGGCAGAAAACCATGCCAGGATGGTGACAATGGCTGCAGGCACCCTCTGACATATGGAGCAGCATATCTGGAGGTCTTCTGGGGTTCCAACCCCCTTCTAGGCATCAACAGCGACCCATAGCCAAGCAGAAGATCCCGACGGCAAATGGCCCAGAAAACAGTTGCAGCATGACAGGCTTGATTAAACAAAGGAGGAGAGGCAGCAGGAGATTTCAGGAAGCTCGGATTAAGCCTCCAGAGGCAAAAAAACAAAACCCGAACGACTATGCCCAGTCTCTAAGACAAGGTAAGGGCTAAAAATGGCAAGAATGTAGCAGAACAGAGCAGCAAGACGGGGAAACGGGTGCCAGGCAGGGCCTTTATTCCATTGACCCAAAGGCCAGCCCACCCACCACTGGTGAAAAATGGTCAGATGACCTACAATACTGTTACTGTTTGGTCATTTGAACTGCCTCTCGGCGCCTAGACCACTCCTGCAGGATGAGCCCTGGGACTTACAATAGCCTAAAGTTTAAACCAATATGGAGGCTGTCATGTGGTCAGAACTTCCACCTTAAGGCCACTTCATGGTTTCCATGAATAAAGATCCTTAAAATATGAAAGGTCCGAGAGCAGGATTAATAAAAGCAATTTGGTTCTCCAATAGCTACGAAAAAGGTACATTGGGCTACCAATACAGTAAAACGGCTTGCACCACTGGAACAGCTGCCACCAACCTACTATCTAAAACCAATATAGGGGGATTTAATCAACATAGACCAAAAATAGGGTACCCGTGGTGTCTTGGGGGCGACCAAATAGCAAAAGGGTTGCAATGGCAGGAGGACTTCTTGAGAAGCAAGAGTATGTCATGGATACAATAAATAAAGGGAGCCCTAAAATCCCCCAAAATGGGAATTGAATCTTAAGACGTGGCTGTCGAGATATGACGATCTTCCACCAAGTCAACGCATGCTTGTTGTTGGAAGAAGTTTAACGTTTTATTCCATGATAAGTCTTTAGACCAGTGAAGATTCCTGCAACAGTGGGTAATAGATTTGCTTTTTTCATTGCTCAAAGTCTTGTTTAAATGCGGCCAGAAAAGGGCTATTTGGTGTCTTTGTTCTTATTGAAAAGCACTTGAGGCCGGGCCTTATTTTTCTGGTTCTAAATAGTTTGTGGGCCTTCTTGGGACTTTAATGTGGCCCTCACATGGAGCCCTAACTGACAGACCACGCGGACCAGGGAGTGCAAGGACTCGGCGAAGAGGAACACCCTCCTCAAGGGGCCCATGGAGGCGATGGTTGCTGAACACCAGGATGTGCCAGGGGGTGACCACTAACCAACGCTACTAAAAACCTCATCCTTATGCATACACCTCTCAAACTCTAAACCAAACATAACCATACCCTCTACAGCACAACAAACCGCACCACACATAGCCTCGCACAACAGCGCACAATGACTACCAACCGAAAACTCACACCTACACTCAGTGAAAGGTGTAAACCAAACAGAAGCTGCCAACATCACCTCACAGCTCTCTTGCCCTATATCCCGCTCAGTCCTACGAACCTACCCCCTCCCTTACCCTTTTGCTTTACAGGCCAGAGCGCCAGGAGACCATTCAGGTGGTGAGAGTGCGTGGTATAAATATCCTTTAACATAACATCCCTCTGAACCTTTAACCTCTGCCCCGCTCTTTCTCCTCCTTCCTGGATGGGGAGCAGTCTGTAAGCTCACGCCTCCTCTCTTCTGCTCTTGCCACAGTACTGATGCTTCCCACTCAGACGACAGCCAAGATCCATCGAACCAACCCATCTACACAGAGTTTGAGGAAGACTTCGAGGATGATGCCCCGTCCCCCATCGGGATGTGCACTGCGGCCTATCCCTTTGATGGTATTTATTTTAGACGTTTGTATTTTATTGCATTAAACAGCCACAAGGCCACAGTGAATGCTGAATGGTAATGGCCGTACTGCAAGGTGCAGATGAATGCTTGTCTGTGGCAGGGGGTCCTCTTGGCTTGCTTGTGGTTGGCTGCTGCAGATTTTGGTCCATGGTCTGTGGAGGGATACCCAGTGTCCACTGGTTGGGTATTTGGTTCCTTTAATTTTGTGTTGATGCTTACTAGCGACAGGACCCCATTAGTGTGGACTTGTTAAGTGGTCTAACTGGTACCAATGAAGTGGGGGCGGGGGGCATATACTCAGTGTTTATTACTGCCAAATTAAGTTACTTTCACAGGTAGGACACACTAGCTGCAAGGACTACCATATCAGACTCCAAGTCCCCTCATGAGTCTACCACAAAGTTATTCAAAAGACAAACTTATCCAATAGTCCATATTTAACTTCCTCCTTGGACATTTTCCCAACAAGTTTTAAATCAAAATATTTATTTCTTCAAGAGTTATTATTCTCTAACGGTGATTTATCACATTCCAACACGTGTTTTTTTACCTCAAAATCACGCTCGGCTGCTATTGGAGTCACGGAGAGTTTCGGAAGCGCTATTAAGAGCGCCATATAGGTAAAGGTGGGATGCACCAGTAAAATGAGGAAGATCACTGGTGGAGCGAACAGGCTCCTTACAGCTGAACTTTAGTTATTTTTTGACGTATCAAAACGTGACTCAGAGAGCGGATTTAATGGCCCTGTGAATTGAGGTCGAAGCGCGTGTCGAATTTGTGATAAATCACTGTTGGAGAATAATAACTCTTGAAGAAATAAATATTTTGATACAGATATTTTGGGAAAATGTCCAAGGAGGCAGTTAAATATTGACTATTGGATACACAAGTGGAATTGATGGACTATGCGCAGTGGATAGAACAATTAAGTTTGTCTTTTGAATAACTTGAAGTGGTCCCTCTGGATTTATATGGGTGGGTCGATGCCATGAGTGGGACTCCCTCAGAGGTGAGAGCCTTTCCAGCAGGCAGTGCTGTTAACAGTCAATGAATGGTCTGATCATGGTCTCCATTTCTACTTCTCAGGTTCCAGTGAGGGCACCATCGCCATGACGGAGGGTGAGGAGCTCAGCCTAATGGAGGAAGATAAAGGTGACGGCTGGACCCGCGTAAGAAAACTAAAGGGCGGCGAGGGCTATGTGCCAACCTCCTACCTGCGTATCAACCAGAACTAATGGAACGGCTTGGAACCCACCTATCAAGGGGAGAAGACCATTCAATTACTAGCTTCAAGAAAACACGAGAAGACAAGAGCTGGGCACAGACTCATGTGAATGGGACCCAACTACCCAGTTACTGACCTGGACAAGACAGGGTGTTACCCCTGTGCCCGTTACATGTAAAGGGGGAGAGGACCACTCAACTACTGCATAGGCAAGAAGGAAGATTGCCCGAGTGTGCATCACAGGCTTGTGTAAAGGCCCAGGCCAGCACACCAGTATGAAATGGATACTCCAGGGGATCTCACCAGTGTCCATCATATACTTTTGTTAAATGGGGGCAGACCCCAACGTATTTAAATGGCAATGAACATATATAACCACCCTGGGGGGACGTCCATGAACATGAATGACCACCCTGGGGGGACGTCCATGAACATGAATGACCACCCTGGGGGGACATCAGTGAACGACCACCCTGGGGGGACGTCCATGAGCATGTATGACCACCCCGGGGGGACGTCCATTAGCATGTATGACTATCCTGGGGGGACGTCCATGAACATGTATGAGCACCGTAGAGGGGTCATATCATGGTTGGTTTTCTGGGGGTAGTGTCTGCTGCTGTGCACGTCTTGTTCTGTTATGGGAGGTAAGGCTTCTCTTTTGTGAGGTCTCTTGCTTTGTTATGGGGTCATGGCCTTCAGCTTATCGGGGCTCATGGCCTTCTGCTGCCTCTTTGCATGCAGTCTTTGTTAAGGGCGTATACCTCTTCATGAATAGACTTTGTTATACTATAGGGGAATGTTTCTTTATTATGGGGTAAATCTCTCTGATGGGTGGGCACTAACTCGCTTATACAGTGGCAGCCGTGCCTCTGCTAAGGGGGAATGTCTTTTTTTTTGCACAGTCTTACTCTTCTGGGGAGTAATTTCACGTTTGCACTGTCTCTTGTTCTGTTATGGTGGTATCCTGTTATTGGGTGATGTCTCTTCGATACATAGTCGCTTGCTCTGTTATAGGGGTAAGGACTCTTTGATGCTTATGATGGCAATGTCTCTGCCGTTCGGTGTCTCTCACTTTGTTATATGAGATCAGTCGTGCCAGTTTATAGGTGTACTACTGCTGTTATGGGGTATTGTCACTGCGATGCACAGCGACTTGCTCTGTTATGCAGTAATGCCTCTTTGTTGCGCATTTTCCTGCTCCGTTATGGGGTAATTTTGTCTCTAATTTCGTCTTCTCTTTGCACAGTATCTTGCCCTTTTATCGTGCTATTATTTCTCTGTTGTAGGGTAATGGTCCATTACGGGGTAACCTTGGTCCATAAGTGCGCCATGCAGTAAACGCTCGGTCTGTTGTAGGGCTCGTCTCTTGGTTATGGTTGCCCTCTTGCTTTAATAGCCCTGCTTCTGAAACCTATTTCTGGGACGTGATCCGTGGGTTGCAAAAGGCAGGGCGCCAAACAGTGTCATATTCACCAATTGTGCCTTCTTGTTCATTCTGTAAATACCATTTTGTAACCGTGTTTTATATAAAGGTTTATATATTTGTCACCGTAAAGGCCTGGAATCTCTATAGGTGAGTTGGTGAGGGCGTGGCAGCTGAAGAGCGCGGATAGTGACTACTTCAGCAAGCTTTTTTTCAAAGCTAAGGCAGTGAATGCCAAGAGGTTGCAGCTTCAGCACTCCTCCACGCCACAAATTCCATTCCGCGCCTGCTCCCGGTTTCCTCACATATACATCAATGTTGAATCCCCATTCCTACATGTCTTGCCTGTTTTTCACTTCTGGATGCTTTTCACCACTTTCGTCCTCCCTATATTTGTCTCTTCTAATTCTTTGTTTCCACTCATTTTTCTTTTACTCTTCTCCTCATCTTCCACTCCCTCCTTTGCCCATTGTCCCCTACTGCTCTAATCCTTCCCTGGCCCATTGTCCCTGGCTGCTCCTCTCCCTCCTTTTCCCGTTATCCCCTGCTGCTCCTTTACCTCCTTGGCTGCTCTTCTCCTTCCTTGGCCCATTGTCCCTGTCTGCTCCTCTCCCTCCTTGGCCCATTGTCCCCCGATGCTCTTCTACCCCCTTGGCTCATTGTCCTGGCTGCTCCTCTACTTCCTTGTACCAATGTCCTTGGCTGGTCCTCAACCTCCTTGGCCCATTGTCCCCCGCTGCTCCTCTTCCCCCCCCTTGACCCATTGTCCTTGGCTGCTCCTCAACCTCCTTGGTCCATTGTCCTTGGCTGCTCCTCAACCTCCTTGGTCCATTGTCCTTGGCTGCTCCTCAACCTCCTTGGCCCATTGTCCTTGACTGCTCCTCAACCTCCTTGGCCCATTGTCCTTGGCTGCTCCTCAACCTCCTTGGCCCATTGTCCTTGGCTGCTCCTCAACCTCCTTGGCCCATTGTCCTTGGCTGCTCCTCAACCTCCTTGGCCCATTGTCCTTGGCTGATCCTCTCCCCCTTGGCTCATTGTCCTGGCTGCTCCTCTAACTCCTTGTCCCAATGTCCTTGGCTGTTCCTCAACCTCCTTGGCCCATTGTCCTTGGCTGATCCTCTCCCCCCCACCCCCCTAGGCCCATTGTACTTGGCTGCTCCTCAACCCCCTAGGCCCATTGTCCTTGGCTGATCCTCTTCCCCCCCTAGGCCCATTGTCCTTGACTGATCCTGCCCCCCCCCTAGGCCCATTGTCCTTGGCTGCCCCTTAACCTCCTTGGCCCATTGTCCTTGGCTGATCCTCTTCCCCCCCTTTGCTCATTGTCTTGGCTGATCCTCTCCCCCCTTGGCTCATTATCCTGGCTGCTCCTCTACCTCTTAAGCCCATTGTGGTTGGCTGCTCCTCTACCTCCTTTGCCCATTGTGCTTGTCTGCTCAACCTCCTTGGCCCATTGTCCTTGACTGCTCCTCAACCTCCTTGGCCCATTGTCCTTGGCTGCTCCTCAACCTCCTTGGCCCATTGTCCTGGCTGATCCTATCCCTCATTGGCCCATTGTCCCACTGCCCCAGTGAGTGCACATTCATCCTGCAGCCTAGTTAATTGGGCTGAATATATGTGGCGAAAGGAATGTGGGAAAGGGTGCATACAACCAAAGTGAGGAGCCAGTTAATGCAAATACGCCTATAGAGATTCTACTGTATATTTAATTTCTTTTTAAATAAATGAAATATTTTACCATTACACAGGTGTGTAGCTCCTCCTTTGCATTTCAACTATTGCCTTTTTGAAGGGGGTGAATAAAGAGGTTATGCACACAATATGTTAAATTCCTGGATGTCTTCATTAGACAGGGAGGACACGAGAGACGTATAGGGTCTACTTCAGCCAGATCTGAAATGCAAGATTCCTTTGGGTGGAACAGTTGTCATCTGCTCAGTCTGAAGTGGCACAATGAGACCAAGTCATTGCAGGATAAACCTTTTCACATGCTTTGGATAATATTGCCGTCTGGTGTTTGTCTAGCAATGGCATCTTGTTTTTCTCAAGGTAAGAAAGTGGGTGTCAACCATGGGTTTGTAAACCTGGCTGTGACATTAACATTAAGCCCACGCAGCCCCATTTTGAAAATCCAGAGCTCTGGGATGCTCGTGGTTTACCCATTAATCTGCCCTTGTGTGCTCAAACTCAACCCTTCTGTCCTGCACCATACTTCTGTAGCGATTTATCAAAAAAAGCATGTTAATGGCTGGCTAAGTAAATATGGAAATGAAGTGAGCTTTACTGATCTCTAGCGCCCCATCTGCTTCACTAGGTCCCTTCCTTCATTTTTGGGAAGGAACATGTGCTGTGCTTAATTGTTGCACCACCTGGTTACAAAAAGGGAGACCACAGGAGCTCATTGGTACTACTGATACCCGCTTGCGCAGCCGAGAAGCATCACAGAAGCAGCCATTTTAAGGTAAGGCAGGCTCACCATTTCGCAGTGGCAATGTCGGCCGCCGGACCAGCACCTCCTGAAACTCTTCAATAGCCCCTTGCCTCAGTTGGAACGCATGGCAGTGACAATAGGATTGATACTGGTGTGTTTGTACTGCTGGGTACCTAGAACTCCTCCTACACCCCACTGTGATTGGCCAAAGGCGTGTCTTTCATATGGCGCAAAGAGTCTTGATTCTATTAAAGACATGTGAGTCGAGCATTATGCTACCCTTTTTTATTTTTTTTAATTTTTTTTTAAACTCTTCACCCGCTTGCAATACAACCTACATTTATAAACTTAGAAGACGCTCTGGTGTTGAAAGTGGCCGTTTCAGGTATTTCAGAGAGTTAAGGACCTACGGTGTGGCTTGACAATAATACACGTTGCAAGGCCCTTTCTTCAAGCCTCGTCGGAGTTGCAGTTCCAGGAGGACCAGCCACATAGCTGCGAGGGAGCCGCGGAGAAGCGGGGGGCGCTCGGCCTCCCACGAAGTCAGAGCCGGCACTCCCGCTAGCAAACCCACACAATCTGCGGGCTGTGGCAAGGTTGCATGTGCTGGCTGCACACTGTGGGTAAGCATTACTTCTTGAAAGTAAATGTATTAAGGTCAAGTTAATTTAGATTGTGCGATCAGTCATTCTGCCAGCGACATTGCAATCTATACCAGTCGCACTGTTATTTACAGTATATTGTTTTTTATTTAAATTGAGTTAATTGCATTGTAATTTTTACAATATTTACAAAAACACAAACCCTCCTTCAAAGATGACTGATTTTACAGTATTATAGTTCTACAGTAAACGCACTGCCAAGGCTCATTTTGAGCTTGTTTACCTGTATGCTTATTTAAGAACCTATAAAACAGACAAATCAGGGTTGCAGTTAGGGGGGAACTGAGAAGAGAATTACATACGATTTTTCCAGCTTTCGGGCAGCGGGAACGGCCTGTTCTTGCAGGGACAGACTACTGTTCTGCAGAGAAGAGGATCTGGCAACCCATAGTCCCAACCTGAGCTCTAACACGGTGTGGTGTTAAAGCAGTGCCCTATTCCATACTGTTTGCTCATCTTGCCCATCTTGAATTTACCCCTGCCCTTCCACACCCCCCCTGTGGTGTAAACCACCATGGTTGCCTCAACAGACCCATTAACAAGGCATCGAGCTAAGACGCTCTCGATTGCTGGTCTCCCACCTCAGTCTGACACTTTATTGTTACCAGACCCCCGTCCTCTTGCAAACAAAAGGAAATGCAACTGGACTACGAGGAAAGAGCCGCATGCTCTTACTTTGGGGAGTTGCCCTTTGTCCGCCGCTAATTTTACATCTGCTGAAGCACCCACTGTACATTTGGAGGGAAGTGTGCACTTACCCTCAAATGAGCACCCTCAGTTGAACTCCCTCCATTGTCTGTTGCAGGCAGAAGAACCCACAGTTGATGTCGCAGCCGAACAACGTGACTGAAAGAGCGTTGCTCCAGCTATCCGATCTCACTGTTGAAAAAGCCATGCTCCCTGCAACAGTCGAGCCAGAATTGGGACATAGAATGCATGACGATTCTCAAGGCTAAGGAAAAGTGAACATATGTTGAAAGAGAACGATCACATACAAAGTGATTCCACTTTTGGTCCAACCCCTCTATTGTCTCAGAAAGATAGAGCAATTCTGGCAAAACAAATGTGGAGGAGAAAATATAACCAAGCTTCTATGACTAAAGATAGCCCGCAAAGTACGCCATTGAAACCTTACTCGCGTGCAGCACGTCTCTCCCTTGATATTAGAGATTGAGCTATTGCTGTCTAATCACAAAAACAAAATGACGTTTTTGGCACTGTGGACACTACACATTCAAGGGAAGAGGTTACAACACCAATGCATCCAATTTCCAAGTTCTCTACAGAACCTAGCCCTATTCCACAAAAACTGGCAACTTGCAAAACATTTTCGACAAAAATGGAAAAAGTAATTTCGGATGCAAGGGTCCCACAAGAGGACAAGGAAAAGATCTACCAAAATATACCAGCAAATATATTCCAGTGTACACCGATAGAAACAATTCAACAGGAAGTAATACCAACAACAATGATGGACTTACAGAACCTACTAATGGCAGTTTCAAGCCAAGCATTAGTAAAGTTCCTTAAACTACAGGAATCAATAACGAACACCATGAAAGATCAGGCAACCCTGCAGGCCCTAATTCATTCCAAACAAATACATCTTGAGACCTTTTATAAATAAATTCAAAGTGGTTTGGATATAGAAGCTGAAGCCGCAATCCAATGGCAAACTCGACTATTTGACGTAGCCAGGAACGATCGGGCAGACAAACCACAGCTGACAGCAGCAATGATAAAGACGCTTGCTTCTACTCGGCGTCAAAAAGAAAATACTCAAAGTCAGAGTGATGGAATAAATGGATTGCAGGTAATTTCTAAACCAGGAAAGATTCAGACCTATCAACAACCACTTACGAGGGGAAGTAATCTTAATGAAGGCACCAATATTAAGACTGTCCCGCAGTTGGTGACTGGAATACATTCAACTGACCATAAACAGCTACAGGAGAACCACATAGATACTCCACAACTTGAGACAATTCCAAAGCCTATGCGGCCTCCAATGGAAGATCTACTGCAACAGAAGCCCTCTCCTCAAGTTTTGCCAGCTTTTCCTATTTTTTTGCAGAACAAACAAGATGTTATACATATCACAGAGAAAAATCTGACTAGACAACTACAACCGAATAAACATCCGGCCAAGAAACCATATACAAAGAGAAACGGCTCCAGGGCATTTTTGAGAAAAGTAACATCCCCTGCCTTATCAAAAGTGACCCTCCAAAAAACAAAGGGAAGTGGTTGTTCCTTCAAACAAATAAAAAGACAGAGAACCCCGATTGTGACAAAGCACACTGCTGTAGCCAAGGATAAATCTATCCCTCACACAACAGAGGAACAGCGCCAGAAGGATCTATCCATATCGACCTAGATCAGATGTTGATACATGATGTCAGTACAATTGAAGATGATCCTTTGCTGATTATTCTTGATGAGTACGAAAAAGGTTACACTATACACACGGAAGTAATGGAACTCACATTTGAAGATATCTCTGTCATCGACTTTGACTCAATCTATAAAGATCGGTCAACTAGAATTGATCTAATATCGGAGACAGATGATTCAAATGATCACACAGAGCGAGCACATGATCAAACAAGAAATCCTCGAGCCAGAACAAATTTGCTTTCTTCTTGCAATGCATGCTTAAAACTACCTACATTCATTGATCCACGTCGCTCTGATGCTACTCATACAATAACCATAGAGAGACTCAGAACAATAAACAATGGTCTCATACTAAATAGAACAAATAGTTTGTCTGCTACATGCAATCCCGCAACTCCAAAGCCTCACGTCAGAGTTTACACACAACAAAATTATGGACATGGGGTCGATGGAATTCAACTCCAAGCAAATAATGGACAAGGTGTTGGATAAACCTCGCCAATTGCGAAAACTAGGATTTTACTGCTCGAGAACACAAAATAAAACCCTACATGAGAAGTGTGATCAGAAACACCTGAAACAAGAACGGAGTAACGGGTTTACCGAAACCAATCCTACATCTCACTTCCCGAGTAAAATGGGAGCAGAGTCACCTGCAAACAACCGCCAATACCCACGGATTAACAGAAGTAGCTCTGAAAAGATATTCGAAAGATCAAGTAAAACTAAACATTTTATATGGAGAGATCAACCAAAAGTTAACTCATCGAATCGAGCTTATAAGAACTATCAATAACGACCAACAAAAAAGGAGACTCTGTTAATAGGACTTTGTTCCTGGAACTCAAGAGGCTCTGCACATCTGTTTCAAACGGAAAATAATGATCTTGCAAACTATCAAATCATTTGCCTGCAAGAGACATGGATCTACGAACAACCGCTCTGTGACGGCTACATGTCTTCTATGAATCCAGCGATTCATTGGGCAAAAGGACGTTCGTCTGCCGGTCTTCTAACTTTGATTAGAATAGACTCAGGTCTCCAGTTTTTGGAAACAAATTTTAACTCGTGGGCTCAATTCACCATTGTAGAATATCCAACTCAAATTAACATGCTGGGAGGGAATCCACAAACAAGATTGCCTGGTCAACAACTGGGTGTTATGAACCTATACTGGAATCCAGTAGCCATCAATGATGAGTGTTTTATAGATTCGTTTTTTTCCTCTTTGGACGTACCAAAGATAACATTTCCTGACATCGAATACATTGTTTGTGGCAATCAAAATATTAATCTATTTGCCCCTAATGGAGACACAATTCCTGTTGATAAATTGTCAACAAGAGCCAAACGATGGTCGAAAGAACTGGTCAGAAGAAATCTGGTCCTCTGTGAAGGATATGATATTGGAAACAGAACGTCTAAACCGACGTGGACTAGAGGATCTTCGTAGGGCACTTTGGATTATATTTACACTTCAATTAAATTAAAAGAAAGACTGCTTGCGACAGATAAGATCCAGTCGTTAAACAGTAATCATCATAAAATTACCATCACCTGGAGCTCCACTCGTTATTCTCAAGATAAACTTAATCTTCTGCCGCTTGAGTTGAACAATGGCACAAATAGATTACGTCGAAGCGACAATCAATTGACAGATTTACCTGATACTTTGCTCAATACATCTCTTGGAGGACTAGCAACAATGGACTACGAATGGCTGCTGGTTCCCTTCAACCTTACCAACTCCCAGATAAAACTCCAAAGAAAAGACCACAACCACAGCTACAACCTTCAAATCGCAACGATAAAAAGGAACTTTGAAAGCAACTGAAAGTTATTGCCAAATCGGGAAGAGAAGATAAAGTCAAGCTAGCTAAATTAGCAAAGCAACATTATAGAAACTGGTTAAAAACAACAAAGTCGATGATGAACCAACTTGATGCTGAGATTATACTTGAAGCATTGAAAAATCAAAACTCAAAAAATCTTTGGAATTTATTATAGCTGAATTCACACCAGCAAGAGCGCCTTCTTGTAGACGTTCCGGAAGCAGGGTGGATAGAATATTTTACACAGCTTTACAAGAAAAAGGATGGACCAGTAAAATTCACTGTGAAAAATCCAAAACAAAATGCAATCTTAACTGGGATTTGGAAGAAGTCATTACAATTTCAATTTATTATTCATGTGTTACAGTTTATAAATAAACTTTTCACATGATTACATATTATAAATACATAAACCAATAGCAAGAAAAAGATAAGAAATCGAATTATATATTCATAATTAATATACAAAGAACTTACTAAAAACCATAAAGAAGTCATTACTCATATTAAAAATCGGAATGCATCCCGGGCCCCCGGACCCGATGGTGTAAGTAATGCCTTGCTCAAACGAAAAACCCTGAAATATGGGCAAACCTCTGGATCCAGATATTTGAACTGATCTCAGAGCATAACATGATTCCCCAGACATGGAAATCCGCTATCCTCATTCCAATTTACAAACATGGAGACATGAAACTTGCAGCCAACTATCGCCCTATAGAGCTGCTTGATCCCTTACGAAAAATCTTTGCAGCCCTCCTCTTGAAGAAATTAATAGATTGGGCTACAAAAACCATAGACAATACCCCAGACAAACGGGGTTCGTAAAAAACATTGGAACCAATATCAATGTATTGCTCTTAAACATCATAAAGCAAGAAGCAATAAAGAAAAAACAGCCAATTTATGCTGCTTTCATTGACCTCCAACTGGCCTTCGATGCAGTGAACAGAAACAAACTCTGGACAAAACTAGCCAAGTGGGACTGCCCAAAGGAGATACTTTAGCCAATTAAAGAATTGGACATGAATATGACAATCAGGATAGGATAATCACAGAAGGGAGCCTTATCCAAACAGATTCACACATGGAATGGGCTGAAGCAGGGTTGCCCCCTTGCGGCCATCCTTTTTAATCTGTATATAGCGTACAATCAACGGTTCATGACCGCAAATCCGCCAAAAGTGAATGTGACACCGCTCCCCTATATCGTGTACGCAGACTATGTAGTTTTACTAGACCAAACACAAACTGGTCTGTAGAAAAGCTTGAGAAACTTGGAAGTGTATGTGAAAAACAATGACTTGACGATCAACACGCAGAACTCAAAAATGATGACCCTAACTCAGACGCGCTGGGAACAGAAATGTTCCCAGCGCGTCTGCTCCCGAAAAGGAGAAATACGAAGGTGAGTGTGGTTGGGAGGGCGGGAAGGGGATTGTGTGCAGGGGAGGGGGGAGGAAAAAAACCTTACCTCAATCCCCGGCGGGGGACGATGGCAGCCTCCAGCTGTGTGGAGGCTCAGAGCGGGGATGGCTCAGGGGCTGCCACGCCCCCCCAGCTGGGAACAAATCAGTGGAATCCCGGCCGAGGGATTCACGGCCGGGTAAAGCCCCGGTGAGGGCCAATCGGAATGTTTGTTTCATCCTGGTTCACCCTCGCCGGGTACTAATTGGGCATATGGCTTAATCACTCTGAAGTCGTAAAGGATTGGGCGTCCCACCTAATCTCCAATGCCCTCTAACTGGCACGACAATGGCTCATGTTGCACAGTACATTTGGCAAATATTCAATGCTACCTACAGGCAGAAGGTTGTAGCCATTCTCTTGAATGGGAGTGAGACAATGTTAAATATGGATAAAAAAATCTGTCAGAAAATCAAAGGGATATTCTGGCAGGAAAAATTCTAGCGTTGCCTCAGGCATATCCGATGCCTCGGATACGTTAAATAGCTTTACAGTCGCTAGAATCCATAATAAGATGGAAACATTTAGATCTTTATAGAAAGACAGTCATAGATGACCATATCCTAGCAAGAGATTCTATGAAAACAATCAAACTCAATATGCGATTCAACATTAAATCTGTGGAAAAATGCTGCTATAAGGATACTGCAGAAGGATGACATATCTTTGGAGATGCTCAAATGCCGCCCACAATAGGCAAAAAAGCGCTTACAACAGAAAGATTGAATCCGGACAATAAAAAGCAAGGCAAAATATCAGCTTGCACTCAATTGCAAAATATAGACAAGGGCGATAAACCAACCTCCCCAATACCTAAAGATGTTTCCTTCACGTCACATCCGGGATACCTTCTTACGTCTACGACTTAACCTGTTGCCTACAGGGGAAATTTTGGTCAAGACAAACTGCTCCCTTCGAACTTGTCTTACTGTCGCTTTTGTCTCCAGCCTGATACAATCAAAACTTTATATCATATTGTAATGGAATGCACGGCATTAACCGAGAAAAGAACATTATTTCGACATATGTTTCCCCAAATAGGAACTGACTTTGATGCGACTGAAAGATGGGCAGAGATTTTGTTGGGAAACAACAAATCGCTAGTGTTCTTGATTGTACATTTCTGGAACAATATAATGCTCTAGTGCATTTACTTTTTTTTTTGTTTTCAAAACTTAATAGATCTGACTTAATTTATAAGAAGCAAACATGTAACTGAAAGCAATCAATTTCTTTTTTTATTTTTCTGTAACTTGGAAAAGTGTGATCTAAATGAAAGGTTTGTAACAAAGTATATCATTTTAATAAAAAATAAACTAAAAACAAAACATCTTACAAGTTTCCCTGAGGTTTTCTAGTTTTCATTCAAAATATCCTCACTGGGCCATCATGAAGCCCCTTCTCTACAGGAGCCCTATAGGCCCCGCCTCTTTCTAAGTCCTTCCTCTTTCTTTGGTGGTCTACAGCCTCATCCGCTCAATTTGCTGCCTAATCAGAATCCTTTAACCTGAAGATCAAAACTCTTTCAACTCCTGAGCTCTGAAACCGAACTGTGTAACTTCACAAGCTACGCAAGCCTGTCAGCTATCCTAAATAAACTGTCACGCGTTTGTTTTTGTTTTGCACCTGGAACCAATCAGAAGGAATAGTTGATTGCGGGTCAAAATGTGCAAAATTCATAACTATACTTTTGAACAATGTAACTGCACGTGAGGGATAATGCTCACCTCTGTTTCTTTAATAGACTCGAGACTCCCTTTGCTATTCTAGTCTGGGTGCAAACCTGGAGGCGAGCATTATGCTAGTGTATCACCACAGAACCCACCTCCTGTGATTGGAATAAAATAGAACTTCTTAAGTCTAATCACTAGACCAATCAGCTGTTTTAACAATCTCTTCCAGATTCACACCACAGAAAAAGCATTGGAAGGCATAACCCCAGCAGCGGAGCAACCCCTACTTTGGCCGATCTCCCCAAAATCTCTAGTGGGAAATATCTTCCTAATAGAAGCCTATCCGAATTCTTATGCAAACGCCTCTCTGAAAAGTAGTACTTGGGCCGCTGGTCCCGCCTCGAAAGACGCAAAGTTGCCAGTTTACGGTCTTTTTTTTTAGCAATATCCCTTTCGTGCTCTTTGTTGAAATCAAAAAGTCTGCGTTTCTTCAGAGGCAGACATTTCTCGCTGTGCCCAGTTTGACAACCCTGAGGGGTCTACCGGCACTGTTGTGTCCATGGCCCTCTCTTCCAGGTCCATGATCTTTGCTAGAGGACCTACTAGGTCCAGCAACTATGTGCCAGGATCTATCTAATCCCTTCTTAGGGACCCTCTGATTCTTATCCACAGAGGTGAGGAGTTTCGGGTCCAGGTACGGGGTCACTGCAACCTTGGCTGTCCCCTCCGGTCTGGGGCATTTCACTCATAGGCGCTGCCTTACCTCCTTGCCATCCGTACACAGCCTGGCGCTCATGTAAGCCACCACCCTAGGCGAGCGAGGCCATCCTGAGCACCTAGGGTATCTGATTAGGTCCCGGTCAAACTTGCCTTCATTCTCGGCAACCTCTGCTTGGGTTTTCTGCTTACAGTTGCCCATCTTTTCCTGATTTTTGTGTCCTTTGCTCGTCATCTGAGGACCGCCTCCTCAGACGCAGAGTTCAGTTTTATGATGGATACTCCATTTGTGCCGAAAGAACCCATGGCTCCTATAATGTTGTCCCCTGGGCTGAGGGGTCAAGAGGCTGGGCACAGTGCATGTTGAAAGCAATTCACCAGCTGGCCAACCGCGCTCTTCGCCTCAGCAAGGAGTGCCTTCTTATAGTACTAGTGGTCCATGAGAGGGGTCTGTGCGGCGTGCCTCTCCCAGACCAACATACTCCCCTTTACTCCATCTTTTGCGGGAGTGTAGAAGTCGAAGGTCTGCACCCCAGTTCTTCAGGGCTTTTCTGGGTGGGGCTAATTTCTTGGACTCGTGGAAGCTGAGGGAGGAGTGAAGCTCAGGGTAGTCCTATTCCCTTTCAAACTCCTCCTCCACTAGCTCTTGATCCTCCTGCTCGGACCATTCCATCTTTAACACTAGGAGCTAGTTATATACCAAGGAATAATGTCCATTTACTTCCCCTTTGCCCGCTGTACCTGCCAAGCGGGGTGCAGGGGAGCCGCTGGCTCTTTCCTGGGCAATGAACTGTTTATTCAGTTGGAGCCAGGAGCCGCACCTCAACTGTCTCGTAGCCACCTTCTAGCTACTCTCCCAAGCACTATAAATATCAAATGCCAAAGTTAGTACTATTGCTGTCAAATTGTCTCCCACTGTGACTGCTGTTCTCTCCAGGAATCATAAGGAAATGGCAGCGGTACACTGCGCATCCCTGTGGTTGTGGGTCAGGTGTATTTGTGCACCCCTTGTTCCCGCCGGCACCCCGAATCTCCTGGGAGGCCGTCACGATGCACGATCACTGCACGTCTCACGTCTGCTTCTGCCCCCCTATGTAGAAGGCGAGGCAAACAGGAGTACTGTGTCTCTTGCTCCCGGATCTGCCCGCGTCGAGCATATGTGAGAGCCTACCGGCACTGGGAGACTATCCTGTGCGCACCACACCCACACACTTTTATCACTATTTGGTATTAAGTTCAGTGTGCCTTCTGTTTCCTACCCTTAATTCTTATCTCATGTTTTCCCCAACTCTTGGCACTGGCATCTCGGTCAGCTGCTTGGCAAAACCAGTTCTCACCAATATACAGGGAGTGTTTCTTTCAAAACGAATCCGGCGAAAGCCCCCACATTACTAGCTCCTGCTTGAGCACCTCTCAAGTCCATTATGCAACCACACACCAACCCCATCTTTTACCAGGCGTCACCTGGTCTAGATTATGCCAGAACAATATAGCCTTTGCTAGAGAGAACTAATTTATAAAACATTCATAAGTCCCCCAGCCACCATCCCAAGTGTTCTTTGCTGTACTGTAGGGGTTTGTCTACCTGCATTTCCATCCTTCTTCCCCCGCCCCCCTTCCAACCGTCTTCCTCTCTATCACAGACTAAGGTCTTGCCACACCAGGGTGGGGTCACAATGCGCCAACCATCAGACTAGGTTTAGGTGCCGTAAGGCCACTATGGCGGTGAAGAAGATGTACTTTGATTTGTATTTTATTAATGTTTGTTCTTGTATGCTGCTGGAGAGTCTAATCAAGAAAGTGAAGCTTAATGCTCGCCTCCGGTCTTGCCATAGAATTGAACTCACCTGCAGCTCATCACCAGAGCCGGTTCTAGGATTGTCAAGGACCCATGCTGCGAAGGCCCCTATTTGGCAGATCTGTTGACATTACGGCAAATGAAAATACCGACAAATATGTCACAGGGCGTGACGCCAGTCCGCTAAGAAACAACTTGATATGCAGTATGTGAATCGTCTCGTTTATTGTTAAATTGGGGGACTACTCTATAGACTGTTCAACTGTGATTGAGGCTATTTTGAAAAATGTACGGTGAGCTAAATCACTCTAACGAGTCCCCAATTCTGCAGATAAAACGCAATGAGAGAAAATGGTTTCCCCCGAATCACACGCTCAGTCTGCATAATAGGCACTTTACAACATAATGTCTAGGCTCTAGTTGGTAAAAATGTGAGGCTTTCAAGAGATAAACAAATACCCTGTGTTTAGGACTGGCTGGAGCAAGCTTTGCTTTCTGGCATGGATCATGAAGGTGCCTATTCGAGAGGGGCCCAGTTGCCAGTCAATGGCTCTTTGGGGCCTGGCGCTTGTATTCTGCTGCAGGCTCTTCCACAGCGGCGGCCATTTTGTAGCAGCAGGTTGAGTTCTCCAAGCCAGGGAGACATTTCTGAAGGATGCTTTTAAACGCTACTCTCGTTTCCATATCACTCAGTGTATTGGTTTTTCATTTTTGGGGTGTTTTCTACATTTGTGTTTGTTTTCCAGTTGCTCCATGATTGAGAACAAGTTCAGCGTGATGAACACTTTCAGCACAGAGAAAGTCCTGAAAAGGAAAGCAGGGGGAGATGCTGCATTGCTGGGCTGTCTTGCATGCTCGTCCTCTTTTGGTTTCGGATATTTTTCTGTAACTTGAACGTTTTTTCATTTTGTACTGGTTTCAGTTTACTTTTTTTTTAATCTGGTTACTGGAGAATTCAAATAAAATATTCACTAAACAAACGGGTAATAAACCCTTTTACACGGAAATCCAAAGGACACATAAATATGGCCACTAGTGTTCTTATGTCTGTTCATTGCATTGTCCAATCGGGGAACAGACCAGCCCCTGCCACATATATTTATTTATTTTATTTATAAAGCATGCAAACAACCCAGAGCATCTAGGCGCTGTTAGAGAAATCAGATACTTGCAAACAGAAAAAAAACGATTCGCGGATAAAATAGAGGTATCGAGGAGGAAAGATGCAACCATTACTGTCATACAACCTACAAGGGGATGGGCCATGGATCGCCCAGCTACTAATGATCAATCTGTGGACTTTGAGCAAGCTGCCAGCAGGAAGCCTGGAGGTCCGGAGAGACCCCAAGCTGGAAGGCTTAGTATGTGTAGGGGCCCAGCGAGAAACCCTTACAGCAAGTGCTGGTGTGTGGTAAAGTCGGAGACACGTGCCAAGACTTACATTTGGCAAAGAGAGATTAGGTGGGACATTATTTGAGGAAAGGAACAGACATGTCTTATAAGAAAGATATTGAATTAAAACCAAAAAGAAATATAGTTGAAAGAAACAAGACAGTCATTGGGAGACGGAGTTGGTTGTGACTGAAGATATGGACTTGTTTTATTTTATGAGAAGTTCACTGAAGGTTCTAGATGGGGAATGTTTTGAATAGACGGGAACAGATCAGGTTGGAAAGAAAGAGGAGAAGAGGGAATATGATTTCAAGAGGGAGAGAGTAATGTGACGCAGCAAGAGGGAATACCACCTGGGGGAGAGGCACTAGGGATACTCTTAGGGAAGGCCCTATTCTCCAGCATGGGGTCTGGCATGGATTCACATGCTCAAGAATATTCCCAGTCGTCAGGCTGGGAAGTCTCGGTAAAGAAAAAATCAGTTTCAGTTTAATTTCTGAACTGTCTTTCTACTAGTAACCAATCACTGGTCTCTGGGTCATACTGCCCCCAGCCATTGACTGCCCTCTACCTAAGCCCCTCCTCTGGCAGCCATCTTCAGATGTTTACCGCACGTTCAAGTGTTGGGAGTCCTCATGCTATAGCTCTCGAGCTTTTACTGCGTTTTGCGTTTTTTTGAAGCGTTTACTCTTATATTTTCGGTCAATCGAGCCTCAAGCTACACCGCTTCTACTTCCGATCAATGGAGACCCGTTTCGGAATTTTTCTACGCCCCTCAAGGATGAATTTCCGTCGAGTTCTCACTTCTTGGAGGATTCCGGAAGATCTTCGAGGCCTACACCACGTAGTCATGGCCCAGGACAAAGGGAAAGAGGGGAGGGGGCACGGTAGTCATAATGGACACAGATACCACCTCTGAGGATGAGCTGCTGAGCGTCCAAAAGATCCTGGACAAGAAGTTCGAGGAAGTCAGGTCCTAAGTGAGGGATCCCGACGAGGCTGACGAAGAGAGCAACGGTGGGGCCGACGAGGAGCAATGGGCCGCGGAGGAAACGGAGGACCCCGCAGCCCAGCCGTCGCTCCTGTCTCAACCGATGCCCATGCCACAGGACAATTCAGGAGCAATCTTGATGGCTATACAGACCCTGTGCACTGAGTTAAGGACAAGGTTGCCCTTACCCCCAGCAGACGACCCAGCAGCGCCTAGACCTTCGGGGAGCCCACCGAACAAGCGGAGGTGAACCCATCCACCTCCATCCCCTCCACCGAGGGATGAGATGGCAACAGAGATGGCGACGATGGGGACGGACGACGATGGGACGGGCCTCCCATCACCCCCTGCCCGGCCCCCCCCTGACAAAATTGGCTCCTTCAACACCATGATCGCCAGGGCATCAGAGCTCTTCCAGCTCTGCCCAGAAGAACAGAAGAAGGAGGGGTTCCTCTACCAACGACAGGAGGCCAAGAGGAAGACTGTCCTCGCAGTCCTGTTACTGGACGACATCTGGGACGAGGGACTGGCACTGCTGAAGAACCCGTCCACGGCTCCTGCGAAGAGAGACCGGTACGAGAAGAAGTTCTGGGTCCCAGACTCCGCCCCTATGTGCCTCTGAGAAAAGCCGTCCCTGGATCCGCCAGGAAGAAATCGGCGGGGGCGACGGCATCAACTTCCACTTCCCCACCGGACGGCGAGGGGAAAAAACTGGACGCCGGGTCATCTCGTCGGCAGCGACGAACATCAAAGCGGGCAACGCCCTCGCGATCGTGGCACGCTACGACAGGGAGCTGTGGTTCAAGATTGCTCCCCTCCTGGACTTCTTCCACGATGACAAGAGGGCAGAAAGCCCTGAAAATCCTACAGGAAGGCGAGGGAGCTTCGTGGCCACTGTGATGGCGTGGTCCGGACATCGCCAACACCAGCTTTCGCCAGATGGGCAACAGCGTTTGCCGGCGCGGTTGGCTCAAAGCCACCGACTTCCGTTAGGACGTGCACACCAGGATACTGGACATGCTCTTCGACGGGAACAACCTGTTCGGCAAGGCAGTGGACGAGTCACTGCAGGCCATCAAGGCGGACACTGAGACGGCCCGTGCCTTGGGTTTTCTCCATCAACGACGGCCGTCCTTTCGGACCTCCGGAGGCAATTCTCAAGGTGCCTCCAAAGGATTCGGCGGCAGTTCTGCGTCATACCACCAGGCGGCCCGTTCCTCGTCGCAGGAAGCCTATAGAGGCCGCAACAAGGCCGGAGGATACCGTCGTCGCCAAGGAGGTCAAGGCGGCAAGGCCTCGGTGAAGCAATACTGAACCGGTCGTGACTTCGGGCCCCCACCCGAGCACCCCATTGGGGGGCCGACTGGTGAATTTTGTCAGTGTGTGGGAGTCCATCTCCACCAACCGTTGGGTGCTAGGAATTCCAAAGAAAGTGTCCCCGTTTACCACCCATGGCCAGGAAGGAAAACCACATGCCACAGCTGCTTCTGGAGGTACGAGCAATGCTAAAAAAGGGCGCGATAGAACTCGTCCCAAAGAGGCTCTGGGGCTCCGGAGTATACTCGCAGTATTTCCTCGTCTGAAAGAAGACCGGCGGTTGGCGACCTATCCTGGACCTTCGCCGCCTACACAAATACATCAAGTCCCAGAAGTTCTGGATGGTCACCCTTCAACACATGCTGGGACAGCTGGAGGAGGGCGACTTCCTGTCGTCGCTGGACTTGGAGGATGCCTACTTCCACATCCCCATACACATAGGACATCGAAAGTTCCTACGATTTGTAGTCCAAGTGCGACACTACTAGTTCACGGCCCTACCCTTCGGTTTGAAGTCGGCACCGTGGGTCTTCAAGTGCCTGGCACTGGTGGCCGCGTGGCTGCGCCTGCAGGGCATCCACGTATACCCCTACCTGGACGATTGGCTCATCCAAGCAAAGTCAAGAGAACTCGCCGTCGAGCACACAGCGAAGACCGTCCGGCTGCTCACGGATCTGGGATTCTCGATCAACTTCGTGAAATCCCACTTGGTACCGTCGCAAGACACCCTGTTCCTGGGAGCCAGACTTGACACAGTGGCGCGATTGGCTTCACCGTTGGAGGAAAGGACGAAGGCCATCCTGGGCAAGGTACAATGGCTGTTGACCATGGAAAGGGCAAGGTGAGGTCTATCAAGTCCCTACTCAGCATGATGTCATTGTGCATCTAACTCGTGCGCCTGTGCAGGTTGCGGATGCGGCCACTGCAGGAGTTTTTCGACACCCGTTGGATGCAAGCAGCGGGCAGCTTCGAGGATAAGATGTCCCTCAACGAGACGTTCTGCGAAACAATCCGGTGGTAGGGCAACCGTGCGCATCTAGCGGCGGGTATGGACTTCCAGACCCCGGCACATCAGGAGACAGTAACGACGGATACCTCCCTGGAAGGATGGGGAGTGCACACCAGAGATCTCCACGCAAGAGGCCTTTGACTCCCGGAGGAGAGGTCACTACATATCAATGTCCTGGAGCTCCGAGCCGTGTTCTGGGCCCCCAAGTCGTTCCTCCCGTCCCTCAAGGGCAAGGTGGTGAGGGTCTTCACCGACAACACCACCACAATGTTCTACATCCGGAAACAAGGGGGCACCAGATCCCCAGCCCTATCCAAGGAAGCGCAGAATCTGTGGCACTGGGCCGTTGCCCACGGGATATTCCTGGTACCCTTCCAAGTGGCAGGAATAAAGAACAGCTTCACCGACTCACTCAGCAGGGAGCTGCGCTCCTGCCACGAGTGGGAGCTTCGGCAGGATCAAGTGGATCTCCTGTTCCGACGATGGAGCAATCCCCAGATCCATCTATTTGCAATGGCGACGAACACCAAGTGCCGGAGGTTCGCCAGCAGGTTTTCCCAGCCGGGGAGCATGGGCGACACGTTCTCATTCCCCTGGGATGGCCTGTTCCTGTATGTGTTCCCGCCGTTGCCATTGCTGCTGCTCATCAGTCAACTCAGACGGTCCCGTTGCAGGATGATCCTCGTCGCACCGGCATGGGCAAGGCAGATCTGGTTCCCAGACATTCTGGACATGTCAGCGTCCCCACTGGTCAAACTACCGACGGACGCGGATCTTCTCGCCAGAGAAGGAGGCGCCATCATCCATCACGACCCGGGATCGCTGAACCTGCAGGCCTAGCTCCTGCAGCACTAGAGTTCGGAGGACACGATATCCCGGCGGACTGCAAGGAAGTGCTTGCAAAGGCCAGGGCGTCCTCGACTCTTAAGTGCTATGGACAGAAATGGAAGAGGTTCTCTGTCTGGTGATGTGCACAGAAGATTAACCCTCTGCGGATTACGGCCCCTCAAGTGCTGCCGTACTTGCTGTCGCTGGCCAAGGCGGGGCTGGCGCACGCCTCCATAAAAATCCATCTGGTGGCTATCTCCCGCTACACCAGAACTCTGGGGCGATCAGCTCTGTGGTCTCATCGACTGGTGAAGGAGTTCATGAAATGACTGTTCCGATCGTTCCTGCCGGTGAAGGCTCCAGCCCCGGCGTGGGAGCTCAACGTGGTGCTGACCAGGCTCATGGGGCCGCCATTCGAGCCACTGCATCCGGCACCGTTGAAGTTCCTATCATGGAAGACAGCGTTTCTTGTGGCCATCACCTCTGCACGACGGGTGGGAGAGATCCAGGCCCCCTCCTGTAAACCTCCATACCTGACATTCCACGAGACGAGGGTGGTGCTGAGGACGCACCCCTCCTTCATGCCCAAGGTGCCGTCGGACTTCCATCTCAACGAGCCCTTGGTGTTACCTGTTTTCTTCCCGTCGCCTTCGTCGCCGGCTGAGAGGACTTTGCACTCGCTGGATGTGGCTAGAGCGCTGAAGTTCTACGTGGACCGCGCGAAGAGTTTTCGGAAGACATCACAGCTGTTTGTGAACTTTGGACCTGTGAACCAAGGGAAGGCCCTCTCGAAGGCTTCCATTTCCAGATGGCTCTCCGGTTGCATCATGCACTGTCATTGGTTGGCAAACCGACCATTGTCCGGCCATCCGAGAGCCCATTCAACCAGAGTGATTGCTGCTATCACGGCATTCCTGTCTGGTGTGCCCCTGCTGGGCATCTGCACGGCTGCCACGTGGAGGTTGACACACACACACCTTCGTGAGATTCTACTGCGTCGACCTGGATTCCAGGGAGGAATCGAGTCGGCCAGGCAGTGCTGCGCAACCTGTTCGCTTGAAGGTGAGCCTGGTGAGGAGGGAACAGATGCTTAATGTTGAGTTGTTGAAATGCTTAATGTTGAGCCTTGGCACCTCCCGTGGTTGTGCATGTATGTACTGCTATTTATTCTTGTATTCATGAGCATGTGAATCCATGCCAGACCCCATGCTGGAGAAGGAAGAAGTTACTTACCTGTAACTGTTGTTCTCCAGCATGGGTCTGGCATGGATTCACATGCGAACCCTCCCTCCAACTCTTCTGCGGCTCTTGGTCCTACTGCCACTTTACGTGCTACCAAATCTGAAGATGGCTGCCAGAGGAGGGGCTTAGTTAGAGGGCAGTCATTGGCTGGGGGCAGTATGACCCAGAGACCAGTGATTGGTTACTAGTAGAAAGACAGTTCAGAAACGAAACTTAAACTGATTTTTTTCTTTACCGAGGATTCCCAGCCTGATGACGGGGAATATTCATGAGCATGTGAATCCATGCCAGTCCCATGCTGGAGAACAACAGTTACAGGTAAGTAACTTGTTCCATATAAGAAGGAGGGAATCTTACAACCAGAACACAAGCAGATATTGTTGGGAGAAAGAAGACAGACGATGAGAGCTTGGAGAGGGATATTGAAGTGATATAAGTAGAAACTAGAATAGTGAAATGCTAGAGAAATAATATCGAAGATATTGGAAGTGAAGGTAGCACCAAGGAGAAATGGAGCAAAGCCAATAGGAGAGGAGAGTTTTAAGGAAAAGGAGAGCAAGGACAGGAAGTTGGAAAAGAGTGGAGAGGTGGAAAACGGGAACTTGAGATATCGGAGAGAGTTGAAAGCCTTGATGGTGATCCATAAGAGCAAACCCACTATATAGACCATGTTGAACGAGGAGTAAGTATAAAGGTGTGATGCAGAAACGAGGCCGCACAACCACGCAGTGGGGCTTGAAGGACCGTGTAGGACTAGACCAGGGATATTAGTTAAACCCCAAGATGATCCGGGGCACAAAGGGAAGAGTAGGGGCACGTTTCACCACCAAACCCTACTAGGGTACACTTAATCCTCACGGAACCAGCAATCCGATGCCTGGCCTAGCAGGATGCTGTGGCCAGCCTAAAAACCAAGTGCAGAACACAAACCGTCAATGAGGCAGTGAGCAGGAGGACCCTGAAAGCACTGGACTGTCTGAGACCCATGAGCCCACCAGTGGAGAAAGGGTACACCCCGAGCGAAGGGTTGGAGGACTGGAAGACCCACAAAGATCCAGCCCTGTGAGAAGCAACAACATCCTGAAGAGTGAATCTTCGGATTAAACACTTTGGAGACCTTGTTAGGAAAGATTGTTTGTTTTCGCTGGTTTCCTTCTATGGAAACCTAAACTGTTGGCTATTGTTTGTATCCAGACCGGACCTTTGGAAGGTAAATAAAGCCTATTTGCTTGACTTACCTTGCTTAGTTCATCTGCTTTAAGGGCACTCATCAGTCCCCATGGGTATCAGTGGAGGGGGACACTGTCCCCAGTACGAAATTCCTTGTTGTTTTTAAGCTCAACACATCACATCACATTACAGTGAGGCCTGGCAGGGGGTACTTTGTAGCCCCTCTTCTTCTGTTTTTAGTAACATTTCTGTTACTTGTATGATGTGTCCAAGGCAAGCTTGTGGCAGCGTATATCTTTCTACCATGGTTTTTATTTTCCTTGCATGCACTTTTGCATTTTACTGCATAATGTGATGTTGAGTAACGTCTGCTCTAAAATAGCTGTGCCACACTTTTTTTTGCTTGTCCTTTAGCCATCCTGTCATCTTTCCTTCTTTCCTATGTGAGAAGCCATGAATGAGACGCGGACACAGAGAGCTCATAGTTTTGGCTATAAACTTTTATTTAACACCAAGAGGGTTGGAAAATGCCTAACTGTCCCTATTCTAGGAGGTGTTTCCCTACCTCAACCAAAACTAAGGGTCTGTCCGATGTCAAGATGGCCAAAGCAAAATGTCCTGTGTCCAAAGTTCTATTCTGGCACTAGCATTCTAAAAATAATTTCTCAGGTGAAAAGGGTAATGTCTTTGGTGTCTCCCCTGACAGCTGGTTCAGAGTTTTAAACATCCCAGCATGAATTATGCACTTGCAATCACTAGAGCGCACATTGTGCTTCTGGTCTTGGCTGATCTTCATTGCTCCCCTCAGCTTTCTCGTCACTGTACTTTTATATTCATGAACTGGGAAGTCATTTCTTGTTAACTTATAAACAGAGCTTGGGAAGGTATTTTTAGTAGCTTGCATGGGTGGGTGAATGGAGTTCTGACAATATGCCATTAAGGTATGGGGAATGGAGGGGTTATCCGTAAGAGAAAAAGGGGGATACCATGTATCATTCGATGTCGTGTCTTTCCCTTGAGGGTTACCTCCACCCATGTGATCCTCCCTCATATAGCTGCCATGGATCTTTGTGATCACTGTGCCGAGTTTACGGCAACCGTCTAAAATGGTGACCGCAAACCCTGTGACTCCACCCAACATTAATTATTTACTGTACCCCATCCCACACATATATGTGCTGAGAAACGGGGGTTGGAAAAAGTCGCCGTTTTCGGCCGACGCAGTAAACACTGCGCAGTAAAGGTATGATGCCACCGCCCCCAGGGTCAGGATCAGGTAGCGGCTGCCTTCTACTGGCAACACAGGGGAGAGGTCACCACTGGGAAAGGAGTGATGACACCATCAGATTCATCACACCGCCCTCAATGGTCTTTACTCACAATATGAAGAAAGCCCTTTTCTGGGCAAAGTCTTGGCTTTCCCGACGCAAAGAAGAGGTAAGTGTTTATGGTCGGATGTGGGGGCTGGAACTGTCTGGTTCCAGTCCACATCTGGAACAAGAGTCCGTCCGTCCATTAGCTGACCAACTGGAGAATCGTGATGCTGCCTGGTGTCCGTATCTCCAGGAGGGCATGCAGAACAAACTCTTGGGCATCATGGCAGGTATACAGGAAAGAAAAAAGACCTTACCTGCCACACCCCAAGTGGGCCTCAGACGACATATAGATGCCAACTGACCACCCCCCAATTCAACTTCCATCACAAAACTGAGGAGACTCTGCATACGTTATTGATAAATTAAAACCCTCTCACTGTAAAGGCAACGCTTGTGCCTCTTTGATCATAGAAACATACCCTCCTCTCCTTATGAAAGAAATTTGTAAATGTGTCAATGAATCACTGGACAAAGGGCTAGTACACAACGAAAACAAACCAGGGTCACACCGATCTTAAAGAACATCGGACTAGCCAGGGATAATCCCCTTAACTATCGCCCCATCTCGAATACCCCTTTCTTTTGAAGATCTTAGATAAAGTGGCCTACTGACAAATATCAGAATACTTGAATTTGAACCCTATCCTGAATAAACATCAATCCGGTTTTAGATGGGGTTTCGGCACTGAAACTCCACTTCTCAAACTAAAATCCAACCTGCTTAAGAGACTAGATAAAGGCTCGCTTTCCCTGCTAGTCTCGCTGGATCAATCAGTAGCGTTCGACTTAGTCGATCACTTATCTTGAAGCACAGACTTGTAGATGTTGCCAATTTCTCACTGTTGGCTGTCTCCTGGACTGTCTCTTTTCTCGAGAATAGAGTTAGTAGAGCCTGCTCTGACTTGGCAGAAGCCTCGCCAATTCCAGTGTCTTTTGGGGTACCTTAAGGTGCCAGTATGTCACCGTGCATTTATGATCTTTTAATGACACAGTTCTTCTCAGAACTAGACGCGGAAGGCATAATGTTTGGCAACTACGCGGACGACACACAATGTGTCGTACCTCTCACATGAATTCATGCGCAGGATCTCAATAGAATCTTTACCATCATTGATAATTGGATTCTCAACAATAATCTGGCCCATGATAGTGGGGAGTTCAGCAGCCATAAAAAAACTAGACTATTACTGCGGTTCCTTTAGACTAGGAACTGATTTAATCGCCCCTGTTCCTAAACTTAAAATCTTTGGAGTAACACTCGATCAATCTTTAAGCATGGAATCCCATGTTTCCAACATTGTCACAGCCTCTACATATTATATTAAACTACTGCACCATCTCAAGCCACTTATTTCCCAGGCTAGTGCTGAGATCATCGCCAGAGCCATTATTGGCGCTAGGATAGACTGCTGTGGTAGTCTATTAGCTGGTATTAGTAAATGCAAAACAGAGCTGTAGTTCTGGGTCTCTCTAGAAGAGAACATGTTACGAGTGCCAGGCGATCGCTACACTGCTTCCAATTGACGCTTGTGTAGTATTTAGGCTTCTTACCATTACCTTCAAGTGCAGGTTAGGCACCATGCCCGCATATCTGCAGGAGTCCATCATTGATAAACTGACTGGCAGGATGCTTAGGTCCAATGGACAGAACCTGTTCGTTCAGCCTAGATGTAGAACTGGCAAAACCGAGAAGGGAGCCTTCTTTTCAACGGCCCCTAAACTCCCCAATCTACCAATAGACCTAAGATTCCAGAGCATCTTACCTGTATTCAAAAGAGCATTACAAACCCATCTGTTTGGATAATATCTTCACCCCATGTTCGAACTCCCCTGCTCTTACTGTTTCACTGCTAACGGTTTGTCCCATTGTTAGCGCTTTCATGCCTGAGGGTCCACAGTGTGCTTAACAAATACTGTAATGTAATGTAATGGAAGTGGCTGTTGCTGGGCAGATGTGAAGGCAGAAGTCTGTCCGTGATTGGACCGCTCCAGACAGTTTGAACAGTGCAGATCCTCACCACTGTTCCAGGGAACAAGCCCAGCTCGAATTTTGGGTAAAAGGAGGCGTCCTGCAGCCATTTTACGGATTGTCGTTGGAGCCATGAGTTCTTCAAAGAGGAACACCTGCTGAACATAGCCAACCAGCATTGCCTCCTGCAAAGTTCTGACGAAACACTGCTCCTCTGTGCTGATCTCCTGACGACCTTTGTCGGTGCATCAACCTCTTGAGTGGCAGGAACAACCAGTCCCGAGCCCTGCCTAAGTATCCTGTGTTTGGAAGTCTTTGGAAGTGTCCCGGGGCCACCCTGTGAACTGTCTGGCTCCCTGAATCGGTCCTCATTCTGGGTTTTGACTTTGCACTCTGCGGGCTCTCCGCTTGTGAGTCTATAAGCATTCCCCTGAAGTGACTGTCCTCTACTCACCAGAAAGGAAGGGGCCTTGCAGGACCAGCGTCTTTGCCTCAGCCACGTGGGTGCCGTCATCACCTGAAAACAGTGACCTTCGCTGCAGCTTTTCTTCACGTCCTGGAAGTCTCCTGATGCCGCGGGAATCTGAGTGGTCTACACCACATCTCACGTGGTCATGCAGCTGTCCAGTCACACAAACCGTCTTGCTACAGCGCAGAATTGCTGACTAGCATGACTCCATCCTGGTGCTGAAAGGGACCACTGCGTCCGCAGCCTTTTACTGGAGTAAGTGGGCTCAGTGAATTAACCCCAAGGGTGTTTCTGACTCTAATCTGAGTAAAAGGACCACGCTTTTATAGATCTTATCCTCCTCCCTCCCACCATAGGATTTAAGGGGTGCAAAGTCAGGCCCCTGACTCTTACCTGCCGGGTCATAAGCATTGGAGTTCTGACCCAAGACCCCCTAGTGTGGTGAGATATGCTTACCTTTGGTCTTGAGTTCTGGGAACACTTGCACATACCTGTTGGATTTGCTAAAATGTGTTCTGCCACTTTAAGACTCCTTATAAAGGGTTAACTTTGGCACTTGTGACTCTTAGGGCACCAGGACCCATTCACTTTAGCAGGGAAGTGCATTGTAAGTGCTTGAGGCCTTATTTTGTAAGGCACTGTATCTTCTGGTTCTACAATACCTGTTTGTTTTTCTTCACTTCCTTTACTGCATATGGCCGTTTCTTATCTGAACTTTAATTCCCTGTCTTAAGCGTAAAGTGATGGAGCTGTTTGCAAGCGCCCCAATATTGAATGTATATATGTGCATAAAAGTGGCAATTGGTTGGAGTTCTCTGGTTCGGGACTCCCTACCTGCCGCGCACCTTTCTTTGGAACACAATTTAAGTCAACCTGCAGCCTCACTCCTTGTTCGTCTGGGGGCCAACTCCAGAACCCCAATAGGTTGAAAGGGTACTGGGATGACAAACTGTGGATGATGATGATGATGGGAGCTGGGGGGCTGCGCTGGGGGGCTTCACTGGCCCATGCATGTAGCCATTGCATAAAGAATTGGTTTCATGGTCAGATTAGAAAAAGTCTTCTTTATACATTAGAACGATACAAAATGAAAGAACATAGAGATGCATAACATCAGTCATAACCCATTGGTAAGTGAAAACAGCCGACGCGCGTTTCGACCTAAGATTGAAACCAATTCTTTATGCAATCGCTACATGCATGGGCCAGTGAAGCCCCCCCCGCGCCCTTCATCATCCACAGTTTGTCATCCCAGTATCCTATATATGTGCATAGTGTGGATTTGGTGACATTACCTTCCAAGTGCTCAGGCCTGATAAATACTGTGTTTTTATACTTTCCTGTCCAGCGTTAATTATTGGAGTGCTCTGTGCTTGTCTCTTCACCCCCGCGTTCCTCAGAGTCTAGGCCTTACTGCTCAGTAGCCAAGCTTGGCAGAGTTTGGTGAGACTGAAGTGTCTTTTCCTTGTTCACTAGAATAGTGTGGCCTCTGTGAGGATCCAGGAGAGAGAGGCAGACACCGAGAGTTTACAGTTTTTGTTACAAACATTTATTGAAACAAAAAGAGTTGGAAAATACCTCACTATCCCTAATCTAGGTGTTTTTTCTCCCTCAACCAGAATTAAGGGGTCTGTCCTTTGTCAAAATGTCCACATTTATTTCTTTTATCGTTTGCTTGTTAGGCACTTATACAGCAAGTCAAATACTGTTTCAAAGCACCCACAGGGCAGGATTTGGGGGGGGACAAGGGAGTGCAATAGATTACATAAACAAATTAATAAGAGCAGTGGAGGGCAAAGGAGGACGGACAAACCTACTATGCCTTGTGACTATTCAGAACGTGCAAGTGCAGCAAGGAAAAGGGCAGAGGGAGTACTTGCAAGGCAGTCCGGTCTCATGGGTGAGCTACAGATGAACTGCTTGGGTTGTTGAGTGCTACATGGCCTTGGGCCACGTTGGGAGTAAGTGCGGTCCTCCAGGGCGGCGGCTGTGCCAAGGCAAGTGCTGAGGGAAGGCAGGTGCTGGGCCGATTGAGTGTGTGAGGTCAGGGGTCCCGAGGATGCAAAAGGGCCCTGGACACCAATCACAGCAACTGTGGAATTAGCAGAGAAATGAAGAAGGGAAGGAGGAGGTGAAGAGGAAGGTCTTGAGGAGCTTCCGGAATTTAAGAAAGTCCTGCTCAGGGTGCAGAGGCAGGGGGAGGCTGTCCATAGGACAGAGCTAGCTGAGGAAAGCAATCAAACGCCTACCCTCTGTTTAGCAGAACGCTTTACACACAAAGATTTGCTGTCAGAGGAAGAAAGTGGTCTAGAGGGAGAGTATTCAGTGAGATAAAGTTGAAGATAGTGCCCAGACAGCCTTGTGGATGATGCAGAGGGATTTGAATTTAATCCATGTAGCAACCAGGAGCCAATGAAGACATTTTAGGGCAGGAAAGATGCAGTCCCTGGGCTTAAGGCCAAGGATAAATCTTGCTCTATTCTGTATTAGCTGGAGGGGTCGTAGAGTGGAAGAAGGTATATTTAGGGGGAGGCTATTGCAATAGTCAAGCCTAGAGAGAACCAGGGCTCGGGTCACATTGAGCCGCTGGGGAAAAGTGAGAATTCCTTTGAGAAGGAAGAGCTGAAAGTGGGACTTCTTGGCAATGTCCTGAGTGTGAGGGAGGGAGGAGAGCGAGCAGTCGAAAGATGATACCAATGTTTCTGGCTTCAGAAGAACGAGCAGGAGGAGAGCCCAAGGAGGAATGCCAGAGTGAAGGGAAGAAGGAGGGAGCAAGGCTCCCGTTGGGAAGGATCTCAGTTTTACAGACGTTGAGGCAGAGATTGTTGGAGGTGCACCAGAACTGGATGGCAGATAGGGGACAGGGAAGATGGCGGGTGCAAGAAGATCAGCAGGAAGATTGAAAAAGAGCTGTGTCATCTGCATGACACTGCAAGTTGGAGGAGGAGGAGGAGGAGATGAGGTGTGCAAGCAGAGCAAGGGAGATGTTAAAGAGCCAAGGGGAGAGGATAGAACCCTGGAGGACACCACAGGTGGAGAAGGTATGTCCTGTGTCGTAATCCTATTCTGGCCCTCATACTCTAAAAACTAACTGAGTTGCAAAGGGTATTGTCTTTGATTCTGCAAGTGCTCAAATGTTCTAATCCAACCAAAAAGGTATAAATCCAACAAAAAGGTTCTAAGTGGACAATGGTCACAGTTTCCGGGAATGGCTCCCTTTCCCCAGATTCCTTTTACCAATATCAAAAGTTAACAAATAAAGAATACTTACATTCTTTTAGAATCCAAGAGGATCACTTCCTTCTCTTGGCGTGTTGACAGTTCTCGGTGAAATAGCTTTCTTCAAAAGGTTTCTCTTCACCTTCAATACGACTCTGAATCCTAAGGGCATGTCTCTTCCTAGGTATCCTCCTTTCACAGGGTTACAGTTCGGTTGTGGGTCCTAGACTCACAGATCACCCGGTATCTTCCTTTGCAAGGCTCTTCTTGTATATTTACAATAGTTCACAGCTTCAAAGGCATAAACCTTTCTTGAGATTCTCCTTCTTTTATCGTCACCTGGTGTACTCTCCTGCCAGGACTTGCATACAGTTAACTTTTTCCTTTCATCCATGAAACGATATAGGCCCATTGTTGGCATGTCGTTCCTTGCTTGACAGTGTTTGTTTCAATAATAGCTCTCTTTCATACAATGAGCCTTTGCTCCCTTTTCAAGTCCTTCCACATTTACTTGGGCCAGCAGGAAAGTGGTATAAACTTGTCGGTCACCCCATACATTTGTATCCCCCAATAACGGGGCTTTCCATCTGTCCTGAAACCATTGCAAATGACGCCGGAAAGTGCCATCAAGACAGATCCGCAGCTACCGCTTGTGGCCGACCACTTAAGAGCAACGAGCCTCGCAGTAAGACGACCAATGGGAGGAGGGGGTGTTTCTGGTGACGATTGTGCATCAGAGGATGAATGGCACCAGGGGACCGGGCGGCATCACTTGAATGGGGTGAGCTAATCCAAATGTATGGACATGTGTGCCTGGCAAGTTGGTAAGTGGCACACAACTGCACATATATGCAGCACAGCAATGGGCTCACCTTATGTCAGCCACCAGGCCCTCGGACCAACCCTGTGCACCACAAGAAAACCAGGTGAAATGCCTGTGTCAGTGACTCGCAGCCCTGTTTTGCCACACCATTGACACAATCGCCACTTGATAGACAGCCGCATGCATGTAGTGTGGTGCACGCAGCTATCATCCAAGGCCATGCATTCAATCCAGGACTTCAGGGTAGGCATCCCTTCTGTACCGTCGTGCTTAACAGGCGTTCCAGGACATAACTGATGCCCTAGCCCTGGACTTGGAACAACACATTGGCACTTCCTGAAGGTGATGAGCGCCTTGCACTTCTGCACGAGTGGATCATTCCAGACCTCAGAGGTTGGCATGGCAGGCTTATCTCAACCGACTTTCACAGGTGCCAGACCTTTCCATCTCCCATGTGGCAGAACACAGCACCTTCCCCACAGATAACATGTCCCGCAACAGGATAAAGGGTGACTTCTAGTGTGGTAGGCTTACCAAATATTACAGTCATCGTAGACCCTAACCCATGTGGCCGTCATTCTTTTCAAAGCGTGTTCCACAACAGGAAAGGCTGTGTGTGATGACGGGATGCTCGATGTACACATATGCCAAGCTCCCCGGGCCACACATGAGACCATGCAATGTGGCACGTGTGATGTGAATCGCGAGTAACAGGCAGGCATGGCTGCTAGGGGGCTGTTGGCCCACCCAGCGCAGTTGACTTTTTACAGATCACACACCATGAATGCCTGAAACATTGGCCAATGGTGGTGTTCCCTTTCACTACCACAGGTGATGCTGCATACCCCCGTGCCTACTCTCCAAACTGTGGCAGAGCACAGCTATGCTCCATGAAAGGACCTGTGGAGTGGTCCAGCAGGTGGTATTAAACAGATGGCAGTGCTTGCACTACACCGGCGGTGCCCCCCTTGGTGCGCTTTATCCCACATAACCATGTGGCCATCCGATGAGGTGGGGGACAGGGAGGAGGAGGAGGAGGAGGAGGAGGGGGGGACAAAGAGGAGGAGGAGGAACGAGGGGGGAGGAAGGATGCGGGAGGAGGAGGAGGAGGAGGAGCAGGGGGGAGGAACGATGCGGGAGGAACGATGCGGGAGGAGGAGGAGGAGGAGGGGACAAAGAGGAGGAGGAGGAGAAGGAGGGGGGAGGAACGATGCGGGAGGAGGAGGAGGGGACAAAGAGGAGGAGGAGGGGACGAGGAGGAGGAGGAGGAGGGGACAAAGAGGAGGAGGAGGAGCAGGGGGAGGAGGGGACAAAGAGGAGGAGGAGCATGGGGAGGAGGGGGGAGGAACGATGCGGGAGGAGGAGGGGACAAAGAGGAGGAGGAGGAGAAGGAGGGGGGAGGAACGATGCGGGAGGAGGAGGAGGGGACAAAGAGGAGGAGGAGGGGACGAGGAGGAGGAGGAGGAGGGGACAAAAGAGGAGGAGGAGCAGGGGGAGGAGGGGACAAAGAGGAGGAGGAGCATGGGGAGGAGGGGGGAGGAACGATGCGAGAGGAGGAGGAGGAGGAGGGGACAAAGAGGAGAAGGAGGGGGGAGGAACGATGCGGGAGGAGGAGGAGGGGACGAGGAGGAGGAGGAGGGGACAAAGAGGAGGAGGAGGAGCAGGGGGGAGGAGGGGACAAAGAGGAGGAGGAGCATGGGGAGGAGGGGGGAGGAACGATGCGGGAGGAGGAGGAGGAGGAACGAGGGGGGAGGAACGATGCGGGAGGAGGAGGAGGGGACAAAGAGGAGGAGGAGGAGGGGACGAGGAGGAGGAGGAGGAGGGGACAAAGAGGAGGAGGAGGAGCAGGGGGAGGAGGGGACAAAGAGGAGGAGGAGCATGGGGAGGAGGGGGGAGGAACGATGCGGGAGGAGGAGGAGGAGGGGAGAAAGAGGAGGAGGAGGAGAAGGAGGGGGGAGGAACGATGCGGGAGGAGGAGGAGGGGACAAAGAGGAGGAGGAGGGGACGAGGAGGAGGAGGAGGGGACAAAGAGGAGGAGGAGGAGCAGGGGGAGGAGGGGACAAAGAGGAGGAGGAGCATGGGGAGGAGGGGGGAGGAACGATGCGGGAGGAGGAGGAGGAGGAGGGGACAAAGAGGAGGAGGAGGAGAAGGAGGGGGGAGGAACGATGCGGGAGGAGGAGGAGGTGAGGAGGAGGAGGAGGGGACAAAGAGGAGGAGGAGGAGCAGGGGGGAGGAGGGGACAAAGAGGAGGAGGAGCATGGGGAGGAGGGGGGAGGAACGATGCGGGAGGAGGAGGAGGAGGAACGAGGGGGGAGGAACGATGCGGGAGGAGGAGGAGGGGACAAAGAGGAGGAGGAGGAGGGGACGAGGGGACAAAGAGGAGGAGGAGGAGCAGGGGGGAGGAGGGGACAAAGAGGAGGAGGAGGAGAAGGAGGGGGGAGGAACGATGCGGGAGGAGGAGGAGGGGACGAGGAGGAGGAGGAGGGGACACAGAGGAGGAGGAGGAGGAGGAGGAGGAGGAGGGGACGAGGAGGAGGAGGAGGGGACACAGAGGAGGAGGAGGAGCAGGGGGGAGGAGGGGACAAAGAGGAGGAGGGGCAGGGGGAGGAGGGAGGTGAACACGATGAAATGAAGAACATAGCTCGCCCCCCCGCCCTCTGAGGAATTCACAGGCACGAGAATGTGCGGTAGCACTGACCTACAGTTGCCATCACGCACAGGGGATGCGGGCGCTCACTGTGCATGGCTACACGTGTGGGGAGGCGCCCGGCCTGTCTCACACAGTAGCCCTCACATGGTCGCACCCCTCCATGAGCCATGGGTTACTGTGAGGGGCAACACCCATATTGCCTTTCCCTTTCCCATCATTCAAGTCGCAGGACAGAGCGGCCTCCTAGAATACACGTGCAAGACTCGCCCGTACTGCCCGCGCCACATCCCAACGTGCACTACAAAGCACAGCCACACACCTCTAGGGTCAGGGTGCTGCACTTGAATCCAAGACGGGCTACTTATGGAAATCCAGGGGAGGGGAGGGGGGTGCTGCAGAACTCCCATGGCAGACACTGTGTGACACCTGTGTGCTGCAGGACTCCCATGCAAGACACTGCTGTGTGCTTCAGAACTCCCATGGCAGACACTGTGTGACACCTGTGTGCTGCAGGGCTCCCATGCAAGACACTGCTGTGTGCTGCAGAACTCCCATGGCAGACACTGTGTGACACCTGTGTGCTGCAGGACTCCCATGCAAGACACTGCTGTGTGCTGCAGAACTCCCATGGCAGACACTGTGTGACACCTGTGTGCTGCAGGGCTCCGATGCAAGACACTGCTGTGTGCTGCAGAACTCCCATGGCAGACACTGCTTGTGTGACACCTGTGTGCTGCATGGCTCCCATGGCAGCCACTGCTTGTGTGACACCTGTGTGCTGCGGGACTCCCATGGCAACACAGACACTGCTTGTGTGACACCTGTGCGCTGTGGGACTCCCATGTCTGACACTGCTTGTGTGACACCTGTGCGCTGTGGGACTCCCATGTCTGACACTGCTTGTGTGACACCTGTGTGCTGCAGGGCTCCCATGGCAGACACTGCTTGTGTGACACCTGTGTGCTGCAGGACTCCCATGGCAGACACTGCTTGTGTGACACCTGTGCGCTGCGGGACTCCCATGGCAGACACTGCTTGTGTGAGACCTGTGTGCTGCAGGGCTCCCATGGCAGACACTGCTTGTGTGACACCTGTGCGCTGCGGGACTCCCATGGCAGACACTGCTTGTGTGACACCTGTGCGCTGCGGGACTCCCATGGCAGACACTGCTTGTGTGACACCAGTCCGCTGTGGGACTCCCATGTCTGACACTGCTTGTGTGACACCTGTGCACCGTGGGACTCCCATGTTTGACACAGCTTGTGTGCCACTTGTGTGCTGCAGGGCTCCCATGGCAGACACTGCTTGTGTGACACCTGTGTGCTGCAGGGCTCCCATGGCAGACACTGCTTGTGTGAGACCTGTGTGCTGCAGGCCTCCCATGGCAGACACTGCTTGTGTGACACCTGTGCGCTGCGGGACTCCCAGGTTTGACACAGCTTGTGTGCCACTTGTGTGCTGCAGGGCTCCCTTGGCAGACACTGCTTGTGTGACACCTGTGTGCTGCAGGGCTCCCATGGCAGACACTGCTTGTGTGACACCTGTGTGCTGCAGGGCTCCCATGGCAGACACTGCTTGTGTGACACCTGTGTGCTGCAGGGCTCCCATGGCAGACACTGCTTTTGTGACACCTGTGCGCTGCGGGACTCCCATGGCAGACACTGCTTGTGTGAGACCTGTGTGCTGCAGGGCTCCCATGGCAGACACTGCTTGTGTGACACCTGTGCGCTGCGGGACTCCCATGGCAGCCACTGCTTGTGTGACACCTGTGCGCTGCAGGGCTCCCATGGCAGACACTGCTTGTGTGACACCTGTGCGCTGCGGGACTCCCATGGCAGACACTGCTTGTGTGACACCTGTGCGCTGCGGGACTCCCATGGCAACACAAAGACACTGCTTGTGTGACACCTGTGCGCTGTGGGACTCCCATGGCAGACACTGCTTGTGTGACACCTGTGCGCTGCGGGACTCCCATGGCAGACACTGCTTGTGTGACACCTGTGTGCTGCAGGACTGCCATGGCAGACACTGCTTGTGCGACACCTGTGTGCTGCAGGACTCCCATGGCAGGCACTGCTTGTGTGACACCTGTGTGCTGCAGGGCTCCCATGGCAGACACTGCTTGTGTGACACCTGTGCGCTGCGGGACTCCCATGGCAGACACTGCTTGTGTGACACCTGTGTGCTGCAGGGCTGCCATGGCAGACACTGCTTGTGTGACACCTGTGCGCTGCGGGACTCCCATGGCAGACACTGCTTGTGTGACACCTGTGCGCTGCGGGACTCCCATGGCAACACAAAGACACTGCTTATGTGACACCTTTGTTGAATCGAATGGAGTCATTATTATTATTTTAACTATAGACCTACGAATAAGCTTAGAGACTAGTTTAGCTTTGGAAGGAGGAAGTGTGGGGCTTAAACGAACCCCTGAAATATTTAACTAATTTTCCTTCAAAATGCCACCGTAACCAGTTTCTAAGATTGCGCTTAAACTTGCTTCCAACAAAGGACCTGCTATTTCGGAGACACACCATAGAAGTCCACAATAGCAACTGTTTGTTTGTTTTATTTATTTGTATAGTGCTCCAGACCCTTGGGTAGAAGGGCGCTTAAGGAAGCGGTTACAGGCATGAGACATGCATTTACATATTACAACAATTTAATGAAATCTTGGCAATGGTCGCAGTCTTAGAGAGTTAACATGTAGGACAGTGGAGGTGAATGCTATTCTTTCTTCAGTAACCAGCTGATAACATGTTTCCTAAAGATCGGAAAGGACTCCATAGTTTTGATGTTAAGTGGTAGTGTGTTCCAGAGTTGGGCGGCAAGCACTGTGAAGCTGGCGCCTCCTGCTCTCTTTAGGGCAAATCTAGGCACTACCAGACATAGGGAGTTGGATGATCTGGTGGTTCTGGTGGCGGTTTTTATAGTAAATGTATTAGTGAGATACGGTGGGGCTCGGTGATTAAGGGACTTATACGTGAGGCAGTTAGTTTTGAGGTAAATTTTTTGCTGTATGGAGAGCCATTTACACGCTTTCCTGGTTTTGGAGATGTGCTGTCGCCTTGGGATGTTGAGTACTGCACGTAGAGCGTTGTTTTGGAGAACCTGGAGTTTGTTTATTATGGATTGGTTGGCTCCTAGGTACAGGCTATTGCAGTAGTCCACAAGAGTAAGGCAACTATTGGAAGATAGGAAGGGTCTGCTAGCCCTAATTAGCTTACCCATATAGGCAGTAGCTGAGGCGGTCAAGTTAATTTGTTTGGTGAGATTGGAATTGGCATCAAAGTGGAAGCCTAGGGTTTTCACACTTTTGACAATGGGGATGGTATTGCTGTCTGTGGTAATGTTATTGTAGCAAGGGCTGAGTTTTGCCAGGTTATTGGGAGAGCCGACCAGAAGAAGCTCCGTCTTCTCATCATTCAGGCAGAGGCCGTGGGTGGCCATCCATGCCTGAATGATGGAGAAGATTTCGTTAATCCGGGTGACGTCCGCATTGTAGTTGCCCGAGATGGTGAGGAGGATCTGGGTGTCATCTGCGTAGTTTGTGTAGGTGACAGCCAGACGGTCCAGTTGGTGGAATAGCGGCTTTGTAAATATATTATACAAAGTGGGGGAGACAGAGGAGCCTTGTGGGACCCCGCATGCGATGGGGAAGGGGTAGATTCTGTGATCTCGTAATTGAATCTGTAAAACATCTGGTTATAGAATGTTTAGATATTTCATTTCAAAGATCGAAATTTCTTGGAAAATGTGCGCCCCTGAACAGATAACATGAGTGAGTGGTGGGCTTTTATATATTCGGGTCGCAATTGTATGCTATCCTGTGCTGTAATCGAATACCTCGATAACGAGGGGCGATGTGATGACCTAGGTTTTGAGGCAGAGATTCCTTGAAGAGGTGTGTCTTGAGCTCTTTTCTGAATTGTAGGAGCGTGGGGGCGAATCTGATGCTTACGGGGAGGAGGTTCCATAGGCTTAGGGCGAGAAGGCTTGTTTTCTGGCCCTTTCCTTTTTGCAGCAGAGGATTTCAAGTCTGCATGTGTCCTGGCTTCTGGTGGTTCGCTCTCTGCCGGAGATGCTGAGTTTCTCTGCAAGGTAGCTGGGTGACTTGAAGGCGACTGCCTTATAGATGATGCAACAAGACCTGCAGGTAATTTGTGCATTCAGTGGGAGCCAGTGAAGGTCGATGAAGGCGGGGGTGATGTGGTCTTATCTGCGTAGACCCTTGATGAGGCTTGCGGCAGCATGTAGAACACTTCTCCGGAGCACAAGGAAGGACGATGGGAAGCCTTTGAGGACTCATCACTCCTCCCATGTAGCCAGGGGACGGATGACGCTACCTGATCCTGGGGGCGGCTATATGAGGGAGGATCACATAGGAGGAGACGCCCTCTGGGGAGATGTCATGGCCTCATTGGATGAGACATGGCATCCTCCATTTGCCCTTGAAGATAATCCTCTCATACCCTCATGGCCTATTGCCATACCCCTACATCTCCCCCTTGGAAGAATAGAAAAGATTCTTCACCAAATGTTTTTTTTTTTTCTTTCTTTTTTTCATTTGTTACACGCCCAGACCCTGGGGTATCACGGCGCGGTTACAGACAGCTTGGCAATTGGTCATACATTTGAGTAAAGCAAAGCATGCGAATCAAACTCCCAACTTTGGTTTACCATGTTGAAGTAATGAGAATGCCTTTGTCAGTTCTATCTATCCATCACCCAGAACTGCTTTTCCATCCAGGCATGTTGAAAGTGATAATCAAAACTTTTTTTAATCAAACATCAATAATGGACTCCTTGTCCCAGAATCCTCTGAATACTAGGAAGAGGAGAAGAGCAGTGCAAAGCGAAAGGCTTTCAGCCCAATGAGCCTTCTAGCTGATGGCCGAAAACACCTATGCCCAGGAAATGTAAAGACCCACAGCCTAGTGTTCGGGACTGCTGTGTTTGGAGAGAGAACTGTCTGCCCCTCCACAAGGTTTGAGATCCCGAACAAGTGTGGCAGAGCTCCGCGGCTCAAGGCAGAAGAAGAAGAGAAACACTGCGAGAAGGAGATGCGCTGCAGAGACACCGGGAGAGCGGAAGAGACTCCTGGGCGCTCACCCACCACAAAAATGAGACCCTTACCTGCGAGAGCCCAATCTGAAACCGGCATGCTGAAGGGGAGCCACAGGAAACAGAAAGATGCAGAGAAAGCAGCCATGAAGGGAAAACGGGAAGAGTGCCTTCACAGAGTGAAAACGTAAGAGTCTGAGAATGCCAACAAGTACCGGTGTAAAGGGAAAGTTAATTGAAACCAATGCTGTTATCAGTATGTGAGTGCATGGAATGCAAATACATGGAAGCACAGAAGTGAATGGTATATCAAGAGGATATATTGTTCAACAAAGTGGATGTACAATTGTGGAAGTGGATGAATAAAAGAAGTCCTTCCATAAAAGTATACCAGGCAGTTTCAAGTGCATGAAAATAGGAAGTCCTAGCAGGAGAGAATACCAGGCAAAAACAAGTGCATACAAAGTCCTGGCAGGAGAGTATACCAGGCAGCTACAAGGGTGAAGATACAAGAAGCCCCGTCGGGAGAGTATAAGGGGCAATTTGCAAATGTGTGGAACCAAGAGGTACTAAGCAAGGATATTAGGACTGTGAGGGCCAACTGGAGCATGATCCTGGCCACAGAAATCTGAAGTGAATAGAATATTGCGTGAGTAACAGTGCCACTGTGGGCCCAACAAAACACAAGGAATTATTGTATAAAGAACTTTTTGTGATCAAGAGGAATCCAGTGGAAGGGATTCACCCTCTGGAAGCAGAGGTGGGCAGTCACTGCAGCAGGAGAGAGTCCGCGTTTCCTTTCGTTTACTGGAGGTGTGTCATGCCTACGATTACCAGCATATAGCGCGGAGCGGGTCAGCAGAGGTGGGCAGTCAATGCAGCAGGAAAGAGTCTGCTTTTCCTTTCCTTCACCTGAGGTGTGTCATACCTAAAATTACCGGTGTATAGTGTGGAGCACGCAGCAGAGCTGGGCAGCAGAGGTGGGCTGTCACTGCAGCAGGAGAGAGTCTGCTTTTCGTTTCCTTCACTGGAGGTGTGCCATACCTACAATTACTGGTGTATTGGGCAGAGCTGGGCAGTCGCTGCAGTCTATGCAGGCTGAAAGGTGAAGCGAGGCACTGGATTGGTGTCATGATGCCTACCCTGGGCATCCGGATCGAGTCCATCAGCCCCGGGAGCAGGCATCCAGATACTTATTAAAACCCCAACAGCCCCGGTTGGGGGCTGTTTGGATTCAGTGTTGGCGCCTTAGGCGCCAGGCTCATCCTAGAAATCAGTCCTGGCGCCATAGGCGCCAGGCTCATAGACTTTACTTACCTTATGCAGACCATGCTTCAAATGAGTCCAAGCCAACGTGAGGCCTGGATGGGACTATTTTATTACAGGGACTATTTTTTACTCGGGTGTGGTTCTGGGGAACTTCTTACCTGGGACTACTTTGCAGGCTATTTAAACCACGCCCGAACAGCAGCCCATGCTTCGTGTTATTCTGCATCCAGCAGCGTAATTCTCACCGTGTCTGCAAGTCAGCATCCAGTCTTCTGCCACGCCCACCTCGAATCCGGAGCTCCTAGACAAAAGGAAAAGAAAGGAGAAGAGGTTAGATCACGGACATTATTTGATTCCTTACCTGATTCCGGACCCAGCACAGCTCCGAGCCTGGCCAGGACATTATTTCAGCACGCGTCGCTTCGCCAGCAGCAGCGCCGCGTTATACTCACCAGTCCACCGCATCTTTCGACTCGGCGCTGCCTCCATCTTTTTCTTCGTCGAAACCCAGCACCTGGGGGGAAAACAAAAGGAATAACAAGGTGAGCCGGGAAAACCGACAAAGACAATCTCTTGCCACCATAGGCTTACCTGCTTTACCACCGGAGGTATTATCCTTTAATTCGCCGCATCTTTCTATGCCGCACCTATAAAGGGAGAGAAAACAGCAAGTTAAACTCATGCAACTTTTACCGGAGAGTGTTTGGTAATGCAGACTCTTACCTGAACGCCATCAGCTGCCTCCAGGCAATATTCTTTTGGACCCAGCTGCAACCTAACGAGGGAATGGAACAAGAGTGAACATCAGACATATTGAACTCTTTGAACTTTATAGACACTGGAGTCAATATTCCTCCAGAACACCTCCAGTACCTTCAAACCAGTGAAGTAACTGGTATCTACGCGCCCCTTCATGCCATGCAGGATAGAGAGCTCATCATTTAAAAACATAAGGTGAGGTTACCAAGAGGGGATATCGGAGGTGATTAGTGGGGAGAACGAGAACAGTTAGGGGGCGATCACTAAAGTCCACGGGTGGCTAAATCCCTTTCTCCACTTGCAGGAGAATACTTCTACGAGTCCAGCAGACAAGATTAGGCGGGCCAGTCCAGACTGTCATCTCTGCACTACGCATCACGTTGGTGGAGACCGCAGCTGTCCGGGTCCGATTGACGCCCCTGTGGTAACCAGGTGAGCGTAACAAAACACGAAGCCGATCTACAAATCCCCACCCGGGCGTAATGGAGACCTCAGAAACCTACCAACTAGCCCAATTGTTAGGGGAACTTAGGGCAGAAGTGCACTCCGCGCGCCAAGACACCAAAGCCCTCAGGAGAGAATTGATTGTGTCAAAGGAGCGCACTGATGATCTTGCCAGACAACGGCTGCAAAACCAAGCTGGGCAAACACCACTACCTGGACCTGGGGGGAATTCAACCCCCATTTCATCGAGCAGCCCTGTGCAAGTGGTTCTACATGCCATGCAGGATGGAGAGCTCATCATTTAAAAACATAAGGTGAGGTTACCAAAAGGGGATATCGGAGGTGATGAGTGGGGAGAACGAGAACAGTTGGGGGGCCATCACTAAAGTCCAAGGGTGGCTAAATCCCTTTCTCCACTTGCAGGAGAATACTTCTATGAGTCCAGCAGACAAGATTAGGCGGGCCAGTCCAGACTGTCATCTCTTCACTACGCATCACGTTGGTGGAGACCACAGCTGTCCGGGTCCGATCGACGCCCCTGTGGGAACCAGGTGAGCGTAACAATTGGACTCCTTGTCTTCAGGTAGGACTGCGGTGCCCAAGAACATAAGCGCTTGACTGTTTGGCTAGCCTAACCTAATTTCACATACAGGTAATAATGCCTGAGAAGCGCTATGTAAACATGCTATTGAACGGCCCTTGTACCAGGCGCAAGGGAAAGCTGTGAGAGAATTTCACATCCTCTCCCCCTAGCAAACATGTGGTAGCCCCAATTCCTACGCCTAAAGGATCTGATTTTACATCTCTCGATATGGGGGAGAATGGTGAGCAGGAGAAAAGCCCTCGGCCCTACCCTCTGTTCACCAATCTAACGACACAAAAAGGGGATGCAGGGATCCCAAGTGACAGTGAAAAGAGTGCACAAGTGAGAGGGAAAAGGACCCTATAAGGAATTCCAGCCTGGTCTTATACTGGTCCTGCAAATGGTTCCAGTCCCTCATGTGCCTGAGAGTTTGGGCCACCCGTCCACCAGCAGACTGTCCCTTGCCCATGCCCCCGGGCTTGCCAGTGGCAAAGAAGGCGACTGAAGACTGGGAGTATGAAGAAGATGCTGAGCATCTTAGAAGTGGTTTTTAACCGTCCTGACTCACCCGAATATGCTGTATTGGGGTCCTCAGGAATATCATCAAAACCTCTGCTCCTGGGCTTTCGGTTTCCCCCAGTGGAGACTTTGGAGCGTCAACATGCGGCTCTGGTGGCGAGACCAGTTGCAGATATTGCCAACCTGAGTATCACCAGGCAAACGCAACACAGGTTGAGCGTCCTGGCCAACTGCTCTACTCCAAAAACTCTGGATATCCCTGATGGCTCCCTAATGAGAACTAATCTTTTGATGCCGAAGAATAAACCGACTATGGTATTGTTGAGTGGTAAAACGGAGGGGGAGATTTACGGTTCACAGATGGCATCGACCCAGAACCCGGCTTCTACAACGGCACTAACTCTACCCCCCCCTCAAACGACAATTCCAGTCTACATATGGCAACTACCCAGGAATCGGTGCCTACAGCACCTTTTGCCCATCTCCCTTCCACTTGCAACTTGCCAGAGGAATTGAGTTCAGCTTCATTTCCTCCTTTGACTCTGGAGCTAGTCCCTCTCTGAGGAGGAACGGAGAGGATTATTTACCACCGCCTGTTGCTACAGGAGGGATCAATCACGTTCAATTGCAGAACTTTATGGCGGTCCTGAAAATCACTATCAATCCCTTTACAAAGATATACTAATACCTTAGCGAGACAATAAAAGAACAGGCTACGCTTTTAGCAATGGTGCATACCAAACTTATTTTTCTGGAATCTTTTGTTGGATCAGTCCAGTCAAGACTTGACAAAGAAGCTGAACATTCTATGCAATGGCAGTCTATGCTCTTTGACTTGGCCAGAGGTGAGGAGTGGGAGAAAATGACCCTAATGACTGGAATTCTAGACCTACTGAAGTGGGCCAGGCACCAGAAGAGCCCCTGTGGCTCGAAACAGACAGGAACCTGCGCTAAAGGCCCCTTAGCCAGTGCTCATTAGTCTATCCCGCCTGCCACAGCGTTGAGAGAAGAACCCTCAACAAGCTTGCATAGTGCAATCTATGAGTCCATGTCGCAGAATCGAACAAAAGCCCTGGGGCGAGAATGAGTCAAGCCCTTGGGCCAGTGGGCCTGGCTAATACTCAGTCTATACTCCACCCCCTCCCCCACGAACCATTGAAGCCACCAAGAGGGCCTGAAAAGTCAAATGTAACAGCTCTAAGCCTTCCCACAGACGTCCCAGGAGCAGTCTCTACAAAATGATACTATGTATTTGGAAAACCAGGCAGAATTGAGGATGGTCGTAAACAGACGCCCAACCAACTAAAACAAAGAAAATCTAAGCATCTCCCAATGCCTAAAAAAGCTAAATCAAGTGGCTCTAGAGCGTTTTTGCAACAGCTAACACTAACAAACTCTGCATTTGTGGGGATGTGCACCTCTAAAGTTCCTACAAAAAGGACTGTGCATAGGGATACAGCTCCAAATGTTATTGATGTACCGGATTCAGAAGATGAAAACCTGCTTCTATTGATGAACCTGTCTACCTCTTCAGATGGTATAATGAAGAGCTGGCTCATAGAAGTCACCTGATCTTTGCGATTGAGAAATCTGGGCCTTCTAAGGGGGAGCCTCATCTAGACTGCAGCCACCTTCATCGGCCAACCTCTCCAACGGGGGAGCAGCAACCGAATGGGAGTGGTGGGAGTTCTCTTTTTCACACGGAGCAAAGAAGGGAACTACTGTCAAGAAAGACGGACTAAGCAAATATACCGCCTGCTGGCTCAACGAGGTGGAGGGACGAAGGCCATACGAGAGGCCGGGGGAGTCCAGAGGCCCACCACAAGTTGCTTGTAGCGATTGAGAGGCTCATATCAGAGAAAGACGGTCTTATCATGAATAGGAGGAATGTAGTAAAACTCCTACACTGTTTGCCCAAACTCCCATTTATTCGTCAAGACGATGTCAAGATTGTAGCCTTTGTCAGTGAAAACCGTATGGATTGGGGGGTGTTACATCTCCACTCAATTCTGGTGAAGAATGCCATCCTGGATGCCGCCCCTGACTTTCTCCACCTGGGATTTGAGCTAACCGATGGGGACTTTCTCAAGACTAAAACTCTGGGAAAGCCAGCCCATGACCAAGAGGTATCTAGAACCGAAAACTCATTCTCCAAATAACGTTATTCCCTCCTTAGCTCAAGGACGAACAATGTCATCACTAAGAGCAAGAAGAGAGTAGGACACCCTCTGCAGAAATGGGGAAAGGGCTCCATCTAGATCTATGCAAGTATCGCTTGTGAGAAAGAATCCAACTGACAAAAGGGTGAGGATGAGTGAAGGTAGAAGTGGTGCAACAAGGCCTCCAACAAGCTGGTCCTGGTGAGCAGAACCTCGAACTCCCGAGTCGCAACCTATTTCCTCCTTATGTATGTCCTTGTTAGGGAGAATTCTCTGTTTAGGCTGAATTTCCTAACCTAGTGAGTCCCCCAGCAGCTTTGCTGGATTTTTGGGGTTTATTTTTTTCTCCTGCCAAGAGTGAGACTCTTTTACCCTCACTCTTGGACATGATTTGAGTGTGTTTCTTTGAATCTAGATGTGTTTAATGGGCTATGGGGTCTTTTACTCCATAGGGTTTCATGTGTTTTTGTGATGTGTGTTACAAAGCACCCTCCGTGCAGTAACACAGGGGTGTCATAGTGACCCCCCAGTATAGACTCCATACCCTGGGACTGACTACTGTCTCCCAGGGCATGTAAAGTCATCATTGACTTTACTAGTCTTAAATTCTGAATAGAACCAGTACAAACCATCATATTCTGGATGTACTGGCTGGGGCAATTCGATTGCCCCAGGGTCTGTTAGTCGAGGGGGCACGTCTCCATCCCCCCTGATCGAGTTTTGGCTGGTGGCAGTGGATACTACTTTTTATATTCAACCGCAAATATTTTCCTATGGGATTTCCCATTGTTTTAGGCTACTATCTTTATTTAATTATTTACGGTAGCCTCGAACAGGCCGCCGGTTTATTTAATTAATATTAATTCTCCGGTTGGTATTTTTTGCCAAAACTTGATTCTAAAATGGCGTTTGTGTTCTCTTCTGTGACTCCAAACCAAGTCGAGCCCTTTGTTCCACTTTTTGGCGGGCTTCTCCACAGAAGCCCTCCAAAGTGGTGCCACTATGTCTGGGGTACTTAGGAGGGGTGGAGGGGAATTTAGGCACCCTGGACTGAGTTGCCTAGGCAACTCAAGTCGCACTCCGTCCTGATTGGCCCCAGTAGCATGTTTGAGTGACAGCTAGGCTGAGTGAATGGGGGTTTGCTGCATAAAGCAACCACTGGTGGAGCCCTGCTGGACCGTCTCACCACTTTTCCCAATGACAGAGGAGATCTCCCGCCGGAGAGTCTTCTTCCTTTGACTGGTCGGGATAACCAGTTTCACCGTCTTTTCCCTTTCCCGACCTATCTCGTGGCCGCCTTGCCTGTGCCAAGCACCCCGGCAACCGGAATACCACGTTTTACCACGACCGCGAGACAAAGGAACCACCTTTAACCGGAAAACTCTGCGGCTGGTTTCTTCCCTGGTAGTGCAACGACCTTCATCTTTCCTCCAAGTCGAGATCTTCTCTTCCCCTGGACAACGACGCAACTTGCACACACTACCAGGAACAACTGCCACCGCTGGAGGATCCTTCCCACTTAAGGTATCGTGTCCCGTCTGGCTTTCCTTGCAACCGACTGTACGGGGTAGATTTAGCCTCCGGCTTTCGAACCTGGGCTAGCCTGGGACACCCTACTAAACTTTTCTAAGCCTCTCTAAACTCTTTTCTGAACCCTCTGCAAGACTTTCTAAGCCTAGTGTAAATGTGTGATCTTGGGCGCATTTGTGCTCTGCTCTCTCTAAGAGTGGGCCCAGCCTTTGGACTTTGGCTCACCAGTGACTTTTTTGCTCTCTGCCTTGCTAACAGTGTTCTGGAATCATAGAGTGGTGTACCTCTTCATATTCTGTCTTTTTTCCCTCTCCTTTTTCACAAACTTATTAGAGTGCAATCTAGTTAAGTGCTCACCTCTGTATGAAAATAAGTGGTGTTTTACTGTGATTTTCTAATAGGGAAAAAGGGGTGTATAGATCATAATAGTAACTGTGTTTAGAATATTTTTCAATAAGAGTGCTGGAGTGTTTCAACTGTGTTTTTAAATAAATAATTATATACTTTGATACCACAAGCTCTGGTCAGTGTTTGTTTGTATTGGTGTATCTGAGTGCCTATTGAGTATACTTTGCATACTGCCTAACTCTTCTTGAGGGAAGTCTGACTTGCTCAGCCACAGCTACCAGGTAAATCTGGGTGGTACAGACTGCTACCAAGTGGGTTTACTGCCAAACACCTGTAGTCTTAAATCTTTTGCAGTGGTCCCTAAGGGAACTGCACAGGTTTCTGCCTAACAGTCCTCGTGGAACACTATAGGTCTTGGGCACTTGTTTGAGAAGGAAGGCCTAGACATTCTAAACTGACATTCTGAGTGTACAGGAAACCTGGCTATCCTCTGAGATGATTTGCGAGGGTTTTGAAGTATGCTTCAATCCAGCCCAAACAGGAAGAGTGGGAAGACGGTCAGCTGGTTTACTGACCCTAGTAAATCTGGGGCAGAGCCTTAAAATATTGGAAACAAGAAACCCAAGCCCTTTTGTGAAGATGGTTCTTTTAGAATGGGAGAGATCCCCTGACAGCACTCCGTGGTTGTTAGTTGTATTCAATGTATATTGGAACCCGGGAGGGATCGGGGGATAAAGAGTTTGTGGCGCTCATCACCCAACTTATGGATAATTTTTGGGTGGATTTAAAATCTCCCCTGTTCTTGATCTGTGGAGATCTTAATATTAGATGCTTGGACAAATTGGGGGTGAAATTGCCATGGGGTTCCTTGCTGGGAAAAGCAGCGCTATGGGTATATGAGCTTAAGGAGAGAGATGTGTACATGGTGAATTGCCTCCTAAGAGGTGACATCCCGGATAGAGTGACATAGACCCGTGGCCCCCAGAAAGCCCACTTGGATTACTACTTTGTATCGAATGGTCTTTTTAAATGTCTACACTCCCTGAATGTCAACACTGTGACTAATAGTGATCATAGACTTCTATGTCTTCGTTTTAAAGGGCAGGAACGGGGTAATGAGGAGCGAATGGGGGGAGCCATATTAATAAACCAGGGGAGGAATAATTTATTGTAACGCTCACCTGATTCTCGCAGAGGCGCCGGTCTTGACTGGGCGACTACCGTATCTTCAAAGGTGATGTGCAGCACCCGATTGGCTCTTTGGGCTGGACCTCTGTGCCCTGTATGCCTGACGTGCAGAGTAAGATGTCTGCAGATAGAAAATACGGGGTTAATGAACTGGGGTTATTGGGGTGTCCCTATCTCTTTCCTCTTCTCCTCTCCTGTAGACCCCCACAGGTTAACGCTCTCACCTTAGGTAAGTGAATGCCGAGCTCTCCATCTGCCTCGGGGCAGGGTGCTGTAGCCAGTTTCTTCACTGGATAGGTAGCGCAGGCCTCTTGACTTCAGAGGACTGCTGTCCGTCGTTTACTGCACGAACGGTAAGTTTCGAGTAACTCAAATGTCTTTAAAGTCTTTAATAATGATGTCTCTTGTTTTGCAGGGTTCCGGCGATGGCGGATGACGGGCTGAAGTGAGTTGAAGATGGAGCCCGTGTGATGAATAGAAGCGCCTGGAAGCACGTAAGTAAGCGCTTGTTGCCAGCTTCACAAAGCGCTCTAACTGTCTTTTTATTTTGCAGGTACAAGTTCGGAGCGGCTGCAGGGTGCCAGGATACCCACTGGGTTAGATGTGGAAAGGAGTAATGGCACGTGAGTATTAAAGTTCCCCAATGTCTTTAAACGCACCTTGTTTTGTCTTTCAGATGCGAGATGCAGCGCCGACGGCCTCCGGAGCGTGCGAAGAGTTGGTAAGCTTTTGTCTTTCAGATGCCGGAATGCAGTGTGAAGACCTCCGGAGCGCACGAAGAGTAGGTAAGCCTTTGCCTTTCAGATGCCGGAATGCTAACCTGTTCTTTCTTGTCTTTATAGGTGTTGCTGAAGACTGGATTCAGGATGGTAAGCCTTTTTCCTTAGGCCCAGGACCGGATGCAGAAGACACGATGAGCGTTCTGCTGCAGAGGGTGCAGAATAACGCAAAGCAAGATTCATCCACCGGGTGTGGTTTAAATAGCCCCCTGTAGTGCTTAGTTGTCTCCTTCCACAGCCACGCCTAAGTAAGAAAAGAGTTCCTGGTAAAAAAAGAGTTCCTGCCTTCCAGAAGAGTTCCAGTGTTCTGAATCTGGGGAGTGGCTCCAGCCCCATCCAACAGGAAAAGTAGTTCCAAACAGAAGAGGATCAGAGGCTCAACTGGCAGGCAAGTAAGCAGCATGGTCTGCTGCAGGTAAGTCCACCCAAGCATTATGAGCCCGGCGCTTCCAGCGCTGGGACTGGGCATATTTATGAGCCTGGTGCCAATGGCGCCAGGACTGGGTCCAAAAGGTCCCAATTGGGACTGGTTGGCACTCGGAACCTGGGTTATGGATCTGCTTCCAAGGGAGTTGGGAAAACCCTGACCTTTTGGAAGCAGAGATCATGACAGTACCCCCCCTCAAGGCCCCTCCCAAACCGGGCTTCTCCGGGGGTTTTGGCTTGTCAGGAAATGTTCGGTGAAATCTTTTGATTAGGCGAGGAGCGTGGATATATTCAGCAGGTTCCCAGGATCTCTCTTGGGGGCCGTAGCCTTTCCAGTCAATTAGGTAGAATAGTTTAGATTTGGAGATCTTGGAGTCCAGAATGCTTTTGACTTCAAACTCGAGTTCTCCATCAACTAGGATAGGTTTTGGAGATTTGGTTAGTCGGGTTTGAGGTTGCACGGGTTTTAATAGAGAGACGTGGAAGACCGGATGTATCTTCATGTGCGGGGGCAAGTCCAACTTGACCGCTACTGGGTTTACTATGGTAGTGATGGAATAGGGACCAAGGTATCTTGGGTTGAATGTGCGTGGCTTTTTAGAGATAGATATCTGGTGGATAACCAGACTTGATCCCCTACTTGATAGTGAGGGGCTTCCTTCCGATGTTGATCTGCTCCTTTCTTGTATTGTTCTTTAGCCCTTTGAAGGTGAGAAACAGCTTCCTTAAAGGCTTGGGTGATTGTAGAATGCAGGTAGTCTACTGCTGGTGTTTCAAGATCTTGGAGGGGATCCAACTCCGAGGTTCGAGGGTGACTGCCGTACAAAAGAAAAAACGGGGTTTTCCCAGTTCCCGAATGGACCGAGTTATTGTAGGCATACTCGGCTATCCAAAGGATATCTTTCCAAGTTTTTTCATTTTGTTGCAGCATGCAGCGTAAATACTGTTCCAGAGTTTGATTGGTCCTCTCGGTTTGTCCGTCGGTCTGAGGGTGGTGACTGGTCGATAGTCTCACATCAATTTGAGCCGACCGACAGCAACTTCGCCAAAAATGAGAAATAAATTGACTACCTCGATCCGAAATTAGAACCGAAGGAAAACCGTGCAGTCGGACGATGTTTTCGAGAAATTCTCGGGCCAGAGTTGCTGCTGTTGGCAAGCCTTTGAGCGGAATGAAATGCGCCATCTTGGAGAATAAGTCCACGATTACTAGAATCGTATTGTATCCGGAGCATGGAGGTAGATCGGTGATGAAGTCCATAGAAAGCGTATGCCAAGGGCGAGGTGGGATGTCAATAGGGCGTAAGAGGCCTGCTGGTCTTTCCTTTTGACTCTTGTTTTGGGCGCATACTCCACAGGACATTATAAAGTCTCTGATATCTTTTTTCCAAGACGGCCACCAGAAGTAGCGCTTGATCTTTTCTGAGGTCTTGGCTATACCGGGATGACCTTCCATTAAAGAGTCGTGATAACAAGAGATTACTTTTTTCTGTAAATCTGTGCTGGGTAGGTATAATCGTTCTTGGAAATACAATAAGTTGTCCTTTACTGCAAAGTCCTTTCCCTGCAGATGCCAATTCCGTATGTCTGCTGGAGTTACAAGTTGCCTGGCTTTATCCTTAACTTCCTCTATGGATTCTGTGGTGATTACACCCAGAATTCTTTGTTCGGGAATGATTGGTACAGGTTTAGGGTTGATCAAGTGTTCTTCCACTCCCATCCGAGAAAGGGCATCGGCTTTACCGTTCTTGGTACCAGGTCGATAGGTAATTATGAAGTCAAACTCGGCAAAGAATAATGCCCAACGGAGTTGTCTAGAGGATTGGGCTTTTGCGGTTTTCAAATATTGCAGGTTTCGGTGATCCGTAATCACAGTAACGGTGTGTCGGGCCCCCAGCAGATAATGCCTCCAAGCCTTAAAGGCAGACTTGATAGCCAGAAGTTCCTTGTCAGTAATCGTGTAATTGACTTCAGGAGGCGAGAATTTGCGGGACCAAAATGCCACGGGATGCAACTGATTGGTTACCGGGTCCTTTTGTGATAGAACTGCCCCCATGGCAAGGCTTGAAGCATCAGTTTCCACGATATAGGGGAGTTCGGGGCGAGGGTGTTTTAAGATTGGTGCAGAGATAAATTTAGTCTTCAAATCCTGGAAAGCTTGTTCCGCCTCGGTAGACCATTCAAAACGTTTGTTTTTCTTTAACAAGGCAGTGATGGGCTGGACTATTCGAGAGAACACGGGGATAAACCTGCGGTAAAAGTTAGCGAAGCCTAACATGCTTTGCACACCTTTTACGGAGGATGGTGATGGCCATTTGAGAACTGCATCGACCTTCTTTGAATCCATACGCACTCCGCCAGGTGATAATATGAATCCCAAGAATTCAACTTCAGTCACGTTGAAAACACATTTTTCCAACTTAGCGAAAAGTTTGTGTTGACGCAATCTTTCGAGGACCATTTTCACGTGTTTCCGATGTTCAGATTCCGATGAAGAATAAACGAGAATGTCGTCGATGTAAACAACAACACACACATCTATGAGCTCTCTGAGGACATCGTTCATAAAATATTGAAAGGCGGCCGGGGCATTGCAAAGTCCGAAGGGCATGACCTGATATTCAAATAGCCCATACTTGGTGCGGAAGGCCGTCTTCCATTCATCGCCCTCTTTTACTCGTACCAAGTGGTAAGCTCCTCTAAGATCCAGCTTTGTATATATGCATGCTTTTCTGACTTGGTCCAGGAGTTCAGGGATCAAAGGTAACGGATATCTATTCTTAACGGTGATCTGGTTCAGGGAGCGATAATCGATACAAGTTCTAAGGTCTCCTTCCTTTTTTGGAACGAAGAACAAAGCTGAAGAGGCAGGGGACTTGGAGGGACGAATAAACCCATTTGCCAGGTATTGATCCAGGTATTGTCGAAGGTGAAGGTTCTCAGGCTCGGTGAGGGCATAAATTTTACTACAAGGAGGAGTAGATCCAGGTATCAGGTCTATCTGGCAGTCATAAGACCTATGAGGAGGTAGAGAGTTAGCCTGCTCCTTCCGGAAAACATCTTGGTATTCTAGGTATTCAGGAGGTAACTGGGGAGTCTCTGAAGAAATGGCTGCCAGTGCAACACCAGGTGGAGGGTGACACGTAGAGACACATTCTGGAAACTGGACCGTTCTTGCTCGCCAATCGATCAGAGGATTGTGTTTCTCTAACCAAGGTATTCCTAGAATAATCTGGAACTGAGGGGCCTTGATCACATCGAACACGATCTTCTCATGGTGTCCATCTTGACTTACTAGCGTCACCTCTTGAGTGGTGTGCGTTACTGGCCCGGAGGCTATCTCCGTACCATCCACCGTAGTAATGACGTCCTTTACAGCCTTGGGACAAAGAGTTAGATTCATCCTCAAAACCATTTCATGATCCACATAATTGCCGATGGCACCGCTGTCGACGTAAGCTTCAATTGCATGTAATCGACCCGGATTATCAGGGCTAATGAGGACCATAGGTATCACGAAATGCGAGGTCACGGAACTGGTTTTCACGCTCGGCAAGAGGACCTCTATTCTTGTCGGGCGAGGTCGTTTCCCTGCTCAGAGTTTGTAACTGTGGTAACTGCAGCTCCTACTGCCTTCTTGGCAGGTTTCACCGGACAGTCTCGAAGAAAGTGCCCTGAGTTTCCGCAATATAGGCATAATTGCAACTGTTTTCTCCTTTCTCGCTCCTTTTGTGTTAGAGGACCTTTCAGACCCCCTATTTGCATGGGTTCCCCGGAGTCTACTCCTTTGGAAGGAGTTGGCGGTTTGGAAAATACTCGAGCATCAAACTTGGAACAATCGGCCTTCCTGTTCTGCAGTCTGTGATCTATTTGAACGACCAAGTCTATATAATCCGAACAGTCTTGTGGGGGATTCACTACTTGGGCTAAAACGTCTTTGAGCTCTCCACGTAGACCTCTATAAAACAGTGTAATCCTTTTGTCCTCAGGCCATTGAGTTTCCACTATTAGTCTATTGAAAGATGCAATATAAGCCAAAAGGTCTTGATTACCCTGTCGCAACGAAAGAAGCTCATTGTCCAAGGCCTGCCCCTGTGCATGTCTTGCGAACAGTTTTTCCATACTAAGCTGAAAGGCTTGAAAATCATGGAGAACCGGATCATCTTGATTAACTAGAGGGATCGACCAGTCTGCCGCATTGCCACTAAGGTACGAAAGTACAAAAGCTACTTTAGCTTGATCAGTTCGAAAGGCTGCTGGCCGGCATAAGAAGTGCAACCGGCACTGATTGATAAATACCGCAAACCTCTTTGGGTCACCAGAAAATCGTTCGGGCGGAGCCAGAGGTACATTCCCAGGTAGGTTGATCTGCACTGGATTCATAGAGGATGTTGAAGGAAGATTTGCCCCTGATGCGGGTAGCGGGGTCTGTCCGGTTTGTGACTGTAGCAATTGTCTAGCAAGATCATCTGTTCTCTCCTTGGAAATAATTAGTTCCCTTCTTAGAGCGTTCGTTTCCTGACGAGCTGCATGCACTTCTGCCCTTAGTTCCCCAAGTAACCGGGCTAGGTGGTCAGTATCCGAGGTTTCCATAGCGCCTGGGCGAGAGTTTTGCGGTAGGCTTTGCGTTCTGTAACGCTCACCTGATTCTCGCAGAGGCGCCGGTCTTGACTGGGCGACTACCGTATCTTCAAAGGTGATGTGCAGCACCCGATTGGCTCTTTGGGCTGGACCTCTGTGCCCTGTATGCCTGACGTGCAGAGTAAGATGTCTGCAGATAGAAAATACGGGGTTAATGAACTGGGGTTATTGGGGTGTCCCTATCTCTTTCCTCTTCTCCTCTCCTGTAGACCCCCACAGGTTAACGCTCTCACCTTAGGTAAGTGAATGCCGAGCTCTCCATCTGCCTCGGGGCAGGGTGCTGTAGCCAGTTTCTTCACTGGATAGGTAGCGCAGGCCTCTTGACTTCAGAGGACTGCTGTCCGTCGTTTACTGCACGAACGGTAAGTTTCGAGTAACTCAAATGTCTTTAAAGTCTTTAATAATGATGTCTCTTGTTTTGCAGGGTTCCGGCGATGGCGGATGACGGGCTGAAGTGAGTTGAAGATGGAGCCCGTGTGATGAATAGAAGCGCCTGGAAGCACGTAAGTAAGCGCTTGTTGCCAGCTTCACAAAGCGCTCTAACTGTCTTTTTATTTTGCAGGTACAAGTTCGGAGCGGCTGCAGGGTGCCAGGATACCCACTGGGTTAGATGTGGAAAGGAGTAATGGCACGTGAGTATTAAAGTTCCCCAATGTCTTTAAACGCACCTTGTTTTGTCTTTCAGATGCGAGATGCAGCGCCGACGGCCTCCGGAGCGTGCGAAGAGTTGGTAAGCTTTTGTCTTTCAGATGCCGGAATGCAGTGTGAAGACCTCCGGAGCGCACGAAGAGTAGGTAAGCCTTTGCCTTTCAGATGCCGGAATGCTAACCTGTTCTTTCTTGTCTTTATAGGTGTTGCTGAAGACTGGATTCAGGATGGTAAGCCTTTTTCCTTAGGCCCAGGACCGGATGCAGAAGACACGATGAGCGTTCTGCTGCAGAGGGTGCAGAATAACGCAAAGCAAGATTCATCCACCGGGTGTGGTTTAAATAGCCTCCTGTAGTGCTTAGGTGTCTCCTTCCACAGCCACGCCTAAGTAAGAAAAGAGTTCCTGGTAAAAAAAGAGTTCCTGCCTTCCAGAAGAGTTCCAGTGTTCTGAATCTAGGGAGTGGCTCCAGCCCCATCCAACAGGAAATGTAGTTCCAAACAGAAGAGGATCAGAGGCTCAACTGGCAGGCAAGTAAGCAGCATGGTCTGCTGCAGGTAAGTCCACCCAAGCATTATGAGCCCGGCGCTTCCAGCGCTGGGACTGGGCATATTTATGAGCCTGGTGCCAATGGCGCCAGGACTGGGTCCAAAAGGTCCCAATTGGGACTGGTTGGCACTCGGAACCTGGGTTATGGATCTGCTTCCAAGGGAGTTGGGAAAACCCTGACCTTTTGGAAGCAGAGATCATGACAGTTATGAATACTTCCTAAGGAGGTCCCAAAGATCACAGTTCTGTATAAAATTGCCCTCCACTAGAACTTTGGGCATTGACTACACTAGCATCCTGTGGGGCTTCCAAATTAAATCAATGACTGGAGGCAAAGCCACCTTTGAGAGGCTTCATTACCCTAATAAAGATCTGATAGAAGCTAAAAAAACTTTCAGAGCCGATCTGCGAAGCATTGATGTCTCAAGATGGGCGATATAGCCTCTTTAAAAAGGAAGCAGAAACAGCAATATTAAACGATCACATAGAGACATAAACCAATTAACAGTTTAACATGACAAAACAACACACCCCACTGACAACATAGAACATGGAACATATATTTAGGTTAACTCTTCATACCCTCAACCCTGTTTCAAAATCGTTCTACTTCGCCTTCATTCACACTTCCCATTCACCTCACCCTGGTCCCTACTGGGCCTTCGTCCAGAAAAGAGGCATCAGTGCTGGACATGAGCACTACTACTATTTCCAGAGTCTCCTCAATGTACAAGATCCTACTTATTCCTTTTCCTCACTTATATTCCTGCACTGGTCGAGACAGTACTATGCGGCGCTGCCTTCCACCCCCTTTCGGAGCTAGGTTCCCGTACCTCCTCTTACTTACTCACCTTATATATGCATCAAAATCCTAATGGCCATAGAGAAAAGAGAAATACTTCGGTCCACTATCACTCAACATCCTCACTCACGCCCGACCCAACCCTTAGCACGTTCCCTTATTATTTAATCTGCTCCATCCCTTATCCACTCTCCCTCCTTTCATTCTTCTTGCAATCAATACTCACGTGTCCTCTGTTCGTGGACTATCCACAATTGGTGTGCCTCCCCCAATCAAGCCGTGCCTGGCTCCGCCGAGCAGTTGGGTATTCGCAAAGCCGGGACCCGCAGAACCTGCTCAGGAGCGTACGCGTTTTAACTAATGGTCAGGCGTAGTTGGGGCGGCCTTGATGGGGGTGCCCCAAATCTCACCGCTGTATGGGGGACGTCCCGGACCAATCACGTCTAAGGGGTCACCGAATGAAGGAACCCACTCCCCAATTACTAATCTCACTCTTGGTATAAATGGACACACCCCGGTAGGGAATGAGACCAGGAGATAGATTGCAAGTTGAACAAAGGTTTATATCAGATATTAGTACCCGGCGAGAGTCAAGCAGAATGCAACACACGTTCTGATTGGCTCTCGCCGGGTCCTTACCCGGCCGGGAATCCTTCGATTCTCGACCAGGATTCCAGCCGCCTTGTCCTCGGCGGCGGGCGTGGCAGCCCCTCAGCCAATGAGGAGGCTGGAAGCGGGGCCATCCCCGGGTAAGGCTTTTTTTTTTTTTAATTCCCTTTCCTCCCTCCTCCCCCCGACCCCTACTTACCTTCTTGTTCCTGCTTCCCCGGTGAGGGACGAGGGAAGCCTCCAGCCGTGTGGAGAATCGGAGCAGGGCCATCCCTGCTCCGCGCCTCCACACGGCTGGAGGCTTCCCTCGTCCCTCGCCGGGGACGCAGGTACGTTTTTTTTGTTTTTTACTTTTTTTTTATTCCCGTCCCACTCCCGCCCTCCCAACCCCACTTACCTTCTTTTTGATCCTTTTTCGGGAGCGGACGCGCTGGGAACACTCCTGATCCCAGCGCGTCCGCTCCGATGGCCGCCATTTTCTTGGTCGTTTTTTTTTTTTCTGTCCCGAAACGCAGTGTTTCGGGCCTATAACTACGGGCCTATAACTCTGGGCCCCGGGGCATTAGCTGAGTCGGTAATGCCCCCACCGCTCGGGTCATATTGCTTAAGAAATGTATGCAGAGAACTCTGCTGCCCTGAGAGCGCTCTGCCAAACATTACAAGGGCAGCACATTATAAAACAAAACCATGTCACTGTTGATGACTGGCCATAGGCGCATAATACTTGAACGTGATAGGCTAGTTACACACATACATTATATGGATATTTGATCTGCCAGATGCCTCATGATATAAGCGGACATGTGTTCGTTTTATCCAGAATATATAACAGCAGGGGATTAGATTTTTGGTGGGTGCCCGAGTTGCTCATAAAATAGGGGTTCAGATGCTTATCTTCATTAAGAGGGGTCGGGGAACTGTGTCTCTTTAGGGTGGAGGTCAAGGGGCCATGGACAGGTTTGTGGAGACTGATGGGCACGCAGGTGGTGGCTCTGCTCCGGTCACACACAGGGCAGTGAGCTCAGAGGGAGAGAAAAAATACAGTGTCTTTTGCAATAATTCTTGACTGGGGTTCCGTGAGAAAGGAGCTTGTGTGGCCCAGACAGAGGAGAAGGTGGTGGGGGTTGCTGGGCTGTCTGAGCACGACACTGCACCGTGGGAGAGATGGTTTTTTAGAAATCACTGTGTGGCCTAGTAAAAAGATGGAGTCTGGGGTATTACAAAATGGAGTCTACGTGTGTCACCCCATGGCTTCTATCCTTCTGTCGTTAGAAGGCAGACAGGAGGGACATCTCCCTGCAATGGGATGAGCAAGAGCTCCATCCCCTACAGAATGTGCAGGGGGTCAAAGACCCTTCCTCCCTTACAGTAGACATATTTGCCTCAGCCCACAATGCCCAAATCCCGGTTTATTTGGACCCGATTAGGGAGGCTGGAGCCTGGGCGATGGATACCATCACATTTGCTTGACCCAGTGATCTTTTGTTCTTGATTCCTCTGTTTCCAAAGCTACTGAATATTCCGGATAAGATCAGGAGGGACAAGGCTCTACTGTTTATCACTAGTCATTGGTAGCCCAGTCTGGCATGGTTCCTCCTTCGTTTGTTCATTCAGAGCATCCGAGACTCACCCATCCTGATATGTAACTCTCCCATGATCTGGCCCAACACTAAACAAGTTACCCCTCATGGCACGGAAACTGAAAGGAAAGGGTTAATTGCTGAAGGTATTTTCTAATGTTAGCAAACGCTAATCAGAAATCAAGAAGCCCATCTTCTCTCAAGCATTATAACAGGCACTCTGTGTCCTCGCTGTCGCTCCACCCACTCCATTAAAATCCCTTACTAATTCCACACTTCTGCGCCAATTGTTTCGAGAAAGGTCTGCCGGTCTCCACTCTAAGCACTCAGCTTGTTGCCACGAGGGCGTTTAGGAATCCTTAGGTGGCATCCAAGAGACAGAGAATGATGCTTGCTGTCCCCTGAAGGGCTGCCATGTAACCTGCCTCCCCCTTAAACCCCTGGTGTTTCCATGGGATCCTTCTCAAATGGATCCCTTTGGACCATTGACAGATATGGTTCTCTAGGGAGCCTATCTCATCTGCCAGATGCCTGGAGAAACTGGGGAGGGGGGGCACTAGTCTGCCCCAAGCATCTTAGAGTCCTACCTGATGGGGTGATTTATGGTGATCTTGTTCCTTGTTTCACTTTCACCCCCCACCCCCTCCTTTACTCAGGATTTCAGAGTGAGAAATGCATCTCCTGTATATGGGAAGAGCCATAAAGGTTTATGTGGCGTAAGGGGGCGAGTCTGACACAAGGGTGGCATGATGGTTGCTAAAGAATGTCATTCAGGCAAAAATAAAGAGGACACCTAGCCCCCCCTAACTCTAAGAGAGGGTTTCCCTGCCTCTAATAAGGAACTAAGGAGTCGGTCAGAATGTCCAAGCAAATAAAACGAGACCAAGGCAGGTCCGAGAAGGCAATTGGCAAACTGGTTGGCCCCACCAGCTCAAGGGAAGAAGGCTCTTACAGGTGAAGATCTTCTCTCGTTGTGTGGAGAAAAGTGGTGAGACGCTGCAGCAGGGATTCACCTGTGGTTCAGTCGTAGCAGATGTCTTTGGCTTCTCTCCTCTTTGGCTTCTTAGTTCCAGTGGAAACGTCTTGCTCTTCCAGTCCTCAGGACCCTGCTGCTTTAGATCCCCATTCATACAGCCTAGCTGTCACTCACACAGTGGAGGGTCATCTTGGCGGGAGACCCTCCAGCCTATCAGGATAGAGTGTGATATGGGTTGCTGAGGCAACCCTGTCCAGGGGTCCTACTCCCCCTCCCACACAATGGACCCACCCCAGACTCAGTGGCGCCGAAAGAAAGGCTTCTCGGTAGAAGCCCGCCAAACGGACAAACAAAGGATCCCCGACCTGGGTTAGGAGTTTAGAGAAAGACACGAGAAAGAAGTTATATTAAAGTTCTGGCAAATAAAACCTACCGGAGCAAAGTTAATATTAAAATGCACCGGCAGTATGTTAGAGGCTGTCAGAAAATGTGGTAGCCTCGAACAATGGGAAAATCCCATAGGGAAATATTTGCGGTTGAATATTTAGGGTAGTAACCACTGCCACCAGCCAGAAACATTTGAGAGAGGGACTTTAGGGTACCCCCTCGAAAATGAACATAGGGGAAAAACTATTAACCCCTTCCAGTACCTCCACAGTAAGATAGGGTGTACTGATTTAGTTCATAGGATTTGACTAGTAAAGTCAATGGGGACTTTACATGCCCTGGGAGACAGTAGTCGGTCCCAGGGTATGGAGTCTATGTTTTTCGGTCGCTACGACACCCCTGTGTCACTGCAAGGAGGGTGCTGTGTAACACATGTGAATAAAGATGGTTCCTATGGGGGAGAGAAAATCCCATAGGCATTAAACACAAAAATAGCCTAGAACACACCTAGCAAAAATGCCTAAGAGTGGGAAAAAGAGTCTCACTCTTAGCAGGTAAAAAGAAACAAACCCTTCAAATGCAGCAAAGCTGCTGGGGGACTCTATAGGTAAGGGAAATTAGCCATAAACTGAGAATTCTCCCCAACAGAGTGTTGGAAGGGTTAACTCTTAACTCTTTTTATCTGTACCTCCTAGAGCATTGTTTCGCTCTTTTAACATTTAGACTTGGCTGGTGGCAGTGGTATCTACCCTAATGTTCCTACCGCGATTATCTTATATAACCGTGGTAATATTGTAGGCTATTGTGTTAGCCTCAAACTTAAACCCGCTTGACCAAATCCTTTTTCGTTTGGCTCCTGTGCAGTTTAGTCGCCATTTCTTTTCGTTAAACTCCTTCTTGTGTTTTACTTTGCGCGGCAAACCAGGTTTGCCTTCTTTGTTCACTGTCTTTTGGCGGGCTTCTACCTAGAAGCCCTCCTCAAGGCACCTGGGAGTCTAGGTGGGCTGAATGTGAGGGAGGGTTGTAGTCACCCCCTGCACAGGGTATCCTAGGACACCCAAGTCGCACTTTGTCATGATTGGGCAAGGTGGTTGTCCGGGCTGGACAACCCCCCTGCTGGGTGATTGACAGCCAGGCTGTGTGAATGGGGGATTTTCGCATAAAAGGCAGGTCAAAGTCAGAGAGTCGCCACTGGAACTACAAGGAACCGACGAGAAGTTGAGAAGAGGTCGACTGCTGCAACTACCCCGTACCGGTGGAGCCCTGCTGCAGTCCTGAGCTATCTACCCTTCAACGACTAAGAGGAGATCTAGTCCGGAGTCTTCTTCCCTTGAGTCTGGTGGGGATAACCAGCTCATCTTCTTCAGCCAGAGGTCGCATTCGTGGTCGAAATCGCTGCACACTGCTGTAGTGGTCCGGATAGCCACCTGAAGAACCTCTCCTGTTTTAAGGAGCACACCTTTTATTCATTGTCGCTGCTGCCGGCCTCATTTCTTTGTGGTGCGGACCCCCTCATCGTCCTTCTTCGTGCTGAAGCTGCAGGAAAGCGTGGGTCTGCAGAAAACCAACAGGAACAACTGCCGTGGCACCAGCTTCGTTCTTTGAGAAAGGTACTGTGTCCTGTTTGAGGAATTTTGCTTGAAATCCCTATTTCTCTACTTTAAGGCTTGTGTTTACTTTTCCCTCCATCTTATAACTTTTGCTTCCGAACATTGACAATATCAAAGTACTCTTGGCAACTTTGAATCTCGCACTGTCCGACTGTGTGATCCTCCACAACAGGCACCCGGTGTCACTTGACTTTGGTTCCGGCCCTTTGACTCTTGAATTCCTGTCTATGTGTGTGCTTCGATTCTGTCTGCCTAACCAACATATTGCCTGTGATTTTTGCCCCCAACTCGCTCTGGGTATCTCGGGTGCTAAGTGTGTTTTTGCCCCGGTAGCATTTCTTGCCGCGGATACGCGTTTATCTAGTAGACCGAACTGTCAAGAAGTGATCACAATTATATTTACGGTAACGTGTTCTGTTTCGTAAAACTGTTCCATTCAAACACAGGGTACTTACCTCGAATAGTACTGTACAAAGTGAATTGGTTAGTTGTAGTATATTTAACGTGTGGTTTTTGAATTAATAGAAGTGTTGTGTTGATAACAAATGGTTTAAAAATAAATGTACTTATATTTTTTTACCTGAAACCTTGAGTCAGTGTTTGCTTGAGTCACAGTAATTGTGGTCCCTTTGTGTAATCTCTGCTACTGCTCATATACTCTTGAGATAAGCCTGGCGGCTCCGCTACTGCTACCACTTTAACATAGTACTACAGGCTTGTACCAAAGGTAAAACCTGTATTGCCACCTGTAGTCTTAATTGTGTGTAGTGGTCCCTAAGGGCACTGCACAGGATTCTGCCTAACGGAGTGCGACGAGGCAAGGGAGGGGAACAAGGGAGGACAAAAACAACGAATGATGAAGTTATTGTAATGTCAGCTATAGAGCAACTTTTATTTGGTTTCAGTCGTATAGATGTACGTAACGCATTAGTCAAGCGAACACACAGGCTCCTATTCCAACAGACAGAATGAGCAGGGCGCGCTACTTCCAGCAAAGCAAGTTCGGAAATAACTTCACAAAAACTGATGGAGGTTGATAAAGAGGGTGCAATAGAGATAATAAAGTGATCACTAAGACCTACATCAGAAATTTCACAGGTTAGACCCAAACCCCAAACATTAAGGGATACAAAAAAGAAGTCGATTGTCGAAAAGGCATTCAACCTATGCCATGTATAACCTGTAGCACCCCAAGCTCCAAGACGCAAGATATTTAACCCATCTTTGGCCTCTCGGATCACGACACTGAGTGTTACAAAATGTATGGACATTTAGGCAACAGGACATTAAAGTCACCTCCTATTATCATAGTACAGTTTGGGCTACTTATACAGGCAGTTTCAAATATATCATCCAGAATATCCATAATCGCATCCAGATTGTTAGATTGGTAACTAGCATATATACAAACCACCAGCAAAATGTCATTGGTGGAATTAGCTAATGCAATTTCCAGCGCTAACACAAAGGTAGAGCAGTGTATCAAGGTAGCGGAAAAATTGAAGCTGTTATTTATCAAAATAGCCAGACCACCACTTGGCCGGCCAAGGCACAATACACAATACACTGTATACCCATCAACAGACAATGCCCTAGTCAACATAGTTTCCTGCAATAGGATAATCGATGGAGCATCGAAGACTGTCAAAGACAGTAAAGCAGCCTCAAAGTTCTTATAACCACATACATTCCAACTGTGAATGCTTAAATCGTTCAAGCTACGACTGGGGTTTTGGGACTTGTACTTCTAATATAGATTTCAATAGAGTACCAATCCATGACCAGTCTTTGATATCAGCAGCAATGGATGACAACTGTGCAGTCATCTCTGGGGGAGTGGACTCCCCTGATACGTTGACAGGTACCCTCAAAGGAATGCTTAATGGTAGAGGATTTCAATACTCTAAAAATGCATAAACTTGATCTACATTTTCAAATAGAATCATCTGAATACCCAATGTCGACAAGTTCGACTCTAAAGTCCCAGATTTGTCTTAACACAATTAGAGAGTTTGACTGGGAAATCATCCTTAGATTGTTTTCATTAAAGAGTTTTACCCACTCAATGTCATCAGTATGCAAACTTCTCAACATCGGGATCCGATTAACGGTTTTAAATAGAAAGGACCGATTAAGACGTACCTTTCCTTTTAACTCAGGATTGCTAATCCAACCAAAAATGGGTAGAGTATGTTCTCCCAACATCAATGTTTCATAGTTCAGACCTATCAGTTCCTCCGAAACTACCATAGGAAGATCACTTGGAGTCAACTCAGAACATACAGGCACGGAGAGATTTTGTAACTTCCACAAGGTCATCTTCCTTGGACAAAACAGTCGGATGCAAATTTTCCACACGCTCCTTCGTGGGAAGGTGTTTGTTCACCATCAGATCTTGTTTTGGAACAGTCTTAGCAGATCCTGTCTTACCATGAGTTAATGGGTAAAACGAGGATAGCTGTGACTGTCTACAAGTCCGAGCATCATCAGACCCAGCCGCCAATGTCATAGAACCCGCCAGTGGCTCATATGTGACCTTAGAGTTTACATGCGGCGGGGGGACCTTTATCCCCATTGAGACAGCTTTTTTAGATTCCGGTGCTTTAGATTTGATTTTAGACAAAGGCCCCTTGGACAGGTGCTCAGTTGAGTCTTCAACAGAGGTGCCTGATAGTTGAAGAGCATGTTTACTTTCTGCATTTAGTTGAGCTAAGTCAAGCGTGGGATCCTCTACCGGTATGTTACAAGAATACACAGTGGTAGCTGCTAAGAGAGGAGTTTCAGTGATAGAATCCAGATTTTCTTTATTTTTTTGTTCAGTTTTTTTCACAAATGATTCTTTTAGGCCCATTTATTCATTGCTCTGTGTGCAAGCGCCTTTGCTTACCAGAAAGAAAGGCCCCAGCTGTGGACCCTTCAGGGCAGCTTTCTATGTTCAAACTGGAGTTTTGGATCGGAGCCCCTGAGTCAACAGACATTGCAGCCTCTTGTTCCTCTATAATGTTAGTAAGGGCAGTCGGAGTATGTGGCATCTCAATCAGGGAGACACACTCCGCTCCTTCAAGTTTTAGCCCAATATGGGAGGCAACGACAGAGGAGAGATGGACCATCATATCCTCTAGTCTCCCCGATCCGTTACCCGTCTCCCAAGAAGCTTCATGAGATGCAACTGAGACTTCCTGGAGGCAGAAGGGAATGAGCATAGGAGCGCCGTCCTATTAGAGATATATTTCCTGATAGGTGTGTTTGAGCACTTTAAACTGTACATGTTGGTTCAGTCGTTTGTGCATGAACATTTGCGGTATTTGGAGCAACTTTGACCTCTCCAACACATGTATCTGCAACATTTTTATTCACAAGCCCCCAGAAGAAGACTCTCCATTTTACTAAGTTTAGATAGTATGTCAGTGTTTATGTGTTGCTGGGCTCTTAATTCCGCGTGTGTCAAATCATGCCCTTTATCCAGAAAATTCAATATTCTGGTCATTACCGGGAATTGTTGTTCATTGTATTCAAGCTCTTGAGCAACAGCAGAGGCACCCATAGAGTTGGTGAGGGAAGCCTCGTGAGAGCCAGGTATAAGCGAGCCTTGATCCTCTGGACTAGAGCAGATATTAGGCATGTGTACAGGTTCATCATTACAGTTCGCAGACATAACAGCGTCAGCTGATTGACAAGAGGCCATAACCCCACTGAACCTATGTTGCTAGTGGTCAGTCCAAAAATGCAGTCCAAGCGAGTTACGGCACTGTAGAACAGTCCTTCCTCTTGCCGACTCAACTTTCAATTGAAATTCACACAAATCCACACAGAGACGCTCTGGACCAGTCAGTGTGTCCAGCAAACAGCACTTGCAGGCACTTCTGGGGGTGCTCTTTCCATTCCAAGGTCCTTGGGTCTCCTCGATGGACTTGATCTGATGCTAACCACAGGCAGTATCCTATTTCTTTGGGCTTGGAGAAATCACAACCTCTTCCCTCTAATACTCTTGCAAACCTAGCTGTCAGTGTGGCATTTGAAATGTAAGGACTTGTACACCTGGGGCTGTGGACATCTGAGGTGGAGGATTTACAGCATTCATGCCAACTGGCTACATTGAAGTCCTGCAGATGACACTCACATCCATTTTGATCATGGTGTTGGATCAAGAGCCTTGAGCCCCTCTGGTGATCCTTTGCAGAGCCAAGGTATTTGGCAAGATGGGCTTTCTCTGGTATTGGTAGTGTTACTCTGAGGAGACACAAGATGGGCTTTCTCATGTATTGGTAGTGTTACTCTGAGGAGACACAAGATGGGCTTTCTCTTGTATTGGCAGTGTAAGAAGGGCTTTCTCTGGCATTGGTAGTGTTACTCTGAGGAGACACAAGATGGGCTTTCTCATGTATTGGTAGTGTTACTCTGAGGAGACACGAGATGGGCTTTCTCTGGTATTGGTAGTGTTACTCTGAGAAGACACAAGATGGGCTTTCTCTGGTATTGGTAGTATTACTCTGACAAGATGAGTTTTCTCTGGTATTGGCAGTGTAAGAAGTGCTTTCTCTGGCATTGGCAGTGTTACGCTGAGGAGACACAAGAAGGGCTTTCTATGGTATTGTTAGTGTTACACTGAGGAGACACAAGATGGGCTTTCTCTTGTATTGGCAGTGTAAGAAGGGCTTTCTCTGGTATTGGCAGTGTTACGCTGAGGAGACACAAGAAGGGCATTCTCTGGTATTAGTAGTGTTACGCTGAGGAGACATAAGATGGGCTTTCTCTGGTATTGGTAGTGTTACGCTGAGGAGACACAAGATGGGCTTTCTCTGGTATTGGCAGTGTTACTCTGAGGGGACACAAGATGGCCTTTCTCTGGTATTGCCAGTGTTACTCTGAGAAGCCACAAGAATGGCATTCTCTGGTATTGCCAGTGTTACTCCGAGGAGACACAAGATGGCTTTCTCTGGTATTGGCAGTGTTACGCTGAGGAGACACGAGTTGGGCTTTCTCTGGTATTGGCAGTGTTACTCTGAGGAGACACGAGATGGGCTTTCTCTGGTATTGGCAGTGTCACTCTGAGGAGACACAAGATGGGCTTTCTCTGGTTTTGATAGTGTTACTCTGAGGAGACACAAGATGGGCTATCTCTGGTATTGGTAGTGTTACTCCGAGGAGACACAAGATGGGCTTTCTCTGGTACTGGCAGTGTTACTCTGAGGAGACACGAGATGGGCTGTCTCTGGTATTGGTAGTGTTACTCTGAGCAGACACAAGATGGGCTATCTCTGGTATTGGTAGTGTTACTCCGAGGAGACACAAGATGGGCTTTCTCTGGTACTGGCAGTGTTACTCTGAGGAGACACAAGATGGGCTTTCTCTGGTATTGGCAGTGTTACGCTGAGGAGACACAAGATGGGCTTTCTCTGAGGAGACTCAAGATGGGCTTTCTCTGGTATTGGCAGTGTTACTCTGAGGAGACTCAAGATGGGCTTTCTCTGGTATTGGCAGTGTTACTCTGAGGAGACTCAAGGTGGGCTTTCTCTGGTATTGGCAGTGTTACTCTGAGGAGACTCAAGATGGGCTTTCTCTGGTATTGGCAGTGTTACTCTGAGGAGACTCAAGGTGGGCTTTCTCTGGTATTGGCAGTGTTACTCTGAGGAGACACGAGATGGGCTTTCTCTGGTTTTGGCAGTGTTACTCTGAGGAGACACAAGATGGGCTTTCTCTGGTATTGTCAGTGTTACGCTGAGGAGACACAAGATGGGCTTTCTCTGGTATTGGCAGTGTTACTCTGAGGAGACACGAGATGGGCTTTCTCTGGTATTGTCAGTGTTACGCTGAGGAGACATAAAATGGGCTTTCTCTGGTACTGTTACTCTGAGGAGACACGAGATAGGCTTTCTCTGGTATTGGCAGTGTTACTCTGAGGAGACACAAGATGGTCTTTCTCTGGTATTGGTAGTATTACTCTGAGGAGACACAAGATGGGCTTTCTCTTGTATTGGTAGTGTTACTCTGAGGAGACACAAGATGGGCTTTCTCTGGTATTGGCAGTGTTACTCTGAGGAGACACGAGATGGGCTTTCTCTGATATTGGTAGTGTTACTCTGAGGAGACACAAGATGGGCTGTCTCTGGTATTGGTAGTGTTACTCTGAGTAGACACAAGATAGGCTTTCTCTGGTATTGGCAGTGTTACTCTGAGGAGACACGAGATGGTCTTTCTCTGGTATTGGTAGTGTTACTCTGAGGAGACACAAGATGGGCTTTCTCTGGTATTGGTAGTGTTACTCTGAGGAGACACGAGATGGGCTTTCTCTGGTATTGGCAGTGTTACTCCGAGGAGACTCAAGATGGGCTTTCTCTGGTATTGGCAGTGTCACTCTGAGGAGACACGAGATGGGCTTTCTCTGGTATTGGCAGTGTTACTCCGAGAAGACACGAGATGGGCTTTCTCTGGTATTGGCAGTGTTACTCCGAGGAGACACAAGATGGGCTTTCTCTGGTATTGGCAGTGTTACTCTGAGGAGACACAAGATGGGCTTTCTCTGGGATTGGTAGTGTTACTCTGAGGAGACACGAGATGGGCTTTCTCTGGTATTGGCAGTGTTACTCTGAGGAGGCACAAGATGGGCTTTCTCTGGTATTGGTAGTGTTACTCTGAGGAGACACGAGATGGGCTTTCTCTGGCATTGGTAGTGTTACTCTGAGGAGACACAAGATGGGCTTTCTCTGGGATTGGCAGTGTTACTCTGAGGAGACACGAGATGGTCTTTCTCTGGTATTGGTAGTATTACTCTGAGGAGACACAAGATGGGCTTTCTCTTGTATTGGTAGTGTTACTCTGAGGAGACACAAGATGGGCTTTCTCTGGTACTGTTACTCTGAGGAGACACGAGATGGGCTTTCTCTGGTATTGGCAGTGTTACTCTGAGGAGACACGAGATGGGCTTTCTCTGATATTGGTAGTGTTACTCTGAGGAGACACAAGATGGGCTTTCTCTGGTACTGGCAGTGTTACTCTGAGGAGACACGAGACGGGCTGTCTCTGGTATTGGTAGTGTTACTCTCAGTAGACACAAGGTAGGCTTTCTCTGGTATTGGCAGTGTTACTCTGAGGAGACACGAGATGGGCTTTCTCTTCTATTGGTAGTGTTACTCTGAGGAGACACAAGATGGGCTTTCTCTGGTATTGGCAGTGTTACTCCGAGGAGACTCGAGATGGGCTTTCTCTGGTATTGGCAGTGTCACTCTGAGGAGACACGAGATGGGCTTTCTCTGGTATTGGCAGTGTTACTCCGAGAAGACACGAGATGGGCTTTCTCTGGTATTGGCAGTGTCACTCTGAGGAGACACGAGATGGGCTTTCTCTGGTATTGGCAGTGTTACTCTGAGGAGACACAAGATGGGCTTTCTCTGGGATTGGTAGTGTTACTCTGATATTGGTAGTGTTACTCTGAGGAGACACAAGATGGGCTTTCTCTGGTATTGGTAGTGTTACTCTGAGGAGACACGAGATGGGCTTTCTCTGGTATTGGTAGTGTTACTCTGAGGAGACACAAGATGGGCTTTCTCTGGTAGTGTTACTCTGAGGAGACACGAGATGGGCTTTCCCTGGTATTGGCAGTGTTACTCTGAGGAGATACAAGATGGGCTTTCTCTGGTATTGGCAGTGTTACTCTGAGGAGACACAAGATGGGCTTTCTCTGGTATTGGCAGTGTTCCCTTTGGTTTACTCTTCTGTGCAATCTATGCTCCTTTTGTTCGTGGTCTTAAGCACCACCCATTTGAGCCAGCTCGGTCATGCGCCTTTGAAGCTTTTATCCAATAGAGTTATTGCCATGGTGGCTATAACCCAGTGGTCTTCAAACTTTTTTGGCCAGGGCCCCCCTGAGCAAAATTTGGGCAGGTCGGGACCCCCCAGAAATGCCAAATGGACAGTATATATTGCGCGCCGTCACCTGCTCCCATCAAAGCCGCTGGGCTCCCTCATCCCACTCCTACCCAGTCGCTGGTCTCTCCCCACCCCATCACACACCCAGGGCTCTCCCCACTCTGCTCCCATCACTATCCCATGGTTCCCGCCCATTGTGCTCCCACCATAGTCCCTCGGTTCCCCCATCCCGTTCCCAACACAGTCTGAGGGCCAGTGGCGGCTGGTGAATCTTTTTTAAGTGGAGGGGCATTAAGGGGAGGTTCGGGGGGGTTTCCCCCTGTGAATTTTTTTTTAAATAATAGGTTAAAATGTTGCATTGTAGAGCATACTTTTAACAAAAAATGGGTAAATAGCCAAACAGTTTGCAATTGTTGCTGGGAGTCCAGGGGGCAGGCATTGATATTTTATTTCTATCGCGCTCGTACACAAGTGTTTCAGAGCGTGACAAGGCAAGGGAGGGGAACAGAGGAGAATAAAACAGCGATCTTACTAGGCCCAGTGACATTGAGAACGCGCAAGTGTGAGGGGAAAAGTGCATGGAAGGGGGGAGAAGTGGAAAGTGCGAAGCAGAGGAGAAACAGATAAATAACAATAAATAAATAATAAAGGCAACAAACAGTGGTAGTGCAGCCAGCAATTTGCAAGTGCTACGTTTAAGGCAGCAGACAGGGTAGGTCTGATAAGTGCAGGAAGAAAGATGGTTCTCCTCAAGTTTTAGAGTGGCAGGGCGCTGTTCCAGAGGGAGGCCCCAGCCGAAGACGGAGATCTACCCCCAGCTCGTTTCTTTGATAAACGACTGACCCTGAGGGAGTTGGAGGTAGAGGAGTGAAGAGCTCGAGAGGGGAGGTATTTGCGGAGGAATAGCTGAAGGTATTTTGGACCCAGGCCCCAGAAAGCCTTGTGGACAAGGCAGAGGGTTTTGAATGATAGATGTCCGGTAAAAAGATACCATCCCTGTCCCCTGGGCCCCACTGGTCCTAACACAATGAACATGATTATGTGTATATGCAAGGCGCTGCACATTCATACAGCAATCACTCTATCATTCACATGAGCATCCATCACCATACACTCACTCATAACGCATCCATACACATGTTTAAATAAAAACAATGAACATAAACGTACCTTCTGCATTGGCCTGTGTGTGGGTGCTGCTCCAGCTGCTCTGTCCGTATGTGCGAGGAGGCGCAGGAGCTCCCCCTCGGACATACAGACATGCAGTGCCCCAGCCAGCATTTCCAATGAGCTATGCAATGCTGGCGAAGCAAAACGCCCCAGCACTTGCATGGCTCAGTGAGCATGTGCGGCTGGGGAACTAAACTGAACTGTCAAAGGGAAACAGTGTTTCCCTTTGACAGTTCAGCCAGCCCAGGAGCACTCCATTAGCTGGATAAAGCAGCTGAGGGAGTGCTCACTGTTTCACTGGGCTAGCTCCTTAGCTCCTCCATAATGGGTGAGGGGCCACTGGGTGGGCGCCTCTTGCCATTATGGATGAGCCGCCAGGCTCAGACAGGCCTATAGGGCAATGCCTGTACCAAAAATGTAAAATGCTAGTTTGGGCCAATCAAAATGGGCCACCATTTTGGCCAATGTGGACCATTTTGATGAGTTACTTAACTATGCAGTTAGTAATGTTGACCATTGTTGCTGAATATATCACAATTTACTTACATTTTAACACAAAGCACCCCTTTGGGTACTATTGAAACAGTGGGCTTCATAACTACTCTGGCGGTAGCTGTGCCGGTAAAACCGGCACGGCTGCCACTGGAGTTGCATCTGGGTCTGGCACCCGCGAATGGGCAATTACTAGGTCATGCCGAGTTAGGCGGACATGATAATTGCCCTTTCGAAGGTGCCGGTAGATCCCCATTCCCATTTGAGCCCCATATGGCTCAAATGGGAATGGGGAGCTCGGATGCACCGGCACCGTTAATAACAGTGCTGGTGCATCCGACGAGCTGAGGTCAGACCTGGCGGGGGCTGTCAAGCACCCACGAGCACAACTCTTACTATGGCGGAACGGTAGCAACGGTGCCGGTAGCTTACCAGCACCGTTGTTACTGGTCCGCCATAGTAGTAATGAGGCCCAGTCTGTGACTAAAGGAATGAATATCCATTTACAACTGTGGGCCACTTTTTCATTGTTGCCTGAGACAGTTTCATGCTTCAGCCCGCCCATGTGGGCCACCCCTGCCCATTTCTTCCAATCTAAAAAAAAAAAAAAAATCTTTTTTCATGCTGAGCTCTCAGGGCCCCCCTGTGATGCCCCCGCGGACCCCTAGGGGGTCGCGACCCACAGTTTGAATACCACTGCTATAACCTGTGCCAGGCGGCTGGAGGGGTTGTGCTTGCCCATTTGTTATATTTGTTGTGTTATGACATTAAGGATGTATATTACTCCCATCACCAGGGTAGTGACCATATGGTGCCTGACCTTGTCCAAGAAGTGGAGCATTTTGACCCTGCCGAGATGTCATCAGACATGGCTCATGGATATAAAGGGGCAAGTGTTGCAGGGAGAGGAGCTGAAAGGAACCTTGATGGCAGCCTCTAGACCAGACGATACCTGCTGTAAAGTAAGGTTGCATCATAGACTTGAGAGGTGATCATTCGGCCCTAGTAATGCCCTATTTCCAAACACAGTGTCCCCATTTATAGTCAACCAAAAATGATTTGTTTCCTCTTGAATGGATGACCCGGAATGGGTCAACATGCTTTTCCTTGTGGGTAAACCTGTCCATGTTCACTTAATTCCTACCACGAGCTTTCGGCAATTGAAAGCATTGTTTGCAAAGTTGGGGTCATTTCAGCAAGGGTGGTCGGACTCCAGGTAGACGGATACCTTTAGCAAGGTGTATGGGATGTGAGCTGGGGGGGGGGCAATGAATCCAGCAATTAGACCAAGCCTTATAGGCCGAGGCCCCTCCTTCTAGCATGGGCAATAAGAACACGTTCCCCGTGCTTAGTGCTTAGTGCTTAGAGATGCTTAGAGATGAGTGCTTAGAGATGCGACTCTTCTGGGGGCAGATGATGGAAGCGTTGCACACGCGCTGGTGTTCAGTGCCTTCGGCAGCGTTGCTCAGGGGCTTTTGTGCCAAGGCTGAGGTTAGTGTTCATTATAGGAACCCTGGGCGAGTGAATAACCCTTTCCCATTGGCCAATGTGCGCGCTATAAAAATCCATTCTAGCCCGCAAATTGCTTTCTTCAGATCGGAAAGTTAGCATTAACAGTGACTCGCCCCCCTCTAGTGGCCAAAGTGAAAATTACATTTTCCTATGAATACCGTCTTTGTTTCCTTTGATAGTTTGTTAGTTAAAAGAATAGCTTACTATAATTAAGCATGTCTTATTTTTTACCATGCTATTTTTCATGTTATTTTCAAACTTAAATATTTAAATCCCCAAAAAACAATATAACGATTTTACAAGTCATTGGTTTTTTGGGGGATTGTGTCAAGAGCCTCATTGGGATCCCAATAGATGTTTTCTATATGGGCTGTCAGTGATTTCATTCATAGTGGATCCAGCCATAGCAGAGTGGATTACATGCCAGAACCTCTTAGAGTCATTTGTAACAATCAATCTATTAATGTAATTCCAATTTGCGTTGGTGGTGCCGCGTCGATAACTACACAACCACTGCTTAAAGTGAGATCTGATACAGCGACTCTCATCATTTCTACGGATCCGTCTCAGGACTTCCACGTCATAGATGAAACCGGTATATGGCTAAATGTACATCCTAGAAGATGTCTTCCAGGGACACAAGCAAACATTCTCACCATACCGTCTAATTGCCAGTCATTTGCCAGCAACATCTCCATTTGGGGTTTGTCATTGCTGGCCACGGTACTGTTGAACTTTCTAATGTTAGAGGACGTGCATCGGAGGCGATTACCTTGGACATCGACCATTAGTTTGTCCTTAGGCTTGGAGCAAGAAAATAACACCGTGGTGGGGATTGCATGGCCACTTAAGCTCGCAGGAAGAACATCCCAAAGCGGGTTGCACTTCTGCAGGATGTCATTAATAAAGATAAGATCACTTCTACTGGCGTGCAGACCATTAGATCACGTGGGTCTAAAGCCCCCATCCCTGAGAAGCAATACATGCACGTCACATTCCGAAAGTATATCACACCCATCGCCCCTCAATTTCCCCCTTTGTAAGTTGGGATCCCTCCCCATGCAAGGCACTATCTTCACCAGGCAGTCATGCCAAGAATCAGGGAATCTGATTAAAGTAAGAATGAGGGCCTTAAGTGTTAGGTACAGCATCGGCTATATCACACTTTTCAGGAGCACAATTACATGCTAGTGGTACTGGTTTGGTAGTTTCCATGCAATGTGTTTGGTACAAACGTCCCTAAGCGGAAGAACACCCTATCCCTATAGAGTGTCGCTATGCCTAGGTAGGCACAACTATTTTTATTGACTTAACCAGGCAGTCTACATTAAAATCTCCTGCTAAGATGATGGTACCCTTAGGATGACTGGGGTGCAGTCCCCAGGTTAGCCTTCACCAGACTCTTAAGGGTAGAAGTACAACTACCATTCGGGGGATCACAGATGGTCACCAGTAATGAAGGGCATTTATCAAAGGGGGATTGTACAAAACCCCACGAAGGAGAGTACTGTGCAACCAACTACCCGAAGTGGCTTCAGTTTTATATGCTGACTTAGCGGCCATCCAGAGGCGGTCTTTAGGGCGCCCTGCACCCGGAATCTTAGGCAAATTAAAGAGCCGGGTATAGCCATCTAGCCCCACACGCTTGTCAGCCAAGTCTCCTGGAGAAACATTATAGTACTGTTCTTCAATTGTGCAAAACCCTCACTGTTTATCAGAAAAGAGCAGTGTCCTTGTGTATTTCATGAGGTCAAACATATTGAAGTAAATAAGGGAATCTTATGTCACTGCAGAGTAGGAGAGAGGTTTAGCCAAGTACGGGCGACGTGGGCTTCCTTCCTGAAGTGATCCTTTCTTTTATTGAAAGTATGGAACCTCTCAAGTGGCCCTTCGGTCTCAGTTCATAATCAACATCCAACAAGTTAAAGGGTCTCAAAGCCAAGCTCGGTGAATTCACTAGTATGGTGGGACATCTTTCAACAATTTTAATAAACTTTGAATCCGAAATCTTTCTACCATTGACTTGCCCTTGATGATCTTTACGAGGTTGTGTCGATTCTACGAAACTAAGCCAAGATGGCAAGCTGTTGTTATCACTATGTTTGATATATTCCTTTGTGAATTGCTGCGTATGTCGATCTTGCGGAGGACGGGTCAAGCCAATCCTCAATGTGGCATGTGCTGTCTTTACCCGTGGCATGTGCTGTCTTTACCCGTGGCATGTGCTGTCTTTACCCGTGGCATGTGCTGTCTTTACCTGTGGCATGTGCTGTCTTTACCTGTGGCATGTGCTGTCTTTACTCGTGGCATGTGGTGTCTTTACCTGTGGCATGTGCTGTCTTTACTGCGGCATGTGCTGTCTTTACCTGTGGCATGCGCTGTCTTTACCCGTGGCATGTGCTGTCTTTACCTGTGGCATGTGCTGTCTTTACCTGTGGCATGTGCTGTCTTTACCTGTGGCATGCGCTGTCTTTACTCGTGGCATGCGCTGTCTTTACCTGTGGCATGTGCTGTCTTTACCTGTGGCATGTGCTGTCTTTACCCGTGACATGGGTTGTCTTTACCTGTGGCATGTGCTGTCTTTACTGCGGCATGTGCTGTCTTTACCCGTGGCATGGGTTGTCTTTACCTGTGGCATGTGCTGTCTTTACCTGTGGCATGCGCTGACTTTACCAGGAGAATGTTGAGTGCATCAGTGTATGAATGGGAGATGTTATATATAGTCTTGTACATTGTCACTGGCCTGGAGTGATTGCCATAGAATGTGATGTATGATGCAGCCAGGAGAATGTTGAGTGCATCAGTGTATGAAAGGGAGATGTTATATATAGTCTTGTACATTGTCACTGGCCTGGAGTGATTGCCATAGAATGTGATGCGTGATGCAGCCAGGAGAATGTTGAGTGCATCAGTGTATGAAAGGGAGATGTTATATATAGTCTTGTACATTGTCACTGGCCTGGAGTGATTGCCATAGAATGTGATGCGTGATGCAGCCAGGAGAATGTTGAGTGCATTAGTGTATGAAAGGGAGATGTTATATATAGTCTTGTACATTGTCACTGGCCTGGAGTGATTGCCTATAGAATGTGATGAATGATGCAGCCAGGAGAATGCTGAGTGCATTAGTGTATGAAAGGGAGATGTTATATATAGTCTTGTACATTGTCACTGGCCTGGAGTGATTGCCAATAGAATGTGATGTATGATGCAGCCAGGAGAATGCTGAGTGCATCAGTGTATGAAAGGGAGATGTTATATATAGTCTTGTACATTGTCACTGGCCTGGAGTGATTGCCTATAGAATGTGATGTATGATGCAGCCAGGAGAATGCTGAGTGCATTAGTGTATGAAAGGGAGATGTTATATATAGTCTTGTACATTGTCACTGGCCTGGAGTGATTGCCATAGAATGTGATGTGTGATGCAGCCAGGAGAATGTTGAGTGCATTAGTGTATGAATGGGAGATGTTATATATAGTCTTGTACATTGTCACTGGCCTGGAGTGATTGCCATAGAATGTGATGTATGATGCAGCCAGGAGAATGCTGAGTGCATTAGTGTATGAAAGGGAGATGTTATATATAGTCTTGTACATTGTCACTGGCCTGGAGTGATTGCCATAGAATGTGATGCGTGATGCAGCCAGGAGAATGTTGAGTGCATTAGTGTATGAAAGGGAGATGTTATATATAGTCTTGTACATTGTCACTGGCCTGGAGTGATTGCCTATAGAATGTGATGAATGATGCAGCCAGGAGAATGCTGAGTGCATTAGTGTATGAAAGGGAGATGTTATATATAGTCTTGTACATTGTCACTGGCCTGGAGTGATTGCCAATAGAATGTGATGTATGATGCAGCCAGGAGAATGCTGAGTGCATCAGTGTATGAAAGGGAGATGTTATATATAGTCTTGTACATTGTCACTGGCCTGGAGTGATTGCCTATAGAATGTGATGTATGATGCAGCCAGGAGAATGCTGAGTGCATTAGTGTATGAAAGGGAGATGTTATATATAGTCTTGTACATTGTCACTGGCCTGGAGTGATTGCCATAGAATGTGATGTGTGATGCAGCCAGGAGAATGTTGAGTGCATTAGTGTATGAATGGGAGATGTTATATATAGTCTTGTACATTGTCACTGGCCTGGAGTGATTGCCATAGAATGTGATGTATGATGCAGCCAGGAGAATGCTGAGTGCATTAGTGTATGAAAGGGAGATGTTATATATAGTCTTGTACATTGTCACTGGCCTGGAGTGATTGCCATAGAATGTGATGTGTGATGCAGCCAGGAGAATGTTGAGTGCATTAGTGTATGAATGGGAGATGTTATATATAGTCTTGTACATTGTCACTGGCCTGGAGTGATTGCCATAGAATGTGATGCGTGATGCAGCCAGGAGAATGTTGAGTGCATCAGTGTATGAAAGGGAGATGTTATATATAGTCTTGTACATTGTCACTGGCCTGGAGTGATTGCCATAGAATGTGATGCGTGATGCAGCCAGGAGAATGTTGAGTGCATCAGTGTATGAAAGGGAGATGTTATATATAGTCCTGTATATTGTCACTGGCCTGGAGTGATTGCCTATAGAATGTGATGTATGAATGCCCTGAGTGAGTCAGTTGGGGGCCTGAGCTGGAGTGAGTGGATGGCCGGTGGGTCTTCTCCTTCTTGTGTACTGTATCTACCTATCCCTGTCCATGTCCTGTCATCCATACTACTGTATATACCCGAGAGTAACTGGAACTGTATTTACTGTACCAATAAAGCATACCTGGATCAACATCAGACTCCACAGCTGGTCTGTGTGTCCCGTGTGACCAATAAGAGACTTTATTACAAAGAGGTTCTAACGGCCATCAGGTCTCTGCCCTCCGGGAAGGCCCCCGGCCCGACCGGTTTGGGGTGGAATTCTATAAATACTATGCAGCAAAGATAGGTCCCCACCTCTTGAAAATGTATCATCAAAGTGCCCAGGAAGGGAGACTCCCAGAGTCCCTGAGAGAGGCCCTAGTTACAGTCTTACCCAAACCTGGTAAGCTACCAAACGACTGTGCATCATACGGACCGCTCTCCCGTATTAATTTAGCTAACAAGATCCTAGCTAAGATTTTGGCTTCCAGGCTGGCACCCCTGATGCACAAGATGGTGGGAGCTGGCCAGGCTGGATTCATCCCGGGACGCTCCGCATCTTTTGGGATACGGAGAATGTTTGGATTGATCTCAGCAGCCAGGCGGGAAGACCACGTGGTGCCAGCGCTGCTGGATGCCGCCCAGGCGTTCGACTCGGTGGAATGGCCCTTTTTGTTCCCTGTCTTGTGTAGAATGGGGCTGGGAGAGCAATACATTGCCATGGTATCGCTACTGTACGAGTCACCTATTGCCAGAGTGCGAGTGAATGGTCAATTTACCCCGGGGATAACTCTGAATAGGGGCACAAGACAGGGATGTCCCCTCTACCCGCTGCTGTTTGCCCTGGCGCTTGAGCTGCTGGCCGAGAGCGTGAGGGAGGCCCACTTACACAGGGGCATCCAACTCTTCAAACATAAGGTGGTTATCTCACTATATGCGGATGACATGGTGTTGGTCATAAGGGACCCTGAGTGGCACCTAGACCCCATCATGGAAGATGCCGTCAAGTTCGGGCTCTACTCAGGCCTCGTGATCAATGCGATGATATCAGTCCTTTTCCCGCTAACAGAAAGTGAGGTACAGTATGCTGATAAATGGGGGTTTCAGGGGCACATCGCACAAACTCGTTACCTGGGGGTCATTGTAGCCCGGGACGCGAACACAATATTCCAAAGTAACAACCAAAGGGCACTAAATGAAGCGAGGGAGGCGGTCCCAGGTGGAAGAGTTTACCACTCACCTAATATGGCAGGATCTCCCTAATCACGATGGTATTGCTCCCCCAATTCCTTTATGTATTTCTCAATGTGCCTATAGCAGTCCCAGCAGAATACTTCCAGGCGGTGACATCACTAATCACTCCGTTCATATGGGCCAGAAAACAGCCAAGAGTATTGTGGGATAGGTTAATAGCACCAATACGGGGGAGGCCTGGGCCTGCCGGACCTGGAAACATACTATAATGTGGCACTGGTTTGGAGATCAGAGGGAGAGGAGAGCACGTAGAGGTGGAAAGGGCACCAGCGGCCCCATTTGTACTACGATCCGGCATTCTCACCGCTCCCGAAAGAGGGAACAGAGCAGGGAACATGGTGGAACTCACTTGCACAGCATGGACACGAATAGAGCACAAGTCAAGAACAGAGGTCCTTTACTCTCCAGCACCCCGGGTATACCACTCACCTCAGAGAGGGGCTTTGTCAATCTTATGCGGAAATTGGAGATGCATAGCTACCGCGATTTGTTTCCCGACGGGAGGTTTATAACATTCGAAGAGATGAAGGCCAAGGGAGGGTCTAAACCCCTTGGAGGTGTTTCTATATTACAGGCTAAAATGTCGCTCAAAAGATATTCCTGACCTTTCCAGAACAGCCAGCAGCGGCACCAATACTCGATAGAATAATCTACGGGGGCAACATAGGAGGGTGGTTTCGGTCATGTACGCTATGTGGCTAGACTCTAAACCACAGATTTCGTCCCCCAGAGGAAAGTGGGAACGGTCCCTGGGGCACGAGATATCCGGAGAGGAATGGAGATATTGCTGTGAGGGAACCAGGAAGGCGGCAACTCCTACTGTTAGCCAAAAGGAGGGTGGCATTCAGACCTGGTGCGGTGCAATGATATGGAGGCAGGATACAGGGGCTTATCATCCTACCGCTCGAGCTCGCCAAACATGTGGGACCCGTACAGCACCAAACATGTGGGACCCGCACAGCACCAAACATGTGGGACCCGCACAGCACCAAACATGTGGGACCCGTACAGCACCCAACATGTGGGACCCGTGCAGCACCAAACATGTGGGACCCGTGCAGCACCCAACATGTGGGACCCGTGCAGCACCAAACATGTGGGACCCGCGCAGCACAAAACATGTGGGACCCGCGCAGCACCAAACATGTGGGACCCTTACAGCACCCAACATGTGGGACCCGTGCAGCACCAAACATGTGGGACCCGTGCAGCACCCAACATGTGGGACCCGTGCAGCACCCAACATGTGGGACCCGTACAGCACCCAACATGTGGGACCCGTGCAGCACCAAACATGTGGGACCCGTACAGCACCAAACATGTGGGACCTGCACAGCAGCAAACATGTGGGACCCGCACAGCAGCAAACATGTGGGGCCCGTCCAGCACTCAACATGTGGAACCCATACAGCACCAAACATGAGGGACCCGCACAGCACCAAACATGTGTGACCCGTACAGCACCAAACATGTGGGACCCACACAGCACCAAACATGTGGGACCCGCACAGCACCCAACAAGTGGGTCCCGCGCAGCACCCAACATGTGGGACCCATGCAGCACCAAACATGTGGGACCCGTACAGCACCAAACATGTGGGACCCGTGCAGCACCAAACATGTGAGTCCCGTACAGCACCAAACATGTGGGTCCCATGCAGCACCAAACATGTGGGACCCGTGCAGCATCAAACATGTGGGACCCGCGCAGCACCCAACATGTGGAACCCGCACAGCACCAAGCATGTGGGACCCGTACAACACCCAACAAATGAGACCCCTGCAGCACCCAACATGTGGGACCCGTACAGCACCAAACATGTGGGACCCGTACAGCACCCAACATGTGGGACCCGTACATGGGACCCGTACAGCACCAAACATGTGGGACCCGTACAGCACCAAACATGTGGGTCCCGCACAGCACCCAACATGTGGGACCCGTACAGCACCCAACATGTGGGACCCGTACATATCAGATGGAAGAGGGGAGTCAGGAACTATAAGGGGTGAGAGTTGCATGAAACTCCCATGAAGCTCCTCACCCCTAAGGGAAGGGAAGGGCCACTGATCTCCAGAACCTTCTGTGTTCATGCCCCTGGCATAAGGGGTACGGAGGCAGTGTATCTATGCGCTACCAGCGCCACCCACTGGGCGAGAGAGGAAGAAATGCCACTAATGCAAAGACCCAATGGGACCCACGATCCCCGAATAAGGGAGGTCTGCAATTCAGCCCGGAAATGGGGGGCTCTTTCTTTTGTATGTTTTTGTCCTCATTTTAGGCGTTAAAGGAATGTGTCAGCATGCCCCAATGTACAGAGGGGCGGGGGGGGGGGGTATTCTCGCTCCATCAGAGTTTCTTCAATTAGACGCACCCCTTGTAATGCAACCCCCCTCGCTTTGATCTTCTTGAAGTCTTGGGGAGGGGGTTCCGGGTCTCCCCTCAGCTCCACCTTTACTCTGTGTAAGTTTAGGGGCCGCCTCTATGATGGGGGGCATCAAACTAGCACCTGTGACTTATCCCTCCCTCCCGGGGTGCGCTAGAGAGGGGCCACTGAAAGCTGGGGCTGGAAGGGGGTTTAGGGGGGCCAGAGGAGATCGTGGCTGAGAGGGGGCCCCAATACACCCCATAATCTCCCACATGGAGAGCGATCCATGAGCCCCCCGCCCCCATGCTTCTGCTGTTATGAGGGGGCTCTGGTGCCAGCTGCTGCCTATTAACCCTTTCTCTTCTCTCTTCTCTCTGCAGAGCACGTGACCCTGGATGAAGACACAGCTAATGGATGGCTGGACCTGTCTGAGGGGGGGAGGCGCGTGACCCTCACAAGAAGCAGGGGGTCGCCCCCACGGGACCACCCCTGGAGATTCACTGCCTCTGCCTTTGTGCTGGGGAGGGGGGGCTTCTCCTCGGGGAGGCATTACTGGGAGGTGCAGCTGCTGCAGGATGGGCATGGATGGAGTGTGGGGGTCGCACGGGAGTCCGTGAGCAGGAAGGAGAGGGTCAGAGAGTCACCCGAGTGGGGGGTCTGGGCTCTGGAGCGGAGGTATAACGCGACGTACTGGGCTCTCACCGCCCCCCCCACCCCTCTCTTCATACGTCACTGCCCCCTGAAGCTGGGGGTGTACCTGGACTACGAGGGGGGGCTCCTGTCCTTCTATAATGCTGACACCGGGGAGCCCCTCTACACCTTCACCAGCGCCGCCTTCACCGGGGCCCTGCACCCCCACTTCTGGCTCGGACATAGGACCGACCTGCGCCTGGTGTAGGACCCCCCCAGGTGCATCTCCCTCTCTGGCCCCCACCCCGGGAATAGTAACTTGAAGGCTCCCCCACATTCATGTTCCTTTAGAGGTGACCCCATTATTCATGCTGTGACGTCATGTTCCTTATTTCTTATTCTGTGTCTGAGGATTCCATGACGCTATTATCATTGCATTTGCGCCAAATTAAATACAAACGAATAAATGAATAAAACACTACATGTCATCCCATCTGGCGTGTGTTGCACCCTTACATCTCCCTAATGGTTTGTGGGGACATCTGGAGCTTGTCGGTGTAATTGCAGCCTTTGTTTGTTTGTGGGTTTGTTTTATTATTTGTAATGCAGGAGCAAACCCTAAGGTAACAGGGCGCAGCAGTTACATGAATATGCAAGGCTTAGTTACAACAACAAAAATATATACATACAGGCAATAAAAGAAGAGCAGGATTAAACACATGTGGGTACAGTATGTAAATATGGCAGGAGAGTGAAGGACTAGATACCTGGATGTGTTTAGTGGGCCTACGGAAGTTATGATAAGGCAGGTCCATTCTGAGAGTTGGGGTAGGGAGTTCCACAGTTTAGCTGCTTTCACTGGGAAGCTGTTGCCTCCTATGGTGGAACGTTTAAAGTTGGGGACAGAGAGGCAGTCTTTGTAGACTGTTCTTGTGGGTCTCAGGGAGGTTTGTCTATGAAATCTGTCGATGAAAGAGATTGGTGCAGCGTTATTAAGAGATTTATGAGTAAGTGATGCAGTTTTTAGGATAATTTTGCTTTTGACAGAGAGCCAATTATTCTGTTGGCTGTGTGATGTGATATGATCTCTTCTGGAGATGCCCAATGCCGCTCTAAGAGCGCTATTCTGGAGAGTTTGTAATTTGCTGGTGGTGGCTTTGGAAGACCCAAGATAAAGAGCATTGCAATAGTTCAGACGGGACAATATGAGGGCTCTGGCGAGGGTTAAGCAGCTAGTGTCGGACAGAAAGGGTTTGGCTGCATGGATCAGTTTGCACGTGTAAGCCGTGTAAGAGACTAGGGAGTTCACCTGTCTGTTGAAGGAGAAGTTATAGTCCAAATAAAAGCCTAGAGTTTTAATGTCTTGTACTACTTTGATGCTATTCCCATCAATTGTGAAAGAGGAATAGACAGGGCCTAATTTCTTTAAGCTAGAGGTAGTACCCAGAATGATAAGTTCAGTTTTATCATCATTCAGGCATAGTCCGTGGGCAGCCATCCATGCCTGGACGATGATGTACACTCAATTCACCAAGGCCAAATCCTTTCCATAATCTCCAGAAAGCGGGAGGAGGATCTGAGTATCATCTGCATAGTTAGGGTAGGTGATACCGAGATGATCCAGATCATCGAAAAGGGGCTTGGTTAATATATTATACAGTGTGGGGGAGACACAGGAGCCCTGTGGCACGCCGCAGGTGATGGGTATGGGATCTGCTGCTGCTGTAGGTGAAAAGACCCTCATGGTTCTGCCGTTAAGGAATGATCTAATCCAAGTGATGGCCTCAACGGAGAAGTGAGCTGATGTGTTGAGGTGGGTACATAGGACAGAATGGTCGACCAGGTCAAATGCCGCTGAGAGGTCTAGGAGGAGGAGTAAGGCGGCTTGACCGTTGTCTCTAAGTTCATCGATCTGTGTTTTAAGGTCAATAAGAGCAGTCTCAGTCCCGTGTTGAGGACAGAAGCCTGACTGTCTAACTCCTAGAAGGTGATGTTCTTCCAAGTACTTCTGTATTTGTACGTAGGCAACCTTATCCAAAAATTTTAGAAGAAATGGTACAGTCGTAATAGGTTTATAGTTAGTAGGTGTGGCTGGGTGAAGTGTAGGTTTTTTTAGTAGTGGAAGTACCCAGGATTGTTTTAAATTGGTAGGGATAGAGCCAGTGGAAAAGGAAGCATTGATTAGCTTTGTAATGAAAGGGGAGAGGTCTCGGGCAGCATCCTTAATGAGCTGTGCAGGGCACAAATCTCCCTGACAGTTGGAGGGTTTCAATGACAAAATGATTTTTTCTACTTCAAGTGTGGTGACTTTGGAGAAGTTGAAGCGGGTGCTATCCATTAACGTAGGCTTCTCAGTCGGTTTGGAAGGAAGGGGGTCATTCAAGGAGGCTTTTTTACAGGAGATTTTGTTTTGAAGGGTTGCAATCTTGTTAGCTAGGGCGATTTGGATTTCTGAGCACCAATTCTTATCTTTGGTACAGGTATCTGGTGGTGCTAATGGGGTCTCTAATTCTTTAAGAATGGAAAATAATTCCTTCGTGTTTGATTTAGCTTGGGATATACGAGAGTCGAATGAGGTTCGTTTTGCTAGGCAAATTTATTTTTTATAGAGGGCTGCGAGTTTGGTAATTTTAAGTTTATTAGCTGCTGAAGGGAGTTTCTTCCAGGTGGCCTCGCAGTTTCTTTTCTGCTGCCTTAAGTTTTTAAGGAATGGTGTATACCATTTGTTCAAGTGTGTTTTGGGCTTACTAGGTCTGAGTTTAAGGGGGGCAATTAGGTCCAGCGAGGTGGACATCATTTTGTTATATTCTTCAACTTGTAAGAGGATTCAATTCAGCACCACAGCTAAGTCGACGCCTAGTCTAGAATACTGAATGAAAACCCTTATTGATATACCTTTATGTCCAGTTCATGCGTTCTGGATGACTACCCCTATATAACACCCCTCTCTTGGAATCCTCCTGACCCCACTGAGCCAAGAAGTAGTTCTGTTTTGCAAGTTAAAAGGTTTATTTGATAATTTAAACAATAGATATATATATCACCCTTTATAATAAATTAATAATTGAATATCACACTTAATCTGATATGATAAATATTAACAACGGAGAATCTGGCACTAGCACACTTCTTTATAATCACTAATGAGTTGACATGAAATGGATAAGATAGCACACTGGTAAATAGGAACAAAAGAAGAAGGTGGTAAAGAATGCTTTATGTAAGCTCAGGTGGATGCAATATTCAATGAATGCAGTACAGAAAATACTCAATATGATTTCAACCAAACAATGTAATCACTTTTCTCTGGCTATTCACTCCCCCCCCCTTTATGCAATGCAAGGAAATGGGAGGAAAGCACACAGTTCTCAGAAATGCAATCAATGTAATTCAGTTCAATCCCCCCCAAGCACGCTTAAAGAAAACAGATAGGAGTTTTGAAAACACAGGCCCAAATGCTTTTATATGTGCTAGCAATGGATGAGAAATATGCTGGAAATGCTTTTAATTCCCTTTCAGAGGTTCAGGGTGAGTGGTATCTAGTTAATATTAGTCCAGGCTCACACTAGCAATGATGCAGGGATAGTTAGCAGGTTAAATGAATTTCTGGCAAATGGAAGGCAAGCAGCAGCAGATTTTACACGTGGAGAAACTTGCAAATCGCGGTAAAATTCGCAAATGCGCCGGGCGCTATTACAGAGGAAATACAAGGACTATCACTATCGTTTTGGGGTCCTAGGAAAGCCTAGGATCTCAGCTTCCAGAGGAAAGTTACTGCAAGTCTCTAAGACAAACGGTCGCGGAGATATGAGCGATTTTGTGAAGGTCGTTTTTCAGATTTGAAATTTTAAAAGCTCAAAATGACAAGTGACAGATTTTGCAGCTAGAATGACAGGTGACAGATTTGGAGCTATCAGGCAGTTCTACTTAGGTTAAAAATGGATTGAATTATATGATTTTAACTAAGAGATGTGTTCTGAGTTTTGCTGAGTACTCACAAGAGATTTGAACCGGAAAGCGACTTGGTCACGGACTTCAGTCTGGTCAGGTCTTCCCGGGTTCCGCTCACAGCGCCTGGCCTCTGGAACTGCTCACAGCATCGGGTCAGCCCTGCTCTCTCTCTCTGGGTACAGCACTGCTTCTGGATTCTGAAGATTGAGGGATTTGAAATCTCTGGTTTATCTTGGAGTCTAAGTGTTGGCCCTTTGAAGGTTGATGGAAGTAGAGTATGGATTTTCCGGCAGAGCTTCCCGCTGCAGATGGAAATGAATGTCTCTACCTAAGTTTCAGTGGTCCATTTATATGTTCTGCAAGTGGGTGTGTGTGTTGGTCATAACTAAACCTGCCCCTCTCACTTGTCATTGGTCCAGCTTTCATTTCTCCCCTGATTGGGGGAGCTAAGTTGTGTCAGAGTGATGTCATTTTATGGCTTACAGAGAGGACACTCCCCTGTCAAATTGCACACAATCTATATTTGATAAACAAAGACATATTTGCACAGGTAAACATTGATTTAAAATTACATGCACCCCTCACAGATCACAGGAGGTACCCCCTGTTCAAACTTTGCTCTTCCTGGGGGTTTGCATTCAGAAATGGCAATATTTGCACCTTTTAACAGATTTTGCAATTGCTGACATTGACCCAAATTGACACACATGTGCGCAAGGAGTATGGTCATTAATAGATGAAGTGTCAGATTTTTAACATGCATACATTTAGAGTAATATCTTCTTTTCCGCTAAAACCCCCCTGAACATACCACCGGGTCCTACCATGTCTTAAAACGTGAGCAGAAAAATCACAAGAATTATGGTATCATTTATAAAATTTTCACATGTCCGCTCTATGAATGATCCATCTTTTTAAAGTTATGTTCTGGCCCCCAAAGGGGTGTGGTTTCCCAGGTCACATGGTGGAAATACTGGTTTTTCCAGTTCTGCCAAGCCAGCTTGCTCTCACAGGCAGTGCCCCTCCCAGCTTCTGCCAAGAGGAAGCTGTTTTACGACATCTGTAATAAACCATCTGCCTGGGTGAAGGGGGTTACATTGTTCAGAGCTCCTGTATTCTGTAGGGGGCTCCCCTTAATTCAATTATCAGAGAGATGGCATATCCTTAGTGTGGCCAGCAAAAGGCAGATAGGCCTGGGAACACAGTTGTGACTCAAGTTTCACTCCTGATGGGGGTAGCTGTCAAGCAAAATCAAGTTCCTTAAGCCAGACTTTCAGCTAACTGTCATGTTTTTTTGTTGCTTTTTAAATTAACTTGCAATTTTACACATGCAGCTAGAATGTTGATTCTAAGTGCAAAACTATGACATTTCAACAGTTACAAAGGCATGTGACACCAAACATAGGTCACTCATTTAATCTAAACATTTTCGATTTTAGTGTCTTTAAATCCAGTGCAACTTAAACTGCTGACTCCATAGCAGTTTTGTTATAAGCATTGTTTTGGGCTCTTCATTTCCCAGATTTTGTAGGCACACAAAACTCCATTCTGCCAAATGTCTGCTGGTGTTCAGTGAATATTTTGCACATGTTGCAATGTTTGAAAATAGGCATTTTGAGCCTGCCTTCAGAGAAACACAGGGTGGTTTTAAAGCGCTTTGAAGCTAACCGGCGCTACTGTTTTTCCTTTGGCAACCCATTTCCCTCATGGCAACCCGGCCTATCATTCTCGCACGGGTGGGTGGCAAGTGAGGCAACCATTTTGGTGTGCGCACAAACTGCGCAGCTTTCCTGGATTTCGGCGCACATGTGGGTTTTCCGCCATCTTGAATTTTCTAAGCCCACAGCACCAAATGTTGTAGCATGATAGCACAAACGTGGGTCAGGACACCCAACAAGCCCCCCCACGCGACTGCCTTTGAATTTGAGTCGATGGGGAGTCGCGTGCACAAGGGTTTTGACCCACGCACCGGTCTGTCCGCATAATCTTCTTCCTATTCTGTAGATGGCATAGTTCAGCATCTTCTTCTCCATCCGGTACTGATCGATGGGTTCGCCTCGTCGGTCCTGATGGGAATATTGGGCGGTACCCCGGGCCCCTTGCGTCTCTGCTCCCGGTCTTCGGATCGTCCTCCTTGGCCAGTCTCAAGGTCTTCTTTCTCCTAGGACGACAAAGGAAGAGCGGCAATACCTACTCATAGACGTTTTTCCACCACTCTTGAGATAGTGGGGCAGTATATGCATTTCATCATAACGAAACATTACATTCTTATTTTGAAAAAAAACAGTATAACTAAGAGACAGTTTCTTGCAAATCACAATATTTTAGAGACTAGATGTGGTATGTTTTATGATTGGAACTGAATTAGTCTGAGACAGTACCCGCTAGGATTCCAGAGGATTCCTCCAGTTGTTGCAGAGTGTGCCTGGGATGGCAACATTTCAACTGGTTTATGTGGACCCACTTGTCTTCCCCCGCTGCCAAAGGACCTTTGGGGATGTGGATTTTGTAGGCCACAGGGGAGATCTTGTCGATGATCTCAAAGGGTCCCTTCCATGTAGGCAAAAATTTGCGCTGCTTGGCCTGGTTCCTTTGGAAGTTGTATAGATAGACCCGGTCTCCCACCTGATATTCCTTCCTGGAAGTTTTCAGGTCATAATGGGTCTTCATGCTATCAGCTGATCTTTCTAGATTCCGCTGAGCATAAGCAAAAGCATGTTGAAGGTGTTTCCTTAAATTCTCCACATACTCATGAGTAGTGGAGGCATTTATCAGTGTCTGCTCTTGGGTCCTATAGAGCAAATGCTGAGGAAGCACCATCTTGCGCCCAGTCATCAACTCAAATGGTGACATTTTGGTTGCAGATGAAGGGGTAGATCTGATGGCCATTAGGACCAGAGGTAATCGGATATCCCAACTTGGCCCAGAATCTGCCACAAACTTCTTTAATATGCTCACAATTGTCCGGTTATATCTCTCTACTGCCCCAGAAGAAGCTGGTCTATAAGCAATATGCAGCTTTCTCTTGACCCCCAGTATCTCCCACATCTTTGTCATTACTTCACTGGTGAAGTGGCTACCTCTGTCTGGCTCAATCCTTTGAGGTAGACCAAAACGGGAAAAGATGTGGTTAATCATCAAGGCAGCTGCAGTTTCTGCCTTGCAATTTGGGGCTGGGAGACATTCCACCCACTTGGTAAACAAGCATGTCACAGTCAACATGTACTTATTCCCCCTAGCCGAGCGAATCACAGGGCCTACAAAGTCGATTTGTAAATCTGACCATGGCAGGGTCATCCCTCTCTTTTGGAGAGGTGCACGGTGCGTGAGGGATGATGGCTGAAATTGTGCACACACAAGACACCCCTTCAAGTATTGGTCGAGGTCCTGCCCCATGTGTGGCCAGTATGCAACTTCTCTTAAGATTTCCAATGTTGTGTGAAACCCCCTGTGACCGGCAGTGGCCGCATCATGGGCGTGACTTAACATCAGGCTTCGGAATGAGGTAGGAACCACCCACTGATCGTGGCCAGCTTTGGATTTCCTTACCAACAAACCGTCTTGGATCCGGAACATTTTTGGACATTTCATCAACACTCTTAGGTCCTCTTTCCCAATGTAATCGGTATCCGTCAGGGGAAAGTTCTCAGGGTCCTCAAGGTGCTGGTAAAATTTACCAATTATTGGATCCCCCTTCTGAGCGGTAATCAAATCAGCATCAGGGGTCTCCTTACTCCATTGTGCAATTGAAAGGTCGTTGTGAGCATTTGTCTGGGACCTAGTGATGGCAGTGACCTGGATTTCCCCCAACAGGGACTCAATCTCAATTAGATCCCCTTGGATGGCCCCGGTTTTGGCCAGCTGATCAGCTAAGTCATTTCCAGTTTTGTCTGGTCCCTCTACTTTGGAATGACCCTTGATCTTCTTCCAATAGATGGTCATTCCCTTCGAGGTGACCAGATCATCAATGTTTTGGATCAACTTCCCATGTTTCAAGGGTTTGTTGTTAGCACATAACATGCCTCTGGTTTTCCAATTAACCAGGTGCTCCACGAACCCGTTCCGTACATAATCCGAATCTGTGATTATGACCAGTTTGTGGAGTTGATGCTGGACAGCAGTGAGGATGGCCTGATGCACAGCCATCAATTCTGCCACCTGACTACTTCGGGGACCAATTTTGTATCCAGCGGAGGGTTCTGGGGACTCATTCACCCATGCATTCCCTACGCCGGCCACCAGTTCTTTCTCCCCGTTGTTGTCAACATGGTAAGAGCATCCATCCACATAGAGAGTGGGCATTCCCTCACACTTGTCCTCTTCAAAGACTTTGTGTGGGGAATTAAGGTATGCCTCCATGTTGTCCTTGATTTTTAGACTTTCGTCCTCGAGACAGTTTTCTCTGGCACAATCATGCAAGTCAGCCAGACCTTGCGCGAGGGGACTCTTCTTGTTTTGGCCATATCGGACCTCCACAGGAAAGCCTTGCATTGACAGAATCCAGGAAGTAATTCGGGAATTACTCACATTTCCGGTCCGGATTCTATCACTTTGGAGATATTGCAGAGGCTGGTGTGGAGTCTCCACTATAATGTGTTCCCCCTGGATAAACGGGCGGTAATTCTTCAATGCCCACACCGTTGCCAGGAGTGCCTTCTCACAACCGTTGAATTTTTCCTCCACAGAGGATAAAGTTTTGCTCGCATAGGAGATTACTTTATTGACCTTGTCATGCTTTTGGTATAATACTGCCGTCAAGCACGTATTAGAGAACCCCGTCTCCAGGAAGAACTCCTTGTTTCTGACAGGGTAAGCTAGGCAAGGCGCTTGTGAGAGGCTTCTTTTGAGTTGTTTTACCGCCTCGGCTTGTTCTGGACCCCATTCCCACTTGACCCCCCCCTTCAGGAGATGAATCAGGGGTCTGGTGATCTCTGCGTAGCCCTCAATGAAATTTCTGCTGTAATTAGTCAGTCCAAGGAGGCTCCTTAGTTCCCGCAGAGTTGTGGGGTCTTTCAGTTTCTGAAGTGCTTCCACTTTCTTTTCCTGGGGACAGAGGCCCTGAGGAGTAATCTCATGCCCCAAGAAATTAACACGGGTTCTACACCACTGTGCTTTCTGAAAGGAAAGTTTTGCTCCGGCGGCCCTCAACTGTGTCAGAACATAACGGATCTCCGCTATGTGTTCCTCCACAGATGAACTTTTGATGAGGACATCATCTACATAAGCCAGGTTACCCCTCGCACCCAGGTCGGGCATGGCCTTATGTAGGAAAATGTTGAATTCATTGCCGGAGTTGAGGTATCCGAAGGGAGTCCGGGTCCATGTATACTGCTGGCCCCCAAAGGTAAAAGCCAGTTTGTATTGGTCCTCCCTGCTGACAGGCACGGTCCAGTATCCATTGGTCAGGTCTATTGCAGTGAATACCTGTGACCCCTGAATCTGGGCCAGCCCTTGGTCAATGTAGGGAAGAGGCCATCGGGAAGTATGGACCCGTTTGTTGAGCTCCCTGAGGTCGGCGCAGAGTCTCCACTGGCCGTTTGGCTTCAATATTCCCAGCACCGGATTATTGAAGGTGCTGTGGACTGGACGGATTATTCCCCGGGACTCAAGGTTCTTAATTATTTCAGTAAGGGACTCCATTGATGCGAGAGGCAAGGGATATTGCTTCACAAACACTGGAGTCATGCCAGGGTCCGTGGGGATTGTTGTTGTGTGGATGTCAGTGCGACCACAGTCATATGAGTCTACCGCAAAGAGATCTTGGAAATCCAAGAAAACTTGTTTCAACTTTTGCTTTTGTTCCAGAGTCACACAGGCATCAGCTAGGTTGACTCTCTCTTCCACCATCTGCCTGAAGCCTGGAAAGACTTCTGGTTTGGCTATCTCCGCGGCCTCCTCCAGCTGGGTGGAGAAGTCCCTGGTCAGAGTGCTGATTTGGACCGCAGGCTTCAGGTGGAAAAGGCAGCCCTCATGGACCTGGAAAATCACCTCATCCCTCCTGAAGTCACAAGTCACATCTTCCTTACCATAGGGGCAGGAAGTGTACACCAGGAAGTTCCCCCCATGCCGGGTAAAAATCCTGTCTGGTGTTGTATTGTCCTCACTGTCACTGTCAACACAGTCCTTGGGGATTGGTCCTAACAGTTCATTTCCAAGATCAATGGAGAAATGTCGGTCATCAACCGCCATTCCAATAATGGTGCCTGCGGCTAGAGTAATACTCTTTAAGTCGCTGTTATCCACCTCTATTGGAATGGTGTCATGTTCTATGTTGACTAATGGAGTTGGGTTTACCCCCAACCCTTGCTGTTGGAGAGAAGCATTTAGATGTATGTAAGCATCAGGGTTTTTCAACTCTTGTCCCCTTTTAACTTTCACTTCCAGGGAGAATTGTCGGGTCCTTTCTGGGATGGTGACTTCCTCTTTAACCTGAATTTCAACTGCATACGGTAGCAATTGAGCTGACCTAAATGCTTTTTCTGGATCATCAAAGCCCATGGGATTATCCGCTAATCGGGACCAAGCTTTGAAGTTTATTAGGTCCAAACTAATGGCAAAGCGATTGAGAATGTCACTGCCTAAGTAACAGGCGGCAGGGACGTCTCGCACGACCCAACAATTGTGGACTATGCTCTTGTTGCCAATGGAGATTTTGAGCATACACCTGCTTGGCAGGAGATGTTTGGAATTAGGTGCTTCCAGGTCCATTTCCTATTTGTCTATCAGTTTGAAGGTGGGAATGGCTGGATCTTTTGGGAGTTGGCGAAACATGGCTTCGCTGATGAAGCTCTTACCGTTGTTCACACACACTCGAGCGAGAACAGAGTCCTTCCCATCATTTAACTGAGCAGGGATGAACAACTGCTCTCCAATTTGCTGAATATCAGCCAGGCTTTGAGCTGATTTCGCATCTTTCTGGACTATAGGAGTGGGAGTTTCAGATTGTGGATTGGTATAGAATTTCAGAGTGTTTCCTTCCAGCGTGGAATACCACTTTAGACTGGAAGGAAGGCTGATTTTCAGAAATAGAGAGGACCCCCCATCACCAGTCTGTTGTCCCACTGCTATGACTGTCACGTCTGGAATTTGGTTGTTCTGGAAGTGAAATTCTACTTGGTCAGATTTTTGTTCAACCATGTGGCAGGTGCCGTTTAAACTAACATGGTTAACACTCTGTTTTAATTTTATTGGTCGGCTAGTCTGGGTCCAGAGGACCTTGTTTACGCAATCTATTAGGGGTGACAACCTTCTCAGGAGGTCATTCCCTAGTAAACAAGGGGTGCCCTCTGGGGTCACAACTATGACCGGGTGTTTCAATTTGTGTCGCCCAATTTTAATGTCCAAATCTGCCGTCCCCTCGATGGGAATTTCCTTCCCGTCAAAGTTCTGCAGTTGTCCAGGAAGAGAGGTGAGAGGAATTTGGTAATTCTCTCCCCTTCCTGCATTCAGTTCGTCAAAGGCCCTTCTGGACAGAAGGGTAGCTTGAGATCCAGTGTCCACCAGTGCCGAGATTGTACCCTGCCCCTGTACTTGTACCGGGGCATAATATCTTCCCTCCTTCTCCTCAAGGGGGCACAGATAATGTACATTTTTGGACAACTGGTGGGCTAATTTTCTGGTTTTGGACATTGCAAGAGAAGAAATTTGGGCAGAATTCTGTGGAGAGCCTTGGGAATCTGACAAAAAAAGTTGGCAACTGGAGATCAGAGCCATTGTGGGTTCCCCTGGCTCCGGTTCTGGGCCGCCCCCCCCCTTTTTGGAGGCAGTCCCCAGGATGGGTTTGAACCAGGGGATTTTCTGGCTGTTGGTTCTGGGATGAGATGGTGGGCGGCGGTAGCTCAGTCTCCACATCTCCCCAGTCTGGATTTGCATCCCTAGGGACCCATTTTTCTTTGGGAGGAGTTCCCCCCTCTCTGAAGGAGAAGATCCTTTTCCCAGGATCCTCTGAGGATCCCTCTCCCTCAAATTGGAAGATCTGTACTTCCTCCTCAAACTGAGTCTGTTTGGGTCTTTTGTTTCTCCTACCCCCCCTCTGCTCCTTAGGAGGCAGACTTTCAGGGGCAAGAGATTTTGTTTCCGGTTCCTGGGTTTCCAGGGGCTGTTTACAAGTGAGGAAGGAAGCTTCCTCCAAGGCTTTACACCCCCCTTCCCCTTGTGCCTCCTCCCTGGGAACCGGTGAGTTATCGGGGTGCTGCCCCCGTCATTGTTCTGGAGCACCAGGTCCAGAGTTGGGTGTGTTCTGCGCCAGCACGCCCATCTGAGGGTTCTGCTGAGCCCTCAGTATGTGACCCAGATCCCGCGCCATGTTTTGAACCTGGCGCTCTAACTGGGAAACCCGCTCAGGCTGATACGGGGCCCTGTTTTCTCCCCTGGGCTGATCCCGGGAAGGGTAGCTGTCCCTTCTTTGGTAGTACCCCTGGTTGGGAAGATTTGGGTACCCCTCCACCCTTGGCCTCCCCTCTCCCGGATTCAGTGGTCTGGGCTCAGGGAATTGGGGAAAGAAGGATGGATGGTTTTGGGGTTGAAAGTCGGGTGGATATCTCGGGAAAAAGTTCTGCCCAGGGTTTGGTAAATTTCTGCCCTCCTGTGGGAAGTTTGGAGGGAAGTTCCCTGGGTTCGGTGCTCGGTTGGATCCCCCCCCTTGGGCTGGGGGAGTCCATACATAACCCAGGATGGGTCGATTTCCCTTGTAACGGGGACTTACATAATCAGGAGAGCGAGGGACCCCTTTTGTGGGGCTGCCTCCTTGGCTCCCTGTCTGTGACTGACCCGAGGACCTCCTGGGCCTAGCATTATTAGGTGCAGGTAGGTTTTTAGGCCCCCCCATCTCCAAATCTAAAACGGGGGCGACCTTTACCTCTGCCACCTTGGCAGCAGCAGGGGTGCTGTTGGCTTTGGGGTTTTTCTGGGCATTACTTTTGCTATCTACCGGTTTCTGCACCTCATAGATCCGGGTAGCCTGTTCAATGACCCAGTCTAAAGATCTTTTCTCGTGAAAATCCCTCACGAGCTGGGTCATTATGTATTTGGGCAAGGCATGAAACAACGTATTAATAAATTCTCTGCTATCCGTGCGCACCCTTCTTGTGGTCTGTGCAAAAGCACGCTTTAACTCCTGCACAAATTCTTGTGGGGCCTGATCCTCCCCACATTGTAAATTGTAGGCTGCCTTGCGAGCCTCTTGAGGATTTCTGTGAACAGAAAAATGTTTCAAGATGGCCGCCTTATAGGTGGACCATCTTAAATGATTTTGGTCCTGCAGCCCCGCAAAGAAACTGGAGTATTCTGGGGAGAAGGTCCACTTTACATATTGAATACAGCTTTGGCTGTCCTTCAAATGGAAAGTCTCCATCATTTGCTCAAACAACTCTAAGTGCTCCCAAACAGAATACTTAGCGTTCTTGTGGTAAGGCGTGATGACGCTCCTGATCGCCTTAATCTGCTTTAAGGGGTCCTTAAGCAAGGCCCTTTTTGCCTTATTGGCCTTTTTGGTTCGGGTAACCCTTGTCCATTCGTCCTCGGACTCAGAGGCACTGCTCCCAGAGGTTCCCGTCAGATCTTCCAGGTTTTCCCGGATTCTGCGAGCCTGGGAATGGCTGGCAGAATGTGGGGACCTGGTCTCCTGTTTCCTGCGCAGTTCAGAGGAGTCTTCAGATTCCTCCTTGCTGCCAGGATTTGATGGGTACCCCCCCCACTGACCTAACTGGGCAGAGGTTTTCAGGATGCCCTTAATGGGCCTATTCTCCTGGGGTTCCCCACTGAATTGCACCATGCTTGGGTGCCCATGCCCAGATGCCCGCCCATCCATTCCTGGGAGGTACTGGCCTATGAGCCCCATGCTTCTGGCTGGATAGTAATCTGCCATCCCTGTGACCCGGTGCTCATGTGCGCCAGGGGACATGGGGGTGGCAGAGTCCAGGGACTGAGAGGTATGAGGGCCTCTGGTACTAGGGCTCCTGAGGTTATGCTCCGGAGTTTCCATTTCCCAGCGAACCTCATCTCTATCCGCCCCTGCTCCCTGTTGCAATGCAAGAGCCTGCATTTGTGCCTTCAGTTCCTCAGTTAAGGCCTTATTCGACTCTATCAGTCTCTCCTGCATCGCTACCTGTTGCTGGAGCCTCTCATTGTGCTGGCAGAGAGCCTCATTTTCCCTCTGTGCTTCCTGGTTGGTCCTGGAGAACTGGGCCAGTCTTTGCTGCAGGAGGTTTACCTCCTGAGCTGTGTCCCTATTGGCCTGCTCCTTTCTTGCTAGAGCATCCTCCACCCTCCTGGTGTGCTCTAACAAGTTCTGGTGTTCTTTTTGGAGATCACCCAGTCCCTGGTGGGCCAGGTGATTTTCTTCCATTTTTCTTTTTAAGTGGCAGACTTCCTGGTCTGAGGTGTCCCTTTCCTGACTAAGAGTCTGCATCTGTACCGTCAGGTCGTCCCTTTGCCTTGGAAGGCACCAGCTTTCTGGCGCTCCTGATCAAACTCTGCCTGGGTATCCAGGTCTTTCAGAATCAGTTTATTGCTCTCTGCCTTCTCCCTATCTAGGTGGCTTTGCAGGGTGACTACCTGCTCAGCACATGCCCTATTGAAGTCTAGCTGTTGCTCCAGCTTTTTCTGGCTTTGCAGTAGGGAGGCCAAACCTTCTTGGTGTTCCTTCTGCAAGGCCAGAAATCTGGTATCCTGTTCTACCTTTTCCTGTTGCAGCACATCCATATCCTCCTTTATTTTAGTGATGTACCGTCTGCTGTCATTTTCTGACTCCTGGCTCCTCTGCAGCCTCTGCTCAGAAGAGACCAGGTCAGATTGGACCTTCTCTAACGCCATCTGTTGCCTTTTTGCCAGATCATGGCCTTCAGCACATCTATCCTGCATGTCTCCCATATATAGGTACAGGTATGCTGCTATCCTGGCAATCTTATTGTGTTCCTCTTTGGCTTTAGGAGCCATATATAGCTCACTCAGGGCCACATGTAAGGGACCCTGATCTCTATATATATCTGACCCTGTTTCAGTGACCTGTTGTGTGATTGCCTGCAACCACGCATCCTGGCCCTGTTCGGTCCATTCACCTCTCACAAATAGCTTATGCAAGAGGTGCTCTCTGGCCATTTTCATGTCTACTAAGGTCGTCATTCTAGAGATTGGTCTCTGTCCTGACTTACAGAAGTTAGTATTTTATTTTTGCAGAACAGAACTTTTCTTGGAGTGTCCCTTTTGAGGAATGCTTCACAGCGTAATGCAGCGTGGTGATCCGACTGGATGTATGTATCCCGTCAGTTAGCACACTGTATTAAGCTGCACAAGTGGTAATCTAACCCAAACGTCCGGCTACGAGCCCCCAATTTGTAAGAGGATTCAATTCAGCACCACAGCTAAGTCGACGCCTAGTCTAGAATACTGAATGAAAACCCTTATTGATATACCTTTATGTCCAGTTCATGCGTTCTGGATGACTACCCCTATATAACACCCCTCTCTTGGAATCCTCCTGACCCCACTGAGCCAAGAAGTAGTTCTGTTTTGCAAGTTAAAAGGTTTATTTGATAATTTAAACAATAGATATATATATCACCCTTTATAATAAATTAATAATTGAATATCACACTTAATCTGATATGATAAATATTAACAACGGAGAATCTGGCACTAGCACACTTCTTTATAATCACTAATGAGTTGACATGAAATGGATAAGATAGCACACTGGTAAATAGGAACAAAAGAAGAAGGTGGTAAAGAATGCTTTATGTAAGCTCAGGTGGATGCAATATTCAATGAATGCAGTACAGAAAATACTCAATATGATTTCAACCAAACAATGTAATCACTTTTCTCTGGCTATTCACTCCCCCCCCCTTTATGCAATGCAAGGAAATGGGAGGAAAGCACACAGTTCTCAGAAATGCAATCAATGTAATTCAGTTCAATCCCCCCCAAGCACGCTTAAAGAAAACAGATAGGAGTTTTGAAAACACAGGCCCAAATGCTTTTATATGTGCTAGCAATGGATGAGAAATATGCTGGAAATGCTTTTAATTCCCTTTCAGAGGTTCAGGGTGAGTGGTATCTAGTTAATATTAGTCCAGGCTCACACTAGCAATGATGCAGGGATAGTTAGCAGGTTAAACGAATTTCTGGCAAATGGAAGGCAAGCAGCAGCAGATTTTACACGTGGAGAAATTTGCAAATCGCGGTAAAATTCGCGAATGCGCCGGGCGCTATTACAGAGGAACTACAAGGACTATCACTATCGTTTTGGGGTCCTAGGAAAGCCTAGATCTCAGCTTCCAAAGGAAAGTTACTGCAAGTCTCTAAGACAAACGGTCGCGGAGATATGAGCGATTTTGTGAAGGTCGTTTTTCAGATTTGAAATTTTAAAAGCTCAAAATGACAAGTGACAGATTTTGCAGCTAGAATGACAGGTGACAGATTTGGAGCTATCAGGCAGTTCTACTTAGGTTAAAAATGGATTGAATTATATGATTTTAACTAAGAGATGTGTTCTGAGTTTTGCTGAGTACTCACAAGAGATTTGAACCGGAAAGCGACTTGGTCACGGACTTCAGTCTGGTCAGGTCTTCCCGGGTTCCGCTCACAGCGCCTGGCCTCTGGAACTGCTACAGCATCGGGTCAGCCCTGCTCTCTCTCTCTGGGTACAGCACTGCTTCTGGATTCTGAAGATTGAGGGATTTGAAATCTCTGGTTTATCTTGGAGTCTAAGTGGTGGCTCTTTGAAGGTTGATGGAAGTAGAGTATGGATTTTCCGGCAGAGCTTCCCGCTGCAGATGGAAATGAATGTCTCTACCTAAGTTTCAGTGGTCCATTTATATGTTCTGCAAGTGGGTGTGTGTGTTGGTCATAACTAAACTTGCCCCTCTCACTTGTCATTGGTCCAGCTTTCATTTCTCCCCTGATTGGGGGAGTTAAGTTGTGTCAGAGTGATGTCATTTTATGGCTTACAGAGAGGACACTCCCCTGTCAAATTGCACACAATCTATATTTGATAAACAAAGACATATTTGCACAGGTAAACATTGATTTAAAATTACATGCACCCCTTACAGATCACAGGAGGTACCCCCTGTTCAAACTTTGCTCTTCCTGGGGGCTTGCATTCAGAAATGGCAATATTTGCACCTTTTAACGGATTTTGCAATTGCTGACATTGACCCAAATTGACACACATGTGCGCAAGGAGTATGGTCATTAATAGATGAAGTGTCAGATTTTTAACATGCATACATTTAGAGTAATATCTTCTTTTCCGCTAAAACCCCCCTGAACATACCACCGGGTCCTACCATGTCTTAAAACGTGAGCAGAAAAATCACAAGAATTATGGTATCATTTATAAAATGTTCACATGTCCGCTCTATGAATGATCCATCTTTTTAAAGTTATGTTCTGGCCCCCAAAGGGGTGTGGTTTCCCAGGTCACATGGTGGAAATACTGCTTTTTCCAGTTCTGCCAAGCCAGCTTGCTCTCACAGGCAGTGCCCCTCCCAGCTTCTGCCAAGAGGAAGCTGTTTTATGACATCTGTAATAAACCATCTGCCTGGGTGAAGGGGGTTACATTGTTCAGAGCTCCTGTATTCTCTAGGGGGCTCCCCTTAATTCAATTATCAGAGAGATGGCATATCCTTAGTGTGGCCAGCAAAAGGCAGATAGGCCTGGGAACACAGTTGTGACTCAAGTTTCACTCCTAATGGGGGTAGCTGTCAAGCAAAATCAAGTTCCTTAAGCCAGACTTTCAGCTAACTGTCATGTTTTTTGTTGCTTTTTAAATTAACTTGCAATTTTACACATGCAGCTAGAATGTTGATTCTAAGTGCAAAACTATGACATTTCAACAGTTACAAAGGCATGTGACACCAAACATAGGTCACTCATTTAATCTAAACATTTTCGATTTTAGTGTCTTTAAATCCAGTGCAACTTAAACTGCTGACTCCATAGCAGTTTTGTTATAAGCATTGTTTTGGGCTCTTCATTTCCCAGATTTTGTAGGCACACAAAACTCCATTCTGCCAAATGTCTGCTGGTGTTCAGTGAATATTTTGCACATGTTGCAATGTTTGAAAATAGGCATTTTGAGTCTGCCTTCAGAGAAGCACAGGGTGGTTTTAAAGCGCTTTGAAGCTAACCGGCGCTACTGTTTTTCCTTTGGCAACCCATTTCCCTCATGGCAACCCGGCCTATCATTCTCGCACGGGTGGGTGGCAAGTGAGGCAACCATTTTGGTGTGCGCACAAACTGCGCAGCTTTCCTGGATTTCGGCGCACATGTGGGTTTTCCGCCATCTTGAATTTTCTAAGCCCACAGCACCAAATGTTGTAGCATGATAGCACAAACGTGGGTCAGGACACCCAACAGACTAAGGTCACAGGATCCAGGTTGTCAGCGAGTGTGTTAAGTGTGGGCAGTAAGTTCGGGGTGAGTCGCTCCACAGTGATGCTCTTTTTATTTCTCGTGAGTGTGGGTGGAGCCCACTGACCGGCAAAGGTGGGGGTCGGGTAGTACTGAGCATGAACGATACCAGGTGGTGGTCAGTCCAAGCTAAAGGTGAAATGGCAGTGATGTTAGCTAGACAATTGTAGTCGGCCACCCAGTCGAGTATTCTGCCTTTGGCATGTGTGGATTCTGTACTTCTTTGGGGAAATCCTAGTTCAGAAAGGGTGTTAACTGTGGTTCTGTCAAGCTGGTCTTCAGGCTCGTTAAAGCCCATATTAAAGTCCCCAAGGGTAAGCACTTGAGTGGAACTTTTAAGGTTGCTGGATAGGATAGTGTTAATGTCCTCATCATATGTGCCTATTGGGCCTCCTGGGCGATAGATCAAGTGGATGTTGAGAGTTTGGCCGTTAGTAAGTGGAACTTTAACAGAGAGTAGTTCGCATGAGAGGACGTTGATAGGGGTTGCTAATCTCATGGTAAGACTACATTTGTGATAATAGCAACAATAGACTCAATAGTGGCTTGTGAGGAAATCTGTATGTTGTCGGTGGAACTGCACCCTTAAATCTCTCTAATGGTTTGTGGGGACATCTGGATGTTGTCGGTGGAACTGCACCCTTAAATCTCCCTAATGGTTTGTGGGGACATCTGGATGTTGTCAGTGTAATTGTAGCTTTAGGCTCAATAGTGGCTTGTGAGGACATCTGTATGTCATCGGTGGAACTACACCCTTAAATCTCCCTAATGGTTTGTGGGGACATCTGCAGGTTGTAGGTGGAACTACACCCTTAAATCTCCCTAATGGTTTGTGAGGACATCTGGATGTTGTCGGTAGATCTGCACCCTTAAATCTCCCTAATGGCTTGTGGGGACATCTGGATGTTGTAGGTGGATAGGAGCTTTTAGGCTCAATAATCGCTTGTGAGGTCATCGGTATGTTGTCGGTGGAACTGCACCCTTAAATCACCTTAGTGTTTTGTGGGGACGTCTGGATGTTGTAGGTTGAATAGGAGCTTTTAGGCTCAATAATCGCTTGTGAGAATATCTGTATGTTGTCGGTGGTGCTGCACCCTTAAATCTCCCTAATGGCTTGTGGGGACATCTGGATGTTGTCGGTGTAATTGCAGCCTTTAGGCTCAATAGTGGCTTGTGAGGACATCTGTATGTTGTCGCTGAAACTGCACCCTTAAATCTCCCTAATGGTTTGTGGGGACATCTGGATGTTGTCGCTGAAACTGCACCCTTAAATCTCCCTAATGGCTTGTGGGGACATCTGGAGGTTGTAGGTGGAACTGCACCCTTACATCTCCCCAATGGTTTGTGGGGACATCTGGATGTTGTCTGTGCAATAGCAGCCTTTACACTCAATAATGGCTTGTGAGGACATCTGGATGTTGTCGGTGGAACTGCACTCTTTCTTAATTCTCCCCTAATGATTTGTCGGGACATCTGGATGTTGTAGGTGGATAGGAGCTTTTAGGCTCAATAGTGGCTTGTGAGGACATCTGTATGTTGTGGGTAGAACTGCACCCTTAAATCTCCCTAATGGCTTGTGGGGACATCTGGATGTTGTAGGTGGATAGGAGCTTTTAGGCTCAATAATCGCTTGTGAGGACATCTGTATGTTGTCGGTGGAACTGCACCCTTAAATCTCCTTAGTGGTTTGTGGGGACATCTGGATGTTGTAGGTTGAATAGGAGCTTTTAGGCTCAATAATCGCTTGTGAGAATATCTGTATGTTGTCACTGGAACAGCACCCTTAAATCTCCCTAATGGCTTGTGGGGACATCTGGATGTTGTCGGTGTAATTGCAGCCTTTAGGCTCAATAGTGGTGACACAATCTCCCATACACAGGTAATTGTATTTAAGTCCTTTTATTCGTGGACCCCAAAGAGACGCAGCCTCCTCCTCCAGTCTTTATCAAACGGCCGCTGTGGAATGTTGACTCCTGAGGTGGCCTCCACATTCCACAGGCGCCCGTGCACATTACGACATATCCTCTTCCCTTACATAACAAAAGTATTAACAACCTGTAAAACCGTTAAATGCAAACATGAATTGAACACATGGAAAATTAACAGTAAGATATATATATGCATTGAAGGTGCAGCATAGTAATCAAAACCATTGCATGTGAGATGCACAGTGTGTACACTCAACAAATATAATCCCTAAACCTTATGGGAGGCCCACAACGCCTGGCAATACGGCCCCCTTCTTGCCCCAGATCAGCACTCCCCATTCACATCTGAGCCAGAAGATCCTGGAATAACCTCTTCCTGTTCTACCTGACCACTTGTGAATCCAGAGGATCATAGTCCAGCACTCTTTCCTCCTGAGATTTCACGTTAAACTCTACATCTGAAATCTCTACCTCTAAACCATCAGCACGTTTGCGATCATCCACCACCACCCGTCTCTTACTCCACACAGAGCCATCCTCCAGTTGTACATGACCCTTTCCAACCTTAACAACTCTCCTCGAGGGTAAAAACATGGTGTTGCCTTTGCGAATCATCCTGGATTTTTTTATGTACACCTCATCCCCAGGCTTCACATTCAATTCCTTCCTGAATTTCTGGGAAGAGATCAGAGCCTCCTGGCGCGCCAGAATACTGCGATGTATACCTTGCAGATCCACATTACACGGCCCACCACCACCCATCGCCAGAGTTCTCAAAATTGTACCTGCTTTCCTGCCCCTCATGAGCTCAAATGGAGATCTCCCCGTAACCACAGCGGGGGTTCTCCGATATGCCGCCAGGTACTGTGTCACAACCTCCTGCCAATCCAAACCGTTGGCCAGAGCCAATTGTATAGCCGACTTAATAGTACCATTGGCTCTCTCAACCAATCCATTTGCAGATGGATTATATAAAGCCGTTCTGAAATGTGAAATGGCATGCTGCTTCAAAAATTCTGTCATAGCTCTGGACGTGAACAGCACACCGTTATCTGTAACTAAACTGGCAGGTAATCCCTCACGGTCAAATACTTTCCTCAGGAAAGCTATAACAGACTCAGTATTGACACAAGCACAAGCCGCCACTTCAATCCACCTGGACGTATAGTCCACCAACACCAACAGATATCTAGACTCAGGCTGTAAGCATTCAAAAGGACCCATGATGTCCAACGCCAATTTGGTCCATACTTGCTCAGGAACCTCTACAGGATGTACAGGTTGTGGATGCAGTACCTTGCTTTTATCACTGACAGCACATGCCTGACAATCTTTCACCGCCCGTTCTACATCCTGCCCGTTCTACATCCTGCCATAGCCGGCCACCAATACTCCTCCCTAAGCCTCCTCTTGGTCAAAGACCGACTCAAATGACCGACATGCGCCAATTCCACCATTTTACCTCTTAAACTTACAGGGGGAATTAACCTGACACCTCTGGACACACCCCAGGGACCCTCAGCCAATTCATGCAAAACTTGGGCATAGCCTTTGCTTTCAGGTTTATCCTTGACAGTATGCCAACCTTTGACCAGACCTTCCCTAATCCATTTCAATTCCCCATCAGCCTCACACTCCACCTCCCATGATGACCTCTCCCCAGCAGAAGCCACATAGGCAACCTGGCATCCCTGCAAGTCCTCCACTTTCACCATCCCTTCCTGACTTCCCACCTCCATCACCGGCAAACGGGATAAACAGTCCGCCACAACATTAAACTTCCCTGGAAAATATTGCAAAGAGAAATTGTAATTCTGTAGCTCCACTGACCACCTCGCAATCCTCGGGGATACTGCCATGACACCTTTGGTAGAAAACACTTGCACCAACGATTTATGGTCCGTCCTGACAATATATGGAATACCCCATAGAAATGTCCTGAAATGTTTTGAGGCCCACAACACGGCCAATGTCTCTCTCAATTACCGAGTACCTAGTTTCCACATCTCTCAACGCCCTTGAAGCAAAAGCTACTGGCATCAATTCACCATTCACCCACTGTTCTAATACCGCACCCAAACCCACCTCACTCGCATCCACAGTGAGCACGGTCTTGTTTTTTGGATCAAAAGACTTCAGGCACGGAGCATTTTCCACATCCCTCTTAACTAATTCAAATTCTGCCCCACACTCCTCAGAACACACAAATCTGACAGACCTCCTCATGAGGGCTCTCATGGCCACCGTCTTTTCAGCATAATTAGAAATGAATTTAACATAGTACTCTGCAAGGCCCAGGAAAGCCCTCAGCTGATCTTTATTGGCCGGAGCTGGTGTGTCTCTCAACACCTGTACCAACTCCCCTTTGGGACTCACACCTTGAGAATTTAGGGTATGTCCTAAATAGGTAACCTCCTCCACACCCACCTGACACTTTGTTAATTTCACAGTCAGACCTTTCTCTTTAACAATCTGCATGACCCTCCTAACTCTAAGATTGTGTTCTTCCCTGTTACTGCCCCACACCAAAATGTCGTCTTGGAAATAACTTACTCCCAACACCCCTCCAAACATCTGCTGCATCAACCACTGGAAAATGGTAGAAGCCGAAGCAAGGCCAAATGGCATGCGACAAAACCCATATGCCCCAAAAGGAGTCACAAATGAAGTCAACGATCTGGATTCAATGTGCAGATCAATTTGATGATACGCTGTTGACAGATCAAAGGTGGAAAAATATCTGGCATCTCCTAATGTCAACAACAACTTGTTGATATTCGGCAAAGGATGCCGATCCACGCATGTGCTGGAATTTAGCTCCCGGAGATCTACACACATCCTGATGCTCCCGTCACTCTTATTAACTAAAACCACAGGAAACAACCACTCTGAGGACTCGATATGCTCAATTATCCCCGCCGTCTGCAATTTAGTCAATTCCTCTTTCAATGCCTCCCTCACTGCTACTGGTACTCCCCGGACCTTATGTACCTTGGGAACTGTGCCCTTCTTCAAGACAATACGATGGGTAAATCCTCTGAGCTTACCAAGGGTGTCTGAAAATACCTCAGGAAACTCACTCATGAGCACTGTTGGGGTAACCATGATTTCATTCTGCTCCGCCCCCTCCCCGACACTGAGAACTGGCACTTTCTCACCAGGATGAATCTGTATCTTTAGAGCAGCCTGCTCATCCCAACCCAACACACTCGTGCCCTTTGAGGCCACATATAGCTTACCCAAAGTCTGCCTCCCCTTGAAAGAAAAATTTGACCAATTGTACCCTAGTAGAATGGGACTTTTCCCGTATGCACATGGTTTGATGTCCGGAGCCAACAAAGTTGAAACCTGTTTACCCAACACTTCCTGATAAACCTCCAGAGCCACCAGTGTACAAGGTGACCCCGAATCCACCAGCATATCCACGGGGTGCTGATCCACCAATACCGACACCCATGGACCCTTCCGCCCACTACCCTCCACATGTAGTGTGACCCCTTGACTAGATCCGCCTCCTGATGCACCTTCTAGCAACATGGTGGAATCATCTGGAGCCACACTAGCCACCATCTGCCCCTTACACTTGAGTGCAAAATGCCCCAAACGCTTACATTTCCTGCATTCAACATTGCAAGCAGGACAGGATTTAGAATCAGCAGCATGACTAGACCAGCCACAATTTTTTCACCCCTCCTTACTCTTGGAACCCTTACTCCCTTGCCCTACCACTTTGGCCAGACCTTTCCTGTTCCTTGGCATCACAGCATGCACCATCTCCCTAGACATATCCCTTTCAGTAACAATTTGTACGCTCGCCTTAGAAGCTTCAATTGCTCTGGTAATCTCCAACACCTTATCTAGTGACGGATCACTCTCAATCCACAGCCTTTCTCTCTTTTTCTGATTGGATGTCTTCATCATAATTGGGTCCCTGATATGTTCATCCCCATTACCCGGAAACCCACATGTAGCCATGAGTGCCCGTAATGCCGTGACATAAGTATCTATCCTTTCCGTAAAATCTTGCGCCCTAGAAAAGAACTTATACCGCTCTAAAACCACATTAACTCTTTTACCAAAACGCATTTGCAATTTTCTTAAAGCAGTCTCGTAAACACTTATGATCACTTCACCCTCACCTCCCCCTTGTACCATTACATTCTCACCAGGCAGGTGACGAAAAACCCTCAACACCTCAGTGCCAATACAATTGAGCAATGCAGCCTCCTTCTCATCGTCGTTTGAATTTTGCCCCACCAGCGGCCCTCAGGTACACTTTGAAGGCATCCACCCACTGCTCCCAAGGGGCAGTGGGTTCCCCAGGGTTGGGCAAAAAAGCAGGCGGAGGCCTGGCAGCTGTATGCAACATGTCAACAGATGATACCTAAATCACCAGGCCCCAACAGAAATCAGCACATGCTCCTTGAGACTCAAGGGTCGATCCTCCCCAGCCACTGCGTAGCGTCCGCTGAGACTGTCACCGTCTCTATGTGCACCCACACGTCAAATGCAGTAGTTCCAACCTAAGAGTTGGGTTTTGGGTGAGTCAACTCAAAGTATCAGATGCACTGCGCGTAATAAGCCATCCAAAACTGTGCCTGATGCGAACCATCAAAGTACTCACAACCCAGGATGTAACACACCTGCCGGTGCCCCTTGACAGCTCCTTGGCAGCCACGCTCCTGCTGTCGGCTTATCCTTTGATGTGTGTCTCTTCCTCCACTGCGACTCTACCTCCTCACTATTTAGCTAAACCGACGAAGGACAGCCGGGAACGCAGAAGCGAGTCACGTCCCAGCCACTGGAAACAGCCGCCAGTCTCCTCAGCCCGTCGTCGCCAAGCTCGCACAACAGCAGTGCAGCTGGACAGAGCCGCACACATCCAGACGGGGCCCTCAGCACCCACCTCAGCAAATGGCTCACCTGGCCCCTTGGAAGCTGGGCCCCGCAATCCGGCGGTGTAGGCCACGAGCGACACTAGTCCAAACAGCGTCAATCCTCCGGCACCACCGGTCAGGCAGAGCCGCACGTCCAGGCGGAACCCTCCCGCAACTGCTCCGGCAAACAGCTCACCCGGCCCGTGACCGCAGAGCCTTGCACCTCGGCGAGGGAAAAACCATCCCAAGCAGCACCGATCCTCCGGTTCTTCACACGACCACCGCCGCTCCTGCAACTACCAACCACGGTCACCGGTTGTGGTGATGGCCGTAGCCACTCCGCCGGTTGTCCACGTCACAGGCCAGAAGTGCGCCAGCGGCAGTAAGGATGGCCGCCCTTTGCACACGTGGAACCGGGGTCCACGATAAATCCTCGTCGCCAATGACACAATCTCCCATACACAGGTAATTGTATTTAAGTCCTTTTATTCGTGGACCCCACAAAGACGCAGCCTCCTCCTCCAGTCTTTATCAAACGGCCGCTGTGGAATGTTGACTCCTGAAGCGGCCTCCACATTCCACAGGCGCCCGTGCACATTACGACAAGTGGCTTGTGAGGACATCTGTATGTCGTCGGTGGAACTACACCCTTAATTCTCCCTAATGGTTTGTGGGGCATCTGAATGTTGTAGGTGGAACTACACCCTTAAATCTCCCGAATGGTTTGTGAGGACATCTGGATGTTATCGATGGACCTGCACCTTTAATTCTCCCTAATGGTTTGTGGGGACATCTGGATGTTGTTGGTGGAACTGCACCCTTAATTCTCCCTAATGGCTTGTGAGGACATCTGGATGTTGTCGGTGGAACTGCACCCTTAATTCTCCCCAATGGCTTCTGAGGACATCTGCAGGTTGTCGGTGGAACTGCACCCTTAATTCTCCCTAATGGCTTTTGAGGACATCTGCAGGTTTTAGGTGGAATAGCAGCCTTTACTGCTTTACTGGTGAAATTGTACCATCAATTTTTGCCGATTACAGAGTAAAATTTTCAACCTCGCAATCATTTTTTTTATTGTACAGTGGCTTGTGGAGAACATCTCATCCACACTTCACTAACATCTCACCCAGACATCTCATCCTCACTTCACTAACATCCTACCCAGACATCTCATCCTCACTTCACTAACATTTTACCCAGACATCTCATCCTCACTTCACTAACATTTTACCCAGACATCTCATCCTCACTTCACTAACATCTCACCCAGACATCTCATCCTCACTTCACTAACATCTCATCCAGACATCTCATCCACACTTCACTAACATCTCACCCAGACATCTCATCCTCACTTCACTAACCTTTTACCCAGACATCTCATCCTCACTTCACTAACATTTTACCCAGACATCTCATCCTCACTTCACTAACATCTCACCCAGACATCTCATCCTCAATTCACTAACATCTCACCCAGACATCTTATCCTCACTTCACTAACATTTTACCCAGACATCTCATCCTCAATTCACTAACATCTCACCCAGACATCTCATCCTCACTTCACTAACATCTTACCCAGACATCTCATCCTCACTTCACTAACATCTCATCCACACTTCACTAACATTTTACCCAGACATCTCATCCACACTTCACTAACATCTTACCCAGACATCTCATCCACACTTCACTAACATTTTAACCAGACATCTCATCCACACTTCACTAACATCTCACCCAGACATCTCATCCTCACTTCACTAACATTTTACCCAGACATCTCATCCTCACTTCACTAACATCTCATCCACACTTCACTAACATTTTACCCAGACATCTCATCCACATGTCACTAACATTTTACCCAGACATCTCATCCACACTTCACTAACATTTTACCCAGACATCTCACCCACACTTCACTAACATCTCACCCAGACATCTCATCCTCACTTCACTAACATCTCATCCACACTTCACTAACATTTTACCCAGACATCTCATCCACACTTCACTAACATTTTACCCAGACATCTCATCCACACTTCACTAACATTTTACCCAGACATCTCATCCACACTTCACTAACATTTTACCCAGACATCTCATCCACACTTCACTAACATTTTACCCAGACATCTCATCCACACTTCACTAACATCTCACCCAGACATCTCATCCTCACTTCACTAACATCTCATCCAAACTTCACTAAAATTTTACCCAGACATCTCATCCACACTTCACTAGCATTTTACCCAAACATCTCATCCACACTTCACTAACATTTTACCCAGACATCTCATCCTCACTTCACTAACATCTCATCCACACTTCACTAACATTTTACCCAGACATCTCATCCACACTTCACTAACATTTTACCCAGACATCTCACCCACACTTCACTAACATTTTACCCAGACATCCCATCCTCACTTCACTAACATTTTACCCAGACATCTCATCCTCACTTCACTAACATCTTACCTAGACATCTCATCCTCACTTCACTAACATCTCACCCAGACATCTCATCCTCACTTCACTAACATCTCACCCAGACATCTCATCCTCACTTCACTAACATCTTACCTAGACATCTCATCCTCACTTCACTAACATCTCACCCAGACATCTCATCCTCACTTCACTAACATCTCACCCAGATATCTCATCCACAAGTCACTAACACCTTACCCAGACATCTCATCCTCACTTCACTAACATTTTCCCAGACAACTCATCCACACTTCACTAACATCTCACCCAGACATCTCATCCTCACTTCACTAACATCTTACCCAGACATCTCATCCACACTTCACTAACATCTCACCCAGACATCTCATCCTCACTTCACTAACATTTTGCCTAGACATCTCATCCACACTTCACTAACATCTCACCCAGACATCTCATCCTCACTTCACTAACATTTTGCCCAGACATCTCATCCTCACTTCACTAACATCTCACCCAGACATCTCATCCTCACTTCACTAACATCTTACCTAGACATCTCATCCACACTGCACTAACATCTCACCCAGAAATCTCATCCTCACTTCACTAACATCTTACCTAGACATCTCATCCTCACTTCACTAACATCTCACCCAGACATCTCATCCTCACGTCACTAACATCTCACCCAGACATCTCATCCTCACTTCACTAACATTTACCTAGACATCTCATCCTCACTTCACTAACATCTCACCCAGACATCTCATCCTCACTTCACTAACATCTTACCTAGACATCTCATCCTCACTTCACTAACATCTCACCCAGACATCTCATCCTCACTTCACTAACATCTTACCTAGACATCTCATCCACACTTCACTAACATCTCACCCAGAAATCTCATCCTCACTTCACTAACATCTCACCCAGACATCTCATCCTCACTTCACTAACATCTCACCCAGACATCTCATCCACAAGTCACTAACACCTTACCCAGACATCTCATCCTCACTTCACTAACATTTTCCCAGACATCTCATCCACACTTCACTAACATCTCACCCAGACATCTCATCCTCACTTCACTAACATCTTACCCAGACATCTCATCCACACTTCACTAACATCTCACCCAGACATCTCATCCTCACTTCACTAACATTTTGCCTAGACATCCCATCCTCACTTCACTAACATCTTACCCAGACATCTCATCCTCACTTCACTAACATCTTACCTAGACATCTCATCCTCACTTCACTAACATCTCACCCAGACATCTCATCCACAAGTCACTAACACCTTACCCAGACATCTCATCCTCACTTCACTAACATTTTCCCAGACATCTCATCCACACTTCACTAACATCTCACCCAGACATCTCATCCTCACTTCACTAACATCTTACCCAGACATCTCATCCTCACTTCACTAACATCTCAGCCAGACATCTCATCCTCACTTCACTCACATTTTACCCAGACATCTCATCCTCACTTCACTAACATTTTACCCAGACATCTCATCCACAAGTCACTAACACCTTACCCAGACATCTCATCCTCACTTCACTAACATTTTCCCAGACATCTCATCCACACTTCACTAACATCTCACCCAGACATCTCATCCTCACTTCACTAACATTTTACCCAGACATCTCATCCACACTTCACTAACATCTCACCCAGACATCTCATCCTCACTTCACTAACATTTTGCCTAGACATCCCATCCTCACTTCACTAACATCTCACCCAGACATCTCATCCTCACTTCACTAACATCTTACCTAGACATCTCATCCTCACTTCACTAACATCTCACCCAGACATCTCATCCTCACTTCACTAACATTTTACCCAGACATCTCATCCACACTTCACTAACATCTCACCCAGACATCTCATCCTCACTTCACTAACATCTTACCTAGACATCTCATCCACACTTCACTAACATCTCACCCAGAAATCTCATCCTCACTTCACTAACATCTCACCCAGACATCTCATCCTCACTTCACTAACATCTCACCCAGACATCTCATCCAGAAGTCACTAACACCTTACCCAGACATCTCATCCTCACTTCACTAACATTTTCCCAGACATCTCATCCACACTTCACTAACATCTCACCCAGACATCTCATCCTCACTTCACTAACATCTTACCCAGACATCTCATCCACACTTCACTAACATCTCACCCAGACATCTCATCCTCACTTCACTAACATCTTACCCAGACATCTCATCCACACTTCACTAACATCTCACCCAGACATCTCATCCACACTTCACTAACATCTCACCCAGACATCTCATCCTCACTTCACTAACATCTTACCCAGACATCTCATCCACACTTCACTAACATCTCACCCAGACATCTCATCCTCACTTCACTAAAATCTTACCCAGACATCTCATCCACACTTCACTAACATCTCACCCAGACATCTCATCCTCACTTCACTAACATTTTGCCTAGACATCCCATCCTCACTTCACTAACATTTTACCCAGACATCTCATCCACACTTCACTAACATCTCACCCAGACATCTCATCCTCACTTCACTAACATCTTACCCAGACATCTCATCCACACTTCACTAACATCTCACCCAGACATCTCATCCTCACTTCACTAACATTTTGCCTAGACATCCCATCCTCACTTCACTAACATCTCACCCAGACATCTCATCCAGACTTCACTAACATCTCACCCAGACATCTCATCCTCACTTCACTAACATCTCACCCAGACATCTCATCCTCACTTCACTAACATCTTACCTAGACATCTCATCCTCACTTCACTAACATCTCACCCAGACATCTCATCCTCACTTCACTAACATCTCACCCAGACATCTCATCCTCACTTCACTAACATCTCAGCCAGACATCTCATCCTCACTTCACTAACATTTTGCCTAGACATCCCATCCTCACTCCACTAACATTTTACCCAGACATCTCATCCTCACTTCACTAACATTTTCCCAGACATGTCATCCACACTTCACTAACATCTCACCCAGACATCTCATCCTCACTTCACTAACATTTTACCCAGACATCTCATCCACACTTCACTAACATCTCACCCAGACATCTCATCCTCACTTCACTAACATTTTGCCTAGACATCCCATCCTCACTTCACTAACATTTTACCCAGACATCTCATCCTCACTTCACTAACATCTCAGCCAGACATCTCATCCTCACTTCACTAACATTGTACCCAGACATCTCATCCTCACTTCACTAATTGCTGCACAGTATAAGATTAAATGTCGAGTTGTTTCTGGTATATCTTTGTTCTTACAGAATCTAAATCCAGAATATATAGCCGTGATCAGACCTCTCTGCAAAAGGATTGCATTAGTTGGTAAAATGTTCCAGCAGAATTTAAGAAATCTTGCTCTGTGCAGTTTATCAGGGAATCGGGCAAGATAAGAGGGTAGGGTTCCCCTATCTGTGTTCCTGGCTGAGATGACACATTGCAGATCTTTGGAGGAGAGTTTGTCTAACGTTGCAATAACCTGGTGATGCCGATATGGGGAAATCTAGATATGTCATGCTAGGCGCAGATCTAATGACAGTGTTCTCCCATGACCACAACTGACCCTGCTTTTCGTGAATGTGTGACATCCCTAGAATTGCTTCCATGTTTGTTTGTTTGTATAGCGCTACAGCGCTGCTTATTATTACACACGGTGTGTGGTGCTCATTTATCGTCCTCGGAAGGATGAAAGGCTGAGTTTGACCTGCTGGGATTCGAACCTGCGTCAGCAGGCTCTGTACAGAGGTGAAAGCGGGCGCTCTACTTGCTGTGCTATCTGACCGGCTGTGTTTATATAATGTCTCGTGAGGACACCTGTATGTTGGCAGTGGAATTGCAGGCAAGTGTATCAATTGTAATTCCGGTGTATGTGACCCACCAGCCCCTCTGTGCATAAGGACCTTACTCACAGCACCTCAAAGATCCACCAGCCCCTGTGTGCATAAGGACCCTACTTACAGCACCTCAAAGATCCACCAGCCCCTGTGTGCATAAGGACCCTACTTACAGCACCTCAAAGATCCACCAGCCCCTGTGTGCATAAGGACCCTACTTACAGCACCTCAAAGATCCACCAGCCCCTGTGTGCATAAGGACCCTACTTACAGCACCTCAAAGATCCACCAGCCCCTGTGTGCATAAGGACCCTACTTACAGCACCTCAAAGATCCACCAGCCCCTGTGTGCATAAGGACCCTACTTACTGCACCTCAAAGATCCACCACCCCCTGTGTGCATAAGGACCCTACTTACTGCACCTCAAAGATCCACCACCCCCTGTGTGCATAAGGACCCTACTTACTGCACCTCAAAGATCCACCAGCCCCTGTGTGCATAAGGACCCTACTTACAGCACCTCAAAGATCCACCAGCCCATGTGTGCATAAGGACCCTACTCACAGCACCTGAAAAACATCCACCAACGCCTGTGTGCAAAAGGACCCTTCTCACAGCACCTGAAAAAGTTCCACCAGTCCTTGTGTGCATAAGGATCCTACTCGCAGCACCTGAAAAAGATCCACCAGCCCCTGTGTGCATAAGGAGCTACTTACAGCACCTCAAAGATCCACCAGCCCCTGTGTGCATAAGGACCCTACTCACAGCACCTGAAAAAGATCCACCAACGCCTGTGTGCAAAAGGACCCTTCTCACAGCACCTGAAAAAGTTCCACCAGTCCTTGTGTGCATAAGGATCCTACTCGCAGCACCTGAAAAAGATCCACCAGCCCCTGTGTGCATAAGGACCCTACTTACAGCACCTCAAAGATCCACCAGCCCCTGTGTGCATAAGGACCCTACTCACAGCACCTGAAAAAGATCCACCAACGCCTGTGTGCAAAAGGACCCTTCTCACAGCACCTGAAAAAGTTCCACCAGTCCTTGTGTGCATAAGGATCCTACTCGCAGCACCTGAAAAAGATCCACCAGCCCCTGTGTGCATAAGGACCCTACTTACAGCACCTCAAAGATCCACCAGCCCCTGTGTGCATAAGGACCCTACTCACAGCACCTGAAAAAGATCCACCAACGCCTGTGTGCAAAAGGACCCTTCTCACAGCAGCTGAAAAAGTTCCACCAGTCCTTGTGTGCATAAGGATCCTACTCGCAGCACCGGAAAGATCTAGCAATCCCCATGTGTCTAAGGACCTCATTCACAGCACCTCAAAGATCCACCAGCCCCTGTGTGCATAATGACGCTGCTCACAGCACCGGAAAGATCTAGCAATCCCCATGTATCTGCGGACCCTGCTCACAACACCTGAGCAAGATCTCGTATTCCCCATGTGTTCAAGGACGCGGCTCACAGCACCCGAGAAAGATCTAGCAATTCCCATGTGTCTAAGGACGCTGCTCTCAGCACCTGATAAAGATCCACCAGTGTCTGTGTGCAAAGGACCCTACTCACAGCACCTGAAAGAGCTAGCAATCCCCATGTGTCTAAGGACGCTGCTCACAGCACCTGAAAGATCAAGCAATTCACATGTGTCTAAGAACGCTGCTCAAAAGCCCCTGAAATATCTAGCAATCCCCATTTGTCTAAGGACGCTGCTCACAGCACCTAAAAGATCTAGCAATCCCCATGTGTCTAAGGACGCTGCTCAAAGCACCTGAAAAAGATTTGCCAGCCCCTGTGTGCAAAGGACGCTGCTCACAGCACCTGAGAAATATCTAGCAATCCCCATGTGTCTAAGGATGCTGCTCACAGCACCTGAAAGATCTAGCAATCCCCATGTGTCTAAGAACGCTGCTTACAGCACCTGAAAGATCTAGCAATCCCCATGTGTCTAAGGACCCTTCTCACAGCACCTGAAAGATCTATCAATCCCCATGTGTCTAAGACCGCTGCTCACAGCACCTGAAAGAAATAGCAATCCCCATGTGTCCAAGGTCGCTGCTCACAGCACCTAAAAGATGTAGCAATCCCCATGTGGCTAAGGACGCGGCTCACAGCACCTGAACGATCTAGCAATCCCATGTGTCTAAGGACGCTGCTCACAGCACCTGAGAAAGATCTAGCAATCCCCATTTGTCTAAAGACACTGGTCACAGCACATGAAAGATCTAGCAATCCCCATGCGTCTAAGGACGCTGCTCACAGCACCTAAAAAATCTAGCAATCCTCATGTATCTAAGGACGCTGCTCACAGCACCTGAAAGATCTAGCAATCCCCATGTGTCTAAGGACGCTGCTCACAGCACCTGAACGATCTAGCAATCCCCATGTGGCTAAGAACGCTGCTCACAGCACCTGAAAGATCTAGCAGTCACTATATGTCTGAGGACGCTGCTCACAGCACCTGAAAGATCTAGCAATCCCCATGTGTCTAAGGACGCTGCTCACAGCACCTGAACGATCTAGCAATCCCCATGTGGCTAAGAACGCTGCTCACAGCACCTGAAAGATCAAGCAATACCCCTCTGACTAAGGACGCACCTCACAGCACCTAAAAGATGTAGCAATCCCCATGTGGCTAAGGACGCGGCTTACAGCACCTGAACGATCTAGCAATTCCCATGTGTCTAAGGACGCTGCTCACAGCACCTGAGAAAGATCTAGCAATCCCCATGTGTCTAAAGACACTGCTCACAGCACATGAAAGACCTAGCAATCCCCATGCGTCTAAGGACGCTGCTCACAGCACCTAAAAAATCTAGCAATCCTCATGTATCTAAGGACGCTGCTCACAGCACCTGAGAGATCTAGCAATCCCCATGTGTCTAAGGACGCACCTCACAGCACCTAAAAGATCTAGAAGTCACTATATGTCTGAGGACGCTGCTCACAGCACCTGAAAGATCTAGCAATCCCCATGTGTCTAAGAACGCTGTTCACAGCACCTGAAAGATCTAGCAATCCCCATGTGTCTAAGGACGCTGCTCACAGCACCTGAAAGATCTAGCAATCCCCATGTGTCTACGGACGCTGCTCACAGCACCTGAAAGACCTAGCAATCCCCATATGTTGAAGAACGCTGCTCACAGCATCTGAAAGATCTAGCAATACCCATGTGTTTAAGGACGCTTCTCACAGCACCTGAGAAAGATCTAGAAATCCCCATGTGTCTAAGGACTGTGCTCACTGCACCTGAAAGATCTAGCAATCCCCATGTGTCTAAGGATGATGCTCACAGCACCAAAAAAATCTAGCAATTCCCATGTGTCTGAGGACGGTGCTCACAGCACCTGACACAGATCTAGAAATCCCCATGTGTCTAAGGATGCTGCTCACAGCACCTGAACAATCTAGCAATCCCCATGTGTCTAAGAACGCTGCTCACAGCACCTGAAAGATCTCGCAATACCCATGTGTCTAAGGACGCTGCTCACAGCAACTGAAAGATCTTGCAATCCCCATGTGTCTAAGGATGCTGCTCACAGCACCTAAAAGATCTAGCAATCCCCATGTGGCTAAGTACGCTGCTCACAGCGCCTGAAAGACCTAGCTATCCCCATGTGTCTGAGGATGCTGCCCCCAGCATCTTAAAGATCTAGCAATCCCCATGTGTCTAAGGGCCCTGCTCACAGCACCTAAAAGATCTAGCGATCCCCATGTGTCCAAGAACACAGCTCATAGCACCTGAAAGATCTAGGAATCCCCATGTGTCTAAGGGCCTGCTCAAAGCACCTGAAAGATCTAGCAATCCCCATGTGTCTAAGGATGCTGCTCACAGCACCTAAAAGATCTAGCAATCCCCATGTGTCTAAGGACGCTGCTCACAGCACCTGAACGATCTAGCAATCCCCATGTGGCTAAGAACGCTGCTCACAGCACCTGAAAGATCAAGCAATACCCCTCTGTCTAAGGACGGACCTCACTGCACCTAAAAGATCTAGCAATCCCTGTGTGTCTAAGGGCGGTAAACAAAGCACCTGAAAAAGATCTGCCAGCCCCTGTGTGCAAAGGTCCCTGCTCACAGCACCTGAAAGAATTAGCAATCCCCATGTTTCTAACAATGCTCCTCACAGCACCTGAAAGATCTAGCAATACTCATTTGTCTAAGGACGCTGCTCACAGCACCTGAGAAAGATCTAGCAATCCCCATGTGTCTAAGGACGCTGTTCACAGCGCCTGAGAAAGATCTAGCAATCCCCATGTGTCTAAGGGCGCTGCTCCAGCACCTGAAAGATCTAGCAGTCCCCATGTGTTTAAGGACGCTGCTCACAAAACCTGAAAGATCTAGCAATCCTCATTTGTCTAAGGATGCTGCTCACAGCACCTGAGATAGGTCTAGAAATCCCCATGTGTCTAAGGACTGTGCTCACTGCACCTGAAAGATCTAGCAATCCCCATGTGTCTAAGGGCGGGACTCAAAGCACCTGAAAAAGATCTGCCAGCCCCTGTGTGCAAAGGTCCCTGCTCACAGCACCTGAAAGAATTAGCAATCCCCATGTTTCTAACAATGCTCCTCACAGCACCTGAAAGATCTAGCAATACTCATTTGTCTAAGGACGCTGCTCACAGCACCTGAGAAAGATCTAGCAATCCCCATGTGTCTAAGGGCGCTGCTCCAGCACCTGAGAAAGATCTAGCAATCCCCATGTGTTTAAGGACGCTGCTCACAAAACCTGAAAGATCTAGCAATCCTCATTTGTCTAAGGACGCTGCTCACAGCACCTGAGAAAGGTCTAGAAATCCCCATGTGTCTAAGGGTGCTGTTCACAGCACCTGAGAAAGATCTAGAAATCCCCATGTGTCTAAGGACTGTGCTCACTGCACCTGAAAGATCTAGCAATCCCCATGTGTCTAAGGACTGTGCTCACTGCACCTGAAAGATCTAGCTATCCCCATGTGCCTAAGGACGTTGCTCACAGCACCTGAAAGTTCTACAAATCCCCATGTGTCTACGGATGCTGCTCACAGCACCTGAAAGACCTAGCAATCCCCATATGTTGAAGAACGCTGCTCACAGCACCTGAAAGATCTAGCAATCCCATGTGTCTAAGGACGCTGCTCACAGCACCTGAAAGATCTAGCAATCCCCATGTGTCTAAGAACGCTGTTCACAGCACCTGAAAGATCTAGCAATCCCCATGTGTCTAAGGACGCTGCTCACAGCACCTGAAAGACTTAGCAATCCCCATATGTTGAAGAACGCTGCTCACAGCACCTGAAAGATCTAGCAATACCCATGTGTTTAAGGACGCTGCTCACAGCACCTGAGAAAGATCTAGAAATCCCATTGTGTCTAAGGACTGTGCTCACAGCGCCTGAAAGACCTAGCTATCCCCATGTGTCTGAGGATGCTGCCCCCAGCATCTTAAAGATCTAGCAATCCCCATGTGTCTAAGGGCCCTGCTCACAGCACCTAAAAGATCTAGCGATCCCCATGTGTCCAAGAACACAGCTCATAGCACCTGAAAGATCTAGGAATCCCCATGTGTCTAAGGGCCTGCTCAAAGCACCTGAAAGATCTAGCAATCCCCATGTGTCTAAGGATGCTGCTCACAGCACCTAAAAGATCTAGCAATCCCCATGTGTCTAAGGACGCTGCTCACAGCACCTGAACGATCTAGCAATCCCCATGTGGCTAAGAACGCTGCTCACAGCACCTGAAAGATCAAGCAATACCCCTCTGTCTAAGGACGGACCTCACTGCACCTAAAAGATCTAGCAATCCCTGTGTGTCTAAGGGCGGTAAACAAAGCACCTGAAAAAGATCTGCCAGCCCCTGTGTGCAAAGGTCCCTGCTCACAGCACCTGAAAGAATTAGCAATCCCCATGTTTCTAACAATGCTCCTCACAGCACCTGAAAGATCTAGCAATACTCATTTGTCTAAGGACGCTGCTCACAGCACCTGAGAAAGATCTAGCAATCCCCATGTGTCTAAGGACGCTGTTCACAGCGCCTGAGAAAGATCTAGCAATCCCCATGTGTCTAAGGGCGCTGATCCAGCACCTGAAAGATCTAGCAGTCCCCATGTGTTTAAGGACGCTGCTCACAAAACCTGAAAGATCTAGCAATCCTCATTTGTCTAAGGATGCTGCTCACAGCACCTGAGATAGGTCTAGAAATCCCCATGTGTCTAAGGACTGTGCTCACTGCACCTGAAAGATCTAGCAATCCCCATGTGTCTAAGGGCGGGACTCAAAGCACCTGAAAAAGATCTGCCAGCCCCTGTGTGCAAAGGTCCCTGCTCACAGCACCTGAAAGAATTAGCAATCCCCATGTTTCTAACAATGCTCCTCACAGCACCTGAAAGATCTAGCAATACTCATTTGTCTAAGGACGCTGCTCACAGCACCTGAGAAAGATCTAGCAATCCCCATGTGTCTAAGGGCGCTGCTCCAGCACCTGAGAAAGATCTAGCAATCCCCATGTGTTTAAGGACGCTGCTCACAAAACCTGAAAGATCTAGCAATCCTCATTTGTCTAAGGACGCTGCTCACAGCACCTGAGAAAGGTCTAGAAATCCCCATGTGTCTAAGGGTGCTGTTCACAGCACCTGAGAAAGATCTAGAAATCCCCATGTGTCTAAGGACTGTGCTCACTGCACCTGAAAGATCTAGCAATCCCCATGTGTCTAAGGACTGTGCTCACTGCACCTGAAAGATCTAGCTATCCCCATGTGCCTAAGGACGTTGCTCACAGCACCTGAAAGTTCTACAAATCCCCATGTGTCTACGGATGCTGCTCACAGCACCTGAAAGACCTAGCAATCCCCATATGTTGAAGAACGCTGCTCACAGCACCTGAAAGATCTAGCAATCCCATGTGTCTAAGGACGCTGCTCACAGCACCTGAAAGATCTAGCAATCCCCATGTGTCTAAGAACGCTGTTCACAGCACCTGAAAGATCTAGCAATCCCCATGTGTCTAAGGACGCTGCTCACAGCACCTGAAAGACTTAGCAATCCCCATATGTTGAAGAACGCTGCTCACAGCACCTGAAAGATCTAGCAATACCCATGTGTTTAAGGACGCTGCTCACAGCACCTGAGAAAGATCTAGAAATCCCCATGTGTCTAAGGACTGTGCTCACTGCACCTGAAAGATCTAGCAATCCCCATGTGTCTAAGGATGCTGCTCACAGCACCAAAAAAATCTAGCAATTCCCATGTGTCTGAGGACGGTGCTCACAGCACCTGAGACAGATCTAGAAATCCCCATGTGTCTAAGGATGCTGCTCACAGCACCTGAACAATCTAGCAATCCCCATGTGTCTAAGGATGCTGCTCACAGCACTTGAAAGATCTAGCAATCCCCATGTGTCTAAGAACGCTGCTCACAGCACCTGAAAGATCTCGCAATACCCATGTGTCTAAGGACGCTGCTCACAGCAACTGAAAGATCTAGCAATCCCCATGTGTCTAAGGATGCTGCTCACAGCACCTGAAAGATCTAGCAATCCCCATGTGGCTAAGTACGCTGCTCACAGCGCCTGAAAGACCTAGCTATCCCCATGTGTCTGAGGATGCTGCCCCCAGCATCTTAAAGATCTAGCAATCCCCATGTGTCTAAGGGCCCTGTTCACAGCACCTAAAAGATCTAGCAATCCCCATGTGTCCAAGAACACAGCTCATAGCACCTGAAAGATCTAGGAATCCCCATGTGTCTAAGGGCCTGCTCAAAGCACCTGAAAGATCTAGCAATCCCCATGTGTCTAAGGACGTTGCTCACAGCACCTGAAAGAACTAGCAATCCCCATGTGTCTAAGGATGCTGCTCACAGCACCTGAAAGATCTAGTAATCCCCATGTGGCTAAGTACGCTGCTCACAGCGCCTGAAAGATCTAGCTATCCCCATGTGTCTGAGGACGCTGCTCACAGCATCTAAAAGATCTAGCAAACCCTATGTGTCTAAGGGCCCTGCTCACAGCACCTGAAAGATCTAGCAATCCCCATGTGTAAAAGAACACAGCTCATAGCACCTGAAAGATCTAGCAATCCCCATGTGTCTAAGGGCCTGCTCAAAGCACCTGAAAGATCTAGCAATACCCATGTGTCTAAGGACGCTGCTCACAGCACCTGAAAGATCAAGCAATTCCCATGTGTCTAAGGACGCTGCTCAAAGCACTGGAAAGACCTAGCAATCCCCATGTGTCTAAGGACAGTGCTCACAGCACCTGAAAAAGATCTATCAATCCCCATGTGTCTAAGAACGCTTCTCAAAGCCCCTGAAATAACTAGCAAACCCCATGTGTCTAAGGACGCTGCTCACAGCACCTGAAAAAGATTTGCCAGCCCCTGTGTGCAAAGGACGCTGCGCACAGCACCTGAAAGATCTAGCAATCCCCATGTGTCTAAGGACGCTGCTCATAGCACCTGAGAAAGATCTAGCAATCCCCATGTGTCTAAGGACGCTGCTCACAGCACCTGAAAGATCTAGCAATCCCCATGTGTCTAGGGATGCTGCTCACAGCACCTGAAAGATCTAGCTATACCCATATGTCTAAGGACGCTGCTCACAGCACCTGAGAAAGATCTAGCAATCCCATGTGTCTAAGGACGCTGCTCACAGCACCTGAGAAAGATCTATAAATCCCCATGTGTCTAAGAACGGTGCTCACGGCACCTGAAAGATCTAGCAATCCCCATGTGTCTAAGGATGCTGCTCACAGCACCTGAGAAAGATCTAGCAATCCCCACGTGTCTAAGGACGCTGTTCACAGCTCCTGAGAAAGATCTAGCAATCCCCATGTGTCTAAGGACGCTGCTCACAGCACCTGAAAGATCTAGCAATCCCCATGCGTCTATGGACGCTGCTCACAGCACCTGAGAAAGATCTTGCAATCCCCATGTCTCTAAGGATGCTGCTCACAGGACCTGAACAATCTAGAAATCCCCATGTCTCTGAGGACGCTGCTCACAGCACCTGAATGATCTAGCAATCCCCATGTGTCTAAGAATGCTGCTCACAGCACCTGAAAGATCTAGCAATCCCCATGTGTCTAAGTGCGGTACTCACAGCACCTGAAAAATTTCTGCCAGCCCCTGTGTGCATAGGCCCCTGCTCACAGCACCTGAAAGATCTAATAATCCCCATGTGTCTAAGGGTGCTGCTCACAGCACCTGAAAGAGATAGCAATCCCAATGTGTCTAAGGACGCTGCTCACAGCACCTGAGAAATATCTTGCTATCCGCATGTGCCTAAGGACGCTGGTCACAGCACCTGAAAGATCTAGCAATCCTCATTTGTCTAAGGACGCTGCTCACAGCACCTGAGAAAGATCTAGCAATACCCATGTGTCTAAGGGCGCTGCTCACAGCACCTGAGAAAGATCTAGCTATCCCCATGTGCCTAAGGACGTTGCTCACAGCACCTGAAAGTTCTAGCAATCCGCATGTGTCTAAGGACGCTGCTCACAGCACCTGAAAGATCTAGCAATACCCATGTGTCTAAGAACTATGCTCACAGCACCTGAAAGATATAGCAATACCCATGTGTCTAAGACCGCTGCTCACAGCACCTGAAAGATCTATCAATCCCCATGTGTCTAAGACCGCTGCTCACAGCACCTGAAAGATCTAGCTATACCCATATGTCTAAGGACGCTGCTCACAGCACCTGAGAAAGATCTATAAATCCCCTTGTGTCTAAGAACGGTGCTCACGGCACCTGAAAGATCTAGCAATCCCCATGTGTCTAAGGATGCTGCTCACAGCACCTGAGAAAGATCTAGCAATCCCCATGTGTCTAAGGACGCTGTTCACAGCTCCTGAGAAAGATCTAGCAATCCCCATGTGTCTAAGGACACTGCTCACAGCATCTGAAAGATCTAGCAATCCCCATGCGTCTATGGACGCTGCTCACAGCACCTGAGAAAGATCTTGCAATCCCCAGGTCTCTAAGGATGCTGCTCACAGGACCTGAACAATCTAGCAATCCCCATGTGTCTGAGGACGCTGCTCACAGCACCTGAAAGATCTAGCAATCCCCATGTGTCTAAGAATGCTGCTCACGGCACCTGAAAGATCTAGCAATCCCCATGTGTCTAAGGGCGGTACTCACAGCACCTGAAAAAGATCTGCCAGCCCCTGTGTGAATAGGCCCCTGCTCACAGCACCTGAAAGATCTAATAATCCCCATGTGTCTAAGGGTGCTGCTCACAGCACCTGAAAGAAATAGCAATCCCAATGTGTCTAAGGACGCTGCTCACAGCACCTGAGAAATATCTTGCTATCCGCATGTGCCTAAGGACGCTGGTCACAGCACCTGAAAGATCTAGCAATCCTCATTTGTCTAAGGACGCTGCTCACAGCACCTGAGAAAGATCTAGCAATACCCATGTGTCTAAGGGCGCTGCTCACAGCACCTGAGAAAGATCTAGCTATCCCCATGTGCATAAGGACGTTGCTCACAGCACCTGAAAGTTCTAGCAATCCGCATGTGTCTAAGGACGCTGCTCACAGCACCTGAAAGATCTAGCAATACCCATGTGTCTAAGAACTCTGCTCACAGCACCTGAAAGATCTAGCAATAACCATGTGTCTAAGGACGCTGCTCACAGCACCTGAGAAAGATCTAGCAATCCCCATGTGTCTAAGGACGCTGCTCACAGCACCTAAAAGATCTAGCAATCCCCATGTGTCTAAGGACGGTGCTCACAGCATCTGAGAAAGATCTAGCAATCCCCATGTGTCTAAGGACGCTGCTCACAGCACCTGAAAGATCTAGCAATCCCCATGTGTCTAAGGACGGTGCTCACAGCACCTGAGAGATCTAGCAATCCCCATGTGTTTAAGGATGGTATTCACAGCACCTGAAAGATCTAGAAATTCCCATGTGTCTAAGGACGGTGCTCACAGCACCTGAGAAAGATCTAGCAATCCCCATGTGTCTAAGGGCGCTGCTCACAGCACTGAAAGATACAACAATCCCCATGTGTCTAAGGACGCTGCTCACAGCACCTGAGAAAGATCTAGCAATCCCCATGTGTCTAAGGACGGTATTCACAGCACCTGAAAGATCTAGCAATCCTCATGTGTCTAACGTTGCTGCCCACAGCACCTGAGAAAGATCTAGCAATCCCTGTGTGTCTAAGGACGCTGCTCTCAGCACCTGATGAAGATCCACCAGTGTCTGTGTGCAAAGGACCCTACTCACAGCACCGGAAAGATCTAGCAATCCCCATGTGTCCAAGAACACAGCTATTAGCACCTGAAAGATCTAGCGATCCCCATGTGTCTAAGGGCCTGTTCACAGCACCTGAAAGATCTAGCAATCCCCATGTGTCTACGGACGCTGCTCACAGCACCTGAAAGATCAAGCAATTTCCATGTGTCTAAGGATGGTGCTCACAGCACCTGAAAAAGATCTAGCAATCCCCATGTGTCTAAGAACGCTGCTCAAAAGCCCCTGAACTATCTAGCAATCCCCATTTGTCTAAGGACGCTGCTCACAGCACCTAAAAGATCTAGCAATCCCCATGTATCTAAGGACGCTGCTCACAGCACCTGAAAAAGATTTGCCAGCCCCTGTGTGCAAAGGACGCTGCTCACAGCACCTGAAAGATCTAGCAATCCCCATGTGTCTAAGGACGCTGCGCACAGCACCTGAGAAAGATCTAGCAATCCCCATGTGTCTAAGAACGCTGCTCAAAAGCCCCTGAACTATCTAGCAATCCCCATTTGTCTAAGGACGCTGCTTGCAGCACCTAAAAGATCTAGTAATCCCCATGTGTCTAAGGACGCTGCTCACAGCACCTGAAAAAGATTTGCCAGCCCCTGTGTGCAAAGGACGCTGCTCACAGCACCTGAAAGATCTAGCAATCCCCATGTGTCTAAGGACACTGCGCACAGCACCTGAGAAAGATCTAGCAATCCCCATGTGTCTAAGGATGCTGCTCACAGCACCTGAAAGATCTAGCAATCCCCATGTGTCTAAGGACCCTTCTCACAACACCTGAAAGATCTAGCAATCTCCATGTGTCTAAGATCGCTGCTCACAGCACCTGAAAGAAATAGCAATCCCAATGTGTGTAAGGATGCTGCTCAGAGCACCCGAGAAAGATCTAGCAATCCTAAAATTGGGAAGAAATCGGCTTAGTCTCTGAAGATGAATATCATTTTCTGAACAACACTCATCCAATTATGCCAATAATATATTTTTTGCCAAAGATTCATAAAACATTTAAACAATTTCCAACCTGTAGACCAATCATCAATGGCATAGGTTCATTAACAGAAAGAGTTTCCCAATATATTGATTTACATCTTCAGCCTTTAACAACTAATCTGTCATCATACCTGAGAGACAGTAAACATGTCATACAACAACTGGAAGAAATACCCTGGGAAGAAAGTTTTCTTTTTGTAACTATGGACGTGGTATCTTTATATATCAGTATTGAACATTTAAAAGGGCTTGAAACAACAGAGTTCTTTTTGAAAACAAGATCAATTTCGTTCTTTCAACAAAATTCAATGATTTTAGAAATGTTGCATTTTGCTTTAACCAACAATATCTTTTTGTTCAATAAACAAATTTACAGACAAGAACGAGGCACAGCAATGGGGGCCAAGTTTGCACCGTCCTATGCAAACTTATTCATGGGACACTTTGAGATCAACCATGCATGGCAACATACAGCATTTACGAATGGATACATAACCTATTGGGGAAGATATATCGATGATATTTTTATGATATGGAATGGAGATAAAAAATAACTTTTTGACTACATCAGATATTTGAATGTGAATGATTATAATATCAAATTTACTGAAAAAATGAGTTCTGAGAAAATTGAATTTTTGGATCTGCTAATCTATACAGATGGGGAAAAGATCCTAACAGATCTATATATAAAGCGAACTTCAGTAAATAAAGTACTACATGCTGAAAGCAATCACGTGAAGCACATAATCAAAAATATACCATATGGTAAATTTCTGAGAACAAAACGTAACTGCAGTTCAAATGAAAAATACGAAAATCATGTTAAATTGCTCAAAGAAAAATTTATCCAGAGAGGTTACAAAAATCAAAATGTGGACAAAGCTATCTACAAAGCTGGAAAAGTACCTAGAACTGAACTACTAAAGGACAAACCAAGAATGGTGAAGAAAAGTGAAGAAAAGGTAGACTTCATAACGACTTTCAATAGTGAAGCTCACCTTTTGAAAAAATTCCTGACAAAACATTGGAACATTTTGCAAAGCGATGAAATGCTGAAACAGTATATAGAAGCTAAATCCAGGATAATTTATAGAAGGGCACCAACTTTAAAGCAAAAAATTAGCCCCAGCCATATGAAAGAAGAAAAAACCAAAGTGCTAAGTCAATTTTTACAAGTAACAGCACCAACAGGAACCCACAAGTGTGGGAGTTGTGGAATCTGTGACCAAATGGAAAATGGTGTAAAAGAGATAAGGTTACCAAATGGAAAAATTCACAAACTAAAGCAATTCATTAATTGTAACACTAAGTATGTGATTTATACAATTACATGTATATGTAATAAGAAATATGTGGGAAGTACTATCAGAGTACTGAAAATCAGATTACAAGAACATATTAGAACCATTAAAAATAAGGACACAAGATACCCTATGGCAATTCATTTTGATCAAGAACATAAAGCAACGGATATTAAGGGTATCACGTTTCTGGGTATAGAAAAAATTGAAAGCATGGAGAGAGGAGGCAACAGAGAGCTACAATTAAGGAGAAGAGAAGCGAAATGGATCTGTATTTTGGATACTTGCAATACAGGGCTAAATTCAGACAATGAAATGAGTTATTGCTTGTAATGATTTGTTTTTTGAAATTCTGTTTGAAATTTAAAAATAGTTTGGGGGATGTGAAAATGTTTAACTAAATTTAAAAGAATTGCTGATATAGTGAAAAGTAAAATTGGAACTTACTTTTGGTAAAGTGCCATGATCTTGAATTAGTGTCTTTGAAATAAAGTAAAAAACATAGTTTATTCAAACACTAAGATGGTCGCCGACCATGTAGGAAAAATGCGTGACATCATTACGCAACGTAACGCATGATGTCATCGCGTTGCGCGGTGTGATGAAGTCACACGTAGCGGGCCCGCAAGTATAAATAAGAGGATTCAAAACACTTTCACAGTAGCATGGACTGAGAAGGATTGAAGGCAATCGTACCGGGATAAATAAGGTGAGGAGAGCAGACTAAGGGATACTGTATGTTACCAAAACCATAGGGATTATTTAAACTTAACCTAAGCTTAAAAACTTTGTTTATTTTACTTCTGGTTTTCACAGAAATCCCATATAATTTTTCTGGAAGATAAGAAAGGATAAATGTTTGCTATAAATGGGAAAAAAATAACTTTAACAAAAGGACTTAAAAGTTGAGAATATTATCGAATTTGAAAAAATTGGTGAGTATGTTAAATGAATATTTAAATTGGTGGTTTGCCTCTACCACCTAATTTGTTGTATATAAACAATGTATTTGAGTTGATATAGCTAAGCAAAAAAATGTTTTTTCTTGTTTTATATTAGAAAACTCTCCTGATGAACCACGTGCGTTAAACGTGGAGAAACACGTGTTGAGAGGCAAAAGGGATATGGTTATTTGAAGAAGAAAGTTTGTTTGAAAGGAAATAAAAAACAAAGATGTGCATAACCAATCAAAGATGTATCTTTGTATGATTTAAAGTTCAGAAAAGGAACACCGGAAGCGCACTCCAAGGAAGTGTACAGTTAAAAAGAATTAGCAATCCCCATGTGTCCAAGGATGCTGCTCACAGCATCTAAAAGATCTAGCAATCCCCATGTGTCTAAGGGCTCTGCTCACAGCACCTAAAAGATCTAGCAATCCCCATGTGTCCAAGAACACAGCTCATAGCACCTGAAAGAGCTAGGAATCCCCATGTGTCTAAGGACACTGCTCACAGCACCTGAAAGATCAAGCAATTCCCATGTGTCTAAGGACGCTGCTCACAGCACTGGAAAGACCTAGCAATCCCAATGTGTCTAAGGACGGTGCTCACAGCACCTGAAAAAGATCTATCAATCCCCATGTGTCTAAGAACGCTTCTCAAAAGCCCCTGAAATAACTAGCAAACCCCATGTGTCTAAGGACGCTGCTCACAGCACCTGAAAAAGATTTGCCAGCCCCTGTGTGCAAAGGACGCTGCGCACAGCACCTGAAAGATCTAGCTATACCCATGTGTCTAAGGACGCTGCTCACAGCACCTGAGAAAGATCTATAAATCCCCATGTGTTTAAGGACGGTGCTCACGGCACCTGAAAGATCTAGCAATCCCCATGTGTCTAAGGATGCTGCTCACAGCACCTGAGAAAGATCTAGCAATCCCCATGTGTCTAAGGACGCTGTTCACAGCTCCTGAGAAAGATCTAACAATCCCCATGTGTCTAAGGACGCTGCTCACAGCACCTGAGAAAGATCTTGCAATCCCCATGTCTCTAAGGATGCTGCTCACAGCACCTGAACAATCTAGCAAACCCCATGTGTCTGAGGACGCTGCTCACAGCATCTGAAAGATCTAGCAAATCCCATGTGTCTAAGAATGCTGCTCACAGCACCTGAAAGATCTAGCAATAACCATGTGTCTAAGGGCGGTACTCACAGCACCTGAAAAAGATCTGCCAGCCCCTGTGTGCATAGGCCCCTGCTCACAGCACCTGAAAGATCTAATAATCCCCATGTGTCTAAGGGTGCTGCTCACAGCACCTGAAAGAAATAGCAATCCCAATTTGTCTAAGGACGCTGCTCACAGCACCTGAGAAATATCTTGCTATCCGCATGTGCCTAAGGACGCTGGTCACAGCACCTGAAAGATCTAGCAATCCTCATTTGTCTAAGGACGCTGCTCACAGCACCTGAGAAAGATCTACCAATACCCATGTGTCTAAGGGCGCTGCTCACAGCACCTGAGAAAGATCTAGCTATCCCCATGTGTCCAAGGACGCTGCTCACAGCACCTGAAAGTTCTAGCAATCCCCATGTGTCTAAGGACACTGTTCACAGCACCTGAAAGATCTAGAAATCCTCATGTATCTAAAGATGGTGCTCACAGCACCTGTAAGATCTAGCAATCCCCATGTGTCTAAGGACGCGGCTCACAGCACCTGAAAGATCTAGCAATACCGATGTGTCTAAGGACGTGGTTCATAGCACCTAAAAGATCTAGCAATCCCCATGTGTCTAAGGGCGGTACTCACAGCACATGACAAAGATCTGCCAGCCCCTGTGTGCAAAGGTCCCTGCTCACAGCACCTGAAAGATCTAGCAATCCCCATGTGTCTGAGGACACTGCTCAAAGCACCTGAGAAAGATCTAGCAATCCCCATGTGTCTAAGGGCGCTGCTGACAGCACCCGAAATAAATAGCAATCCCAATGTGATTAAGGACAATGCTCACAGCACCTGAGAAATATCTTGCTATCCGCATGTGCCTAAGGACGCTGGTCACAGCACCTGAAAGATCTAGCAACCCTCATTTGTCTAAAGACGCTGCTCACAGCACCTGAGAAAGATCTAGCAATCCCCATGTGTCTAAGGGCGCAGCTCACGGCACCTAAGACATATCTAGCTATCCCCATGTGCCTAAGGACGTTGCTCACAGCACCTGAAAGTTCTAGCAATCCCCATGTGTCTAAGGACGCTGCTCACAGCACCTGAAAGATCTAGCAATACCCATGTGTCTAAGAACTATGCTCACAGCACCTGAAAGATCTAGCAATACCCATGTGTCTAAGGACGCTGCTCACAGCACCTGAGAAAGATCTAGCAATCCCCATGTGTCTAAGGACGCTGCTCACAGCACCTGAAAGATCTAGCAATACCCATGTGTCTAAGAACTATGCTCACAGCACCTGAAAGATCTAGCAATCCCCATGTGTCTAAGGTCACTGCTCACAGCACCTAAAAGATCTAGCAATCCCCATGTGTCTAAGGACGCTGCTCACAGCACCTGAGAAAGATCTAGCAATCCCCATGTGTCTAAGGACGGTGCTCACAGTACCTGAGAAAGATCTAGCAATCCCCATGTGTCTAAGGACGCTGCTCACAGCACCTGAAAGATCTAGCAATCCCCATGTGTCTAAGGACAGTGCTCACAGCACCTGAGAGATCTAGCAATCCCCTTGTGTTTAAGGATGGTATTCACAGCACCTGAAAGATCTAGAAATTCCCGTGTGTCTAAGGACGGTGCTCACAGCACCTGAGAAAGATCTAGCAATCCCCATGTGTTTAAGAATGCTGCTCACAGCACCTGAAAGATCTAGCAATCCCCATGTGTCTAAGGGTGCTGCTCACAGCACCTGAAAGAAATAGTAATCAAAATGTGTCTAAGGACGCTGCTCACAGCACCTGAAAGATCTAATAATTCCCATGTGTCTAAGGGTGCTGCTCACAGCACCTGAAAGAAATAGTAATTCCAATGTGTCTAAGGACGCTGCTCACAGCACCTGAGAAATATCTTGCTATCCGCATGTGCCTGAGGACGCTGGTCACAGCACCTGAAAGATCTAGCAATCCTCATTTGTCTAAGGACTTTGCTCACAGCACCTGAGAAAGATCTAGCAATACCCATGTGTCTAAGGGCGCTGCTCACAGCTCCTGAGAAAGATCTAGCTATCCCCATGTGCGTAAGGATGTTGCTCACAGCGCCTGAAAGTTCTAGCAATCACCATGTATCTAAAGATGGTGCTCACAGCACCTGTAAGATTTAGCAATCCCCATGTGGCTAAGAACGCTGGTCACAGCACCTGAAAGATCTAGCAATCCCCATGTGTCTAAGGGCGGTACTCACAGCACCTGACAAAGATCTGCCAGCCCCTGTGTGCAAAGGTCCCTGCTCACAGCACCTGAAAGTTCTAACAATCCCCATGTGTCTGAGGACACTGCTCAAAGCACCTGAGAAAGATCTAGCAATCCCTATGTGTCTAAGGGCGCTGCTGACAGCACCCGAAAGAAATAGCAATCCCAATGTGTCTAAGGACAATGCTCACAGCACCTGAGAAATATCTTGCTATCCGCATGTGCCTAAGGACGCTGGTCACAGCACCTGAAAGATCTAGCAATCCTCATTTGTCTAAAGACACTGCTCACAGCACCTGAGAAAGATCTAGCAATCCCCATGTGTCTAAGGGTGCTGCTCACAGCACCTGAGAAAGATCTAGCTATCCCCATGTGCCTAAGGACGTTGCTCACAGCACCTGAAAGTTCTAGCAATCCCCATGTGTCTAAGGACGCTGCTCACAGCACCTGAAAGTTCTAGCAATACCCAGGTGTCTAAGGACGCTGCTCACAGCACCTGAGAAAGTTCTAGCAATCCCCATGTGTCCAACGACGCTGCTGACAGCACCTAAAAGACCTAGCAATCCCCATGTGTCTAAGGATGCGGCTCACAGCACCTGAGAAAGATTTAGCAATCCCCATGTGTCTAAGGACGGTGCTCACAGCACCTGAGAAAGATCTAGCAATCCCCATGTGTCTAAGGACGCTGCTCACAGCACCTGAAAGATCTAGCAATCCCCATGTGTCTAAGGACGGTGCTCACAGCACCTGAGAGATCTAGCAATCCCCATGTGTTTAAGGATGGTATTCACAGCACCTGAAAGATTTAGAAATTCCCATGTGTCTAAGGACAGTGCTCACAGCACCAGAGAAAGATCTAGCAATCCCCATGTGTCAAAGGACGGTATTCACAGCACCTGAAAGATCTAGCAATCCCATGTGTCTAAGGACGCTGCTCACAGCACCTGAGAAAGATCTAGCAATCCCCATGTGTCTAAGGACGCTGCTCACAGCACCTGAAAGATCTAGCAATCCCCATGTGTCTAAGGATGCTGCTCACAGCACCTGAAAGATCTAGCAATCCCCATGTGGCTAAGAACGCTGCTCAGAGCCCCTGAAAGATCTAGCAATACCGATGTGTCTAAGGAGACGGCTCACAGCACCTAAAAGATCTAGCAATCCCCATGTGTCTAAGGGCGGTACTCACAGCACCTGGCAAAGATCTGCCACCCCCTGTGTGCAAAGGTCCCTGCTCACAGCACCTGAAAGATCTAGCAATCCCCATGTGTCTGAGGACACTGCTCAAAGCACCTGAGAAAGATCTAGCAATCCCCATGTGTCTAAGGGCGGTGCTGACAGCACCCGAAAGAAATAGCAATCCCAATGTGTCTAAGGACAATGCTCACAGCACCTGAGAAATATCTTGCTATCCGCATGTGCCTAAGGACGCTGGTCACAGCACCTGAAAGATCTAGCAATCCTCATTTGTCTAAAGACGCTGCTCACAGCACCTGAGAAAGATCTTGCAATCCCCATGTGTCTAAGGGCGCTGCTCACGTCACCTGAGAAAGATCTAGCTATCCCCATGTGTCTAAGAACGGTGCTCACGGCACCTGAAAGATCTAGCAATCCCCATGTGTCTAAGGATGCTCCTCACAGCACCTGAGAAAGATCTAGCAATCCCCATCTGTCTAAGGACGCTGTTCACAGCTCCTGAGAAAGATCTAGCAATCCCCATGCGTCTATGGACGCTGCTCACAGCACCTGAGAAAGATCTTGCAATCCCCATGTCTCTAAGGATGCTGCTCACAGCACCTGAACAATCTAGCAATCCCCATGTGTCTGAGGACGCTGCTCACAGCACCTGAAAGATCTAGCAAATCCCATCTGTCTAAGAATGCTGCTCACAGCACCTGAAAGATCTAATAATCCCCATGTGTCTAAGGGTGCTGCTCACAGCACCTGAAAGAAATAGCAATCCCAATGTGTCTAAGGACGCTGCTCACAGCACCTGAGAAATATCTTGCTATCCGCATGTGCCTAAGGACGCTGGTCACAACACCTGAAAGATCTAGCAATCCTCATTTGTCTAAGGACGCTGCTCACAGCACCTGAGAAAGATCTACCAATACCCATGTGTCTAAGGGCGCTGCTCACAGCACCTGAGAAAGATGTAGCTATCCCCATGTGTCTAAGGACGCTGCTCACAGCACCTGAAAGTTCTAGCAATCCCCATGTGTCTAAGGACACTGCTCACAGCACCTGAAAGATCTAGAAATCCTCATGTATCTAAAGATGGTGCTCACAGCACCTGTAAGATCTAGCAATCCCCATGTGTCTAAGGACGCGGTTCACAGCACCTGAAAGATCTAGCAATACCGATGTGTCTAAGGACGCGGTTCACAGCACCTAAAAGATCTAGCAATCCCCATGTGTCTAAGGTCGGTACTCACAGCACATGACAAAGATCTGCCAGCACCTGTGTGCAAAGCTCCCTGCTCACAGCACCTGAAAGATCTAGCAATCCCCACGTGTCTGAGGACACTGCTCAAAGCACCTGAGAAAGATCTAGCAATCCCCATGTGTCTAAGGGCACTGCTGACAGCACCCGAAAGAAATAGCAATCCCAATGTGTCTAAGGACAATGCTCACAGCACCTGAGAAATATCTTGCTATCCGTATGTGCCTAAGGACGCTGGTCACAGCACCTGAAAGATCTAGCAATCCTCATTTGTCTAAAGACGCTGCTCACAGCACCTGAGAAAGATCTAGCAAACCCCATGTGTCTAAGGGCGCTGCTCACGGCACCTAAGAAATATCTAGCTATCCCCATGTGCCTAAGGACGTTGCTCACAGCACCTGAAAGTTCTAGCAATCACCATGTGTCTAAGGGCGCTGCTCACGGCACCTAAGAAATATCTAGCTATCCCCATGTGTCTAAGGACGCTGCTCACAGCACCTGAAAGATCTAGCAATACCCATGTGTCTAAGGACGCTGCTCACAGCACCTGAGAAAGATCTAGCAATCCCCATGTGTCTAAGGTCGCTGCTCACAGCACCTAAAAGATCTAGCAATCCCCATGTGTCTAAGGACGCTGCTCACAGCACCTGAGAAAGATCTAGCAATCCCCATGTGTCTAAGGACGGTGCTCACAGTACCTGAGAAAGATCTAGCAATCCCCATGTGTCTAAGGACGCTGCTCACAGCACCTGAAAGATCTAGCAATCCCCATGTGTCTAAGGACGGTGCTCACAGCACCTGAGAGATCTAGCAATCCCCTTGTGTTTAAGGATGGTATTCACAGCACCTGAAAGATCTAGAAATTCCCGTGTGTCTAAGGACGGTGCTCACAGCACCTGAGAAAGATCTAGCAATCCCCATGTGTCTAAGAATGCTGCTCACAGCACCTGAAAGATCTAGCAATTCCCATGTGTCTAAGGACGGTGCTCACAGCACCTGAGAGATCTAGCAATCCCCTTGTGTTTAAGGATGGTATTCACAGCACCTGAAAGATCTAGAAATTCCCGTGTGTCTAAGGACGGTGCTCACAGCACCTGAGAAAGATCTAGCAATCCCCATGTGTCTAAGAATGCTGCTCACAGCACCTGAAAGATCTAGCAATTCCCATGTGTCTAAGGGTGCTGCTCACAGCACCTGAAAGAAATAGTAATCAAAATGTGTCTAAGGACGCTGCTCACAGCACCTGAAAGATCTAATTATTCCCATGTGTCTAAGGGTGCTGCTCACAGCACCTGAAAGAAATAGTAATTCAAATGTGTCTAAGGACGCTGCTCACAGCACCTGAGAAATATCTTGCTATCCGCATGTGCCTAAGGACGCTGGTCACAGCACCTGAAAGATCTAGCAATCCTCATTTGTCTAAGGACGCTGCTCACAGCACCTGAGAAAGATCTACCAATACCCATGTGTCTAAGGGCGCTGCTCACAGCACCTGAGAAAGATCTAGCTATCCCCATGTGTCCAAGGACGCTGCTCACAGCACCTGAAAGTTCTAGCAATCCCCATGTGTCTAAGGGCACTGCTCACAGCACCTGAAAGATCTAGAAATCCTCATGTATCTAAAGATGGTGCTCACAGCACCTGTAAGATCTAGAAATCCCCATGTGTCTAAGGACGCGGCTCACAGCACCTGAAAGATCTAGCAATACCGATGTGTCTAAGGACGTGGTTCATAGCACCTAAAAGATCTAGCAATCCCCATGTGTCTAAGGGCGGTACTCACAGTACCTGGCAAAGATCTGCCACCCCCTGTGTGCAAAGGTCCCTGCTCACAGCACCTGAAAGATCTAGCAATCCCCATGTGTCTGAGGACACTGCTCAAAGCACCTGAGAAAGATCTAGCAATCCCCATGTGTCTAAGGGCGGTGCTGACAGCACCCGAAAGAAATAGCAATCCCAATGTGTCTAAGGACAATGCTCACAGCACCTGAGAAATATCTTGCTATCCGCATGTGCCTAAGGACGCTGGTCACAGCACCTGAAAGATCTAGCAATCCTCATTTGTCTAAAGACGCTGCTCACAGCACCTGAGAAAGATCTTGCAATCCCCATGTGTCTAAGGGCGCTGCTCACGTCACCTGAGAAAGATCTAGCTATCGCCATGTGTCTAAGAACAGTGCTCACGGCACCTGAAAGATCTAGCAATCCCCATGTGTCTAAGGATGCTCCTCACAGCACCTGAGAAAGATCTAGCAATCCCCATCTGTCTAAGGACGCTGTTCACAGCTCCTGAGAAAGATCTAGCAATCCCCATGCGTCTATGGACGCTGCTCACAGCACCTGAGAAAGATCTTGCAATCCCCATGTCTCTAAGGATGCTGCTCACAGCACCTGAACAATCTAGCAATCCCCATGTGTCTGAGGACGCTGCTCACAGCACCTGAAAGATCTAGCAAATCCCATCTGTCTAAGAATGCTGCTCACAGCACCTGAAAGATCTAATAATCCCCATGTGTCTAAGGGTGCTGCTCACAGCACCTGAAAGAAATAGCAATCCCAATGTGTCTAAGGACGCTGCTCACAGCACCTGAGAAATATCTTGCTATCCGCATGTGCCTAAGGACGCTGGTCACAGCACCTGAAAGATCTAGCAATCCTCATTTGTCTAAGGACGCTGCTCACAGCACCTGAGAAAGATCTACCAATACCCATGTGTCTAAGGGCGCTGCTCACAGCACCTGAGAAAGATGTAGCTATCCCCATGTGTCTAAGGACGCTGCTCACAGCACCTGAAAGTTCTAGCAATCCCCATGTGTCTAAGGACACTGCTCACAGCACCTGAAAGATCTAGAAATCCTCATGTATCTAAAGATGGTGCTCACAGCACCTGTAAGATCTAGCAATCCCCATGTGTCTAAGGACGCGGTTCACAGCACCTGAAAGATCTAGCAATACCGATGTGTCTAAGGACGCGGTTCACAGCACCTAAAAGATCTAGCAAACCCCATGTGTCTAAGGGCGGTACTCACAGCACATGACAAAGATCTGCCAGCACCTGTGTGCAAAGCTCCCTGCTCACAGCACCTGAAAGATCTAGCAATCCCCACGTGTCTGAGGACACTGCTCAAAGCACCTGAGAAAGATCTAGCAATCCCCATGTGTCTAAGGGCACTGCTGACAGCACCCGAAAGAAATAGCAATCCCAATGTGTCTAAGGACAATGCTCACAGCACCTGAGAAATATCTTGCTATCCGCATGTGCCTAAGGACGCTGGTCACAGCACCTGAAAGATCTAGCAATCCTCATTTGTCTAAAGACGCTGCTCACAGCACCTGAGAAAGATCTAGCAATCCCCATGTGTCTAAGGGCGCTGCTCACGGCACCTAAGAAATATCTAGCTATCCCCATGTGCCTAAGGACGTTGCTCACAGCACCTGAAAGTTCTAGCAATCACCATGTGTCTAAGGGCGCTGCTCACGGCACCTAAGAAATATCTAGCTATCCCCATGTGTCTAAGGACGCTGCTCACAGCACCTGAAAGATCTAGCAATACCCATGTGTCTAAGGACGCTGCTCACAGCACCTGAGAAAGATCTAGCAATCCCCATGTGTCTAAGGTCGCTGCTCACAGCACCTAAAAGATCTAGCAATCCCCATGTGTCTAAGGACGCTGCTCACAGCACCTGAGAAAGATCTAGCAATCCCCATGTGTCTAAGGACGGTGCTCACAATACCTGAGAAAGATCTAGCAATCCCCATGTGTCTAAGGACGCTGCTCACAGCACCTGAAAGATCTAGCAATCCCCATGTGTCTAAGGACGGTGCTCACAGCACCTGAGAGATCTAGCAATCCCCTTGTGTTTAAGGATGGTATTCACAGCACCTGAAAGATCTAGAAATTCCTGTGTGTCTAAGGACGGTGCTCACAGCACCTGAGAAAGATCTAGCAATCCCCATGTGTCTAAGAATGCTGCTCACAGCACCTGAAAGATCTAGCAATTCCCATGTGTCTAAGGACGGTGCTCACAGCACCTGAGAGATCTAGCAATCCCCTTGTGTTTAAGGATGGTATTCACAGCACCTGAAAGATCTAGAAATTCCCGTGTGTCTAAGGACGGTGCTCACAGCACCTGAGAAAGATCTAGCAATCCCCATGTGTCTAAGAATGCTGCTCACAGCACCTGAAAGATCTAGCAATTCCCATGTGTCTAAGGGTGCTGCTCACAGCACCTGAAAGAAATAGTAATCAAAATGTGTCTAAGGACGCTGCTCACAGCACCTGAAAGATCTAATTATTCCCATGTGTCTAAGGGTGCTGCTCACAGCACCTGAAAGAAATAGCAATCCCAATGTGTCTAAGGACGCTGCTCACAGCACCTGAGAAATATCTTGCTATCCGCATGTGCCTAAGGACGCTGGTCACAGCACCTGAAAGATCTAGCAATCCTCATTTGTCTAAGGACGCTGCTCACAGCACCTGAGAAAGATCTACCAATCCCCATGTGTCTAAGGGCGCTGCTCACGGCACCTGAGAAAGATCTAGCTATCCCCATGTGCCTAAGGATGTTGCTCACAGCACCTGAACGTTCTAACAATCCACATGTGTCTAAGGACACTGCTCACAGCACCTGAAAGATCTAGCAATACCCATGTGTCTAAGAACTCTGCTCACAGCACCTGAAAGATCTAGCAATACCCATGTGTCTAAGGACGCTGCTCTCAGCACCTGAGAAAGATCTAGCAATCCCCATGTGTCTAAAGACGCTGCTCATAGCACCTAAAAGATCTAGCAATCCCCATGTGTCTAAGGACGCTGCTCACAGCACCTGAGAAAGATCTAGCAACCCCATGTGTCTAAGGACGGCGCTCACAGCACCTGAGAAAGATCTAGCAAGCCCCATGTGTCTAAGGACGCTGCTTACAGCACCTGAAAGATCTAGCAATCCCCATGTGTCTAAGGACGGTGCTCACAGCACCTGAGAGATCTAGCAATCCCCATGTGTTTAAGGATGTTATTGACAGCACCTGAAAGGTCTAGAATTTCCCATGTGTCTAAGGACGGTGCTCACAGCACCTGAGAAAGATCTAGCAATCCCCATGTGTCTAAGGGCGCTGCTCACAGCACTTTAAGATACAACAATCCCCATGTGTCTAAGGACGCTGCTCACAGCACTTGACAGATCTAGCAATCCCATGTTTCTAAGGACGCTGCTCAAAACACCTGAGAACGATCTAGCAATCCCCATGTGTCTAAGGACGCTGCTCACAGCACCTGAAAGATCTAGCAATCCCCATGTGTCTAAGGGTGGTACTCACAGCACCTGACAAAGATCTGCCCGCCCCTGTGTGCAAAGGTCCCTGCTCACAGCACCTGGAAGATCTAGCAATCCCCATGTGTCTGAGGACACTGCTCAAAGCACCTGAGAAAGATCTAGCAATCCCCATGTGTCTAAGGGCGCTGCTGACAGCACCCGAAAGAAATAGCAATCCCAATGTGTCTAAGGAAAATGCTCACAGCACCTGAGAAATATCTTGCTATCCGCATGTGCCTAAGGACGCTGGTCACAGCACCTGAAAGAACTAGCAATCCTCATTTGTCTAAAGACGCTGCTCACAGCACCTGATAAAGATCTAGCAATCCCCATGTGTCTAAGGGCGCTGCTCACGGCACCTGAGAAAGATCTAGCTATCCCCATGTGTCTAAGAACGGTGCTCACGGCACCTGAAAGTTCTAGCAATCCCCATGTGTCTAAGGACGCTGCTCACAGCACCTGAGAAAGATCTAGCAATCCCCATCTGTCTAAGGGCGCTGCTCACAGCACCTGAGAAAGATCTAGCTATCCCCATGTGCCTAAGGACGTTGCTCACAGCACATGAAAGATCTAGCAAACCCCATGTGGCTACGGACACTGCTCACATCACCTGAAATATCTAGCAATCCCCATGTGTCTAAGAACGCTGCTCACAGCACCTGAATGTTCAAGCAATGCCCATGTGTCTAAGAACGCTGCTCACAGCACCTGAAAGATCTAGCAATACCCATGTGTCTAAGGACTGTGCTCACAGCACCTGAGAAAGATCTAGAAATCCCCATGTGTCTAAGGACGGTGCTCACTGCACATGGAAGATCTAGCAATCCCCATGTGTCTAAGGATGCTGATAACAGCACCTGAGAAATATCTAGCAATTCCCCTGTGTCTAAGGATGATGTTCACAGCACCTGAGAAAGATCTAGCAATCCCCATGTGTCTAAGGGCGCTGCTCACGGCACCTGAGAAAGATCTAGCTATCCCCATGTGCCTAAGGACGTTGCTCACAGCGCCTGAAAGACCTAGCTATCCCCATGTGTCTGAGGATGCTGCCCCCAGCATCTTAAAGATCTAGCAATCCCCATGTGTCTAAGGGCCCTGTTCACAGCACCTAAAAGATCTAGCAATCCCCATGTGTCCAAGAACACAGCTCATAGCACCTGAAAGATCTAGGAATCCCCATGTGTCTAAGGGCCTGCTCAAAGCACCTGAAAGATCTAGCAATCCCCATGTGTCTAAGGACGTTGCTCACAGCACCTGAAAGATCTACCAATCCCCATGTGTCTAAGGATGCTGCTCACAGCACCTGAAAGATCTAGTAATCCCCATGTGGCTAAGTACGCTGCTCACAGCGCCTGAAAGATCTAGCTATCCCCATGTGTCTGAGGACGCTGCTCACAGCATCTAAAAGATCTAGCAAACCCTATGTGTCTAAGGGCCCTGCTCACAGCACCTGAAAGATCTAGCAATCCCCATGTGTAAAAGAACACAGCTCATAGCACCTGAAAGATCTAGCAATCCCCATGTGTCTAAGGGCCTGCTCAAAGCACCTGAAAGATCTAGCAATACCCATGTGTCTAAGGACGCTGCTCACAGCACCTGAAAGATCAAGCAATTCCCATGTGTCTCAGGACGCTGCTCAAAGCACTGGAAAGACCTAGCAATCCCCATGTGTCTAAGGACAGTGCTCACAGCACCTGAAAAAGATCTATCAATCCCCATGTGTCTAAGAACGCTTCTCAAAGCCCCTGAAATAACTAGCAAACCCCATGTGTCTAAGGACGCTGCTCACAGCACCTGAAAAAGATTTGCCAGCCCCTGTGTGCAAAGGACGCTGCGCACAGCACCTGAAAGATCTAGCAATCCCCATGTGTCTAAGGACGCTGCTCATAGCACCTGAGAAAGATTTAGCAATCCCCATGTGTCTAAGGGCGCTGCTCCAGCACCTGAAAGATCTAGCAGTCCCCATGTGTTTAAGGACGCTGCTCACAAAACCTGAAAGATCTAGCAATCCTCATTTGTCTAAGGATGCTGCTCACAGCACCTGAGATAGGTCTAGAAATCCCCATGTGTCTAAGGACTGTGCTCACTGCACCTGAAAGATCTAGCAATCCCCATGTGTCTAAGGGCGGGACTCAAAGCACCTGAAAAAGATCTGCCAGCCCCTGTGTGCAAAGGTCCCTGCTCACAGCACCTGAAAGAATTAGCAATCCCCATGTTTCTAACAATGCTCCTCACAGCACCTGAAAGATCTAGCAATACTCATTTGTCTAAGGACGCTGCTCACAGCACCTGAGAAAGATCTAGCAATCCCCATGTGTCTAAGGGCGCTGCTCCAGCACCTGAGAAAGATCTAGCAATCCCCATGTGTTTAAGGACGCTGCTCACAAAACCTGAAAGATCTAGCAATCCTCATTTGTCTAAGGACGCTGCTCACAGCACCTGAGAAAGGTCTAGAAATCCCCATGTGTCTAAGGGTGCTGTTCACAGCACCTGAGAAAGATCTAGAAATCCCCATGTGTCTAAGGACTGTGCTCACTGCACCTGAAAGATCTAGCAATCCCCATGTGTCTAAGGACTGTGCTCACTGCACCTGAAAGATCTAGCTATCCCCATGTGCCTAAGGACGTTGCTCACAGCACCTGAAAGTTCTACAAATCCCCATGTGTCTACGGATGCTGCTCACAGCACCTGAAAGACCTAGCAATCCCCATATGTTGAAGAACGCTGCTCACAGCACCTGAAAGATCTAGCAATCCCATGTGTCTAAGGACGCTGCTCACAGCACCTGAAAGATCTAGCAATCCCCATGTGTCTAAGAACGCTGTTCACAGCACCTGAAAGATCTAGCAATCCCCATGTGTCTAAGGACGCTGCTCACAGCACCTGAAAGACTTAGCAATCCCCATATGTTGAAGAACGCTGCTCACAGCACCTGAAAGATCTAGCAATACCCATGTGTTTAAGGACGCTGCTCACAGCACCTGAGAAAGATCTAGAAATCCCATTGTGTCTAAGGACTGTGCTCACAGCGCCTGAAAGACCTAGCTATCCCCATGTGTCTGAGGATGCTGCCCCCAGCATCTTAAAGATCTAGCAATCCCCATGTGTCTAAGGGCCCTGCTCACAGCACCTAAAAGATCTAGCGATCCCCATGTGTCCAAGAACACAGCTCATAGCACCTGAAAGATCTAGGAATCCCCATGTGTCTAAGGGCCTGCTCAAAGCACCTGAAAGATCTAGCAATCCCCATGTGTCTAAGGATGCTGCTCACAGCACCTAAAAGATCTAGCAATCCCCATGTGTCTAAGGACGCTGCTCACAGCACCTGAACGATCTAGCAATCCCCATGTGGCTAAGAACGCTGCTCACAGCACCTGAAAGATCAAGCAATACCCCTCTGTCTAAGGACGGACCTCACTGCACCTAAAAGATCTAGCAATCCCTGTGTGTCTAAGGGCGGTAAACAAAGCACCTGAAAAAGATCTGCCAGCCCCTGTGTGCAAAGGTCCCTGCTCACAGCACCTGAAAGAATTAGCAATCCCCATGTTTCTAACAATGCTCCTCACAGCACCTGAAAGATCTAGCAATACTCATTTGTCTAAGGACGCTGCTCACAGCACCTGAGAAAGATCTAGCAATCCCCATGTGTCTAAGGACGCTGTTCACAGCGCCTGAGAAAGATCTAGCAATCCCCATGTGTCTAAGGGCGCTGATCCAGCACCTGAAAGATCTAGCAGTCCCCATGTGTTTAAGGACGCTGCTCACAAAACCTGAAAGATCTAGCAATCCTCATTTGTCTAAGGATGCTGCTCACAGCACCTGAGATAGGTCTAGAAATCCCCATGTGTCTAAGGACTGTGCTCACTGCACCTGAAAGATCTAGCAATCCCCATGTGTCTAAGGGCGGGACTCAAAGCACCTGAAAAAGATCTGCCAGCCCCTGTGTGCAAAGGTCCCTGCTCACAGCACCTGAAAGAATTAGCAATCCCCATGTTTCTAACAATGCTCCTCACAGCACCTGAAAGATCTAGCAATACTCATTTGTCTAAGGACGCTGCTCACAGCACCTGAGAAAGATCTAGCAATCCCCATGTGTCTAAGGGCGCTGCTCCAGCACCTGAGAAAGATCTAGCAATCCCCATGTGTTTAAGGACGCTGCTCACAAAACCTGAAAGATCTAGCAATCCTCATTTGTCTAAGGACGCTGCTCACAGCACCTGAGAAAGGTCTAGAAATCCCCATGTGTCTAAGGGTGCTGTTCACAGCACCTGAGAAAGATCTAGAAATCCCCATGTGTCTAAGGACTGTGCTCACTGCACCTGAAAGATCTAGCAATCCCCATGTGTCTAAGGACTGTGCTCACTGCACCTGAAAGATCTAGCTATCCCCATGTGCCTAAGGACGTTGCTCACAGCACCTGAAAGTTCTACAAATCCCCATGTGTCTACGGATGCTGCTCACAGCACCTGAAAGACCTAGCAATCCCCATATGTTGAAGAACGCTGCTCACAGCACCTGAAAGATCTAGCAATCCCATGTGTCTAAGGACGCTGCTCACAGCACCTGAAAGATCTAGCAATCCCCATGTGTCTAAGAACGCTGTTCACAGCACCTGAAAGATCTAGCAATCCCCATGTGTCTAAGGACGCTGCTCACAGCACCTGAAAGACTTAGCAATCCCCATATGTTGAAGAACGCTGCTCACAGCACCTGAAAGATCTAGCAATACCCATGTGTTTAAGGACGCTGCTCACAGCACCTGAGAAAGATCTAGAAATCCCCATGTGTCTAAGGACTGTGCTCACTGCACCTGAAAGATCTAGCAATCCCCATGTGTCTAAGGATGCTGCTCACAGCACCAAAAAAATCTAGCAATTCCCATGTGTCTGAGGACGGTGCTCACAGCACCTGAGACAGATCTAGAAATCCCCATGTGTCTAAGGATGCTGCTCACAGCACCTGAACAATCTAGCAATCCCCATGTGTCTAAGGATGCTGCTCACAGCACTTGAAAGATCTAGCAATCCCCATGTGTCTAAGAACGCTGCTCACAGCACCTGAAAGATCTCGCAATACCCATGTGTCTAAGGACGCTGCTCACAGCAACTGAAAGATCTAGCAATCCCCATGTGTCTAAGGATGCTGCTCACAGCACCTGAAAGATCTAGCAATCCCCATGTGGCTAAGTACGCTGCTCACAGCGCCTGAAAGACCTAGCTATCCCCATGTGTCTGAGGATGCTGCCCCCAGCATCTTAAAGATCTAGCAATCCCCATGTGTCTAAGGGCCCTGTTCACAGCACCTAAAAGATCTAGCAATCCCCATGTGTCCAAGAACACAGCTCATAGCACCTGAAAGATCTAGGAATCCCCATGTGTCTAAGGGCCTGCTCAAAGCACCTGAAAGATCTAGCAATCCCCATGTGTCTAAGGACGTTGCTCACAGCACCTGAAAGAACTAGCAATCCCCATGTGTCTAAGGATGCTGCTCACAGCACCTGAAAGATCTAGTAATCCCCATGTGGCTAAGTACGCTGCTCACAGCGCCTGAAAGATCTAGCTATCCCCATGTGTCTGAGGACGCTGCTCACAGCATCTAAAAGATCTAGCAAACCCTATGTGTCTAAGGGCCCTGCTCACAGCACCTGAAAGATCTAGCAATCCCCATGTGTAAAAGAAGACAGCTCATAGCACCTGAAAGATCTAGCAATCCCCATGTGTCTAAGGGCCTGCTCAAAGCACCTGAAAGATCTAGCAATACCCATGTGTCTAAGGACGCTGCTCACAGCACCTGAAAGATCAAGCAATTCCCATGTGTCTAAGGACGCTGCTCAAAGCACTGGAAAGACCTAGCAATCCCCATGTGTCTAAGGACAGTGCTCACAGCACCTGAAAAAGATCTATCAATCCCCATGTGTCTAAGAACGCTTCTCAAAGCCCCTGAAATAACTAGCAAACCCCATGTGTCTAAGGACGCTGCTCACAGCACCTGAAAAAGATTTGCCAGCCCCTGTGTGCAAAGGACGCTGCGCACAGCACCTGAAAGATCTAGCAATCCCCATGTGTCTAAGGACGCTGCTCATAGCACCTGAGAAAGATCTAGCAATCCCCATGTGTCTAAGGACGCTGCTCACAGCACCTGAAAGATCTAGCAATCCCCATGTGTCTAGGGATGCTGCTCACAGCACCTGAAAGATCTAGCTATACCCATATGTCTAAGGACGCTGCTCACAGCACCTGAGAAAGATCTAGCAATCCCATGTGTCTAAGGACGCTGCTCACAGCACCTGAGAAAGATCTATAAATCCCCATGTGTCTAAGAACGGTGCTCACGGCACCTGAAAGATCTAGCAATCCCCATGTGTCTAAGGATGCTGCTCACAGCACCTGAGAAAGATCTAGCAATCCCCACGTGTCTAAGGACGCTGTTCACAGCTCCTGAGAAAGATCTAGCAATCCCCATGTGTCTAAGGACGCTGCTCACAGCACCTGAAAGATCTAGCAATCCCCATGCGTCTATGGACGCTGCTCACAGCACCTGAGAAAGATCTTGCAATCCCCATGTCTCTAAGGATGCTGCTCACAGGACCTGAACAATCTAGAAATCCCCATGTCTCTGAGGACGCTGCTCACAGCACCTGAATGATCTAGCAATCCCCATGTGTCTAAGAATGCTGCTCACAGCACCTGAAAGATCTAGCAATCCCCATGTGTCTAAGTGCGGTACTCACAGCACCTGAAAAATTTCTGCCAGCCCCTGTGTGCATAGGCCCCTGCTCACAGCACCTGAAAGATCTAATAATCCCCATGTGTCTAAGGGTGCTGCTCACAGCACCTGAAAGAGATAGCAATCCCAATGTGTCTAAGGACGCTGCTCACAGCACCTGAGAAATATCTTGCTATCCGCATGTGCCTAAGGACGCTGGTCACAGCACCTGAAAGATCTAGCAATCCTCATTTGTCTAAGGACGCTGCTCACAGCACCTGAGAAAGATCTAGCAATACCCATGTGTCTAAGGGCGCTGCTCACAGCACCTGAGAAAGATCTAGCTATCCCCATGTGCCTAAGGACGTTGCTCACAGCACCTGAAAGTTCTAGCAATCCGCATGTGTCTAAGGACGCTGCTCACAGCACCTGAAAGATCTAGCAATACCCATGTGTCTAAGAACTATGCTCACAGCACCTGAAAGATATAGCAATACCCATGTGTCTAAGACCGCTGCTCACAGCACCTGAAAGATCTATCAATCCCCATGTGTCTAAGACCGCTGCTCACAGCACCTGAAAGATCTAGCTATACCCATATGTCTAAGGACGCTGCTCACAGCACCTGAGAAAGATCTATAAATCCCCTTGTGTCTAAGAACGGTGCTCACGGCACCTGAAAGATCTAGCAATCCCCATGTGTCTAAGGATGCTGCTCACAGCACCTGAGAAAGATCTAGCAATCCCCATGTGTCTAAGGACGCTGTTCACAGCTCCTGAGAAAGATCTAGCAATCCCCATGTGTCTAAGGACACTGCTCACAGCATCTGAAAGATCTAGCAATCCCCATGCGTCTATGGACGCTGCTCACAGCACCTGAGAAAGATCTTGCAATCCCCAGGTCTCTAAGGATGCTGCTCACAGGACCTGAACAATCTAGCAATCCCCATGTGTCTGAGGACGCTGCTCACAGCACCTGAAAGATCTAGCAATCCCCATGTGTCTAAGAATGCTGCTCACGGCACCTGAAAGATCTAGCAATCCCCATGTGTCTAAGGGCGGTACTCACAGCACCTGAAAAAGATCTGCCAGCCCCTGTGTGAATAGGCCCCTGCTCACAGCACCTGAAAGATCTAATAATCCCCATGTGTCTAAGGGTGCTGCTCACAGCACCTGAAAGAAATAGCAATCCCAATGTGTCTAAGGACGCTGCTCACAGCACCTGAGAAATATCTTGCTATCCGCATGTGCCTAAGGACGCTGGTCACAGCACCTGAAAGATCTAGCAATCCTCATTTGTCTAAGGACGCTGCTCACAGCACCTGAGAAAGATCTAGCAATACCCATGTGTCTAAGGGCGCTGCTCACAGCACCTGAGAAAGATCTAGCTATCCCCATGTGCATAAGGACGTTGCTCACAGCACCTGAAAGTTCTAGCAATCCGCATGTGTCTAAGGACGCTGCTCACAGCACCTGAAAGATCTAGCAATACCCATGTGTCTAAGAACTCTGCTCACAGCACCTGAAAGATCTAGCAATAACCATGTGTCTAAGGACGCTGCTCACAGCACCTGAGAAAGATCTAGCAATCCCCATGTGTCTAAGGACGCTGCTCACAGCACCTAAAAGATCTAGCAATCCCCATGTGTCTAAGGACGGTGCTCACAGCATCTGAGAAAGATCTAGCAATCCCCATGTGTCTAAGGACGCTGCTCACAGCACCTGAAAGATCTAGCAATCCCCATGTGTCTAAGGACGGTGCTCACAGCACCTGAGAGATCTAGCAATCCCCATGTGTTTAAGGATGGTATTCACAGCACCTGAAAGATCTAGAAATTCCCATGTGTCTAAGGACGGTGCTCACAGCACCTGAGAAAGATCTAGCAATCCCCATGTGTCTAAGGGCGCTGCTCACAGCACTGAAAGATACAACAATCCCCATGTGTCTAAGGACGCTGCTCACAGCACCTGAGAAAGATCTAGCAATCCCCATGTGTCTAAGGACGGTATTCACAGCACCTGAAAGATCTAGCAATCCTCATGTGTCTAACGTTGCTGCCCACAGCACCTGAGAAAGATCTAGCAATCCCTGTGTGTCTAAGGACGCTGCTCTCAGCACCTGATGAAGATCCACCAGTGTCTGTGTGCAAAGGACCCTACTCACAGCACCGGAAAGATCTAGCAATCCCCATGTGTCCAAGAACACAGCTATTAGCACCTGAAAGATCTAGCGATCCCCATGTGTCTAAGGGCCTGTTCACAGCACCTGAAAGATCTAGCAATCCCCATGTGTCTACGGACGCTGCTCACAGCACCTGAAAGATCAAGCAATTTCCATGTGTCTAAGGATGGTGCTCACAGCACCTGAAAAAGATCTAGCAATCCCCATGTGTCTAAGAACGCTGCTCAAAAGCCCCTGAACTATCTAGCAATCCCCATTTGTCTAAGGACGCTGCTCACAGCACCTAAAAGATCTAGCAATCCCCATGTATCTAAGGACGCTGCTCACAGCACCTGAAAAAGATTTGCCAGCCCCTGTGTGCAAAGGACGCTGCTCACAGCACCTGAAAGATCTAGCAATCCCCATGTGTCTAAGGACGCTGCGCACAGCACCTGAGAAAGATCTAGCAATCCCCATGTGTCTAAGAACGCTGCTCAAAAGCCCCTGAACTATCTAGCAATCCCCATTTGTCTAAGGACGCTGCTTGCAGCACCTAAAAGATCTAGTAATCCCCATGTGTCTAAGGACGCTGCTCACAGCACCTGAAAAAGATTTGCCAGCCCCTGTGTGCAAAGGACGCTGCTCACAGCACCTGAAAGATCTAGCAATCCCCATGTGTCTAAGGACACTGCGCACAGCACCTGAGAAAGATCTAGCAATCCCCATGTGTCTAAGGATGCTGCTCACAGCACCTGAAAGATCTAGCAATCCCCATGTGTCTAAGGACCCTTCTCACAACACCTGAAAGATCTAGCAATCTCCATGTGTCTAAGATCGCTGCTCACAGCACCTGAAAGAAATAGCAATCCCAATGTGTGTAAGGATGCTGCTCAGAGCACCCGAGAAAGATCTAGCAATCCTAAAATTGGGAAGAAATCGGCTTAGTCTCTGAAGATGAATATCATTTTCTGAACAACACTCATCCAATTATGCCAATAATATATTTTTTGCCAAAGATTCATAAAACATTTAAACAATTTCCAACCTGTAGACCAATCATCAATGGCATAGGTTCATTAACAGAAAGAGTTTCCCAATATATTGATTTACATCTTCAGCCTTTAACAACTAATCTGTCATCATACCTGAGAGACAGTAAACATGTCATACAACAACTGGAAGAAATACCCTGGGAAGAAAGTTTTCTTTTTGTAACTATGGACGTGGTATCTTTATATATCAGTATTGAACATTTAAAAGGGCTTGAAACAACAGAGTTCTTTTTGAAAACAAGATCAATTTCGTTCTTTCAACAAAATTCAATGATTTTAGAAATGTTGCATTTTGCTTTAACCAACAATATCTTTTTGTTCAATAAACAAATTTACAGACAAGAACGAGGCACAGCAATGGGGGCCAAGTTTGCACCGTCCTATGCAAACTTATTCATGGGACACTTTGAGATCAACCATGCATGGCAACATACAGCATTTACGAATGGATACATAACCTATTGGGGAAGATATATCGATGATATTTTTATGATATGGAATGGAGATAAAAAATAACTTTTTGACTACATCAGATATTTGAATGTGAATGATTATAATATCAAATTTACTGAAAAAATGAGTTCTGAGAAAATTGAATTTTTGGATCTGCTAATCTATACAGATGGGGAAAAGATCCTAACAGATCTATATATAAAGCGAACTTCAGTAAATAAAGTACTACATGCTGAAAGCAATCACGTGAAGCACATAATCAAAAATATACCATATGGTAAATTTCTGAGAACAAAACGTAACTGCAGTTCAAATGAAAAATACGAAAATCATGTTAAATTGCTCAAAGAAAAATTTATCCAGAGAGGTTACAAAAATCAAAATGTGGACAAAGCTATCTACAAAGCTGGAAAAGTACCTAGAACTGAACTACTAAAGGACAAACCAAGAATGGTGAAGAAAAGTGAAGAAAAGGTAGACTTCATAACGACTTTCAATAGTGAAGCTCACCTTTTGAAAAAATTCCTGACAAAACATTGGAACATTTTGCAAAGCGATGAAATGCTGAAACAGTATATAGAAGCTAAATCCAGGATAATTTATAGAAGGGCACCAACTTTAAAGCAAAAAATTAGCCCCAGCCATATGAAAGAAGAAAAAACCAAAGTGCTAAGTCAATTTTTACAAGTAACAGCACCAACAGGAACCCACAAGTGTGGGAGTTGTGGAATCTGTGACCAAATGGAAAATGGTGTAAAAGAGATAAGGTTACCAAATGGAAAAATTCACAAACTAAAGCAATTCATTAATTGTAACACTAAGTATGTGATTTATACAATTACATGTATATGTAATAAGAAATATGTGGGAAGTACTATCAGAGTACTGAAAATCAGATTACAAGAACATATTAGAACCATTAAAAATAAGGACACAAGATACCCTATGGCAATTCATTTTGATCAAGAACATAAAGCAACGGATATTAAGGGTATCACGTTTCTGGGTATAGAAAAAATTGAAAGCATGGAGAGAGGAGGCAACAGAGAGCTACAATTAAGGAGAAGAGAAGCGAAATGGATCTGTATTTTGGATACTTGCAATACAGGGCTAAATTCAGACAATGAAATGAGTTATTGCTTGTAATGATTTGTTTTTTGAAATTCTGTTTGAAATTTAAAAATAGTTTGGGGGATGTGAAAATGTTTAACTAAATTTAAAAGAATTGCTGATATAGTGAAAAGTAAAATTGGAACTTACTTTTGGTAAAGTGCCATGATCTTGAATTAGTGTCTTTGAAATAAAGTAAAAAACATAGTTTATTCAAACACTAAGATGGTCGCCGACCATGTAGGAAAAATGCGTGACATCATTACGCAACGTAACGCATGATGTCATCGCGTTGCGCGGTGTGATGAAGTCACACGTAGCGGGCCCGCAAGTATAAATAAGAGGATTCAAAACACTTTCACAGTAGCATGGACTGAGAAGGATTGAAGGCAATCGTACCGGGATAAATAAGGTGAGGAGAGCAGACTAAGGGATACTGTATGTTACCAAAACCATAGGGATTATTTAAACTTAACCTAAGCTTAAAAACTTTGTTTATTTTACTTCTGGTTTTCACAGAAATCCCATATAATTTTTCTGGAAGATAAGAAAGGATAAATGTTTGCTATAAATGGGAAAAAAATAACTTTAACAAAAGGACTTAAAAGTTGAGAATATTATCGAATTTGAAAAAATTGGTGAGTATGTTAAATGAATATTTAAATTGGTGGTTTGCCTCTACCACCTAATTTGTTGTATATAAACAATGTATTTGAGTTGATATAGCTAAGCAAAAAAATGTTTTTTCTTGTTTTATATTAGAAAACTCTCCTGATGAACCACGTGCGTTAAACGTGGAGAAACACGTGTTGAGAGGCAAAAGGGATATGGTTATTTGAAGAAGAAAGTTTGTTTGAAAGGAAATAAAAAACAAAGATGTGCATAACCAATCAAAGATGTATCTTTGTATGATTTAAAGTTCAGAAAAGGAACACCGGAAGCGCACTCCAAGGAAGTGTACAGTTAAAAAGAATTAGCAATCCCCATGTGTCCAAGGATGCTGCTCACAGCATCTAAAAGATCTAGCAATCCCCATGTGTCTAAGGGCTCTGCTCACAGCACCTAAAAGATCTAGCAATCCCCATGTGTCCAAGAACACAGCTCATAGCACCTGAAAGAGCTAGGAATCCCCATGTGTCTAAGGACACTGCTCACAGCACCTGAAAGATCAAGCAATTCCCATGTGTCTAAGGACGCTGCTCACAGCACTGGAAAGACCTAGCAATCCCAATGTGTCTAAGGACGGTGCTCACAGCACCTGAAAAAGATCTATCAATCCCCATGTGTCTAAGAACGCTTCTCAAAAGCCCCTGAAATAACTAGCAAACCCCATGTGTCTAAGGACGCTGCTCACAGCACCTGAAAAAGATTTGCCAGCCCCTGTGTGCAAAGGACGCTGCGCACAGCACCTGAAAGATCTAGCTATACCCATGTGTCTAAGGACGCTGCTCACAGCACCTGAGAAAGATCTATAAATCCCCATGTGTTTAAGGACGGTGCTCACGGCACCTGAAAGATCTAGCAATCCCCATGTGTCTAAGGATGCTGCTCACAGCACCTGAGAAAGATCTAGCAATCCCCATGTGTCTAAGGACGCTGTTCACAGCTCCTGAGAAAGATCTAACAATCCCCATGTGTCTAAGGACGCTGCTCACAGCACCTGAGAAAGATCTTGCAATCCCCATGTCTCTAAGGATGCTGCTCACAGCACCTGAACAATCTAGCAAACCCCATGTGTCTGAGGACGCTGCTCACAGCATCTGAAAGATCTAGCAAATCCCATGTGTCTAAGAATGCTGCTCACAGCACCTGAAAGATCTAGCAATAACCATGTGTCTAAGGGCGGTACTCACAGCACCTGAAAAAGATCTGCCAGCCCCTGTGTGCATAGGCCCCTGCTCACAGCACCTGAAAGATCTAATAATCCCCATGTGTCTAAGGGTGCTGCTCACAGCACCTGAAAGAAATAGCAATCCCAATTTGTCTAAGGACGCTGCTCACAGCACCTGAGAAATATCTTGCTATCCGCATGTGCCTAAGGACGCTGGTCACAGCACCTGAAAGATCTAGCAATCCTCATTTGTCTAAGGACGCTGCTCACAGCACCTGAGAAAGATCTACCAATACCCATGTGTCTAAGGGCGCTGCTCACAGCACCTGAGAAAGATCTAGCTATCCCCATGTGTCCAAGGACGCTGCTCACAGCACCTGAAAGTTCTAGCAATCCCCATGTGTCTAAGGACACTGTTCACAGCACCTGAAAGATCTAGAAATCCTCATGTATCTAAAGATGGTGCTCACAGCACCTGTAAGATCTAGCAATCCCCATGTGTCTAAGGACGCGGCTCACAGCACCTGAAAGATCTAGCAATACCGATGTGTCTAAGGACGTGGTTCATAGCACCTAAAAGATCTAGCAATCCCCATGTGTCTAAGGGCGGTACTCACAGCACATGACAAAGATCTGCCAGCCCCTGTGTGCAAAGGTCCCTGCTCACAGCACCTGAAAGATCTAGCAATCCCCATGTGTCTGAGGACACTGCTCAAAGCACCTGAGAAAGATCTAGCAATCCCCATGTGTCTAAGGGCGCTGCTGACAGCACCCGAAATAAATAGCAATCCCAATGTGATTAAGGACAATGCTCACAGCACCTGAGAAATATCTTGCTATCCGCATGTGCCTAAGGACGCTGGTCACAGCACCTGAAAGATCTAGCAACCCTCATTTGTCTAAAGACGCTGCTCACAGCACCTGAGAAAGATCTAGCAATCCCCATGTGTCTAAGGGCGCAGCTCACGGCACCTAAGACATATCTAGCTATCCCCATGTGCCTAAGGACGTTGCTCACAGCACCTGAAAGTTCTAGCAATCCCCATGTGTCTAAGGACGCTGCTCACAGCACCTGAAAGATCTAGCAATACCCATGTGTCTAAGAACTATGCTCACAGCACCTGAAAGATCTAGCAATACCCATGTGTCTAAGGACGCTGCTCACAGCACCTGAGAAAGATCTAGCAATCCCCATGTGTCTAAGGACGCTGCTCACAGCACCTGAAAGATCTAGCAATACCCATGTGTCTAAGAACTATGCTCACAGCACCTGAAAGATCTAGCAATCCCCATGTGTCTAAGGTCACTGCTCACAGCACCTAAAAGATCTAGCAATCCCCATGTGTCTAAGGACGCTGCTCACAGCACCTGAGAAAGATCTAGCAATCCCCATGTGTCTAAGGACGGTGCTCACAGTACCTGAGAAAGATCTAGCAATCCCCATGTGTCTAAGGACGCTGCTCACAGCACCTGAAAGATCTAGCAATCCCCATGTGTCTAAGGACAGTGCTCACAGCACCTGAGAGATCTAGCAATCCCCTTGTGTTTAAGGATGGTATTCACAGCACCTGAAAGATCTAGAAATTCCCGTGTGTCTAAGGACGGTGCTCACAGCACCTGAGAAAGATCTAGCAATCCCCATGTGTTTAAGAATGCTGCTCACAGCACCTGAAAGATCTAGCAATCCCCATGTGTCTAAGGGTGCTGCTCACAGCACCTGAAAGAAATAGTAATCAAAATGTGTCTAAGGACGCTGCTCACAGCACCTGAAAGATCTAATAATTCCCATGTGTCTAAGGGTGCTGCTCACAGCACCTGAAAGAAATAGTAATTCCAATGTGTCTAAGGACGCTGCTCACAGCACCTGAGAAATATCTTGCTATCCGCATGTGCCTGAGGACGCTGGTCACAGCACCTGAAAGATCTAGCAATCCTCATTTGTCTAAGGACTTTGCTCACAGCACCTGAGAAAGATCTAGCAATACCCATGTGTCTAAGGGCGCTGCTCACAGCTCCTGAGAAAGATCTAGCTATCCCCATGTGCGTAAGGATGTTGCTCACAGCGCCTGAAAGTTCTAGCAATCACCATGTATCTAAAGATGGTGCTCACAGCACCTGTAAGATTTAGCAATCCCCATGTGGCTAAGAACGCTGGTCACAGCACCTGAAAGATCTAGCAATCCCCATGTGTCTAAGGGCGGTACTCACAGCACCTGACAAAGATCTGCCAGCCCCTGTGTGCAAAGGTCCCTGCTCACAGCACCTGAAAGTTCTAACAATCCCCATGTGTCTGAGGACACTGCTCAAAGCACCTGAGAAAGATCTAGCAATCCCTATGTGTCTAAGGGCGCTGCTGACAGCACCCGAAAGAAATAGCAATCCCAATGTGTCTAAGGACAATGCTCACAGCACCTGAGAAATATCTTGCTATCCGCATGTGCCTAAGGACGCTGGTCACAGCACCTGAAAGATCTAGCAATCCTCATTTGTCTAAAGACACTGCTCACAGCACCTGAGAAAGATCTAGCAATCCCCATGTGTCTAAGGGTGCTGCTCACAGCACCTGAGAAAGATCTAGCTATCCCCATGTGCCTAAGGACGTTGCTCACAGCACCTGAAAGTTCTAGCAATCCCCATGTGTCTAAGGACGCTGCTCACAGCACCTGAAAGTTCTAGCAATACCCAGGTGTCTAAGGACGCTGCTCACAGCACCTGAGAAAGTTCTAGCAATCCCCATGTGTCCAAGGACGCTGCTGACAGCACCTAAAAGACCTAGCAATCCCCATGTGTCTAAGGATGCGGCTCACAGCACCTGAGAAAGATTTAGCAATCCCCATGTGTCTAAGGACGGTGCTCACAGCACCTGAGAAAGATCTAGCAATCCCCATGTGTCTAAGGACGCTGCTCACAGCACCTGAAAGATCTAGCAATCCCCATGTGTCTAAGGACGGTGCTCACAGCACCTGAGAGATCTAGCAATCCCCATGTGTTTAAGGATGGTATTCACAGCACCTGAAAGATTTAGAAATTCCCATGTGTCTAAGGACAGTGCTCACAGCACCAGAGAAAGATCTAGCAATCCCCATGTGTCAAAGGACGGTATTCACAGCACCTGAAAGATCTAGCAATCCCATGTGTCTAAGGACGCTGCTCACAGCACCTGAGAAAGATCTAGCAATCCCCATGTGTCTAAGGACGCTGCTCACAGCACCTGAAAGATCTAGCAATCCCCATGTGTCTAAGGATGCTGCTCACAGCACCTGAAAGATCTAGCAATCCCCATGTGGCTAAGAACGCTGCTCAGAGCCCCTGAAAGATCTAGCAATACCGATGTGTCTAAGGAGACGGCTCACAGCACCTAAAAGATCTAGCAATCCCCATGTGTCTAAGGGCGGTACTCACAGCACCTGGCAAAGATCTGCCACCCCCTGTGTGCAAAGGTCCCTGCTCACAGCACCTGAAAGATCTAGCAATCCCCATGTGTCTGAGGACACTGCTCAAAGCACCTGAGAAAGATCTAGCAATCCCCATGTGTCTAAGGGCGGTGCTGACAGCACCCGAAAGAAATAGCAATCCCAATGTGTCTAAGGACAATGCTCACAGCACCTGAGAAATATCTTGCTATCCGCATGTGCCTAAGGACGCTGGTCACAGCACCTGAAAGATCTAGCAATCCTCATTTGTCTAAAGACGCTGCTCACAGCACCTGAGAAAGATCTTGCAATCCCCATGTGTCTAAGGGCGCTGCTCACGTCACCTGAGAAAGATCTAGCTATCCCCATGTGTCTAAGAACGGTGCTCACGGCACCTGAAAGATCTAGCAATCCCCATGTGTCTAAGGATGCTCCTCACAGCACCTGAGAAAGATCTAGCAATCCCCATCTGTCTAAGGACGCTGTTCACAGCTCCTGAGAAAGATCTAGCAATCCCCATGCGTCTATGGACGCTGCTCACAGCACCTGAGAAAGATCTTGCAATCCCCATGTCTCTAAGGATGCTGCTCACAGCACCTGAACAATCTAGCAATCCCCATGTGTCTGAGGACGCTGCTCACAGCACCTGAAAGATCTAGCAAATCCCATCTGTCTAAGAATGCTGCTCACAGCACCTGAAAGATCTAATAATCCCCATGTGTCTAAGGGTGCTGCTCACAGCACCTGAAAGAAATAGCAATCCCAATGTGTCTAAGGACGCTGCTCACAGCACCTGAGAAATATCTTGCTATCCGCATGTGCCTAAGGACGCTGGTCACAACACCTGAAAGATCTAGCAATCCTCATTTGTCTAAGGACGCTGCTCACAGCACCTGAGAAAGATCTACCAATACCCATGTGTCTAAGGGCGCTGCTCACAGCACCTGAGAAAGATGTAGCTATCCCCATGTGTCTAAGGACGCTGCTCACAGCACCTGAAAGTTCTAGCAATCCCCATGTGTCTAAGGACACTGCTCACAGCACCTGAAAGATCTAGAAATCCTCATGTATCTAAAGATGGTGCTCACAGCACCTGTAAGATCTAGCAATCCCCATGTGTCTAAGGACGCGGTTCACAGCACCTGAAAGATCTAGCAATACCGATGTGTCTAAGGACGCGGTTCACAGCACCTAAAAGATCTAGCAATCCCCATGTGTCTAAGGTCGGTACTCACAGCACATGACAAAGATCTGCCAGCACCTGTGTGCAAAGCTCCCTGCTCACAGCACCTGAAAGATCTAGCAATCCCCACGTGTCTGAGGACACTGCTCAAAGCACCTGAGAAAGATCTAGCAATCCCCATGTGTCTAAGGGCACTGCTGACAGCACCCGAAAGAAATAGCAATCCCAATGTGTCTAAGGACAATGCTCACAGCACCTGAGAAATATCTTGCTATCCGTATGTGCCTAAGGACGCTGGTCACAGCACCTGAAAGATCTAGCAATCCTCATTTGTCTAAAGACGCTGCTCACAGCACCTGAGAAAGATCTAGCAAACCCCATGTGTCTAAGGGCGCTGCTCACGGCACCTAAGAAATATCTAGCTATCCCCATGTGCCTAAGGACGTTGCTCACAGCACCTGAAAGTTCTAGCAATCACCATGTGTCTAAGGGCGCTGCTCACGGCACCTAAGAAATATCTAGCTATCCCCATGTGTCTAAGGACGCTGCTCACAGCACCTGAAAGATCTAGCAATACCCATGTGTCTAAGGACGCTGCTCACAGCACCTGAGAAAGATCTAGCAATCCCCATGTGTCTAAGGTCGCTGCTCACAGCACCTAAAAGATCTAGCAATCCCCATGTGTCTAAGGACGCTGCTCACAGCACCTGAGAAAGATCTAGCAATCCCCATGTGTCTAAGGACGGTGCTCACAGTACCTGAGAAAGATCTAGCAATCCCCATGTGTCTAAGGACGCTGCTCACAGCACCTGAAAGATCTAGCAATCCCCATGTGTCTAAGGACGGTGCTCACAGCACCTGAGAGATCTAGCAATCCCCTTGTGTTTAAGGATGGTATTCACAGCACCTGAAAGATCTAGAAATTCCCGTGTGTCTAAGGACGGTGCTCACAGCACCTGAGAAAGATCTAGCAATCCCCATGTGTCTAAGAATGCTGCTCACAGCACCTGAAAGATCTAGCAATTCCCATGTGTCTAAGGACGGTGCTCACAGCACCTGAGAGATCTAGCAATCCCCTTGTGTTTAAGGATGGTATTCACAGCACCTGAAAGATCTAGAAATTCCCGTGTGTCTAAGGACGGTGCTCACAGCACCTGAGAAAGATCTAGCAATCCCCATGTGTCTAAGAATGCTGCTCACAGCACCTGAAAGATCTAGCAATTCCCATGTGTCTAAGGGTGCTGCTCACAGCACCTGAAAGAAATAGTAATCAAAATGTGTCTAAGGACGCTGCTCACAGCACCTGAAAGATCTAATTATTCCCATGTGTCTAAGGGTGCTGCTCACAGCACCTGAAAGAAATAGTAATTCAAATGTGTCTAAGGACGCTGCTCACAGCACCTGAGAAATATCTTGCTATCCGCATGTGCCTAAGGACGCTGGTCACAGCACCTGAAAGATCTAGCAATCCTCATTTGTCTAAGGACGCTGCTCACAGCACCTGAGAAAGATCTACCAATACCCATGTGTCTAAGGGCGCTGCTCACAGCACCTGAGAAAGATCTAGCTATCCCCATGTGTCCAAGGACGCTGCTCACAGCACCTGAAAGTTCTAGCAATCCCCATGTGTCTAAGGGCACTGCTCACAGCACCTGAAAGATCTAGAAATCCTCATGTATCTAAAGATGGTGCTCACAGCACCTGTAAGATCTAGAAATCCCCATGTGTCTAAGGACGCGGCTCACAGCACCTGAAAGATCTAGCAATACCGATGTGTCTAAGGACGTGGTTCATAGCACCTAAAAGATCTAGCAATCCCCATGTGTCTAAGGGCGGTACTCACAGTACCTGGCAAAGATCTGCCACCCCCTGTGTGCAAAGGTCCCTGCTCACAGCACCTGAAAGATCTAGCAATCCCCATGTGTCTGAGGACACTGCTCAAAGCACCTGAGAAAGATCTAGCAATCCCCATGTGTCTAAGGGCGGTGCTGACAGCACCCGAAAGAAATAGCAATCCCAATGTGTCTAAGGACAATGCTCACAGCACCTGAGAAATATCTTGCTATCCGCATGTGCCTAAGGACGCTGGTCACAGCACCTGAAAGATCTAGCAATCCTCATTTGTCTAAAGACGCTGCTCACAGCACCTGAGAAAGATCTTGCAATCCCCATGTGTCTAAGGGCGCTGCTCACGTCACCTGAGAAAGATCTAGCTATCGCCATGTGTCTAAGAACAGTGCTCACGGCACCTGAAAGATCTAGCAATCCCCATGTGTCTAAGGATGCTCCTCACAGCACCTGAGAAAGATCTAGCAATCCCCATCTGTCTAAGGACGCTGTTCACAGCTCCTGAGAAAGATCTAGCAATCCCCATGCGTCTATGGACGCTGCTCACAGCACCTGAGAAAGATCTTGCAATCCCCATGTCTCTAAGGATGCTGCTCACAGCACCTGAACAATCTAGCAATCCCCATGTGTCTGAGGACGCTGCTCACAGCACCTGAAAGATCTAGCAAATCCCATCTGTCTAAGAATGCTGCTCACAGCACCTGAAAGATCTAATAATCCCCATGTGTCTAAGGGTGCTGCTCACAGCACCTGAAAGAAATAGCAATCCCAATGTTTCTAAGGACGCTGCTCACAGCACCTGAGAAATATCTTGCTATCCGCATGTGCCTAAGGACGCTGGTCACAGCACCTGAAAGATCTAGCAATCCTCATTTGTCTAAGGACGCTGCTCACAGCACCTGAGAAAGATCTACCAATACCCATGTGTCTAAGGGCGCTGCTCACAGCACCTGAGAAAGATGTAGCTATCCCCATGTGTCTAAGGACGCTGCTCACAGCACCTGAAAGTTCTAGCAATCCCCATGTGTCTAAGGACACTGCTCACAGCACCTGAAAGATCTAGAAATCCTCATGTATCTAAAGATGGTGCTCACAGCACCTGTAAGATCTAGCAATCCCCATGTGTCTAAGGACGCGGTTCACAGCACCTGAAAGATCTAGCAATACCGATGTGTCTAAGGACGCGGTTCACAGCACCTAAAAGATCTAGCAAACCCCATGTGTCTAAGGGCGGTACTCACAGCACATGACAAAGATCTGCCAGCACCTGTGTGCAAAGCTCCCTGCTCACAGCACCTGAAAGATCTAGCAATCCCCACGTGTCTGAGGACACTGCTCAAAGCACCTGAGAAAGATCTAGCAATCCCCATGTGTCTAAGGGCACTGCTGACAGCACCCGAAAGAAATAGCAATCCCAATGTGTCTAAGGACAATGCTCACAGCACCTGAGAAATATCTTGCTATCCGCATGTGCCTAAGGACGCTGGTCACAGCACCTGAAAGATCTAGCAATCCTCATTTGTCTAAAGACGCTGCTCACAGCACCTGAGAAAGATCTAGCAATCCCCATGTGTCTAAGGGCGCTGCTCACGGCACCTAAGAAATATCTAGCTATCCCCATGTGCCTAAGGACGTTGCTCACAGCACCTGAAAGTTCTAGCAATCACCATGTGTCTAAGGGCGCTGCTCACGGCACCTAAGAAATATCTAGCTATCCCCATGTGTCTAAGGACGCTGCTCACAGCACCTGAAAGATCTAGCAATACCCATGTGTCTAAGGACGCTGCTCACAGCACCTGAGAAAGATCTAGCAATCCCCATGTGTCTAAGGTCGCTGCTCACAGCACCTAAAAGATCTAGCAATCCCCATGTGTCTAAGGACGCTGCTCACAGCACCTGAGAAAGATCTAGCAATCCCCATGTGTCTAAGGACGGTGCTCACAATACCTGAGAAAGATCTAGCAATCCCCATGTGTCTAAGGACGCTGCTCACAGCACCTGAAAGATCTAGCAATCCCCATGTGTCTAAGGACGGTGCTCACAGCACCTGAGAGATCTAGCAATCCCCTTGTGTTTAAGGATGGTATTCACAGCACCTGAAAGATCTAGAAATTCCTGTGTGTCTAAGGACGGTGCTCACAGCACCTGAGAAAGATCTAGCAATCCCCATGTGTCTAAGAATGCTGCTCACAGCACCTGAAAGATCTAGCAATTCCCATGTGTCTAAGGACGGTGCTCACAGCACCTGAGAGATCTAGCAATCCCCTTGTGTTTAAGGATGGTATTCACAGCACCTGAAAGATCTAGAAATTCCCGTGTGTCTAAGGACGGTGCTCACAGCACCTGAGAAAGATCTAGCAATCCCCATGTGTCTAAGAATGCTGCTCACAGCACCTGAAAGATCTAGCAATTCCCATGTGTCTAAGGGTGCTGCTCACAGCACCTGAAAGAAATAGTAATCAAAATGTGTCTAAGGACGCTGCTCACAGCACCTGAAAGATCTAATTATTCCCATGTGTCTAAGGGTGCTGCTCACAGCACCTGAAAGAAATAGCAATCCCAATGTGTCTAAGGACGCTGCTCACAGCACCTGAGAAATATCTTGCTATCCGCATGTGCCTAAGGACGCTGGTCACAGCACCTGAAAGATCTAGCAATCCTCATTTGTCTAAGGACGCTGCTCACAGCACCTGAGAAAGATCTACCAATCCCCATGTGTCTAAGGGCGCTGCTCACGGCACCTGAGAAAGATCTAGCTATCCCCATGTGCCTAAGGATGTTGCTCACAGCACCTGAACGTTCTAACAATCCACATGTGTCTAAGGACACTGCTCACAGCACCTGAAAGATCTAGCAATACCCATGTGTCTAAGAACTCTGCTCACAGCACCTGAAAGATCTAGCAATACCCATGTGTCTAAGGACGCTGCTCTCAGCACCTGAGAAAGATCTAGCAATCCCCATGTGTCTAAAGACGCTGCTCATAGCACCTAAAAGATCTAGCAATCCCCATGTGTCTAAGGACGCTGCTCACAGCACCTGAGAAAGATCTAGCAACCCCATGTGTCTAAGGACGGCGCTCACAGCACCTGAGAAAGATCTAGCAAGCCCCATGTGTCTAAGGACGCTGCTTACAGCACCTGAAAGATCTAGCAATCCCCATGTGTCTAAGGACGGTGCTCACAGCACCTGAGAGATCTAGCAATCCCCATGTGTTTAAGGATGTTATTGACAGCACCTGAAAGGTCTAGAATTTCCCATGTGTCTAAGGACGGTGCTCACAGCACCTGAGAAAGATCTAGCAATCCCCATGTGTCTAAGGGCGCTGCTCACAGCACTTTAAGATACAACAATCCCCATGTGTCTAAGGACGCTGCTCACAGCACTTGACAGATCTAGCAATCCCATGTTTCTAAGGACGCTGCTCAAAACACCTGAGAACGATCTAGCAATCCCCATGTGTCTAAGGACGCTGCTCACAGCACCTGAAAGATCTAGCAATCCCCATGTGTCTAAGGGTGGTACTCACAGCACCTGACAAAGATCTGCCCGCCCCTGTGTGCAAAGGTCCCTGCTCACAGCACCTGGAAGATCTAGCAATCCCCATGTGTCTGAGGACACTGCTCAAAGCACCTGAGAAAGATCTAGCAATCCCCATGTGTCTAAGGGCGCTGCTGACAGCACCCGAAAGAAATAGCAATCCCAATGTGTCTAAGGAAAATGCTCACAGCACCTGAGAAATATCTTGCTATCCGCATGTGCCTAAGGACGCTGGTCACAGCACCTGAAAGAACTAGCAATCCTCATTTGTCTAAAGACGCTGCTCACAGCACCTGATAAAGATCTAGCAATCCCCATGTGTCTAAGGGCGCTGCTCACGGCACCTGAGAAAGATCTAGCTATCCCCATGTGTCTAAGAACGGTGCTCACGGCACCTGAAAGTTCTAGCAATCCCCATGTGTCTAAGGACGCTGCTCACAGCACCTGAGAAAGATCTAGCAATCCCCATCTGTCTAAGGGCGCTGCTCACAGCACCTGAGAAAGATCTAGCTATCCCCATGTGCCTAAGGACGTTGCTCACAGCACATGAAAGATCTAGCAAACCCCATGTGGCTACGGACACTGCTCACATCACCTGAAATATCTAGCAATCCCCATGTGTCTAAGAACGCTGCTCACAGCACCTGAATGTTCAAGCAATGCCCATGTGTCTAAGAACGCTGCTCACAGCACCTGAAAGATCTAGCAATACCCATGTGTCTAAGGACTGTGCTCACAGCACCTGAGAAAGATCTAGAAATCCCCATGTGTCTAAGGACGGTGCTCACTGCACATGGAAGATCTAGCAATCCCCATGTGTCTAAGGATGCTGATAACAGCACCTGAGAAATATCTAGCAATTCCCCTGTGTCTAAGGATGATGTTCACAGCACCTGAGAAAGATCTAGCAATCCCCATGTGTCTAAGGGCGCTGCTCACGGCACCTGAGAAAGATCTAGCTATCCCCATGTGCCTAAGGACGTTGCTCACAGCGCCTGAAAGACCTAGCTATCCCCATGTGTCTGAGGATGCTGCCCCCAGCATCTTAAAGATCTAGCAATCCCCATGTGTCTAAGGGCCCTGTTCACAGCACCTAAAAGATCTAGCAATCCCCATGTGTCCAAGAACACAGCTCATAGCACCTGAAAGATCTAGGAATCCCCATGTGTCTAAGGGCCTGCTCAAAGCACCTGAAAGATCTAGCAATCCCCATGTGTCTAAGGACGTTGCTCACAGCACCTGAAAGATCTACCAATCCCCATGTGTCTAAGGATGCTGCTCACAGCACCTGAAAGATCTAGTAATCCCCATGTGGCTAAGTACGCTGCTCACAGCGCCTGAAAGATCTAGCTATCCCCATGTGTCTGAGGACGCTGCTCACAGCATCTAAAAGATCTAGCAAACCCTATGTGTCTAAGGGCCCTGCTCACAGCACCTGAAAGATCTAGCAATCCCCATGTGTAAAAGAACACAGCTCATAGCACCTGAAAGATCTAGCAATCCCCATGTGTCTAAGGGCCTGCTCAAAGCACCTGAAAGATCTAGCAATACCCATGTGTCTAAGGACGCTGCTCACAGCACCTGAAAGATCAAGCAATTCCAATGTGTCTCAGGACGCTGCTCAAAGCACTGGAAAGACCTAGCAATCCCCATGTGTCTAAGGACAGTGCTCACAGCACCTGAAAAAGATCTATCAATCCCCATGTGTCTAAGAACGCTTCTCAAAGCCCCTGAAATAACTAGCAAACCCCATGTGTCTAAGGACGCTGCTCACAGCACCTGAAAAAGATTTGCCAGCCCCTGTGTGCAAAGGACGCTGCGCACAGCACCTGAAAGATCTAGCAATCCCCATGTGTCTAAGGACGCTGCTCATAGCACCTGAGAAAGATTTAGCAATCCCCATGTGTCTAAGGACGCTGCTCACAGCACCTGAAAGATCTAGCAATCCCCATGTGTCTAGGGATGCTGCTCACAGCACCTGAAAGATCTAGCTATACCCATATGTCTAAGGACGCTGCTCACAGCACCTGAGAAAGATCTAGCAATCCCATGTGTCTAAGGACGCTGCTCACAGCACCTGAGAAAGATCTATAAATCCCCATGTGTCTAAGAACGGTGCTCACGGCACCTGAAAGATCTAGCAATCCCCATGTGTCTAAGGATGCTGCTCACAGCACCTGAGAAAGATCTAGCAATCCCCATGTGTCTAAGGACGCTGTTCACAGCTCCTGAGAAAGATCTAGCAATCCCCATGTGTCTAAGGACGCTGCTCACAGCACCTGAAAGATCTAGCAATCCCCATGCATCTATGGACGCTGCTCACAGCACCTGAGAAAGATCTTGCAATCCCCATGTCTCTAAGGATGCTGCTCACAGGACCTGAACAATCTAGAAATCCCCATGTGTCTGAGGACGCTGCTCACAGCACCTGAAAGATCTAGCAATCCCCATGTGTCTAAGAATGCTGCTCACAGCACCTGAAAGATCTAGCAATCCCCATGTGTCTAAGTGCGGTACTCACAGCACCTGAAAAATTTCTGCCAGCCCCTGTGTGCATAGGCCCCTGCTCACAGCACCTGAAAGATCTAATAATCCCCATGTGTCTAAGGGTGCTGCTCACAGCACCTGAAAGAGATAGCAATCCCAATGTGTCTAAGGACGCTGCTCACAGCACCTGAGAAATATCTTGCTATCCGCATGTGCCTAAGGACGCTGGTCACAGCACCTGAAAGATCTAGCAATCCTCATTTGTCTAAGGACGCTGCTCACAGCACCTGAGAAAGATCTAGCAATACCCATGTGTCTAAGGGCGCTGCTCACAGCACCTGAGAAAGATCTAGCTATCCCCATGTGCCTAAGGACGTTGCTCACAGCACCTGAAAGTTCTAGCAATCCGCATGTGTCTAAGGACGCTGCTCACAGCACCCGAAAGATCTAGCAATACCCATGTGTCTAAGAACTATGCTCACAGCACCTGAAAGATATAGCAATACCCATGTGTCTAAGACCGCTGCTCACAGCACCTGAAAGATCTATCAATCCCCATGTGTCTAAGACCGCTGCTCACAGCACCTGAAAGATCTAGCTATACCCATATGTCTAAGGACGCTGCTCACAGCACCTGAGAAAGATCTATAAATCCCCTTGTGTCTAAGAACGGTGCTCACGGCACCTGAAAGATCTAGCAATCCCCATGTGTCTAAGGATGCTGCTCACAGCACCTGAGAAAGATCTAGCAATCCCCATGTGTCTAAGGACGCTGTTCACAGCTCCTGAGAAAGATCTAGCAATCCCCATGTGTCTAAGGACACTGCTCACAGCATCTGAAAGATCTAGCAATCCCCATGCGTCTATGGACGCTGCTCACAGCACCTGAGAAAGATCTTGCAATCCCCAGGTCTCTAAGGATGCTGCTCACAGGACCTGAACAATCTAGCAATCCCCATGTGTCTGAGGACGCTGCTCACAGCACCTGAAAGATCTAGCAATCCCCATGTGTCTCAGAATGCTGCTCACAGCACCTGAAAGATCTAGCAATCCCCATGTGTCTAAGGGCGGTACTCACAGCACCTGAAAAAGATCTGCCAGCCCCTGTGTGAATAGGCCCCTGCTCACAGCACCTGAAAGATCTAATAATCCCCATGTGTCTAAGGGTGCTGCTCACAGCACCTGAAAGAAATAGCAATCCCAATGTGTCTAAGGACGCTGCTCACAGCACCTGAGAAATATCTTGCTATCCGCATGTGCCTAAGGACGCTGGTCACAGCACCTGAAAGATCTAGCAATCCTCATTTGTCTAAGGACGCTGCTCACAGCACCTGAGAAAGATCTAGCAATACCCATGTGTCTAAGGGCGCTGCTCACAGCACCTGAGAAAGATCTAGCTATCCCCATGTGCATAAGGACGTTGCTCACAGCACCTGAAAGTTCTAGCAATCCGCATGTGTCTAAGGACGCTGCTCACAGCACCTGAAAGATCTAGCAATACCCATGTGTCTAAGAACTCTGCTCACAGCACCTGAAAGATCTAGCAATAACCATGTGTCTAAGGACGCTGCTCACAGCACCTGAGAAAGATCTAGCAATCCCCATGTGTCTAAGGACGCTGCTCACAGCACCTAAAAGATCTAGCAATCCCCATGTGTCTAAGGACGGTGCTCACAGCACCTGAGAAAGATCTAGCAATCCCCATGTGTCTAAGGACGCTGCTCACAGCACCTGAATGATCTAGCAATCCCCATGTGTCTAAGGACGGTGCTCACAGCACCTGAGAGATCTAGCAATCCCCATGTGTTTAAGGATGGTATTCACAGCACCTGGAAGATCTAGAAATTCCCATGTGTCTAAGGACGGTGCTCACAGCACCTGAGAAAGATCTAGCAATCCCCATGTGTCTAAGGGCGCTGCTCACAGCACTGAAAGATACAACAATCCCCATGTGTCTAAGGACGCTGCTCACAGCACCTGAGAAAGATCTAGCAATCCCCATGTGTCTAAGGACGGTATTCACAGCACCTGAAAGATCTAGCAATCCTCATGTGTCTAACGTTGCTGCCCACAGCACCTGAGAAAGATCTAGCAATCCCTGTGTGTCTAAGGACGCTGCTCTCAGCACCTGATGAAGATCCACCAGTGTCTGTGTGCAAAGGACCCTACTCACAGCACCGGAAAGATCTAGCAATCCCCATGTGTCCAAGAACACAGCTATTAGCACCTGAAAGATCTAGCGATCCCCATGTGTCTAAGGGCCTGTTCACAGCACCTGAAAGATCTAGCAATCCCCATGTGTCTACGGACGCTGCTCACAGCACCTGAAAGATCAAGCAATTTCCATGTGTCTAAGGATGGTGCTCACAGCACCTGAAAAAGATCTAGCAATCCCCATGTGTCTAAGAACGCTGCTCAAAAGCCCCTGAACTATCTAGCAATCCCCATTTGTCTAAGGACGCTGCTCACAGCACCTAAAAGATCTAGCAATCCCCATGTATCTAAGGACGCTGCTCACAGCACCTGAAAAAGATTTGCCAGCCCCTGTGTGCAAAGGACGCTGCTCACAGCACCTGAAAGATCTAGCAATCCCCATGTGTCTAAGGACGCTGCGCACAGCACCTGAGAAAGATCTAGCAATCCCCATGTGTCTAAGAACGCTGCTCAAAAGCCCCTGAACTATCTAGCAATCCCCATTTGTCTAAGGACGCTGCTTGCAGCACCTAAAAGATCTAGTAATCACCATGTGTCTAAGGACGCTGCTCACAGCACCTGAAAAAGATTTGCCAGCCCCTGTGTGCAAAGGACGCTGCTCACAGCACCTGAAAGATCTAGCAATCCCCATGTGTCTAAGGACACTGCGCACAGCACCTGAGAAAGATCTAGCAATCCCCATGTGTCTAAGAACGCTGCTCAAAAGCCCCTGAACTATCTAGCAATCCCCATTTGTCTAAGGACGCTGCTTGCAGCACCTAAAAGATCTAGTAATCACCATGTGTCTAAGGACGCTGCTCACAGCACCTGAACAAGATTTGCCAGCCCCTGTGTGCAAAGGACGCTGCTCACAGCACCTGAAAGATCTAGCAATCCCCATGTGTCTAAGGACACTGCGCACAGCACCTGAGAAAGATCTAGCAATCCCCATGTGTCTAAGGATGCTGCTCACAGCACCTGAAAGATCTAGCAATCCCCATGTGTCTAAGGACCCTTCTCACAACACCTGAAAGATCTAGCAATCTCCATGTGTCTAAGATCGCTGCTCACAGCACCTGAAAGAAATAGCAATCCCAATGTGTGTAAGGATGCTGCTCACAGCACCCGAGAAAGATCTAGCAATCCTAAAATTGGGAAGAAATCGGCTTAGTCTCTGAAGACGAATATCATTTTCTGAACAACACTCATCCAATTATGCCAATAATATATTTTTTGCCAAAGATTCATAAAACATTTAAACAATTTCCAACCTGTAGACCAATCATCAATGGCATAGGTTCATTAACAGAAAGAGTTTCCCAATATATTGATTTACATCTTCAGCCTTTAACAACTAATCTGTCATCATACCTGAGAGACAGTAAACATGTCATACAACAACTGGAAGAAATACCCTGGGAAGAAAGTTTTCTTTTTGTAACTATGGACGTGGTATCTTTATATATCAGTATTGAACATTTAAAAGGGCTTGAAACAACAGAGTTCTTTTTGAAAACAAGATCAATTTCGTTCTTTCAACAAAATTCAATGATTTTAGAAATGTTGCATTTTGCTTTAACCAACAATATCTTTTTGTTCAATAAACAAATTTACAGACAAGAACGAGGCACAGCAATGGGGGCCAAGTTTGCACCGTCCTATGCAAACTTATTCATGGGACACTTTGAGATCAACCATGCATGGCAACATACAGCATTTACGAATGGATACATAACCTATTGGGGAAGATATATCGATGATATTTTTATGATATGGAATGGAGATAAAAAAGAACTTTTTGACTACATCAGATATTTGAATGTGAATGATTATAATATCATATTTACTGGAAAAATGAGTTCTGAGAAAATTGAATTTTTGGATCTGCTAATCTATACAGATGGGGAAAAGATCATAACAGATCTATATATAAAGCCAACTTCAGTAAATAAAGTACTACATGCTGAAAACAATCACGTGAAGCACATAATCAAAAATATACCATATGGTAAATTTCTGAGAACAAAACGTAACTGCAGTTCAAATGAAAAATACGAAAATCATGTTAAATTGCTCAAAGAAAAATGTATCCAGAGAGGTTACAAAAATCAAAATGTGGACAAAGCTATCTACAAAGCTGAAAAAGTACCTAGAACTGAACTACTAAAGGACAAACCAAGAATGGTGAAGAAAAGTGAAGAAAAGGTAGACTTCATAACGACTTTCAATAGTGAAGCTCACCTTTTGAAAAAATTCCTGACAAAACATTGGAACATTTTGCAAAGCGATGAAATGCTGAAACAGTATATAGAAGCTAAACCCAGGACAATTTATAGAAGGGCACCAACTTTAAAGCAAAAAATTAGCCCCAGCCATATGAAAGAAGAAAAAACCGAAGTGCTAAGTCAATTTTTACAAGTACCAGCACCAACAGGAACCCACAAGTGTGGGAGTTGTGGAATCTGTGACCAAATGGAAAATGGTGTAAAAGAGATAAGGTTACCAAATGGAAAAATTCACAAACTAAAGCAATTCATTAATTGTAACACTAAGTATGTGATTTATACAATTACATGTATATGTAATAAGAAATACGTGGGAAGTACTATCAGAGTACTGAAAATCAGATTACAAGAACATATTAGAGCCATTAAAAATAAGGACACAAGATACCCTATGGCAATTCATTTTGATCAAGAACATAAAGCAACGGATATTAAGGGTATCACGTTTCTGGGTATAGAAAAAATTGAAAGCATGGAGAGAGGAGGCAACAGAGAGCTACAATTAAGGAGAAGAGAAGCGAAATGGATCTGTATTTTGGATACTTGCAATACAGGGCTAAATTCAGACAATGAAATGAGTTATTGGTTGTAATGATTTGTTTTTTGAAATTCTGTTTGAAATTTAAAAATTGTTTGGGGGTTGTGAAAATGTTTAACTAAATTTAAAAGAATTGCTGATATAGTGAAAAGTAAAATTGGAACTTACTTTTGGTAAAGTGCCATGATCTTGAATTAGTGTCTTTGAAATAAAGTAAAAAACATAGTTTATTCAAACACTAAGATGGTCGCCGACCGTGTAGGAAAAACGCGTGACATCATTACGCAACGTAACGCATGATGTCATCGCGTTGCGCGGTGTGATGAAGTCACACGTAGCGGCCCCGCAAGTCTAAATAAGAGGATTCAAAACACTTTCACAGTAGCATGGACTGAGAAGGATTGAAGGCAATCGTACCGGGATAAATAAGGTGAGGAGAGCAGACTAAGGGATACTGTATGTTACCAAAACCATAGGGATTATTTAAACTTAACCTAAGCTTAAAAACTTTGTTTATTTTACTTCTGGTTTTCACAGAAATCCCATATAATTTTTCTGGAAGATAAGAAAGGATAAATGTTTGCTATAAATGGGAAAAAAATAACTTTAACAAAAGGACTTAAAAGTTGAGAATATTATCGAATTTGAAAAAATTGGTGAGTATGTTAAATGAATATTTAAATTGGTGGTTTGCCTCTACCACCTAATTTGTTGTATATAAACAATGTATTTGAGTTGATATAGCTAAGCAAAAAAATGTTTTTTCTTGTTTTATATTAGAAAACTCTCCTGATGAACCACGTGCGTTAAACGTGGAGAAACACGTGTTGAGAGACAAAAGGGATATGGTTATTTGAAGAAGAAAGTTTGTTTGAAAGGAAATAAAAAACAAAGATGTGCATAACCAATCAAAGATGTATCTATGTATGATTTAAAGTTCAGAAAAGGAACACCGGAAGCGCACTCCAAGGAAGTGTACAGTTAAAAAGAATTAGCAATCCCCATGTGTCTAAGGATGCTGCTCACAGCATCTAAAAGATCTAGCAATCCCCATGTGTCTAAGGGCTCTGCTCACAGCACCTAAAAGATCTAGCAATCCCCATGTGTCCAAGAACACAGCTCATAGCACCTGAAAGAGCTAGGAATCCCCATGTGTCTAAGGACACTGCTCACAGCACCTGAAAGATCAAGCAATTCCCATGTGTCTAAGGACGCTGCTCACAGCACTGGAAAGACCTAGCAATCCCAATGTGTCTAAGGACGGTGCTCACAGCACCTGAAAAAGATCTATCAATCCCCATGTGTCTAAGAACGCTTCTCAAAAGCCCCTGAAATAACTAGCAAACCCCATGTGTCTAAGGACGCTGCTCACAGCACCTGAAAAAGATTTGCCAGCCCCTGTGTGCAAAGGACGCTGCGCACAGCACCTGAAAGATCTAGCTATACCCATGTGTCTAAGGAAGCTGCTCACAGCACCTGAGAAAGATCTATAAATCCCCATGTGTTTAAGGACGGTGCTCACGGCACCTGAAAGATCTAGCAATCCCCATGTGTCTAAGGATGCTGCTCATAGCACCTGAGAAAGATCTAGCAATCCCCATGTGTCTAAGGACGCTGTTCACAGCTCCTGAGAAAGATTTAACAATCCCCATGTGTCTAAGGACGCTGCTCACAGCACCTGAAAGTTCTAGCAATCCCCATGCGTCTATGGACGCTGCTCACAGCACCTGAGAAAGATCTTGCAATCCCCATGTCTCTAAGGATGCTGCTCACAGCACCTGAACAATCTAGCAAACCCCATGTGTCTGAGGACGCTGCTCACAGCACCTGAAAGATCTAGCAAATCCCATGTGTCTAAGAATGCTGCTCACAGCACCTGAAAGATCTAGCAATCCCCATGTGTCTAAGGGCGGTACTCACAGCACCTGAAAAAGATCTGCCAGCCCCTGTGTGCATAGGCCCCTGCTCACAGCACCTGAAAGATCTAATAATCCCCATGTGTCTAAGGGTGCTGCTCACAGCACCTGAAAGAAATAGCAATCCCAATTTGTCTAAGGACGCTGCTCACAGCACCTGAGAAATATCTTGCTATCCGCATGTGCCTAAGGACGCTGGTCACAGCACCTGAAAGATCTAGCAATCCTCATTTGTCTAAGGACGCTGCTCACAGCACCTGAGAAAGATCTACCAATACCCATGTGTCTAAGGGCGCTGCTCACAGCACCTGAGAAAGATCTAGCTATCCCCATGTGTCCAAGGACGCTGCTCACAGCACCTGAAAGTTCTAGCAATCCCCATGTGTCTAAGGACACTGCTCACAGCACCTGAAAGATCTAGAAATCCTCATGTATCTAAAGATGATGCTCACAGCACCTGTAAGATCTAGCAATCCCCATGTGTCTAAGGACGCGGCTCACAGCACCTGAAAGATCTAGCAATACCGATGTGTCTAAGGACGTGGTTCATAGCACCTAAAAGATCTAGCAATCCCCATGTGTCTAAGGGCGGTACTCACAGCACATGACAAAGATCTGCCAGCCCCTGTGTGCAAAGGTCCCTGCTCACAGCACCTGAAAGATCTAGCAATCCCCATGTGTCTGAGGACACTGCTCAAAGCACCTGAGAAAGATCTAGCAATCCCCATGTGTCTAAGGGCGCTGCTGACAGCACCCGAAATAAATAGCAATCCCAATGTGATTAAGGACAATGCTCACAGCACCTGAGAAATATCTTGCTATCCGCATGTGCCTAAGGACGCTGGTCACAGCACCTGAAAGATCTAGCAACCCTCATTTGTCTAAAGACGCTGCTCACAGCACCTGAGAAAGATCTAGCAATCCCCATGTGTCTAAGGGCGCAGCTCACGGCACCTAAGACATATCTAGCTATCCCCATGTGCCTAAGGACGTTGCTCACAGCACCTGAAAGTTCTAGCAATCCCCATGTGTCTAAGGACGCTGCTCACAGCACCTGAAAGATCTAGCAATACCCATGTGTCTAAGAACTATGCTCACAGCACCTGAAAGATCTAGCAATACCCATGTGTCTAAGGACGCTGCTCACAGCACCTGAGAAAGATCTAGCAATCCCCATGTGTCTAAGGTCACTGCTCACAGCACCTAAAAGATCTAGCAATCCCCATGTGTCTAAGGATGCTGCTCACAGCACCTGAGAAAGATCTAGCAATCCCCATGTGTCTAAGGACGGTGCTCACAGTACCTGAGAAAGATCTAGCAATCCCCATGTGTCTAAGGACGCTGCTCACAGCACCTGAAAGATCTAGCAATCCCCATGTGTCTAAGGACAGTGCTCACAGCACCTGAGAGATCTAGCAATCCCCTTGTGTTTAAGGATGGTATTCACAGCACCTGAAAGATCTAGAAATTCCCGTGTGTCTAAGGACGGTGCTCACAGCACCTGAGAAAGATCTAGCAATCCCCATGTGTCTAAGAATGCTGCTCACAGCACCTGAAAGATCTAGCAATCCCCATGTGTCTAAGGGTGCTGCTCACAGCACCTGAAAGAAATAGTAATCAAAATGTGTCTAAGGACGCTGCTCACAGCACCTGAAAGATCTAATAATTCCCATGTGTCTAAGGGTGCTGCTCACAGCACCTGAAAGAAATAGTAATTCCAATGTGTCTAAGGACGCTGGTCACAGCACCTGAGAAATATCTTGCTATCCGCATGTGCCTGAGGACGCTGGTCACAGCACCTGAAAGATCTAGCAATCCTCATTTGTCTAAGGACGTTGCTCACAGCACCTGAGAAAGATCTAGCAATACCCATGTGTCTAAGGGCGCTGCTCACAGCTCCTGAGAAAGATCTAGCTATCCCCATGTGCCTAAGGACGTTGCTCACAGCGCCTGAAAGTTCTAGCAATCACCATGTATCTAAAGATGGTGCTCACAGCACCTGTAAGATTTAGCAATCCCCATGTGGCTAAGAACACTGGTCACAGCACCTGAAAGATCTAGCAATCCCCATGTGTCTAAGGGCGGTACTCACAGCACCTGACAAAGATCTGCCAGCCCCTGTGTGCAAAGGTCCCTGCTCACAGCACCTGAAAGTTCTAACAATCCCCATGTGTCTGAGGACACTGCTCAAAGCACCTGAGAAAGATCTAGCAATCCCCATGTGTCTAAGGGCGCTGCTGACAGCACCCGAAAGAAATAGCAATCCCAATGTGTCTAAGGACAATGCTCACAGCACCTGAGAAATATCTTGCTATCCGCATGTGCCTAAGGACGCTGGTCACAGCACCTGAAAGATCTAGCAATCCTCATTTGTCTAAAGACACTGCTCACAGCACCTGAGAAAGATCTAGCAATCCCCATGTGTCTAAGGGTGCTGCTCACAGCACCTGAGAAAGATCTAGCTATCCCCATGTGCCTAAGGACGTTGCTCACAGCACCTGAAAGTTCTCGCAATCCCCATGTGTCTAAGGACGCTGCTCACAGCACCTGAAAGTTCTAGCAATACCCATGTGTCTAAGGACGCTGCTCACAGCACCTGAGAAAGTTCTAGCAATCCCCATGTGTCCAAGGACGCTGCTGACAGCACCTAAAAGACCTAGCAATCCCCATGTGTCTAAGGATGCTGCTCACAGCACCTGAGAAAGATTTAGCAATCCCCATGTGTCTAAGGACGGTGCTCACAGCACCTGAGAAAGATCTAGCAATCCCCATGTGTCTAAGGACGCTGCTCACAGCACCTGAAAGATCTAGCAATCCCCATGTGTCTAAGGACAGTGCTCACAGCACCTGAGAGATCTAGCAATCCCCATGTGTTTAAGGATGGTATTCACAGCACCTGAAAGATTTAGAAATTCCCATGTGTCTAAGGACAGTGCTCACAGCACCAGAGAAAGATCTAGCAATCCCCATGTGTCAAAGGGCGGTATTCACAGCACCTGAAAGATCTAGCAATCCCATGTGTCTAAGGACGCTGCTCACAGCACCTGAGAAAGATCTAGCAATCCCCATGTGTCTAAGGACGCTGCTCACAGCACCTGAAAGATCTAGCAATCCCCATGTGGCTAAGAACGCTGCTCAGAGCCCCTGAAAGATCTAGCAATACCGATGTGTCTAAGGAGACGGCTCACAGCACCTAAAAGATCTAGCAATCCCCATGTGTCAAAGGGCGGTACTCACAGCACCTGGCAAAGATCTGCCAGCCCCTGTGTGCAAAGGTCCCTGCTCACAGCACCTGAAAGATCTAGCAATCCCCATGTGTCTGAGGACACTGCTCAAAGCACCTGAGAAAGATCTAGCAATCCCCATGTGTCTAAGGGCGGTGCTGACAGCACCCGAAAGAAATAGCAATCCCAATGTGTCTAAGGACAATGCTCACAGCACCTGAGAAATATCTTGCTATCCGCATGTGCCTAAGGACGCTGGTCACAGCACCTGAAAGATCTAGCAATCCTCATTTGTCTAAAGACGCTGCTCACAGCACCTGAGAAAGATCTTGCAATCCCCATGTGTCTAAGGGCGCTGCTCACGTCACCTGAGAAAGATCTAGCTATCCCCATGTGTCTAAGAACGGTGCTCACGGCACCTGAAAGATCTAGCAATCCCCATGTGTCTAAGGATGCTCCTCACAGCACCTGAGAAAGATCTAGCAATCCCCATCTGTCTAAGGACGCTGTTCACAGCTCCTGAGAAAGATCTAGCAATCCCCATGCGTCTATGGACGCTGCTCACAGCACCTGAGAAAGATCTTGCAATCCCCATGTCTCTAAGGATGCTGCTCACAGCACCTGAACAATCTAGCAATCCCCATGTGTCTGAGGACGCTGCTCACAGCACCTGAAAGATCTAGCAAATCCCATCTGTCTAAGAATGCTGCTCACAGCACCTGAAAGATCTAATAATCCCCATGTGTCTAAGGGTGCTGCTCACAGCACCTGAAAGAAATAGCAATCCCAATGTGTCTAAGGACGCTGCTCACAGCACCTGAGAAATATCTTGCTATCCGCATGTGCCTAAGGACGCTGGTCACAGCACCTGAAAGATCTAGCAATCCTCATTTGTCTAAGGACGCTGCTCACAGCACCTGAGAAAGATCTACCAATACCCATGTGTCTAAGGGCGCTGCTCACAGCACCTGAGAAAGATGTAGCTATCCCCATGTGTCTAAGGACGCTGCTCACAGCACCTGAAAGTTCTAGCAATCCCCATGTGTCTAAGGACACTGCTCACAGCACCTGAAAGATCTAGAAATCCTCATGTATCTAAAGATGGTGCTCACAGCACCTGTAAGGATCTAGCAATCCCCATGTGTCTAAGGACGCGGTTCACAGCACCTGAAAGATCTAGCAATACCGATGTGTCTAAGGACGCGGTTCACAGCACCTAAAAGATCTAGCAATCCCCATGTGTCTAAGGGCGGTACTCACAGCACATGACAAAGATCTGCCAGCACCTGTGTGCAAAGCTCCATGCTCACAGCACCTGAAAGATCTAGCAATCCCCACGTGTCTGAGGACACTGCTCAAAGCACCTGAGAAAGATCTAGCAATCCCCATGTGTCTAAGGGCACTGCTGACAGCACCCGAAAGAAATAGCAATCCCAATGTGTCTAAGGACAATGCTCACAGCACCTGAGAAATATCTTGCTATCCGCATGTGCCTAAGGACGCTGGTCACAGCACCTGAAAGATCTAGCAATCCTCATTTGTCTAAAGACGCTGCTCACAGCACCTGAGAAAGATCTAGCAATCCCCATGTGTCTAAGGGCGCTGCTCACGGCACCTAAGAAATATCTAGCTATCCCCATGTGCCTAAGGACGTTGCTCACAGCACCTGAAAGTTCTAGCAATCACCATGTGTCTAAGGGCACTGCTCACGGCACCTAAGAAATATCTAGCTATCCCCATGTGTCTAAGGACGCTGCTCACAGCACCTGAAAGATCTAGCAATACCCATGTGTCTAAGGACGCTGCTCACAGCACCTGAGAAAGATCTAGCAAACCCCATGTGTCTAAGGTCGCTGCTCACAGCACCTAAAAGATCTACCAATCCCCATGTGTCTAAGGACGCTGCTCACAGCACCTGAGAAAGATCTAGCAATCCCCATGTGTCTAAGGACGGTGCTCACAGTACCTGAGAAAGATCTAGCAATCCCCATGTGTCTAAGGACGCTGCTCACAGCACCTGAAAGATCTAGCAATCCCCATGTGTCTAAGGACGGTGCTCACAGCACCTGAGAGATCTAGCAATCCCCTTGTGTTTAAGGATGGTATTCACAGCACCTGAAAGATCTAGAAATTCCCGTGTGTCTATGGACGGTGCTCACAGCACCTGAGAAAGATCTAGCAATCCCCATGTGTCTAAGAATGCTGCTCACAGCACCTGAAAGATCTAGCAATCCCCATGTGTCTAAGGACGGTGCTCACAGCACCTGAGAGATCTAGCAATCCCCTTGTGTTTAAGGATGGTATTCACAGCACCTGAAAGATCTAGAAATTCCCGTGTGTCTAAGGACGGTGCTCACAGCACCTGAGAAAGATCTAGCAATCCCCATGTGTCTAAGAATGCTGCTCACAGCACCTGAAAGATCTAGCAATTCCCATGTGTCTAAGGGTGCTGCTCACAGCACCTGAAAGAAATAGTAATCAAAATGTGTCTAAGGACGCTGCTCACAGCACCTGAAAGATCTAATTATTCCCATGTGTCTAAGGGTGCTGCTCACAGCACCTGAAAGAAATAGTAATTCCAATGTGTCTAAGGACGCTGCTCACAGCACCTGAGAAATATCTTGCTATCCGCATGTGCCTGAGGACGCTGGTCACAGCACCTGAAAGATCTAGCAATCCTCATTTGTCTAAGGCCGTTGCTCACAGCACCTGTGAAAGATCTAGCAATACCCCTGTGTCTAAGGGCGCTGCTGACAGCTCTTGAGAAAGATCTAGCTATCCCCATGTGCCTAAGGATGTTGCTCACAGTGCCTGAAAGTTCTAGCAATCACCATGTATCTAAAGATGGTGCTCACAGCACCTGTAAGATCTAGCAATCCCCATGTGGCTAAGAACGCTGGTCACAGAACTTGAAAGATCTAGCAATACCGATGTGTCTAAGGACGCGGCTCACAGCACCTGAAAGATCTAGCAGTCCCCATGTGTCTAAGGGCGGTACTCACAGCACCTGACAAAGATCTGCCAGCCCCTGTGTGCAAAGGTCCCTGCTTACAGCACCTGAAAGTTCTAACAATCCCCATGTGTCTGAGGACACTGCTCAAAGCACCTGAGAAAGATCTAGCAATCCCCATGTGTATAAGGGCGCTGCTGACAGCACCCGAAAGAAATAGCAATCCCAATGTGTCTAAGGACAATGCTCACAGCACCTGAGAAATATCTTGCTATCCGCATGTGCCTAAGGATGCTGGTCACAGCACCTGAAAGATCTAGCAATCCTCATTTGTCTAAAGACACTGCTCACAGCACCTGAGAAAGATCTAGCAATCCCCATGTGTCTAAGGGCGCTGCTCACGGCACCTGAGAAAGATCTAGCTATCCCCATGTGCCTAAGGACGTTGCTCACAGCACCTGAAAGTTCTAGCAATCCCCATGTGTCTAAGGACGCTGCTCACAGCACCTTTAAGTTCTAGCAATACCCATGTGTCTAAGGACGCTGCTCACAGCACCTGAGAAAGTTCTAGCAATCCCCATGTGTCTAAGGACGCTGCTGACAGCACCTAAAAGACCTAGCAATCCCCATGTGTCTAAGGACGCTGCTCAAAGCACCTGAGAAAGATTTAGCAATCCCCATGTGTCTAAGGACGGTGCTCACAGCACCTGAGAAAGATCTAGCAATCCCCATGTGTCTAAGGACGCTGCTCACAGCACCTGAAAGATCTAGCAATCCCCATGTGTCTAAGGACGGTGCTCACAGCACCTGAGAGATCTAGCAATCCCCATGTGTTTAAGGATGGTATTCACAGCACCTGAAAGATTTAGAAATTCCCATGTGTCTAAGGACAGTGCTCACAGCACCTGAGAAAGATCTAGCAATCCCCATGTGTCAAAGGACGGTATTCACAGCACCTGAAAGATCTAGCAATCCCATGTGTCTAAGGACGCTGCTCACAGCACCTGAGAAAGATCTAGCAATCCCCATGTGTCTAAGGACGCTGCTCACAGCACCTGAAAGATCTAGCAATCCCCGTGTGTCTAAGGATGCTGCTCACAGCACCTGAAAGATCTAGCAATCCCCATGTGGCTAAGAACGCTGCTCAGAGCCCCTGAAAGATCTAGCAATACCGATGTGTCTAAGGAGACGGCTCACAGCACCTAAAAGATCTAGCAATCCCCATGTGTCTAAGGGCGGTACTCACAGCACCTGGCAAAGATCTGCCAGCCCCTGTGTGCAAAGGTCCCTGCTCACAGCACCTGAAAGATCTAGCAATCCCCATGTGTCTGAGGACACTGCTCAAAGCACCTGAGAAAAATCTAGCAATCCCCATGTGTCTAAGGGCGGTGCTGACAGCACCCGAAAGAAATGGCAATCCCAATGTGTCTAAGGACAATGCTCACAGCAAATGAGAAATATCTTGCTATCCGCATGTGCCTAAGGACGCTGGTCACAGCACCTGAAAGATCTAGCAATCCTCATTTGTCTAAAGACGCTGCTCACAGCACCTGAGAAAGATCTAGCAATCCCCATGTGTCTAAGGGCGCTGCTCACGGCACCTGAGAAAGATCTAGCTATCCCCATGTGCCTAAGGACGTTGCTCACAGCACCTGAACGTTCTAGCAATCCACATGTGTCTAAGGACACTGCTCACAGCACCTGAAAGATCTAGCAATACCCATGTGTCTAAGAACTCTGTTCACAGCACCTGAAAGATCTAGCAATACCCATGTGTCTAAGGACGCTGCTCTCAGCACCTGAGAAAGATCTAGCAATCCCCATGTGTCTAAAGACGCTGCTCATAGCACCTAAAAGATCTAGCAATCCCCATGTGTCTAAGGACGCTGCTCACAGCACCTGAGAAAGATCTAGCAACCCCATGTGTCTAAGGACGGCGCTCACAGCACCTGAGAAAGATCTAGCAAGCCCCATGTGTCTAAGGACGCTGCTTACAGCACCTGAAAGATCTAGCAATCCCCATGTGTCTAAGGACGGTGCTCACAGCACCTGAGAGATCTAGCAATCCCCATGTGTTTAAGGATGTTATTGACAGCACCTGAAAGGTCTAGAATTTCCCATGTGTCTAAGGACGCTGCTCAAAGCACCTGAGAAAGATTTAGCAATCCCCATGTGTCTAAGGACGGTGCTCACAGCACCTGAGAAAGATCTAGCAATCCCCATGTGTCTAAGGACGCTGCTCACAGCACCTGAAAGATCTAGCAATCCCCATGTGTCTAAGGACGGTGCTCACAGCACCTGAGAGATCTAGCAATCCCCATGTGTTTAAGGATGGTATTCACAGCACCTGAAAGCTTTAGAAATTACCATGTGTCTAAGGACAGTGCTCACAGCACCTGAGAAAGATCTAGCAATCCCCATGTGTCAAAGGACGGTATTCACAGCACCTGAAAGATCTAGCAATCCCATGTGTCTAAGGACGCTGCTCACAGCACCTGAGAAAGATCTAGCAATCCCCATGTGTCTAAGGACGCTGCTCACAGCACCTGAAAGATCTAGCAATCCCCGTGTGTCTAAGGATGCTGCTCACAGCACCTGAAAGATCTAGCAATCCCCATGTGGCTAAGAACGCTGCTCAGAGCCCCTGAAAGATCTAGCAATACCGATGTGTCTAAGGAGACGGCTCACAGCACCTAAAAGATCTAGCAATCCCCATGTGTCTAAGGGCGGTACTCACAGCACCTGGCAAAGATCTGCCAGCCCCTGTGTGCAAAGGTCCCTGCTCACAGCACCTGAAAGATCTAGCAATCCCCATGTGTCTGAGGACACTGCTCAAAGCACCTGAGAAAAATCTAGCAATCCCCATGTGTCTAAGGGCGGTGCTGACAGCACCCGAAAGAAATGGCAATCCCAATGTGTCTAAGGACAATGCTCACAGCAAATGAGAAATATCTTGCTATCCGCATGTGCCTAAGGACGCTGGTCACAGCACCTGAAAGATCTAGCAATCCTCATTTGTCTAAAGACGCTGCTCACAGCACCTGAGAAAGATCTAGCAATCCCCATGTGTCTAAGGGCGCTGCTCACGGCACCTGAGAAAGATCTAGCTATCCCCATGTGCCTAAGGACGTTGCTCACAGCACCTGAACGTTCTAGCAATCCACATGTGTCTAAGGACACTGCTCACAGCACCTGAAAGATCTAGCAATACCCATGTGTCTAAGAACTCTGCTCACAGCACCTGAAAGATCTAGCAATACCCATGTGTCTAAGGACGCTGCTCTCAGCACCTGAGAAAGATCTAGCAATCCCCATGTGTCTAAAGACGCTGCTCATAGCACCTAAAAGATCTAGCAATCCCCATGTGTCTAAGGACGCTGCTCACAGCACCTGAGAAAGATCTAGCAACCCCATGTGTCTAAGGACGGCGCTCACAGCACCTGAGAAAGATCTAGCAAGCCCCATGTGTCTAAGGACGCTGCTTACAGCACCTGAAAGATCTAGCAATCCCCATGTGTCTAAGGACGGTGCTCACAGCACCTGAGAGATCTAGCAATCCCCATGTGTTTAAGGATGTTATTGACAGCACCTGAAAGGTCTAGAATTTCCCATGTGTCTAAGGACGGTGCTCACAGCACCTGAGAAAGATCTAGCAATCCCCATGTGTCTAAGGGCGCTGCTCACAGCACTTTAAGATACAACAATCCCCATGTGTCTAAGGACGCTGCTCACAGCACTTGAAAGATCTAGCAATCCCATGTTTCTAAGGACGCTGCTCAAAGCACCTGAGAACGATCTAGCAATCCCCATGTGTCTAAGGACGCTGCTCACAGCACCTGAAAGATCTAGCAATCCCCATGTGTCTAAGGGTGGTACTCACAGCACCTGACAAAGATCTGCCCGCCACTGTGTGCAAAGGTCCCTGCTCACAGCACCTGGAAGATCTAGCAATCCCCATGTGTCTGAGGACACTGCTCAAAGCACCTGAGAAAGATCTAGCAATCCCATGTGTCTAAGGGCGCTGCTGACAGCACCCGAAAGAAATAGCAATCCCAATGTGTCTAAGGAAAATGCTCACAGCACCTGAGAAATATCTTGCTATCCGCATGTGCCTAAGGACGCTGGTCACAGCACCTGAAAGAACTAGCAATCCTCATTTGTCTAAAGACGCTGCTCACAGCACCTGATAAAGATCTAGCAATCCCCATGTGTCTAAGGGCGCTGCTCACGGCACCTGAGAAAGATCTAGCTATCCCCATGTGTCTAAGAACGGTGCTCACGGCACCTGAAAGTTCTAGCAAACCCCATGTGTCTAAGGACGCTGCTCACAGCACCTGAGAAAGATCTAGCAATCCCCATCTGTCTAAGGGCGCTGCTCACAGCACCTGAGAAAGATCTAGCTATCCCCATGTGCCTAAGGACGTTGCTCACAGCACATGAAAGATCTAGCAAACCCCATGTGGCTACGGACACTGCTCACATCACCTGAAAGATCTAGCAATCCCCATGTGTCTAAGAACGCTGCTCACAGCACCTGAATGTTCTAGCAATGCCCATGTGTCTAAGAACGCTGCTCACAGCACCTGAAAGATCTAGCAATACCCATGTGTCTAAGGACTGTGCTCACAGCACCTGAGAAAGATCTAGAAATCCCCATGTGTCTAAGGACGGTGCTCACTGCACATGGAAGATCTAGCAATCCCCATGTGTCTAAGGATGCTGATAACAGCACCTGAGAAATATCTAGCAATCCCCCTGTGTCTAAGGATGATGTTCACAGCACCTGAGAAAGATCTAGCAATCCCCATGTGTCTAAGGGCGCTGCTCACGGCACCTGAGAAAGATCTAGCTATCCCCATGTGCCTAAGGACGTTGCTCACAGCACCTGAAAGTTCTAGCAATCCCCATGTGTCTAAGGACGCTGCTCACAGCACCTTTAAGTTCTTGCAATACCCATGTGTCTAAGGACGCTGCTCAGAGCACCTGAGAAAGTTCTAGCAATCCCCATGTGTCTAAGGACGCTGCTGACAGCACCTAAAAGACCTAGCAATCCCCATGTGTCTAAGGACGCTGCTCAAAGCACCTGAGAAAGATTTAGCAATCCCCATGTGTCTAAGGACGGTGCTCACAGCACCTGAGAAAGATCTAGCAATCCCCATGTGTCTAAGGACGCTGCTCACAGCACCTGAAAGATCTAGCAATCCCCATGTGTCTAAGGACGGTGCTCACAGCACCTGAGAGATCTAGCAATCCCCATGTGTTTAAGGATGTTATTGACAGCACCTGAAAGATCTAGAATTTCCCATGTGTCTAAAGACGGTGCTCACAGCACCTGAGAAAGATCTAGCAATCCCCATGTGTCTAAGGGCGCTGCTCACAGCACCTTAAGATACAACAATCCCCATGTGTCTAAGGACGCTGCTCACAGCACTTGAAAGATCTAGCAATCCCATGTTTCTAAGGACGCTGCTCAAAGCACCTGAGAACGATCTAGCAATCCCCATGTGTCTAAGGACGCTGCTCACAGCACCTGAAAGATCTAGCAATCCCCATGTGTCTAAGGGTGGTACTCACAGCACCTGACAAAGATCTGCCCGCCCCTGTGTGCAAAGGTCCCTGCTCACAGCACCTGGAAGATCTAGCAATCCCCATGTGTCTGAGGACACTGCTCAAAGCACCTGAGAAAGATCTAGCAATCCCCATGTGTCTAAGGGCGCTGCTGACAGCACCCGAAAGAAATAGCAATCCCAATGTGTCTAAGGAAAATGCTCACAGCACCTGAGAAATATCTTGCTATCCGCATGTGCCTAAGGACGCTGGTCACAGCACCTGAAAGAACTAGCAATCCTCATTTGTCTAAAGACGCTGCTCACAGCACCTGATAAAGATCTAGCAATCCCCATGTGTCTAAGGGCGCTGCTCACGGCACCTGAGAAAGATCTAGCTATCCCCATGTGTCTAAGAACGGTGCTCACGGCACCTGAAAGTTCTAGCAATCCCCATGTGTCTAAGGACGCTGCTCACAGCACCTGAGAAAGATCTAGCAATCCCCATCTGTCTAAGAACGCTGCTCACAGCACCTGAATGTTCTAGCAATGCCCATGTGTCTAAGAACGTTGCTCACAGCACCTGAAAGATCTAGCAATACCCATGTGTCTAAGGACTGTGCTCACAGCACCTGAGAAAGATCTAGAAATCCCCATGTGTCTAAGGACCGTGCTCACTGCACATGGAAGATCTAGCAATCCCCATGTGTCTAAGGATGCTGATAACAGCACCTGAGAAATATCTAGCAATCCTCCTGTGTCTAAGGATGATGTTCACAGCACCTGAGAAAGATCTAGCAATCCCCATGTGTCTAAGGGCGCTGCTCACGGCACCTGAGAAAGATCTAGCTATCCCCATGTGCCTAAGGACGTTGCTCACAGCACCTGAAAGTTCTAGCAATCCCCATGTGTCTAAGGACGCTGCTCACAGCACCTTTAAGTTCTTGCAATACCCATGTGTCTAAGGACGCTGCTCACAGCACCTGAGAAAGTTCTAGCAATCCCCATGTGTCTAAGGACGCTGATGACAGCACCTAAAAGACCTAGCAATCCCCATGTGTCTAAGGACGCTGCTCAAAGCACCTGAGAAAGATTTAGCAATCCCCATGTGTCTAAGGACGGTGCTCACAGCACCTGAGAAAGATCTAGCAATCCCCATGTGTCTAAGGATGCTGCTCACAGCACCTGAAAGATCTAGCAATCCCCATGTGTCTAAGGACGGTGCTCACAGCACCTGAGAGATCTAGCAATCCCCATGTGTTTAAGGATGGTATTCACAGCACCTGAAAGATTTAGAAATTCCCATGTGTCTAAGGACAGTGCTCACAGCACCTGAGAAAGATCTAGCAATCCCCATGTGTCAAAGGACGGTATTCACAGCGCCTGAAAGATCTAGCAATCCCATGTGTCTAAGGACGATGCCCACAGCACCTGAGAAAGATCTAGCAATCCCCATGTGTCTAAGGACGCTGCTCACAGCACCTGAAAGATCTAGCAATCCCCGTGTGTCTAAGGATGCTGCTCACAGCACCTGAAAGATCTAGCAATCCCCATGTGGCTAAGAACGCTGCTCAGAGCCCCTGAAAGATCTAGCAATACCGATGTGTCTAAGGAGACGGCTCACAGCACCTAAAAGATCTAGCAATCCCCATGTGTCTAAGGGCGGTACTCACAGCACCTGGCAAAGATCTGCCAGCCCCTGTGTGCAAAGGTCCCTGCTCACAGCACCTGAAAGATCTAGCAATCCCCATGTGTCTGAGGACACTGCTCAAAGCACCTGAGAAAGATCTAGCAATCCCCATGTGTCTAAGGGCGGTGCTGACAGCACCCGAAAGAAATGGCAATCCCAATGTGTCTAAGGACAATGCTCACAGCAAATGAGAAATATCTTGCTATCCGCATGTGCCTAAGGACGCTGGTCACAGCACCTGAAAGATCTAGCAATCCTCATTTGTCTAAAGACGCTGCTCACAGCACCTGAGAAAGATCTAGCAATCCCCATGTGTCTAAGGGCGCTGCTCACGGCACCTGAGAAAGATCTAGCTATCCCCATGTGCCTAAGGACGTTGCTCACAGCACCTGAACGTTCTAGCAATCCACATGTGTCTAAGGACACTGCTCACAGCACCTGAAAGATCTAGCAATACCCATGTGTCTAAGAACTCTGCTCACAGCACCTGAAAGATCTAGCAATACCCATGTGTCTAAGGACGCTGCTCTCAGCACCTGAGAAAGATCTAGCAATCCCCATGTGTCTAAAGACGCTGCTCATAGCACCTAAAAGATCTAGCAATCCCCATGTGTCTAAGGACGCTGCTCACAGCACCTGAGAAAGATCTAGAAACCCCATGTGTCTAAGGACGGCGCTCACAGCACCTGAGAAAGATCTAGCAAGCCCCATGTGTCTAAGGACGCTGCTTACAGCACCTGAAAGATCTAGCAATCCCCATGTGTCTAAGGACGGTGCTCACAGCACCTGAGAGATCTAGCAATCCCCATGTGTTTAAGGATGTTATTGACAGCACCTGAAAGATCTAGAATTTCCCATGTGTCTAAGGACGGTGCTCACAGCACCTGAGAAAGATCTAGCAATCCCCATGTGTCTAAGGGCGCTGCTCACAGCACTTTAAGATACAACAATCCCCATGTGTCTAAGGACGCTGCTCACAGCACTTGAAAGATCTAGCAATCCCATGTTTCTAAGGACACTGCTCAAAGCACCTGAGAACGATCTAGCAATCCCCATGTGTCTAAGGACGCTGCTTACAGCACCTGAAAGATCTAGCAATCCCCATGTGTCTAAGGGTGGTACTCACAGCACCTGACAAAGATCTGCCCGCCCCTGTGTGCAAAGGTCCCTGCTCACAGCACCTGGAAGATCTAGCAATCCCCATGTGTCTGAGGACACTGCTCAAAGCACCTGAGAAAGATCTAGCAATCCCCATGTGTCTAAGGGCGCTGCTGACAGCACCCGAAAGAAATAGCAATCCCAATGTGTCTAAGGAAAATGCTCACAGCACCTGAGAAATATCTTGCTATCCGCATGTGCCTAAGGACGCTGGTCACAGCACCTGAAAGAACTAGCAATCCTCATTTGTCTAAAGACGCTGCTCACAGCACCTGATAAAGATCTAGCAATCCCCATGTGTCTAAGGGCGCTGCTCACGGCACCTGAGAAAGATCTAGCTATCCCCATGTGTCTAAGAACGGTGCACACGGCACCTGAAAGTTCTAGCAATCCCCATGTGTCTAAGGACGCTGCTCACAGCACCTGAGAAAGATCTAGCAATCCCCATCTGTCTAAGGGCGCTGCTCACAGCACCTGAGAAAGATCTAGCTATCCCCATGTGCCTAAGGACGTTGCTCACAGCACCTGAAAGATCTAGCAAACCCCATGTGGCTACGGACACTGCTCACATCACCTGAAAGATCTAGCAATCCCCATGTGTCTAAGAACGCTGCTCACAGCACCTGAATGTTCTAGCAATGCCCATGCGTCTAAGAACGCTGCTCACAGCACCTGCAAGATCTAGCAATACCCATGTGTCTAAGGACTGTGCTCACAGCACCTGAGAAAGATCTAGAAATCCCCATGTGTCTAAGGACGGTGCTCACTGCACATGGAAGATCTAGCAATCCCCATGTGTCTAAGGATGCTGATAACAGCACCTGAGAAATATCTAGCAATCCCCCTGTGTCTAAGGATGATGTTCACAGCACCTGAGAAAGATCTAGAAATCCCCATGTGTCGAAGGACGGTGCTCACTGCACCTGAAAGATCTAGTAATCCCCATGTGTCTGAGGACGCTGCTCACAGCACCTGAAAGATCTAGCAATCCCCATGTGTCTAAGAACGCTGCTCACAGCACCTGAAAGATCTCGCAATACCCATGTGTCTAAGGACTCTGCTCACAGAACCTAAAAGATCTAGCAATCCCCAGGTGTCTAAGGACGCTGCTCACAGCACCTGAAATATCTAGCAATCCCCATGTGTCTAAGGACGGTATTCACAACACCTGAAAGATCTAGCAATCCCCATGTGTCTAAGGACGCTGCTCACAGCAACTGAAAGATCTAGCAGTCCCATGTGTCTAAGGACGCTGCTCAAAGCACCTGAGAAAGATCTAGCAATCCCCTTGTGCATAAGGACGCTACTCGCAGCACCTGAAAGATCTAGCAATCCTCATGTGTCTAAGGATGCTGCTCACAGCACCTGAAAGATCTAGCAATCCCCATGTGGCTAAGAACGCTGCTCACAGCACCTGAAAGATCTAGCAATCCCCATGTGTCTGAGGACACTGCTCACAGCACCTAAAAGATCTAGCAATCCCCATGTGTCTAAGGGCGGTACTCACAGTACCTGAAAAAGATCTGCCAGCCCCTGTGTGCAAAGGTCCCTGCTCACAGCACCTGAAAAATTTAGCAATCCCCATGTGTCTAAGAATACTCCTCACAGCACCTAAAAGATCTAGCAATCCCATGTGTCTGAGGACACTGCTCACAGCACCTGAAAGATCTAGCAATCCCCATGTGTCTGAGGACACTGCTCACAGCACCTAAAAGATCTAGCAATCCCCATGTGTCTAAGGGCGGTACTCACAGTACCTGAAAAAGATCTGCCAGCCCCTGTGTGCAAAGGTCCCTGCTCACAGCACCTGAAAAATTTAGCAATCCCCATGTGTCTAAGAATACTCCTCACAGCACCTAAAAGATCTAGCAATCCCATGTGTCTAAGGACGCTGCTCACAGCACCTGAAAGATCTAGCAATCCTCATTTCTCTAAGGATGCTGCTCACAGCACCTGAGAAAGATCTAGAAATCCCCATGTGTCTAAGGACAGTGCTCACTGCACCTGAAAGATCTAGCAATCCCCATGTGTCTGAGGACGCTGCTCACAGCACCTGAAAGATCTAGCAATCCCCTTGTGTCTAAGAACGCTGCTCACAGCACCTGAAAGATCTAGCAATCCCCATGTATCTAAAGACGGTATTCACAGCACCTGAAAGATCTAGCAATCCCCATGTGTCTAAGAATACTCCTCACAGCACCTAAAAGATCTAGCAATCCCATGTGTCTGAGGACACTGCTCACAGCACCTGAGAAATATCTAGCAATCCCCATGTGTCTAAGGGCGCTGCTCACAGCACCTGAAAGAAATAGCAATCCCAATGTGTCTAAGGACGCTTCTCTCAGCACCTTGAAGGGCCCCTAGCGGACCCTCACAGGTGGAAACAAGACAAATCACCACACACAAACTGGTACGCCAGACACGAGGTTGCATTCCCAAAAGCTAGGGTTTATTGCAAAGCAAAATAGTCTCAGTTGGCCAACCCGCCCATTGTATAATTTCTTTGAACTGGGTTCGATGATTGACAATTCGACGACTATGACACCTTCAAACATCCATTTTAGCAACAATATGCAACATTGCGAGTCTGGAGACATATTTCTTTGTTGAACAGAACACAGTGCTTCTGTTCTTGCAGGCAAGCTGCGTACGGGGGAAGAGTCGCATTCCAAGCCTTGCTATCTCCTATTTGCTATTCGTGTCCTGGGAGTCAGCACGCTTCTGCTGGGTTTAGGAAAGGGGGGCCGTAAGAAAAGCAAAATTCAAGCCTTTAGCTGTTTCTTTCTAGCATTTCTACCATATTAACGAGATTGGCTGGCATCAGTGAGATGATTAAATGCTGTGTTGCTCTCCTCCAAGGCTATATGCGGGAGGGGATTGGGCATTCCTCTCTGGGGCTGCCTACGTTATGTTTCAACGAATAAATCCCGGCCTTGCGGCCTTGCTCTTTCGCTTTGAAAACAAAGTATCAGTGAAGCAGAATAAGCAGAATAAGGTTTTGGCTAAGCAGTTTTGAACTAGAAGCAATGAGCAAACGTTAGAGAACAAGATGGCGATTCCAGTTACATCAAAATGGCCGCACATTGGTCAACCTTATGAGTCTGTATTCTGGCATTCAGGTACATGAGGCGGTTGGTCTTCGGCCAATATGATACATTGCGATTGGTCGTGTGGTATCTATTTTTCCTGAACTGACATCCTGAGAAATATCTAGCTATCCCCATGTGTCTAAGAATGCTGCTCACAGCACCTGAAAGATCTAGCAACCCCAGATGTCTCACAGCACCTGAAAGATCTAGCAATACCCATGTGTCTAAGGACGCTGCTCACAGCACCTGAAAGATCTAGCAATCCTCATTTCTCTAAGGATGCTGCTCACAGCACCTGAGAAAGATCTAGCAATCCCCATTTGTCTAAGGGCACTGCTCACAGCACCTGAGAAAGATCTAGCTATCCCAATGTGCCTAAGGACGTTGCTCACAGCACATGAAAGATCTAGCAATCCCCATGTGTCTAAGGACACTGCTCACAGCACCTGAAAGATTTAGCAATCCCCATATGTCTAAGAACGCTGCTCACAGCACCTGAGAAAGATCTAGAAATCCCCATGTGTCTAAGGACGGTGCTCACTGCACCTGAAAGATCTAGCAATCCCCATGTGTCTAAGGATGCTGCTCATAGAACCTGAGAAAGATCTAGCAATACGCATGTGTCTAAGGACACTGTTCACAGCACCTGAGAAAGATCTAGCAATCCCCATGTGTCTAAGGACGCTGCTCACAGCACGTGAAAGATCTAGCAATCCCCATGTGTCTAAGGGTGCTGTTCACAGCACCTGAAAGATCTAGCAATCCCCATGTGTCTAAGAATGCTCCTCACAGCACCTAAAAGATATAGCAGTGCCCATGTGTCTGAGGACACTGCTCGCAGCACTTGAGAAAGATCTAGCAATCCCCATGTGTCTAAGAGCGCTGCTCACAGCACCTGAAAGAAATAGCAATCCCCATGTGACTAAGGATGCTGCTCACAGCACCTGAGAAAGATCTAGAAATCCCCATGTGTCTAAGGACAGTGCTCACTGCACCTGAAAGATCTAGCAAACCCCATGTGTCTAAGGATGCTGCTCACAGCACCTGAAAAATCTAGAAAACCCCATGTGTCTGAGGATGCTGCTCACAGCACCTGAAAGATCTAGCAATCCCCTTGTGTCTAAGAACGCTGCTCACAGCACCTGAAAGATCTAGCAATCCCCTTGTGTCTAAGAACGCTGCTCACAGCACCTGAAAGATCTACCAATCCCCATTTGTCTAAGGATGGTATTCACAGCACCTGAAAGATCTAGCAATCCCCATGTGTCTAAGGGCGCTGCTCACAGCAACTGAAAGATATAGCAGTCCCATGTGTCTAAGGACGCTGCTCAAAGCACATGAGAAAGATCTAGCAATACCCCTGTGCCTAAGGACGCTGCTCACAGCACCTGAAAGATCAAGCAAGCCCCATGTGCCTAAGGACAATGCTCACAGCACCTGAAAGATCTAGCAATCCCCATGTGTCTAAGGACGATGCTCACAGCACCTAAAAGATCTAGGAATCCCCATGTGTCTGAGGACGATGCTCACAGCACCTAAAAGATCTAGCAATCCCCATGCGTCTAAGGACGCTGCTCACAGCACCTGAGAAAGATCTTGCAGTCCCCATGTGTCTAAGGATGCTGCGCACAGCACCTGAACAATCTAGCAATCCCCATGTGTCTGAGGACGCTGCTCACAGCACCTGAAAGATCTGGCAATCCCCATGTGTCTAAGGATGCTGCTCACAGCACCTGAAAGATCTAGCAATCCCCATGTATCTAAGAATGCTCCTCACAGCACCTAAAAGATCTAGCAGTCCCCATGTGTCTGAGGACACTGCTCACAGCACCTGAGAAAGATCTAGAAATCCCCATGTGTCTAAGAGCGCTGCTCACAGCACCTGAAAGAAATAGCAATCCCAATGTGTCTAAGGACGCTGCTCACAGCACCTGAAAGATCTAGAAATCCCCATGTGTCTAAGGACAGTGCTCACTGCACCTGAAAGATCTAGCAATCCCCATGTGTCTGAAGACGCTGCTCACAGCACCTGAAAGATCTAGCAATCCCCTTGTATCTAAGAACGCTGCTCACAGCACCTGAAAGATCTAGCAATCCCCATGTATCTAAAGACGGTATTCACAGCACCTGAAAGATCTAGCAGTCCCCAGATGTCTCACAGCACCTGAAAGATCTAGCAATACCCATGTGTCTAAGGAAGCTGCTCACAGCACCTAAAAGATCTAGCAATCCTCATTTCTCTAAGGATGCTGCTCACAGCACCTGAGAAAGATCTAGCAATCCCCAATTGTCTAAGGGCGCTTCTCACAGCACCTGAGAAATATCTAGCTATCCCTAAGTGTCTAAGAATGCTGCTCACAGCACCTGAAAGATCTAGCCATCCCCAGATGTCTCACAGCACCTGAAAGATCTAGCAATACCCATGTGTCTAAGGACACTGCTCACAGCACCTGAAAGATGTAGCAATCTGTCAAGGACCGGTGGGGGGTGTCTGTATTTCCGCTCTCTATATGGTAGAGGGGAGGCACAGAGGACCCCAGCCAAGATTCTCTAATACGGTAGCGATGGACGAGCAATCAAGGCCTAGCTTCTCGGGAGGTGATGCAGGCTGGTTCTTAAGTACAGTGTAGTCCCCAAGCCCCCACAAGGAATGTCCACACACTGTATTACTGAAAACACAGTCTTTATATAATTAATATTCAAAGGTTATGTACACTTATCACAATAACGCACTTTGTGCTCCGGAAAATCAACAATGGTAAATATCTACAATTCTAAAGTGGTACCACTAATATTCGATTAGAGTGCATCAACAAGACTGTCAAAATGCCACACGGATCAATAGCAAGGAAACCAGCAATAGAGAGAAGAGAGAAAGCAGACGGATGAAACAATAGGCAGACGACTGGTCCTTGCTACTGGACACAGTTCTGAGTGGAGATCCCCCCACCTGGGCAACCTGTAAAATAACGATATATAAAACAAGCCCAGTCCATATATTGTTCAAGAGTCTCGCTCTCTCCTACAATGTTTTCACCCCCCCAATGTACCTGGTGGAGTAGAGTTCGTCGGCGAGGCGTCGACCGATCCTTCTTGAGTGACTCCCTTTAAGGCAGGAGCCACGGATCGTCGAGAGGCGTCGCGGACTCGGGGTTCGGTGTCGGGGAATCGACGGCCCTTCTTGAATGTCTTCCCTTTCAAGCGGGAGACACGGGGCGTTGAACGTCCGACCGTGAACCGGGTAGAACGGCGTCGATGAGGCAGCAGGCTTGGATCCGAGCGGTGCTCGTCGACGACAGAGCGTTGGCGTCCTGCAAGGAAGAGGCGTGTGGGGCACCACGGTGACGGTAGTTCTGGACCGCAAAGAGATGAAGAAGAACTGTGGCCCAGCAAGGGCGTCGAGTCGTCGACGTCTCTGCGGTTTTTGGGTGGCGGGAAACCCACCGGCGGATACTCCTCGGCGCGTCGACGGTCAGGCCTTCTCCAGCAGGAGACGGCACGGCGATGCAGACGAGAGCGTCCGTTGATCAAGTGAAAGTTCCTTAGGCAAACGGGAGCACAGCGGCTCCGGTCGGCGACGGCGGTCGTCGACAGTGGCGGACAACAGTCCGGGTGCTTCTCTTTGGAATTCCTCAGCAGTCCCCGTATCGGGTCGGCAGCCTGTCGTAGGTCTGTCTACCAGGGAGCGTTGGCAAAGATCAGCTGTGCACGATGGTCCCTCGTAGCTCGGGAAGAGGGCGCCTTACCAGGTCCTCTCTGGGTTAGTCCTTAGAGACACAGCAGCCTTTAGATCGTGAAGGAGAGCCACGGCAATCCTTCTCCTCCAGCAGGGCCTCAAGGTCAAGCGTCAGTTACTCCAGTTACTCGTCGTAGTGGACTTCAGCTTCTGAACAATTTCCAGTGGTGAGAGGTCCCCAGATATACTATTCGGTCTCTCATACACACTGCTGGCACACACTCAGCAGCCAATCGTATAGAAGGGCATTCATGCAGTCGGTCAGCCAATCAGGCACGCAGGGCATTCAGGCCACTCTTCTCCCGCTCAGACACTCACAACAAGGAATGTGGATTGAGACAAGTACTCAGCCATTCAACACTACACACTGCATTCAGGCCAGTTTCGGGCAGGGCTGTCTCAGTCTTTGTCCCTCATGGCAGAAACCAGACAGCCACAACACGGAGTGCATATTGGTCACACTCCCCATTCACTCAGGTCCCACCCACAGGAGGTACCCACAACATACAGTCAACGGGAAGGCTCCAGTCAGTCTAGCTGGGCCTTCACAACAACACCATATATGGAACTTCCACCCAACAGCCAGTCAGGGGGAAGGGACAGAGTCAGGGCTTCCCAGGACTTTGGGAAAACAAGGTATCAGGCGATAGAAAGCAAGAGGCCACCGGGGCCATCTTGTTTCCTACCAGGAATCAACTGATTCCAATGGCAGGGCCGGGGTACCCCAAAATGGCGGATACCCAGCGCACCTGTCAATTCAGCATGTAGCTGCCACCAGCCCATACCCTGCTCTGTGGGCCACCCACGGGTGCCCAAAAACATACACTAGGGGCACAGGGTTGTACCCCTACCCATGGGTGCCATAAGGGTATCCCATGGGTCTGTACACCAAACCAAAAAGAGAGAGCTGCACCGCCAGGAGTCCCACATGGACTTCTGCGCGGAAAACACGACAGAACACACGATAAGAACAGAAAAGGACAAGGATTCGGAGGCCCTGTCCCTCCGATGCATTTCCAGCATCACAGTCGCCCCCCCCAGACTGAGGTTAGGGTGCCTAATCTCCCACGGGATAGACACCTTCATCCAGACGGGCAACATACCTTCTGGAAAGGCCATCTGCATTATCGTGACTCTTCCCTGGTCTGTGCTCTATGGTGAAGTCTAGCCCTTGCAGGCTAATGGACCACCTGAGCAGTTTCGGATTTTCACCCTTCATCTGCATAAGCCACTTCAGGGGCTTATGATCTGTTTGGACCTTGAAGGTGGACCCCGTAAGGTAGGGCCTAAAACGCCTAAGGCTCCAAACTATACTAAAACATTCCTTTTCAACAGTAGCCCACCTAAGTTCTCTACCCTTGAGTTGCCTACTGATGAATATGATAGGATGTTCTCTCCCTTTGTCATCTAACTGGGAGAAGACAGCTCCAATTCCGGTGTCGCAGGCATCCGTCTGGACGATAAAGGATCGGCTGTAGTCAGGCGCACACAACACGGGTGCCCTGTACAGACTTTCTTTCAAGCCATCAAAGGCCCTCTGACAGTCTTCAGTCCAATTAACCTTCCTAGGCTGTTTGGGTGAAGTCAGAGCTGTCAGTGGTGCGGCTATGGTCCCATAGTCCACCATGAAATTGCGATAATACCCAGTGAGGCCCAAAAAGGCTCTCACCTGGGTTTGAGTAGTGGGGGTCTCCCAGTCATGTACATCCTGTACCTTACTGGAGAGAGGCTGGATTTGACCCCCGCCTACCTCATGACCAAGATAGGTAACTTTCCCCTGAGCTATCTGGCACTTGGTGGCCTTGATAGTGAGGTTAGCCCTTTTCAAGGCCTGCAACACTTTATCCAGGTGTGTCAAATGCGCTTCCCAGGTGGAACTGTAGACGGCAATGTCGCTTAGGTAGGCCACACAAAAGGCCTCCAGCCCACTGAGCGCATGATTGACCAACCTCTGGAAAGTGGCAGGGGCATTCTTTAACCCAAAAGGCATGACCCTAAACTGGTAGAGTCCCTCTGGCGTTGAGAATGCCGTCTTTTCCTTGGCATGGTCCGTCAGAGCTATTTGCCAATAGCCTGAGGTGAGGTCAAAGGTGCTCACAAATTTGGCAGCACCTATGGTGTCCACGAGCTCATCAGCCCGGGGCAATGGGTGCGCGTCAGTTTTGGTGACGGCATTGACTCCTCTGTAGTCCACACAGAACCTCCAATCCTTGGTACCGGCCTGGGAACTTGCCTTGGGGACAAGGACCACTGGACTGGACCAGGGACTGGTTGAGGGTTCAATTACACCCAGATCCAACATCTTGGCGACCTCAGCCTGGATGTGGTTCTTAACGGTATCTGACATACGGTAGCACCTGCTTTTGACAGGCACACTGTCACCAGTGTCAATTTCGTGCTTACACCACGGTGTAAGGCCCGGTGTCAGTGAAAACAGAGAGGCATACTGCTGGAGCAAAGCCCGGCAGGCCCTCTGCTGCTCTGTTGTCAAATCGGGAGAGAGATGTACTCCCTCCACGGAGCCGTCCTGAGGGTTGCTATGCAGCAAATCAGGAAGGGGCTCACTCTCATCCTCTTCTTGCCCTGAAGCTAGCAAGAGACATGAGACCTCTGCTCGCCGGTGGAAAGGCTTGAGCCTGTTGACGTGGAATACTTGAGGGGTTACCCCGGAGGCACCCAGGTCAACCAGATAATTGACTTTGCCCATCTTGGAGATTATCCTGAAGGGTCCAGTCCACTTGTCTGCCAACGCTCGAGGCTTGGTAGGCTCCATCACGAGGACTTCCTGTCCCGGAGTCCAATCTACTTGCAAAGTTTTAAGGTCATGCCAGTACTTATTCAATTCCTGGCTGGCCTTGAGATTTGCTGTTGCCTGACCCATCATCTGTGTCACCCTCCATCTGAGGCCTAACACATAGTCCCCCACTTGCTTGGCGGGACCTGGAGGGGTGGCTTCCAAGCCTTCTCGGATCAAGGCGAGGGGCCCCCTCACGGGATGTCCAAAGAGTAACTCAAAGGGGCTGAAACCAACACCCTCTTGAGGTACCTCTCTGTAAGCAAACAGCAGGCATGGCAGGAGGAGATCCCATTTCCTCCTTAGGGGCTCTTCCAAAGCACCTAGCATGCCCTTGAGAGTTTTGTTAAATCTCTCAACCAGACCATTGGTCTGGGGGTGGTAAGAGGTGGAGAACTTGGAAGTTACCCCACACTCTTTCCACATGGTCTTCATGTAACTAGACATGAAGTTGGATCCTCTGTCGGAGACAACTTCCTTGGGGAATCCAACACGGGTAAAAATGCCCAGGAGAGCCCGGGCAACCACCTTGGCAGTAATAGTCCGAAGGGGTATAGCCTCAGGGTACCTGGTGGCATGATCAACCAAGACCAGGATGAACCGATGTCCACCTGAAGTGGGAGGGTCCAGGGGACCGACAATGTCGATGCCCACCCTCTCAAACGGTGTGCCAACCACTGGCAATGGCAGCAGTGGGGCAATGACCCTGCCTCCAGTCTTGCCAGATAACTGACAAGTTGGGCAGGTCCGGCAGTGGGACTCCACTTCCACTCCCATCCGGGGCCAGTAGAAGTGGGCAGAGAGCCTCTGCTTAGTCTTCTTGGTACCAAGATGACCAGCCAAGGGCACCTCATGCGCCAACTGCAGCAGGAAGGGCCTGAAAACCTGGGGTACCACCAACCTCTTGAGGGCACCAGGTTCAGGCTTAGTGGGCTCACTAACAAGGAGATCACCCTCCCAATAAATCTTGAATGTCTTAGGCACTTCAGCTTGTGCCTGGGACAGGGCCTGCGTCCGCAGACCCTCGAGAGAGGGACACTCTCTCTGCCCTTTACAGAAGTCCGCCCGGGAGGGTCCCCCTTCAGCTAACAAGCATTGAAGGTCGGGATGATCCTCCAGGTTGAGCACCTCTCCCACAGGGGAGTCTTCTGTCTCTTCTCCCACAGGAGTTGAGTTTGGGTTTGCCACTGGACCCAGCCCGTCCGGAACATGGATCCCAATGGGGGCTGTCGGAACAGCAGGACGAGAAGGTGTTCCCCCCACAGAGGTGGCCTTCTTGGTCTTCCTTCTTTGTGCCTTAGGCCTCGCCTTTGGCTCGGGTACCTGACTCACAGCCAGACCCGGTGTCACCTGTGACCTAGTGACCGCAGCAGCAGTCAGGGGAATACCATCCGAGATCAACCCCAACTCTACTAGATCGTTACCTAACAGAATGTTAGCAGGGACATTGTCCTGAACCAGGACAGGAAGCTTTGCTGTCTTGTCTCCAATTATGAGTGTGACTAAGGCTACAGGCGATAATTTGGGAGGCCCACCAGCTAACCTGGTGGTTCTCAGAGGAGCACTTACATAGTCCTCTGGCTTGAGCAGGGTCCTGTCCACCACTGTCATGCTTGCCCCAGTGTCTCTCAAACCAGTAGAAGGCTGGCCATTCAAGAGGACACTTCTCAAAAACCTACGGGTGTTCTGCGGGATAGTCGCCAGTACTTCTGCGTACTGGTCCCAGGCCCCAAGGGACACTAAGGAAATCTCTACTGGAGCACCAAATGTGATTCCGGTAGAGGAGGGGAGGACGGTGGCCTCCACCTCAGACACGGGGTAAGGGTAGGTCAGGCTGACAGCCTGTACTCCAAGTGCCTTACCTTTACACTTGGAGTCACCCCTTCGGTGATCCAGAGCCCCACAATCCCAACAAGTGCTAGGAGTGCGAGGTACGGTACTGGAACCACTGGGAGCCTGCTTTGCAGCAGGTGGACCACTACTCTTATTCCCACCCACAGAGGACTTATCCCCACTAGATTTTTGGTTCTTAGGAGAGGAAGGTTTTGGTTTACTCGACTGTGATTGCTTGGGGGACTCCTCAGCCTTCTGAGAGGTCCCCTTTTCCTTATCCTTGTCCTTCCCACTGGAGTCCTTAGGGGACACCCGGTGGGAGACCCACTTGTCAGCCAACCTAGCCAGCTTAAAGGGGTCCAAAATGTTCTGGTCAGCAACATACTGACGCAGCTCTGGTGAACAGGCTTCAGAAAAATGCTCAAAAAACAACAGGTGGGATAATTCAGCAAAAGTTTTCACCTTGTACCCATCAATCCACCCCATCATGTTCATGTGCGCAGCACTCACCCAGTCAACCCAAGACACATTCTCTCTTTTCTTAAAATCCCTGAACCTTTTAAGGTATTGGGTAGGTGTCTTGCCAAACTTGGCAATTAAAGCAGACTTCATACACTCATACTGACCCCTTTCCTCCACACTCAGCTTCAGAATACAGTCATATCCAGTTTGAGGTACTCTGCTTAACAAACACTTAGCCCAATCTCTTTTATCCACATCATGAATTGCACAAGCCATTTCAAACGCTTCAATCCATTGGAGGATATCTGAACCCTCCAAAAACACACCAACCAAATCTTTCATAAACTTGGTGGCTGGGGACCTGCCACTCTCAATTGGTTTAGCTGAAGTCTCCACTCGAGCTTTCTCTAACTGGATTCTCTGACATTCAGTGTCCTTATCTTTGAGCGCAAGATCCTTATTCTTGAGTTCAAGATCCCTATTCTTGAGCTCCACTTGTTGAGCCAACTCCTCTTTCGTAAGTTCAGCATCTATTTCCAACTTGCGATATTCAAAGGCTAACTTCATCCTTAATAACTCAAGTTCCATGGAATTGCTGGGGTTCGGAACAGAGGCAGCAGGAATGGCGGCATTCCCAGAAACAGATTCAGCGACAACCCCAGGGGCAGAGTCCTCACTGGTTGCACCCCCCCCTTCATCAAGAGTTTCACCATCAGTCTGGTAGTCCACCATGGGCAGCTATCAGCTCAGCCCTAGACTTATCCACAAAGTCTAACTCCCTGGCTTCACAAGCACTCTGGAGAGCCTCTAAGCTCATCCGAGTCAATTTACCATTTGCAATGGTCTCCATTGCTTGTAATGCAGTTATTTGGAACACACCTAAACCTTAATTTAACAAAGTGCAGATATTTTGTAAGTGGCACGGTTATACACTGATTCTTAAAACCATAAGCATCCCACCGCTGCCACCAGCTGTCAAGGACCGGTGGGGGGTGTCTGTATTTCCGCTCTCTATATGGTAGAGGGGAGGCACAGAGGACCCCAGCCAAGATTCTCTAATACGGTAGCGATGGACGAGCAATCAAGGCCTAGCTTCTCGGGAGGTGATGCAGGCTGGTTCTTAAGTACAGTGTAGTCCCCAAGCCCCCACAAGGAATGTCCACACACTGTATTACTGAAAACACAGTCTTTATATAATTAATATTCAAAGGTTATGTACACTTATCACAATAACGCACTTTGTGCTCCGGAAAATCAACAATGGTAAATATCTACAATTCTAAAGTGGTACCACTAATATTCGATTAGAGTGCATCAACAAGACTGTCAAAATGCCACACGGATCAATAGCAAGGAAACCAGCAATAGAGAGAAGAGAGAAAGCAGACGGATGAAACAATAGGCAGACGACTGGTCCTTGCTACTGGACACAGTTCTGAGTGGAGATCCCCCCACCTGGGCAACCTGTAAAATAACGATATATAAAACAAGCCCAGTCCATATATTGTTCAAGAGTCTCGCTCTCTCCTACAATGTTTTCACCCCCCCAATGTACCTGGTGGAGTAGAGTTCGTCGGCGAGGCGTCGACCGATCCTTCTTGAGTGACTCCCTTTAAGGCAGGAGCCACGGATCGTCGAGAGGCGTCGCGGACTCGGGGTTCGGTGTCGGGGAATCGACGGCCCTTCTTGAATGTCTTCCCTTTCAAGCGGGAGACACGGGGCGTTGAACGTCCGACCGTGAACCGGGTAGAACGGCGTCGATGAGGCAGCAGGCTTGGATCCGAGCGGTGCTCGTCGACGACAGAGCGTTGGCGTCCTGCAAGGAAGAGGCGTGCGGGGCACCACGGTGACAGTAGTTCTGGACCGCAAAGAGATGAAGAAGAACTGTGGCCCAGCAAGGGCGTCGAGTCGTCGACGTCTCTGCGGTTTTTGGGTGGCGGGAAACCCACCGGCGGATACTCCTCGGCGCGTCGACGGTCAGGCCTTCTCCAGCAGGAGACGGCACGGCGATGCAGACGAGAGCGTCCGTTGATCAAGTGAAAGTTCCTTAGGCAAACGGGAGCACGGCGGCTCCGGTCGGCGACGGCGGTCATCGACAGTGGCGGACAACAGTCCGGGTGCTTCTCTTTGGAATTCCTCAGCAGTCCCCGTATCGGGTCGGCAGCCTGTCGTAGGTCTGTCTACCAGGGAGCGTTGGCAAAGATCAGCTGTGCACGATGGTCCCTCGTAGCTCGGGAAGAGGGCGCCTTACCAGGTCCTCTCTGGGTCAGTCCTTAGAGACACAGCAGCCTTTAGATCGTGAAGGAGAGCCACGGCAATCCTTCTCCTCCAGCAGGGCCTCAAGGTCAAGCGTCAGTTACTCCAGTTACTCGTCGTAGTGGACTTCAGCTTCTGAACAATTTCCAGTGGTGAGAGGTCCCCAGATATACTATTCGGTCTCTCATACACACTGCTGGCACACACTCAGCAGCCAATCGTACAGAAGGGCATTCATGCAGTCGGTCAGCCAATCAGGCACGCAGGGCATTCAGGCCACTCTTCTCCCGCTCAGACACTCACAACAAGGAATGTGGATTGAGACAAGTACTCAGCCATTCAACACTACACACTGCATTCAGGCCAGTTTCGGGCAGGGCTGTCTCAGTCTTTGTCCCTCATGGCAGAAACCAGACAGCCACAACACGGAGTGCATATTGGTCACACTCCCCATTCACCCAGGTCCCACCCACAGGAGGTACCCACAACATTCAGTCAACGGGAAGGCTCCAGTCAGTCTAGCTGGGCCTTCACAACAACACCATATATGGAACTTCCACCCAACAGCCAGTCAGGGGGAAGGGACAGAGTCAGGGCTTCCCAGGACTTTGGGAAAACAAGGTATCAGGCGATAGAAAGCAAGAGGCCACCGGGGCCATCTTGTTTCCTACCAGGAATCAACTGATTCCAATGGCAGGGCCGGGGTACCCCAAAATGGCGGATACCCAGCGCACCTGTCAATTCAGCATGTAGCTGCCACCAGCCCATACCCTGCTCTGTGGGCCACCCACGGGTGCCCAAAAACATACACTAGGGGCACAGGGTTGTACCCCTACCCATGGGTGCCATAAGGGTATCCCATGGGTCTGTACACCAAACCAAAAAGAGAGAGCTGCACCGCCAGGAGTCCCACATGGACTTCTGCGCGGAAAACACGACAGAACACACGATAAGAACAGAAAAGGACAAGGATTCGGAGGCCCTGTCCCTCCGATGCATTTCCAGCATCACAGTGGCCCCCCCAGACTGAGGTTAGGGTGCCTAATCTCCCACGGGATAGACACCTTCATCCAGACGGTCAACATACCTTCTGGAAAGGCCATCTGCATTATCGTGACTCTTCCCTGGTCTGTGCTCTATGGTGAAGTCTAGCCCTTGCAGGCTAATGGACCACCTGAGCAGTTTCGGATTTTCACCCTTCATCTGCATAAGCCACTTCAGGGGTATGATCTGTTTGGACCTTGAAGGTGGACACCGTAAGGTAGGGCCTAAAACGCCTAAGGCTCCAAACTATACTAAAACATTCCTTTTCAACAGTAGCCCACCTAAGTTCTCTACCCTTGAGTTGCCTACTGATGAATATGATAGGATGTTCTCTCCCTTTGTCATCTAACTGGGAGAAGACAGCTCCAATTCCGGTGTCGCAGGCATCCGTCTGGACGATAAAGGATCGGCTGTAGTCAGGCGCACACAACACGGGTGCCCTGTACAGACTTTCTTTCAAGCCATCAAAGGCCCTCTGACAGTCTTCAGTCCAATTAACCTTCCTAGGCTGTTTGGGTGAAGTCAGAGCTGTCAGTGGTGCGGCTATGGTCCCATAGTCCACCATGAAATTGCGATAATACCCAGTGAGGCCCAAAAAGGCTCTCACCTGGGTTTGAGTAGTGGGGGTCTCCCAGTCATGTACATCCTGTACCTTACTGGAGAGAGGCTGGATTTGACCCCCGCCTACCTCATGACCAAGATAGGTAACTTTCCCCTGAGCTATCTGGCACTTGGTGGCCTTGATAGTGAGGTTAGCCCTTTTCAAGGCCTGCAACACTTTATCCAGGTGTGTCAAATGCGCTTCCCAGGTGGAACTGTAGACGGCAATGTCGTCTAGGTAGGCCACACAAAAGGCCTCCAGCCCACTGAGCGCATGATTGACCAACCTCTGGAAAGTGGCAGGGGCATTCTTTAACCCAAAAGGCATGACCCTAAACTGGTAGAGTCCCTCTGGCGTTGAGAATGCCGTCTTTTCCTTGGCATGGTCCGTCAGAGCTATTTGCCAATAGCCTGAGGTGAGGTCAAAGGTGCTCACAAATTTGGCAGCACCTATGGTGTCCACGAGCTCATCAGCCCGGGGCAATGGGTGCGCGTCAGTTTTGGTGACGGCATTGACTCCTCTGTAGTCCACACAGAACCTCCAATCCTTGGTACCGGCCTGGGAACTTGCCTTGGGGACAAGGACCACTGGACTGGACCAGGGACTGGTTGAGGGTTCAATTACACCCAGATCCAACATCTTGGCGACCTCAGCCTGGATGTGGTTCTTAACGGTATCTGACATACGGTAGCACCTGCTTTTGACAGGCACACTGTCACCAGTGTCAATTTCGTGCTTACACCACGGTGTAAGGCCCGGTGTCAGTGAAAACAGAGAGGCATACTGCTGGAGCAAAGCCCGGCAGGCCCTCTGCTGCTCTGTTGTCAAATCGGGAGAGAGATGTACTCCCTCCACGGAGCCGTCCTGAGGGTTGCTATGCAGCAAATCAGGAAGGGGCTCACTCTCATCCTCTTCTTGCCCTGAAGCTAGCAAGAGACATGAGACCTCTGCTCGCCGGTGGAAAGGCTTGAGCCTGTTGACGTGGAATACTTGAGGGGTTACCCCGGAGGCACCCAGGTCAACCAGATAATTGACTTTGCCCATCTTGGAGATTATCCTGAAGGGTCCAGTCCACTTGTCTGCCAACGCTCGAGGCTTGGTAGGCTCCATCACGAGGACTTCCTGTCCCGGAGTCCAATCTACTTGCGAAGTTTTAAGGTCATGCCAGTACTTATTCAATTCCTGGCTGGCCTTGAGATTTGCTGTTGCCTGACCCATCATCTGTGTCACCCTCCATCTGAGGCCTAACACATAGTCCCCCACTTGCTTGGCGGGACCTGGAGGGGTGGCTTCCAAGCCTTCTCGGATCAAGGCGAGGGGCCCCCTCACGGGATGTCCAAAGAGTAACTCAAAGGGGCTGAAACCAACACCCTCTTGAGGTACCTCTCTGTAAGCAAACAGCAGGCATGGCAGGAGGAGATCCCATTTCCTCCTTAGGGGCTCTTCCAAAGCACCTAGCATGCCCTTGAGAGTTTTGTTAAATCTCTCAACCAGACCATTGGTCTGCTGGGGGTGGTAAGAGGTGGAGAACTTGTAGGTTACCCCGCACTCTTTCCACATGGTCTTCATGTAACTAGACATGAAGTTGGATCCTCTGTCGGAGACAACTTCCTTGGGGAATCCAACACGGGTAAAAATGCCCAGGAGAGCCCGGGCAACCACCTTGGCAGTAATAGTCCGAAGGGGTATAGCCTCAGGGTACCTGGTGGCATGATCAACCAAGACCAGGATGAACCGATGTCCACCTGAAGTGGGAGGGTCCAGGGGACCGACAATGTCGATGCCCACCCTCTCAAACGGTGTGCCAACCACTGGCAATGGCTGCAGTGGGGCAATGACCCTGCCTCCAGTCTTGCCAGATAACTGACAAGTTGGGCAGGTCCGGCAGTGGGACTCCACTTCCACTCCCATCCGGGGCCAGTAGAAGTGGGCAAAGAGCCTCTGCTTAGTCTTCGTGGTACCAAGATGACCAGCCAAGGGCACCTCATGCGCCAACTGCAGCAGGAAGGGCCTGAAAACCTGGGGTACCACCAACCTCTTGAGGGCACCAGGTTCAGGCTTAGTGGGCTCACTAACAAGGAGCTCACCCTCCCAATAAATCTTGAATGTCTTAGGCACTTCAGCTTGTGCCTGGGACAGGGCCTGCGTCCGCAGACCCTCGAGAGAGGGACACTCTCTCTGCCCTTTACAGAAGTCCGCCCGGGAGGGTCCCCCTTCAGCTAACAAGCATTGAAGGACGGGATGATCCTCCGGGTTGAGCACCTCTCCCACAGGGGAGTCTTCTGTCTCTTCTCCCACAGGAGTTGAGTTTGGGTTTGCCACTGGACCCAGCCCGTCCGGAACATGGATCCCAATGGGTGCTGTCGGAACAGCAGGAAGAGAAGGTGTTCCCCCCACAGAGGTGGCCTTCTTGGTCTTCCTTCTTCGTGCCTTAGGCCTCGCCTTTGGCTCGGGTACCTGACTCACAGCCAGACCCGGTGTCACCTGTGACCTAGTGACCGCAGCAGCAGTCATGGGAAGACCATCCGAGATCAACCCCAACTCTACTAGATCATTACCTAACAGAATGTTAGCAGGGACATTGTCCTGAACCAGGACAGGAAGCTTTGCTGTCTTGTCTCCAATCATCAGTGTGACTAAGGCTACAGGGGATAATTTGGGAGGCCCACCAGCTAACCTGGTGGTTCTCAGAGGAGCACTTACATAGTCCTCTGGCTTGAGCAGGGTCCTGTCCACCACTGTCATGCTTGCCCCAGTGTCTCTCAAACCAGTAGAAGGCTGGCCATTCAAGAGGACACTTCTCAAAAACCTACGGGTGTTCTGCGGGATAGTCGCCAGTACTTCTGCGTACTGGTCCCAGGCCCCAAGGGACACTAAGGAAATCTCTACTGGAGCACCAAATGTGATTCCGGTAGAGGAGGGGAGGACAGTGGCCTCCACCTCAGACACGGGGTAAGGGTAGGTCAGGCTGACAGCCTGTACTCCAAGTGCCTTACCTTTACACTTGGAGTCACCCCTTCGGTGATCCAGAGCCCCACAATCCCAACAAGTGCTAGGAGTGCGAGGTACGGTACTGGAACCACTGGGAGCCTGCTTTGCAGCAGGTGGACCACTACTCTTATTCCCACCCACAGAGGACTTATCCCCACTAGATTTTTGGTTCTTAGGAGAGGAAGGTTTTGGTTTACTCGACTGTGATTGCTTGGGGGACTCCTCAGCCTTCTGAGAGGTCCCCTTTTCCTTATCCTTGTCCTTCCCACTGGAGTCCTTAGGGGACACCCGGTGGGAGATCCACTTGTCAGCCAACCTAGCCAGCTTAAAGGGGTCCAAAATGTTCTGGTCAGCAACATACTGACGCAGCTCTGGTGAACAGGCTTCAGAAAAATGCTCAAAAAACAACAGGTGGGATAATTCAGCAAAAGTTTTCACCTTGTACCCATCAATCCACCCCATCATGTTCATGTGCGCAGCACTCACCCAGTCAACCCAAGACACATTCTCTCTTTTCTTAAAATCCCTGAACCTTTTAAGGTATTGGGTAGGTGTCTTGCCAAACGTGGCAATTAAAGCAGACTTCATACACTCATACTGACCCCTTTCCTCCACACTCAGCTTCAGAATACAGTCATATCCAGTTTGAGGTACTCTGCTTAACAAACACTTAGCCCAATCTCTTTTATCCACATCATGAATTGCACAAGCCATTTCAAACGCTTCAATCCATTGGAGGATATCTGAACCCTCCAAAAACACACCAACCAAATCTTTCATAAACTTGGTGGCTGGGGACCTGCCACTCTCAATTGGTTTAGCTGAAGTCTCCACTCGAGCTTTCTCTAACTGGATTCTCTGACATTCAGTGTCCTTATCTTTGAGCGCAAGATCCTTATTCTTGAGTTCAAGATCCCTATTCTTGAGCTCCACTTGTTGAGCCAACTCCTCTTTCTTAAGTTCAGCATCTATTTCCAACTTGCGATATTCAAAGGCTAACTTCATCCTTAATAACTCAAGTTCCATGGAATTGCTGGGGTTCGGAACAGAGGCAGCAGGAATGGCGGCATTCCCAGAAACAGATTCAGCGACAACCCCAGGGGCAGAGTCCTCACTGGTTGCACCCCCCCCTTCATCAAGAGTTTCACCATCAGTCTGGTAGTCCACCAGGGCAGCTATCAGCTCAGCCCTAGACTTATCCACAAAGTCTAACTCCCTGGCTTCACAAGCACTCTGGAGAGCCTCTAAGCTCATCCGAGTCAATTTACCATTTGCAATGGTCTCCATTGCTTGTAATGCAGTTATTTGGAACACACCTAAACCTTAATTTAACAAAGTGCAGATATTTTGTAAGTGGCACGGTTATACACTGATTCTTAAAACCATAAGCATCCCACCGCTGCCACCAGCTGTCAAGGACCGGTGGGGGGTGTCTGTATTTCCGCTCTCTATATGGTAGAGGGGAGGCACAGAGGACCCCAGCCAAGATTCTCTAATACGGTAGCGATGGACGAGCAATCAAGGCCTAGCTTCTCGGGAGGTGATGCAGGCTGGTTCTTAAGTACAGTGTAGTCCCCAAGCCCCCACAAGGAATGTCCACACACTGTATTACTGAAAACACAGTCTTTATATAATTAATATTCAAAGGTTATGTACACTTATCACAATAACGCACTTTGTGCTCCGGAAAATCAACAATGGTAAATATCTACAATTCTAAAGTGGTACCACTAATATTCGATTAGAGTGCATCAACAAGACTGTCAAAATGCCACACGGATCAATAGCAAGGAAACCAGCAATAGAGAGAAGAGAGAAAGCAGATGGATGAAACAATAGGCAGACGACTGGTCCTTGCTACTGGACACAGTTCTGAGTGGAGATCCCCCCACCTGGGCAACCTGTAAAATAACGATATATAAAACAAGCCCAGTCCATATATTGTTCAAGAGTCTCGCTCTCTCCTACAATGTTTTCACCCCCCCAATGTACCTGGTGGAGTAGAGTTCGTCGGCGAGGCGTCGACCGATCCTTCTTGAGTGACTCCCTTTAAGGCAGGAGCCACGGATCGTCGAGAGGCGTCGCGGACTCGGGGTTCGGTGTCGGGGAATCGACGGCCCTTCTTGAATGTCTTCCCTTTTAAGCGGGAGACACGGGGCGTCGAACGTCCGACCGTGAACCGGGTAGAACGGCGTCGATGAGGCAGCAGGCTTGGATCCGAGCGGTGCTCGTCGACGACAGAGCGTTGGCGTCCTGCAAGGAAGAGGCGTGCGGGGCACCTCGGTGACGGTAGTTCTGGACCGCAAAGAGATGAAGAAGAACTGTGGCCCAGCAAGGGCGTCGAGTCGTCGACGTCACTGCAGTCTTTGGGTGGTGGGAAACCCACCGGCGGATACTCCTCGGCGCGTCGACGGTCAGGCCTTCTCCAGCAGGAGACGGCACGGCGATGCAGACGAGAGCGTCCGTTGATCAAGTGAAAGTTCCTTAGGCAAACGGGAGCACGGCGGCTCCGGTCGGCGATGGCGGTCGTCGACAGTGGCGGACAACAGTCCGGGTGCTTCTCTTTGGAATTCCTCAGCAGTCCCCGTATCGGGTCGGCAGCCTGTCGTAGGTATGTCTACCAGGGAGCGTTGGCAAAGATCAGCTGTGCACGATGGTCCCTCGTAGCTCGGGAAGAGGGCGCCTTACCAGGTCCTCTCTGGGTCAGTCCTTAGAGACACAGCAGCCTTTAGATCGTGAAGGAGAGCCACGGCAATCCTTCTCCTCCAGCAGGGCCTCAAGGTCAAGCGTCAGTTACTCCAGTTACTCGTCGTAGTGGACTTCAGCTTCTGAACAATTTCCAGTGGTGAGAGGTCCCCAGATATACTATTCGGTCTCTCATCCACACTGCTGGCACACACTCAGCAGCCAATCGTACAGAAGGGCATTCATGCAGTCGGTCAGCCAATCAGGCACGCAGGGCATTCAGGCCACTCTTCTCCCGCTCAGACACTCACAACAAGGAATGTGGATTGAGACAAGTACTCAGCCATTCAACACTACACACTGCATTCAGGCCAGTTTCGGGCAGGGCTGTCTCAGTCTTTGTCCCTCATGGCAGAAACCAGACAGCCACAACACGGAGTGCATATTGGTCACACTCCCCATTCACCCAGGTCCCACCCACAGGAGGTACCCACAACATACAGTCAACGGGAAGGCTCCAGTCAGTCTAGCTGGGCCTTCACAACAACACCATATATGGAACTTCCACCCAACAGCCAGTCAGGGGGAAGGGACAGAGTCAGGGCTTCCCAGGACTTTGGGAAAACAAGGTATCAGGCGATAGAAAGCAAGAGGCCCCCGGGGCCATCTTGTTTCCTACCAGGAATCAACTGATTCCAATGGCAGGGCCGGGGTACCCCAAAATGGCGGATACCCAGCGCACCTGTCAATTCAGCATGTAGCTGCCACCAGCCCATACCCTGCTCTGTGGGCCACCCACGGGTGCCCAAAAACATACACTAGGGGCACAGGGTTGTACCCCTACCCATGGGTGCCATAAGGGTATCCCATGGGTCTGTACACCAAACCAAAAAGAGAGAGCTGCACCGCCAGGAGTCCCACATGGACTTCTGCGCGGAAAACACGACAGAACACACGATAAGAACAGAAAAGGACAAGGATTCGGAGGCCCTGTCCCTCCGATGCATTTCCAGCATCACACAATCCCCATATGTCTAAGAATGCTGCTCACAGCACCTGAAAGACCTAGCAATCCCCATGTGTCTAAGGATGCTGCTCACAGCACCTGAGAAAGATCTAGCAATCCGCATGTGTCTAAGGACACTGTTCACAGCACCTGAGAAAGATCTAGCAATCCCCATGTGTCTAAGGGCGCTGCTCACAGCACCTGAAAGAAATAGCAATCCCAATGTGTCTAAGGACGCTTCTCTCAGCACCTTGAAGGGGCCCCTAGGGGACCCTCGCAGGTGGAAACAAGGCAAATCACCACACACAAACTGGTACGCCAGACACGAGGTTGCATTCCCAAAAGCTAGGGTTTATTGCAAAGCAAAATAGTCTCAGTTGGCCAACTCGGTCTCACGCCCCGCGACGTGTGTTTCCGGACCTCGAGGGATGCAAGAGAGTGAATAACATACATCAGTTACATATATACAAAATGCACATCTTACAATCAGTCATGACATGTTTAACACCGCCCATTGTATAATTTCTTTGAACTGGGTTCGATGATTGACAATTCGACGACTATGACACCTTCAAACATCTATTTTAGCAGCAATATGCAACATTGCGAGTCTGGAGACATATTTCTTTGTTGAACAGAACACCGTGCTTCTGTTCTTGCAGGCAAGTTGCGTACGGGGGAAGAGTCGCATTCCAAGCCTTGCTATCTCCTATTTGCTATTCGTGTCCTGGGAGTCAGCACGCTTCTGCTGGGCTTAGGAAAGGGGGGCCGTAAGAAAAGCAAAATTCAAGCCTTTAGCTGTTTCTTTCTAGCATTTCTACCATATTAACGAGACTAGCTGGCATCAGTGAGATGATTACATGGCGTGTTGCTCTCCTCCAAGGTTATATGCGGGAGGGGATTGGGCATTCCTCTCTGGGGCTGCCTACGTTATGTTTCAACGAATAACTCCCGGCCTTGCGGCCTTGCTCTTTCGCTTTGAACAACAAAGTATTAGTGAAGCAGAATAAGCAGAATAAGGTTTCGGCTAAGCAGTTTTGAACTAGAAGCAATAAGCAAACGTTAAAGAACAAGATGGCGATTCCAGTTACATCAAAATGGCCGCACATTGGTCAACCTTATGAGTCTGTATTCTGGCATTCAGGTACATGAGGCGGTTGGTCTTCGGCCAATATGATACATTGCCATTGGTCGTGTGGTATATATTTTTCCTGAACTGACATCCTGAGAAATATCTAGCTATCCCCATGTGTCTAAGAATGCTGCTCACAGCACCTGAAAGATCTAGCAACCCCAGATGTCTCACAGCACCTGAAAGATCTAGCAATACCCCTGTGTCTAAGGACGCTGCTCACAGCACCTGAAAGATCTAGCAATCCTCATTTCTCTAAGGATGCTGCTCACAGCACCTGAAAGATCTAGCAATCCCCATGTGTCCTAAGGATACTGCTCACAGCACCTGAAAGATGTAGCAGTCCCCATGCGTCTAAGGACACTGCTCACAGCACCTGAAAGACCTAGCAATCCCCATGTGTCTAAGGACGCTGCTCACAGCACCTGAGAAAGATCTTGCAATCCCCATGTGTCTAAGGACGCTGCGCACAGCTCCCGAACAATCTAGCAATCCCCATGTGTCTGAGGACGCTGCTCACAGCACCTGAAAGATCTAGCAATCCCCATGTGTCTAAGGATGCTGTTAACAGCACCTGAAAGATCTAGCAATCCCCATGTGTCTAAGAATGCTCCTCACAGCACCTAAAAGATATAGCAGTCCCCATGTGTCTGAGGACACTGCTTGCAGCACTTGAGAAATATCTGGCAATCCCCATGTGTCTAAGAGCGCTGCTCACAGCACCTGAAAGAAAGAGCAATCCCGATGTGTCTAAGGACGCTGCTCACAGCACCTGAAAGATCTAGCAATACCCATGTGTCTAAGGACGCTGCTCACAGCACCTGAGAAAGATCTAGAAATCCCCATGTGTCTAAGGACAGTGCTCACTGCACCTGAAAGATCTAGCAATCCCCATGTGTCTAAGGATGCTGCTCACTGCACCTGAAAGATCTAGCAATCCCCATGTGTCTAAGGATGGTATTCACAGCACCTGAAATATCTAGCAATCCCCATGTGTCTAAGGGCGCTGCTCACAGCAACTGAAAGATCTAGCAGTCCCATGTGTCTAAGGACGCTGCTTAAAGCACCTGAGAAAGATCTAGCAATACCCCTGTGCTTAAGGATGCTGCTCACAGCACCTGAAAGATCTAGCAATCCCCATATGCCTAAGGACAATGCTCACAGCACCTGAAAGATCTAGCAATCCCCATGTGGCTAAGAATGCTGCTCACAGCACCTGAAAGATCTAGCAATCCCCATGTGTCTGAGGACGATGCTCACAGCACCTAAAAGATCTAGCAATCCCCATGTGTCTAAGGGTGGTACTCACAGCACCTGAGAAAGATCTAACTATCCACATGTGTCTAAGGACACTGTTCACAGCACCTGAGAAAGATCTAGCAATCCCCATGTGTCTAAGGACGCTGCTCACAGCACCTGAAAGATCTAGCAATCCCCATGCGTCTAAGGGTGCTGCTCACAGCACCTGAGAAAGATCTTGCAGTCCCCATGTGTCTAAGAATGCTCCTCACAGCACCTAAAAATCTAGCAGTCCCCATGTGTCTGAGGACACTGCTCACAGCACCTGAGAAAGATCTAGAAATCCCCATGTGTCTAAAAGCGCTGCTCACAGCACCTGAAAGAAATAGCAATCCCAATGTGTCTAAGGGCGCTGCTCATAGCTCCTGAAAGATCTAGCAATACCTATGTGTCTAAGGACGTGGCTCACAGCACCTGAGAAAGATCTAGAAATCCCCAGTTGTCTAAGGACAGTGCTCACTGCACCTGAAAGATCTAGCAATCCCCATGTGTCTGAGGACGCTGCTCACAGCACCTGAAAGATCTAGCAATCCCCTTGTGTCTAAGAACGCTGCTCACAGCACCTGAAAGATCTAGCAATCCCCATGTATCTAAAGACGTATTCACAGCACCTGAAAGATCTAGCAATCCCCATGTATCTAAGGGCGCTGCTCACAGCAACTGAAAGATTTAGCAGTCCCATGTGTCTAAGGACGCTGCTCAAAGCACCTGAGAAAGATCTAGCAATACCCCTGTGCCTAAGGATGCTGCTCACAGCACCTGAAAGATCAAGCAATCCCCATGTGCCTAAGGACAATGCTCACAGCACCTGAAAAATCTAGCAATCCCCATGTGTCTGAGGACGACGCTCACGGCACCTAAAAGATCTAGCAATCCCCATGTGTCTAAGGGTGGTACTCACAGCACCTGAAAAAGATCTGCCAGCCCCTGTGTGCAAAGGTCCCTGCTCACAGCACCTGAAAGATCTAGCAATCCCCATGTGTCTAAGAATACTCCTCACAGCACCTGAAAGATCTAGCAATCCCCATGTGTCTGAGGACACTGCTCACAGCACCTGAGAAATATCTAGCAATCCCCATGTGTCTAAGGGCGCTGCTCACAGCACCTGAAAGAAATAGCAATCCCAATGTGTCTAAGGACGCTTCTCTCAGCACCTGAGAAATATCTAGCTATCCCCAAGTGTCTAAGAATGCTGCTCACAGCACCTGAAAGATCTAGCAATACCCATGTGTCTAAGGAAGCTGCTCACAGCACCTGAAAGATCTAGCAATCCTCATTTCTCTAAGGATGCTGCTCACAGCACCTGAGAAAGATCTAGCAATCCCCAATTGTCTAAGGGCGCTGCTCACAGCACCTGAGAATGATCTAGCTATCCCCATGTGCCTATGGACACTGCTCACAGCACCTGAAAGATGTAGCAATCCCCATATGTCTAAGAATGCTGCTCACAGCACCTGAAAGATCTAGCAATACCCATTTGTCTAAGAACGCTGCTCACAGCACCTGATAGACCTAGCAATACCCATGTGCCTAAGGATGCTGCTCACAGCGCCTGAGAAAGATCTAGCAATACGCATGTGTCTAAGGACACTGTTCACAGCACCTGAGAAAGATCTAGCAAACCCCATGTGTCTAAGGACGCTGCTCACAGCACCTGAAAGATCTAGCAATCCCCATGCGTCTAAGGACGCTGCTCAAAGCACCTGAGAAAGATCTTGCAATCCCCATGTGTCTAAGGATGCTGCCCACAGCACCTGAACAATCTAGCAATCCCCATGTGTCTGAGGACGCTGTTCACAGCACCTGAAAGATCTAGCAATCCCCATGTGTCTAAGGACGCTGCTCACAGCACCTGAGAAAGATCTAGCAATCCCATGTGTCTAAGGACGCTGTTCACAGCACCTGAAAGATCTAGCAATCCCCATGTGCCTAAGGACGCTGCTCACAGCACCTGAGAAAGATGTAGCAATCCCCATGTGTCTAAGGACACTGCTCACAGCACCTGAAAGATTTAAGAATCACCATGTGTCTAAGGATGGTGCTCACAGCACCTGAGAAAGATCTATCAATCCCCATGTGTCTAAGGACGGTGCTCACAGCACCTGAGAAAGATCTATCAATCCCCATGTGTCTAAGGACGCTGCTCACAGCACCTGAGAAAGATCTATCAATTCCCATGTGTCTAAGGACGCTGCTCACAGCACCTGAAAGATCTAGCAATCCCCATGTGTCTAAGGACACTTCTCACAGCACTTGAGAAAGATCTAGCAATCCCCATGTGTTTAAGGATGCGGCTCACAGCACCTGAATGATCTAGAAATCCCATGTGTCTAAGGACGCTGTTCACAGCACCTAAAGATCCACCAGCCCCTGTGTGCAAAGGACCCTGCTCACAGCATCTGAAAGATCTAGCAATCCCTGTGTGTCTAAGGACGCCGCTCACAGCACCTGAGAAAGATCTAGCAATCCCCTTGTGTCTAAGGATGCTGCTCACAGCACCTGAAAGGTCTAGCAATCCCCATGTGTCTAAGGACGCTGCTCTCAGCACCTGAGAAAGATCTAGCAATCCCCATGTGTCTAAGGGCGCAGCTCACAGCACTGAAAGATAAAACAATCCCCATGTGTCTAAGGACGCTGCTCACAGCACCTGAGAAAGATCTAGCAATCCCCATGTGTCTAAGGACGGTATTCACTGCACCTGAAAGATCTAGCAATCCCCATGTGTCTAAGGACGCTGCTCACAGCACCTGAAAGATCTAGCAATCCCATGTGTCTAAGGATGCTGCTCACAGCACCTGAAAGATTTAACAATCCCCATGTGTGTAAGGAAGCTGCTCACAGCAATCCCGATGTGTCTAAGGACTCTGCTCACAGCACCTAAAAGATCTAGCGATCCCCATGTGTCTAAGGATGGTTCTCGCAGCACCTGAGAGATCTAGCAATCCCCATGTGTCTAAGGACTCTGCACACAGCGCCTGAAAGATCTAGGAATCCCCATGTGTCTAAGGACGCTGCTCACAGCACCTGAAAGATCTAGCAATCCCATGTGTCTAAGGATGCTGCTCACAGCACCTGAAAGATTTAACAATCCCCATGTGTGTAAGGAAGCTGCTCACAGCAATCCCCATGTGTCTAAGGACGCTGCTCACAGCGCCTGAGAAAGATCTAGCAATCCCCATGTGTCTAAGGAAGCTGCTCACAGCATCTGAGAGATCTAGCAATCCCCATGTGTCTAAGGACTCTGCACACAGCGCCTGAAAGATCTAGGAATCCCCATGTGCCTAAGGACACTGCTCACAGCACCTGAGAAAGATCTAGCAATCCCCATGTCTCTAAGGACGCTGCTCACAGCACCTAAAAGATCTAGCAATCCCCATGTGTCTAAGGACGCTGCTCACAGAACCTGAGAAAGATCTAGCAATCCCCATGTGTCTAAGGACGGTGCTCACAGCACCTGAGACAGATCTAGCAATCCCCATGTGTCTAAGGACGCTGCTCACAGCACCTGAAAGATCTAGCAATCCCCATGTGTCTAAGGACGGTGCTCACAGCACCTGAGAGATCTAGCAATCCTCATGTGTTTAAGGATGGAATTCACAGCACCTGAAAGATCTAGAAATCCCTGTGTGTCTAAGGACGCTGCTCACAGCACCTGAGAAAGATCTAGCAATCCCCAATTGTCTAAGGACGCCGCTCACAGCACCTGAAAGGTCTAGCAATCCCCATGTGTCTAAGGACGGTGCTCACAGCCCCTGAGAACGATCTAGCAATCCCCATTTGTCTAAGGGTGCTGCTCACAGCACTGAAAGATACAACAATCCCCATGTGTCTAAGGATGCTGCTCACAGCGCCTGAGAAAGATCTAGAAATCCCCATGTGTCTAAGGACACTGCTCACAGCACCTGAAAGATCTAGCAATCCCATGTGTCTAAGGACGCTGCTCACAGCACCTGAAAGATCTAGCAATCCCCATGTATCTAAGGACGGTGCTCACAGCATCCGAGAGATATAGCAATCCCTGTGGTCTAAGGACGCTGCTCACAGCACCTGAAAAATCTAGCAATCCCTGTGTATCTAAGGATGCTGCAATGATCTAGCAATCCCCATGTGTCTAAGGACGCTGCTCACAAGACCTGAGAAAGATCTAGCAATCCCCATGTGTCCAAGGACGCTGCTCACAGCACCTGAGAAAGATCTAGGAATCCCCATGTGTCTAAGGACGCTGCCCACACCACCTGACAGATCTAGGCATCCCCATGTGTCTAAGAACGATTTCTGAGTAAAAGAATATACATTTATTTACACATCAGTTGTAAACAGTTCACTAAATAAAGCAGCAGAAAAATCACACTCTTAATATACTACCCAACACCCAATCAATTCTGGACAAGTTTTTTTTTTTTAAATGTATTTATTGGTTTTAACAGATTAACAAAAACAAGTATACATCGCTTGAGTATCAGACGAATAATCAGAAAGTAACGTAACCCTCCCTCCCCCACCCCCCCAACTCAAGACCAAGTAAACATTATTGTCCCATTACGATAGGCCAGATTGATGGCTAGGGAAGTCCGATCCATCCGAGGCATCGTCAGAGTTATTAGGATGCAGAAGTGGCTCAGTCAAGGCCACCCAGCGTTGTAGTTCTCCGCTGGAGTCTAGCCTTTGTTCAAGGATTGCCGTTTCCCACGCGCCAGTCTCCGCCGTTATCCATTTAGTCAGGTCCCCCCACCACAATGCCTCATGCGGGGCCCTAGGGCTCTTCCATCCCATGGCTATGCGCCTCTTCGCAGTTATGTAGATCAAGTCTTTGAGCTTGTTCAGAGGTTTGTTTTTGTGGTTGCGTTTGCATCTGCCCAGGATGCATACTGCGGGGCAGTTCACCTCTAGCTCGATGTCTGCGTCCGCCACCCTCCCCTGAACCTGTGTCCAGAAGTGGCGTATCTCCGGGCAGCCCCAGAACATATGCGTCATACCCGCCTTCGGCTCCCTACATTTGGGGCATAGCTGGACCTCGGCTCCCCTGAAATTAGATATAGCCTCTGGTGTTAGGTAAGCTCTGTTAGTGATGTACAGTTGAATGAGTTGCAATCGGGCATTCCTGGAGACTTTTTTATGGTAATGGGTTATTTTCTCCCATTCGGCATCCGTGAAGTCTAAGCCAAATTCGATTTCCCATTTTGCTCTACATTTAAGCTCGGTGTTAGTCGTGCCCTGGAGCAGGGTTTCGTACAATCGCGAGGTTTCATGGCCGCCCTCGGCTGTGTTCAATAGTGTTTCTATGACCGTATTTTCCGTCATGGGGGTGGTAGCCTCCGGCCATCTGACCCTAATGGCGTGTATCACTGCCCCATGGAGCAAAAATTGGCCAGCGGGTAATCCCGTAGTTTCAGCGAGATCAGGAAAGGGCATGATCTCTTCATCCCGCATTAAGTCTCCCAGGGTGGCCACTCCGTAAGGTTCCCATTGGGTGCGTGATTCGTGAAAGCCCCATGGCTGATGAGCCATAATTGCTGCTATAGGGATTTGAGGTGAGAAAGGATCAGCTGGCCCCACAGTTTTGCACGCTCTGTTCCAGAGCTTTATACCAAGTCTAATTAAGTATGGAAGGGGCTGTGTGAATCTGCCCTGTGCCCACAGTAGGTCCCTCAGGAGGAGGTAGGGTAATGCAGGTTGGAGGAGCCGAGTGTCCGAGGAGGTCTCATCGGCCATCCATCGCATCACTTGCCTTAGCTGGCTCGCCAGGTAGTACAATTCGAAATTAGGGACCTTAACTCCTCCCCTCTCGTAAGGTCTTTGGAGTGTGTCCAGCGCCACCCTGTGTCTGCCCTCCTGCCAAAGGAACCGTCTGCATAGTTTGTTTATGTTTTTAAAGAAGGAGGGGGGGATATTGTAGGGAACGTTTGTAAAGTTATATAGTAGGCGGGGGAGAGCAACCATTTTGAGTAGACCGGCCCTACCGGCCATCGAGAGCGGAAGCTTACCCCAGAATTCCATAGATTTTTCTAGAGCGTCTTTGGCTCTCACCGTATTAAGTGTATGTTCCGTGAATGGGTCCCGGTGTATGGTGATTCCCAGGTATCTAAAGGAGGTCGCTTGCCATTCTAGATCAAGGGAGGGGAGGGATCCAGGGCCATCTTTATGTAGGGCGGCAAGCGGGTAGAGGCAGGACTTATCTTTGTTAATACGGATACCCGTGTATCTACTGAATCCGTCCAGTGTTTCTAGGATGTAGGGCAGGAGGTGTTCGGGGTTATGTAAGAACAATAGCGTATCATCCGCATACATAGAGACGAGGTGGGTCACTCCGTCGATTACAATACCCCCATCTCCGTATTCCTGCCTAAGGTACGTGGCTACGGGTTCGGTGGCGATGATGTATAGCATCGGGGAGAGTGGGCAGCCCTGGCGAGTGCCTCTATGTAACGCCCATTTGTTTGAGAAGGTCCTGTTCGTGCGCACCCTAGCGGTGGGGTTGGTGTAGACTAGCCGGGTCCATTTCAGGAAGGCAGGTCCTATCCCCATTTTAGCCATAGTGGCATAAAGCCATTCCCAACGCACTGAATCAAAGGCCTTGGTGGCGTCTAGTGACGCCACCGCGTATTTCTGAGGCCTCTGCTCCGTGCTGTACATAATATGGTGCAACCTACGCAGGTTCTCTGTTATGGAGCGACCGGGCACATAACCCGTTTGGTCCTGGTGGATCAGGTGGGGAATTACCCTTCGCAGTCTACTAGCTAGCAGGGAGGTTAGGATCTTGCAATCGACATTTAACATGGAGAGGGGTCTATATGAGCCGCAGTGCGATCCGTCTTTCCCGGGTTTCAGGAGAGGGACAATCACCGCCTCCCTCATGGAGTCGGGGAGGGCACCCCGCTCGTAGGCTTCGTTGAACACCTGTGCCAACAGTGGGGCCAAGGTCTCCTCGTACAATTTATAAAATTCCCCAGGGAGGCCATCAGTGCCTGGGGACTTACCGGTTGGGAGTGACCTAATGATTGCCTTGACCTCATCTGGGGTGATGGGTTCGTCCAAGGCGTCCGTCATATGGGGCTCTAGCTTGGGGAGATCTATGTCGTCCAGGATGTCCTCTATGTCGGAGACGTCCACGGGTGGGGGTTCGGCGTATAAATTGCTGTAAAAGTCAGAGAACACCGAATTAATTTCAGTCTGGGTGTGCACTAGGGAGCCATCTGGTTTGAGTACTTGGCAAATGGGTGTTCTGGGGGCTTCTCTCTTGTACAGCCAAGCTAGGAGTTTACCAGGTTTATCACCTAGAGCGTGGGTACGTTCAGTGTGTTTGGCATAGCTCAGCCTACCCAGGGACTCCCAGTGCGTGAGACAGGTTTGTTTGAGGTCAATCACCTTCTGTAAATGTTCTGGGGATGGGTCTAGTCTGCCTTCGAGCTCCCCCAACTCATTCTCTGCATGTTCTAAGGAGGAAGTAATCGACCTCAGTGCTCCGCCCATGGTTGCAATCATCTCCCCTCTCAGGACCACCTTGTATGCCTCCCAGGCGGTGCCTATGTGTTTAACACTGTTGAGGTTCCTTTCCCAGTAGTCTTCAGTCCTATCAGCAATGTGTTCGCGAAGGGCTATGTCTAGGAGAGCTTCAGCCCTAAGTTTCCAGGTGGGGACCGGGGGTCTAGGCGGGTAGATCTCCCAGGTGGCTACTAGTGGGGAATGATCGGACAGTACTCTGGGCTGGTACTGAGCACCGCCGAACGTTGCCTGTTGTTCTAGGCTCACGAAAAGGTAGTCTATCCTAGTGTGGACTGCGTGAGGAGGGGAGTAAAAGGAGAACACACGTGCATCTGGGTGCTGTTCTCTCCACAAGTCTCGGAGTTGTAACTGCTGTATCAACCTTGACAGAATTTTGGCAGGCGGGGAAGGGCGTGTATGTTTATCGTCCGACCTGTCTCTCAGGGGGTCTAAGGTGCAGTTATGGTCGCCCCCCCATATCATGGTTTGGTCCCTGTAAGGGCCGAGGCGTGGATACAGGGAGTGGAAGAAGGTGGTTGCATCATGGTTGGGTGCATAAGTGCTGACTAGACAAACCTCTCTCCCTTCAATGGTGCCACATGCAATTGCCATCCTGCCCTCATTGTCTGCTTTGGAGCCGACCAACCGGAAGGGGACAGAGGGGTCCACCCAGATCAGGACACCCCTGGCGTAGGAGGAGTAGGAGGAACCTACCAGGGTACCACGCCAGGCCTTTGCCAATGCTTTCAGTTTGTCCGATGTAAGGTGTGTTTCTTGTAGCAGGGCTATTTTGGTTTTGCTTCTTTTAATATAGGAGAGTATGCGCCGTTGTTTCACGAAGCTGTTCATGCCTCTGACGTTCCACGTCAGGATTTTCAACGAATCGGCCATGTGAGATTTGGGATTCTGGTGGCTATGTCCAACGCCCCCGGGAGCACCACCAGTGGCCGGAGGATCGTGGGGGTCTTGTGGTTTCCTGGAGATTCGTGCATGCGGGTCTCAGCCGGGTTACTTGCACCCCTGAACTTCTGCTTCAGTGACTGCCAGCCTATCCAGCGGAGGGTAGGTGCCTCGTCCGTGCTGACTGAAATGGATGTTGGTGGTCTTGGTTGTCCCTGATTCGGGCACTTAACAACTGTGCCAACTTCCCCTATCCCTCCCCCCCGTAACTGTGAACTTCCCCAACATAAACCAGGTCGAGTGAGGAGCTCCTCACTATGACAGACCCGTTTCCGCTCCTTTAGACCGAAGGACGGTCGCATGGTGCCCTACGGGCGGGTAATGAGTACCCTTAACAAGAAAGAACTTCCAGGGGTAGGAGAGTGTTCGTCCGGGCGCCTCGTGTTATGAAATCCGGTCAGCTGCGGCGTAAGTGGCCGTTCCATGGTGGGGCCTCCGAAAGGCACCGGGGCCCTGAGAGACGGGGCTCAGCGGGGTTGTCGTTTCCTGACTTCGACCTCTGGGATCTGCTCCCTGTCCATCCAGTCTCGGGCCTCTGCCGGAGTATCGAAGAGGTGAGTTCTGTTGTTTCGTATCACCTTCAATCTGGAGGGGTAGAGGAGCATGTAGCGTAGGCCTGCAGCCTTCAGTCTTGCTTTGGTGTGTATGAACTGTGCCCTCTTCATTTGAACCTGAAATGTATAGTCAGGGTAGATGGATATCTTGGCTGAACCCCTGCAGATCTGGCCGCCTGACCGCGAGAAGGTGAGGATGGTTTCCCGGTCTCTGTAGTTAAGTACTTTTGCGATCACGGGTCTGGGTGGGCTGCCAGGAGGGGGTTTCGATGTGAGGGATCGGTGAGCCCTTTCGATTACAAAGCCCTGAGAGAGTTTTTCTGCTCCAATCTCCTGTATCAGGAGATTCTCTACGAAGTTCGTGGGGTCCGATCCCTCGATGCCCTCCGGGAGCCCCAGGAGGCGAATGTTGTTGCGGCGTGCGCGCCCCTCTGCCTCCTCGACCCTGTCTTCTAGGTTTTTAACTTTTTGTTGAAGTGCATCGACATCTTTGAGGAGCACTGTCTTAGCTTCCGTGTTCTCGCGGACCTGGGCCTCCAGCACCTCTGTTCTGCCGGCCAGGGATCGGACGTCTTGGCGCAGGAGGTTCAAGTCTATGGCGACAGCGTCTATTTTATGCTCCACGGCTGCCTGGGAAAGTTTGATAGCTTCAAGGATCTGTGTGTTACTAGGTTCCGCTGAAGGCCCCAAGGGGTCGGGTAGGTCTGCAGCAAGAGTCTCGCTCATGTTATCTGGCGCTGTGGGCCCCGCCGCCGTGAACGTGTCGATGGTGGTCTGACGTTGCTTAGCCCTTGCTCCTTTGGTAGACATGTCGACTGAGCCTCCGGGCTTCGCTGTTACCGAGGTGGCCGGGGTGAGCCGCGATGGAGTGGCCGAGGAAGCCGTATCGGGTGGGCCGCGATGGCGGATCGCTGTATGCTGTGGGCGGCTCCGTAGGCACAGGGGGGACGGATAGTGTGCGCCGGGGCCGCTTCTTCGGGTTACCAGGCCGGGCACGCCTGTATGTGTCGGTTGCGTTAGTCCCCCCCGCTCACCTCGAAGGGCCTCCGAGACCCTGGCTCCCGGTTCTGTGGCTGGCAGCGCCCTCGTCCGGGACGTTCCAGGCTGGTCGTCCCGTTGGCACCGTCGTTCGCGCTCCAAGCTTCACGGGTGCCCCACAGGCCCCCCTCGTCAGTCCAGCTGGGCGTTCGTGTGTCCTCGGCCCTCAGCTGAGTGTTACGGCGCGAGCGGCTTTAGAGTGCGGGCCGCCGCATCTTGCAGGGCTCGGGAGCCGCCATCTTGGCCCTGGTCCGCGGGATCGTGTCGCACGGTCTATAGGGCGAGACCGGTCCTCCAGGGCCACAGGAATCGACCCGCAGGTGCAGCAGGATGTCGGCCCTCGATGAGGCGGTTCGTGGGGTTCGGAGCCCCCGAAAAAAGTAGTTAAAAGCAGCTTATGATGGTCGCATCAAGCGGAGCGCAAGGAGCGAACGTCCTCTTCACATGGCGGTTAGCCACGCCCCCCAATTCTGGACAAGTTAAGCTCAAAATGAAGTGTGCGCAAAATGGCACTCCAGCAATTTAAAAAGGGAGGGAAAGACAAGGTTATACAAAATTAAGCAGCACCAACAAGTAAGTAGGCATGGCAATCTAGAAAAGGCTTGCTACAATGAGGATTCAAATCAATAGGCCTGGGCCAATGTTAATGGTTCAGAGTCTTTGCAGAGGATCACACAGTTCAGAGTAGTTCGCGGTTAAGTCTTTGCCAAGAGTTCGAAATGAATTTGGTCGAAGGAAAAGTTATTTAAAAGAGTAGAGAAGGACAAGCCCTCGGGTTGGCGAAAGATTTCAAACACTTTCACTGCGGTCGGATGGAACGAACGACTGGATTTGAACAGTGCCTTAGATGAAGAAGACTGTAGCTGAGGCAGAAGTTGCTGGCAGGTCGTACAGGCTCACGGTTCCTGATGCGACTGCCGGACTGACACGAAGTTGGAAGACTGGAGGGTCCTGCACTGCCCAGGGAAGAAACCATCAGCAGAGCAAAGCAATGAATAAAAGGTGCGCTCTTTAAAACCGAAACAGGGTCCGGTCCTCCTGGCTATCTGGTTCACTGCAGCTGTGCACAGCAAATTCGACCAGGGGAGGGAGGCCTTGCTTGGTGTTTGGCAATCTGGTTGGTCGCACCAGCTCAAGGGAAGACGATTCCTTGCAGATCTTCTCTGTCATCGAAGTTTGGAAATTCGGACCTGCAGCACGGCTTCACCGGGAGGTTCAGTCGTGGTAATGGTTCTCTTCTTTCAGCTTCTCTTCGGTTCTCTCGATCCAGTGGCGACTCTGCCTTTGTAGTCCCAGACACCTGCTTTTTATGCAGTTTTCCCCCATTCACACAGCCTGGCTGTCAATCACACAGCAGGGTGGCTGTCCTGGCAGGACAGCCACCTAGCCAATCAAACTAGAGTGCGACTTGGGTTTCCAAGGGAACCCTGTGCAGGGGGCCTAAAACCCCTCCCTCACGTCCTGTCCCCCCAGACTCTCAGTCGCCTAAGGAGGGCTTCTGTGCAGAAGCCCGCCAATGGACGGCGAACAAAGGGACCAAACCTGGTTTGGCGCGCAGAGTAAAACACGAGAAAGACCTTTACAAAAAGAAATGGCGAATAAACCCAGCCGGAACCAAAGAAAAGTAGATGGGGTCCAGCGGATTTAATTTCGAAGCTACCAAGATAGCCTAAAACAGTACCAAGGCTATTTACATAGACCGCGGTAGGAAAAATATGGTAGATACCACTGCCACCAGCCAAATCTTAATGAAAGGGGAACGAAATAATGTTCCATGAGAGACAGACAAAAAGGGATAACTATTAACCCTTTCCAGTACTCTATGGAAGATAGTTTGCACTGGGTCTGTGAATTTAAAAAGACTAATGAAGTCAATGGCAAATGTACATGTTCTGTTAGACAGTAGTCAGTCCCAGAAAATGGAGTTTAAAGTGGGAAGTCTGAAAAGGACAACCCTGTGTCACTGCACTAAAGGTGCTGTGTGACACACAGTAAAAAGATGATGCCTATGGAGTAGGTGAGGCTCCACAGTCTATGAACACAAAAATGTTAAACACACAGCAAAACACATGTAAGAGTGTGAAAAAAGGCTCACACTCTTACCAGGTGAAAAAAATAAATCCTAGAAATCCAGCAAAGCTGCTGAGGGACTCAGTAGGTAAGGAAAATTAGCCATTCTGGAGAATTCTCCCTAACACTGGCCCCCCCTCCCCCAGACTAAGGGACAGGAGGATTTAATCCACTCCTGGATGAATCTCTTCACTCTAGTCGGTTATAAACATCCTAGAGAGACCATCAGCATTTTGGTGGGGACATCCTGACCTGTGCTCAATGGTGAAATCTAACCCTTGTAGGCAGATTGACCATCTTAGATGTTTTGGGTTGTCCCCTTTCATTTGCAGTAACCATCTCAAGGGTTGGTGATCTGTCTGAATCACAAAAGTAGATCCATACAAGTATGGTCTAAACTTCTTCAGAGACCACACAATGGCAAAACACTCATGCTCTATGGTTGTCCACCTTGTTTCTGGTTCCTTCAGGTACTAGAACAACTGGACTAGACCATGGACTTGTAGATGGTTCTATAACTCCGAGATCAAGCATCTTGTTGACCTCTCCTTTGATGTGGGATCACACATGTTCAGACATTCTGTAACCTCTGCTTTTCACAGGTAGACAGTCACCAGTGAGAATATCAAGCTGGACCCAAGGGGTCAAGCCTGGTGAAAGTGAAAACAGGGACGCAAACTGATTCAACAAAAACTTGCACTCATCCTGCTGTTCAGATGTCAGATTAGAAGAGAGATAAACTCCTTCTATCTTCTCATCTAAAGGTTGGCCTCTGAGTAGGTCAGGTAGAGGTTCACTCTCCTCCTCCTCTTGAGCTGAAGCTAGAAGCAAAGCTCCCACTTCTGGTCTCGAGACATATGCCTTCAAACGGTTGGTGTGAAAGACTCTGGGAGCATCCTTAGGTCTGCCTAAATCCACCAGATAGTTCACCTCTCCAAGTGTGCCCACAACCTTGAAGGGTCCTATCCATTTGTCCTGCAAGGCCCTCTACCTTGTTGGCACCATAACTAAACGCTATATAAATGAAATAAATACAAATACAAATAAACACAAATAAATACAAGCTGGTCTTGAGTAAACTCAACCATGCTGGCCTTCTGGTCATGCCAATGTTTGACCAGAGCCTGACCTGCTTTTAAGTTATCACTAGCTTCTGCCATCAGGTGTGACATTCTCCTCCAGAGACCTATCACATAGTCAGTCTCCAACCCCTCGTTAATCAGGGCCAATGGACCTCTGACTGGATGGCCATAGAGAAGTTCAAAGGGACTGTATCCAACTCCCTCCTGAGGGACTTCTCTATAAGCAAAGAGAAGGCATGGCAGTAGAAGGTCCCACTTTCTTTTAAGGGGTTCCTCTAAAGCACCTATCATGCTCTTCATAGTACGATTAAACCTCTCTACCAGTCCATTTGTCTGTGAATGGTAGGCTGTAGAGAACGTGTAAGTGACACCACGGTTTTTCCACATGGCTTGCATGTAGTGGGACATAAAATTGGATCCCCTGTCGGATATCACTTCCTTAGGAAACCCTACTCTGGTAGAAATACCAAGTAGAGCCTTAGCCACAGCCTGAGCCGTAAATGTTCTCATAGGTATTGCTTCAGGATACCTAGTAGCATGGTCTACTACAACCAGGATAAATCTATTTCCTGAAGATGTGGGAGGGTCAAGGGGACCAACAATGTTGATGCACACCCTCTCAAAAGGAACTCCCACCACTGGCAGAGGCACCAAGGGTGCCACATTCTTGGCTCCACTCTTGCCAGAGGTTTGGCAAGTGTGACAGCTCCTACAGAATTTGTCAACTTCTGAACCCATTTTAGGCCAGTAGAAGTATATGGAGAGCCTTTCCTTGGTCTTTTTGAAACTCAAATGACCAGACAAAGGTATCCCATTGGCCAACTGTAGGAACTGGAGTCCGTTTTCTAGGGGCACTACAAGTCTTTTGCAGTCCCCAGGGATAGACTCAGTCGGTTCACTGTAGAAGAGGCCATCTTCCCAGTGCAACCTATGCTTCCCAGGCTCTTGCCCATCGAGCTGAGAAGTTGCCTGTAGGCGAAGACCTTCAAGAGTAGGAGACTCTCTTTGTCCTCTGCTGAAGTCTGCCCTGTTGGGTCCACCTTTTGCCAGTAAAGACTGCATCTTAGGAGGGTCAACAGGATCCAGATCTCCAACTAAAGTTGTGTCTTCTTCCAGATCTGACTCTTCAGAAGCTGGCTCAACCACACAGGGTTGCACCTCACACTCAGCCTCAGCAGGTGGAGGAGTCACAGGTGTGAGTTTGGACAATCTTGGGGATGTCCTCATTGGTAGCACAGGGGTGCTATCTGCTTTCTTCTTGGAGGTCTTAGGTTTCCCCTTTGCCTCTTTCTTTCCTCAAATAGCAGTGAGCAATTCCTGTGGACTGAGGGTGATAGGTTTCTCTATCAACTCCCCTGGAGAGACTCTCAAGGTCCTCTCCCTTGGAGGCCTAGTGAGCTCCTGTTTCCTTTTACTGGGAGGCCTGGGGGTACTAGACACTACTCCAAGAATGTTCAGGTCATAACCCAACAGGACTCTCCCAGGTACTTCACTCTGCACACTAACAGGTATTTTGACAGTCATATCATTACACTGGATGAGAGCTGGTAACTGGGGAAGCATTTCCACAGGGCCTCCAGCTAACTTGGTGAGGTGTCTGGGTGCCTTAGCAACATCCTCCACCTTGAAACATGATTCATCAACCACAGTTATGCTGGCTCCAGTGTCTCTGATGGCAGGGGTCTCCTGGCCATTCACAAGAGCACTATCTTTATAATACTCTTTAGTATTATCTGGGATGGAATTATAGAAATCTAAATTCTGTTATTCCCACAAACCCAGGGACACTAAAGAAACACTGGCTGAGACTCTCATGGGTTCATCAGCTGGTAGGTGAAAGTTTCCACTTTCCATATGTACTTCTTCCTCTGGGGAGAAGGCTAAGGAGACAGTGTGGAACCCTGACGGTTTACCCTTACATCTGGGATCCCCTTTCACATGGTCAGTTGACCCACAAACATAACATTTCCCAAATGTTTTGATGAATGGGGGCTTGTTCTGACCTCCATCTGGAGTGGGTCCAGATGGTACACTAGCCTGATTCGGTTTCCCTTGTGGTTTACCCTTATGTTGCTGTTTGGGGCCCTCTTTTGGATTGGAGGTATTAGAATTCTCCTTGTTATCTTACTTTGGCTGCTTTCCCTTATCCTTCTTCTGGGTTGCCCCTGAATCCTTGTGAGTAGCCCTGTTGGCAACCCACAAGTCAGCAGCCTTAGCTAACTTCTTGGGATCTATCTCCTTAGAATCAGCCAAGTGCTGTCTGAGCTCAGGAGAGCAGGCATCACAAATTGACTCCAACATAACAAGATTTCCAATACCTTCATAAGTGTTTACTCTGTAACCCTTAACCCACCCATCTAAGTTCTTCAAACATTCACATACCCAGGTAGCCCAAGGGGTACCATCATGCTTTTTGAGGGTCCTAAACCTCTTAAGGTACTGGGAAGTGGTCTTCCCAAATCTAGCAATTACAGCTAGCTTCACACACTCATAATCCATCCTATCCACCTCCGCCAACTCCATCACAACATCAGATGCAACAGTGGGTAGCCTAGAGAAGAGCCAAGAAGCAACTGATTCCCTGTAATGTCGTGAATCCTATGGTTATATTCAAACATTGCCAACCAATCCAAAATATCAAGCTTAGCCTCCTACATACCAACAGTTTCTTTAGGCATACGGGGTCTCTTAGGACTGGAAGACCTAGAAGACTCTGGGAGAGAAGCATTCTCAATAGATAACTTTTTCATTTCTAGTGCATGATTCAACTACATTTCTCCGAGCTTAAGTTCTTGATGCTTTTGTTCAGTTTGAGCATTAATACGTTTGAATTCCAATTCAAGCCTCATCTTTTCTAGAGCAATGAATTCAGGACTGAGTGTAGGACCTGGTGGGGTCCCAGTGGACAAAGGTTGAGGTTGCTGAGCAGGCAGAGGAGCAGTGAGGCCTACATTGTGAGGCACATCTGCCTCATCTAACTCACCCATAATAACTGATACATTATCATCCTCATCATTTTCCACATTTGCTGGGGAGTCAGGTATTTCAGACCCACCCTCCAGACTTTGTTTCTCTAACAACCTTTCAATTAATTTGGACGTTTTGCCTTTAACACAGAGATTCCTTTCTCTACACAGATTTTTCAGATAATCCAAATAGTAACTAAGGAGGGTCTCCTGACTGTAGCTTTCCATATCAGACATGATTAAAATATGCTTTTTAGTGATGTTTAGCCTTGTGGTTAGTTGATCCAAGGTAATAACAGCACTCTAAGTGCAATCACTATACTTGATCCTCACCGCTGTACACCAGTGTTAGGCAGAATCATATGCACTACCCTTTGGGAACACCACACACAATTAAGACTACAAGTGACAGTACAAATTCACCTTTGGTACAAGCCTGTACTACACAGTAAAGTGGTAGCGATGGCTGAGCAGCCAGACTTATCTTAAGAGTAAAGTGAGGAGTATCAATAGTTACACCAAGGACAGCAATGGCTATGGTTCAAACAAACACTGACTCAAGGTTTCTGAGTAAAAGAATATACATTTATTTACACATCAGTTGTAAAACAATTCACTAAATAAAGCAGCAGAAAAATCACACTCTTAGGGCCTCATTACACGGTAGGCGGTAAGGGTTTACGGGTACCGGTAAGGGCACCGGTACCGGTAAACCCTTACCGCCTTACTACGAGGTCCCTTTGCGGGTCCTCCCTTAACGCCTGGTTTTTCCAGGCGTTAAGGACGATCCCGCAAAGGGACCTCAGAGCTAATTACGGTACCGCAATTTGCGGTACCGTAATTAGCACCTTCCCCATTCCCATTATGCCCTATGGGGCAGAAATGGGAATGGGGAAGGGTAAATGGGGATTGGGGAATTACCGCCCCCGCTCACCTTGGAGTAGGGCGGTAATTCCGCCATCCACCAAGGCGGACTCGGTACGGTACCGGCGGCAACCATGGCGCTAATAGCGCCATGGTTACCGCCTACCGTGTAATGAGGCCCTTAATATACTACCCAACACCCAATCAATTCTGGACAAGTTAAGCTCAAAATGAAGTGTGAGCTAAATGGCACTCCAGCAATTTAAAAAGGGAGGGAAAGACAAGATTATACAAAATTAAGCAGCACCAACCAGTAAGTAGGCATGGCAATCTAGAAAAGGCTACTACGGTGAGGAAATCAAATCAAGAGGCCTGAGCCAAAGTCAATGGAACAGAGTCTTTGCAGAGGATCACACAGTTCAGAGTAGTTTGCGGTTAAGTCTTTGCCAAGAGTTCGAAACGAAGTTGGTCGAAGGAAAAGTTATTTAAAAGAGTAGAGAAGGACAAGCCCTCGGGTTGGCGAAAGATTTCAAACACTTTCACCGCGGTCGGACAGAACAAACAACCGGGTTAGAACAGTACCTTAAATGAAGAAGAAGGCTGTAGCTGAGGCAGAAGTTCCTGGCAGGTCATGCAGGCTCACGCTTCCTGAAGCGACTGTCGGACTGACACGAAGTAGGAAGACTGGAAGCTCCTGCACTGCCCAGGGAAGAAACCAGCAGCAGAGCAAAGCAACAAATAAAAGGTGCTCTCCTTAAAACCCAAACAGGGTCCGGTCCTCCTGGCTATCCGGTTCACTGCAGCTGTGCACAGCAAATTTCGACCAGGGGAGGGAGGCCTTGCTTGGTGTTTGGCGATCTGGTTGGTCGCACCAGCTCAAGGGAAGAAGACTCCTTGCAGATCTTCTCTGTCGTCGAAGTTTGGAGATTCGGACCTGCAGCAGGGCTTCACCGGGAGGTTCTGTCGTGGTAGTGGTCCTCTTCTTTCAGCTTCTCTTCAGGTCTCTCGATCCAGTGGCGACTCTGCCTTCCTAGTCCCAGAGAACTGCTTTTTATGCAGTTTTCCCTGATTCACACAGCCTAGCTGTCAATCACACAGCACCTAGCCAATCAAACTAGAGTGCGACTTGGGTTTCCAAGGGAACCCTGTGCAGGGGGCCTAAAACCCCTCCCTCACATCCTGTGCCCCCAGACTCTCAAGCGCCTAAGGAGGGCTTCTGCGCAGAAGCCCGCCAATGGACGGCGAACAAAGGAACCAAACCTGGTTTGGCGCGCAGAGTAAAACACGAGAAAGAACTTTACAAAAAAAAATGGCAAATTAACCCAGCCGGAACCAAATAAAGGTAGATGGGGTCCAGCGGATTTAAGTTCCAGGCTACCAAGATAGCCTAAAACAGTACCAAGGCTATTTACATAGACCGCGGTAGGAAAAATATGATAGATACCACTGCCACCAGCCAAATCTTCTTGAAAGGGGAACGAAATAATGTTCCATGAGAGACAGACGAAAAGGGATAACTATTAACCCTTTCCAGTACTCTATGGAAGATAGTTTGTACTGGGTCTGTGAATTTAAAAAGACTAATAAAGTCAATGGCAACTTTACATGTTCTGAGGGACAGTAGTCAGTCCCAGAATATGGCGTTTAGAGTGGGAAGTCTGAAAAAGACAACCCTGTGTCACTGCACTTGCGTTTGAATGATTTTGGGCAGTCTCAATAGCCATGCTAAGGGTGGGCCAATTTAATTGTAACACAGCCTTTTGTAGAAAAGCAGGTAAGGAGTTGGTAAACTGTTCCAAGATGATAATTTCTATCAATTCCTCTAGATTTCTATTACCGACCCAAAGGGAGACGGTGTTCTTAATTCGTTCTCCTACTTCCAGGGGGGTCTCACTGGGGTTTGGTTTGATGGATCTTAGTTTTTGTCGATAATAATTACTGGTCTGGCCTACTCATTTAAGGAGTCCATCTTTGATGGTTACAAAGGTAGCTCCCAAGGCTAGATTAATAAGTGATAGTCGGTTTGTAGCTCGCCGTTTAATAGGGGTCCCAAGTACCATTTCTTTACATTTTCTCCCCATCCCAGTGGTTCAGCTAATGGCTCGAAAATAAAAAAACAATTCCCTTGGTCTTCTCCTTCCTGGTAGGGTTGTAATATCCCTTGAGTTAATAGGGGTCTTGCGTGTAACTCGACCAGCTTTGCAAAGTTTTCTTGAAATCAAGCCTCGGCCTAAATCTGATGGGCGGCCATTTGAGCTACGACTGAATCAATATCGGCCATATTTTCAGGAGGGGTAAGGGTTCCCTCTGTGGGATTTTCTGAATCACAGAAGGAAACGGTTTCAACTTCTTGAGAGAGGGTTTCAAAGTCATCTGACCCTTCCCAGCTGAATTTGGTTGAAGTGGTTTGGTACTGAAAAAAAAGGTTCTGGAAAAGATAGGTTGAAGGCGCTAGGTCTAATGAATATATGGGCGGGTCTTATTTTTAAGACTATTCAGTCCCATTCTTGTATTTGATAATGGGCTATTGGTAGCGTGTCTAAAGGTACCTGGGTTTTGATAAATAGATCCTGTTGACTAACTGGGATTCGAAGTTGGCAGAATAAGATCTCTTTAATTTATTTATTCATTGCATTAATGGTAGCTATTTGGTCAGAATCAATGACTTCAATAATGATGTTTTCCCCTTCTGGTGGGATGACAATTATTAGCATGCGTTCTCAACTTTTATCAATTGAGCCAGATTCCACACCTGAGACCATATGTAGGGGAGGCATGGGATCACAAGTATGACACTGTCACAAAGGATACCATTTGTAAAACATTTATTAACTTTGTGGGGTTTGGAAAAACTCCTCGACCATCAAATAATAAAGAAAACAGTTTTAGTCGTGTCTGTCAAATCAAAATGGCCTATGCTAACAAAACCTAATGCCTGCCCTATCTCTTGTACAAAATAATGTGTAAAGGAGATATGTATATAAAAGGAAAATCAGTGTTGGACAAAGAATAAATGTGGCTGAATCAGCTCTCCTACCCGCGTTTAGACAGCACAGAATAAGGCTGTCTCTATAGGCAGGATGACACACTCAGGCTCAGGCTTTAACACTGAAACAGTTGGGAACGTGGATCGAGGCCCGGCTGGTCTTCCACGTTAAAGGCTCTTGTTTCAGTCTTCCCCAAATAACGAAACAAAAAGTTCACACCGATCCCCCTCTGCCAGGCTCAGACCTTGCACAGTTCAACGTTGGTCCCCCTCTGCCGGGCTCAGACCTTGCACAGTTCAACGTTGGTCCCCCTCTGCCGGGCTCAGACCTTGCACAGTTCAACATTGGTCCTCCTCTGCCGGGCTCAGACCTTGCACAATTCAACGTTGGTCCCCCTCTGCCGTGCTCAGACCTTGCACAGTTCAACATTGGTCCCCCTCTGCCAGGCTCAGACCTTGCACAGTTCAACGTTGGTCCCCCTCTGTCAGGCTCAGACCTTGCACAGTTCAATGTTGGTCCCCATCTGCTGGGCTCAGACCTTGCACAGTTCAACGTTGGTCCCCCTCTGCCGGGCTCAGACCTTGCACAGTTCAACATTGGTCCTCCTCTGCCGGGCCCAGACCTTGCACAGTTCAACATTGGTCCCCCTCTGCCGTGCTCAGACCTTGCACAGTTCAACATTGGTCCCCCTCTGCCGGGATCAGACCTTGCACAATTAAACGTTGGTCCTCCTGCTGGGCTCAGACCTTTCACAGTTCAACAACACTTGCCGGGGCTCCCTTCCCCAAGCTTTTTACACTTCGGGTCTCCCTCAGTTAGGCTCAGACCGCTTTCCGGATGCCGAAGACTTTCGATTGTGTGGGGCTTCCCTTGCAGACCACTGCAGGACCACTTTGACTCAGAATTCAATGATCAGCTTTTCCTCTCCCATTCTCTCAGGGTTAACTACTGCCTTTCACCGGACCACTCTGTTACTTTGTATGACTGATTCCACAGCTGTTCTGGCTTTAAAGTTCATTTGCAGGTCTGCCTTTCCTCACGTCTCATCCACACGCATGCAGCTTTCACTTGCAATATATTATTGCAAACTTCAATCTTTCTTAGCACACACCGGTCTCTCAGGTCGCTTGCCAACTCACCGGCTGTGTGCGGTTTTCTCTTGCTTTTTTCAATTTCCAATTCACGAGTCAAGGTTAGTACCACAGGCTTGGCCTTGCCTCCCAAACACTGTCATTCAAGGTCGCTGGGGTCCTTGAAACACAATGCAGTCTTCAATATTGGGATCTGGCCTTCTCCATGTGTTTTTCGTGGCCCTACAGAGGCTACAACCTCCTGTAGGGAACTCTTGGGGTTTGCAACCCGCTGCTATCGTCCCTTGGTCCGTCACTCTGCTCCAGTAGGTTTGCCTTCGCCCCAGAAGTTCTGCTCGTACTCATGTTCCTCCTTGCTCAGAGTGTGTCTCTAGGTTCTGCCTTTTATACGTGTGAGGAGAGCTAATTGAATTCAGGTGTAGTGCCTTGTAGAGGAGGAATCAAATGCCTCTACCGGAAGTCCCACCCCTATCTTGCCTATATGTTGGGAACCAGAAATAGTGACACGCGCGACACCTGTAAGGATGCCCATAACACAAAAAGTCTCTGAAACAAGCTATCCATTGAGAAAACCATTGTTTATGTACCCACGAAGAGCTGGCCACCTCTTGGTAGAGATCCCTGAAGAACATGTGAAGACAGATGGAAGAGGGGAAAGGTGACGTCACATGTAGCAAGGTGACACGCCAAGAAGAGATGCTAAGAGAGGAGGTGAATACACCATATAGAATCTGATGACGAAGTAGAGGATCGAGTGACCCTTTATGTGCTGAATGAAGATTGCATGTGTAAAGAGCACAGAAGAAAATGCAAGCCATTTTATAATTGTACATATGCAGTAACGCAAGTAGACTAAGGGGGTCATTACAAGGTTGGAGGTAGCCATGGTGCTTATAGCACCATGGCTACCCCCTTACCGCATACAGGGTCCGGGTTCCTCGAATGAGGAATTACCGGGCCATTCCAACCTTGGAGGACCCGGTAATTCCTCATTCAAGGAACCCGGACCTGGTACCTCCCCATTCCCATTTGAGCCCCCATAGGGCTCAATGGGAATGGGGAGCATGCTAATAACGGGCCATTAATAACAGACCTGTTATTAGCATGCTGGTCCTTTAGCGGCTCCCACTAAGGGCGCCTGGTAAAACCAGCCGCCCTTAGCGGGACCCGCTAAAGGACTTCTTAATGCGGCAGTATGGGGTTAATGGCAACGGCACCTTTACCGGCGCCGTTAACCCCTTACCGCCAATGTCGTAATGACCCCCTAAGTATTCATGAAGGCTGGCTATACGTAGTGAATAGACTGCAGGCGGTGCCGCCAATATATATATATATATATATATATATATGCATATAGAATCTGGATGTTCCGCATCATGTTTTTAGCAAACTGGGATCCTATGAGCAGAAGGGTTGAAAGTGTGGCGCAGTAGAATAAGAGCGGCTGACGATGGAGGAAGAATCGAGAAGGCTTGTCAAGGTTCGAGGCAGCCAAGAATCTGGTTATCTATCATGGAAAGATACACTGAACGTGAGAGCCGAGATGAGCTCCTGTCAAGGTGCGACGGAAAGACAATGAGTGCCAAGTTTTATTCACTTTAATAGTATTAAATGCGAAGAAGGAGCTCAAAACACGGTCTCCTGTCACATGGTCTATATGGAAATAGACTTTGGCCAAACTACGCCGAGACTTGAAGATAAGGGTATGCTCACACTCCCTTCTATTCCCAGGAGCAGTGATACTTGCAAGGCCGAGTTCAAAGACTATTCGGATGGCAGACAGCTTGAGTGATGATGGATGATGGGCTAATTGGGTGGGGAGGCATGGTCAAGTCCACCCACCAGGCACCTGGGGTACCAGCTTGCGGGCTGCTAGCGAGTGGAATATTCCAGAAGGCTACAAGCGTGCCAACCAATTATAGAGGGCAACGTATCAAAGAGCCCTATAGTTTGAGAGGTTTGGGCCAAAAAGACCAAATCCAAATGACCTACCCATCTAAAAGTTCGAAAATAGGTACCACCAAATGTTCTACTTACCAAAAGTTCAACTTTTGGTTGGGTAGGTCATTTGGATTCGGTCTAGGGCTGCGGAGGCTGCAGGGGTGTCCCCACAACCCCTGCTTACTATACTGTGAGCAGGGGTTGTGGGGTTGTCCCCCACAGCTGTCTTGCAGTCCCCCCCCCCCAAAAAAAAGGGCTGCAGGGGCTGCGGGGCTGTCCCATAAAACACGAAAAAAAAAGGAAAGGACCCTGAGGCGCTGGTTCCCGATCACAAATCACGAAAGTGAAAGGGAACCAGCGTCACAGGGACACAGCGCGTCGGAATGGAAGGTAAGTAGGGGGGTGAGGTTAGTGTTTCTATAGATTCAAAGCTTCACTTGAGGCTATCAAATTTCAACAACTAGTTAGAAATCCTACCCACAACGCCGGCAATACCCTGGACTGGATATTGTCAAAAAACCAGGAAATCACAGTCACCTCAATTCTATAGAATGTGCATGGTCCGATCATCACATGGTTAATTTTACTTGCCACATAGCTACTAAACAAATACAGTATCCTACGAAGTCTAAATCCATAGGAACTTGGCATAATAGGAAGGCAGTAACAAGCGAGGCTTTTAAGGACAAGGTTGGTCCTCTCCTGCCTTCGCTTCATCAGCATACCTCGCTAGACACCTTCGCCCAGGCCTTTAGAAAGGCAACTAATCAAGCCTTTGACAAACTGGCTCCCCTTAAACCAGAAAAATGCAACAAATCCACCAACCTGAATAAATGGTTTTCTAATGATATCCTTGACGCCAGAAGAGCCAAGCGTAAGGCCGAACGTCTTTGGAGAAAAGGCCAATCACCATCATCATTAGCGTCCTATAAACTGGCTGCTAAAAATTACAAATTTATTATTTTCAATCTAAAGCAGAACACCTCAATGCGAGGATTAAGCAAGCCAAATCACAATCTAAAGAGATATTTTCAATTGTTAAAGAACTGAAAGACCCCCCGACCACACTTCTAGCTCAAGAGAGTGACAAGTGGTGTCAAAATATTAACAATGGTTTCACTGAAAAAACCTGTAAACATCAACAGGCTATCGAAGCCCAGAAAAAAAAATATTTCTTGAACATGTGACAATCCTCTCTATGCCGACTATTGTTAAAAGTGACCCGTCGGATAGCCATTTGGAAAAATCTTTTGAAAGGGTCTCTATTTCAGAGGTTCTGGAGGTCATCCATAAATTGAGGCCATCCTCCTGTCAGTGAGATATTTTCCCCGCTAAGCTTTTCAAAGATTATGCAGATACCCTAGCACAATTCATCAATCAATCTTTCGAAGAAGCTTATGTTCCTACTAATCTCCAGGAAGCATGGATTACACCTCTTATAAAAAAGGAAAACATGGAACCATCTATACCGGGCAACTTCAGGCCTATTACAAATGTGCCGTTCTTGCTTAAAATCATCGACAGGATTGCCAATTTACAATATCAGAAGTTTGTCAATACAAACAAACTCTTGGCTAATGAGCAATCCGGTTTTAGGACCAAACATGGAACGGAGACCGCTCTCTTGGATGTCCAGGCCAATATTGCTAGCATTGTTGAAAAGGGAAACACTGCCTTACTCATGCTACTTGATCTCTCCTTGGCATTTGATCTTATAGATCATGATCTTCTGGCCGAGAGATCGAAAACAACTGGCAGATGCTCTCCTCTAGCAATAAACTGGTTTAAATCTTTCTTAGGCCCTTAGATGGCCGTGTTGTAAAGGGCAATTTCAGTTCTCTGAAAACGCTGCTGACTTGTGGTGTTCCGCAGGGCTCATGCTTGTCGCCTCTGCTTTTTAATATCTTCTCGACACTTCTATGTGACATGCTTAAAAATATGGGTGTCCAATTCACAAACTACGCTGATGACACCCAGCTGGTTTTTGAACTGTCTGGCTCCTACGAAAAGTATGTGCAGAGAGTTAACGAAGTCTTCAATGCAATCCAAAAATGGATGGTAAATAACTCCCTTGCTCTTAATGAAGCAAAAACAGAACTCTTAATTCTTGGCACACCTCAAAAAATAGGGAAATTAAATCAACAATATAAAAAGTTCAAGATAAATAACAGCTTCATTGAAGTATCAGAGCATGTCAAGACCCTGGGCATTTTTATGGATTTGCATCTTTCGTACAAGCGACAGGTTTCTTACCTAAAATCCACATGCGCGTTCTATACTAATCTTTTATGGCAAATCCGACCATATTTATCAGAGCAAAGCCTAGCGTTGATTGCAGGAGCCATAATTAACTCAAAATTGGATTAGTGCAACAGCCTTCTGATGGGCACCTCTAAGGGTAACATCAAGAAACTGCAGACCATCCATACAGAATGGTGCATTCAGGGCTGTGCGGGGCCTGAGCCGGCGGGAAAAAACGTCAGTAGCCTGAAAAAAACTTCATTGGCTACTAGTCCAACAGCAAATAAAATTCAAATGTTCTGCCTTTTAAATGCTTGACAGGCACTGCCCCTAACTATCTTGTTAGGAAACTAAGCAAGGTTACTGTACGAAGAAATCTTCGATCTAACGAAAAACATAACCTTGTACAACCACGTAAAACCCTAGAAAGAGTAGGTGGCACTAACTTCATTCACTTCCACTGATTTGGAACTCCATGCCATCTTTGATTAAAAACAGCACGTCTCTTAACATCTTTAAGAAACTACTCAAGATGCACTTGTTTGATGAAGAGGAAATCTAATAGAATCTCTACTCCGTCTCTTGTTGCTTTTTTTTGTTCTACGTTGTCTGTTCAATGTGAGCACTCTGAGATAGATAGATAGATGGATAGATAGATAGATAGATAGATAGATAGATAGATAGATAGATAGATGGATGGATGGATGGATGGATGGATGGATGGATGGATGGATGGATGGATAGATAGATAGGAGGGTATGGGTAGAGATAGATAGATAGATAGATAGATAGATAGATAGATAGATAGATAGATAGATAGATAGATAGATAGATAGATAGATAGATAGATTGATTTGGGGTTGTTTTACCGTGGATGTACGAAATGGAAAAGTACGAACATTTTTGTTCACCGTATATTTCTCATGCAGTCATTTCCATTGCAGACATTTCATCCGCGGTAAAACAACCCCAAATCGTTTGAGACCCAATGAAACGTTGTGTATTTTATGACACTGATGATGACTTGCATTAGGGGTGGGCTTAATTGTCCACCCGACTGTAGAGACCCAATCACAATTCCATCCCCCGTAGAAAGTATACCTAGATATTCCTCGTAGACCAACCACTTACTTTGCCACTTAGTATGACGTCAGTGACGACGAGTTTTTACTTTATCATCGTGTTTTTTATGTAACTCGCTGAGAGATATGCTGTGAGACATCTGTTGATGTCCGTTGTACTCCCTGTTTTAGATAATTGTTAATAAAACAGCTAACTATTGCCAACTTCCTGAGTCAGCGCTTGTCAAACATTCACTCCGGCTGCCTAACTCCTAGAGACCCCTCCACAACTGCGAAGCGATTGAGCAATAGCGTACCTGAAAGGGCATCCAGCAGGTTTAACCTGTCTGGTTAACTTCTCTCCATAAAGACTTGCTAAGACAATAAAAAGACACAAGCCTCGTATGAAGAGCACGTACGCTCGAAACCCGTGTCAGGCTGAAGCGCTACATAATAAATCATATGCGATCTAGCATATAATATTTGAATGTTCTGGCGCAGTGTCACTGGATTTGTTCTCATTATACTCTGAAATTGTGGTGTATAAAGGCAATATACCCACACCCTCCAGCGGTCAGGCTTCACTTTGAATATTACCTGTGCAAGCGCTGTGGATTCTATTCACCTCATTGCTGCTCGGATTGTTGCATAACTTCTGCATCACCATCCATCCCATAGAGTGCTGCCTCGCTTTAAAGGGCCTATGTGTTCAGCCTGACTTTGCCTGACACAATTAGCGGGACATGTCCAGTACGATGTATACGAGTTAATCTTGTTCCTCTCAGTCACCCTTTTCCTCAACCTAGTGTTTGTGCAGAAAGGATGGGGAGGGAGTTGGGACATCAGATCCTACAAAATAGGAGGGGTTGGATGTACAAAAAAGGGGGAATGCTGTGTCTCACCCTCGGCTGCCTCACTCCCACTCCCCGAAGACCCCTCACCCAGGTGATCCTCCCGCACTAGTCCACCCTCAGGACCTGGATCCAAAAGTTATGGCCCTGTCCTGGACACCTGGATGCCAAGTTCCAGAGGACTAGTGGGCAAGAAACCTTTTGGTTTCTCACAGTCCCCACAGTGTGTGGGCTGATTCACCGGCTCTTGTTGGCGTTCCCGACCTCGTTCACATCCAAGTGGCAAATGTGCACCGCTTGCTCTCGCCTCTGGACTGTTTCCACTTATATTCGTTGTCTCCCGCAGCCTCGCCTCAGTACACCAGTCTCATTCCTGATCCCGGCAGGGAAAACGTTGCCTTCCGTGGTTGCCACACACCCAGGAGCTTTCCTCTGCCTCCTAGCATATCTGTAGTGTGGCCTACAGCGTTTCTCTTCTTCCCTTCTGGTGAGCAGCTCAGCTATGCCACACCGGTTTATGTGTCCAGACGTTTGGGCGGGTTTCAGAGGAGAGGCATGCCTTCTTCCAAGCACCCGCCGCAGATGTAGCCATCTCTCTCATGACTTGCTCTCTGGTCTTTAAATCTTCCACGTACAAGTGTACTTTGAAAACAACTATCACATTTATTGAGCTTAGTCCTTGTTTCATTCTGTATTGCTCTTTCCCTCTGTCAGGCTTTATCTCAATATCTTCTTTTTGTCTGCAGAAGCTGCTAAGCCCCCATAGTCCCCTACAGATGCTACCCTCTCAACTGATCAAACAGTTAAGCTGAAAGCATCCCCGAGGGAAAAGGGGAATTGGGACAAAATACCAAACTTCAGGTTTGGTTCCACTTCTGGAAGTCTCTCAACCTATGGAGAAGAAAATAATAAATAACGATTTAGTCACTGACCTTTCTTGTGCAAATAATGTTATATCCCAAAGAGGAAGTAAACACAACACCATACCTACATTTCCACTTTTGATTCCTTAGAGGATTACTATTCCTACTGAATGAGAATTGAAGAGAAACAGTCACTGCGTCAACCTCGGAGACTCTGTTGAAGGAGGGCTGAAGACTGCTAAACAGAACACTCTGGATATTCTTTTAAATAACAGTTTAGAGATGCAGTCAGAATTCCAAGAGTCAATGGAGCTTCCTACTCCTCAATCTCATTCAATACAGCACAAAGAAAAGTTTCCTGCTGATCATAGTTTATAAAAAATGCATTCGTTTTCAAATAGAGTTGTATAGATAAGAAATACTATTTTCAGAAACGCGCATGCAAGAAGGCCAAACGTAGTTATTCGGTAGTGACTAGTTCCCATCCGAGAAAAGGACCATAGCAACGGCCCGCCCCCTCTTCTTCACGTGACTCTGATGTCATCCGTGTGAAGTGCTTCCGGAGCACGTTTAGTGAGCGGGGCCGGGGCTGAGCGGGAATTCTGAACGCTCTTGCTGCCGGTGCAAGTGCAACCGGACCCTGCCAGCCTTTTGCTTGCAGCGGATGGGGTGGCCATTTTCTCTGGGGACCCTGCCAGCCTTTTGCTTGCAGCGGATGGGGTGGCCATTTTCTCTGGGGACCCTGCCAGCCTTTTGCTTGCAGCGGATGGGGTGGCCATTTTCTCTGGGGACCCTGCCAGCCTTTTGCTTGCAGCGGATGGGGTGGGCATTTTCTCTGGGGACCCTGCCAGCCTTTTGCTTGCAGCGGATGGGGTGGCCATTTTCTCTGGGGACCCTGCCAGCCTTTTGCTTGCAGCGGATGGGGTGGGCATTTTCTCTGGGGACCCTGCCAGCCTTTTGCTTGCAGCGGATGGGGTGGGCATTTTCTCTGGGGACCCTGCCAGCCTTTTGCTTGCAGCGTTTGGGGTGAGCATTTTCATTGGGACGGCGGGAACGTTTCTACGAGAGGCAAGGCTCTGGCTGCAATTTTCTTCCGGATACAGTGAATGTTCCTGCAAGACATCCGATTTAGACAGGGGAGCGGGAAATCATGCTCATCTATTCAACATGAAAGGTCTGGAGGGCTAAGAAAAGGAACGGAGACAGTGTATGGTGATGTTGAACTGATCAACGGGGGCTAATAGAGTGATTTAATGTTTCATGGGGGTGTGATTATTAGAATGGGTGGTTTTAGAGGGGTTTGGCTGGGGCTATCTGCGTGTGATTTGGGATTGGCACACAGGTATCTCTTGCAAGGGGGAAGAGGCATCTTGCTATTTGGAGGGAGTATGGGCCATTATGGTATGGGTCTAGACTAGAGGGAGGGATTGGACATCTTGGTGGGGCCTGAATGGTTGGAATGGGGCATGCTGGTGTGGGTTTGGCGAGATGGTGCCCATTTGTGTGAATCTGGAGAAAGGGGGCACATTGGTGTGGATCTGGAGGGATGGATAGGACATAATGCTGTGGGTCTGGGGGAGGGATAGGGACAGTGGTGTGGATCTGGGGGAGGGATAGGGACAGTGGTGTGGATCTGGGGGAGGGTTGGGGTACATTGCTGTGGATCTGGGCAGAGGGATGGTGCACATGGGTTTGTTTCTGGAGGGAGGGTCACAGTGGGTCTGGAGGGTGGCATGGGTCATCTAGGTGTGGGTTGGGAAGTTGGACGGGGCATCTTGGTGTGGCTCTCGAGGGAGGTGGTGGGGGCTGTTAGGGAGAATTTTCTGTTATGGCTAATTTCCCAAACCTAGTGAGTCCCCTAGCAGCTTTGCTGGATTTTTGGGGTTTATTTTTTTCTCCTGCCAAGAGTGAGACTCTTTTACCCTCACTCTTGGGCATGATTTGAGTGTGTTTCTTTGAATCTAGATGTGTTTAATGGGCTATGGGGTCTTTTACTCCATAGGGTCTCATGTGTTTTTTTGATGTGGGTTACTACTGACTACTGTCTCCCAGGGCATGTAAAGTCACCATTGGCTTTACTAGTCCCAAATTATTAACAGAAACCAGTACAAACCATCATATTGTGGACGTACTGGTCGGGGGTAATTAGATTGCCCCTGGGTCTGTTTTGCGAAGGGGCACTGTCGAGTCCCCCTTCGACGAGTTTCTGGCTGGTGGCAGTGGTTATCACTTGGAATACTCCACCGGAGTATTTCCTATGTGATTTTCCCATACATTTTAAACGCACCACTTTTTGGTGCAATGTTAAAGATACCACCGGTTTATTTATTTAATATTAATTCACCGGTCGGGTCTTTTTGCCAGAACTCGGTTTTAAAATGGCATTTGTGTTCGTCTCTGAAACTCTAACCCAAGTCGAGCCCTTTGGTCCACTATTTTGGCGGGCTTCTCCACAGAAGCCCTCCAAATGGTGCCCCTCTGTCTGGGGTCGATAGGATGTGTGGGAGGGGGAATCAGCAACTCAAGTCACACTCTTGTCTGATTGGCCCAGTGGTGAGCCGGCCGGCTCACCACTTAGCATGTTTGAGTGACAGCTAGGCTGTATGAATGGGTTTTCTGCATAAAAGCAGAGCTTTGGGGACTGGAACTTCAGAAGTCGCCACAGGACCTAAGAATCTGACGAGGGAGAAGCTGAGCCATCTACAACGACGACACCACCGGTGGAGCCCTGCAGTATCGACTCACCACTTCCCCAATGACAGAGGAGATCTTCTTCCAGGAGAGTCTTCTTCCCTTTGAGCTAGTGGGCACAACCAGTTTGCCTTTTTCGCCTTCCAGGATGTCTCGTGGTTGAAGGGATGCACCTTTTAATCGAGAACTCTGAGGCTGGTTTCATCCCTGGCAGTGCAACGACTTCCAGCTTTCTTCCTCGTCGAGAGAATCTCTTCCTCTGGTCGAAGCCACCACTTGCACCCGCTGCCAGGAACAACTGCCTCTGCCGGAGCGTTCTCACCATTTCAGGTACTGTGTCCCTCCTGGCCTCCCTTTCAGCGGACTGTCCAAGGTGTCCCGTAAATCCTTGACTATCCATACTGGGTTGGCCTCAGACCTGCTAATCTTTGCTTTCTGAACTGATTCAACCTCTTTTTGACTTTTGCTGCAAAGACTTTTAAGTGCATTTCTACTGTGTGATCTTGGGCACATTCCACCGTGCTCTCACCACGAGTGGGCCTGGCCTATGAAGTTTGGCTCTACAGTAGACCCTGCCTTTTACTGACTTGCTGTGGTTGATTTAAAAGTGTTGATATTGTGTTGCTTCCATACTCTGCTTTTTCTCTCCCTTTTTAAACCGAATTATTGGAGTGCCATCTAGGGTACGCGCTCACCTCTGTTTTGCTAATAAGTGGTGTTTTACCTAGACTTGTCGAATAATTAATAAGGGAGGTGTTTATACTTTCAATGACTGTGTTTTGAACTTGCTTGCCATATTAGTGCCAGTGTATTTTTACAAGTGTGTCTTTAAATACATAATTATATACTTTTAATACCAAAGCTCTGGTCAGTGTTTGCTTGTGCTACTGTGTTTTTCGCCCTAATGTGTATACTCTATATACTGCCTAACTCTGCTTGAGGGAAGTCTGACTGCTCAGCCACAGCTACCAGGTAAATCTGGGTGGTGCAGACTGCTACCAATTGGGTTTACTGCCAACACCTGTAGTTCTAAATCTTTTGCAGTGTTTCCTAAGGGAACTGCACAGGATTCTGCCTAACAGGGGCACATTGTTGTGGCTCTGGAGGGAGGTGGTGGGGGCACATTGGCTTGGATCTGGGCAGAGGGATGGTGCACATGGGGGTTTTTCTGGAGGGAGAGATGGGGTACAGTGGGTCTGAAGGGTAGCATGGGTCATCTAGGTGTGGGTTGGGAAGTTGGACGGGGCATCTTGGTGTGGCTCTGGGGGGTGGTGGGGGCACATTGATGTGGCTCTGGAGGGAGGTGGTGAGGGCACATTGGTGTGTATCTGTGCGGAGGGATGGTGCACATGGGTGTGTTTCTGGAGGGAGAAATGGGGCACAGTGGGTCTGGAGGGTGGCATGGGTCATCTAGCTGTGGGTTAGGCAGTTGGAAGGGACACACTGGTGGGGCTCTGGAGTGAGGTGGTGGGTGCACATTGGTGTGGCTCTGGAGGGAGGTGGTGGGGGCACATTGGTGGGGCTCTGGAGGGAGGTGGTGGGGGCACATGGGTGTGGCTCTGGAGGGAGGTGGTGGGGGCACATGGGTGCATTTCTGGAGGGAGAGATGGGGCACAGTGGGTCTGGAGGGTGGCATGGGTCATCTAGGTGTGGGTTGGGAAGTGGGACGGGGCATCTTGGTGTGGCTCTGAAGGGAGGTGGTGGGGGCACATTGGTGTGGCTCTGGAGGGAGGTGGTGGGGGCACATGGGTGCGTTTCTGGAGGGAGAGATGGGGACAGTGGGTCTGGAGGGTGGCATGGGTCATCTAGGTGTGGGTTGGGAAGTGTGACGGGGCATCTTGGTGTGGCTCTGGAGGGAGGTGGTGGGGCAGATTGGTGGCTCTGGAGGGAGGTGGTGGGGGCACATTGGTGTTGATCTGCACGGAGGGATGGTGCACATGGGTGTGCTTCTGAAGGGAGAGATGGGGAACAGTGGGTCTGGAGGGTGACATGGGTCATCTAGGTGTGGGTTGGGAAGTGTGACGGGGCATCTTGGTGTGGCTCTGGAGGGAGGTGGTGGGGGCACATTGGTGTGGATCTGGGCGGAGGGATGGTGCACATGTGGGTGTGTTTCTGGAGGGAGAGATGGGGCACAGTGGGTCTGTAGGGTGGCATGGGTCAACTAGGTGTGGGGTGGGATGGGGCATCTTGGTGTGGCTCTGGAGGGAGGTGGTGGGGGCACATTGGTGTGGCTCTAGAGGGAGGTGGTGGGGGCAGGTTGGTGTGGATCTGGGCGGAGGGATGGTGCACATGGGTGTGTTTCTGGAGGGAGAGATGGGGCACAGTGGGTCTGAAGGGTGGTATGGGTCATCTAGGTGTGGGTTGGGAAGTGGGACGTGGCATCTTAGTGTGCCTCTGGAGGGAGGTGGTGGGTGCACATTGGTGTGGCTCTGGAGGGAGGTGGTGGGGGCACATTGGTGTGGATCTGGGTGGAGGGATGGTGCACATGGGTGTGTTTATGGAGGGAGAGATGGGGCACAGTGGGTCTGGAGGGGTCTGGAGGGTGGCATGGGTCATCTAGGTGCGGGTTGGGAAGTGGGACGGGGCATCTTGGTGTGGCTCTGGTGTCGTAAATCTCCCCCCATCTCACCTGTGATCGGGATCTCCCTTGTTCGGCCGCAGGACTCTTCCTGTGGATGGTTCGGGTCTTGAATAGGCTCGCCCGAGCCTCGTCAGGTTGCAGGACGCGTTCAGAGTTCCGGGAAGTTTGTGGTTCCAGGGTATCCAGGATTAGCGAAGAACGAGTAAGTAGGGGGGGAAATCCGGGAACAGGATAAAGGCAAGGAAGGAAGCAAGAGGATCAAGGAAATCAATGTAGAGAGTAAGCACACGTCGGGTCACTACCGAAGATAGCGTTGAGACGCACGGACCCGCAGGGGCGTGACCAAATTATAGTACGTGCCACGACGTGAAAGCTAGTGCGTAGCACGGAGCTTGGTATGGCCATGTTGGGAGGAAGAAGGAGTACAAGCCCTTCGTGACAATGACCATGAGGTCCAGAAGGGGCAATTTCGCCGGGTCATGACAGCATGCCCCCTCCGAAGACTGGTTCCTCCAGGCTTGCCTGGGTGAATAAGATGGAATCTTCTGAGCAAACGAGGGGTCTTTAAATTAGAAACTGGTTCCCATGTTTTCTCGCTAGGGGGGAAACCTTTCCACTCGACCAGATATTGTATTCGACCCCTCCTATACCTGGAATCACATATCCTGGACACCTCATATTCCAACTGGTCGTCCACAACCACAGGTGTGGGTTTGAAGGGTTTTCGAGTAGAACTAACGTAGGGTTTCAACAGGGAAGTATGGAAGACTGGATGTATCTTTTTCCAGGATTCCGTGAGCTTAAGTCGGAAGGAGACAGGATTGATGACCTCCTTTATAGAAAATGGACCATAATAGCGAGGAGCTAATTTGTTTGGTCGTAGATGTCGAGGTAACATTTTTGAGGCTAACCAGACTTGATCGCCAACTGAATAGGAAGGTGATGGTCTTCTCTTAGAGTCCGCATATCTTTTGGTTCGAGTCTGGGCCTGTTCTAACTGATCCTTTGCCTCTCTTTGTAAGTCGATCAGCGTCTGAATCCAAGAGTCAAGGGTAGGTACCGGAGTAGATTCGGGAAGAACTGATGGTAAAACAGACGGGTGATAACCTTGACTGCAATAGAAAGGGCTGATCTTGAGAGCTGAATGATCTGAGTTATTGTAGGAGAATTCGGCTAAGGGTATAAGGAGAGACCAATCGTCTTGAACCTTGGTGGGAAAACAACGAAGATATTGTTCCAGGGTTTGATTTACTCGTTCTGTTGCCCCATTGGTTTGTGGATGATAGCCTGAAGAAAGGGCACGTTGGATTCCTAGAACACGACAGAGATGTTTCCAGAATTGTGAAATATACTGAGGTCCCCGACCCGAAATAATCTTGGAAGGAAGGCCATGAAGATGAAAAATATGTTCCAGGAAAATTCCAGCAAGTTCTGAGGAAGATGGTAGTTTATACAATGGTGTAAAATGAGCTAGATGAGTGAACAAGTCAATGGTTACCATAATGGTTGTATATCCTCGGGAAGGTGGTAATTCAACATTAAGTCAGTGGCAATAACTTCCCAGGGTCGGGTTGGCAACGTAGGTTGTAGAAGCAGACCCGCCGGCCTCTGATTATCGTACTTATTCTGACTACAAATAGCACATGTCTTGATGTATTGAACTACACTGGACTTCATCCCTGGCCACCAGAACTGTCTTTGTATAAGACGGAAGGTGTTGGTTACTCCTCGATGGCCGGAGTAAAGAGTATCATGGCATAGATTCATTACCTTCTGTTGAAGTTCTTTTGTCAGAATGACCACTGAATTGTTCTTGAATAAATATCCTTCCTTGATTGTCAGACGCCAGGGATTTTTCTTCGATATGTCCTTCCAGAGTTCAGATAATTGAGTCTGTGCTCTGATTTCTTCCACGAGATTGATTGCTTGAGCTACAAAGATTGTGGGTGGAAACATTTTTGGATAGATCTTATCCTCCAAGGGAACATAGTTGGGACGCCGAGAAAGGGCATCGGCAATCAAGTTTTGTGATCCAGGAACATGTGAAATTTGAAATTGATATTGAGCAAAGAAGTAGGCCCATCGAGCTTGTCTACTGTTCCTGCACTCCATGGATTGTAGGACCTGAAGATTTCGGTGATCAGTACAGACTTGAACTGGATATTTAGCACCCAGGAGTAAATGTCTCCATTCAGTGAAGGCATGACGAATAGCCAATAACTCCTTCTCCAGAACTGAGTAGTGAGTCTCGCTGGTGGTCAGGGTCCGTGAGAGATAAGCAATGGGATGTTCCAACTTATCATCGCATTCTTGTTTTAAAACTGCTCCTATGGCGTAATTGGAGGCATCAGTTTCCACTAGAAAAGGACGATTTATGTCAGGTTGGGCCAGGATGGGGGCCTGGGTGAATTCTTCTTTCAAGCGTTGGAATGCCTTGTCTTGTGGTATAGACCAGTTAAATGGAACGTCTTTCTTCAGGAGATTAACAATGGGTTGAACAATCTCGGAAAAGGTGGGAAAAAATTTCCCGTAGAAGTTGGCAAGCCCCAGGAAGGATTGTATTTGCTTAACAGATGTTGGGGCGGGCCAAGTCAGTATGGCCTTCACTTTTGAAGGGTCCATACTAATTCCTTCTGAACTGAGGACAAATCCCAGATAGTGAACTGATGTGACATGAAACAAACATTTTTCTGGTTTGGCTAAGAGTTGATTTTCACGGAGACGTTGAAGTACTGCTTTTACATGTTCTTCATGTTTCAAGGAGTCCTTGGAGAAGATCAATATGTCATCCAAGTAGACGATAACATTGAGAAATAACATGTCAGAGAACACCCTATCCATAAAACGCTGGAAGACTGCGGGAGCATTGGTCAGACCAAAGGGCATGACTAGGTATTCAAAGTGACCAAAGGGTGTTCTAAAGGCTGTTTTCCATTCGTCTCCTTCCCGGATACGGATCAAATGGTAAGCACCTCGGAGATCCAGTTTCGTGAATATCACTGCACCTCTCACAGCTTCAAGGATATCCGAGATCAGGGGTAGAGGGTATCTGTCTTTCAGGGTGTATTGATTTAGGCCCCGATAGTCCAGGCAAGGTCTGAGCTCTTTAGCATCCTTTTTCGGAACAAAGAACAATGAAGCACCAGCTGGTGATTTTGAAGGTCTTATGGTGCCGTTCTCAAGATTAGTATCTAGGTATTCCCGGAGGGCTCTCTTTTTGGGTTCTGAAAGGATAAACATCCTGCCAAAGGGAATCACTGCTGAGGGTTCAGTATCTATGGCACAGTCTTCGGGTCTATGTGGAGGTAAGGCTTGAACAATGGCAGTAGAGAATACATCAGCATACCCTTGATAGATCTCTGGAACTTGTACAATATTGGAAACCATGAGTGGTGTCTCTAGACACCTTGGTAGACTTATAGGAGCTGTGACTGAGGTATCCAGGTTTAAAAAATGATTCATACAGAACTCCGAGCCCAGGAATAAGGATCCGGCCGTCCAGTTAATATATGGATTGTGCCTTTGTAACCAGGACATGCCCAGAACCAAGGGGTAATGGGCTGATTTTATAATGTCAAACACAATCCTTTCTTGATGATGATTTATGGAAAGATGGATCTCCCTTGTTTGCAGACTTATGGGTCCTGAGGAAAGAGGTCTTCCATCAATTGCTTCCACTGGCTGTGAAAAACTTCTTGCTTCATATGGAATGTTATGACTTCTTACCCAATCTTGATCAATGAAGACTCCCATTGCTCCGCAATCCACCAAGGCCAGTATGGGGTAGACCATGTCCTTGGATGGCGATAAAAAGGCCTGTAATATCACCAATTTGTTTTGTCCAGGAGAGTTCAAGGATGGAATTGATGTGGAGCAAACATCGCTCTCCTGAAACCTTGCTCCATTTAGGATCGGGAGCTGGCGTTTCCCGAGCGTCAGGGAGGAGCCAGAGGACACTCTTTAACTAGATGTTTATCTGAGGCACAATACATGCATAAGCCTGTGTGTATCCTTCTTAACCTTTCCTGCGGGGAAATTGGTCCACAAAAGGTTCCAAGTTGCATGGGTTCAGAATCAGTGCTCGGATTCTTGGCAGATTCGGTCCTTGTAGTATTCTCTGGGGAGTTTCTTTGAATTGAGACTTTATTCTTTTTCTTTTCGGCCTTTCTTTCTTGGACTCTGAAGTCTATTTGCATAGACAAGTCCAGGAGGGCCTGGAATGAACTAGGACGTGCCACCCTGGCTAACTCGTCCTTCATCTCTTCATTTAGACCTCTGTGAAACAAAGTAAAACTGGCTTCCAGGGGCCAGTCCGCCTCTTTGGCTAGCTGTTTGAATCTGGTAACATAGGTCAACATGTCTTGGGATCCTTGTTGGAAGTCGAGTAACTTCTCTTGAGCATCTTGGACCAGCTCTGGTCGTTCGAACATGGTCTTGAGTTCCGCGATGAACCCTTCATAATCATCCAGGAGAGCATCTCCTGAATTGAGTAAAGGAGTGGCCCATGTAAGGGCATTACCGGAAGGATGCGATATTATGAAGCCCACCTTAGCCCTAGGAGTTGAGAAATAGTAGGGCTTGAAGGGAAAATGTACCAAACAAGAATCCAGGAATCCACGTAAGGTCTTTGTTGAACCGTCGTATTTATCAACCACTCCTCCCAATAGTATGCTGTCCTTGTTCGCGGAGTCACGTGACAAGACAAACTGTCTTAGCGCCGCATTCTCGGCTTTTAAATTCTGCATCTCTGTCGAAAGTTATTGCATTCCGCGCATCAGGTCCTGAATAGCATTCTCCATGGTAGAATCCGTATTGATCGTTTGGCGTCTCAAACCTTCGTAAATCTCCCCCCGTCTCACCTGTGATCGGGATCTCCCTTGTTCGGCTGCAGGACTCTTCCTGTGGATGGTTCGGGTCTTGAATAGGCTCGCCCAAGCCTCGTCAGGATGCAGGATGCGTTCAGAGTTCCGGGAAGTTTGTGGTTCCAGGGTATCCAGGATTAGCGAAGAACGAGTAAGTAGGGGGGGAAATCCGGGAACAGGATAAAGGCAAGGAAGGAAGCAAGAGGATCAAGGAAATCAATGTAGAGAGTAAGCACACGTCGGGTCACTACCGAAGATAGCGTTGAGACGCGCGGACCCGCAGGGGCGTGACCAATTTATAGTACGTGCCACGACGTGAAAGCTAGTGCGTAGCACAGAGCTTGGTACGGCCATGTTGGGAGGAAGAAGGAGTACAAGCCCTTCGTGACAATGACCATGAGGTCCAGAAGGGGCAATTTTGCCGGGTCATGACATCTGGAGGGAGGTGGTGGGGTCACATTGGTGTGGATCTGGGCAGAGGGATGGATCTGGGCAGAGGGATGGTGCACATGGGTGTGTTTTTGGAGGGAGAGATGAGGCACAGTGGGTCTGGAGGGTGGCATGGGTCATCTAGGTGTGGGTTGGGAAGTTGGACGGGGCATCTTGGTGAGGCTCTGGAAGGAGGGGATGGGGAACATTGGTGTGGGTCTGGGCGGATGGGGGCATACTAGGATGGGTGGTTTTGGAGGGGGTTGGCTGGGGCTATCTGCATGTGAGTCAGGATTGGCACATGGGCATCTGATGCAAGGGGAAAGGGGCATCTTGCTATGTGGAGGGAGGATGGGGCATTATGCTATTGGTCTACAGGCAGGGATGGGGCATCTTGGTGTGGTTCTGAGAGGGAGGGATGGGGCATATTGGTGTGGGTTTGAGAGGAAGGGATGGTGCACATGGGTGTGGGTCTGGAGGGAGGCATAGGACACATTGGTGTGGGTCTGGAGGGAGGGATTGGGGCTCATTGGTCAGAGGACGGATAGTGGCATCTTTCTGTGTGGAGGGAACATGGGCCATCATGGTATGGGTCTTGAGGAAGGGATTGGGCATCTCAGAGTCTGGATCGGAGGGGGCATTGTTGATCTGGAATGGAGGGACAGGGCATATGATGGGGGCATGTCAGGGAATGGTGGAGCATGTGGGTCAGGGCTAGAGCACTCTGGTGGGAAGGAAGGGGGTATCTGGGTGTGAATGGAGGGATGGGGTATGTTTGTCTTGATAGAAGGATGTTGGTTTATTGGAGTGGTGGGAGCATGTGTGTGTCGAAGGGATGGGGTAATCAGGTGTGGGTATAGAGAGAGGGCGAATGGCGCCATCTGAGTGTGAGTCTGGAGGTAGAGGTGAAGCATATGGGTGTGACTCTGAGGGGTGGAGCATCTTGGTGAAGGAATGGAGGGACGGATGTTGGTGTCTTTGTGTGGGTTTTGATGGAGGGATGGTGGCATGTGGGTCAGGAGGAAGGTGGCATTTGAATCTGGAACGTGTGTTTGGGAGGAGAAATGGGGCATTTGAGTGTGAATGGTATCTGCTTGTGGGTGGGGTCATGAAGGATCATTAACAGTGGAGCAGCGGGAGGGAGAGCTGTGGGCCCGACCTCGGTTGCATCCCAGACGTGCACACCCACAGCCCGGGGCACCTCTCGCAGAGCGGTCCGGTGCATGTGGTCCACCAGGCGCCAGGGAGCGGGGATTCCCTTCTACCGGAGAGGGGTCCGCGACCCAGCAGATGGCTGGGGATGCCTGGCAGGGTTGGGTTAACCTGCTGGGGATGTCCCCAACCACGCACCGGAAAGGAAGCCCTGCGCAGCCCCCTCTCCTCACTGAGCCCGCCTCTGCGCTGCCCGGGGGCGCGCACTACTCTCTCTGACCTGCCAGCGGGTGGGCATTGGTGGGCACACCCCGGTCAGCAGGGAGGCCCGAGTGGGGGCAGCCTGGAGCCGAGGGGTACCTGACTGCTCTCGAGGGGCGCCTCCCCAGGCATACAGGGGCCCGGCACGCCAGGCATGAGCCCTGAGCCATGGTGCAGCTGGCTTACTCGACGGTGGGCGCCAAGGTTCCAGCCGCCTACATCTGTGGGCGAGCGATGGCCAGGCCCGCTGGCACAGTGGATGACCTTCCCTCTTGCCCAGGTACCTGGAGCTGGGCCCTATGCGGCCGGGCTGGGGTTTGAAGACTCTAGCAGTCCCACCCAACCCCCTGTGTGTGCTGTCTCTGGCCCGCCTCGCTGTCCGTCTCCCGCCCCCTCCAAAAGAGAAGCGGAAGGGGTCAGGGAAGGAGGAGTGGATCGGGCCGGGTGGGCAGGTGGCAGAATGGCCTACCTCCATCACCCTGGGAAGCGCTGTGCTGCTGCAGGTGGCGGTCAGGCTTCCCAGGCTGAGCACCTGGATTTTTTTTCTTTTTTTAAACCACAATGGTTTCGTCCAAGCTAGACAGGGCACTGGGCTGTCCCGCCACCAGCGGCGCTGACTTCCCCGACCTCTCCTGCACCGGCAGGGTCAGGCCGACGTCTGGAACAAAATAAAGTTGTCTGTGACTCTTGGCGGTGGATCACTCGACTCGTGCATCGATGAAGAACGCAGCTAGCTGCGAGAATTAGTGTGAATTGCAGGACACATTGATCAACACTTCGAACGCACCATGTGGCCCTGGGTTTTTCCCGGGGCTACGCCTGTCTGAGGGTCACTTGTACATCAATCGCCCTGGGGTTCCCTCCCAGGGGCGTGGCTGGGGCTGTCTCAGGGACCCCATTCCATTCATCCCCCTAAGGTCAGACCCCGATCAGCACCGTCGCTGGATCCTTGGATCTGGCGCGCAAGCTCATTGCCGACGCGTCCTGGCCTCCCCGGTTTCCCCGCCTCATGCTGGTTTCGGGAGGGCTGGGTGGCTGGCGCACTCCGGATGTGGTGGCGGCGGCAGCAGGCTTTAAAAAAGCCTGGCGCACCTTCACCCTATCCCGGGGCATCTGGCCGTGCTGTGTGTGGCTGTCTTTGGTGTCCCACGGCTGCCGGCGCAGGATGACCATGGAGCGCGGACCTTGTGACCATGTGGGCTTCTGTCGCAGATTGGGACAGAGCACAACACTCGCCTACGCCAGAGGCACAGGGCTGGGGCAACCCCTTGTACGGGCCCGAGGCCAGCTGCCCTGAGCTTTGTGCTCTCCGACCACGGCCTCAGATCAGACGTGTTGACCTGCTGAATTTAAGCATATTACTAAGCAGAGGAAAAGAAACTAACCAGGATTCCCTCAGTAACGGCCAGTGAAAAGGGAAGAGCCCAGCGCCGAATCCCCATTCAGCGGCAGGCTGGGAAATGTGGCGTACAGAAGACCGACTCCCTGGCATTGCTCAGGGGGCTCAAGTCCTTCTGATTGAGTCTCACCACGCAGATGGTGTTAGGCCGATAGCGGCCTCTTGCACACCGGGATCAGGTCTTCTTGGAGTCAGATTGCTTGGGAATGCAGCCCAAAGCGTGTGGTAAACTCTGTCTAAGGCTAAATACGGGCGCGAGATTGATGGCCAACAAGTACCATAAGGGAAAGTTGAACAGAAGTTTGAAGAGAGAGTTCAAGAGGGCGTGAAACAGTTGAGAGGTAAGCTGGTGGGGTCTGTGCAGTCAGCCCACAGGATTCAACACGGCAGCCAGGTTGGTCACCTGGAACGGGGGAGGCCCTTGCGGGTCGGCAGCCCGGGCACATCCAGCCCCAGCAGGGCGCATTTCCTCTGTAGCGGTGCACCACGACCGGCTGGGAAGGTCCCAGGGGGCAGGTGGCTCTCTGCTCCAGCAGAGAGTGTTACAGCCCCCTGACAGCAGTTTTGCTGTGTCCACGGGGCTGAGGGAGATAGACCGCCACCGCGCCCTTATCTGGCAACCGTCATGGCCCCTCTTGGGGGTTGCTAGAGTGGCGACGGAAGACGGGGCTCCCGATGCGACTGTGGTGGACTGCCCTCAATACGCCCCGACCACGTCGTGCTGCCGGGCGGGGAGGCCCACAAAGGGCGCCAGGGGTCTGAGGTGATGTCGGTTAACCACCCGACCTGTCTGGAAACACTGACCAAGGAGTATAACACGTGCCCGAGTCAGAGGGCCGAATTAAACCCTGTGATGTAATGATGTTGAGGGCCAGTGCTCGCCGATTGCAGTGGCATCCTGTCGCGGTGGGCCCTCCATCGACCCGTCTCGCCCGCTCTGTCAGAGAGGTGATGCATGAGCGTGTGTGATAGGACCCGAAAGATGGTGAACTCGGCCTGGTGGAGGTCCGTAGCGGTCCTGATGTGTAAATTGGTCATCCGACCTGGGTATAGGGGCAAAAGACTAATCGACAGATATAGTAGCTGGTTCTCTCCGAAGTTTCCCTCAGGATAGCTGGCGCACGGAAACCCCAGTTTTATCTAGCAAAGCCAGAGGTCTTGCGGCCAAAATTATCTCAACCTGCTCTCAAACTTTAAATGGGTAGGAAGCCCGGGTATTGTATGAAAGTGCTCAGTGGGCAACTTTTGGTAAGCAGAACTGGCACTGCGGAATGAACCGCACCCCGGGTTAAGGCGCGTGATGCAGATGCTCATCAGACCTCAGAAACGGTGTTGGTTGATATAGACAGCAGGATGGTGGCCATGGAAGTCGGAATCTGCTAAGGAGTTTGTAACAACTCACCTGCCGAATCAACTAGCCCTGAAAATGGATGGCACTGGAGCATCAGGCCCATACCCGTCCGGCGCTGTGAGCCGCGGGGACTAAGTCAGGTGAGTAGGAGGGCTGCTGCAGTATGCACAGAAGCCCAGGGCAAGGGCCCGGGTGGAGCCGCCGCAGGTGCAGATCTTGGTTGTAGTAGCAAATATTCAAACGAGAACTTTGAAGGATGAAGTGGAGAAAGGTTTCATGTGAACAGAAGTTGAACATGGGTGAGTCGGTCCTAAGAGATAGGCGAGCGCCGTTCGGAAGGGATGGGCTATGGCCTCCGCTGCCCTCAGCCGATCGAAAGGGAGTCTGGTTCAGATCCCCAAACCCAGAGTGGCAGAGATGGGCGCCCTTGCGGCATCCAGTGCGGTAATGCAAATGATCCCAGGGGAGCCGCAGGGAGAGTTCTGTTCTTTGTGAAGGGCAGGGCACCCTGGAATGGGTTTGCCCCGAGAAAGCGCCCCGAGCCTTGGAAAGCATTGCGGTTCTGGTGGCATCCGGTGATCTCTCGCTGGTCCTTGAAAAACAGGGTGAGATGTTGTAAATCTCGCGCCAGGCCGTACCCATATCTGCAGCAGGTCTCCAAGGCGGACAACCTCTGGCATGTCGGAACAATGTAGGTACGGGAAGTCGGCAAGTTAGATCCGTAACTTCGGGATAAGGATTGGCTCTAAGGCCTGGGTCGGTCGGGCTGGGGTGCGAAGCAGGGCTGGGTGTGCACCATGGCTGGATGAGGCGTCTTTCCCCCCCAGGGGGGCGGCTCTGCCTCTGGATGCGAGCCGGGCCCTTCCTGTGGATAACCCCAGCTGCAGTGTTCGCCTTTCTCGTTCCCCCTCCTGGGGTTCAGGGCCGGCATTGTGCCTCGGCCGACACCTAGCAGCTGACTTGGAACTGGTGCGCACCAGGGGAATCTGACTGGTTAATTAAAACAAAGCATTGCGAAGGCCCGTGGAGGGTGTTGACGCAATATGATTTCTGCCAAGTGCTCTGAATGTCAAAGTGAAGAAATTCAATGAAGCGTGGGTAAACGGCTGGGGTAACTATGACCTTTAAGGTAGCCAAATGCCTTGTCATCTAATTAGTGATGTGCATGGATGGTTCACTGAGATTCCCACTGTCCCTGCCTACTATCTAGCGAAACCACAGTCAAGGGAACAAGTTTGGCAGAATCGTTGGGTAAAGAAGATCCGGTTGAGTTTGACTCTAGTCTGCACTGTGAAGAGACATGAGAGGTGTAGGATAAGTGGGAGGCCCTTGGGCCGCTGATGAAATACCATACTCTTATTGTTTTTCCACTTACCCGGAGTGGGGCTCTCGCTTCTGGCTCCAAGCACCCGGCACCTGCCGGGCACGACCCGCTCCGGGGACAGTGGCAGGTGGGGAGTTTGACTGGGGTGGTACAGCTGTCAAAGGATAACACAGGTGTCCTAAGGCGAACTCGAGGAGGACAGAAACCTCCTGCAGAGCAGAAGGGCAAAAGCTCGCTTGATCTCGATTTTTCAGTATGAATACAGACCGTGAAAGCGGGGCTTCACGATCCTGCTGACTTTGGGTTTTAAGCAGGAGGTGTCAGAAACGTTACCACAGGGATAACTGGATTGTGGCGGCCAAGCCTTCATAGCGACGTCGCTTTTTGATCCTTCGATGTCGACTCTTCCTATCATTGTGAAACAGAATTCACCAAGCATCGAATTGTTCACCCACTAATAGGCAACGTGAGATGGATTTAGACCGTCGTGAGACAGGTTAGTTTTACCCTACTGATGATGTGTTGTTGCAATAGTAATCCTGCTCAGTACGAGAGGAACCGCAGGTTCAGATATTTGGTGTGCATGCTTGGCTGAGGAGTCAATGGGGTGAAGCTACCATCTGTGGGATTATGACTGAACGCCTCTAAGATAGAAATCCTCCCCCCCAGACAGTGATACTGCAGCGCTTTCGAGCATTGGTTGGCTTAGGATAGCCGGCCTCGGGGACGGTATGTAGAGCCACTCGCCTCGGCACTTGAATGTGGACAGAAGGGGGCCACCTCTCTCACCCGTAGTGCACCGCATGTTCCTGGGGAATCTGGTGCTAAATCATTCGTAGACAACCTGATTCTGGTTCAGGGTTTCGTAAGTAGCAGAGCAGCTACCTCGCTGCGATCTATTGGAAGTCATCCTCGGAGCCAAGCTTTTATCGCAAGGTGGCACCGTCGCCAAAGTTCTCCATCCTACCTCCTGGGGACCGCGGAACGCACAGTAAAATACCACCCACCCTAGGTGCGCACCCGCGGGGGTGTGCGGGCCTGGTGGGGTGCACTCTTCTCACCTTTCCTGGTCAGCCTGGTGGACCAGATGGCCTTGGGCCCGGGCCTTTGAGGTGGTGCCATAAGCCCCCGGACAGGGCAGGGGAAGAGAGGGTGCAAGCCACCCCAGGGCGCAGGGGTGGTACCTTAAGCCTGTGCCCCTGGACGGTGGGGGCAGGCATGGCGGCCGGGCTATCTGGCCCGGGGAGTAGGCCCAGATGGCCCGAGTTGTGTTTGCCGCGGCTGACTCCTGCATTTGTCTCCGGTTGGCATGGAAGTGCCACCCTGCGGCCTCCAGGGCGGCCGTGGCGCAATTACCGGCTTCAGTTCAATGGCGTTCGTGAGTTGCTCCCGGTCCTCGGGCAAGTATCAACCACATGTGGTCAGGTCCAAGACTAGGTGCGTGTGTCAAGGGGCGCACTGTTTGTGGGTTAGTCCTGGACGGAAAGGCTCTAATGTGGTGGAAGAGAAGCTCTGTGGGGGGCCCAGCCAGAGCTCCAGGGCGAAAGCCCCCAAAACCAGTGGTAGTCGCAGGGAGCCCTGGTGGGGTTCCCATTGCTCCCCACAGGGAAAAGCTCTAAAGGGGCTCTGCTTAAGCTCCAGGGTGGCTGGCGGGGGGGGGGGGTTCCTGGCCTTGGGCGCCTATCTCACGCATGGATTGACTGTCCCCAAGCCCGGTGGTAATCGTGGGGAGCCCTGTCCCTCCCCGGGGGGTAAAGCTCTAATGTGGCGGGAGAAGCTCTAAGGCGGCCCGGGCCATAGCTCCAGGGTGGCCGGGGCAGCTGCCCCCACTGGCCTTGGGTGCCAGCCTTGTGCGTGTGGGTTGAGAGTCCCCAAGCCTTGCGGCAGTCGCGGGAGCCCAGGAGGGAGAAGCTCTAAAGGGGCCCTGCTAAAGCTCCAGGTTGGCTGGGGGTGTGCTGGTCCCCCCAAGCACCCAGCCTTGGGTACCTGTCTCACATGTGGGTCGACTGTCCCTCCCCGGAGGGATAAGCTCCAAGGTGGATGAAAAACCTCTTACGTGGGGGGGGAGGGGAACTCTAAGGTGGCCTGGCCAGAGCTCGAGGATGATGATTGGTGCTGGCCCATGCCTTTGGGCACCTGCTGGTACCCTGTCCTTTGTCAGGCGGGGGGGCCAAAGGCATTTTAAAGATTTGAACATTAACAATCCCCTTCCCCGCCTGACAACCCACCCCCCTGGATCACTGCACTTCATATCTTCTGAGGCGAATGTACATGGCATAACGAGTCGTAGTCTATAGTATATCCAATAGTCTTAGTCACTGAGGACACCATTGTTCACGGTAGTCTTTGTGCAGGAAGTTCATGGTTTGTTTGCAGAGCTGGAATGACTTAACCTCCTGTCCCTCCATGTCCCTTGCGCAAATGCTGGCCGCTTCTTCCCACCTGGCATATGCTCCTTTCTCTAGCCCTGGGGTAAACTGTGGGTTGCGGAATAGGGGAGTGAACGGAGATAGGTAGGACATGATCTTTGCTTTTTTAACCATAGCATCCCATGTATCCCCCACCAGGGCTGTAATTCGGCTTCTGTACGTGTTGGGGGGGGGTGGCTGTCCACTCTTGGGCACCACAGGACCTTGTCTAGGGGCCTTTCCCACCACTGCCCTATCCATCCTTCGTCAGATGCTGTTGGGATTCGCATTGAACCAGTTTCGGATGACCCTCAATTGAGCTGCTCATTGGTAGTACATTTGAAAGTTCGGAACTCCCATTCCCCATGCCCCCGTGGGAGTGACCATGACTCTCAAGGCCACCCTCTGTCTTTGCCCTTGCCAGATGTAGTTACGTACTAGTTTATTCAGGGGTTTGAAGAATTTCTGGGGGACCGCCAGGGGGGAGAGCCTGCAAGTAATATAGCGCTCTGGGGAAAATGATCATTTTAATGACATTGATGCGGGCCATCCATTCGTGCCTTGAAACACTTGTGTATAGGTGCGTTATAAATGCCATCTCATATCATGATATGTTATGGAGCCTCCTCTCTCCAAGCTAGGTCTTGATAGTTTCCAACAGGTGGGGATAGTTTGCTTGGTACATATCCTCTAGGGTACTGGTTATTGTCACCCCCAGGGATCGAAGGGATCCCTCTGTTCTTGCGAATTGCCCTGTATATGATGTATCTGAGGGCGTGCCTTCTTGTAGCATCATTAGTTCAGATTTTTGGTTGTTGGTCTTCAGGTCTGCCACTCTGCCAATTCCCCTAGGAGTGCTGTTAACCTCCGCAGTTAAGTGTCCATGTCTGTTAGCACGACTAGGAGGTTGTCGGCAAAGGCCATTGCCTTATGGTCTTCCCCACCAAATGTAATCCCTTTTATTCTGCTCTCCTGTCTAATTCTAGCTAGGAAGGGTTTGAGAAAGTTTGCGTACAGGAATGGTGACATGGGCAGCCCTGCTTAGTACCCCTAGTGATCCTTATCACCTGGGAGACATGCCCATTGGTAGCTAGCCATAAGTGGTGCTCCATAGTTGGCTTTGACCAGGTGGAGAAGGCCTGGGCCAAACCCCACAACCACCATGGTAGCAAAAAAGAATGACAGTTTCACTCGGTCAAATGCCTTCTCTGCATCGAGTGCTAACACCCCCTCCCCTCGCGACTGACCTGTTTGAGTTCTCTATCAGGTGGGATATTCGCCTAATGTTGTCAAATGTTTGTCTCCCCTTGACAAAGCCTGCTTGATCCGGGTGGATCAGGTCAGTGATTACTTTATCCATTCTAGATGTTCGAATTTTTGTAAAGATTTTGGCATCGAGGTTTATTAGGGCGGTAGGAGCTACAGAGGGTTTGTTTCTTGTTTGGCTTACGGAAGAGGATTACCTTGGCCTCCTCCATGGACTGGGAGATGCGGTCCGTATCGGAGAAGGAGTTGAACAGGGATGTCATTAAGAGGCCTAATGTGGTATGGAATGCTTTATAGAATGTGGCGGGGTACCCGTCTGGGTCTGGGGCTTTATTTGGTTGTAGCGATTGGATCGCCGCACGTACCTCGTCTTAGGTAATCGTCCCTTCTAAAGCCTCATGCTGGCTCTGTTCTAATCTTTTTAGCCAGCAAGATTTTAAGAAGGCCTTTTGGAGGTCACTCTCCGGTGCCTCAGTAGAGTAGAGGCTCGTATAGAACTCTGAGAACGCCTGCAGGATCTCTTCTGTACGTGTGGTTTCCTGTCCCTCCACCATTTGAATGCAGCGTATTGTACCTGCCGCCTCCTTCTGCTTAACCTACCTGGCTAAGAGCCGGCCTGTCTTGTTTGCCTGGAGGTAATACTTCTGCCTCAAGAATAGGAGCGATTTTACTGCTTGTTTAGCTAGAAGGATATTGATTTGCCCTTTGATATGCCTGATCATTACCCCCCTATCGGTCTCCATTACCCCTGTTATAGGTCCACCTGGAGGGCCTTCTCCTGTATGGCTCGAGATGCCTGCTTTGCTATGAGCATCCCCCGCCTGGTTGCCTTAAAGGCGTCCCATACTACATGTTCCTGCCCGTCCAGGGTCTTATTTTCCCCAAAGAAGTTGCGGATGGACTTGTGTATCTCGTCGCAAATTACTGCATCTCTCAGCAGATGTAGGGGGAACCGCCACTTCCAGAGCCCCGCCCCCTCCCATTGGATTTCTAGCTGCAAGGGAGTGTGGTCAGGCAGTGCTATGGTTTCCCTTTCTATGATCTGTACTTGGCAAAGCAGTGCCACCGAAACCCATATGTAATCAATTCTTGAGAATGTTCGGTGCACATGTGAGTAGTAAGTATACCCCTTGGTGTCCCCTTCTAGTTCATGCCATGTATCCGCTAATGCCATTCTGTTATGCTAGCCTGTAGTTTACTAGATGGGCCTTTAGATGTGGGTGTCCTGTCCGCGCTTCTATCTGTGGATAGGCGCCACGCCAAGTTAAAATCCCCTGTCAGTATTAGCTGGCTTGTTGTTAACTGGTCTAGCTTCTCCAAAACCCCCTGCAAGTATTCGTCCTGCCCTGAGTTGGGGGGGGTTACACTGTGGTGATTGTGAGAGGCCACCCCCCATTGCAGCTGAACGAAGAGGAATCTACCTTCCTTGTCAGCTTTGTGCCTGTTATTTTGACGTCAGGTAGGTGTCTAAACGCTATGAGGACTTCTCAAGCTTTGCTCTTGTCGTTGGCCTGCAGAACCTGGGGGTACCCTCTCAACTTCATTCTGTGTCTGTCTTGTTTACAGATATGGGTCTCCTGGAGTGTCACAATGTCGGGCTTGGTATCCTGGAGGAGGTTCTCCAGTTTCCGTCTCTTTAGTCAGTGTGTTTAGTCCTCTAACATTGAGTTTTAGTATTTGGATCCCTACCCATGCCCCGTTACATCCTGAGAGTAACCATGTCGAAGCGATCCCCCTCGATTTAAGCCCCCCGCCCTCCCTCTCACCCCCTCTGGCTGGACTCGGCTCAACTTCCCCAGGCCGTAACAACGCCCCCTCCTGCTGGACTCGGCTCAACTTCCCCAGGCCGTAACGTCGTCCTAGGTTGCTGGATCTCGTTCCCATCCCAGAGAATAACTGTGCGGGGAGAGCCATTCCTCTGCTCTCCCCTGTTTCCAAGATCCGTCACCCCCCCCTGTCTCCCGGAGCCAACCCTTAGTCTGACATTCCCTGTGTAACCCCACCGGGTCTTAACCCTTGTCTCGTGATCCCCACCGCTGCTGTTAAGTGGACAGCCTATTCAGCCTGGGGCTTCGGTTGCTGAGGCCCCTCCACTCCCGTCTTGTCTTTGGCCTCTCTACTCTTCCCAACTCCGATGGCTTCTCTTGGTGGCCTTCATGTTCTGGCCTCCTATTAAGTCCTCCCCTACATCCCCTCCTTCTTCAATATTCAGGATCTTGGGTCCCTCATCCAACATAGTGATGTGGTGTTGGCACCCTTCCCACTTGAAGACCATTCCAAAGGGGAATGTCCACCTGGATCTTATCTGGGCTTTGGTAAGGGCTTTGGTCACCAGGCCCATTTGCCTCCTCATTGTTAGTATGGATTTGGCCAGGTCCTGGAAACGTTCTGTCGTCGCTGTTCACTTTTATCAGGGTTGCTTTCCTCGCCGCTTGGAGGATCCATTTGTTTTGGTCGTATCGCTGTAAAGCCATCGCCACTTCTCTTGGCCTGGCCCCGGGTTCTTCTCGCTGCGGACCTTCTATCTATGAGCATTTCTCCCCTAGCCATGTCCAGCAAATCTTTGAACACGTGCTGCATTGTTTCCCTGAGGTCGGCATCGCTCACACTTTCTTGCAGCCCCTTCACCCTGATGTTGGACCTTCCCGAGCGGTTCTCCAAGTCCTTGGCTTGGAGCTCCAGGTTGTGTCGCTACCGCCTGCAGCTTCACTAATACATCTATCTTCCGGGTGTTTTAAGTGAGTTCTTGAATTGCGTTTCATTTGTATCAATTCAACTGTCGCCTTTGACTTCCTGCAGCGATTGTGCAAGTTCTCTGCGTATTAGGCTTAACTGTGTCTGAAGGGTAGCAGTCATTTGGTCACTGAATGCCTTAAAGCACTGTTGCAGCCCCTTGCTCGTGACCTCTTGCCCCTGTGGTAGCGTCGGGGGGCTCCTCCAACTGCTGCCTCTCTGTCACCGATGGATCCTCTTCCTCCGGGGCTTCCCCCTCATTTCTCCATAGCTTTTGGACGGTCCCTTGCTGTGTTCTTGAGATCTTGGCCTTTAAGGGGCCCTTTTTGGCCTCCTTGGCCTTGTTGCGCAACATTGCCTGCTGATGGCGAGTGCCTGCCTGCACCTTACTGTAGGGGACTTCTCCCCAGGCCTCTGCGGTTCCTCTTGACCCCGGGGTATTGGCCAGTTGTTCTGTATGAAGGGGATGCTTCTCTCTCCCTCCTGTGCGCAGCGGGGGTCTAGCTCCCCTTTAGAACCTGGGTTGGTTGCCCCCTGGGGGCCGTGGGGCTAGTAAGCTCAAAGGTGAAAGTGGTCATGGTTGCAGTGTCACACTGGCCCGGAGCCCAGGAGCTTCTTGAATTTCTTCCCGGGGTGCCCCCGTGCTTCCACCGCTCTTGAGCCTCTAAGTATGCTCTTGCACCCCTGGAGGTTCCTTCTCGGTTTATCTTGCATGGCAGGGTAAGTTTTCATAAGGGTGGGAGCGAAGCAGCGCTCTTCTGCGGAGTCAAATGCTGGGGGTTGGGAGCTTGCGCCACCCCTTGCCCCTGGGTTCCTTCCCTGGCCGTTAGCAGGGGGATGCTGCAGGAGACTTAGTGCTGACACCCTTCTATCACTACAGTTTGCCTCTGATGTTGCTGAATGGTATGGGCTTGGGCCTTTGCCTGGGTCCGGGTATGCTGCGGGTCTCCTGCCGTAGGGGGGGGGGGGTCCCCTTCCAAGTGTAGGTTACGGTGTGCTGGGGCAGATGCTTTCATAAACCTCCATGTCCGTTGTTTGGGAGGGGAGCGTCTTGCGTGCACCTGCTTCATAGCTGCCAACTCCCTTAATTATGCCTACTTACCCTGCGCCAGCTGGGGCGCATCACAGCTCATGGGGGCCCTGAGCCGCGTGGTTCGTGGAGGCCCTGCGCTGAGTGGAGCTGGGCTGCTGTATGGGGCAGAGGCAGGTTCAGGATTTCAGGGGAATACTACCCGCTCCCTCTCATTTGTAGCTGGGTGTCCGGGCTGCGCCGGCTCTGCTGTATTGCCGTGGTGCGGTGCTTGCGCCAGTGTGTCCCGGCAGGCACGCTGGGCCGGCAGCCTTGTCTCCCCCAGGACGGCCGCCGCGGATCCGCAGTGGTCCGCTCACACTCCCCAGTCTCGCCTATGTTGCCTTGGTTGAATGGGCACCTTGCGTCTTCTGCACCACCCGCGTGGGTTCTCTGATCTCCTCCGTCTCGACTGCCAGTCCCCACAAAGGCATCACTGCTGGCGGTCTGAGGTCCACTCACTCTGCCCCCAAACGCTCCAGTTGGAGTTTTCTTGGGGACAGCTCGGTTCACGGGTCATCCCCTTTGATTTTGCTGCCCTGGGATCTTGTAACGCTTATTGCTCCTTTTTCGGTGGCTGGGGAGGAGCGCGCTCCTCACAGTGGGGTGTTCACGGGGGCCATTTTGGAATCTTGTTATGAAGCTTTTTGAAGCTTTCGTCTGCTCTTTCTTGAGTAATCTTTCTTCCACACTTCTCAATCCATTTTTCATCCAGGATGTGGCACAGAGGGGGTGCTGGTCTCCAACGTTGACGATGTGGCTTGGCTGCACGACTCTGGCAGCGTCGGTGCTTATTACTTGACTTATCTGCCGCCTTTGATACTGTTGACCATGCCGCCTTGCTCGTCTGGGCCAGCCTTTCTGGTGCCATTTCTTTGTTTCTCTCTAACCGAACAGTCAATTTCCATCCCCCCTTTTCACTCTGTACCTTCTGCCTTGAGATGTGGAGTCCCTCAGGTTTCCTCCATCTTCCAGGTTTTGTTTGACATGTACATGTAACCTCTTACCAGCTTATCTGCTCTCACGGCTTCCACTGCTATTCTTAACAGATGACACAGATCTTGGTCCGTTTAGATCTCTCTTGTCGAGACAGTGACCAGATTTAGGTCCTGTCTCGAAGCTGTGGGTGCATGGATGTGTAATAGCTGGTTCAGGGGAAATAATGAGGTGTTGGTGGTGGGCCCTACTTCCTCTACTGCCTTTAGGACCCCCTCTTTTTGGCCATCTTTAGGGGTAAATATGTTAGCTTTTCTGTCTGCGGAATCTCAGATAAGTGCAGTATGTCAAAGGGGCTATCCTCAACTGAAAACCCCATAGTAAGGTTATTTGTTTACTCCTTTCTCAGTTGCGTGCCCCTGTGGTGTCCTTACTTGTTATGTCCTCCATGGACCACTGCAACGCCCTATTTCTGGCACAAACTGTCTACTTCTTATGGCACCTTCAGGTCCGGCAGAACTCTACAGCTAGAGTAGCCACTTACACACCTAGTTGTGCTCACATTACTCCATGTGTGCACCATCTTCATTGGGTACCCATGGCCAAGCCCATTCAGGTCAAGGGCTAATGTCTAGTTCATCATGCCTTTTATGGAACTGGGGCAGAATATCTACATGCCAAATTCTGTCTGTACATTCCTGCTCGGCCACTCCGCTTGGTAAATGCCTGATATTAAATACTGACAAAACTGCCTTGTACATAAAAATCCATTATACATCCATATAAAAGTGCTGTGTGCAAAATGCGTCATAAAGTCAAAGCAGAACTATATTACTTCAAGGCAAATCGTTACTATTGGAAATGCCTGACTAAAGTGCAAAAAGTATAACGGATTCAAAAAGTGCCAGGTGCACTTGAGAAAAGTGTCAAGTGTTTCTGAGTTCCTTCAACTCTAATCGCATTTTTAATTTCAGGCAGTGTGAGTTGCTTTTCATGTTATTTTAACTCACTGTCCTATAATCCATATTTCGAGTGACATTTTTTACTTGGAAATGTTCTGAGACCTTTAGTTGTCTATAGTTTACCTGTACTTGTTCACACTACAGCACCATTATGAAAAGCAAATAATGTATAGATCGATAATTGCGTTACAAACCTCTGGCACTGTGTGTCAGCGTTCCCCTGCTGAAGGTGTGAAGTCGTGATATCTGTTGAGCCCTTACAGGAAATATTGTGACAAAAGATTGTGAACATTTGCAATAATAAAGTTTACTTTTTCTGTTATCAAATTCTTGCAGCGACTCATGTGCAGTTATGAGAACAGTTTTTCCATAAAAGTTTCACTGTTCGGCTTCTTTTACTTCCAATCCCCCGGGTAAATCAGGTTCACTCCATATGGCTCCACCAATCTGATCCTTGGCTTACACATGTATATGTATTATTTGTTGCTTTACAGTGTAAGCACTTGTCATAATAAAAACACTTCAATTACCCAATTGTCTATTTCTTTAAGCGAATGTGTTATTTGTTTTTAACCTCTTAACTGCCAATGCCCCCCCATGCCCCTGCGCGCCAAGCCCTTTTTTGGTGGTTTTGGTATGTTGCCATTCAATCCCTTGTAACCTTTTCATTTACATGTGATATCTCGCCCAAATCTGGCCCCCTTTCTTCCCACATGTAGGTGATCATAACGCCACCTAGGAATCCTAGTGTGCTGTATGGGGGTGTGAGAGAAAATAACCGAAAAGGGAGCACATTTCGTATTTTTTCAGACAATGCTGATAAAATGATGTACAAAGAAGCCTGTGGTTGTTTCCTTGTAAGAGCTAGGAACACATGGTTTGCTGTGCTGAATTTGCCATTTTCCAGGCTTTCAAGAACAGGTTGAGTGGAAACCAAAAAAATAAGGTTACCATCAATTTTGTGAGAGCTATGCGAGTTTACCCCTTTCCCCCCCACCCCCAATAGTCCATGCGTGGATGGAATGGAAGAGGGCAGTAGGAAAGCTGAAAGGGAAGACCAAGGCATACATTTCTGAAAAGTAGACAAAATTCCACGTTTAGGAAAGGGTGATTTGCGCAGGTCAGGTAACCTCTATGTAGGGAAAATGCCCATAGTTTGGGGAAAGATTTGAAAAATTACAGTTAAAAAAGGTATGTGCAGGACATGGTTGAACCTGTAAGGTAATGGCCTGCTACATTCCCCTGACTTTTCCAGTTAGGAAATTGCATATTTTTTTTAATTGTTTCACAAAACAAGCAAGCCAAAAACGGAGCCATAGTACACAGGAATGTTATGCTGACAGCCTCAACAGACATACTTAGCATGTGTAAATAAGGAAAATAAATGTGAGGAATGGCAAGCATACAATTTTTGAAAGGGCACAGGCAGACCTTTTGAAGGGTAGGTGACTTGAGCAGGTTACAAAAGCATACATTGCCTAAATCAGCAACTACATGTAGTTCACATTTGGGAAATTAAAGGGTTGTGTAACAAAGTGCAGTAGTAAATGTATGAAAATGTTAAACCAAGAGAAAACAACAAATGTCCTACCTTCCCACATTCCCACACGTGTCCTGACGAAAACTGTACCTCATGTGTTGGTGCACCTACCTGGGTGCAAATGGAAAAGGCTAAACCACTGGTAACCCAAGTGTTTCAGGAGAGCAGACTCCCATAGGAACCCACAGAGGTCTGACTTGCGCAAATTGCCCTAGAATTTATTACCCAAAAGCCCGGCTGAAATTTAGGGAAAATAAACACAATTTTCAGACATTTCCAACCTGGAAACTACTGAAACATACCGCCAAGAACACATGGCCTACCTTCCCACAGATGTCTGGATGAAATCAGTACCTCGTGTGGGTGTACCTACCTGGGTGAAAAAGAAAAAGTGTTGACCATTTCCAAGTCCAACGGCAGTCCCAAGGAGCACCAGCAGGGTCTCCATCCGTTCCCTGAGAGGAAATTATGTAATGCTGCCTAGCCGGAGCTCCAGGATGGCCGGGGGAGATGTCTCCGGCCTTGGATGACTCTACCATGTGGGTCCACCATCCCCAAGCGCAGCGGCACTCCCAGAGAGCCCCGGCAGGGTCCCCGATTTTTCCCAGAGGGAGAAGCTGTAACACAGGCCAGCCAGAGCTCCAGGATAGTTTGTTCCTGGCCTTGGGCAGCTGTCTCCCATATGGAGTGACCATCTCCAAGTGCAGCGGCTGTCCCAGGGAGCCCTGATGGTCACCTTCCCTGAGGGAGTGGGACCCTTCTGGGTCTTCCTGGAACCGCTGCTGGGCTGCGGGACAGTCAACCCACATGGGAGACAGCCGCCCAAGGCCAGGGACATCACCTACAACCATCTTGGAGCACTGGCTGGCCTCTGTTACAGCTTCTCCCTCTGGGAAAAATCCCTAATGGGAAATAGCTGTTTCAGTGTGAGTGGGCTAGTTCCCATTAGACGAGAGGACCTTTCTGCCTCTGCAGGTCAGAGGGCCATTTCTCTAATGGGAAATAGCTGCTTCAGTGTGAGTGGGCTAGTTCCCATTAGACGAGGGGACCTTTCTACCTCACGAGGTCGGAGGGCCGTTTCTCTAATGGGAAATAGCTGCTTCAGTGTGAATGGGCTAGTTCCCATTAGATGAGAGGACCTTTCTGCCTCTGCAGGTCAGAGGGCCGTTTCTCTAATGGGAAATAGCTGCTTCAGTGTGAGTGGGGTAGTTCCCATTAGACGAGAGGACCTTTCTGCCTCTGCAGGTCAGAGGGCCGTTTCTCTAATGGGAAATAGCTGCTTCAGTCTGAGTGGGCTAGTTCCCATTAGACGAGAGGACCTTTCTGCCTTTCCAGGTCGGAGGGCCGTTTCTCTAATGGGAAATAGCTGCTTCAGTGTGAATGGGCTAGTTCCCATTAGACGAGAGGACCTTTCTGCCTCTGCAGGTCAGAGGGCCATTTCTCTAATGGGAAATAGCTGCTTCAGTGTGAGTGGGCTAGTTCCCATTAGACGAGGGGACCTTTCTACCTCACGAGGTCGGAGGGCCGTTTCTCTAATGGGAAATAGCTGCTTCAGTGTGAATGGGCTAGTTCCCATTAGATGAGAGGACCTTTCTGCCTCTGCAGGTCAGAGGGCCGTTTCTCTAATGGGAAATAGCTGCTTCAGTGTGAGTGGGCTAGTTCCCATTAGACGAGAGGACCTTTCTGCCTCTGCAGGTCAGAGGGCTGTTTCCGTAATAGGAAATTACTGCTTCAGTGTGAATGGGCTAGTTCCCATTAGACGAGAGGACCTTTCTGCCTCTGCAGGTCAGAGGGCCATTTCTCTAATGGGAAATACCTGCTTCAGTGTGAGTGGGCTAGTTCCCATTAGACGAGAGGACCTTTCTGCCTCTGCAGGTCAGAGGGCCGTTTCTCTAATGGGAAATAGCTGATTCAGTGTGAGTGGGCTAGTTCCCATTAGACAAGAGGACCTTTCTGCCTCTGCAGGTCAGAGTGCCGTTTCTCTAATGGGAAATGGCTGCTTCAGTGTGAATGGGCTAGTTCTCATTAGACGAGAGGACCTTTCTGCCTTTCCAGGTCGGAGGGCCGTTGACCCAGGCCCCGGGCCACATGAAATGCGGGACGATAGAGGGTCTGGGAGTTTAGGTGCGGGGTGGGGGGAAAACGGCACGAAAGCGTAGGGAGGGGCATCCGAATGGCGCCACAAGAAACAAAAGCCCAGGAAGGGCAGGAAACGGCACCTGGGAAGGTGCGAAATATAACAGCAAGAGGTCAGGGGGTAAACCGGCCGCCCCCAGGAAGGAACAAAAGGCCGGGGGGGTATAAGTAAGCCTGGGAAAAGGAGAGGCGGCACAAACCAGATAAGAGCTCACCTCTCTCGGGTAGGCTCTTGGTACCTGGAGAAGGGAAAGGAAAAACGTTTGCTCTTGCAGGCTCACGCGCTTTCTACCCTTTTATAAACTGAGCACTTGCGGGTGCATGCATTTTGGACATCGCTAGACGCTTGAGACTACCGCGGCAACCGAAAAAACGGCACCGGAGCAAGAGAGAGGGATACTCTTTGCAGTTGCCAAACGGAAGTCGCGACCAACAGAATTCAGACGAGAAGGATGGCGGATGGGAGAGCGAAGAGGGCCCGAGAATTCTCAGAATGGGCAAGAAAGGCGGAGAAGGAGTATGGAGCACAATGGGTGCTAGAAGTAATGCAGAAAGAAGAAAGAGCGAAGGCAACATCCCCCCTGCTGTTCATCGAACACAGCAGTAGCGAAGGCGAAGACCAAGTGCCACAAGGACAGAAGAGGGGGAGAGCGGAATCAGAAAGAACAGAGGAACAGACGGAGACAACAACCAAGAGAAAGAGGAAAGATAAAAAGAAAGGTACTGTGAATAATAACGTTGGGAATAAAATAGTAAAGATGTTAAAAAATTGCATCACGGTTTCGGGTAAATCGCCCAGAACCAACGACAAGAAGAGCAGACGGGGGAAGAAAAGCAGGGAAGAATGGCTGGGAAATTCATAAAGGGAATCCAGCAGTGAGGACGAAGAAAGGGATCACCTAAAGGCTTGGGTAAAATGGAGAGGAGTGGTGAGCAAGGAAAAGCGGAGTGGGGTAGGGGGGGCAGGGATAGAACCCAGAGAGGCCCCGGTCCCTACCCCACAGGGGGCACCAGATGAGCCCAAGGAAGTTCCGGTCCCGACACCACAAGGGACACCAGTAGTCCCGGTGCCCCAAGGAGCGCCAATTGTAGCGACACTACAAGGTGTGACCGTAGGGCCAAACATAGGGGCAGCGGCCACACCGCCGGTGGCAGCGGTAGAAAATGAAGCACCACTCATGACGAAATATGGCAGGCCAACCATGGGTAAAGACGCACAGGGCAGGTCAATGAAAGCGATGGCCTGGTACATAAATGACAAAGTAAAGGAGAAAAGAGTTGATCGATATATTTTCATTATTAGATTGCCAAAAAAGGGGGATGAATGTAGCAGTCGAAGACATGAAAGAGGATGAAAAAAGTTTACTCAAAAAGGGGCCAGTAGTAAGGAACTTCGATTATTGGATGTCGGCCTTCACCATAATGTCGACAATCATATTACAGAAATTCCCGGAAGACGGGGTAGCGTTAGTTGCTTATCAACAGAGGGTGCTGAAGGTCCATGCAGCTTTTGGGGGGGGACGCATGGCTGGAGTACGACCATGAGTTCAGAAAGGAGATGGACTGGGACGAGGAAAACTTTAACCTCTACATTTTTAATGTGCTGAAAGAAAAATGGGATTCCAAGGAGCGGAACACAGGGGGGCAGCAGAGAAGGCAGTACTGGCAGAACGATTACAAGACAGACTATAGATCGAGTAGCAGAAGGTACGACTCCAGCTACGACAGGAATAGGGAGCAGAGCTTTCGGAGCAGAAATTACGGGCCGCAGAGAGGATGGCAGAGCAGCCTGCCCCCGACAACACAGGGTGGGGGCAGTGAGAGCACGGGCACGGCTCGAGCGGAACCAGGGCAATGCAGGAGCTTTGAAAAAGGAGCACCATGCAGCTGGGGATGGAAGTCCAAATTCAGCCACATGTGCGAGAGATGTAAAGGTGACCACAGCAGCTCCAAGTGCACAAGGGCCGCAGCTCCGAGCGGCAGAAGAGACGAGACACGGAAATAAGAACTGGGGCAGGAAAGGGGCCACGCCAGTAAAGATCGAGAGAATGGAAAGGTGGCTCTGTAAATACCCCGACCAAGAAGCGGCAGAACAGATCAGGCAAGGCTTTAAGGAGGGTTTTAACATCCCGTTCACCGGGCAAGGAGCACAAGACATTCCGAAGAATCTAAAATCAGCAATCGAAAACAGGGAGATAGTGACCAGTAAGATCAGGAAGGAAGTAGAACTGGGGAGGTTGGAGGGCCCATTCATGGCCCTACCATTCAAAGAATTCTTGTGCTCCCCGCTAGGGCTGGTGCCGAAAAAAGAAGAGGGGGAATACAGGTTGATACACCACCTGTCCTACCCTCCGGGGGCCTCGGTGAACAACGGCATCGCTCAGAGCGAAGCAACAGTAACATATACAGATTTCGAAGAGGCAGTGGAATTGGTCAGAAAAGCAGGGGAAGGGGCATGGATGGCGAAAGCAGACATTAAATCGGCATTTCGCCTGTTGCCAGTCAACAGCAGATCACAAAAATGGCTATATATGCATTGGGAGGGGGAATACTTCATCGACAAATGCCTCCTGATGGGGTGCGCCATCTCATGTGCATATTTCGAGAGGGTGAGTTCATTTTTACAATGGGCGGTGGCACAAGAGATGAGGGAGTCCATGATGGTGCACTACCGAGACGATTTTTTATTTGTCGGCCCCAAAGGTGCGGACATGTGCAAGGCAACACTGGACAAATTCGTAGAAATAACGAGTGAGTGGGGTATTCCTCTGGCAAAGGAGAAAACGACGGGACCAACACAGGTTATCCAATTTCTAGGTATAGAGATCGACTCGAACAGGGGGAGGTGTTGGATCCCAGCGGACAAAGTAACGGAGCTGCTCAAGACAATACAGGAACTACGAGGAAGAACCAAAGCAACAGTGAGGGAATTGCAAGCGCTGGCAGGGAAACTGAACTTCGCAGGAAGAGTCATACCGCAGGGGAAGGTGTTCCAGAGAAGGATCGAGCTGAAGACAAGGGGTGCTACCAAAGTTTCTCTAATGGGAAATAGCTGCTTCAGTGTGAGTGGGCTAGTTCCCATTAGACGAGAGGACCTTTCTGCCTCTCCAGGTCGGAGGGCCGTTTCTCTAATGGGAACTAGCCTTCTCAGTGTGAGTGGGCTAGTTCCCATTAGACGAGAGGACCTTTCTGCCTCTCCAGGTCGGAGGGCCGTTTCTCTAATGGGAACTAGCCTTCTCTGTGTGAGTGGGCTAGTTCCCATTATTATGCAGGACTTGGCCACTAGGGGAGCAAAAAGGGCCATTTCTCTAATGGGAACTAGCCTTCTCAGTGTGAGTGGGCTAGTCCCATTAGTATTAGAAGCCGCAAGGAGAAGGCCAGAGGACAAGGCCTGCACTCCTCTTTGCAGCTCCGCTGCGAGTTCCTCCATCAGCTGTGCTCGATCAGCTGGCAGCAGAATTCCATCTGCTTTTCGGAGCGCCAGCTGATCTCGCGCACATCGCGAAGGCCCCCGCCTTGGAAGGCATGGGCACCGACAGAACGGCATCTTTTGAATTTGGCGCCGAAACGACGCCGCTTCCCGCCCGCAGCCCGCAGCCTCATACGGCTTCCCGCCCTGCCGGCTCCACCCCCCCCACCATAAAGAGAGACGGGGCTCACCGCCAGGCGAAGCCGCAAGGAGAAGGCCAGAGGACAAGGCCTGCACTCCTCTTTGCAGCTCTTCGCTGCTCGAAGTCTGCCGTTTACCACGGACTCTTGCTGGAATCACAAGGTAAGGAGTCCCGCACTCCGGAACTACCCCACACACTCGCAAAAAGGCGAGACCGTCTACGCACACGTACTCTACCTAGCGTATTGGTCACTCTGCCCATCCCCACAAGTGCACGCAATGCACAACTACAGTCGAGAACCTTACCTACAACTAACCGAAAGGCCACCTCCCCAGTACTGCATCTATACCACAAACTAATCCACACAACGAAGCTGACCCCACTTATCAAGCACCACCGTGAGCCATTTGCATTGGATACAATGTCTAAGACTCTTGTTAATGTGTCACTCACACGTATGAATGAAATTACCGCTATTTGCAATTCTTCTACCACTGCCTTGCTACCTAATGATGCAAATGCCACTTTATCTGTGTCTATGACCCCAGAAAACATGCCCCCCACTGGTTTGAATGAAATTACCGCTATTTGCAATTCTTCTACCACTGCCTTGCTACCTAATGATGCAAATGCCACTTTATCTGTCTCTATGACCCCAGAAAACATGCCCCCCACTGGTTTGAATGAAATTACCGCTATTTGCAATTCTTCTACCACTGCCTTGCTACCTAATGATGCAAATGCCACTTTATCTGTGTCTATGACCCCAGGAAACATGCCTCCCACCGGTTCGGATAGGCCACCCCCGACCATCAATGTCACCCCTGAACCGCACCTCAAATGTGCCCTCATCAACGCCCGCTCCATCAATGCGCATGCACTAGATATCCACGACCTTATTACCACCCTAGATCTAGATCTTCTAATGGTCACCGAAACTTGGCTAAATGAAGCCTCAGGTCCCGCCCTATCCCTCGCTCTCCCACCCGGCTATGCCATCACGAGACAAGATCGCATGACCACTGGAGACGGTGTCGCACTCATAGCCAAAGACTCAATCACCATCAGAAGGGCTGACAAAACTATCAACAATAACAGCGACTACCTTCAATTAAAACTCACCATCTCGCACCAATGCACCATCACCCTACACCTCATCTATCGACCACCAGGCCCCCTAGGAGACTTCCAGGCCTCCATCACCCACCTCCTGGCGGACAACCTCAAAAAGTCATCCAAAGCCATTCTCCTTGGAGACATCAACCTTGGCCTGAATGACGCCAAAGACCCTACAGCCAAAGCACTTGACACAGCTCTAGCCACCCTAGGATTCATCAACACCATCAACAACCCCACACACGCCCTAGGCAGATCACTAGACTGGATCGCCCACCACAATTGCCCCATCACAGTCACGGGCAACACCCCCACCCCATGGTCCGACCACCACACCATCACCTTTAACATCCCCACCACTACAACCACATCCCACCCCCCTCCTCCCTTGCCTCCTGCCCTCACAAGGAGTGCCCGTCAACTGACCAAAGAAAGACTCCTACCCTTCTTACAGGGACCTGCCTTCACAGCCCCATTCTCCAACGACCCGGAAACTCTGGCAAAAAATTATGATACGGCCATCACAGCAGCAATCAATACCATCGCCCCACTTAAACTACGGAAAACCAAACCCACTAGACACGCTAATGCGTGGTTCACCCAAGACCTTCTAAAACTACGCTCCGACAAACGGGCAGCATTAGCTCTTTGGCAAACATCACGGGATGAGAAAGACAAACTCAACTTCAAATCCCTTGCAATTAATTACAAGAAAGCCATCATTAAAGCCAAAGCCAAATCCTTCGAAGAGAGAATTACTGAGGCCAAGTCGAACACCAAGGAAATGTTCGCCATTTTCAGGGAACTTGAGAACCCCACACCCACCCCCCAAAACTTCACTAAGGACAAAGAATGGTGTGACAACATCCAAACAGCCATGCGCAATAAGATCAGCTCTCTCCAAGCCAAAATCTTGAACACCAAACTAACACTCTCCACCCACACTACATACTCCCCACCACCACTGCCCCCATCACCCACTGAGGCCCCACCCACCTTCTCGTTTAAAACCATCCAAGAAAACGACATGATCAACATTATGAAAAACATAAAACCCTCCAATTGCCAAGGCGACCCCTGTCCTGCCTCCATCATCAAAGACTGCGCAGACACCTTGGCCCCTTTTCTAACAGCCTTCGTCAACGCCTCCTTCACCACTGGGAGAGTCCCCGCCTGCCTAAAGGAAGCATGGGTCCGACCCCTCATAAAGAAACCCACACTTGACCCCACCTCCCCTAATAACTACCGCCCCATCACCACTGTCCCTTTCCTCCTCAAGATTCTAGACAAAGCAGCCTACCTGCAGGTCCAGCACTTCCTCGAAGAACAGAACCTCCTTGGACTGAGACAATCCGGCTTTCGCCCTAGGCATGGGACAGAGACCGCCCTACTCGACCTAAAAAACCAAATGGACGACGCAAGGGACCAAGGCAAACCTGTCTTGCTCCTTCTCCTGGATCTGTCGGCAGCTTTTGATCTTGTAGACCACGACATCCTCTGCCACCACCTCTCCTCCACAGCCAACTTCTCTCAAGAAGCCATTACATGGATCACCTCCTTCCTCCAAGGCAGGACCATGCAGGTCTTCTCTGACCTAGCCACTGCTTCACCCTCTATCATGCTATGTGGGGTGCCCCAAGGCTCCTGCCTCTCCCCCACCCTCTACAACATCTTCACCCGCCCCCTCTTCCTCATCCTTGACGCCATGGGCATCTCTTACACCAACTACGCCGACGACACACAGATCCTTCTCACTCTGACAGGCGACTATGACACGGACTCTGCTACCCTCAACAACATCTACAACACAATTCAAATGTGGATGGCTATCAACGGCCTCTGCCTTAACTCCGACAAAACTGAGCTCCGACTCGTAGGCTCCCCTGACACCATCAAGAAACTTGACGCTCAGTTCAGCCATTTCACCATTGACTCAATCACAATCCCAGTACTTGACACGGTAAAAACACTAGGCGTCTACCTAGACTCCAAGACAAGACCAGACAAGTAAACGCCATTGCCTCCTCGGCCGCTTACCATGCAAAACTCCTTAACGCAATCAGACCTTATCTGTCAAAAGACACTTGCACTAACATAGCCAGGGCCATAACCGGCTCGCGACTTGATTACTGCAATATTCTTTTCCTTGGGACCTCCAACAAAAATCTTGAGAAGCTCCAAGTAATACAGAACAGTGCCCTACGCGCTGCACAAGGCATTGCCAAGAGAGAGCACATCACCGCTGCCAGAAAAGCTTCCCACTGGCTCCCCATAAAGGAGAGGATCCTATTCAAGGCTCTAAGCATCACCCACAAATGTGTCCATCTTGCCGCCCCAATGTACCTTTCGCACAGGATCCACCTGGTCTCCTCCACAAGACCCACTAGATCACCCTATGCCAGCATGCTCTCAGTACCCAGGGTAAAAAGGACCAGAGCAGGGGGCTCCAGTTTCCCGTACCTCGCTGCCGTACACTGGAACACCCTCCCTAGCTCCCTGCGCTCTGAACCCTCACTGACCGCCTTTCGGAAAACCCTGAAAACGACCCTGTTCATCTAACAATTACATGGCCTAGCCCTCATAATTGTATTCTATGATGTATTATGTGATATATCTGATCACAGGTCACTGCCTTACTGTAACCCAAGGCACAACCTGCTCACATTGTAACTAAGTCTTCCTTGCAAGTAACAGTGCCACAATGCCCCCGGGCTGCCTGCGCGCTATATAAATTTAATAAATAAATAAATAAATAAATATGCAGGACTTGGCCACTAGGGGAGCAAAAAGGGCCATTTCTCTAATGGGAACTAGCCTTCTCAGTGTGAGTGGGCTAGTTCCCATTAGTATGCAGGACTTGGCCACTAGGGGGCAGAAAAGGGCCATTTCTCTAGTGGGAACTAGCCTTCTCAGTGTGAGTGGGCTAGTTCCCATTATTATTCAGGACTTGGCCACTAGGGGAGCAAAAAGGGCCATTTCTCTAATGGGAACTAGCCTTCTCTGTGTGAGTGGGCTAGTTCCCATTATTATGCAGGACTTGGCCACTAGGGGGCAAAAAAGGGCCATTTCTCTAATGGGAACTAGCCTTCTCAGTGTGAGTATGCTAGTTCCCATTATTATGCAGGACTTGCCCACCAGGGAAGCAAAAAGGGCCATTTCGCTAATGGGAACTAGCCTTCTCTGTGTGAGTATGCTAGTTCCCATTATTATGCAGGACTTGGCCACCAGGGGAGCAAAAAGGGCCATTTCTCTAATGGGAACTAGCCTTCTCAGTGTGAGTGGGCTAGTTCCCATTAGTATGCAGGACTTGGCCACTAGGGGGCAAAAAAGGGCCATTTCTCTAGTGGGAACTAGCCTTCTCAGTGTGAGTGGGCTAGTTCCCATTATTATGCAGGACTTGGCCACTAGGGGAGTAAAAAGGGCCATTTCTCTAATGGGAACTAGCCTTCTCAGTGTGAGTGGGCTAGTTCCCATTAGTATGCAGGACTTGGCCACTAGGGGGCAAAAAAGGGCCATTTCTCTAGTGGGAACTAGCCTTCTCAGTGTGAGTGGGCTAGTTCCCATTATTATGCAGGACTTGGCCACTAGAGGAGCAAAAAGGGCAATTTCTCTAATGGGAACTAGCCTTCTCAGTGTGAGTGGGCTAGTTCCCATTAGTATGCAGGACTTGGCCACTAGGGGAGCAAAAAGGGCCATTTCTCTAATGGGAACTAGCCTTCTCAGTGTGAGTGGGCTAGTTCCCATTAGTATGCAGGACTTGGCCACTAGGGGGCAAAAAAGGGCCATTTCTCTAGTGGGAACTAGCCTTCTCCGTGTGAGTGGGCTAGTTCCCATTATTATGCAGGACTTGGCCACTAGGGGAGCAAAAAGGGCCATTTCTCTAATGGGAACTAGCCTTCTCTGTGTGAGTGGGCTAGTTCCCATTATTATGCAGGACTTGGCCACTAGGGGGCAAAAAAGGGCCATTTCTCTAATGGGAACTAGCCTTCTCAGTGTGAGTGGGCTAGTTCCCATTAGTATGCAGGACTTGGCCACTAGGGGGCAAAAAAGGGCCATTTCTCTAATGGGAACTAGCCTTCTCAGTGTGAGTATGCTAGTTCCCATTATTATGCAGGACTTGGCCACCAGGGGAGCAAAAAGGGCCATTTCTCTAATGGGAACTAGCCTTCTCAGTGTGAGTGGGCTAGTTCCCATTAGTATGCAGGACTTGGCCACTAGGGCAGCAAAAAGGGCCATTTCTCTAATGGGAACTAGCCTTCTCAGTGTGAGTGGGGTAGTTCCCATTATTATGCAGGACGTGGCCACTAGGGGAGCAAAAAGGGCCATTTCGCTAATGGGAACTAGCCTTCTCAGTGTGAGTGGGCTAGTTCCATTATTATGCAGGACTTGGCCACTAGGGGCAAAATGGGCCATTTCTCTAATGGGAACTAGCCTTCTCAGCGTGAGTGGGCTAGTTCCCATTATTATGCAGGACTTGGCCACAAGGGGGCAAAAAAGGGCCATTTCTCTAATGGGAACTAGCCTTCTCAGCGTGAGTGGGCTAGTTCCCATTATTATGCAGGACTTGGCCACAAGGGGGCAAAAAAGGGCCATTTCTCTAATGGGAACTAGCCTTCTCAGTGTGAGTATGCTAGTTCCCATTATTATGCAGGACTTGCCCACCAGGGAAGCAAAAAGGGCCATTTCGCTAATGGGAACTAGCCTTCTCTGTGTGAGTATGCTAGTTCCCATTATTATGCAGGACTTGGCCACCAGGGGAGCAAAAAGGGCCATTTCTCTAATGGGAACTAGCCTTCTCAGTGTGAGTGGGCTAGTTCCCATTAGTATGCAGGACTTGGCCACTAGGGGGCAAAAAAGGGCCATTTCTCTAGTGGGAACTAGCCTTCTCAGTGTGAGTGGGCTAGTTCCCATTATTATGCAGGACTTGGCCACTAGGGGAGTAAAAAGGGCCATTTCTCTAATGGGAACTAGCCTTCTCAGTGTGAGTGGGCTAGTTCCCATTAGTATGCAGGACTTGGCCACTAGGGGGCAAAAAAGGGCCATTTCTCTAGTGGGAACTAGCCTTCTCAGTGTGAGTGGGCTAGTTCCCATTATTATGCAGGACTTGGCCACTAGAGGAGCAAAAAGGGCAATTTCTCTAATGGGAACTAGCCTTCTCAGTGTGAGTGGGCTAGTTCCCATTAGTATGCAGGACTTGGCCACTAGGGGAGCAAAAAGGGCCATTTCTCTAATGGGAACTAGCCTTCTCAGTGTGAGTGGGCTAGTTCCCATTAGTATGCAGGACTTGGCCACTAGGGGGCAAAAAAGGGCCATTTCTCTAGTGGGAACTAGCCTTCTCCGTGTGAGTGGGCTAGTTCCCATTATTATGCAGGACTTGGCCACTAGGGGAGCAAAAAGGGCCATTTCTCTAATGGGAACTAGCCTTCTCTGTGTGAGTGGGCTAGTTCCCATTATTATGCAGGACTTGGCCACTAGGGGGCAAAAAAGGGCCATTTCTCTAATGGGAACTAGCCTTCTCAGTGTGAGTGGGCTAGTTCCCATTAGTATGCAGGACTTGGCCACTAGGGGGCAAAAAAGGGCCATTTCTCTAATGGGAACTAGCCTTCTCAGTGTGAGTATGCTAGTTCCCATTATTATGCAGGACTTGGCCACCAGGGGAGCAAAAAGGGCCATTTCTCTAATGGGAACTAGCCTTCTCAGTGTGAGTGGGCTAGTTCCCATTAGTATGCAGGACTTGGCCACTAGGGGGCAAAAAATGGCCATTTCTCTAGTGGGAACTAGCCTTCTCAGTGTGAGTGGGCTAGTTCCCATTATTATGCAGGACTTGGCCACTAGGGCAGCAAAAAGGGCCATTTCTCTAATGGGAACTAGCCTTCTCAGTGTGAGTGGGGTAGTTCCCATTATTATGCAGGACGTGGCCACTAGGGGAGCAAAAAGGGCCATTTCGCTAATGGGAACTAGCCTTCTCAGTGTGAGTGGGCTAGTTCCATTATTATGCAGGACTTGGCCACTAGGGGCAAAATGGGCCATTTCTCTAATGGGAACTAGCCTTCTCAGCGTGAGTGGGCTAGTTCCCATTATTATGCAGGACTTGGCCACAAGGGGGCAAAAAAGGGCCATTTCTCTAATGGGAACTAGCCTTCTCAGCGTGAGTGGGCTAGTTCCCATTATTATGCAGGACTTGGCCACAAGGGAAGCAAAAAGGGCCATTTCGCTAATGGGAACTAGCCTTCTCTGTGTGAGTGGGCTAGTTCCCATTATTATGCAGGACTTGGCCACTAGACAACTTACCCTCACCCTCCCTCACGGGGCTTGAAGTTTCGTAAGGGAGAAGGGTGACCGCCCAGGGGAACTATCCTATAGTCTGGGTCCTCTCCGTTTGTTTTTGGCCACGGTTCTTCCCATGAGTACATACATTCAGTCTGGCCGCAAGAGGTGGACTGGGCAGACCAAATAACATACTCTGCATTACAGAGCCCAGCAAAAGCCTTCAGAATGGGTCCTCTGATTTGCGACACCCAAACCCCGGCTCCACAGGGGAGTGAAGTTGAGGGGGATGTGGAGAATGGTGTGTGCTCGCCTCAAATAGGGGCTTTTGCCTCACCCGCCGACTTGGCTTCACATGTTACTGGGCGGAACCCAGTTCAATCGCTATGTCTATGATTTCTACAAAGGCACAAATGCATAGGGTGCTCCGGGCCGACCCTGCGCTTGCACCTAAACTGTCCAATTTTGCTACAGTGTCAAACTGCCAGGGCAAAGCTAAAGTCAGCATCAACACAACTCACGTGCCGGACCTGGCAGGCCTGGATGCAGGCGCGGGCCTTCCGGTTCCTAAATGGAGCGAGTCGCAGAACGTGCCCTGCAGCCTGGTATCACCATGTTTCCGCCAGCAAAACTAGTGAACGGTTGGTGGACTCACGGGATGAAAGCAGTGCCCAGGTTGGCGGCCTTTCTGAAAAGAACCATCTAGGTGCAAACCTGGGAAGGCGGTGAAACAATTTCCCTGCTTTGTGCCCCCGAGACCTTGGAGATCTGCAAACTCTCTCATCAAGGAGAGGACAAAACCGGTAAATCCCCCTCGGGTGTTTACCGTAAAATGAACGTGAAGGGCAGCGGATCCGGTGCCATGCTACCATCTCTTTCTTAGCCCCGGGAGATTTATCCAATGCAGAAATACTCGAGGACATGGACGCTTGTGGCAAACGACCAAACGAGGTTTCCGGAAAGTCTTGTGCTAACGAGTGCGCCCAGAAATCTGCAATACTTTAAATCATGCCAAGTTGGCAGCCACCGAAGAGACTCTAACGTTCTATGACAAAGTGACGACAAACTCTCAAAAATCTATCTCTATTGAGGACTCCACGCGTGCACCCGAGCTGGAGGGAATCTCCCACAGCATTTGTGCCACCTTCAACCATCAGGGTATGCGGTCCAGAGAACAACTCGTGAGTACCTTTACACCTGACTCTGCTCTCAATCAGATGACTAATGCCCCAGCCCAGCATCGGGAGAATCAAAAGCAAATTTTGCATTTGAGCTTTCCATCTACCCCTGAGAGTACGGTATGACCCTCTTTTATCACTGACAGCCAACCTCACCCCATGGTGCAGGCACGAAATTGACACTTGTGACAGTGTACCTTTCAAAAGCAGATGTTACAGGATGTCAGATACAGTTAAGAACCACATCCAGGCTGAGGTCGCCAAGATGTTGGATCTGGGTGTAATTGAACCCTCAACCAGCCCATGGTCCAGCCCAGAGGTTCTTGTCCCCAATGCAAGTTCTCAGGCTGGTACCAAGGATTGGAGATTCTGTGTGGACTACAGAGGAGTCAATGCAATCATTATTATAATTTTCATTTATTTTTTTCTACCACGCCATAGCCCGCAGGCATCAGGACGCAAAACAGACGACATGAAACATTTAAAAGCCCATGGGGCTGATTTATTCGAACTGAGCGGTTTTCAGGATTTTTCTGAAAGTAGAGGAGTTTATTCCAACTACTTGCCGCCTTCAGGGGGAATGATCTTCTGGATCCTCGGGCTCTTTTGGCATGTGGAACAGTCAGAAGATGTGTGGCACTTGAGCGCAAGAAATCCTGTTTGGAGAGTATTTTCTTAATGTTTGCTTCAGATATTGTGCAGCCTCTCCATATAGACATTTCTGGGTAAGAGCCACAGTCTTAAATTGGATCTGTTTGTCTACAGGCAGCCAATAGAGCTCCTTTCTGTAGTGTGAAATGCGTTCCTTCCTAGTTGTGTTGTAAATTATTCTCACAGCGTCATTTTGAATTGTCTGCAGCTTCTGGATATTCTTTTTACTTGCTCCACTTAGTAAGGCATTACAATAGTCCAGCCGAGGTATGATTATGGCTCGAACTAATGTTTCGCAATTTTTGCGTGATACCAGAAGAGTAATCTGTTTTAAGATTTTAAGATGGTATTGTGCGTTTTTTGTCACATAGTTGACATGTGCGTTCACGTTTAGTGAGGCCTCGAATATTGTGCCTCACGTTTTTACTTTTTCACCCACTTTGATGGTACAGGTGTCAATCGTGAAGCTTGTATAGGCTTGATCCAGCTTTTTTCTGGCCTGTCTAGCTCCAAATACCATGTGCTCTGTTTTAGAGCTATTTAAACACATCCAATGTTCGATTGTTCACTCCGGCATGACCAAATGAATGTGGTTGAGAGTTATTGTGTCTTTTACATGGTCACCACTAAGATCCAGGACGAGTTGGAAGTCATGGGCGTAATTAGTGAAGTGGAAGCCCATCCTTTCCAATTGATCACACAGGAGTCTAATGAAGATGTTAAACAGAATAGGGGAAATACCGGCCCCCTGTGTTACGCCACATTTGATTGTGATAGGGTATCCAGTAGTCTGCCGTGATCGAGAAGATCCAATAAAACAAGAGGGCCGGTTTTACCCTCGTCCATACATGTTAGCATTTGCGTCTGCAGATCTAATAGTGCACTTTCTGTTCTGTGATTTCTACAGAAGCCGGATTCTTTGTGATGATACACGGAGGTGGATTCTAAATGAGTCTGTAGTTGAATGGTAGCTGCCTTATCCAGTATCTTGAGCATGAAACGAGTGTTTGTTATTGGACGTCCTTAGTACTGTGCCCTGATTTATTAGCAATCGGAGTAACTGCCACTTCCTTTACAGAGATGGGCACATTTTAATGAGAAAAGGAGGCATTTATGAAACGTGTGAAAAAAGGTGCAAACATGCTGATGTGCTTAGGTATAATCTTAGATGGTTGGGGGTCCCCAATACAGGTGGTAGGTCTAATGTTTGCAAGGTATCATCCATGGTTATCGCTTGAAAGCTAAAGTTCGGCATGGTATTAGAATTATCCTTGTGGGGTTTCCTCTCTTGTTCTAAAGGTGCCTTCGTGATGTTTTGTGAATTTTGAATTTTTTCTTGAGCTAGTAGAACCTTATTTTGGAACGCCTTTTGTACATTTTCGTAGTCTTCCTTATTAGGATTAATGCATTGAGTAAGGGCAGTAGGTTTTTCCCAAGATCGGTATAGCTCAAAGAGCTTCTTAGTGTTGTTTGTTTGTTTGTTTGTTTATTGATTTGTATGGCGCGCCAAACCCGAGGGTAACTGGGCGCAACAGAGACAGAAAAACATGGATACTTAAAAACTTAGTTACAAAGTGAGGGACAAGATACATATGAAAAATTACAGGTAGTTGTCTCAGCAAATCTGTTAAGGAATATACATATATACAGTCATATTGGGTAAGATCTATAGGTGTTGGTTGAATTGAGGTTAATCTTGGGAGTCATTAGAGTGTAGACATGTGAGAATATTCCATCTGAAGATATAGTAGGATTGGTCTGTTCTAATGTCAAGTGGGAGAGCATTCCAGTACTGGGCTGCCTTAACCGGGAAGCTGCTGCCGTCTGTTTTTTCAGTCTAAATTTGGGTATCTGTAGGCAGTAGGAGTTGGCAGTTCTGGTAGGGCGGGTCAATGTTTTTCTCACTATTCTTGCTGCCAGGTAGGGAGTGCTACATGGTAGAGACATTTAAAGGTAAGTGAAGCTGTTTTAAGTGAAATTCTGTCGCTGATTTTTAGCCACTTGTGTTCTCTTCTTTTGTTAGAGATGTATTCTCTAGAGGGTAAGTTAAGGGCAGTTCTAAGGGCATTATTTTGCAATGTTTGAATTTTGTCAATGATGTATTTGTTGGCTCCCAAATACAAGGTATTGCAATAGTCAAGTTTGGAATGTATTAGGGCGTTGGCAAGGATGATGCAGCTGGCTTGGGTGAAGAAGGCTCTACTTGCCCTAATGAGCTTGCAAGTGTAGGCAGTAGAGGATGCTAAGGAGTTCACTTGTTTCTTCAGTGGTAAGGCAGAGTTAAGGTGAAAACCTAGTGTTTTCACTGCCTTGGCAACTGTAAATATGTTGCCATCAATGTTGAGTGCAGAGTAGTTAGGGCTACGTTTTCTTAGGTTGGCAGCGGATCCGAGGAGCAGGATTTCAGTTTTATCATCATTCAGGCAGAGGCCGTGCATGGCCATCCATGCCTGAATGATGGAAGGGGAATGAGGATCTGAGTGTCATCTGCATAATTTGTGTAGGTGACACCCAGTCTGTCCAATTTGTCAAATAGGGGCTTGGTAAAGATGTTGTACAGAGTTGACGAGACACAAGAACCTCGGGGTACTACCGCAAACTATTTTGATAGGGTCTGCTGATGCCAATGTGGAGAAGACTCTCATTGTGCGGTTGTCCAAAAATGATTGGATCCAGGCTATAGCCTCGCTTGAAAAGTGGGCAGCCGATGCCAGGTGTTCGCACAGGACTCTGTGATGCACCAGATCAAAGGCCACGACTGGTCAAGGAGGAGTAGCATGGCGGTGTTTCCCTTGTCGTTGAGCTCATCAATCTGTACTTTGAGATCAATTAATGCTGTTTCTGTGCCGTGCTGCGGTCTAAACCCTGATTGGCGGGCACCTAGGAGCTGCTTAGATTCAAGATAGCGCTGGATTTGTAAGTATGTTACTCTATCTATTATCGTGAGAAGGAAGGGTACCGTGGTGATAGGCCTGTAGTGGGTGGGAATGGCGGGATCTAGGGTTTTCTTCTTGAGGAGAGGTAAAACCCATGACTCTTTTAGGTTGCTTGGGATAGTGTTGGTAGAGAAGGATGCATTAATCAGTTTGGTTATGAAGGGGGCTAGGTCCCTTGCCGCATCCCTAATTAGTTGGGCTGGGCAGCTGTCGCCCTTGCAGTTGGATGGTTTCAGGGATGTGATAATCCTTTCGGTTTCCTGAATGGAGATTTTGCCAAATTTAAATGGGTCAGGGCCCGGTGAGTTAGTTGTCGTAGGGCTGTAGAGGAGTGGTGTCTCGTGAGTTAGAGAGGCTTTCTTTAAGGAGATTTTGGTTTGGAGTTTTTTGGTTTTATTAGTTAGAGCATTTTGGATGCTAGTGCACCATTGTTTGTCTTTGGCTATGTTGTCAGGTGAGGGTACGGGGGATTCCAGCTCTCTCAGTATAGCAAATAGTTCCTTGGTGTTGGAACTTGCATTACAGATTCTTCCATGAAAGAGATTTTTTTTGTGATTGTTTTCTTTTTTGTAGTTATTACCGAAGTGTTTAAGTTTCAGTTTATTTTCTTCAGACGGGGTGTGTCGCCATTGAGGGGGTGAACCAGGCGTTTAGGTGTGCTTGTTGTTTAGGTGTGCTTGTTGTTTACTTTTTGTAGCTTTAGAGGAGCAATAGTATCTAATGCTTTCTTCATGGCATTATTGTAACTTTCTACAAGGAGCTCAGGATCCAAGTTATTGGGAAGAGCATTGATAGTCGGGAGTAGCAATGGCATGAGATTGTCTGCAGTCATATTTTCTTTGGCTCTAGTGGGTAGGGGTGGGGCCATCATTTTCTCTTTGGTAATTTGTTTATTCAAAGTTAATGCAAAGTCTGTCCATTGTTGATGGGTAATTTTGGTAATGGTAGTATCACAGTTCAAGGTAGCAACCCAGTCCAGGGTCCTTCCTTTATTGCGTGTTGGGGTGAGGACTTTTTGGGTTAGGCCATGTTCAGTTAACATAGTGGCTATAGATTGGGCTGGTTTGTCATTGGGGTAATTGAATCCTAAGTTAAAATCGCCTAGTAATAGGATTTGTGAGGAATCTTTCATATTGTTGGCTAAGAGGCTGGATAGATCCTCCTCGAAGGTCCCAATGGGGCCAGGTGGCCTATATATTAGGTAGATTGTTAAGGTGGGGCAGTTAGAGATAGGCAATTTGGCTACGAGGAGTTTGCATGATTTGAGGGGAGGTTGAGCTAGTAGTCTTAGAGCGAGGTTAGTTTTTTGCTTTGATGGCCAGACCACCTCCTCTGCTGTTAGGTCTGTCCATTCTGATTAATTGATAATTTTCAGGAATGGCTAGTCAGAGTGCTGGACCTGCTGCTTCGTGCAGCCATGATTTGGTGACTGCCAGGAGGTCAAGGTTATCAGAAGATAGGGTGTCGGCTATTTCAGTGGAGTGGGCCACTAAAGACCTGGCGTTGATCAAGGCCCCAGTTAATGTGCTTGTGTTAGGTGTGTTCTGGGTTTCTATTGGAATGAGTTTAGGTCGAATGGTATTGTTGCGAGGTATGGTTAGGTTGGGACATGGCTTAGGTTACCGTGAGGTATGTTTATGTTGGGTGTTAAGGGCCTTGTTGCTATAGCATATAGGCTCGTAAAGGCGGGGTAATCTCGCTCGAAGTCTGCTGTTTCTGTCCAGAGTGGGACAAGATGTGTATTCAGAGAAGGACATAATTAAGGCAATAAGAGAACCAGAGCTTGGGGGAAGGAGAGGAAAGGCAGAGTACCTCTGAGGAGGTGCAGTTGGAAATTTGACTTTTTAGAGACCTCAGAGATGTGGGCAGAGAAGGAAAGGGTGGAGTCAAAGATGACCCTGAGGTTCTTAGCCTCGCAGGTGGTGGTAGGAGGAGGGCCAAGGGAGGCCGGCTAGAGAGTGAGGGGAAAGGATGGTGAAGGTGTGCCGATGAGGAGGAGCTCCGTCTTCCTGGCATTCAGACAAAGATCATTGGCGGCACACCAATCTTGAATGACAGTTAGGCAATCAGAGATGAGAGAGGGAGAGGAGGTGGCAGAGGGCAGCCTGAAAATGAGTTGAGTGTCGTCAGCGTAGCACTGGAAATTTGAGCAGAAAATGGCAATGCCTGATCAGTGATACCCAGGTTTTCACGGAGACGGTTGAGCAGGATGGTAAGGTTGACCGTGTCGAAGGCAGAAGAGAGATCGCAGAGGATGAGGACAGAGGGAATGTTAGAGTCAAGGTTTGAGAGCAGATCTTCACAGATGTTCAAGAGAGCAGATTACGTGCTTCTGGCAGCTCTGAAGCCAGACTGGTGGTCATGGAGACAGCCAACAGAATTGGAATGAAGGTTAAGCTGAGAGATGGCCAACTTTTCCAGTAGTTTGCCCAGAAAGGGAGTAATGGAAATTGGGCGATAGTTAGCTGGACAAGAAGGATCAGTTGTGGGTTTCTTGAGAAGAGGATGCACAAGGGAGTGCTTCAGAGGGGAGGGGAAGGATCCTGAGGCAAAGGTGTGGTTGCAAAAATCAGCAAGGGCCAGAGCAAGAGTGTCAATGTGGTCCTTGATGGTTTTAGAGGAACAGGGATGAACCTGTTTTGACAAGGCTTTCATAGATCGGACTTGTCTAGCGACCTCATTAGGGGAGAAAAGAGGAAAGGACGAGAAGGATGGTGGGGGGTGGCTAAAGGAGGGTCAGCAAGCACAGATGGAGAGGGGAGAGGCGGGGTGTGGGAGGAGAGGGTGGACAGGATGTTCTGGGTTTTTGAAATGAAGTGAGAGGCAAGGGCATTGCAAAGAGCCTGGGAGGCAACAAGAGGGGTAGAGACTGCAGCAGGGTTGGCCAGCTCCTTGCAGATTTTAAAGAGTTTGGCTGAGTTGTTAGATGCCACAGAGACACAAGCTTGAACGTGGACTCTCTTCATGGTGAGGACAGAGAGTCGGTATTGCAGTAATGAAGGAATGAAGTATGCAACATTTCGGGAGCAAAATTAAGATTGCACGTGCGCATAAGTATCCGAGAAAATGCAAAATCATTTTACATTTGGACAGATGCAGTAACGCAAGTAGACTAAATAATCATAAGGCTGGCTATGTAGTGAATAGATTGTGAATAGAATCTGGTTGTTCCACAAAGCACTTTAGCAAACTTGGACCCCGTGAATGAAAGGGTTGGAAGTGGGGTGCAGCAGAATAATAACTGACGGAGAAGGAAGATTCGAGAAAGGCTTGCCTGGCCCATTGTCAGGAGTCGGGGCCGCCGAGAGCCTTGCCATGTACTCGAGAAGATACAAAAACTTGAGAAGCAAGCTCAGCTCCTGTTTGAGGTGTAAGGAAAACCATTGAGGGTGCCAAGATTTCTTCATTTTACGGTATTAAAATACAACGAAGAGCTTGAAAATGTGGTCTCCAGTCACATGGTTGGATGTGAATAAACTTTGGGGTGAGCTACACCGAGACCAGAAGATAAGACCATGTTTCACTCCCTTTTATTCCCAGGTGCAGTGAGCCTCTGCAAGGCCAAGTTCAAAGGTATTAATTGAATGGCAGACCGCAGGAGTGATGATGGATGTTGGGCTAATTGGGTTGGGAGGCATGACCAGGGCAAACCCCGCAGCACCTGGAGTCCCAGTTGCGTGCTGCTAGCGAGTGCAATATTCCAGAAGGGTAGAAGTGTGCCAACCAATTATAGAGGGCCACATTTTAAGGAGCCCTATAGTTTGAGAAGTCAATAGTATGTCGTACATTTTCATGACATGGATGATGACTTGCACCTGGGATGGGCTTAGTTGCCCACCTGACCTAAGAGATCCAATCACGTCCCTGGAGCCCATAGAAAGCATATGTAGATGTTCCCGGTTCACCAGCCACAACTCCTCATAGGTTTTTCTTATTTGCGACGTAGTGTGACATCATTGATGATGAGTTTTTACTATAAATTTGTGTTTTTTCATGTAACACGTTGAGTTCTCGAGTGAGATATAAGTCTGTGCGGTGTCTGTTGATGTCCGTTGTACTCCCTGTTTTAAGGACTTATTAGCACCATGGTTCATGCCGGTAAATTAGTGGTACCGCCTTGGAGGAAAGGGGAATTACCGCCCTATTCCAAGGTTGGGAAGGCAGTAATTCCGCCTTCCTCCATTGCCCTTCCCCATTCCCATTTTTGCCCCATACGGCTCTATGGGAATGGGGAAGGCGCTAAGTACGGCACCGCAAATTGCGGTGCCGTAATTAGCTCCGAGGTCCCTTTGCGGCACCCTACTTTAACGGCTGGTAAAACCAGCCGTTAAAGTCGGGTCCCGCAAAGGGAACTCGTAGTAAGGCGGTAAGGATTTACCGTACCGGTGCCCTTACCGGTACCGGTAACCCCTTACCGCACTACTCGTAATGAGGCCCTATTTTGCAATCATCAGTGTTTACCTTAAGTGATTTTGATCTGTTATTTCCTGTACTCCTGCCTGTTGACTTGTGGAAGCAGATTAGGACTGTGGATGATGTACCAGGGTTAGGAGATACATGGAATAATATGATTAGGCTCGATAGAGAAAGACCAGCTGGCGAGAGACCACCACAGGTAATACTAACTTTGCCTGATAGAATAGTCACAAAATTGAAAGCTATAATTCCTGAAAAGGGATCATTTGGGACAAGCTTACTGCCTGTGTCCAAGGAAAGTCTGAGGGTGCTACCGAGTTCTTTAATCGGTTCGAACAAGTATTTTCAGATTTCAGTGGGCAAGACTTAAGCACAGAGGGCCTCATCACGAGTTGGGCGGTAATGCAGTGGTTTTCCCGTTGGACTTAAATAGCGCTAACGCCAAGGCCCCCGGCGGATAATCCGTCAAATCACGAGTTATCGTGCACGCGCCCTGGGCCATAGCGTTATCGCAAATAGCGCGAACCCTTAAATCCGGCGTACCGTGCACTACCGCCATATCGCTCTAATAGCGCGCGCCATGAGCGCGCGCTTTTAGCGCGCGGGAAACGCGTCACAGCCGGAACGGGAAACAAATCGGCCGCCATCTTGTAAATCACAATCCATCGGATATCACACCCTGCAAGCCATCCACCCCCAGGAAGAGTGAATTATGTCACAGGAGCGCACTAGGGGCAAGTCAGCCCTGGACAGGGTCAGGAAACCCAAATTCAGTGACCAGGAGCTGGCCGCACTGGCGGAGGAGGCAGTGACCCACCATGATGAACTGCAGCAGCGCAGGACAAGTGGGCAGCGTTGTGCACAGATCTGGCGGAACATCAGCCAGAGGGTGACTGCAGTGGGGCGTGTGCCCAGGGATGGCGAGGACTGTCGCAAGCATCTCAATGACTTGCGTGTCAGAGTACGTGGCATACTCTCACAGCACAAGAGTGCAAGCAGGGGCACTGGAGGAGGGCCACCACCACCACCTGAATTCACACCCTGGGAGGAGAAGATGACTGCAATAATTGACATGGGCACCATTGAGGGGATAGGTGGAGCGGAGGCAGGCACTGGTTTCTAGCCGACTGCAGGTGAGTCCCACCCCAAATGCATGCATCTGAAAGGACCACACATGCAGACCCTGAGTGAATGAATGTGATGAAATGTGTGTGAGGCACTGCAGACACCCATAACTGAGCTCCAGAACCACTGAACCATAGTGCCGCCTAGACTCCCCTGTACATGCACTGCATCAATACAAGGGGCAGGGGACAGACATCCATAGCCATGGGACAGCTACGTAGAGTGTGAGTGTGCATGAATAAACCCCCAGTACCTTCGGCATGGTGCATCCCCATCCCGCTTGTGATGATGGCACACAAACATTTCCATGCAGTGTTCCTCTACACTCACACATTCCACCAATCACTACATGGGGATTTGAAAAAATGCAGGTGCCATGCATAATCGCTACTGCCTACATTCCCACTTGATGGCATGAACTGCTTGATACTTATGTAGGTTGCCTTGAACTCAATCCACACCCTATGTACCCCACAGGCACACAGCAATCTTCACGGGATGACGATGAGGAGCCCACACCATCACAGCACCCGAGGCAGCGTACCTCGACCAGCACCACCACCCCGCAAAGGGGCCGCCCGGAAGGGAAACGACGCCGGACCCATCCCACATCACCACAATGCAGCCAAACCAGCCCTCTGCAACACCCACATGGCCGCAGGGTGTCAGCGCCTAGGTCACCCCAAGCCACCATGCAGATTTCCGATGCAGAGGGAGTCACCTGTGGGTCAGAGCCCGATGTGGAACAGACACCTCCAGCTGCGCCTCAGGCAGGACATTTGCATTCCCCCGGAAGGAGCGACGCTGAAGGGCCAGTCACACAGGGAGCACAAACCACACGTGTGCATGTGCATCGTTTCAGCACGCCAGAGCCAGATGTAGACACACCATCATATGGCAGCCCAGAAGACTGGCACTCAGAGCCCGGCAGCCCCCTCCAAGGCGGCAACATGTCCCCATGCAGCCCCCCCCCCCAGCGCACTACTGGCAGGCCGGCACCTGCCACACCAGGGGTACCTTTGGTCACGGGAGCAGCTGTGATGGGACGTCTGGACATAATTGAGGCCAAACAGGCAAAAGTTGAGTCCATGGCCAAAGTGCACAGCCGGCACATCAAGGCCATCAGCGGGTCCATACGGCATGGCTGCAAGTACATTGCCCGTGACAACGCCCGCACACGGAGAGTGGTGGAGCAATGCACCTCAGCCCTGACAGGATTTGGCCAAAGCGTACGGGAGTTGTGTGAGGCATTATCTGCACTAGCTGAGCAGATAAGGCAATCAAACAACCTTCTCCGTCAGCATCTGCAGGTCACCGGGTCAGTCCCATCAACCTCCACTACACCCACAGAGGGATCCCTTGAGCCTTCACCTAGGCGCCGTTCATTGCGCCACCTGAGATCCCACACACCAGAGGGGCCAGGACATGGAAAGCAGCGCCCGCGACTATCATAGATGGACATGGCATTGTTGTGGATGCCCTGAGAACATGCTCCCACCTGCACTGTTGTGGGGAGTTGACTGGGGGAGGGGGGATTGTGTGCTGGGTGTTCACTGGGGGGAGGGGGGATTGTGTGCTGGGTGTTCACTGGGGGAGGAGGGATTGTGTGCTGGGTGTTCACTGGGGGCGGGGGTATTGTGTGCTGGGTGTTCACTGGGGGGAGGGGGGATTGTGTGCTGGGTGTTCACTGGGGGAGGGGGGATTGTGTGCTGGGTGTTCACTGGGGGAGGGGGGATTGTTACACAGAAAATAAATCACGTTTGAAAAATCACAAAGCATGGACAGTAGTCATTGTTCAAAAATCCTATTTAATGTTGAAGTGACATCTGTTCAATTTATCCATCACCCGTGTTAGAAAAATACATCAATCAATCCCTGTCTGGCCAACCTCCCCTCCCTCAGCCCAACCCTTTGTGCATGTGCAACACCTTTAGGCACGTCATCACCGTCACCCCCATCCTCAGGTGGCTGCATATGAGCATCAGGGGGCAGTGGCACATTTCTGCGACAGCAGATGTTGTTCACCATGGCACATGTCAGTAAAATTTTGCCAACTTTTTCTGGTGCATACATTAATGACCCTCCCGTGCGGTTGAGGCACCGGAAGCGTGCCTTCAGCAGTCCAAATGCCCTCTCCACGCAGATCCGTGTACGAGCATGGGCAAGGTTGTATGCCCGCTCCGCTGCCGTGGGTGGATGACACACAAGGGTCATGAGCCACGTGTACTGGGGATATCCAGATTCACCTGCAAGGGAGAGAAAGCCAGTATGGGGACAAGGTAAGTCCAGTGGGTGTACAGACCTCAGTCATCAGTGTCATTTTGCCATACTTGTCATTTGGTCTACAACATTGTGGAGTGTGCTGTTCTACGAGCACTATTGAATCAATGAGGTACTCTCAACTTGGTACGCCTATGTTTCAGAATGTAACTGTACTCATTCACTTGTCACTGGGTAAGGGGGCCCTTCCATCTACTTCTGCATGACAGATGTGGCTGCCTCATGTGTCATTGCCATTCCATTTGGCTGCAGTTGCATTTGCCGATTGTCCCGGCTCTACTTGCGCCGGCTGTAACGGCGCCGGCGGTATTTGGACTCGTGATACAACGGACACTTAAAGTCGACGCGGATAGCATTACCGCCGATTTTAAGGGTTACCGCCCAACTCGTGATGAGGCCCAGAGTCTGGAAAACGACTATTCGTGGACAAATTTGTGCATGGATTGCTGCCTGACATCCAGTCACAGATTATGTCCTCAGAGAGCGCTTGGCAAGCGAAGTCTCAATCAGAAGTACTGCACATGGCTCAGTACTATGAGAATCGTGTCAATAACGAAAAAGAAAGATTTGAAAAGAGAAAAGGTGACTTATAAACAAAAGTACTATTGCAGCAAATTGTTAGAGGCCCTAGAGGGGGTAATACACAATTTAGGGGACAGTATGCTCCATAGGGTAATGCGACTTTGGATCCTGTAAACATAAACCAGTGTGCTTATTGCAGACAAGAGGGTCATTGGCGTGCACAATGCCCGAACCTCCAGCAGAGGTCGAATAACGCATTTGGTAATATGGGTAGACGATCCAGAGGCCGCCTTGGGGCAGGGGGTCCTGATAGAAGTCAGTTTTCACAAAATTCGCAACCTTTTTCACAGGATAATCAGGCACCGAGTGTGGATAATAGAAACATTTTTGATCATCCTTCTGCTGCATATCTCTCTGAAGAACTTCCTTTTGATGACATTCTGTTTCGCTAGGTTTGCCCAAAGCAGGGTTTGGAACCGACGCCTATTCCCGTTAATCAGAAAGGTCCCTACGTTGAGATGATAGTGGGAAATAGGAAACATCTATTCTTGATAGATACAGGAGCACAAAAGTGTTCCATTGACCATTCACGGGTTCCAAACATTCCACTGTCAGGGCAAACCAATGTTTCTGTAGGGTTTTCTGGTACACCAGTAGTTTGTCTGGTTTCTTCGCCGGTACCGATTACTGTAATTACTGTAATTACTGGGATTAATAGAACATCTGTAGATGTTCTATTAAACAGAACACAAACGCAACATCTCACCTCCGCACGATTAACGAGATACAAATTGATCTTGTTTGCACCGCACATCAAAATTCAGAGATGTTGTGTTCTCAATCCGGCTGAACTTTTACATTTCCCGCAAGGTACTGCTTGCAGTGACGAAGAGTCACATGACTGCCTCTACACCACAGAGCAAGAGACTAAAGGCAGATTCGATCTAAAAGATACTCCTTTGAACAATCCACAAGGGGAGCTGTTTTGTGACGGCTCCTGCTTCAAACTTCCGGATGGTACATCCACGGCTACTTATGCAATCACCACATTGAGCATGGTTGTGGAAACTAAAAGAATCACGCATAACTCTGCGCAGGCCGCAGAGATTATAGCATTGACTCGAGCTTGTGAACTTTCCGAAGTGCTTACAGTAAATATATATACTGATAGTCAGTATGCTTTTGGGGTCGTTCACAACTTCGGCAGACTTTGGGCAGAACGAGGTTTCTTGACCTCACATGGCACGATTACTCTCAGCGCTTGCACTCCCCACTCAGTTAGCAATCATGAAATGCGCAGCACATCAGAAGGTCAAAGATAATGTGGGAAAAGGGAATGCTTTCGCTGACCAGATAGCCAAACAGACTGCCACTGATCTCTCTTCATAAATGTATACTTTAAGGGAAGCCACAAATGCCTGTACTTTGGATGACGGTATTGAAACTGTTAGAAGCATTCAAGCTGATGCCACATTAGAAAAATCTAAGAAATGGGCTGAGGGTTTGGCAAAATTGGATGATGATGGGTGTTGGGTGGACAAAGTAGAAGGGAAATGGTTATTGCCTGACGCATACGTTATGATGATGGTTGTTATGGCTCATGGTCCCACCCATATCTGTGCACGAAAAGTCACCAAAATGATGCAAAATGTGTGGGTAAATGATAAAATCCCTAAGGTAGCTGAGCGCTTCGTTCAAGGGTGCATGATTTGTTTGCAGCATAATGTGGGAAAGGGCACATCAACCCCCAAGGGTAGTTTTGGTCCACCTTCTGTCCCCTTTGAGGTCATCCACTTTGATTTTATTGAAATGGAGCGTTGTAATAACTATAAATACGTATTAGTTGTTATCTGCTCCTTCAGCAAATGGGTCGAAGCTTTTCCTGTCAAAGATGCTACAGCAATGACCACGGCAAAGACTATGCTGAAGGAATATTTTCCTAGATTTGGTCTGCCAAGAGTCATCTGGTCGGACAATGGTCCACACTTTATCGCTGCTGTAATTCTGCAGATATGCGCGGGATTACAGATCGATAAACGGTTCCATTCGGCTAGACATGCACAGAGTGCTGGATTCGTAGGAAGACACAATGGCATCATCAAGAACAAGCTCGCTAAGATGTGTGCTGGCACCAAATTAAAATGGCCGGACGCCTTACCGATCGTGTTATTGTCCATGGGAACGACCCCTCAAACTAAGACTGGGCTCTCTCTCTTTGAGGTGGTCATGGGTAGGCCAGCTAACATTTGGAACCTACCGAAGCCCCGTTCTTTACGCAAGGTTGAAAATGTACTTCTTTCTTGACTACTGTGGCCAGTTAACTAAAAATCTGTATTTGATTTATCACCAGGTGCGAGAGGCCTTACCTGTAAAGTTCGAGGGCCCAGGTCACAGCATACGTCCAGGGGACTGGGTCCTCACCAAGTTGTTTGAGCGATCTTCTTGCCTCGCACCTCGTTGGCAGGGCCCACATCTAGTACTCCTGGTCACACAGACGGCGGTGCGAGTGGAGGGCAGGAAGCACTGGATCCATGCGTCTCACATCAAAAGGATTCCTCACCCTGTGCCACACGCTACAGAAGACACAGAACTCCTCAACAACACTGTAACCAACGATCACGAAACAGTAAACATCATCAAGAATGAGTTGGAGACTCTCCCTGAGCCCGTGGGGCCTGGGGAAACAGCCACTTCATCTCCACACTCTCCAACAGTTCTGTCTTTAAATTCTGTTCCAAATCTTGCATCAGATCTTGTCTTGGATTCGCCGCTTCCATCGGGAAGTGGCGACACATTGTTCACAGATCATTCAGTACCAGGGATCACACGGTACGATCTGCGTCCGAGGAAGTAGACTTACTGCACAGTTCGGCTGTGCCATCAAGAAAAAATCATCGAAGGGCTTGTCTCTTTGGCCCAATCTTTTGTATATAAGGGGATTCTGTTGGCTAGGGTTTGTGAAAGGACTAAGAAGACGCTCAGCCTGGAGGTCACCAGCAAAATTAACTTTGGTGCATTCGTTTGAAGAGACAATACCTGCAACCGCTCCCACTCGTACAGAACAGATAAGTGACTGTGTGACCGGCCGTGAAAATTAACAATCACATGCGCGGGCCCCGAAAACGTATTGTTGTATTGTAATTCTGTTAACTGGTTTCACAATAGTCATTGCTTTAGGATTCTGGTACCTGGAGGAAGTACATCCGCTTGTAAATGTGTTACCCACTGAAAATGTACCCACTGTTTCTACGACTTCTGTGCATCTGCACACTCTATCTCCTAGAGACTCTCAGCATAGACAGAGTTATCATAACAATAATCTATTACTCATTATGAATGCTACACATGCCATTTTCAATAAGTCCAATTGTTGGGTCTGTTCACATTTGCCGCAACACGGGGACAAGGGGCTGGGCTGGTATATTCATCCTTTACCTTTGACTACTGCATGTTATGCTTCTTTAAGGGCACTATTCTTTGGCCGATGGAACTGTAGGGTAGGATGGGTCACTAGGGCCCCCCTCCCCCACATCTCCTACCCCTGTGGTGGCTCATGACTCGTCAGCAGCCCACCTGCCCCAGGGCCCAGGTGGTGGGGCGGCTGCGGATCGACACGTGAGGCGACACAACCACATTATGTGGAATATTAGAAACGCCATTTTGTACTCAATAGACTCCATCTTGTCGGGATACCAACCACCACGAGAGAGGCCTTTTTCGCACACGCAGAAAAGCTGCAGCCTTACCCCCACTTGACCGAGCGCACAGGAGGCTCGCAATCCTACCCTGCCTCCACCCCATGGTAGATCCGCTGCAGGCTCGTTCTCACAAGCCTCCAGGCACGAACAAACAACAGAATCAACACTGTATCAGTTAACCTTCCGCTGTACATCATTGCTTCAGCCGCAATAGAAGAAACTGAAACCATCCCAGACCTGGGCACCCTGACCCCGCACCAAGCCCCCAAAAAGAAAGACAGACTATGTGGCGACTATTCACCCCCACCCCCATTCAATACTCCCCTAATAGGTGTAGTGATCATTCTTGCGATATATGTTTGTATGTGCATTGACTAATTCATGCTGCTAGTAGAAAGGAGAATGAACATGACAAAGATTGTGAATCCTGACGGTCCTATTTAAATTGTTCCTGAATCCACCATGGATTATAAAACAATTATAATTATAAAACATAGCGCATGCTCTCCCTCGTACACCACCCAACCTAATGCTACCTCGTAGTCATATGTCAAGTGCTAGCATGTAATATTGCGTCAAGAAGAAGCGAAGTCTCCGAACTATATGTGTCCCCCAATATGTGTGTAAATAATGTATGCATTTGCAAAACACCAAAACACCATTACCCACCCCCGACCCGCTGAAGCATGATACACTGCTCTGAGCTGAAACGCGCGCCTCGCGCAGCAAGGCCATCTCCCCCGTCTCCCTCCCAGGCCCACAGAGAATAGCCCGTGCCTGAGCAACACAGCCTCGCCTCCCCTTCCAATCTTGCTGGACCAACTTCAAACATTCACCTCCCCCATGGCCGCGGCCGCCACCACCGAGCCCTGTGAGTTACGAGCTACCTGGTCCCAAAATCCCCCCTGACTCCTGACCCCAGAACATGTACCCCCAAGACCCTTTTTGACATCCCAGCCAACCTAAGATTAATAGCCCCCGGGAAAGGGGGAATCCACACCTGCACCAATAGACCATAATGCCATCCCTCACGACACCCATCAGAATATGGATCGAGTAACCCCAAGTCCCCCCACCTTAGAGCCCAGGAGGTCTGGAGGGTTAGGGCTAAGGTGCCAAACCCACAATTGTGTTTTAGTGTTTCCTGACAAACCCGCATTTTTCTCATGTCTCTCATGACATAAGGTTAATGTAACTTGCAAGTTTTGAAGAGTTACTGGACAACTGTAACTTTGTAGGGATGAATGGATGTGAATATGTTGCCACAAGGGCAAATGTTAGCTTAGCCACCAATCATCACTGCAAGCTGCGTCTGGCCCAGCACTCCACCCCGATGAGCCCAGCTGACCTCTCCACCCCTCGTGGCATCACACAGACAACCACCAATCCAGGAGCAGCTGTCATACACAATGTATAAGGCCTAGCCACCGTCACCCAATCCCCTTGTCTATGTGCCCCCTGTAGGTTGCGTCATCAGTGATGAAGTTCTGTAATAAGAAGACCTGTCTTTGCGATTGTCAGACAGAGCGCTCTCAGAGTTTGCAGAGTCCTTTGCATGCCCTATCTTTGACTTCAGATAAAACCCTTTTACTTCACCCGCACTTGGTCCTGGTCTTATTCCCATCCTTGGGGTGTGTCCTTCCTTGTCTCCCACTAAGGGGGGTGCGTTTTGGGGACGCTGTCTTTCAGTGGTGACCCCATCGACGTGATATATTTTTAAATTGTCCCCTTGGCACGAGACGGCCCCGGTCGCAGAGGAGACGCACGGCGCGCCCGCTCAACAGAGCCGCCCACCTACGGCAACTGGTACGCAGAGTCGTGCGCACGCAGTGAGGGCGAGAGGGTACGGGTCCCATTTGAAAAAACCCTTAGTACCGCTCGCCGGAGCCGGGTGGAGCCATTGAGTGCGAGGCCGCGCCGCTTGGACGGACCGAGTCCGGAGGGTCTCGGATCAAGACGGGCACGTGAGTATTAAGTGCGAGTGATACTAAAAGGAGGGGAAAGTGGGAAAAGAAGGGGAAATGACTTGGGGGGAAAAACTAGAGGGGACTTCATTCTTCTAACTCTTTTCTTTCTATGCATATGGCCATTAGGAAAAGGTGATAAAATAAAAGGAGGACGGGAACCTAACTCTGCAAGGGGGTAGAAGGCGGCGCCGCGTAGTGCCATCTCGACTAGTGCTGGGAATAAATAAAGAGGTGAAAATAAGGTGTCTGAGTAAAAGACACAGTGAATCCATTAGATACTAGATTTTTCTAATTCTTTCTTTCTGATATTCTTATTTAGGGAGAGACAACTGCGTGAGGGAGAGGCACAGGGATAAAGAAGGAGGGTAGATGTTATATGTTGTGTGTTAAGTGCATGTCCAAGGCCTGCTTTTGTTGTGCACATTGTATTATTTACATGTAACTGCTCACGATCGTCAACGTTAGTTTACATGGTTTCGAGGTAGTAAGGTCAATATAAGTGTGGCCTGGAGGAAAATTTAAAAGAGAAATATTTGTTCTTTATTGAATAAAATAACAAGGCATTTTTATAACCCTGCAAGTAGATAAAAGTATAAGCACCATATACAGATGGTTACATACCGGCAATAAGGGGAGGAGGAGAGTTTCACTAAGGGTGGCACCAGAGGAGAAGTGCAGATAAAATGGGGGCGGGGGGGAAACACCACTCGCACATATCTGTAGAAACTTACCAGGACATGCAGATAGGATAACCAAATACCATGACCAGTGGGTCACTGAATTAAAAGGGGAGGGTCTCCCCAGGTATGGCCCCAAGGGGGATCATTTGACAAAAGCATCCTGGATATGGTAGCAACGTGTATATTTCTTAAATACAAAGGCAGACAGTTTCAAAATAGGAGGGAAATATTAGATCTGTGGCAACTATTTGAGGAAATACCCCCACCCAAGAAACCCGACATCCCCCTAGACCAACCCACCCTCACGGCCATCCCCTCAGTGAAAACAGAGAAGGTTGAGGGGGGGAGAGGGACACATAGAGGTGACCAGATTATACCCCCTCTTACCCAAGCTAGTGCCTGCCGAAGGGTATAGTGACCCCACATATGTGCCCACAAGCACACCCGCCCCCACAATAAGACCGCACCACCACCATATGAAAATACACGTACATGTGGACAGGTAAGTACGCCACCGGTAGACGTATGTAAGTTAACAGAAGACCTAGATTCCAGACTCACAATAGCACGAGAAGAACTATCCAGAATACAAAGCATACGTGAGACAAGCGAGCCAGGTACCTCGAAGTCAGAGCGGCAGTTCAGGTCACATACTCTAGACAAATCAACAGATGAAGGATGGAAGATGGGAGAGATACTGTTCCGGATACAAGAAGAGCCCACCAGAATAGTAGAACTAGAGACACCAAACCTTGAAGACATTGCAGAAGAGGAGGGGGAGGCAGATACAGGAAGAGAAGACTTATGGTGCGATGTGGAAGAAGACGAGAGGGAAAGAGGTAGATTAGGGATGGCAGTAGGAGGGGAGATGGTAGAGATCGGGGAAACGCCATGGGGAGGGCAGCGGAGCAAGAATGGACAGGAAGACTACGAGAAAGGACAGGAAAAACAGCCATGACAGGCAAAGGAGGGTCAAAGGTAAGTGTGGGAAGAGGGAGTAGAGGACGCCTACAACACCCGCTGATACACCGGGGGCAGGAAGGCCAAATTACATACCCTGGGCACAGATGGACAAAGCGAACCTATTGAAATCATTACCACCGCTGTCAGGGGGGGCTAGTAAATGGATATATGCCTTCGAGAAGAACACAGCGGGGGTCCCCCTAGCCATTGGGGATGTAAAAAGTTTACTAGTATCAGCAGTAGGTGACCAGGCAGACAGGGTATGGACAAAAGCAGGATTCCCTGGAATAACACTGGATAGTGACAGACATGACGGTGCAGCCTTCAACACCGTGCAAGCGTGTGTGTGGGACGCATTAAGGGAAACGTTCCCAGATACGCCAGACCTACAATCAGTAATGCAGTGTAAAATGAATGACGGGGAGGAAGCTATGGATTACATTTTACGGATGCAGGAGATGTGGAGAGCTGAAACGGGAACACCATACGACCAGTCAACATCACTATTTTACTTCATAATAAAGAAAGGGGTACCTAAAGAAGTGCAAAAGGCACTGGACAAAATAGCAGGGGTTGAAGCAAAGGGGTGGCCAGAAATACAGAGCATAATAGTGCACCATTGCAAGAGAATTAAGGAGCGAGAGAAGGAACTAATACAAAAAAGGCAGGCAGATGAGGTGAAGTTAATACAGACAAAGCTGGTGAAGGTCGCTGCAGCAATAGCTGCACTCCCCCAAGATAGAGATATCGAGGAGGAGGAGGGAATGGTAGCAATATAAGGGAGGATGGCAGCTAACTGGGCAGACAACGGTCGGAGACAGTGGAATGAGCAGGAGGAGCACGGAGGGTTCCAGTGGCCTGCGTGGAGCCCCAATAACCGCCGAGGTGGGTATAGGGGGCACAGAGGAGGGGGACAAGGGTATGGGGGAATGGCGGATACGGGGGGCAGGGGCCGAGAGGAGGGCAAGGGAACTGTTAGAACTGTGGAAGATGGGGACATTTCTCACGTGAATGTAGAGATAGACCAAACGCAGCATACCAGGATGATCGGTACAGCGAGCACCCACATCCGGGAAGCCCCCGAGAAGCACCAAGAGAGAGAGGGCAAGAGCAGCGAGACGATAGAGGGCAAGAGAACTACAGGGGGCACCCACAGAACACACAGCAACAAACGCAGACAAGTGATCATATGCCCTACACACAGCATAACCCCTTCGCTTCCACCGCGAATGGCGTGCCTGCACCTTTTAGGGGGGTAACAGTAGTAGGGGGCAACGTGTTCGAGCAAGGAGGGACATCGAGACACCCAGCATAGGACAGCCCACAGGGAGCACATGCGTGTCCAATCCTATCGACAACCTACAATGCAGTGGACGAACCATTGATAGGGGCAGAGATAGGAAATAAGCAATTCATCTTCATGGTAGATTCTGGAGCCAAAAAATCATGTATACGTGAGGGACGATTTCCGCTATCTAACCAGAAATTGGAGACGCAGGGGTTCTCTGGGGCGGTGGTCGAAGTTCCTTATACTGAAGATTTGGATGTGACAGTAGGGGGAAAAACAGTGAGAGCACCCCCTGTACTACGAACACTCACCTGTCAACTTGCTGGGGAGGGACCTCCTCAGCAAGCTCAATTCACGAAAAGAGGAGGAATTGTTTGCTCCACGCAAGGAATGTGCCCGCTGTGCGCAATGTTAGTGGTCTATTCTCGAGCAACATGCCCTGAGATTCGCGGCATACCGGTAGATCCGGACATGTTCCTGCATGGACTAAAAACATTGGCTTGTGTGGTTCCCGAGTTGAAAAGACTAGAATGGAGAGTACCAGCAGAATTTATTTTTCACCCAATTGTACGCCCTGAGATAGTGCCAGGGACAGTGATGGAACTAGACATACATGCAGTCCAAGTGTCAGCAAAAAGAATAGCAGTCATTGCCAGAGACATGCACGGGTGTGAGTGGCGTACAGTGTTATGCATAAACGCTGACATCGCACTCCGGGACCTGTCAGACGAAGACCTCTTTTCAGATTCAGACAGTGATGGAGAAATAATAATGGAAATAGCAATCACTTGTGAAATAATGATATGATACAACAAAGACAGCCGCCAGTAGACCTCATGGCGGTAGTAGGGGCCCCACCATCCTTCTTCAATGAAGACATGGGGACAGTGCCGTACAAACTATGGACATCTGGGCCACATGATGTAGGGTTATTACACGGAGTGGCCCCGGTGAAAATTACACTCAAACCTGGTGCAATATTGCCGCGAGTGAAACAATACCCACTATCGCGAGAAGCTGAGGAAGGGATAAAAGATACGATAAATGCCTTACTAGCACAGGGGATAATAGCGCCATCAAACTCCCCAAGTAACACTTGCATCTATCCCATCTATCCCATCAAAAAAGCGAAGGGAGGGGCGTGGAGGATGATCCAAGATCTACGCCCACTTAATGACGTCATCCAGATGGAGCTCCCTCTGGTCCCCAATCCTGCATCCATTTTGTGTAGTATCCCAAAAGATGCATCCCACTTCACCGTGGTGGATTTGAAAAATGCGTTTTTCTCAATACCGCTTGCTGAAGAAAGCAGGTACCTGACCGCATTCACCTAGGGGGGAGGAGGTACGAACATTGCAGATTACCCCAAGGGTATTGTGAGAGCCCCAGCATATTCAATAGAATCTTGCATGAAGATCTTGGAAACATGACAGCAGATAGCACAATAATCCAGTATGTGGACGATTTGTTGATCTGCAGCAGAAATGAAGCCGAGTGTAGACGAGATTCAATTGCCCTCCTAACTCTGCTCGCCAACAAAGGGTACAAGGTTGACAAGGACAAATTACAGTACTGTCAATGTGAAGTCCTGTACCTAGGACAATTGATATCAAAAGACGGAAAGAAAATAATCCCAGACAGAGTAGCAGCAATTTCTGCTGTAAAAATACCACACACGGTGAAAGACATGCAAAAATTCCTGGGAATGTGTAATTACTGCCACGCATGGATCCTAGACTATGCTGCGTACACCCGCCCACTACTGCAAGCACTCAAGGAAGCCCAGAAGGAAAACACAGATATAAACTGGAGCACAGAGGTATGTGATGCATTCACATCTCTCAAAGAACTAATATCGAGCACGCCAGTACTCGCGAACCCTGATTATGAACGCGAGTTCTACTTATTCTCACACTGCAAAGGGACACTCATGACAGCAGTACTGACACAGAAAACGTCACTGGGACACAAGCCACTGGCCTACTACAGCGGAACACTGGACGCATTAATGCAGGGCCACTTCGCGTGCGAACAGGCCCTCGCAGCTGCCGCGTTCGCAATCAAAAAGAGCGCCACTATAGTGATGGGGTGCTCAGTGACCCTGTACGTAGAGCACTCTCTGTTTGCAATCTTGGAACGATCAAAGAGTACCCTAACGACTCAGAGAGCCACCGCATATGCATTCACGTGGTACGATGTAAAATAGTAAATCCTGCACGATTCATTTCAGAGCCATGCACTTTAGAAGATATACAGGCACACGATTGCGCCACATATCGCGGGGAGCAGAATGGAGCTACGATTGTGAGTGAAAACGCGCTAGCAGAAGGTGAAATATTCTTCATTGATGGCTCAGCCTCAATAAATCAAGAAACAGGAGAGAAACATGTCGGGGTGGCGGTAGTACGTTTGGAGGAAGGTGAGTACGAAGTGCTGTTACAACAGCGCCTGCCCGCCCACTTTTCAGCGCAAGCAGCAGAACTAATAGCCCTCATTGAGGCTTTGCGCGCTGCAAGGGGATGTGCAGTGACAATTTATACTGACTCAGCATACATGGCAACAACAGTACATGGGGGCCTCGCCAAATGGGGTAGAAGAGGCTTCAATAGAGCAGATGGATCCCCTGTACAACATGCCGAGCTATTGAAAGACCTAATAGAAGCCTTGAAAGAGCCCACCATGGTGGCGATCGTGAAATGCCAGGCCCGTACACACAACACAGATTTTATCTCACTGGGAAATGCCGCAGCAGATGCAGCCGCCAAGGAGGCCTCGTACTTGGTTAAGGAGAGAACAGGTGAGTACTTGCTATGGAAAGAGGTCACAGAAGAACTGCCAGATGGATATAATACGTTGCCTGTGGCACGATTAATAGAGTTACACGAGGAAGCAACAGCAGAGGAAAAAGAATTATGGGAAAAGAGAGGTTGTAGTCAATCAACCACCGACTTACTTGAGAGACAGAACAACACAGGTAAAGTAGTAATACCAGCCAAACTACTAGAAATAGCATTTCAACAACTGCACTTTCCAGCACACAATGCAAAACAACACATCGCTGCAGAAATACAGGAACACTGGTTTATCCCGGGGTTACAGGAACAACTCACAAGACTAGCACTGGAATGTATAACCTGCCAAATATACAATTCAGGGATGACTCTGAGAACACTGAGAGGGCCAATCCCGAAGCCAGTTGGCCCATTCAGATAACTGCATATAGATTACGCGGACATGGGAGAGAGGTGTAACGGGGCGAGATACATGATAGTGGTAGTGTGCCCCTTCTCGAGATGGGTGGAAGCTGGTCCCTGTGCTCGCCCTGACGCTAAATGTGCAGCAAAGTTCTTAGTGCGGGAGGTGTTTCCGCGCTGGGGAATTTGTGATGTAATCCGGTCAGACAACAGCGCCCACTTTGTCAATGGGCCTCATTACGACCCAGGCGGTAAGTTACCGCCTGGGCCGTGACTTTACCACCATGGCGTAAACTACGTTTACGCCATGGTGGTTGGCGGACTTACCGCCCCATTCCGACCTTGGCGGGGCGGTAAGTCCCCAATCCCCATTTACCCTTCCCCATTCCCATTTTTGCCCCATAGGGCATAATGGGAGTGGGGAAGGCGTTAATTACGCCACCGTAAATTACGGTGGCGTAATTAACTCCATGGTCCCTTAGCGCCATGGATTTTAACACCTGCTAAAAGCAGGTGTTAAATCCGCCATGGCGCTAAGGGACCTCGTACTCAGGCGGTAAGGGTCGGCGCTGTTTACGCCGTCGTAAAACCCTTACCGCCTGAGTCGTAATGAGGCCCAATGACCTCTTCAAGGAAGTAACATCAATTTTAGGAATAACACACAAACTGTGCTCGATTTATCACCCGCAAAGCAACGGCGTAGTGGAAAAAATCAACGGCCTCCTAAAAGGGAGACTGTCAAAACTGTGCTTCACCCTTAAAAAGAATTGGGTGCACTGCCTCCCGCTGGCCCTGTTCGAGCTGAGGAATCAGCCGAGCAAGGACCACCATTTGTCACCACATGAGATCGTGAGTGGGAGACGAATGCACACCGCAAACTCACCCCTGCGCAGGCAATCAGACACCCACAGGAGTGCCACAGTACTAGGCGAGGAATTCAATGAGTATTTTACAAAATTAACTAGGGCTGCCCGCACAATTGCCAGACAGCTTGCCCCACCGTACACAGGTGCAAAAGACATTACAACACTGATTACAGAAGCAGAAACCACAACTGGGCAATTAGAGCCAGGGGAAATGGTGTTTGTTAGGAGTTTCGTACGACCGTGGAATGTGCCAAGATTTCATGGCCCATACGAGGTAGTGTTTTGCACACCCACAGCTGTAAAAGTAAAAGGCTTGAGGTATTGGATCCATTTAACCGACGTCCGCAGAGCATATGACAGAGCATCCCAGATAGAGGACAAAGAAAGCGAACAGAGACAGGATCCCAAAGAATGAAAGAATAAAACTGGATGGTTAAAACCTGCGGTCAGGATACGCAAATAACAAAATGATATACGAAAAAGAAAAACAATAGAGTAACTAAACATGAAAAGACGATAAAGTGTACATATATGTATTAAGTATTTACCATGCACGAAAAAAAAAAAAATAATGTGTCTAAGTACCTATATCTCGATTGGGCTCCTAACGCCTGTCTCTCATCTCTCTGCACTTCTTTCAACTCCACCTACTATTCTCTCCGTCCCTTCTCATTCTCTAAAATTCTCTCTCTCTCTCTCTCTCTCTCTCTCTCTCTCTCTCACTCTCTCTCTCTCTCTCTCTTTCTCTAAAAGAATAAAAAGAAATGTTTGGGACGCACTGTAAGAGTATGTAAATAATATTATGGTATTATTAAAAGAAAAAGAATATAATAATTATGCGAGAAAAGGTGACTAAATGTATATACACGTATGAATTATTTACTGTGTACATAAGCAATGGAGAAAATGTTTTACTTGCTATATTTTCATGGGCGCTACATGCCCATCTGTATCCGATCTCACCTTCCCACAACTCTCTCTATTGCTTCCCTCTCCTTTCCGCTTTCTCCTAGAACACTCTGCTCCAATTGCTTCTCTAGCACTCTATCTCTCTCGCCCGCTTCACTGTCATCCTTCTTTCTCCACTCTCGCCATTGCCTCATTCCAATCCCTCTATATTCCTCTCTATAAAATATTAGACTTATTTGTTGGCTTAAACACCCTTTTATGTTTCAAAATACAGGAAAACCATGGCAACAACCAGGCAGCCTGCAACGAATAGATTTAGGGATGAGAATGATAGACATGTGACATTTGATATACGTTATTATTCGTATGAACGAGGTCTGACTGTATGTGCAATTTTGTTTTTCACAATAATGTTTGGCCTAGGTACATATTGGCTCATTACATTCATCTCGATTGAGATGAATGAGGGGGTAGGGGGGAACGGGACGGGGAATGGAAGTATCATAACAAATGCCACTAACCCAGCCAAAGAGGGAAACTATCTGGTCTGGGATGGTTTCCAGCTGGTGTGGGGATATAACCCACATCCCGACCAGACAAAACCCCCAAATACCACCATAGGTAGACCCCAAAACGATGTTACAAATTTTAGCATTTATGAGATGAATGATCGAAATCACACTGTAATGTCATGGCTGTATGACACCAGTGCCACCCCGTCCTCAGCCACAACACCCAGTAATTCCCAAGGAAATGAGTATACTTCTGGTAGGACGGAAAAAGATACAGAAAGGGCCAGAAACTTTATAAACCTCTACGAAGAATGGAAAAAGGAAGGGCTAGGGGAAAGAGAAAGGTTGGCACGGGCGGCCGGGGAGGCGAGAAGGTTCCTCAAATCTAGCAGAAAGAGAAGGGAAGTAGAGAGAAAGAAGTACGATGAATATTACGGGTTGGGGCTGGACACAATAGAAGACCCCAGGCACCCCCACCGGTCCAATAAATGGTACGCAGATATGAGCTCAACGGCTAACCAAACAACAAATGAGAGCTGCTATGTCTGCTCACTGATTCCCTATGCATCAGGTACTCCCAAGGTCCTAATGCCGCAGGAATTGCCTCTCCCAGATGCCCAATGTCTCCTTCATCTCACTCTGTGCAGAATCAAGAACACCTTCCAGGCACGCACGGTTTCCTTTGAACTGCTGCAAAATGAAAAAACATGCTACTCAAGAGTCAAAGGAGTAGTATGCATGAAAGAACCATTCTTTGTAATACAAGGAACATTATTTGTTGACAATAAATGGAAGGACGACGCGGTAACGTGCAAGGCTGAAGCACTGCGAGGGGTGTCAACTGAGAAACTGCAATGGGTCGAGAAGGCGTGCACAACAATCTGGACAGAACACATTGCAAAACTGACCTGGGTCAGCGCCATAGAAAAACCATTCAAGCTGCAGAAAGAGATACCGAATGAACTTTGCTTTCGAGGAGAAGGAAAAATAGACATGGGAAGTAACATGAACTGTAACAAGACTCTTGTGATACCTGACATGAAAAAAGGTACAGCCGCCTTGATGGACACTTACTGGGTTTGTGGTAAGCGGGCGTACATGCACCTTCCACCATCAGGGAGGGGCACGTGTTCCCTAGCCACACTGCACTCAGCGTTAATGGTGATCCTGGAGAGTCACATCGGATCGGGAGGAAGAACCATGACCCAGGCGGTGGACTGTGCCCCACCCACAGAGGAAGCACCGCTGTATGCCCTATTGAAGAGCAACGGAGCTGGGGTCGTATCCAGAAAGAGAAGGTCATCAAACTACATATCGAAAGCCTCCTCAGAACTTTTGGCGCAAATTCTAGACAGATACCGGCTGTTTAACTCGGCCGAAACGTTCTTTGCCTTCCTCGTCCCAAGCATCCAGGCAGGAGCAAATGCGAAATGGCTGCAGATACCTCGCTGGGAGCTGATCCAATTGGCCAACGACACTGAAGAGGGATTCAACATGATCAAAGTGGAGCTGAGGGCACTGAGACTTATGATCATGCAAAACAGGTATGTGCCAGACCTGTTAACAGCAATGGACGGCAGTGTTTGCCGAAAAAATCGGAAGTGCATGTTGCACGTGGGTACCTTCTGAAGACGCGGATAATGGGACACTATCACATGTAATCTCTGCAGTGCACAATTTAGGGGAACGCATGAGAACGGAAGGAGGAGCAGCATCAAGTGCATGGTTCGACGATCTTTTTTCTTGGGTGCCTTCATGGATGGGACTTGCCTTCAAAATGCTGATGCCCCTCATCGTATTTTTGCTGCTAATTTTTTGTGTGTGCCAGCTGGGTCTTCGGTGCTGCTCAGGCGCAATTCCCAATGGGACAATGATGATGGTGACAATGGGCAATGGCAGAGGAGTGGCACGAATGCAACAGGAGGTACAGGTGCAGACTGGTGAGAATTCTGAGCCAAAATTTAGAATGGTACCCATATACTATGACGGGGATGTGGTAGACAGGTTATACCATACGACCATAAAAGAGCCCGTAGAATTAGAATGGCACACAGAGGTATGGGTAGACCTGGAGGGTGATGGGGATTGCATATATATGACCTGTACCCCAGATGAATATGCTAGAAGGGGACACAGCCTCCGGGGGGTATGCAGGGCATGGATGCCAATAAAGGGGACCCCACCCTGGGAAGAAGCAGTCATGGAGGAAAAGGAGCGGGCACGACTGGGAGAATTAAAGTATTTGTTACTTAAGTAACGAAAGGGGGGAACTGTAGGGGAGGATGGGTCACTAGGGCCCCCCCTCCCCCACATCTCCTACCCCTGTGGTGACTCATGACTCGTCAGCAGCCCACCTGCCCCAGGGCCCAGGTGGTGGGGCGGCTGCGGATCGACACGTGAGGCGACACAACCACATTATGTGGAATATTAGAAACGCCATTTTGTACTCAATAGACTCCATCTTGTCGGGATACCAACCACCACGAGAGAGGCCTTTTTCGCACACGCAGAAAAGCTGCAGCCTGACCCCCACTTGACCGAGCGCACAGGAGGCTCGCAATCCTACCCTGCCTCCACCCCATGGTAGATCCGCTGCAGGCTCGTTCTCACAAGCCTCCAGGCACGAACAAACAACAGAATCAACACTGTATCAGTTAACCTTCCGCTGTACATCATTGCTTCAGCCGCAATAGAAGAAACTGAAACCATCCCAGACCTGGGCACCCTGACCCCGCACCAAGCCCCCAAAAAGAAAGCCAGACTATGTGGCGACTATTCACCCCCACCCCCATTCAATACTCCCCTAATAGGTGTAGTGATCATTCTTGCGATATATGTTTGTATGTGCATTGACTAATTCATGCTGCTAGTAGAAAGGAGAATGAACATGACAAAGATTGTGAATCCTGACGGTCCTATTTAAATTGTTCCTGAATCCACCATGGATTATAAAACAATTATAATTATAAAACATAGCGCATGCTCTCCCTCGTACACCACCCAACCTAATGCTACCTCGTAGTCATATGTCAAGTGCTAGCATGTAATATTGCGTCAAGAAGAAGCGAAGTCTCCGAACTATATGTGTCCCCCAATATGTGTGTAAATAATGTATGCATTTGCAAAACACCAAAACACCATTACCCACCCCCGACCCGCTGAAGCATGATACACTGCTCTGAGCTGAAACGCGCGCCTCGCGCAGCAAGGCCATCTCCCCCGTCTCCCTCCCAGGCCCACAGAGAATAGCCCGTGCCTGAGCAACACAGCCTCGCCTCCCCTTCCAATCTTGCTGGACCAACTTCAAACATTCACCTCCCCCATGGCCGCGGCCGCCACCACCGAGCCCTGTGAGTTACGAGCTACCTGGTCCCAAAATCCCCCCTGACTCCTGACCCCAGAACATGTACCCCCAAGACCCTTTTTGACATCCCAGCCAACCTAAGATTAATAGCCCCCGGGAAAGGGGGAATCCACACCTGCACCAATAGACCATAATGCCATCCCTCACGACACCCATCAGAATATGGATCGAGTAACCCCAAGTCCCCCCACCTTAGAGCCCAGGAGGTCTGGAGGGTTAGGGCTAAGGTGTCAAACCCACAATTGTGTTTTAGTGTTTCCTGACAAACCCGCATTTTTCTCATGTCTCTCATGACCTAAGGTTAATGTAACTTGCAAGTTTTGAAGAGTTACTGGACAACTGTAACTGTGTAGGGATGAATGGATGTGAATATGTTGCCACAAGGGCAAATGTTAGCTTAGCCACCAATCATCACTGCAAGCTGCGTCCGTCCCAGCACTCCACCCCGATGAGCCCAGCTGACCTCTCCACCCCTCGTGGCATAGCACGGACAACCACCAATCCAGGAGCAGCTGTCATACACAATGTATAAGGCCTAGCCACTATCACCCAATCCCCTTGTCTATGTGCCCCCTGTAGGTTGCGTCATCAGTGATGAAGTTCTGTAATAAGAAGACCTGTCTTTGCGATTGTCAGACAGAGCGCTCTCAGAGTTTGCAGAGTCCTTTGCATGCCCTATCTTTGACTTCAGATAAAACCCTTTTACTTCACCCGCACTTGGTCCTGGTCTTATTCCCATCCTTGGGGTGTGTCCTTCCTTGTCTCCCACTAATGGGGGTGCGTTTTGGGGACGCTGTCTTTCAGAACGATAGAATCTCGGGGAACTTTGATGGAACTAACGTGAATGACTTTGAAAAATGTGTTTTAACGCCCCTGGGATGCCCACTCTTTGCGAATAGGATCAAGCCTAATATTGCTTCTATTAGGCCTTCTGATAGACTGTCCCGTCCTTTTCAATCTCTGATCTTTTTCAAGATGGCTCCTATAGGCAATAGGGATGCCACGCCACCTTCTTATACTGTTAACCACAGCCCCGATTCAGTTTCTTTCTGCATACAGAGGAATGGTACTCAGTCAATGGGTGATTTCAAGGGTTGCGCCAACGTTGCGAATTTGACTAGTGAGGACAGACCTTTGTATGTAGGCGAACCTCTCTACTTTGTTTGCGGTAATGTAGCATTTCCAGAATACAAAGCATATGTGAGACAAGCGAGCCAGGTACCTCGAAGTCAGAGCGGCAGTTCAGGTCACATACTCTAGACAAAGCAACAGATGAAGGATGGAAGAAGGGAGAGATACTGTTCCGGATACAAGAAGAGCCCACCAGAATAGTAGAACTAGGAACACCAAACCTTGAAGATATTGCAGAAGAGGAGGGGGAGGCAGATACAGGAAGAGAAGACTTATGGTGCGATGTGGAAGAAGACGAGAGGGAAAGAGGTAGATTAGGGATGGCAGTAGGAGGGGAGATGGTAGAGATCGGGGAAACGCCATGGGGAGGGCAGCGGAGCAAGAATGGACAGGAAGACTACGAGAAAGGACAGGAAAAATAGCCATGACAGGCAAAGGAGGGTCAAAGGTAAGTGTGGGAAGAGGGAGTAGAGGACGCCTACAACACCCGCTGATACACCGGGGGTAGGAAGGCCAAATTACATACCCTGGGCACAGATGGACAAAGCGAACCTATTGAAATCATTACCACCGCTGTCAGGGGGGGCTAGTAAATGGATATATGCCTTCGAGAAGAACACAGCGGGGGTCCCCCTAGCCATTGGGGATGTAAAAAGTTTACTAGTATCAGCAGTAGGTGACCAGGCAGACAGGGTATGGACAAAAGCAGGATTCCCTGGAATAACACTGGATAGTGACAGACATGACGGTGCAGCCTTCAACACCGTGCGAGCGTGTGTGTGGGACGCATTAAGGGAAACGTTCCCAGATACGCCAGACCTACAATCAGTAATGCAGTGTAAAATGAATGACGGGGAGGAAGCTATGGATTACATTTTACGGATGCAGGAGAAGTGGGGAGCTGAAACGGGAACACCATACGACCAGTCAACATCACTATTTTACTTCATAATAAAGAAAGGGGTACCTAAAGAAGTGCAAAAGGCACTGGACAAAATAGCAGGGGTTGAAGCAAAGGGGTGGCCAGAAATACAGAGCATAATAGTGCACCATTGCAAGAGAATTAAGGAGCGAGAGAAGGAACTAATACAAAAAAGGCAGGCAGATGAGGCGAAGTTAATACAGACAAAGCTGGTGAAGGTCGCTGCAGCAATAGCTGCACTCGCCCAAGATAGAGATATCGAGGAGGAGGAGGGAATGGTAGCAATATAAGGGAGGATGGCAGCTAACTGGGCAGACAACGGTCGGAGACAGTGGAATGAGCAGGAGGAGCACGGAGGGTTCCAGTGGCCTGCGTGGAGCCCCAATAACCGCCGAGGTGGGCATAGGGGGCGCAGAGGAGGGGGACAAGGGTATGGGGGAATGGTGGATACGGGGGGCAGGGGCCGAGAGGAGGGCAAGGGAACTGTTAGAACTGTGGAAGATGGGGACATTTCTCACGTGAATGTAGAGATAGACCAAACGCAGCATACCAGGATGATCGGTACAGCGAGCACCCACATCCGGGAAGCCCCCGAGAAGCACCAAGAGAGAGAGGGCAAGAGCAGCGAGACGATAGAGGGCAAGAGAACTACAGGGGGCACCCACAGAACACACAGCAACAAACGCAGACAAGTGATCATATGCCCTACACACAGCATAACCCCTTCGCTTCCACCGCGAATGGCGCGCCCGCACCTTTTAGGGGGGTAACAGTAGTAGGGGGCAACGTGTTCGAGCAAGGAGGGACATCGAGACACCCAGCATAGGACAGCCCACAGAGAGCACATGCGTGTCCAAACCTATCGACAACCTACAATGCAGCGGAGGAACCATTGATAGGGGCAGAGATAGGAAATAAGCAATTCATCTTCATGGTAGATTCTGGAGCCAAAAAATCATGTATACGTGAGGGACGATTTCCGCTATCTAACCAGAAATTGGAGACGCAGGGGTTCTCTAGGGCGGTGGTCGAAGTTCCTTATACTGAAGATTTGGATGTGACAGTGGGGGGAAAAACAGTGAGAGCACCCCTACTGTACTACGAACACTCACCTGTCAACTTGCTGGGGAGGGACCTCCTCAGCAAGCTCAATATGACTATCTCATTCACGAAAAGAGGAGGAATTGTTTGCTCCACGCCAGGAATGTGCCCGCTGCGCGCAATGTTAGTGGTCTATTCGCGAGCAACATGCCCTGAGATTCGCGGCATACCGGTAGATCCGGACATGTTCCTGCATGGACTAAAAACATTGGCTTGTGTGGTTCCCGAGTTGAAAAGACTAGAATGGAGAGTACCAGCAGAATTTATTTTTCGCCCAATTGTACGCCCTGAGATAGTGCCAGGGACAGTGATGGAACTAGACATACATGCAGTCCAAGTGTCAGCAAAAAGAATAGCAGTCATTGCCAGAGACATGCACGGGTGTGAGTGGCGTACAGTGTTATGCATAAACGCTGACATCGCACTCCGGGACCTGTCAGACGAAGACCTCTTTTCAGATTCAGACAGTGATGGAGAAATAATAATGGAAATAGCAATCACTTGTGAAATAATGATATGATACAACAAAGACAGCCGCCAGTAGACCTCATGGCGGTAGTAGGGGCCCCACCATCCTTCTTCAATGAAGACATGGGGACAGTGCCGTACAAACTATGGACATCTGGGCCACATGATGTAGGGTTATTACACGGAGTGGCCCCGGTGAAAATTACACTCAAACCTGGTGCAATATTGCAGCGAGTGAAACAATACCCACTATCGCGAGAAGCTGAGGAAGGGATAAAAGATACGATAAATGCCTTACTAGCACAGGGGATAATAGTGCCATCAAACTCCCCAAGTAACACTTGCATCTATCCCATCAAAAAAGCGAAGGGAGGGGCATGGAGGATGATCCAAGATCTACGCCCACTTAATGACGCCATCCAGATGGAGTTCCCTCTGGTCCCCAATCCTGCATCCATTGTGTGTAGTATCCCAAAAGATGCATCCCACTTCACCGTGGTGGATTTGAAAAATGCGTTTTTCTCAATACCGCTTGCTGAAGAAAGCAGGTACCTGACCGCATTCACCCTAGGGGGGAGGAGGTACGAACATTGCATATTACCCCAAGGGTATTGTGAGAGCCCCAGCATATTCAATAGAATCTTGCATGAAGATCTTGGAAACATGACAGCAGACAGCACAATAATCCAGTATGTGGACGATTTGTTGATCTGCAGCAGAAATGAAGCCGAGTGTAGACGAGATTCAATTGCCCTCCTAACTCTGCTCGCCAACAAAGGGTACAAGGTTGACAAGGACAAATTACAGTACTGTCAATGTGAAGTCCTGTACCTAGGACAATTGATATCAAAAGACGGAAAGAAAATAATCCCAGACAGAGTAGCAGCAATTTCTGCTGTAAAAATACCACACACGGTGAAAGACATGCAAAAATTCCTGGGAATGTGTAATTACTGCCACGCATGGATCCTAGACTATGCTGCGTATACCCGCCCACTACTGCAAGCACTCAAGGAAGCCCAGAAGGAAAACACAGATATAAACTGGAGCACAGAGGTATGTGATGCATTCACATCTCTCAAAGAACTAATATCGAGCACGCCAGTACTCGCGAACCCTGATTATGAACGCAAGTTCTACTTATTCTCACACTGCAAAGGGACACTCATGACAGCAGTACTGACACAGAAAACGTCACTGGGACACAAGCCACTGGCCTACTACAGAGGAACACTGGACGCAGTAATGCAGGGCCACTTCACGTGCGAACAGGCCCTCACAGCTGCCGCGTTCGCAATCAAAAAGAGCGCCACTATAGTGATGGGGTGCTCAGTGACCCTGTACGTAGAGCACTCTGTTTGCAATCTTGGAACGATCAAAGAGTACCCTAACGACTCAGAGAGCCACCGCATATGCATTCACGTGGTACGATGTAAAATAGTAAATCCTGCACGATTCATTTCAGAGCCATGCACTTTAGAAGATATACAGGCACACGATTGCGCCACATATCGCGGGGAGGAGAATGGAGCTACGATTGTGAGCAGAAGGTGAAATATTCTTCATTGATGGCTCAGCCTCAATAAATCAAGAAACAGGAGAGAAACATGTCGGGGTGGCGGTAGTACGTTTGGAGGAAGGTGAGTACGAAGTGCTGTTACAACAGCGCCTGCCCGCCCACTTTTCAGCGCAAGCAGCAGAACTAATAGCCCTCATTGAGGCTTTGCGCGCTGCAAGGGGATGTGCAGTGACAATTTATACTGACTCAGCATACATGGCAACAACAGTACATGGGGGCCTCGCCAAAGGGGGTAGAAGAGGCTTCAATAGAGCAGATGGATCCCCTGTACAACATGCCGAGCTATTGAAAGACCTAATAGAAGCCTTGAAAGAGCCCACCATGGTGGCGATCGTGAAATGCCAGGCCCGTACACACAACACAGATTTTATCTCACTGGGAAATGCCGCAGCAGACGCCGCCGCCAAGGAGGCCTCGTACTTGGTTAAGGAGAGAACAGGTGAGTACTTGCTATGGAAAGAGGTCACAGAAGAACTGCCGGATGGATATAATACGTTGCCTGTGGCACAATTAATAGAGTTACAAGAGGAAGCAACAGAAGAGGAAAAATAATTATGGGAAAAGAGAGGTTGTAGTCAATCAGCCACCGACTTACTCTAGAGACAGAACAACACAGGTAAAGTAGTAATACCAGCCAAACTACTAGAAATAGCATTTCAACAACTGCACTTTCCAGCACACAATGCAAAACAACACATTGCTGCAGAAATACAGGAACACTGGTTTATCCCGGGGTTACAGGAACAACTCACAAGACTAGCACTGGAATGTATAACCTGCCAAATATACAATTCAGGGATGACTCTGAGAACACTGAGAGGGACAATCCCGAAGCCAGTTGGCCCATTCAGATAACTGCATATAGATTACGCGGACATGGGAGAGAGGTGTAATGGGGCGAGATACATGATAGTGGTAGTGTGCCCCTTCTCGAGATGGGTGGAAGCTGGTCCCTGTGCTCGCCCTGACGCTAAATGTGCAGCAAAGTTCTTAGTGCGGGAGGTGTTCCCGCGCTGGGGAATTTGTGATGTAATCCGGTCAGACAACAGCACCCACTTTGTCAATGACCTCTTCAAGGAAGTAACATCAATGTTAGGAATAACACACAAACTGTGCTCGATTTATCACCCGCAAAGCAACGGCGTAGTGGAAAAAATCAACGGCCTCCTAAAAGGGAGACTGTCAAAACTGTGCTTCACCCTTAAAAAGAATTGGGTGCACTGCCTCCCGCTGGCCCTGTTCGAGCTGAGGAATCAGCCGAGCAAGGACCACCATTTGTCACAACATGAGATCGTGACTGGGAGACGAATGCACACCGCAAACTCACCCCTGCGCAGGCAATCAGACACCCACAGGAGTGCCACAGTACTAGGCAAGGAATTCAATGAGTATTTTACAAAATTAACTAGGGCTGCCCGCACAATTGCCAGACAGCTTGCCCCACCGTACACAGGTGCAAAAGACATTACAACACTGATTACAGAAGCAGAAACCACAACTGGGCAATTAGAGCCAGGGGAAATGGTGTTTGTTAGGAGTTTCGTACGACGGTGGAATGTGCCAAGATTTCATGGCCCATATGAGGTAGTGTTTTGCACACCCACAGCTGTAAAAGTAAAAGGCCTGAGGTATTGGATCCATTTAACCGACGTCCGCAGAGCATATGACAGAGCGTCCCAGATGGAGGACAAAGAAAGCGAACAGACACAGGATCCCAAAGAATGAAAGAATAAAACTGGATGGTTAAAACCTGCGGTCAGGATACGCAAATAACAAAATGATATACGAAAAAGAAAAACAACACATCGCTGCAGAAATACAGGAACACTGGTTTATCCCGGGGTTACAGGAACAACTCACAAGACTAGCACTGGAATGTATAACCTGCCAAATATACAATTCAGGGATGACTCTGAGAACACTGAGAGGGACAATCCCGAAGCCAGTTGGCCCATTCAGATAACTGCATATAGATTACGCGGACATGGGAGAGAGGTGTAACGGGGCGAGATACATGATAGTGGTAGTGTGCCCCTTCTCGAGATGGGTGGAAGCTGGTCCCTGTGCTCGCCCTGACGCTAAATGTGCAGAAAAGTTCTTAGTGCGGGAGGTGTTCCCGCGCTGGGGAATTTGTGATGTAATCCGGTCAGACAACAGCACCCACTTTGTCAATGACCTCTTCAAGGAAGTAACATCAATGTTAGGAATAACACACAAACTGTGCTCGATTTATCACCCGCAAAGCAACGGCGTAGTGGAAAAAATCAACGGCCTCCTAAAAGGGAGACTGTCAAAACTGTGCTTCGCCCTTAAAAAAAATTGGGTGCACTGCCTCCCGCTGGCCCTGTTCGAGCTGAGGAATCAGCCGAGCAAGGACCACCATTTGTCACAACATGAGATCGTGACTGGGAGACGAATGCACACCGCAAACTCACCCCTGCGCAGGCAATCAGACACCCACAGGAGTGCCACAGTACTAGGCGAGGAATTCAAAGAGTATTTTACAAAATTAACTAGGGCTGCCCGCACAATTGCCAGACAGCCTGCCCCACCGTACACAGGTGCAAAAGACATTACAACACTGATTACAGAAGCAGAAACCACAACTGGGCAATTAGAGCCAGAGGAAATGGTGTTTGTTAGGAGTTTCGTACGACAGTGGAATGTGCCAAGATTTCATGGCCCATACGAGGTAGTGTTTTGCACACCCACAGCTGTAAAAGTAAAAGGCCTGAGGTATTGGATCCATTTAACCGACGTCCGCAGAGCATATGACAGAGCGTCCCAGATAGAGGACAAAGAAAGCGAACAGACACAGGATCCCAAAGAATGAAAGAATAAAACTAGATGGTTAAAACCTGCGGTCAGGATACGCAAATAACAAAATGATATACGAAAAAGAAAAACAATACAGTAACTAAACATGAAAAGCCGATAAAGTGCACATATATGCATTAAGTATTTACCATGCACGAAAAAAAAAAATAATAATGTGTCTAAGTACCTATATCTCGATTGGGCTCCTAACGCGTGTCTCTCATCTCTCTGCACTTCTTTCAACTCCACCTACTATTCTCTCCGTCCCTTCTCATTCTCTAAAATTCTCTCTCTCTCTCTCTCTCTCTCTCTCTCTCTCTCACTCTCTCTCTCTCTCTCTCTCTTTCTCTAAAAGAATAAAAAGAAATGTTTGGGACGCACTGTAAGAGTATGTAAATAATATTATGGTATTATTAAAAGAAAAAGAATATAATAATTATGCGAGAAAAGGTGACTAAATGTATATACACGTATGAATTATTTACTGTGTACATAAGCAATGGAGAAAATGTTTTACTTGCTATATTTTCATGGGCGCTACATGCCCATCTGTATCCGATCTCACCTTCCCACAACTCTCTCTATTGCTTCCCTCTCCTTTCCGCTTTCTCCTAGAACACTCTGCTCCAATTGCTTCTCTAGCACTCTCTCTCTCTCGCCCGCTTCACTGTCATCCTTCTTTCTCCACTCTCGCCATTGCCTCATTCCAATCCCTCTATATTCCTCTCTATAAAATATTAGACTTATTTGTTTGCTTAAACACCCTTTTATGTTTCAAAATACAGGAAAACCATGGCAACAACCAGGCAGCCTGCAACAAATAGATTTAGGGATGAGAATGATAGACATTTGACATTTGATATACGTTATTATTCGTATGAACGAGGTCTGACTGTATGTGCAATTTTGTTTTTCACAATAATGTTTGGCCTAAGTACATATTGGCTCATTACATTCATCTCGATTGAGATGAATGAGGGGGTAGGGGGGAACGGGACGGGGAATGGAAGTATCATAACAAATGCCACTAACCCAGCCAAAGAGGGAGACTATCTGGTCTGGGATGGTTTCCAGCTGGTGTGGGGATATAACCCACATCCCGACCAGACAAAACCCCCAAATACCACCATAGGTAGACCCCAAAACGATGTTACAAATTTTAGCATTTATGAGATGAATGATCGAAATCACACTGTAATGTCATGGCTGTATGACACCAGTGCCACCCCGTCCTCAGCCACAACACCCAGTAATTCCCAAGGAAATGAGTATACTTCTGGTAGGACGGAAAAAGATACAGAAAGGGCCAGAAACTTTATAAACCTCTACGAAGAATGGAAAAAGGAAGGGCTAGGGGAAAGAGAAAGGTTGGCAAGGGCGGCTGGGGAGGCGAGAAGGTTCCTCAAATCTAGCAGAAAGAGAAGGGAAGTAGAGAGAAAGAAGTACGATGAATATTACGGGTTGGGGCTGGACACAATAGAAGACCCCAGGCACCCCCACCAGTCCAATAAATGGTACGCAGATATGAGCTCAACGGCTAAGCAAACAACAAATGAGAGCTGCTATGTCTGCTCACTGATTCCCTATGCATCAGGTACTCCCAAGGTCCTAATGCCGCAGGAATTGCCTCTCACAGATGCCCAATGTCTCCTTCATCTCACTCTGTGCAGAATCAAGAACACCTTCCAGGCACGCACGGTTTCCTTTGAACTGCTGCAAAATGAAAAAACATGCTACTCAAGAGTGAAAGGAGTAGTATGCATGAAAGAACCATTCTTTGTAATACAAGGAACATTATTTGTTGACAATAAATGGAAGGACGACGCGGTAACGTGCAAGGCTGAAGCACTGCGAGGGGTGTCAACTGAGAAACTGCAATGGGTCGAGAAGACGTGCACAACAATCTGGACAGAACACATTGCAAAACTGACCTGGGTCAGCGCCATAGAAAAACCATTCAAGCTGCAGAAAGAGATACTGAATGAACTTTGCTTTCGAGGAGAAGGAAAAATAGACATGGGAAGTAACATGAACTGTAACAAGACTCTTGTGATACCTGACATGAAAAAAGGTACAGCCGCCTTGATGGACACTTACTGGGTTTGTGGTAAGCGGGCGTACATGCACCTTCCACCATCATGGAGGGGCACGTGTTCCATAGCCACACTGCACTCAGCGTTAATGGTGATCCTGGAGAGTCACATCGGATCGGGAGGAAGAACCATGACCCAGGCGGTGGACCGTGCCCCACCCACAGAGGAAGCACCGCTGTATGCCCTATTGAAGAGCAACGGAGCTGGGGTCGTATCCAGAAAGAGAAGGTCATCAAACTACATATCGAAAGCCTCCTCAGAACTTTTGGCGCAAATTCCAGACAGATACAGGCTGTTTAACTCGGCAGAAACGTTCTTTGCCTTCCTCGTCCCAAGCATCCAGGCAGGAGCAAATGCAAAATGGCTGCAGATACCTCGCTGGGAGATGATCCAATTGGCCAACGACACTGAAGAGGGATTCAACGTGATCAAAGTGGAGCTGAGGGCACTGAGACTTATGATCATGCAAAACAGGTATGTGCTAGACCTGTTAACAGCAATGGACGGCAGTGTTTGCCGAAAAATCGGAAGTGCATGTTGCACGTGGGTACCTTCTGAAGACACGGATAATGGGACACTATCACATGTAATCTCTGCAGTGCACAATTTAGGGGAACGCATGAGAACGGAAGGAGGAGCAGCATCAAGTGCATGGTTCGACGATCTTTTTTCTTGGGTGCCTTCATGGATGGGACTTGCCTTCAAAATGCTGATGCCCCTCATCGTATTTTTGCTGCTAATTTTTTGTGTGTGCCAGCTGGGTCTTCGGTGCTGCTCAGGCGCAATTCCCAATGGGACAATGATGATGGTGACAATGGGCAATGGCAGAGGAGTGGCACGAATGCAACAGGAGGTACAGGTGCAGACTGGTGAGAATTCTGAGCCAAAATTTAGAATGGTACCCATATACTATGACGGGGATGTGGTAGACAGGTTATACCATACGACCATAAAAGAGCCCGTAGAATTAGAATGGCACACGGAGGTATGGGTAGACCTGGAGGGTGATGGGGATTGCATATATATGACCTGTACCCCCGATGAATATGCTAGAAGGGGACACAGCCTCCGGGGGGTATGCAGGGCATGGATGCCAATAAAGGGGACCCCAGCCTGGGAAGAAGCAGTCATGGAGGAAAAGGAGCGGGCACGACTGGGAGAATTAAAGTATTTGTTACTTAAGTAACGAAAGAGGGGAAATGTAGGGAAGGATGGGTCACTAGGGCCCCCCCTCCCCCACATCTCCTACCCCTGTGGTGACTCATGACTCTCAGCAGCCCACCTGCCCCAGGGCCCAGGTGGTGGGGCGGCTGCGGATCGACACGCAAGGCGACACAACCACATTATGTGGAATATGTGAAACACCATTTTGTACTCAATAGACTCCATCTTGTTGGGAGACCAACCACCACAAGAGAGGCCTTTTTCGCACACGCAGAAATGCTGCAGCCTGACCCCCACTTGACCGAACGCACAGGAGGCTCGCAATCCTACCCTGCCTTCACCCCATGGTAGATCCGCTGCAGGCTCGTTCTTACGAGCCTCCAGGCACGAACAAACAACAGAATCAACACTGTATCAGTTAACCTTCCGCAGTACATCATTGCTTCAGCCGCAATAGAAGAAACTGAAACCATCCCAGACCTGGGCACCCTGACCCCGCACCAAGCCCCCAAAAAGAAAGCCAGACTATGTGGCGACTATTCACCCCCACCCCCATTCAAGACTCCCCTAATAGGTGTAGTGATCATTCTTGCGATATATGTTTGTATGTGCATTGAATAATTCATGCTGCTAGTAGAAAGGAGAGTGAACATGACAAAGATTGTGAATCCTGATGGTCCTATTTAAATTGTTCCTGAATCCACCATGGCAACGACCAATTATAAAACATAGCGCATGCTCTCCCTCGTACACCACCCAACCTAATGCTACCTCGTAGTCATATGTCAAGTGCTAGCATGTAATATTGCGTCAAGAAGAAGCGAAGTCTCCGAACTATATGTGTCCCCCAATATGTGTGTAAATAATGTATGCATTTGCAAAACACCAAAACACCATTACCCACCCCCGACCCGCTGAAGCATGATACACTGCTCTGAGCTGAAACGCGCGCCTCGCGCAGCAAGGCCATCTCCCCCGTCTCCCTCCCAGGCCCACAGAGAATAGCCCGTGCCTGAGCAACACAGCCTCGCCTCCCCTTCCAATCTTGCTGGACCAACTTCAAACATTCACCTCCCCCATGGCCGCGGCCGCCACCACCGAGCCCTGTGAGTTACGAGCTACCTGGTCCCAAAATCCCCCCTGACTCCTGACCCCAGAACATGTACCCCCAAGACCCTTTTTGACATCCCAGCCAACCCAAGATTAATAGCCCCCGGGAAAGGGGGAATCCACACCTGCACCAATAGACCATAATGCCATCCCTCACAACACCCATCAGAATATGGATCGAGTAACCCCAAGTCCCCCCACCTTAGAGCCCAGGAGGTCTGGAGGGTTAGGGCTAAGGTGTCAAACCCACAATTGTGTTTTAGTGTTTCCTGACAAACCCGCATTTTTCTCATGTCTCTCATGGCCTAAGGTTAATGTAACTTGCAAGTTTTGAAGAGTTAGTGGACAACTGTAACTTTGTAGGGATGAATGGATGTGAATATGTTGCCACAAGGGCAAATGTTAGCTTAGCCACCAATCATCAGTGCAAGCTGCGTCTGGCCCAGCACTCCTCCCCGATGAGCCCAGCTGACCTCTCCACCCCTCGTGGCATCACACGGACAACCACCAATCCAGGAGCAGCTGTCATACACAATGTATAAGGCCTAGCCACCGTCACCCAATCCCCTTGTCTATGTGCCCCCTGTAGGATGCGTCATCAGTGATGAAGTTCTGTAATAAGAAGACCTGTCTTTGCGATTGTCAGACAGAGCGCTCTCGGAGTTTGCAGAGTCCTTTGCATGCCCTATCTTTGACTTCAGATAAAACCCTTTTACTTCACCCGCACTTGGTCCTGGTCTTATTCCCATCCTTGGGGTGTGTCCTTCCTTGTCTCCCACTAAGGGGGGTGCGTTTTGGGGACGCTGTCTTTCAGAACGATAGCATCTCAGGGAACTTTGATGGAACTAACGTGAATGACTTTGAAAAATGTGTTTTAACCCCCCTGGGATGCCCACTCTTTGCAAATAGGATCAAGCCTAATATTGCTTCTATTAGGCCTTCTGATAGACTGTCCCGTCCTTTTCAATCTCTGATCTTTTTCAAGATGGCTCCTATAGGCAATAGGGATGCCACGCCACCTTCTTATACTGTTAACCACAGCCCCGATTCAGTTTCTTTCTGCATACAGAGGAATGGTACTTAGTCAATGGGTGATTTCAAGGGTTGCGCCAACATTGCGAATTTGACTAGTGAGGACAGACCTTTGTATGTAGGCGAACCTCTCTACTTTGTTTGCGGTAATGTAGCATTTCCATGGTTACCCAGTGATTGGCAGGGGACCCGTTATTTAGGGATTCTGCTACCCGGGGTATTCATTGCTAGCACTGTACAAATTTCAAAGGCTCGTCCACGGCGGGATGAGAATGGCGATACTTCAGCACAAGTTCTGGGCGATGTAACATAATCCTTCATACCATTTTGGGGGCAAATACTGAACTCTGAGGATTTCAGAAGACTAGCGAGAGGACCATCAACCAGACCACTGACATACTCTATAACATGACTTTAGAACAGAAATCGATAAGATTAGTGGCACCTCAGAACCGGATGGCTTTAGACGTCATCCTGGCTGAGCGTGGTGGAGTATGGTAAATTAATGGGGTCCGCTTGTTGTGTTTTCGTGCCAGATTCCTCCCCAACCATCTTTAAGGCAATACAAAATCTGCACGTCCTTAGTTCAGAAGTGCATGTTCCCGAGGGAAGCTGGGATCTTATCTCTTTGTTCTGGGACTTCCTACGATCTTGGGGATGGAAGCTACTTCCAGTCTTGCTGATTGTTTTGGGTATTCTGTTGTTTTTCTGTTGCTGTATACATTGTCTTCCTGGCATATGTTCGGTGTTAGGAGGATGTTCTGCACAGGCGATGGGAACATTAGGACAAAAGGTAGGAGAAAGTGACAAGCGAATTTGTGTTGAAGGAAATTTCTGCTGAAGACCTTTTGGCGATTGATTTATCTGATGAATGTGATTGAGGATGTATGGACATTGAGACGTGGAGTTACTCGTAGAGCGACTAGTTCTAGTTTAGCACTTGGCTTAGGCCAAAAGGAGGGTTTGTTAAACAGAAAAAATATTAGTGCCTCCTTTTGATTCATATTGGCCTAAGCCTAGTTGCTCTATGTGAAAACCGCGTTGCAAAGTTCTGAATTAGAATTCACTTCAAGCGACATCTTGGAAAAAATAACTCCATCTTTGGTTCTAAAACTCCTGCCCACTTTTCAGTAAATAATTAGCCATGTTTTCAGCTGCAAGAGCAGAATCGACCTTTGAGCCTATGTCAACACCAGGGCTGGCAGAGCAGACTATTTGTCCTGTGCAAACAAGACCTTGCAGTCAGAACAAACTCCCATTCAAAGTGTTATCTATGTCTACAAACCTCATCTTCCCACAAACAGTGTTATACAATGAATGCAAACTGATGCTGCGAGTTTCTGAAGGAATCCTGTGTACATTGGAAAGCTAAAGATCCACACAGCTGACGGCAACAAAGTTTGTCAGTATGTGTAAGAAACCTTGGAGCTAAAGTGAACTCCAATTTATAATGTTTTCTGTATCAATAGTCTCCGCTATATTCAAACACAAGAACTGAATGTAGGCAAACTATAAACTGTGTACCTTAAACAAAAAGCTATTGAATTTGTTCCTTGAAACTATGATCAGCCTAAGCTGAATAAACTAACATGACCAGACAGAACAAAGTTGCAACCATTGTATTTTATGGACTGGAAAACACTTGAAGTAGGTAAAGACAATATTGTTGTATTTGCTACGTGAACTGGGCACAAACCCAAATTTGTAACTTATTAGTATGGAGATGGGCTGAGCTATCACCTGGATTTTGTATAAATACTGCATGTTTCGTGATGATCAGGACTCACTGGTACACACTGCGAGGTGCTGTGAACCAGATAGCTATCTGCTTTGACATTTGAATCTGTGCAGAATAAATCTCTGAAACTTCGTGACTGCCGGATCCAATTTTTGGTGGTACCAAGCCTTGATATTTCCTGATTTTACAAGAGAGGATGGTTCAGGCCCATCGACCGATAAAGCTCTTAGAGGTTGCAGAATATTGGGCGTCCTCTGCCAATTAGCTGGTAGGAACGCAAGGTTTCCTTTGGAGAGCGGCCGAACATAGACAAACTTGCAAGCAAAGAAGATACAGGTGGAACGGGCCCCTCTTTCACGAAATCCCTCCTGGTTTCCACAGGCGCTGAGCAGACCGAAGGCGAAAGTGGCCGGTTGGAGGAGGAGACGATCCCGAGTGTCAAGAGCCGAAAAGGCGAATGGTGAGTGGATTGAAGGATGTGGCAAACAGATGTGAGAAATGTGAGAACGGTGGATTGTGATGATAGTGAAGAGTAACGGGGGTAGATTTAGTAGATATATATATGTATATGATGAGGAACGTCAGAGCGTCAGAGACGAAGAGTGTCTGAGATATTCCCAGTGTCCTACACTTAAGAAGTGTCTAGAAGGAGTCATCTCCAAACCCATTGTGGGTAAACAAGGCTGCGTATAGATAGATCTATAAGAGGAGACGATTCACACTCCTATTGGAGTAAATTAGGGGCAAGTAATAGCAGTGAAGTGCGCTGAGGAAGTAAATGTTTGAAAGTCGACTGGTTTGTCTGTTTGTGTATTTTATGTATAGGAGAGGTGAAGTGTCAAAGAACGACAAGGACAGGTTGTGTTGGATAGAGATCAAAATGTTATAATCTATCTGCTTTAGTTATTATCGGCGCCGATTGAAATAAGTAGATTGGAGTAAAATTGTGAACTAGAGGCTTTGAGTGGCGACTGTTGGTATGCGCTCATATTTGTTATTTTTCTGAAACGTATTTTGTGTATGGTAACAGTAAGTATTGACAGTCAACTGAGACTTATCACAATAGGGGATGATACTCCACTAATGCATCTGTGCAAACAGCTGTCAAAACATGCACCCAAGCTTAAACAGTACAGTGCGGAATGGGTTAAGGTTACTGTGACAAAATGTTCATGCCATGGCCGCAAGTGGGATCACTGTCAAAAGTGGTTTTGCAACACATGACCACATACATGCACGCTGCGTACACAGGGAAGAAATTGGAGAAAAGGTTAGCTAGCTTAGAACTTTGAAAAATGTACCAGGAGGAACGAGAAGATCGGCCTCCTGAGGATTGGATGCTTAATCAGTGTAGGGAGGAAGGTGCTGTGCCTTCTGCTTCCCCTACTGCGCCTGAAGTAAATGGCGATAGTATGAAAGATGACGGATTGTATCCATTGAGGGAACTAAAAGCAGCGATAGGATATAGTAATTTGATATCTGAACCACCTGCTTATAGCAGTGATGGAAGTCCAGAAAGACAAAGGGCTAAAGGAAAGGAGGAGACCGCTAAGGTCTTGCAAGATAAAGAGGAGAAGAGTGAAGGACCGAAAGTATCCTTAGACATAGAACGAGAGATTAAGAGATGGAAAGGACAAAGGGAAAGAACTGATGAGGTTACGCTCATACAGAACGAATGGATGGGCGGAAGATATTGCTCAAACTCGATGGGAAGGGTATCGAGGAAGTGAGGCAAGGGGAAGATCAAGACAGGAACAAAATAGTGTTAGACGGAAAGCGAGAAAACAAAGGGAATTAGACGAAGAAATAGAACAAAAAAGGAGACAGAGAGCACGATATTGATTAATTGAGAAAGAGTTGATGGAACCGAGTCCTGTAATATCATGGGGCGGCATAGTGGTGCTTCTCCCATCGCAAGGAGCAATGCCAGGACTATCTAGGCTAAACCTAGATGAGAATGTTGAGATAGGAAGTATCGGAGACAGAATCGATAAATGCTTACCAAGAGATGAGGACAAAAAATGAGTCGAGAAGTAAGGGAAAGAAGATCGATCCACAGGTGCCCAGTTACGAGGAAAGGATGGAAGCCCATTTTGTCTCGAGCATAGAGCCTTGTCTTTGGGCAGGCTAACGTTAAACAGAGATGAGAAAGATGAAAGCCACACTAGTTGGGGACTAGACATGTCAGGCGAAGAAGGAGAAACCTTCTGTGAGGAAGAGGGAGAAAGTGCATGCGGTCCTGAGGGATGTCTGCAGACAGATAAGGAAATAAGATAGCCGGATTTAGACCAACCTAATGATAGGATGCCAGAGCCCATGGCATAACCAGAGCGATCTATAGGGCGGTCACACAGTGAGAGGGGAGAATCACCACCATATGTCAGCAAGTTCAGGTCATTGCCAGGTAGAAGGGAATCAGGAACCATTTTACCCACTATGAGTATGCAGACGATGGGAGCGGATTGCAGATTTGGGTTTACGCAATTCCCCCTACTAGAGGAAGGAGTGGCCAGACCACAGTATATTCCTTGGCCCCAAATTGACAAAGATAATTTAAGATGCAAACTCCCCAGTTTAACGGCATTTGCAGGGAAATGGAGTTAGAAAAGATGACAGGAGGAAACACGTTAGCCATAGGGGACTTTAAAGGTCTCCTAGCAGCCATTCTTGGGGATATAGCTGATGATATATGGACGAGATCATTTTATTCGAGTGTCACAGTACAGAACACAGCTCATGATGGAGCACTGTTTAAATAATTGTAGGGCGGCTGTCTGAAAAGAGCTTAGAGTACAGTATCCTGATATGTCCGATATGGGTGCAATTATGGCACGTAAGATGCAAGAAAACAAAGATCGGCTTGCGTATATTCAACATTTTCACGAACGGTGGACCTTGGAAACGAGTGAGCCTTGGGGGAAATCTGTGCCAGTATTCTCCCACATTTTGTGTCAGTGGTTGCCAGAACAGGTACAGAGACATATCAAGAAGCTAGTGGGAATGGAAGTGAAGCCATGGGCGGAGATATCGTTGACTATCGGGCGTCATTGCCGATTGCTGCAAGAGAAAAATAAGAACAGGGAGGATGCTAGGAAACTTGAGGAAACTAAGTTAGTCCAGAAGAAATTATCAAAGTACGCTATAGAAGGAGCAGTACTAACAAGCGCAGAGGGGCTGGGAACGCAGCAGGTAGCAGGTGTGCCACAGGCGAATAATCAGTGCCAGTTGGATCAAGGAGGGAATGGGTTTTTGCTGAGAGGAAGAATTACAGGCTTTAGATGAAGAGGGGGTTTTCTGAATAATCAGGGCGGTTTTCAAAATAACCAAGGCAGGTTTCAGAATCTGCAGAATGATAATCAGAATGTGCAGGGAGGGCAATTGAGGAGATTCCCTCCTATATGTTGGACATGTGGGCTGACAGGGCATATTGCTTGAACATGTGGGAGCAAAGGGTATGTACAGAATGGGCAATTCTCAAGAGGGGGACAGCTTATCCTCCAGCATATAGCCCACAAGGAAGGGACAGGTTTGCCCAAGATCAGACAGTGTATCAAGCACAAGTGCCGCAGACACAACAGGCTTTACAACCACAGCAAGCACCATTGAATCCGCCGCAAGGGCAATCACAGCACGCACCGATGCAGATACAGCAGAGTTTAAACACGGGGCAGTTATTGACTCCTAGAGTAGGGGGTGTCACTATTGCAGGAGGAAGTCCTTTCACTGGCACAGGAATAAGCATGTAGCCACAATAGGACAGTCGAGGAACCAAGGGTTGATGTGATGATAGGAGGCAAATCTTTTTCTTTTTTAGTAGACACTGGAGCAACTAGCTCATGTATACGAGAGGGAAAGTTTTTATTGTCAGGAAATTCCATTAGTGCTCAGGACTTCTCTGGAGCTACAAGTACAGTTCCTTTTACTGATGAATTACCAGTCTCTATAGGAGAGTGTGTTATGTCTGTAACTTTATTGTATTCAAGATAGACACCAATTAATATTCTGGGCAGAGACTTAATGATGAAGTTAAATATGACAATTTCCTTCACTGATGAGGGAATAGTGTGTTGCACTCCAGGGATACATTATTTAAACGTGGGTAAATGTATTATGGCATTTACAGGGCAGATAGCTCTGCGAGGATTGCCATTAAAGCCAGAAGTTTTTCTTTATACGGTACCTATTTTGTTAACATGGTTACCTGGCTTAGTGGGAAAGATTATGAGAATACCTGATGGATTTTTCTTCAGGCCACAGATACCTATGGATGAAGAGGGCAGACAGATTTTCCCTTACAGCTGCAGGCAGCTATAGCCCGAGGGGAATTAACCACGCTTGAAGGATTTGATGATGAAGGCAGACCATGGAGAACAGTAATTGCCATTAGGGAAGGGTTTAGATTGACTGACGTCACAGATGAAGACATGTTTAGGGATGATCCATCAGATGATAAAGCAGTATTCGACATGAGCATTACATATTGGGTGAGAATAGAGAGAAGGGAGATCCCACAGCGAATGGTGTTTGTGCGGCAGCACCCCACATTTTTCGATGAGGACATGGAAAATGTGCCAACCTCCTTACGGACTACAGGCCCTTACGACATAGGCCTATTGAGCGGGGTGGGAGAAGTTAAGATTAAGCTGAAACATGGAGCAATTTTACCTCGAGCAAGGCAGTATCCAATGTCTCGAGATTGATTGTATTTTTAAGACCATATCGGCTATGATGGAACAGCCATTTTGGTGACATCAGAGTCACTGTGTATCCTGTGAAAAAGTCGATGGAGGGAGTCGAAGCGTTTAATTCAGGACATGAGGCCGATTAACCAGACTGTAAAGGCAGAGTTTCCTTTAGAATCCTGCAACGATATTTCACAGTGATTGACTTGAAAAATGAATTTTTCACAACCATGTTGCATAAGGACTCTCAAGACCTCACGTCATTTACGTTCCACCAGACTAAGCTGAAGAGTACTTGTTTGCCCACAGGGGTACTGCAAGTCCCCATCGATCTTTAATAGGGTCCTGCAGATGGACCTGAGCAATATTAATTTGCCAAGTGTTGGGCTGCAGTACGTAGATTATATTTTAGTTTGTAGAATGACAGAAGGTGAGTGCAGGCAATATTCAATTCGATTGATGACTATTTTGGCAGACAAAGGATATAAGGTGGATAAGGAGAAGTTACAATATTGCCAGGAAGAGGTGTTGTACATAGGTCAGTTGATTTTACATGAGGGAAATAAGGTTACACCTTAAAGAGCCGAGGCGATTATAAAAACATCAAAACCGCACACGATTAAGCAAATGCAGCAGTTTTTGGGATATTGTAACTATGTTAGAGAGCATGGGTATTTGATTATAGTTCATATACGAGACATCTTTTGCAGGCTTTAAAGAAAGGCCTAGTGAATAATGAGAAGATAGAATGGACGGAGGAAATGGAGGAAGGGTTTGAGGAGTTGAAAAAAGCAATATGTACAGCTCCAGTTTTAGGAATTTCCAATTATTCTGTACAGCTCCAGTTTTAGGAATTCCCAATTATTCTGCATGAATGGAATAGTTATGACAGCAGTGCTTACACAGAGAACCACACTTGGGTATAAACCTTTGACATATTATAGTAGGATTTCAGATCCAGTTATGAGAGGACACTTTCCTTACGAACAATCACTGGCAGCAGCCACATTTGCTATTGAGAAGTCTGCAAGCATCGTGATGGGGTGTTCCATGACTTTATTTGTTGAGCATGCTTTGTTTGCTGTTTTGGAGAAACCTAAAGCTACACTCACATCTCAGAGGGCTTCTGCATACGAGGTAGTCATATCAAATCCAGCAATCAAATAGTCAGGTGTAAAATAGTGAACCCTGCCACGTTTGTCGCTGAACCTGTGACAGAGGACGAGCAGGTGCATGATTGCTCAAATTATGAGGAATTTTATGATGTAATCCTGAGAGTAAAGAAGAATGCTCCATCAGGGGGGAAGGTTCTCTTTATTGACAGGTCTTCAAAAATGTATCAAACTGATGGAGAAAGGCATTCAGGTTCATCTGTGTTAAGGCACAGAGCTAACAGGGGATTTGAACTGGTAGCAAGTGCAAGACTACAATCTCATTTTTCGTCACAAGCTGCAGTATTGCTGGCGCTTATTGTCACGCTCGAGAATCCCGCAGGGCAGGAAGTGACGGTGTACAGTGACTCTGCCTATGTGACATCAACCATACAGGCAGGATTAGCATGTTGGGAAAGGAGGGGATACCTCCGAGCGGACGGCACTCCAGTGCAACACGCTGCATTATCAGACAGGCTTATTAGAGCACTACAACTCCTAGTAGCCATCGCAATAGTTAAATGCACAGCACATACTAAGAGAACTGACTTTATTTCACGTGGAAACCAAGCCGCAGACGAAGAGGCCAAAGGGTTGCATATTCACCGGGTTTTTCTAGTTTTGATACTCCTGATGTGAAAGAAATAATGGTCACAATTATGATTGTAAATGAAATCATTTGTCTAGAACACAATTGATGGAAGTTTAAGGTAGTGCTCCACAGGAAGAAAAAGAGCTATGGACAAAGAAGGGGTGTTCTTCATCCCCCTCTGAGGCATTGTGGCGACAGGAGAGCACTGGTAAAACGGTGATGCCAGTAGTCTTATTAAGGGTAGCGTTAGAAAAGCTACAATACCCAGTGCCTGTAACTAGGGAGAGTCTCACTGCAGCTATTACAGAAGACTGGTTCGTACAGAACCTGTTAGAACACGTTGCATTTTATGTAATAAATTGCATTGTATGTCTAAAGTTTATTGCTGGGCACACATTGCAAACAATTAGAGGAGTGATTCCTAGACCGAATGGTCCTTTTCAGCATTTACATATTGACTATGTTGATATGCTGCAAGTATGTAGTGGACATAGGTATATGATAGTGGTGGTGTTTCTCTTTTTGAGATGGATTGAAGCTGGTCCATGTACACACCCTGATGCCACTTGCGCTGCAAGGTTTTTAGTCTGAGAAGTATTTCCTAGATGGGGAGTACGTGAAGTGCTAAGATCCGACAATGGGCTCCATTTTGTAAATGAAGTATTTGAGCAAATCAGTCTATTGCTTAGTATTAAACACAAGTTTTCTACTGCTTATCACCCGCAAGCGAACAGGATATGTGAGAGACTCAACAGCCTTCTCAAAGCGAGAATCGCCAAGTTGAAATGAACACTGAAGAAGGGGTGGCTGTATTGTCTGCCCCTTGCATTAAGAAATCAGCCCAGGTCAGACCACCACCTCACACCCCATGAATTAGTCACAGGGAGGCCAATGAGAACATCTCTGACTCCTCCATTGAGGACTAGGAGTGATGCCCAGACAATTGCAGAATTGTTAGGATATGAGTTGCATGCGTATTTAACATGTATGACTGCTAGTATCTCTGTCATTTCAGATCAACTCAAGCCTAAGGGGTGTCGGTCTCAGGACACAGATGAAAACCATTCAGCAACCAAAGTTGAAAAACCTTTACCAGCACCAAAACTATTTAATGGAGATCTTGTAATAATTCGCAACTTCACTAGGAAGTGGCATGAGCATCGTTTTAGAGGTCCTTTTATAGTGGAGAATATTACTCCATCTGCAGTAAAGGTTTAAGGAAGGCGTGCCTGGATACATCTTAAGGAAGTGAAGCCATATGCTGGTGAGACCGGAACACCCCCACCCGTATCAGAAGCAAGTCAAGAAGAAGTAGTTCAGCGCAGGCAGACTCGATCGATGACGAGGGAGAAGGACGCAAAGATTGTGGAATGAATAAATGCAAGTGTGCATTTGGACTGTAGCTCCCCTGGACAAACCTTATAGGTATGTTAGCAGGAAGTGAGAAAATTACTCTTCTTGAGCCACAGGAATTTGTTAAAATTGGACCTTAGAAAGTATTGAGATAAATGAAAAATGCCCGTTCTGGAATTCCTTTTTGATGATTGGAAAAGGGAGCAGTTCCCAGATTTCGTTTTTCACTGAGTTTCTATTTGGATGCATAAATGGTCCTGTCTGATGACGATGCCCATAGACTACTTATTATGATCTTTTATCAGCTGATTCGAGTCCATCCTTATCTTGTTTGGTGTAATACCAAGACTTTTGTGTTTCTACGAGATCCTATAAATCGTCCTGCAATCAGTCGGTTACTTGTGGAGATAATCGAGCAGATTTGGCAGCTACCTGAGTATTTAATGAGGCTGCCTCATTAAAAAGGTTTTTTCCTTCCTTAAAAAATAAGTACACAGGCATAATGAGATTTATTGAGCATAATGCGGCTCCAGAAAGTTAGCAAACACAACAAAGTGTGGAGAGACATCAACGGTGGGGCTTCATGTACTGGTGCATAATTTATATATGCACAGCATCTGTTATTGTTTTTCTATTTTTGCTGATTCATGCTGCATATCTTGTTGGTTCTAAAAGGATAGAAGTCCCTTTGATTCTCCCCACTCCAGTGACCTATGCAGAGGTAGAGGTTGCAAGGAAGCCAAGACCCTATGTGATTATCCCTACTCCAGTGACACATGTAAGGTCACCTATTTCACTGACAAGTGTTCCTATGATTTCACCTGTAGGAAGACTGTATACTGATGTATTCAATTAGATGCTTATAAGAGCTCACCTGGCAAGAAAAAGACCTAAGAAAAGCACAAGAGATAATGAGTTAAATGATTATTTAGACAGCACAGCACATTTGGGGAATAACGTGTGGTATCAACACATGAAAGAGGTAAGAAAGAGAACCTCAGAGGAGGATTGCTATATTTGTGCTCTCCTACCTTATGCTATGGGAAAGTCTAAAATATTCATAGCTATAGATATTGATGTCCAAACAGCGCATTGCTTAACTCACCTTGCACTCTGCCATACAAGAGGTCAATTACAGGGTCTAACAGCATCTTTGGTCTGGGCAACTGAATCGACAGCGTCAGAAGAAGACAACTATGTTCAAGATTTAAAGACAAGAGCACACACCAGAGATTATGTGATAAGATATGAACAGCCAGGCATGAAAGGAGCAGGAATCAGCTGGGAAATATATAAAAAAAACTCAATTGCCAAGGAAAGACTGATGAGGAAATACAAAGATGCAAGGAAAGAGGACATATGCAGACTTGGAGAACAGTACTTTCTCCAGGTGGCTGGGAAGAAGGCATAGTCGTATGCAGAGCAGTGGCAGTAACTGGACATCATAAACCAGTTATAGATTGAGTGGAAAAGGGATGCAAACCTCTCTGGCCAAGGCTTGCGAAATTGCTGATGTGGGTCGAAGACAGAGGAGGCCTGTTGCAGATAGTGCCTTTGGCTAGTGCAGAACTGTGCTTCATAAATAATGGCACAAGAAATGTTGGAGAAAATCAACAATGTGGGCACATTTTCTATGTGCTAGGAATGAAAGATGGGACACTAGTGATAATGGATGACTACTGGTCCTGCGAATCCAGAGCATATATGAAGCTGCCCAGAGATTGGGGAGGACTATGTTCTATGGTGATTTTTCATGTTCCAGCATTAGTGATTCCAAAGAGTGACCTGAATATTGGCGAGTTTCCAAAGGCAGATGTTCACATGAGAAGGAAGAGATCTGTTGAACTCCTTGATCGAATGAAGAGGGACAATTATTTCTCAGCTAAGTCAATAAAAGCTTTTGATACTATTCCGTATGAACACAGACTATTTAGCAAGACTGCTTCAGTTTGTACAGTTATCTTTATGCCTGGGATTCAGACGATGGCAAATGCCAAGTGCTTACAAATAACCAGATGGGAGCTTTTGCAGACAATCAACACTACCAGAAAGGCCTTGGAAGATTGTTGGAGACTGCGTAATTTTGATTTGAGAGAATACACCTTTAATTCTACCTCTCATGGTTCACACTCTCATATTGCTATGTTTCTCACGGCTTGTTCAATGACTTCAAACCTGGCAGGTTGTGAGATTGGTAGTATTGGTGTTACGGACCATGCACCTGTGTTTTTGAATGTGGGTCTGGAGTTTAATATCTGCAGATCGTTTTGTTGGAAAATGAACACCTCAATTCTTCAGGATGAGACAATTGTGAAAAAAATTTGATCCGAGGCTGAACACTTTGTGGTGGAAAATAGAACAGATGGGTTTAGTGTTAAGACAGTCTGGGAGGGGTTTAAATGTACAATGCGGGGCCTGATCTTGGGACTGTCCAGCAGCAGGAGAAAGAATTTGGAGAGGTCAAGTTTCGATTTGGACCAACGTATTAAATTGATCTCAAATGATTTGATAAGTGACCCTACTAACTCGGAAAAGAGAAGGACGCTCAGGAAATTGCAGAGAGAGTTGAATGACATTTTGAAAGTGAGATCAGAAAAGGACTTGTACAGGCTAAAATGCTCCTATTAAAGGGACGAATGGTCAGGTGACTTTTGACCCTAAACAGATTAATGAGATTAATGAGACTTTTAAGGAATATTATACGAAACTGTATCAACATGAATTGGATATCAACCCCCATTGACGTGGAGAGGGCAGGAGCCCCCCACCACCGTCCAGGACCGCAGGACGTCCAGGATCGCAGCGGAGACCCGACGGAGGCGGCGTGTTCCCCTCACAGGATCCGCAGAAGATTTCTGCCATCTGCCCCCCCTGGGCACCCCCTGCATCTGGCCATCTGCTCCCCCTGGGCACCTCAGCACAGAAGCCCCTACCGCCTCCTGCGCCCATAGAAACACGCGCGCCGACATTTTTTCAAAAAACAAGATGTCGGGCGCGATGCGGCCCGAAAGCGAGGCTTAGCATTACACGTTGCCTAGCAACGGTGTGTAGGCTGCTTTTAAGCCCACACATCCGCCGGCAGGCGGAAGCCGGCGGCCACTCAAGGCCAACATAAGGCCGTCTGCCCTGTTTGCCCCCCTCAGACCCCCATCGACGTGGAGAGGGCAGGAGCCCCCCACCACCGTCCAGGACCGCAGGACGTCCAGGATCGCAGCGGAGACCCGACGGAGGCGGCGTGTTCCCCTCACAGGATCCGCAGAAGATTTCTGCCATCTGCCCCCCCTGGGCACCCCCCTGCATCTGGCCATCTGCTCCCCCTGGGCACCTCAGCACAGAAGCCCCTACCGCCTCCTGCGCCCATAGAAACACGCGCGCCGACATCTTTTTAAAAAACAAGATGTCGGGCGCGATGCGGCCCGAAAGCGAGGCTTAGCATTACACGTTGCCTAGCAACGGTGTGTAGGCTGCTTTTAAGCCCACAAATCCGCCGGCAGGCGGAAGCCGGCGGCCACTCAAGGCCAACATAAGGCCGTCTGCCCTGTTTGCCCCCCTCAGACCCCCATCGACGTGGAGAGGGCAGGAGCCCCCCACCACCGTCCAGGACCGCAGGACGTCCAGGATCGCAGCGGAGACCCGACGGAGGCGGCGTGTTCCCCTCACAGGATCCGCAGAAGATTTCTGCCATCTGCCCCCCCTGGGCACCCCCCTGCATCTGGCCATCTGCTCCCCCTGGGCACCTCAGCACAGAAGCCCCTACCGCCTCCTGCGCCCATAGAAACACGCGCGCCGACATTTTTTCAAAAAACAAGATGTCGGGCGCGATGCGGCCCGAAAGCGAGGCTTAGCATTACACGTTGCCTAGCAACGGTGTGTAGGCTGCTTTTAAGCCCACACATCCGCCGGCAGGCGGAAGCCGGCGGCCACTCAAGGCCAACATAAGGCCGTCTGCCCTGTTTGCCCCTGTTCGCTCCGGGGAGCTACTGTTACTGCTAGTCCCCTGACCCACGCAAAGTTCAAAGGCAAACTCCGCATTACGGAAAAACATTTTTTAATGCACTGAACGCGGATGATCGTATATATACTGGACATTATTCCATGTGAGTACTGCTACTGTTAATCTGCTATGCTATAACTAGCCACAGTAGTGCTCCCCTGTTACCCCTGTCACGTGCTATGCCCTGGATCAGACACCCATTGTCCTATATTGTGCTTTTGATAGTTATATGGTTCATGCTATGCCTGGTGTTGTGCCTCACGGTAACCCACAAGTGAATTGTGCCCTATGGTCGCCCACAGACCAGTTTAGAATTGTATTGTGCCCTATGGTCGCCCACAGACCAGTTTAGAATTGTATTGTGCCCTATGGTCGCCCACAGACCACACTTCAGTATTGTATTGCGCCCTATAGTCGCCCACAGACCAGTTTAGAATTGTATTGTGCCCTATAGTCGCCCACAGACCAGTTTAGAATTGTATGGTGCCCTATAGTCGCCCACAGACCACATTTCAGTTGTGTTGTGCCCCATGGTCGCCTACAGACCAATTTAGAATTGTATTGTGCCCTATGGTCATCCACAGACCACATTTCAGTAGTGTGTGCCCCTTGGTCAAAATGCTTTTTTGTGATACTGACTGCCCCAAACTGCCCTGATTTACTTTGTGATCTGAGCTACAGCGTTTTTGCCCACCTACCTGTACATCTTTTGTTTACCAATGCAGCCCCCTAGCCCACACCCAAATGCGCCTACACACATCCCTTCCACTTTTTCCATCTTTCTCACATCCCTCTCCTTCTTGGCCACCTGCAACATGCTGCATGCGCACCCAAACCAACATGCCCACCTTTGCCCTACCCCACAATCTGATCTCATACACAACACACCACCATATGCACTCCATCCCACACTCAACTTCCTTACCGATCAGGTCGGACACCACCCACTCCACCTCAGGCTCTGTAGACTAAGAACTCGCACCAAACACCTCCTTACTCTCCGCAGTACTCCACACTCCACACTCCTTAGGAACTACAGACTCAGCTCTCGCACCCATACTTCAGCCGCCCAGATTTCCTTCCCTGACCACGCTCACTACCTTAGCTCTCATCACGCTGCATGTGCCACGCCCAAGCCTCACACACCCAAATTCACACCGCCCACCCCCAGCACCACCAACATTCACACTCTACATCCAAATTTAAGATGCGCTCTCATCAACGCGCGCTCTGTCCATGCCCATGCCATTGAAATCAATGACCTTATCACCACCCACAATCTCGACATACTTGCCATTTCCGAAACCTGGCTCCATGAAGCCTCCAGTCCTTCCATTCACCTCGCTCTCCCTGAAAACTATACCATCCTTAAACAGGACCGTAAAAACTTAAAAATTGGTGGCGGCGTGGCCCTCATCTTTAAGGACACCCTCTCCATAAGAATGTGTAATCAACAACGGGACAATAACGCCGATCTCCTCACTGCCAAACTAGCCCTTTCACCTAATTGCACCATAAACTTCTTTATCACCTACAGACCACCAGGATCTCCCCTTGACTACCAAAAGCAGCTCCTCCAAAACATAGGCAACAACCTCAAAAGCACCACCAAAAGCATCCTTCTAGGGGACATTAATCTTGGCTTAGCTGACCCGAAGGACAAAGCAGCCGCAAATTTAGCCAAAGAATTATCTAACATGGGGTTCGAACACAAAATTACTGCACCCACTCACAGCAAAGGCAGATCCATTGACTGGCTAGCTGATCACAACTGCTCATCTGCAATTACCTCCATCTCAGCCCTTCCATGGACGGACCATCACCTCATCCAATTCACCATTCCTACCACGCCCACTCATAAAACCTTAACTCATGCCCCACCCGCTAAAGTAAGAAGCTCCAAAAAACTCACTGCTGCCAACCTCGCCCCTCTCCTTGATACCCCGCAACTCAAGCATCCTTTCCCCCTTGACCCCACTTCTCTAGCCAACATCTACTCCAGCACACTCACTCAAGCCATCGATTTCATTGCCCCGCTAGAAGAAAAAAAAGGAAAAAAATCAATACACTGCAATTCCTGGTTCACTGAAGAACTATCCGTCCTACGCACTAAGAAACGCAAAGCCCTATCCAGGTGGCAAGCAGCGCCTAACCAATCCTCGCTTAATGACTTTAAAGAGATCTCTCTGACCTACAAAAAAGCCATATTCCTTGCTAAATCCGAATCCTACAACCAGAGAATCACTAATGCCAGTTCCAAATCAAGAGAGATTTTCTCCATATTCAAAGAACTCACCACACCAGCCTCCAGCCCAGACGAAATCATCAAGGACGAAGCATGGTGTACAGGCATCCAGGCTGCTCTCCTCAACAAAGTTAAATTACTCCAAGACAAAATAGCCTCCCAACGCAAAGCTCTCAACACCCCCACCTGCCCGCCCATACCTCTCACCTACAACTCTCCTTCACAAACACCCCTCTTTGCCTTCAGAGAAGTCTCAGAGACGGAAGTCAAGGACCTCCTTAAAAAAATCAAACCCTCCACATGCAAAGGGGATATCTGCCCACCCTCCGTAATCAAAGAGTGCGCAGAATACCTCACCCCCATCATCACGGCTTTTATCAATGCCTCTTTCGCGTCTGGAAGTGTACCACAATGCCTAAAAGAAGCCTGGGTCCGCCCACTCCTAAAAAAACCCTCTCTCGATCCTTCCTCCCCTAACAACTATCGCCCCATCACCACCGTCCCCTTTCTCCTTAAAATCCTAGACAAAGCTGCACACAATCAAATCCAACACTACCTGGAAACCAACACCATCCTAGGAAAAAGACAGTCAGGTTTCCGCAAAGGCCATGGGACTGAATCTGCTCTTCTAGATTTAAAAAATCAAATTACTAAAATAATGGACACAGGCAAACCTGCCCTCCTCCTCCTACTCGACCTTTCAGCAGCATTCGATCTGGTCGACCACAGCATTCTCACATCGCACCTCTCCAATGCTGCACACTTCTCTCACAAGGCTACCACGTGGATCACATCCTTCCTTGAAGGCAGGGCCATGAAAGTGTACTCTGACCAGGATAGCGCCCCCCCCACCACTATCAATTGTGGAGTCCCACAAGGGTCCTGCACCGCACCGACCCTCTACAACCTATTCACCAAACCCCTCTTTGACTTACTGGACTCCCTCAACATAGCGTATACCAACTACGCTGATGACACGCAGGTCCTCCTCCCCCTCTCTGGAGACTCAGAAGCCCTCATCAAAATCTACTCGACTATCCAAACATGGATGGCTATCAATGGTCTCTGCCTAAACGGAGACAAAACCGAAATCATCATCCTAGCCCCTAACAAAACGCTAACCAAACTCAGCCCCGATTATTCGCACATGAACATCGACAGTATTAGCATACCTGTCTCCTCTGCCGTCAAGACCTTAGGAGTCTACATTGACGCGACACTCTCAATGACAAGACAAACCAGCGCCATTGCCTCAGCTTCTGCTCTGACTACCAAACTCATCTACGCCATAAAACCCTACCTCACCACGCCCAACTGCCTCTCAATAGCCAGAGCTACGATAGGAGCCAGATTAGACTACTGTAACGCCCTCCTGGCAGGCACTTCGTCAAAAAACCTAAACAGGCTCCAAATAGTGCAAAACAATGCCCTCCGTGCTGCACTTCACATTCCCAAAACTGACCATATCTCACAGGCCAGAAGACGCGTCCACTGGCTCCCAGTCAAGGAAAGGATCAACTTTAAAATCCTCACCCTCACACACAAATGCATCAATCACACAGCACCCCCCTACCTATCTGAAACTATAACCAAGAACTCCTCCATCCGCCCCAGAAGAAGTCATCACGCCAACCAACTCCAAGTACCCACTGTAAAAAGAGCCAAAGCCGGCGGCATTGGCTTCCCTCACATAGCACCTAAGCTCTGGAATGCCCTCCCCAACTCGCTCAGAGCAGAACCATCGCTGTATCTCTTTCGCAAATCCCTCAAAACCACGCTATTCAACTAACTCCTCCTTCCCTACACCCACTTCAGCTCGCACGCATCTGATACGAAAAGTTTTCGACACGAAATGCTTGCTGTAATGAAAATTGCTTTGTAACCATCTTCCTTCCATTGTAACCAGACTATGTATGTATTCATGTAACAGCGCCACGATGCCCCCGGGCTGACGTGCGCTTTAAATAAATCCGAATAAATAAATAAATAAATAAATAAATAAATAAATGGTCTGGATGAGTCTTTTTTGGATGGTTTGGAGATTCCTAGAGTGAATGATTTGGAAGAATCTATGTTGAATGAAGGTGTGACTGTTGATGAGATGAGGTCTGCAATTGGGAAACTAAACTCGGGCAAGTCTCCTGGTCCTGACGGTTTACCTGCTGAATTTTATAAAATCTTACCTGATTCGGCGGTGGAGCGTTTGCGGGATATGTATACGGAGTCTAGGATGGAGGGTATTCTTCCTGCTTCTACCAATCATGCCACTATATCTGTTTTTTAAAAAAGGTAAAGACAGCAGCATGACATCAAACTATTGACCAATTAGCTTAATTAATACGGACAACAAAATATTGGCGAAATTGTTGGCCATGTGTTTACAACATTTACTTGTGAAACTGGTGCACACTGATCAGTCAGGTTTTGTCAAGGTCATAGAACATCTAGTAATATTAGGAACTTGTTGATGTTGATGACACATGCCCAGAATTTGGAAGATGACGTGGCCGTTTTCTCTTTAGACGCGGAAAAGGTGTTTGATCGTGTTGACTGGAAGTATCTTTTTTCGGTCTTGCGTGCTATGAACTTGGGAGAGGACTTTACTTCATGGATTGCCCTGTTATATACATGTCCAACGGCCAATGTCAGAACTAATGGACAATTATCAGACTCTTTTGAACTGCAGAGGGGTACTAGACAGGGGTGTCCTTTGACTCCTCTAATATTTGTTTTGGCCATGGAACCGTTGGCAATCGCCTTGAGGTGTGATGCGGGAGTACAAGGCCTGAACTTTCATGGTGTTGAACAAAAGTTATGGTTTTATGCGGACGATCTGCTGCTACTGTTGCGGAATTTGGCTGTGTCCCTACCTGCCTTGTTAAATGTATTGGACTGGTTTCATGTTGTAGCGGGATACCAGGTCAATTGGTCTAAATCTGAGGTGTTACCAATATCAGGATACTGTGATAAGAATTTGGTTACTAGATTTGGTTTTCAGTGGTGTGACAGAAAGCTGAAATTTCTGGGTGTATGGCTGACCCCTTTGGTGGATAACTTGGCTGGGGTAAATATGAACGAGGTGTGCAGTGATTTGAAAATGAGCATTTTGAGGTAGTCTTTGCTTCATTTGTCTCTCTGGGGCAAGGTGGACGCTCTAAAAATGAATGCAGCTCCGAAAGTTAATTACATTCTGGGTATGCTTCCGGTGAAGATTAGTCAATTCTATTGGAAGAAAATAGATGGTTTGTTACAGTCCTATCTCTGAGATGATAAGCCACCACGGCTAAAATTATGGAAACTTCAGTTACCTGTGGAAAAGGGGGGACTAGGCGTACCGAACTTCAAAGCGTATCATTTGGCTTTTTCCAGTCATTTTATTGTACCCTTTTTGAAGGATCCATCTGATAAATGGGCGATTGCGGAGGCGAGTTTGCTGACCCCGCTGCCTCCTAGGGCGATTCTCACGGCAACGAACAAGTCTTGTAGGAAACTGCCTTTGACAGTTTTTCTGAGAGAGACATGGAGAAATATACTTGAATTGCTAGGATCGGTTGCTTTGATGACCACTCATGCATCCATTTGGCTGAATCCGTCGATTTCTGTTGGGGGTAAGACTCTATTCTGGCCAGAGTGGTTGCTGAGTGGTATATACTGGATTGGTGATGTCTTTGAAGATGGTAAGTGGATTGGAGAAAGAGAGTTATCTGAGAAATTCAACATTGAAAATGTCCTAGTTGATGATTTGAGAAAATTGAAAAGATGTTTCAGTGAAGTGGCAGAGCAAGGGGATGCAATGATGAATCTCTTTCTTAAGGAGAGGGAGCCAGGTTGTGGATCGATTGCTAGCAGGATATACAATAGAATTGTGTCTGCTTATAAAGAGAATTCTGAATTGAGAGCTGAGTGGGGAAGGAGATTGGGGTGTGAGATTACGCCAGAGATGTGGTTGGAGATGTGTGCTAATGTTAAGCTTTGTTCTATTAATTTGGAGGTACGATCGAGACAAATAAAGATCCTCAATAGAGTTTTTTGGAGTCCGGAACGATTGTTCAAGAGAGGAATGGTGGATTTGGATGAATGCTGGTGTTGTGGAAATGGATTGGGTAGTTTGGAACATTTACTATGGGACTGTGTGCGAGTACGGGATTTCGGCACGATGTTTGTTGCATCTGTTTGCGTGTTTTGAATTTGGATGTTGCATTGGACTTCAAAACAATGATTTTGGGAGGCGATGAGTTGATCGAGGACCTCTCTGTCTCTCGGAAAAATGTTTTGCCCGTGGTGCTGGTTTGGGCAAGAAGATGGTGTTAAGGGGCTGGAAAGCTCGGATTGCACGTACTGTTGAGGATTGGATTGAAGGGATGTCCGGTCTTGCAAACGTGGAAAGGACGATTTACAAGAGACACGGGAAATTACTATTACATGCAAAGATTTGGGATGACTTTATGAATTTGTACTAGTTCTTTACTTGTATATATGTATATTGTATTCTGCATCTTGTTTCATTGTTTGGTATTTCTTGTTTGTTTTATTGAACTGCTTGGTTATTATTGTGTAAATTTTACAAATAAATAAATAAATAAAATAAAAAATAAAAAAAACACTACCATAAAGGGATTTAATGCTATCAAGGAAGAGCTGAGAGCCATACGGGCTATGACTCTTCAGAACAGATATGTTCTGGACAGGATTACAGCTATGGATGGAGGTGTTTGTGCCAAAATTGGAGAATCATGTTGCACATTAATACCTTCCTATGATTGACGAGAATGGCACCTTGACAGAGACCTTAACGATGCTGACAAACTTGCACGTCGAGATGGAAGATGAAGTGGAAGACATTGCTGATGACAGCCGGTTTGTGTCAATCTTCTCATGGGTTCCACAATGGATGGCGAACATTTTTAAGTTCCTTGGAGCCCTGTCAGTGATGATTATGTTTCGATTCTGTGTAGTTAGAATTATAATCTCACAGTGCATAAAGACTGAAAAGAAAGCTACACTGATAAAAACCATGATTGATGTTGAAGCTGGATTCAAAACAAAAGAGCTGACAGATGAAGAAATCAGAGACTATGTAAAGGCTAGTATTCACACACCCGAGGGAACAACCTTTCTGTATCCAAGAAACCACAAGATGTATGTGGAAAGATGGATTTACTGCAGTCCCAATGGACAGTGCAGTCTAATTACTTGGAATATTGATGAGCGTGTAAAGTCAGCAGGATGCCTGAAATGAGTAATAAAGATATGGACTCCAAAGAAACATTTCTTCAGACGAGGATGTCTAGATGTGAAGGCTGATGGGAGAGTGGTCGATGAACTGCCCAGAGGGCGGAGTGTAGAGAAAGAGCCAAGTACCTCTACTGGAAGTTCTGCCCTTATTTTGCCTATATGTTGGCAACTGGAGATTGCGACATGGGCAATACCAGTGAGAATGCCAATACTGCGAAAAGTCCTTGAAACAAGGTATCCATTGAGAAAACCCTATATGTATCCACGAAGAAATTATGACCTTTCAAAGGAAGGTCCGGAAGAAGTGTGAAAATGGATGAAAGAAAGAACTGGTGATGTCACATGAAGTAGAGGTGATGCACACAGAAGAGATATGAATGAAGTAAGAATATAGACCTTATATAACCTGATAACAAAGTAATGAAGATTGCACCTTTGGAGAAGCACCAGAGAAATTGCAAAATCATTTTACAATTGTACAGACGCAGTAACGCAAGTAGACAAAATAATCATACAGCTGGCTATGTAGTGAATAGATTGTGGCAATGCGCCAATGTCTATACATAGGAATATATAGAATCTGGTTGTTCCACAAAGCACTGTAGCAAACTTGGACCCCATGAATGAAAGGGTTGGTAGTGGGGTGCAGCAGAATAATAACTGACAGCGAAGGAAGATTTGAGAAAGGCTTGCCCCACCCAGTGTCAAGAGTCGGGCCGCCGAGAGCCTTGACATGTACTCAAAAAGATACAAAAACGTGAGAAGCAAGCTCAGCTCCTGTTTGAGGTGTAAGGAAAACCATTGAGGGTGCCAATATTTCTTCATTTAATGGTATTAAAATACAACAAAGAACTCAAAAATGTGGTCTCCAGTCACATGGTCGGATGTGAAACTTTGGGGCGAGCTACACCGAGACCAGAAGATACGACCATGCTTCACTCCCTTTTATTCTCAGGTGCAGTGAGCCTCTGCACGGCCAAGTTCAAAGGTATTCATTTAATGGCAGACCGCAGAAGTGATGATGGATGTTGGGCTAATTGGGTGGGGAGGCATGACCAGGCCAAACCCCCCACAACCTGGAGTCCCAGTTGCGTGCTGCTAGCGAGTGGAACATTCCAGAAGGGTAGAAGTGTGCCAACCAATTATAGTGGGCCACGTATTAAGGAGCCCTATAGTTTGAGAAGCCAAAAGTATGTTGTATATTTTCATGACTCAGAAGATGACTTGCACTTGGGATGGGCTTAGTTGCCCACCTGACCTTGTAGATCCAATCACGTCCCTGGAGCCCATAGAAAGTATATGTGGATGTTCCCCATTCACCAACCACAACCCCCCCCAATAGGTTTTTCTTATTTGCCACAACGTTTTTCCTATAAATGTGGGATTTTTCATGTAACACGTTGAGTTCTACAGTGAGATATAAGTCTGTGCGGTGTCCGTTGATGTCCGTTGTACTCCCTGTTTTAAGGACTTGTTATTAAAACAGCTTTGACTTTTGCCAACTTCCTGAGTCAATCTGATTATTGATGCTTGAGTGAAATCTGCATCCCCATCCATCTCAGATACTGTTACCTCATCTTAAAGGACCCGCTGTCGGGGTTCACTAGTAACTGTGGTACCCAGTCTAGGAGAAGGGAGTCATTCTTCTGGACCAAGAACATTGGCACAACCTTTAGTTTAGTAATAAGTGTAAGGGACACAGATACGGACTTTTGACACATTTCCAGTGGACTATTGATTTATACGGACATTCTGACGACACCTGTGGGTTTTTAGTTGAGACAGGGAAACCCCTCTTAGAGATAGGGAAAGATCGGTTTTCTCTTCCTTTTCTTAACTAATAAATGTCTATAGCAATCACTATACCCCCTGTGTGTCAGTCTCCTCCTTCTGCACCCTTACAGTATGCAAGGAACACTATGCCACCTGTGTGGCAGTCTCCTCCTTCTGCACCCTTACAGTATGCAAGGAACACTACGCCACCTGTGTGTCAGTCTCCTCCTTCTGCACCCTGACAGTATGCAAGGAACACTACGCCACCTGTGTTTCAGTCTCCTCCTTCTGCACCCTGACAGTATGCAAGGAACACTACGCCCCCTGTGAGTCAGTCTCCTCCTTCTGCACCCTGACAGTATGCAAGGAACACTCGTGTGGCAGTCTCCTCCTTCTGCACCCTTACAGTATGCAAGGAACACTACGCCCCCTGTGTGTCAGTCTCCTCCTTCTGCACCCTTACAGTATGCAAGGAACACTACGCCCCCTGTGTGTCAGTCTCCTCCTTCTGTACCCTGACAGTATGCCAGGAACACTACGCCACCTGTGTGTCAGTCTCCTCATTCTGCACCCTGACAGTATGCAAGGAACACTATGCCACCCGTGTGGCAGTCTCCTCCTTCTGCACCCTTACAGTATGCAAGGAACACTCGTGTGGCAGTCTCCTCCTTCTGCACCCTTACAGTAGGCAAGGAACACTACGCCCCCTGTGTGTCAGTCTCCTCCTTCTGCACCCTGACAGTATGCAAGGAACACTTGTGTGGCAGTCTCTTCCTTCTGCACCCTTACAGTATGCAAGGAACACTACGCCCCCTGTGTGTCAGTCTCCTCCTTCTGTACCCTGACAGTATGTAAGGAACACAACGCCCCCTGTGTGTCAGTCTCCTCCTTCTGTACCCTGACAGTATGCCAGGAACACTACGCCCCCTGTGTGTCAGTCTCCTCCTTCTGCACCCTTACAGTATGCAAGGAACACTACGCCCCCTGTGTGTCAGTCTCCTCCTTCTGTACCCTGACAGTATGCCAGGAACACTACGCCACCTGTGTGTCAGTCTCCTCATTCTGCACCCTGACAGTATGCAAGGAACACTATGCCACCCGTGTGGCAGTCTCCTCCTTCTGCACCCTTACAGTATGCAAGGAACACTCGTGTGGCAGTCTCCTCCTTCTGCACCCTTACAGTAGGCAAGGAACACTACGCCCCCTGTGTGTCAGTCTCCTCCTTCTGCACCCTGACAGTATGCAAGGAACACTTGTGTGGCAGTCTCTTCCTTCTGCACCCTTACAGTATGCAAGGAACACTACGCCCCCTGTGTGTCAGTCTCCTCCTTCTGTACCCTGACAGTATGTAAGGAACACAACGCCCCCTGTGTGTCAGTCTCCTCCTTCTGTACCCTGACAGTATGCCAGGAACACTACGCCCCCTGTGTGTCAGTCTCCTCCTTCTGTACCCTGACAGTATGCCAGGAACACTACGCCACCTGTGTGTCAGTCTCCTCATTCTGCACCCTTACAGTATGCCAGGAACACTACGCCACCTGTGTGTCAGTCTCCTCATTCTGCACCCTGACAGTATTCAAGGAACACTATGCCACCCGTGTGGTCGTCTCCTCCTTCTGCACCCTTACAGTATGCAAGGAACACTCGTGTGGCAGTCTCCTCCTTCTGAACCCTTATAGTATGCAAGGAACACTACGCCCCCTGTGTGTCAGTCTCCTCCTTCGTAGTGTTCCTTGCATACTGTAAGGGTGCAGAAGGAGGAGACTGCCACACAGGTGGCATAGTGTTCCTTGCATACTGTAAGGGTGCAGAAGGAGGAGACTGACACACAGGGGGTATAGTGATTGCTATAGACATTTATTAGTTAAGAAAACCCTTACAGTATGCAAGGAACACTACGCCCCCTGTGTGTCAGTCTCCTCCTTCTGCACCCTGACAGTATGCAAGGAACACTACGCCCCCTGTGTGTCAGTCTCCTCCTTCTGCACCCTTACAGTATGCAAGGAAAACTATGCCACCCGTGTGGCAGTCTCCTCCTTCTACACCCTGACAGCATGCAAGGAACACTATGCCACCCGTGTGTCAGTCTCTTCCTTCTGCACGTGTGGCAGTCTCCTCCTTCTGTACCCTGACAGTATGCAAGGAACACTACGCCCCCTGTGTGTCAGTCTCCTCCTTCTGCACCCTGACAGTATGCAAGGAACACTACGCCACCTGTGTGGCAATCTCCTCCTTCTGCACCCTGACAGTATGCAAGGAAAACTACGCTGTCTGTGTGTCAGTCTCCTCCTTCTGTACCCTGACAGTATGCAAGGAAGACTACGCCCCCTGTGTATCAGTCTCCTCCTTCTGCACCCTGACAGTATGCAAGGAACACTACGCCACCTGTGTGGCAATCTCCTCCTTCTGCACCCTGACAGTATGCAAGGAACACTACGCCGTCTGTGTGTCAGTCTCCTCCTTCTGCACCCTGACAGTATGCAAGGAACACTACGCCGTCTGTGTGTCAGTCTCCTCCTTCTGTACCCTGACAGTATGCAAGGAAGACTACGCCCCCTGTGTGTCAGTTTCCTCCTTCTGCACCCTTACAGTATGCAAGGAACACTACGCCACCTGTGTGGCAATCTCCTCCTTCTGCACCCTTACAGTATGCAAGGAACACTACGCCACCCGTGTGTCAGTCTCCTCCTTCTACACCCTGACAGCATGCAAGGAACACTATGCCACCCGTGTGGCAGTCTCCTCCTTCTACACCCTGACAGTCTCCTCCTTCTGCACCCTGACAGTATGCAAGGAACACTACGTCCCCTGTGTGGCAGTCTCCTCCTTCTGCACGCTGACAGTATGCAAGGAACACTACGCCACCTGTGTGGCAGTCTCCTCCTTCTGCACCCTGACAGTATGCAAGGAAGACTACGCCCCCTGTGTGTCAGTCTCCTCCTTCTGCACCCTGACAGTATGCAAGGAACACTACGCCCCCTGTGTGTCAGTCTCCTCCTTCTGCACGCTGACAGTATGCAAGGAACACTACGCCACCTGTGTGGCAATCTCCTCCTTCTGCACCCTGACAGTATGCAAGGAACACTACGCCCCCTGTGTGTCAGTCTCCTCCTTCTGCACCCTGACAGTATGCAAGGAAGACTACGCCCCCTGTGTGTCAGTCTCCTCCTTCTGCACCCTGACAGATAGTTGGGGTTCGAGCATGAGACGTGGGATGGTATTATCTGTTCACATTATTTGCTAATTGAGTTTTCTCAGAGGGATGCAGCATCCGAGGCCAACCAACGTCATAGAGACTTTTTTTTTACCAGTGTCAGCATGAAGCCTGCCAGCCAATCAAACAGTGAGTGAGATAGTGGATTAGCGAAAGGTAGATTCTAATGTATAGGGTTCTATAGGGTCTTGATTAGAGTAGCCAATGACTATGGGCCTCATTACAAGTTTGCCGGTCCGTGAACTATGGTACCGGTAAGCTTGCCGGTACCGTAGGTCCCAGAGCGGCAAACTACGAGTTGTGCTCGCGGGTGCCTTTCTGCCCGCCAGGGGTGACCTGGCCGGCACAGTGGCACCCACGAGCACAGCATGTCGGATGCACTGGCACCATTCTGAATGGTGCCGGTGCATTCGAGCTCCCCATTCCCATTGAGCCCTATGGGGCTCAAATAGGAATGGGGAGCATTCCGTTCTGGCTCCCGCGAATGGGCGATTACCGGGTCCGGCAGGGCTGTACATTTTCGGAAGTTTGGCGGCAGCCTGCCGGGTTTACCAGCAAGGCTACCGCCAAACTTATAATGAGGCACTATGTTAGAATTGTATATTCCTTGACCCAAAGTGGGTGGATTGAGAAAGAGTTCTATGGATTATTCTCAAGGCCGTTACTTTGGCAAAATAAAGTAAAGAAAGCAGTTGTTTCCTTGCACCTGGTGTGCTCCATTATTTTGTGTAATTGGATGAACTTTTGTGGCCCATATACAATACACTGGGCCTCATTAGGTCCCTGGCGGTGACGGTATGAACGGTGCCGGTAAGGCACCGGGACCGTTCATACCGTCCCGCTGCATTACGAGTTCTGCACGCGGGTTCTGACAGCCCGCAAGGTCTTACCTGGAGGGCTGTGCAGCACCTGCAAGCATAACTCGTAAGTGTGCCGGCACCGTTATCAACGGTGCGGGCGCATCCATGCTCCCCACCCCCATTCTGCCCTATGGGGTAGAATGGGGATCGGGAGCCCGGCATTACCATCACCCACGAATGGGCAATTACTGCCCCATTCAACTCGTAATGGGCCGGTTATTGCCCAATCGCGGGAGGCGGTGCCGGTAGCGAGCATGGCGGTAGCCGTGCCTGCCATACAGGCACGGCTACCGCCATGCTCGTAATGATGCCCAGTGACTGTCAATCAATTGATTGGGCCTCATTACGAAGTTGGCAGTCAGGTAACAACGGTACCGGTGTGCTTGCCGGTACCGTTGGTACCGGACCGGCATACTCTAAGTTGTGCCGCGGGTGCCTTTCATTCCGCCAGGTCTGCCCTGGCGGAATGAAAGGCACCCGCGAGCACAGCATGCTTGTAGTACTGGCACTGTGATGAAAGGGCAATTACCGGGTCTGGCGGGGTCAGAATACCCCGGTAATTGCCCATTCGCGGGTGACAGACTTTCATGCCGGTATGGAGGTAGCCTTGCCGCTTTTACCAGCAAGGCTACCTCCAACCTCGTAATGAGGCCCATTGTCTCTATTAGGGTAATTGAATTCATTGGGCCCAATAACAACTCTGGCAGTAGCGGTGCCAGCAAAACCGGAGTTGCATTTTTACTGGCACCCACGAATGGGCAAGAACCGGGTCATGGCGAGATCGGCATACCCGGTAATTGCCCACTTGCGGGTGCCGGCAATAAGGGACACCCCATCCCCATAGGGCTGAATGGGAATGGGGAGGTCGGATGCACCAGCACCATTGAGAATGGTGCCGGTGCATCCGACGTGCTGTGCTCGCGGGTGCCGCTCTGCCCACCAGGTCAGACCTAGCAGGCTGACAGGCACCCGAGAGCACAGCTCCTAGCATGGCGGTCCGGGAACTACGGTACCGGCATGCTTACTGGTATCGTAGTTCCCGGACCGCCAGGGTCGTAATGAAGCCCATTGTATTTGGTGTTTATCTAATATCCATTTGTAAATAAGAATTGTGATAGTTAGATTTGCAAACCCATGCATGTTTCCGGATGTGGTCTTACCTTCAAAGGTAAGTTACTTTTCGCAGTTCCTTGTTTGCTTTTTGGAAGCACTGGAAATAAACTTGCAATCAACATGTGCCTCTAACTGGTCCCTATTAAAGTCTTAGTTGATAAGAAATATCTGTAGACTTACTTGATTTAGATGGATGAGGGTCTTCCTACTGCCGTTGCTCATCGTGTTTTGGTGTTGCGCGTGGCTAGTGAGGCACCATTTTGAAAGTGCATTTAATTAAGGGATGTGACATCATCACGTTATGCGTAGGACCTAATATGTCGTCAGACAGAGAATTTGCCTGCGAAACCTTCTAGCATTGCACCTATATCCAAGCCATTCCACCTGAAGCCCCGTCTTCACAATCCACAGAAGAAAGGTCTAGTGGCCTAATGGAGAGCTTCAAACATACGCCCCCAGAGAAAACATTCCGACGCCATAGTACCACTATGGCGGTAACGAGCACAGTACAAAGATTCCATAAAATAACATAACATGCTTTAAAGGGGTCACATGGCCCAAAATCCCCATTCATGCTCAGGCAGCCTTCAGAAAGAAAAGCGGTCATGGCTGGAGGCAGGATTAGGCTATTTGGGGAAGCACAGGGACATTTAGATTAGTTGAAGGAATAAAAGTGGGAGCTCAGTCAGAGAGTGGGTTTAGGGATGGTCTTATTATGGAACACTGAGTGACACTTTCACTGAATTGGAACGGATGAACAACACAGTGGGTGGGTGACACACCTGTCAGTTTCGGCCTCTTGAAGGGGTTGGCTCTTGGACATGAAATCAGTTGGCACCTGACAGGGCAGCAGAGGGAGCTGGGATTCTCTGAGGGCAGCTTGTGGAAGAGTCACACTCTCCTGGTTTTGCTGAAAGGGAGAAGCAGTGATTCAGGGAGGCTACTGACACTGCGTATATTGATTAAAGTGGACAAGACATGTGCCATCATGTGACATCTGGGAGGGAGCAGATGAGAATCAGGGAGGTGGGTGACATATCAATCTGTCTCCTGATGCCATCAGGTGTCACTCAAGAGAAGAACTAGACAAGCAAGGAATCAAGGGATCCAGCTTGTGCAAGGGCTATTCTCCAAGCCTTCTTCTCCTTCACTCACTAGCATCACAGCTTGCACGCCATTCCAACAGCCACAGAGACCATGAACTGGTTATCTGTGACCTGAGAACCCCACATTCTCTTCCAATTAACAGAACCCTGAGTGGACAAACAAAGGAACAAACAAGGCAACAGCAAAACAATTGTAGAACTACACCCAACGACTATAAACTAAAATCTACAAATACAATCTACAACTACAATAAAAACGTACACTACAAACATACAGAGAAAAGTGTATTTTTGGTATTTTTGGGGAAACAAATAGGCTTGTGAGAATGTTTGAAATGCTACGTATTCTAAAGTGGAACAAACGGATAAAGGCACTAAACGAAAAGGCCATGTTTTTCTTTTTTTATTAAGGAAAACTAACACAAGGCGCTAACACAATGTGAACCAAATTAAACAAATTAGAAGAGAAAAAAGGCTTCAAAAGACCACCAAACAATAAGATACTACAAAAGGACCAACAGCAAAAAGAAAACCCTCCTATAAAATCCTCCATAGACGTCTCAGAACACATCAAAAGCACCACCCACCCTCCAAGTATGAGCCTGCTTGTGAAACACCTTCCCTCACAGCCTAGCAAACCCAATAAAGGAACGGTGAGCAGGGCCTTACATAGGAGACAATCTGCCTTTAGGATAATCAAAGACAGCTAATTTGATTGGTTGGGGATAGCAAATATTTTTGCAGGGGGCGACATGTTGGGCGGTGGACTTTGGCCCAATGGCTGCTGTTGCTGTAACATTCTTAGAAAAAAGACCCTTGTAGACCCCTGAGCCCTGACAGAACTCTGGGCTACCCCTGAGCCCTGGCAGAACTCTGGGCTACCCCTGAGCCCTGGCAGAACTCTGGGCTACCCCTGAGCCCTGACAGAACTCTGGGCTACCCCTGAGCCCTGGCAGAACTCTGGGCTACCCCTGAGCCCTGGCAGAACTCTGGGCTACCCCTGAGCCCTGGCAGAACTCTGGGCTACCCCTGAGCCCTGACAGAACTCTGGGCTACCCCTGAGCCCTGGCAGAACTCTGGGCTACCCCTGAGCCCTGACAGGGGCAGGAAAGAGGAAAGGGTTATACAATATTCACCAACAGTAGATAAAAGCACATTGTGTTCATGTTGTCCACAGGCCACCAGCCAGGTTCCCGCCATGAACGGGTCCAGTACCTGACTTAAGTCTTGTACTATGTTCAGTGATGTGCGGGACACCAGTTTCTCGGGACCAACAATGACAGAAAGTTGTCCAATGGATGTAGCCAAAGGATTGTATCAATGACCACTTTGTGAGGCTGATCTGGGAGCTCAACTTCGGTTGGGATGACAAATGTATGTTAATATGTTCTTAGGCGTAAGTCCAATATAAACAACGGTTTATAGTGATTTTTTCGGATGGCATTTTGTCGAAAACATTTTGTGGCAAAAAAATATTTTGAATGTCTTTTTTTTTTAAATGGGGGGTTCCCCCCCCAAACTCGCATTTTTTTTAACCCTTTTTTTTTACTTACGAAACAAAACAAAAACTATAAACTAAAAAAGAATACATTCGAAAAAAACATTTTCGGCAAAATGTTTTCGACATAATTGTATTTCGAATTTTTTTTTTCTCGATAAAATAACTGGATACCATAAGCAACACATCATTATCACTAGCTCAGGCTCTGAGCACAATGGTCACTGACCATGGACAGTGGCCCTTTGGTTTCCTTGGAGGACCCCGAGCACTGCCAGGTGCCGTTCCCTAGACACATGGCCCACAGGACTGGACCCGGCTGCGGCCACAGAATGGCAAGGGGACACTTTGGTGGCTTGGGGGCCCCGGTATAGCTTGGGTATAGTGACCACTAGCCACAGCTGCAGGCCATGGCTAGTGCCCATTGGCCTGGGGCATAATCAAACGTGGCTGTCCATCATGAGTGCTAGGGGTAGTGTCAAAGGATTTGCACCAAGCAATTGTGTCTCAGTGGTCCCGGCTTATAGCCACAAACCAGTCACAGGTTAACCTGTGACCATGTGGTACTAAGTTAGATATGATACCGATATTCAGTAAAAAGATGCTTTAAATGGTTATTTTTGTTAAATCACGCCTACACCCAGCATTCAAATCCAGTGGGACATTTTGTTAAAGAGATATTTATGTTGAAGTGCAAAACCCAACAAATTTGAAAAGTTATGGTTCCTAAATAAAACATAACTGCCATCATAAAACATAAATAACTAGGTCACTTCCATGCAGTATTCATGACAGCACATATGCCAGCTGAAATAACCCACACTACACTAATACTTCAGAACACTCACCTTGAATACTAGCTAGCCTAAGGTAATACTTTATTGTATTTAAGCAGGTAGTGCTGTTGGAGAGTTAAGGTTAAACAGGGGTACTTCATTTGGATTATTAGGCAATGAGTACATTTTGACTCAGTGTATCTCGTGAGTATCTGGTCTTGCTGCCGGATTTCACGGTCCCTTCCTCTGTTGCCCACCTCATGCTGGTGATGCTGCATGTAGCGTGGCCTCCATCTTCGGTCACTCACCAGCAAGCCCAAGACTAGAAGGCTGGCCTGCAGCTGTAGAGCCCTGAGCCCTGGCCCACGCTGGCACTTCCAGCCCATAGCCAGATGGATGCAATAGACCCTGGGTTAGGGCTATGGAGCAATAATGAATAAGGTCTGTCGCTTTCTGTCATTTCTCTCCCTTGTACTTGACTTGAAAATGATTGATCACTCCCATATCTGGAGGATCCATTTCCATTGGTATTAAACCTCCATTTGCCTCTGCGATCAAAATAATGTTACAAGTTACAACTAAATAACACTCTTGGAACACAAAGAAGAAGTAGGCGTACTCCTTTCTTATCCTCGTTTCGTAGTTGTCCCACATTTGTTGGTGCCATACACAGTATAGAATTAGAGATTGAACTCATGCTCTTTTGTAACTCACCACTCCCACACGCCGACGGATCTTTTATTTGGATGACACATATCTAGGGTAACATAACAGCCAGACTGAGGGTACACTCTTGCTTGCCCAGTAACTACATTTAAGCTTTCTTACCTATAAAAATGTCCTTCTCAGAGCAGCATGCCCCCGCCACCACCCTATCCCCTGCCCCACTCCCTTCCTACCACATACCAACCCCTTCCCACAACACTTTCACCAGACTAACATCCAAATGGACACTAGTAATGTCCCTAAACCACTGACCGCTCCCAACCCCCACGAAGTCAAAACCAATATTTCAGCAAAAATGACTCGTCCGGTCATAGGGGCTCTTAGACTCAGCTCACAGACCTTCACCACCCTACCGTGTACTAATTGGGGTAACACCAAAACTAAGCAACATGCATTGCTCCGGTCACAGAACAAGAACAGAACCCTTAGGTCTCAAAGTATAAACCACTGCCGCAAATCTGTTCCAGCCATACCCACCACCATAGGTACAGCACACCCACCAGCCTACCAAGCCAAACTAAACGAAATGACTACCACACCTACTCCTCTAACGATCAGCATTGAGACTTCTAACACATGCTCAACACCCTCCATCCAAGAGCCACCCCCCATGTTCCTCAAAGCAGCGCTCATTAATGCTCGCTCCATAGTCGCCCACGCCATTGAAATACATGATTATATTATTGAACAACAACTAGACTTACTCATAGTGACTGAAACCTGGCTCCACCAAGCTTCTGCACCAACACTCACCATTGCCATTCCTCCAGATTACACTATCATTAGGACCGACAGAACAAAATCACTGGGTGGGGGAGTAGCCATTATTGCTAAAATCGAGTTCAAAATAAGAGCATGCCCCATTGACAACCTAGACGGGTACGAAATACTAACCAAACTAGCTACCAACCATAAAACTACTATCAACTTAGTAGCTATTTACAGAGCGCCCAACACTAATTCACAGCCTGAATTAGATATACCCCTTTTATTAACACCACTCATCAAACCGAAAACAAAATGTATAGTCCTTTGTGACCTGGATCTGGGATTCAACGATGCCCAAGATCATGAAGCAGAAGCACTACATAGTGCACTGAAAGACATGTCCTTCACACAACTCGCGAACGCACCCACCCATGCGAAAGGGAGAGCGTTAGATTGGGTACTACCGCTCAATACCGCAGTAACTATAGATTCCATTAATACACTGTCCTGGTCCGACCATCATAGTGTAAACTTCTCTATCGCATGCAATGAACCAGACTCTCCCAAACCCACTACAGCGGAATCCTATGTAACTAGAAATATCCGCAAACTCTCGGCAGAAAACCTTAACCCAATGTTAATAAACGCCCTCAATGACAGAAGCATCAATAACGAGAATCCCTGTGCCCTGGCGGACTTCAATCATAATGCCTTACTAATACAATAGACACTTTAGCTCCAAGTGTCACTAAAACTAGAAGCAAGGACAAAAAATCGTCTTTTTGGTTTAACGATGACTTAGTCTCACTTAGACGAAAAAAACGGTCGCTCGAACACCGCCTTAACAAAATGCACACGTCAGAAGCCACTGAAGCATTCAACTCAGCCAATAAAATGTACAAAGCAGCTATCATTGCTTACAAAGCAGATGCATTTATTACTAGGATTAGTAACACATCTTCAGACTCAAAAGAGTTATTCTCCATTCTCAAAGAGTTGGAAAACCCTATCCCAGTGATCAATCCGGTGCAACCGAGTAAAGAATGCTGCACCACTATTCAAGATGCCCTTGCCACTTAAACCAACCTTCTACAAAAATAAAATCATCTCTAAAAGAAACTCACTAGCGGATAAACATACTACCTCGAACCCAATCACTAAGCCCATAGGAGACCACACTCCTATGTTCAACTTCGCCCCAGTTTCCCAAGAAGTAGTTCTGAATACAATAGCTAAACTAAAAGCTTCTAATTGCAAAGGAGACAACTTCCCAGCACATCTTGTCAAGCTTTGTGCCCCCACCTTCACCCCTATCATCACCAATTTCGTGAATTCTTCCTTCAACTCCAATTTACTCCATAGCATTAAAGAAGCGTGGGCCACTCCACTATTAATAAAAACCTACTCTAGATCCACTAACCCCTACCAACTACCGGCCCATAACTACCGTTCCCTTCCTTCTCAAAATCATCGACAAATTAGCATACGATCAAATACGAACCCACCTCGAACAAAACAATCTACTAGGGGCTAGACAATCCGGGTTTAGGCCCAACCACAGTACTGAAATGGCGCTTATGGATCTGAAAAGCCAAATAGATACCATCAGAGACACCGGAAAAATGGCTACATTACTGTTGCTGTACTTATCTGCAGCGTTCGACCTTGTAGACCATGACAAACTTTGCGAAACAGGTGTTGCCTGTTTTGCTTGATTCTTCTACCCTGCACCCCCCTCACCCCACTCAAGCCTACTTCTGCAGGAGTCTGTCCTGATACATTCTGTTTTCACCATCACCGTCTTGTGGACAATGCTGGATTTTACTTTTATGGACTTCACTCATTCATGGTGCGTCACCCTTTCTCAACTCTCATGCTGAACGTCCTTTGCATCTTGTACTGGTGGCCCTGAATCATGCTGTTCCCATCATCTTCTTGTATTCTGGCTTGCAACATTATGTGTTACTACTGACTTCTGCAATTGTATTCACTCTCCCCTCTTGCTTCTCCACTCTTTTGACTGCTTACTCTCTGTTCTCTCCTCCTTTCCCTTCTCCCTTTTCCTATCTCCTCCCCTTACTTTCTTCTATGCACTTACTCTAACAGAATTGTCCCTGGACCTAGTATGATAGCAACCTCGTCTGCCTCCTCCTCCCTCCCCTTACTGGTTTTTCCTCCCCACCACCCCTCCAGCACTATCTGAGGCACCCCTCTCCCTCACCTCTTGTTTTTTTTCCGGCTCTACCAGAAATGTTGTCAGGCCTAGTACGGTAGCCGCCTGTCTGTTTCCATTTCCTTCCCACTCTCCCCCTCCCTTCCTTATCTATGTCTTAGCTCCTGCACTTTATGAAATGTCGTCAGGCCGAGTATGATAGTTAACTTCACATCCTTACTGTTCATGGCCTGTAAGAATGTCATTGTTTTTCCCTTGTTCCCTCCCTTGCCTTGAGGCGCTATATAAATAAACTATCATATCATATCATATCTAAGAAAAGACTTTAATTTCTCTAACAATGCCGCTCTCTGGATCAGATCCTTTCTAGCAGATTGAACATCCAGAGTTGCCATTGGAAACTATGCCGCTGATCCTATAGGAGTTCCCCAGAGATCCTGCGCATCTCCCACCCTCTACAATGCCTACACCAAACTCCTATTCTCAGCACTAGACGATATGGGTGTCACTTACACAAACTTTGCAGATGACACCCAGATCCTCATCCCTATCACAGGGGACTACACCCAAGACACCCAGACCATTAATAAAGTCTATGCCATCATTCAGAATTGGATGGCTTTGAACAGTCTCTGTCTCAATGATGAGAAAACTGAGGTTCTCATCGTAGGTTCTCAAAACAGAATAAGTACCCTCCACCCAGACTACTCACATATCAACATAGATGGGACCCGGATCCCAGTACTCAAGCATGTCAAAACTCTTGGTGTATACATAGACGCCAATCTCACTATGAACAAACATATATCAGCCCTCTCCTCCTCCACAGTTTATACTGCTAAACTCATCGCTCTCAGTCGCCAGTTTCTCACGCACACTAACTGCATCACTCTGGCCAGAGCGCTGATTCTAACAAAACTTGATTACTGCAACGCCCTTCTACTAGGAGCCTCCAAAGGAAATATCAGCAAATTACAATTTATGCAGAACAAAGCCCTTAGAGCGGCTCTATGCATAAAGAAATACGACCACATTTCCAATATTAGGCGAGAAAACCATTGGCTGCCCATTGAAGCCAGATTTATTTTCAAAACATTATGTGTTGTACATAAATGCATTATGAATAAAGCCCCAAGCTACCTCAACAATAGTATCAAAGAAAAAACTGCATGCTGAACCCTCTGCTCCAATAATCTGGCGCTCTTGGAAATACCGAAACACAAATACAAGAGAGCCGTGGGAAGCAGTTTTAGAGTCCTAGCCCCAACACTTTGGAATGAACTACCACTCAGTACCAAAAAGGAGGGTGCCTTATTAGGTTTCAAAAAAGCCCTGAAAACCTGGTTGTTCAATAAATACTGACGTCTGGACACTAGAACTCACTCGACTAATTCAACTGCAACTGTAAAGGATGTTGTTACCATCTATATGTATGTCTCAGCATCCTACAATGTCTGTATTAATAGCCTCTATTCTGACTCGCTATCACTGCTATTCATCAATATGTAACACTGTATAAGAAATGTTTATAAGCTGTCTGTAACCTCACCGTGATACCATAGGGTCTGAGCGAGTAACAAATGTAATAAATAAAAATAAAATAAAATAAAGAAACTTCAGCGCAAAGCTCATCTAAACGTTTGACTGTATCTTCCAGTGCAAAGATGCTCCTGGATTAAAAGCTGTATATTTGCTTCATCATCTATTAAACTCTAACTATTTCCACTCACACAAGAGTCGAGTCGCCCTTTTCAAAGACTCTTGTGCTGAAGTAATTAGGTGCCTGTTGTTAGGGGCCTGTTTGCTTATCCTGCGAGCCATGTTGAATGAAAGTAGCATGTTGAGTGTATGCAGGATCAGAGAATGTTGAGTGTATGCAGGATCAGAGAATGTTGATGTATGCAGGATCAGAGAATGTTGAGTGTATGCAGGATCCGATAATGTTGATGTATGCAGGATCAGAGAATGTTGAGTGTATGCAGGATCAGAGAAGGTTGATGTATGCAAGATCAGAGAATGTTGAGTGTATGTAGGATCAGAGAATGTTGAGTGTATGCAGGATCAGAGAATGTTTAGTGTATGCAGGATCAGAGAATGTTGATGTATGCAGGATCAGAGAATGTTGATGTATGCAGGATCAGAGAATGTTGAGTGTATGCAGGATCAGAGAATGTTGATGTATGCAGGATCAGAGAATGTTGAGTGTATGCAGCATCAGAGAATGTTGAGTGTATGCAGGATCAGAGAATGTTGAGTGTATGCAGCATCAGAGAATGTTGAGTGTATGCAGGATCAGGGAATGTTCAGTGTATGCAGGATCAGAGAAGGTTGATATATGCAGGATCAGAGAATGTTGAGTGTATGCAGGATCAGAGAATGTTGATGTTTGCAGGATCAGAGAATGTTGATGTATGCAGGATCCGAGAATGTTGATGTATGCAGGATCAGAGAATGTTGAGTGTATGCAGGATCAGAGAATGTTGAGTGTATGCAGGATCAGAGAATGTTGATGTATGCAGGATCAGAGAATGTTGAGTGTATGCAGGATCAGAGAATGTTGATGTATGCAGGATCCGAGAATGTTGATGTATGCAGGATCAGAGAATGTTGAGTGTATGCAGGATCAGAGAATGTTGATGTATGCAGGATCAGAGAATGTTGATGTATGCAGGATCAGAGAATGTTGAGTGTATGCAAGATCAGAAAATGTTGATGTATGCAGGATCCGAGAATGTTGAGTGTATGCAGGATCAGAGAATGTTGATGTATGCAGGATCAGAGAATGTTGAGTGTATGCAGGATCAGAGAATGTTGAGTGTATGCAGGATCAGAGAATGTTGATGTATGCAGGATCAGAGAATGTTGATGTATGCAGGATCAGAGAATGTTGAGTGTATGCAGGATCAGAGAATGTTGAGTGTATGCAGGATCAGAAAATGTTGAGTGTATGCAGCATCAGAGAATGTTGAGTGTATGCAGGATCAGGGAATGTTCAGTGTATGCAGGATCAGAGAAGGATGATGTATGCAGGATCAGAGAATGTTGAGTGTATGCAGGATCAGAGAATGTTGATGTATGCAGGATCAGAGAATTTTGAGTGTATGCAGGATCAGAGAATGTTGATGTATGCAGAATCAGAGAATGTTGAGTGTATGCTGGATCAGAGAATGTTGATGTATGCAGGATCAGAGAATGTTGAGTGTATGCAGGATCAGAGAATGTTGAGTGTATGCAGGATCAGAGAATGTTGATGTATGCAGGATCAGAGAATGTTGATGTATGCAGGATCAGGGAATGTTGAGTGTATGCAGGATCAGAAAATGTTGATGTATGCAGGATCAGAGAATGTTGAGTGTATGCAGGATCAGTGAATGTTGATGTATGCAGGATCAGAGAATGTTGATGTATGCAGGATCAGAGAATGTTGAGTCTATGCAGGATCAGAGAATGTTGATGTATGCAGGATCAGAGAATGTTGAGTGTATGCAGGATCAGAGAATGTTGATGTATGCAGGATCAGAGAATGTTGATGTATGCAGGATCAGAGAATGTTGAGTGCATGCAGGATCAGAGAATGTTGATGTATGCAGGATCAGAGAATGTTGAGTGTATGCAGGATCAGAGAATGTTGATGTATGCAGGATCAGAGAATGTTGAGTGTATGCAGGATCAGAGAATGTTGATGTATGCAGGATCAGAGAATGTTGATGTATGCAGGATCAGAGAATGTTGAGTGTATGCAGGATCAGAGAATGTTGATGTATGCAGGATCAGAGAATGTTGAGTGTATGCAGGATCAGAGAATGTTGATGTATGCAGGATCAGAGAATGTTTAGTGTATGCAGGATCAGTGAATGTTGATGTAAGCAGGATCATAGAATGTTGAGTGTATGCAGGATCAGTGAATGTTGATGTATGCAGGATCAGAGAATGTTGATGTATGCAGGATCAGAGAATGTTGATGTATGCAGGATCAGAGAATGTTGAGTGTATGCAGGATCAGTGAATGTTGATGTATGCAGGATCACAGAATTTTGATGTATGCAGGATCAGTGAATGTTGAGTGTATGCAGGATCACAGAATTTTGATGTATGCAGGATCAGAGAATGTTGATGTATGCAGGATCAGAGAATGTTGATGTATGCAGGATCAGAGAATGTTGATGTATGCAGGATCAGAGAATGTTGAGTGTATGCAGGATCAGAGAATGTTGAGTGTATGCAGGATCAGAGAATGTTGAGTGTATGCAGGATCAGAGAATGTTGATGTATGCAGGATCAGAGAATGTTGAGTGTATGCAGGATCAGTGAATGTTGATGTATGCAGGATCAGAGAATGTTGATGTATGCAGGATCAGAGAATGTTGATGTATGCAGGATCAGAGAATGTTGATGTATGCAGGATCAGAGAATGTTGAGTGTATGCAGCATCAGAGAATGTTGAGTGTATGCAGGATCAGGGAATGTTCAGTGTATGCAGGATCAGAGAATGTTGATGTATGCAGGATCAGAGAATGTTGATGTATGCAGGATCAGAGAATGTTGAGTGTATGCAGGATCAGAGAATGTTGAGTGTATGCAGGATCAGAGAATGTTGAGTGTATGCAGGATCAGAGAATGTTGATGTATGCAGGATCAGAGAATGTTGAGTGTATGCAGGATCAGTGAATGTTGATGTATGCAGGATCAGAGAATGTTGATGTATGCAGGATCAGAGAATGTTGATGTATGCAGGATCAGAGAATGTTGATGTATGCAGGATCAGAGAATGTTGAGTGTATGCAGCATCAGAGAATGTTGAGTGTATGCAGGATCAGGGAATGTTCAGTGTATGCAGGATCAGAGAATGTTGATGTATGCAGGATCAGAGAATGTTAAGTGTATGTTTCTGAAGTTGGGGGCAGAGCCTAGATGAATACAGTTGCCGGTAGGAGTCTCTGGATATGTTCTTAAAAGTGTTCAAGATTAACTGAATTTGACACTAAGGGCTTCATTTACAAAAATAATTCAATGTTAAAGGATTTTTAAAAATCAGACCCTAAGTTCTAACGCCTTTAATCAGATCTACCTAGCATCCTGCGTCATCCATCAACCAAGTAACAAAGCTTTAAGAGTATACTGTGTTTTGGTGATTGAATAGACCTAGGGTGCATTATTGATATATTGTATGTGATTCACGCCAAACATACAGACCAGACATAGATGTAAAAGTTCTGTGGCGTATGCTTAGTAAAGATAAACACTCAGCCACTGAGGATGCAGTGAGCTTGGGCTGATTCCAGTGTTACCATTCCATATTTCCTGCACTGCTGTGTTTGACTGAGGCCTCCATCGTCCCTGCCTGTTTCAGCTCCTCCCCCACACTGTCTCTGGAGGCCAGCATGTCATTGAGTAACAGTTGCTGGCAGTGCTGATGCTGACTTCCTCCTGTTTCTCCTTGGCCCCTGTGCACACTTCCTGTCCACCTCCCCCATGCACCTGCTCCTCGCCTCGCTGCCTGTTTTAACAGTCCCACTTGCATGTTACGCACACGCAGGACTCGCCTGGAGGACACCTATTTTGTGAATCAAACAAGCTCAATTGGCAGAAAGCCAAGAAGACAAGCATTAAAAGTGTCAGGCGTAAACAGGCTGACCAGAGAACGAAGGTGCGAGAACACAATCACGCAATGACTAAGGGGTCGCCATGAATACTAACCAAGTTTCAAAGCAATAGCTTCACCAAATCCTTGCTGATCACAATGTTCTTTCTCTCGACCTACTCACTAATAATTTAAAGTTGATCGATGGGCATGTATTTGCCAAGCCAAAAGAAAAAATTTGAAAGGTATTATTGGTGTCTTTTGTCAGACAAGGTAGGAATTTATCCATCATTTTATGAATATAGCTTCTTTCGCCGCAAATGGGGTGATCGCCCAAAATACTTGGTTCAATTTCCATCTGCCAGTGCAAGAAAAATATATCTCCGCTTTAGGTTAAATCAATTCCATACCTATGAAAGAACCAAATTGTGGAATCGCTGCCAAGGTATCATAGGTTCCGGTCTATGTCGCTGTTGCAATTCTATCCAAGCCATAGAAACCTTGAAACATGTAGTGATCTATTGTAACTCATTTAAGGTACCACGAGAACTTACAATGTCACAGAGTCACCATGTATGGGGGGTTACAGTCTCCATATGTCCTTGAAACTAATTGACTTGTTAATAATTATCGAAGTGAAAATAGCAGATGTGATGTTCATTTTATAAAGATAACGAATTCTTGGAGCTGTGTATGAACAGGTTTTGGTTGCCCAAAATGTGATGTTATTTTTACAAAGATAATGAAATCATAGGTTCGTGTAATAATACGGATTTGGTTTTGTTAATAATTTTATGTTGGTTTGTATATGTTTTTATTGATGTTATACTGTAATATTGTATTTTGCTTAATTATGTTTAATATTGTAATTTGTTATTTGTAAAGGTTTTTTTAAACCATAAACAATAAAAACAAAAAAAGCAATGGCATGAAAAGAAAGATTAATCTTCCCCGTGTTCAAAACAAGATTCAGAATTCGAAAGAAAGACTGAGGGGTAGATGAGCAATTTGATTATCGTGTAACTAAATTCACTGTGGGCCCTGATGAAGGCCCAACTGAAAACTGTCAAAGGAGACCAGCAAGGATGGGCGGATGCTTACTAAAGGGCCGAAACCCCCTGTGTGGACCGAACATCCTCCAAAAAGTGGAAAGGAAAAACATTAGAACGCAACCGCTGGACATTGTAGGAATGCAGAAACCATTGTTAGAACTGATAGTCTCAGGAGGATAGCTCAGGGGCAACGTGGTTATAAATAACCTATCATATCATATCATTGCTAAAGAACACCTTATGTAACTTTACCAGCCATGTACAGGACGGAAGAGTTTGCTGGCAGTTCCCCACACTGGGGCCCCCCCTCAGTAATGAGCTGGTAGAAATCGATTCCCTCAGGTGCCTGCGCGCTAAACAATATTCTCTGCTGAATGTTACATGTATGTGTTCCACTGTACATGTCTGTGAACCTATTGCCATGTCCTAGAATTCATGTGTTTTTGTAGAAATAGAATAGAGAATGTTTGATGAGAAAGTACTCCACAGGTGGCCACTTGGTCTCCACACACGAGGGAGGGGTAGCTTTAGACTGCCTGCTTCTTTCTCTTGCATGTTGCCCTGCCATTCTTTTCTCTCGGTGACTCTAAACCCATCACTCCTGTCTCCACCCCGATTATAATGGGCACTGCAGCGGTCTGGCAATAGCCTGACACCCTCTTTGAAGGGTCTCACTTTGTCTAGGCATAGCACCCTTCGCTGCAGTGCCGGCCATGAGAAGCCACGTCATCCCCCATGGCTGCCATTCAAGATCAATTCATGTGCAGCTCAGAGGGGGAGTCCAGTGTCCCGGCTCTAGTGGGAAGTGCTCACTGCAAGCCGCTTATGCCTTTAAGGAAGCACATTCTGCAGAGCCAGTTTCTCATGTGTGTCAATAACATGATGCTGGGACAAGCACAACACGTACAAGTGCAAACATGCAAACTAGTTGCCAGTGGCTCATCTCTACTGCACTCTTATGCTGTATGAGCGTGCATGTGCACAGCAGAACCTAGAGACACTAATACGCAGTCATGCATGTAGGCCGCAGCAATCCAGGTTCCCGAGCTCTGCTGCTGGAGTAAACCACGTGACTTCACTAAGGAGGAAGTCCATCGGCCAGCTGAGCTCGTGACATACAGGTGGCGTTATGCTGCACTACTTACAAACTTGTCCTTATACATTAAGCATTTCTATTGCAAACTTGGTTAAGCTGGAGCGGGGTTACCAGGGTCATGCATTGGGCGCCTTAAAGGGGAACACAATGGTTCCATTAGAGAGGAAGGGCCTGATTGTGCCCTTATAAAAAAAACAGTCACGTGAATCTGGCCCGAAGTGTCTTCTTGAAAGACATCTTGCTGGGAAATTGCATTGTTGTTTCACTGTCGCTATATGAAGGCAGAATATTCAGAATGCAGTCAATACCAGTAGTTATTGACTGATCTCTGAACAGGCGGATTAGCAGAGAGGAGGTCAATAATGGTTTCCATGTGCTAATACCAGCTACTGACCAGGGCATATCTAGTTTCTCAAGCCCCCTCGCCGACCCCTGCTGCACCATCCTAGCCCCTAATGCAAGGGGAACTGCAAACTAATACACTTTTTAACTGTGCTCCAACTGGCAGAGTTATCTAACCATGACGAAGTTCAAAGTGAAAATAAACCGGGTTCTGTAGAGAACTCTTGTGGAACTTTTAATGCAACAATCATGGCATTTTATACCATCGCCGCTAAGTAACTAGGGTGCTCCGCGGGTGCCCGTCGGTCCAGGACACTGCCCTGTACACTGCCAGCGATTCAAAGCGGGGAAATTACTCCCCTCAGCAAATGAGTTAACGATGCAAGAATCCGCCTTTCACCTGTTAGTAGGCTGAGTAATGCGGCGGCCCATGGAAACAGCTATCAGCACAATTCAGCAGCATAGTTGGCATGTGTCTAGTGTGTTAGGGCACATGAGCTGGAACGAGTTGGCAGAGGACCCTGCAGGCAGCCTGCAGTGCATGTCAAGGGACTTGGAGGTGGATGCCGAACACAGTGTATTAAAAAGCCAAGTCTTCAAGATTTTCCTGAAAGTCAACCCTGCAGTCCAGATAACGGCTCTGCTTTGTTTGCGAACTTCGGCGGGCGAACGCGCCAGCGAAGCAGGCATGGCGAGCGCCGCCCCTTAGTGGGGGCGGTACAGGCCGCCCTTCCCCTCCCCCCACGCATGTAAGAAAAATGCGCCGGGGGGCGGATGATGACTAAAAGGGGCCCGCCCCCCCCCCGGCAGGGCGCGAAAGCTTCGGGGCAGGGCGGGAAACCGGGGAGAAGCCGGGCATAAAAGCCCGTGCTGGTGTGAGCATTCACACATCCTGCCTCGGTTTCCCGTCTTGCCGGAGCTGCGTTCTTTTTCCTGCATCGTTGGATCGTGGCTTGGGGTTGCATCCTGCCTCACGTGGAGAAACCCTCTTGCATCCTGCTCCCCGGGCTCCGTCGGCATCGCGGTCGTTTTCAAGCGTGGTCCAGGGTTCTAGACGTTGGGATCCTTCGGGAGTTGCTGCCGCAGTAGGTTTCGGTTCCAGCCTGGACATTTGAAGGTACGTAGGGGAGTGGCACGGCTCGCTGCTGGTCGCCCCATTGAGATATGTGTCGCTTGATGTTTTGGGACTTCGTATTAAAGTAAAGTCGTTTTAGAGTTGCGTTGGTAGGGGGAGGGGGGTTTGTTAACCGCGCGATTTATGCGGTCTCAGGTTGACCTTAGTGTAAGGGGGCTGGTTGTTTCCCTTCATTTCCCAGAGAACTACCGTCTTGGGGGGGGGGGGGGGGGAGGAGCCGCATGTCGCCATGATGCGGGATTTTAAGATGAACATCACCTGTGGCAATATAACGGCGGCCGTATGTAGGCCGTAACATTTGATGGCAGTCGTTCGTTAAGGCATATGGGTTTGGATAAATAAGTCACTGGTTGTTGTGTGGGAGGGGCCAAAACACGGTGAGGGGGATGCATTGGGGGAGCGCAAGATGGCGCCGCAATATTTGCGGGAACGGTTGGGAACCAAGGTGCGGGGGGAGATACTGCATATGGCATATTGGCTATTTTGCAATGAAGGGAGAACAGTTGGGGACAGAGGTGCGGGGGGAGATAATGCATATGGTGTTTGGCTACTGTGCGAACAAAGGGGGTTTGGTGCGTGCGATGATGGTGCGCGGGTGTTAAAATACATAATAAAAACATGTCGCTGTTTGTTGTGAGTGGGGGCGAACCACGGTGAGGGGGAGGTATTGCATTGGGTGCGGTTGGGGACCGAGGTACGGGGGATACATCGCTTTCGGGTAGCGTGGTGTGCTTGCCGGCCAGGTCGTGGCGCGGGCAAATACAGGGTGTGGTGCGGAGAGCGGGTATTTGCACCATTGTGGAGTGCAGTGGGTTTTTTTTTGAGGGCAGGTCTGCAGTGTTGACCGTGGGTCGTGATGCGTTTCGGGTGCCTATTTAATGTGAGGGTTTGCGTAGAGGGGGATACGTCGCCGCGCCCACTGGCGGTGCAGTATGGACGGGGACAAGAGAGCTTGGATAATCCGAGATAGTTTGGCTAATTCTTGGAAAAGAGGAATTTGGAATGTGCACCCTAGGTTGTTCTTTTGTACGGCGAAGGCCAAGTACGTGGTAGGGGGCAGGCATAACTGAAAGATGGCTGGCTGAATGGCAAAGGCTCGGGACGGGTCTCCTCAGCACCGTCCGAGGTGTCCTCTTCAGCCGAAAAGTGGGCGCCGGCCCAGATTTGGGGCGGAATCTCCTTGAGCATCTCAGGGCTCGGCTGGGCGGCTCTCGTTCTGGTCCTTCATGCACCGGACGCGAGCGGCGGCTGTGGTAGGGGTGAGGGGACACGTGGGGCACGGGCAGTGGTGGCGCGGGTGCGCTTTTGCACTCAACTAGCCAAATGAGAGCGGAGCGGTGGCGTGGGTCTTGCGGGCGCCGTTGGCTCTTGGTTTTTCCCCTCCTGGCTTTCGGGCCGGCGCCTTTGACTGGATGGCCTTTCCCGGGCGGGGGGCTCTGCCGCAGAACTCCGCTACAGTGAGGTTGGTGGCGGGGTCGCTCTTTCGGGGGGGGTTGTCCGGGCGGAGGGGTGGGTTTGGGGGCTGGGGGGGGCAGTGGGGGGGCGCTTGCGGGACCGGGCGTTCGGGGGTTAGGTGGGAGGGTGGCGTTCGGCGCGGGGTATCAGGGGGGGCTTCCTCCGGGCGGTGGTGGCGCGGGGGCGCCATTGCACTCAAGCAGAGTCTAAATGAGAGCGGAGCGGGGGGGTGGGTCTTGCGGGCGCCGTTGGCTAATGGTTTCTCCCCTTACGGCTTTCGGGCCGGCGCCTTGGAATGGGCTTCGGCGCTGCGGGGTATCAGGGGGGGGGCTGCCTCATGTGCCTTTGCTGGTATGGCTTTCCCCGGGCAGGCGGCCCAGCATGGACGGCCTTCCCCGGGCAGGTGTCTATGCCGCCGCACCCCGCTGCGGGGGGAGGTGGTGGCGTGGGCTGCTCATTCAGGGGGGGGGGGGGTTCCGGGTGGGGGGGTGGGTGTGGCGCATGCGGGATCCGGGTTCGGTGGGGTTGGGCGGGGTATCATGGGGGGGGGGAGGGAGGCAAAAGCAAAAAAAAAAAAAAATTACCCCATCGACATGCTTATTTGGTATGCATTTCACAACTCGTCATACAAGGGATGCTATGAAGTGGTACTTGTAACGCGCTTATACACAAGCATTGTCCCCCTTCCCTTCCCTTCCCCTCACAGTTCTCCTGGATCCCACGACATGTACCAGGGGTGGATAATAAAGCAGCCGATGCACTTTCTCGTTCACAGATGACACAGTTCCGGAAAGCACACAGCATGGCCCAGCCCATCATGACTCCGTTCAACGTGGATCTATGGCAGTTAGTGAGTTGGGTCAAGGAATGAGAAAGCTCGCCTCCAGAGCACTAGCAGGGAGCACGTGGACCAGATACAAGGCTAACTATGAGACATTCCTGCTACACACCAGGCATTTACAGGAAGCGGATCTAGAAAAAAGGGTGGATGGGTTTGTTCTTTGGGCAAAGGGGTCGGGTAAATCAAGATCGTGGCTGGGGGGCCATCTCAGCGCGGTGGCGTTTCACAGCCAGCTGGCGGGCCAGCCGGACCCGACCAAGGGTTTCCTAGTTAGAGCTGCCTTGAAAGGTTGGGACAGGGCAGGGGCAGCCATGGCAAAGGCCCCCCCCCACATCATAAGGAAACCCATTGATTTTGAGTTGTTTCAAAAGGTGATGGCAGCAACCGCCAGGGTATGCTACTCGCATTACGAATGTATAATGTTCAAAGCATGTTTCGCACTGGCCTTTTTCGGTGCACTGCGGATAAGCGAACTGGTGGCCAAAGCCAAGAACGATTCAAGCAGCAGGGCCTTATTATGGGGTGATGTAAGCCACATTGGTGAGGGGCTATCGGTCAACGTCAGGATTTCCAAAACAGACCAGAAGGGCAAGGGAAGGGAACTGCGGTTAGCCAAACTGGGACAGGAGGCTTGTTGCCCTGTAGTATGCACTACGGCATACCTCGCCATCAGGGGGGGGGAGCAGGGTTACCTATTCGTACACAAGGACCGCACCCCCCTCACCAATTTTCAGTTCAGGCGGGTCTTGGAAGGAACTCTGGCATGTTCGGGGGTGGATCCAGGGCTATATTCCACTCACTCATTTCGCATAGGTGCAGCGACAACAGCCAGCAGGGAAGGTCTGGGGGAGGACATAGTAAAGAGGATCGGGCGATGGACATCTGATAAATACAAGCTATACGTGCGCTAGGAGAGGACCCAATGGGGGAGCGGGGGGGGGGGCAAGGGCAGCACAAAGGGGGGGGAGGGTCATCAGGCAGTGTGCATATGCTAACACAATCTGTTCATGTCTCCACAGAAACCACCAGGGTTTGGGTCGTGGGGCACTCCTTTGTGGCCCGCGCAGCGGCCAGAGCATGACGGGCGTTTAGGGACGGGAACTTGGGCCTACGGAACACTCAGATCAGCTGGATCTCCAAGGCTGGCTTGAAGGTCTCATCCGTATGGGGAACTTTGGAACAGGCGGCAAGGATACACCCCTGGCCGGACATCGTATTGTTGCACATAGGGGGCAATGATTTGGTGACAATGGGAAGGAAGGACTTGTCGGAACTATTGCGAAGCCTACTCCAGAGGATGGGGAGTGGGTTCAGGGGAGGCGAGGTGATGTGGTCGGAGATAATCACAAGACAGGAGTGGAAGGGGGCATTGCGCCACGGCGCTATAGAAGAAGCAAGGCGCAAAACAAATAATCGCATGGGCGGTTTTTTGAAAGGCAGAGGGATGGTTTGGATCCGACACCCCCTCATCACGTTAAAAGTACCAGGGTATTTTGAAGGGGACGGGACCCACCTATCCGAGGTGGGCACGGCTTTGATGTCTCTGGAATGGATGACGGCACTTCAAAATGCAGGATGTGTATAAAAGGCCCGAGGGGGGGGGGTGCACTTCCAAGGATGCCGGCCAAGATAATTGCAGGGAGTGCCCGGTGGAAGCAAGCTGGGTGGGGGGGAACTCTCTGCCGCCGGCAACCAGCAGAGAGTCTTGGAGGAATCACAGGCCAATCCCTTTTCAAAGCACTGCCAGCAGACCCACAGGGGGACGAGCAGCCAAGAGTTTAGATGCACGGCGCCCCAAGAGCAATAGGCTTGGGGGAGGCCCTTGGGAAAAAGGGGAGGGATGTAGGGGACTTGGGAGGCAATTCCAAGACCCAAATTGCGGGGGGGGAGGGAACGAACAACTAACTAAAAGAGGGCAGCAAGTGAAGCTGGTTGGAGGGGAACAAGAGGAGAAGACGGGGGGGTATGCTACCGGGACCAATATTATAGCAGGGGTAAGTCGTCACGAAGGGGGAGGGGAAAGAGGGGGGGAGCTGGAGGAGGGAGGAAGAAAGGTAGGAGCATCGGGGGCGGGGGGGAGCTCGGACAAGGAGGGCCAGCAAGGACAGGAAAGAGGGGGCCTGGCAGGGCGCAGCATAAGGGGACCGGGGGTATGGGGGAGACAGTTGGGAAAGGTAGACAGTACGAGGGACAGGGAATCGGTATCTGGAGGAGATATGACACCAGCCAAGGGGGGGAGGACACCGGCTAAGGCTGCCATCGGAGAGGGGGGGGGGGCGCCTTGAGTGAAAGGGCATTGCAAGGTTTCGGGGGGCTCGGGGACACAGGAGGGAGACCTGGGGGGGGAGTTTGGCATAGGGGGAACAACGCGAAGGCATAGAGGGGGCCGAGTAGAGTTTGGTAAGAAAAGGTTAGATGGACGTCGCAAGCGACGGCCAACTAGGCAGGCAGTAGTGGGGGACGGCATCTAGGGCGGTGCCGCCCCCAATACGGATACATAAATTCAATTGTAAGGGCACTTGTGGTGGTGCCGGTATAGGAAATTGTAAGGGCACTTGTGGTGGTGCCGGTATAGAAAATTGTAAGGGCACTAGTAGCGGTGCCGGTATAGGAACCTGATGTTAGCGAGGCACCGCGTGGCTGCCGGTTTTAGCTAGAGCCCGAGCAGGAAACGGGGCAAGTGTGCGGGGGGGTCGGGCACCCGCAACAAGACCTAGACATGGGCAGGGGGGGAAATGGTGGGCACACCAAAAATTCACTGCAAACAACGGCCGGGGTAGAGAGAGGTGGATAGTCAGGGCCGGGCTCGATCCGAGGCGTCCACCGGACGAGGACGATCAGGGGGGGGGAGGGGGGGGGAAGCCCTAGGTAGCCGCACTCGGAATAGTGTATCGGTGACGGTGAATTACGGATTGCCTGTAAGATAACTCCAAGACTTTATGCAAATAAAGCTGCTGAGGCATGTTAACTTTCCACACAAACTGGTGTCGTGTCAATTTTCTACTGCTTGCATGGTATGACTGATTAGGAATAGAGGGGGGGGTAAGAAAGGACGGATAAAGGGGGGGGGAAAGGCAAGGCGCTGAGTGCCCACGCTACGGCGGGCGAACGCGCCAGCGAAGCAGGCATGGCGAGCGCCGCCCCTTAGTTGGGGCGGTACAGGACGCCCTTCCCCTCCCCCCACGCATGTAAGAAAAATGCGCCGGGGGGGCGGATGATGACTAAAAGGGGCCCGCCCCCCCCGGCAGGGCGCGAAAGCTTCGGGGCAGGGCGGGAAACCGGGGAGAAGCCGGGCATAAAAGCCCGTGCTGGTGTGAGCATTCACACATCCTCCCTCGGTTTCCCGTCTTGCCGGAGCTGCGTTCTTTTTCCCACCCACCCTCCCGACAAAAAAGTATGTGAATAATTTTCAATTTTGTTTTACAGGTCGCCCAGCGAAGTTACATTGCGATCCCTTTACAAAGCACTGCCAGCAGACCCACAGGGGGACGAGCAGCCAAGAGTTTAGATGCACGGCGCCCCAAGAGCAATAGGCTTGGGGGAGGCCCTTGGGAAAAAGGGGAGGGATGTAGGGGACTTGGGAGGCAATTCCAAGACCCAAATTGCGGGGGGGGGAGGGAACGAACAACTAACTAAAAGAGGGCAGCAAGTGAAGCTGGTTGGAGGGGAACAAGAGGAGAAGACGGGGGGGGTATGCTACCGGGACCAATATTATAGCAGGGGTAAGTCGTCACGAAGGGGGAGGGGAAAGAGGGGGGGAGCTGGAGGAGGGAGGAAGAAAGGTAGGAGCATCGGGGGCGGGGGGGAGCTCGGACAAGGAGGGCCAGCAAGGACAGGAAAGAGGGGGCCTGGCAGGGCGCAGCATAAGGGGACCGGGGGTATGGGGGAGACAGTTGGGAAAGGTAGACAGTACGAGGGACAGGGAATCGGTATCTGGAGGAGATATGACACCAGCCAAGGGGGGGAGGACACCGGCTAAGGCTGCCATCGGAGAGGGGGGGGGGCGCCTTGAGTGAAAGGGCATTGCGAGGTTTCGGGGGGCTCGGGGACACAGGAGGGAGACCTGGGGGGGGAGTTTGGCATAGGGGGAACAACGCGAAGGCATAGAGGGGGCCGAGTAGAGTTTGGTAAGAAAAGGTTAGATGGACGTCGCAAGCGACGCCCAACTAGGCAGGCAGTAGTGGGGGACGGCATCTAGGGCGGTGCCGCCCCCAATACGGATACATAAATTCAATTGTAAGGGCACTTGTGGTGGTGCCGGTATAGGAAATTGTAAGGGCACTTGTGGTGGTGCCGGTATAGAAAATTGTAAGGGCACTAGTAGCGGTGCCGGTATAGGAACCTGATGTTAGCGAGGCACCGCGTGGCTGCCGGTTTTAGCTAGAGCCCGAGCAGGAAACGGGGCAAGTGTGCGGGGGGGTCGGGCACCCGCAACAAGACCTAGACATGGGCAGGGGGGGAAATGGTGGGCACACCAAAAATTCACTGCAAACAACGGCCGGGGTAGAGAGAGGTGGATAGTCAGGGCTGGGCTCGATCCGAGGCGTCCACCGGACGAGGACGATCAGGGGGGGGGGAGGGGGGGGAAGCCCTAGGTAGCCGCACTCGGAATAGTGTATCGGTGACGGTGAATTACGGATTGCCTGTAAGATAACTCCAAGACTTTATGCAAATAAAGCTGCTGAGGCATGTTAACTTTCCACACAAACTGGTGTCGTGTCAATTTTCTACTGCTTGCATGGTATGACTGATTAGGAATAGAGGGGGGGGGTAAGAAAGGACGGATAAAGGGGGGGGGAAGGCAAGGCGCTGAGTGCCCACGCTAAGGGGCCTGCGGTTAAGGAGAGCAACCTACATCACAGGCTTTCCCCACCCCCCGACTAACTGCCAAAGGTGCAAATTCACTTTGCCTTTCATCAGACCCGAAACGACAGTGGTGAGACCCCAGGCATCCCCCAATACCGGAGGGTTTGCAAGGGGACCTTCAGGAGTTCGGAAGGCTGCTGCACAGGGCTTGTCCCACACACCAAGAGGATGGAAACCCGGTGGTTGACCCGCCTCGGAGACACTGGACACATGTGGGTAAAGCAGGGCAGGAAAAGCACCTCGAGGCCACCACCCCAGGATCAGAGCCTGTGTACCTCACCCGCCAGCAGCTGCTAACGACAAGGGGGCTTTTGGCGGGCAAACATCGGACACCACAGAATCGGGCAAGACTTGTATCTTAATTCTAGCCCAAACTTGCAACGAGTGGGGGGGGAGACTGAGTGCACCAATAAACCCGAACTCCAGGCAGACAGGATATTAACCCACCATGTCAGGAAGCAGGGGCAAAGCGTGTGGACACAAAAAGCCCCCATCTAATACCCCCCGGGAGGGTCCTCTGCAATGCTGCTGGTCCAAGGAAACTAACGAAGAGGACCCCCCCTCGACACAGGATGAGCATTCACAGCAGGAGGCACGCACCTTGAATGCAGCCACGAATAAGGACCTGGAGGCCTGCTTTCAGGAATGTTCCAACAAAATGACTCTTGCGTTCCAAGCCCAATTCTCATCCTTTATGGGGCAAATGATGCAATCCATCACAGAATTGAGGCGGGACGTCTCAGAGCTAGGGGACCGAACAGACACAACAGAGAGGGCCTTGCAAGAGGTGGTGGAGGACACACAGAAAATGGACATTGCATTGGAAGAGCTGGCGAGAGTTACCCACAACATTGAGTAACAATACGAGGACTTGGAGAACCGGTCCCGCAGATCGAACATACGAATTAGGAATTTGCCAGAATCGGTCTCGGATCAGGATCTAAAAAATCCGATCACTCTTTGAGACTTTCTAGAATATGGCCATGCGGGTGATATCCCAATCGACAGGGTCCACAGAATTGCCCCAAAGCACCAGGATCCAGGAGCTAGACCGAGGGACGTCGTAGTTGCACTGGCTAGATACCTGCAAAATGAAGCAATTCCCAGAGTGGCTAGGCTGGTGGAGCCGGTCTACTACAACGGAGTTGCACTCCATCTATATCAGGACCTAGTCCACGCCACCCTCCTAAAAAGGAAAGAAATGGCGCCAGCCCTAAAGGGCCTAAAAGAGAAACAAATAAGATACCAATGTACTTTTCCTTTTGGGCTACTCTTAGAGTGGGAGGGCAAACAGCATAGAGTCACTTCACTGCAGGAGGGGCTTTGGTTATTGAACTTGGAGGAAGAGCACGACTCTGCGGATAGGGGGCAGCCAGTGAGTTGGCCCTGCCACTGCATCTGCCCAAGAAGCCGCCCAGGGGGCAAAAAGCGGACTGCAAGTAAACTAAGACAATGTACTGTTGCAAGGATCGAGGAAGTGTTCACTTTTTCACCTCAGAGGATGGGGCATGGGGGGCACATGGACCGCTCTCTTGGATATCCACAGGGGGTATAGGACACCCCACACAATGGCCGTGGAAAACCAGGTGGGTCTCACCCCTACTCAAGATGAGGGGGGCTTGCATAGGCACACAGGCCCACCACAGGGCAGGGGGCAGGGGGTGGTTGTGGAGGGGTCAGGGGAAGTTGGGTACCGTTGAGGGTAGGGGGTTGATGCTCAAGTTGGGGTAGAGCCCAAGGGAACACCGATCCAGGGTGCCTTTCATACACACATGCAAACTCACACGGAGGGATGATTAAACTCCTCTCAATGAGATCAGGGAATTCCTTGACATGAATGGGGATACGGGGTGTCAGAGGCTATGGTATGGGGTGCCTTCAAAGCCACACTTCGAGGGGATCTCATTGCTCTACACTCTCGTCGGCAAAACCAGAATCACGCAGTGGAGACCCAGCTAGAAAAAAGCTCCAGGACACTATGGGGACTAGTAATCCCACTAGAGCATTACGCAAAGAACTCCAGCATATCAGGGGGCGTTTGAACATCCTTCAAACAAAAAAAGCTGAATGGGGTCTTTTAGTACTCAAACACAAATACTATGTACATGCTAATAAGGCGGACTGGCTGTTAGCTAGAAAACTGAAGCAGAAAGCCGTTGCTCACACATTTACAGGGATCATATCCCCCCAAGGCGAGACACTTCACGCTACCCCAGGATATTGCGGCCCAATTCGCCACATATTACGAGAACCTATATAGATCTGATGGTACAGATGAGGGAAACCAAAAGGACTATCTCAGATCAGTCCCTCTCCCCCAAATCTCGAGCATAGACAGCACGGCTCTAGAGGCAGATATCACCCAGGAGGATGTTCTCCGGGCGATTAAAAACCTCCTCTCGGGAAGAGCTCCCGGCCCGGATGGCTACACACCGGGATTTTATAAAACCTGTCAGCAGATTTTAGCCCTCAAGCTGACAACTCTTTTTAACACCTGTGCGGCTGCGGGGAAGATTACCCGACAATGGAAGACGCTAAATCCTCTTATTCCCCAAGCCAAACAAAGATCCCTCACAATGCGGCTCATACAGACCAATTGCGTTAATAAACATTGATGCTAAAATCTATACGCAAGTTCTGGCCAGTAGACGGGAGGGACTTTTACCACAGCTCATACATCCCGACCAGTCCGGGTTTATTAGGCAGCGACAGACGCAAGACAACATCAGAAGGGTCTGCCACATCTTAGAGAAGATGCAGAAAAAAGGAACCCCGGCGGTCTTACTATCCTTAGACGCCGAAAAAGCGTTTGACCAGGTGCAATCGTCATTCTTGTTTAATACTATGCGGAAACAGGGCGTAGGGCCGAAATTCATGGCTATGGTTAGAGCTAATTATAGCAATCCATCAGCCCGCATCCTTGTGAATGGGGAACTATCGTCTCAGATAAATTTGTCTAGGAGTACTAAACAGGGGTGCCCACTGTCACCCCTCCTATTTGCACTCTATTTGGAACCATTTTTTGCAACCATACGACTAAACAAGGACATTAAGGGCATACCATTTGGGCGGGTGGAGTATAAAGTATTGGCGTATGCCGCCGATATGCTGCTGACCCTGGGGACGCTGGGAACCTTGCTGCCAGCGGCGATAAAAGACATACAGAGGTTTGGGGAAGTGGCAGAGTTGAAGGTGAATCTTGCCAAATCTTATCTGAGATACTGAACCTAACACTGAAAGGGGCCGAAATCATACACATCAGAGAATCCTCGCAATTTAGATGGGTGCAATCAAGCCTAAAGGTACTGGGAATCCAAACAACGCCTTCGATCCGGGGCCTCTACAACGCTAACTACCCCCCGCAACTTGCCCAACTTAAAAACCAACTCCACGCCTGGGGCCCGCTTTCAACTTCTTGGCGGTCCTCCCATAGATACTATATCTCTTTCAAGCCCTCCCGGTCGAGGTGCCAGAATCATACTTCTGCACCTTATACAACTATATTAGCGCATACATATGGAAAAAGAAACCCCCCGGGTGGCGATGAAGACACTGCTACTGCTGACCACGAAAGGAGGGTTAGGCTTACCTGATCTTCGGGCGTATTACAAGGCGGCCCAAATCATAGTAATGAAAGAAGACTGGTTCGCCATTGACTCAGGGAAGGTTTGACGACAGATGGATCATGCAGTGGTTGGCACCCCATTGGGGGAAGTTCTTTGGTTACATAAGGACCGTCGGCTGCCCAATATGCACAAATCCGAGATTACTGCATTAGTGGAGCAACACTGGGATTGGCTAGCAATGGAAAAACATTTTACCACCTTTCCCTCCCTGTGCACTTCGATCTGGGGAAACCCACACTTCACTCCAGGGATCCCAGAGGGTGGGTTTAAGAAATGGAAGGAAGCAGGCTACACCAAAATCTGGGAAATGTTCCATCGCCAGGACATAAAATCCTTCCCTCAATGTAAGGAGGAACTAGGTTTAGCAGAAATAGGCAGAATGCAATATATTCAACTACGTCATTGGCTTATGGACCCAAAGATCAGGGCGGGGGCAACTAGATCCCTAACCCCCTTTGAAAAGTTTCTTACAATGAACCCCAGGGACACACACTTCCAACATATATTAGCTTTACCTAACAGCGAACCACACCACAACTATCGGGCACCCCAGCTACATGCAGGCCTGGGAGGAGACACTAGGGGAATCGATCCCAGAGGAATCCTGGCTATATATATGGAGGGGATTTAGGAAATTACAAACCTACAGGAATCAAATTCAAAATCAAAATCAACACTTATAGGTGCGTTATAAATGCCATATCATATCATATCAAATTGATCACCATATGCATGAGATGTTTCGAACCAACCCTCAGAGAGATCCAGGGGAAGGAATCTTAGGCCTACACATATCTGGATGGAACCAGTGAGCATAACCCACTAAGAAAGCGCACATGATTCTGTCACTCTCAGCACTACTGGTCATTGCTCAAAAATGGAAGATGAAGGATCCACCCACAGATCACGAAAAATCTGGCACTTTACAGCTCTGGAATGGGTGTTGTATACACTGCATGGTGCACAAGCGAAATTTGCAACAGATTGGGCGGTAGTTATGGAATTTCTGAACGAGGACTTCAGGAATGGATTTTGCCCACACACCCTGTGCATACTGGAAATTGGGTGAATCAAGTTCTGCAGCCGCTCTGCATGGGTGGGGGGCATGCGGGCTGGCGGGAGGGACCGGGTTATTCAGTTCACTCTAATGCTGATGTACTGTTTATGCAAAAGAAAATCAATAAAAAGAATTTAAAAAAAGAAAAACTGTCATGCGACCATCTACTCAAACTCAGCATATGTCACTACAACGGTGCATGCTGGCCTCTCGAGTTGGAAAAGAAGGGTCTTCCAATGGGTGGACGGTTCGCACATACAACATGCAGGGTTACTAAACACCTGAATGTTTGTTCACAGAGCCATCTATAGTGGCGGTTGTCAAATGCACCGCCCATACCAACAATTGGCTCTTTGTCTAAAGAGTCTATCCTCATGTATAAAGTCTCTACTTTTGCTACAACCTGAACTCGACATACTCTGTACTGTAGAACATTGTACTCAGTAACTCAAATGTATAAGTAACTTATGTTGTTAAGCTTCACACCTTGGCCCGCTTACTGTAACCCACAAGCAAGCCTCCTTTAAGTCTACTTATAGCGCCTCGTTGCCTGGAGGGCTGTAGTGCGCTTTACAAATCCAAAAAATTAAAATAACAATACTGATGAAAAATCTTTGTGAAACGCAGCCACAGATGCGGCAGCCAAAGCGACAGCATATCTACCAGTGCCCACTCCCATTGAGTACGTTATCACTACCCACTCCCACAAGCGGAGAATGAGCCATAAACAACACTGCCCATAGCACAGATAATAGAGCTCCATGGTAAAGCACCACAGGAGGAAAAGGACGTTTGGCTCAAACGTGGGTGCACACAATCACCCACTGATCTCCTATGGAGGCAACAAAGCACAGGCAAAGCTGTAATGCCACTTGAGTTACTACAGACGGCTTTTGAGCAATTACATTACCCCTCTCGCAGGTCGAAACAACACATTGCAGCAGACTTCTAGAAGGACTGGTTTATACCAAACCTCCAAGAACCCCTTGCAACAAAGGTAATACAGAGCACCACATGTCAAGTGTTCAGCACCGGAATGACAATCTACATGTTGCGAGGCACTCTACCCCGCCCCATCAGGCCATTCTGCGAGCTCCATATTGACTATGTGGACATGGGATAGAGATACAATGGAGCACCATATCTCACTGTCGTAGTGTGCCCCTTCTCCTGTTGGGTTGAGGCTGGTCCTTGTGTGCACCGGATGACAAATGTCCTGCCGAATTTCTGGTCCGCGAGGTATTCCCCCGATGGGGTTGTGTGATGTTTTAAGATCGGATAACGGCACCCACTTTTTCAACTAGCTCTTCAAGGAGATCACAGCACTACTTGGCATTAAACACCGGATGTGCTCAATTTACCACCCCCAGTCAAATGGCATTGTGGAATGAATCAACGGCCTCTTCAAAAGTAAACTTTCCACACTTTGCATCACCCTAAAAAAGAACTGGGTGCATTGTTTGCCCCTTCAACTTGCTCACTCAGCCAAGACCATCACTTCTCACCACATGAAATAGTGACAGACAGGCGCATGCACACACCCATCTCCCCAGTAAGGAGGGCATCAGATGCCCACAGAGCTGCAGCAGTGCTAGGAGATCAATTCAAAGAATACTTAACAAATCTAACACGTGCGATCAAATGTGTCTCTCAACAAATTGCACCACCTCACTCAGACAGTGCACACTGCAGAGCAACCTGCCACAGACACCGCACCTATCCAACCATTGTTGTCATGTGACCTATATCTCAGGAGCTTTGTGCGCTAGTGGAAGAAACCCTAGGTTCCATGGTGCTTATGAAGTGGTGTTTTCGACCCCTCTCGCAGTAAAAGTGAAAGGGCTTCGATATTGGATACTCTTCACAGATATTCACAAGGCACCGCCAAATTCCTCACTGGTATCCTAAAAACAAACAAACAATCTACCTCACCATACTTAGCTTAATGCTGCTAATATAAGTGTGTGTACAAGGTAGTAAACATGCACCACTGCTAAAAGCATGCACTCTTTTAAATTAAAACAAAATCTCTCTCTCTCTCTCTCGTTCTCTTTCTCTCTCTCTCTTTTCCTTTTCCTAATCTCCCCCACCCGTTTTTGTTCCCAATTATAGGAGGAAGAACATGGAGTGCTCAACATCAAATTATTCATTGCATAGTAATAGAAATGTTATTAGTTCTACTAGATTATATTCGTATAATTGGGCCTGCACTTCACTGCTGTTCTGTTCACCATACTTACGTTTATGTTAGGAATTTATTGGGCTCCTCTTTTTATCTGGGCGAGCCATCTAAAAGAAGGGGAGAGAGGGTATATGAATGGAAGTGCACCATTAAACACAACTGTACATATGTATAATACTTACCAAATCAGTAATAGCAGTGTCCACAGTATATGCATGAGCAGAATGTTAGAAATATTATTCCCAACAATTAATAATCTTTTTTTTGCAGCACAAATGTTAGTATCAGCAGCATTATTAGCAGTAGCCCATGAACAAGGGGATTTGCCTCGCACCATGATAGAATGAAAAGGCAAGCGTGCACGGCGAAATACGATACATACCATGGCCTAGGCCTGGATGCTATTGAAGATATTAGACATCCCGAACACTCAAATAGCTGGTATTTCGATATAAGTGCGGTGGGAAGACAAACGACCAACAGTAGCTGTTATATATGCTTGTTGATACTGCATGCATCATGGGCACCCAAAGTTTTAGTACCATAGGAAGTTCCAATTATAAAGGCACAATGCCTGATTTATCTTGCGCTATGTAGTCTAAAAGGCACCTTGCAGGCACACATTGTGCGGTTAGAGCAGACACCCTGAAATGCAAAAACAATCCGAAGTACCTCAAATGCTTACCATGGCCATATTCAGTGATTGACAGAGCAAAATATGTAAACAACAAGTGTCAGGAAACAACATTCAGTTGCCGAGCTGAAGGCCTCCTGGTTTACAAATAAAGAAAATGGTGGCATTCATGGGAACAACCCGTGCACAAATATGGACAGAGCACGTCACGAAACTTACATGGATTGCAGCAATGGAGAAGCCAGTAAAAGTGCACCGAGAGGAGAACTATGAGCTATGCTTCCACAGTGAAGGAAATGTCTTTGTCAGCTCCAATGAGCGATGTAACAGAACATTGCTGATTCCAGACCTCAGGAGGGGCACGGCAGCCCTAATGGACTACTACTGGGTGTGTGGCCAACAAGCGTGCTTGCACCTCCCACCATCATGGAGGCGCTATTGTTCGCTGGCCACGTTATATTCAGTGCTACTAGTAGTCCCAGAAGAACACCTGAAAGGGGGGCCGATGCCCAATGAAGCACCAACAGTATCCCTAGCAGTCGAAGAACAAAATCCACTGCCACCGCCAGAATTTGGCATCCTCCCTGGGAAGAACCAATATGACAAACTACGAAGAAAAAAGAGAGCATCAAACTATCTATGCAAAGACTCATCAGCACTGCTCGAGGAGTTACCCAAAGAATACAGATTGTTTAACTTGGCTGAGTCTTTCTTTGCCTCGCTCTTGCTACCCAGCGTACAAGCACAAGCCAATGCCAAGTGGCTGCAGATCGTACGTTGCAAACTGGTCCAGCTGGCACATGACAGCGAGCAGGGGTTCAATTTGATAAAAGTCGAGCTGTATGCGCTAAAGTTGATGATGATGCAGAACTGTTACATCCTGTGCATGTTGACGGCAATGGAAGGAGGTATGTGCAAAAAGATTGAGGGGTCATTGTAAAGACTGGAGGGGGGTGTCTGTACTCCTGCTCTCTATATGGCAGAGGAGAGGCACAGAGGACCCCAGCCAAGATTCTCTATAGGGTAGCGCTGGTCGAGCAATCAAGGCCTAGCTTCTCAGGAGGTGATGCAGGCTGATTCTTAAGTACAGTGTTTTCCCCACGCACCCACAAAGGAATGTCCACACACTGTATTAGTTAAAACACAGTCTTTTTATAATTAAAGGTTCAAAGTTATATAGACAATCACAATTACTCACTTTGTGCTCAGTAAATCTACAATGGCAAATATATTCAGTTCTAAGTGGTACCACAAATATTATTAGATTTCATTAAAGCGCATCAACTGTACTCTGGTTAAATGTCACACAAATCACTTAATAAAGGTAACCAACAATAGACATAGGAGGAAAGCAGTTGGTTAGAACAATTGGCAGAAACTGGCCCCTACCAACTAGACACAATTCTGTGTGGAGATCCCCCCCCACCTGGGCAACCTGTAAAATAAAGATACACCACAAGCCCAGTCCATATATTGTTCAATAGGTCTTATTTCCTTCTATAATGTTTCTATTACCCCAATGTACATGGAATAGCAGAGTTCAACGTCGGGTCGTCGACGGATCCTTCTTGAGCGGCTCCCTTTAAAGCTGGAGCCACGGATCGTCGAGATCCCTTGAAGAAAGTGAACTCGGCGTCGAGGCGGCAACTTCGGTCCCAGCGGTGCTCGTCGATGATGATTCGAAGACGTTCTGCAAGGAAGAGGTGTGCGGGGCACGTCGATGTCAATAGTTCAGGACTGCAAAGAGTTTGTGAAGAACTCTGGCCCAGCAAGGTCATCGAGTCGTCTTGCGTCTCTACGGTCTTTGGGTGGCGGGAAACCCACCGGCGGATGCTCCTCGACGCGTCGACAGCCAGGCCTTCTCCGGCTAAGGGACCTCGGAATTGGGCGGTAGGGGATTACCGGCACTGGTCTCCTTACCGGTGCCCGGTATCCCCTACCGCCCACCTCAGAATGAACCCCAATATCTTTGACCGCATCATCACCACCCTGCCCACCATCCATCACAGCTCTCCTATTCCGCTTGGCTGGTCAGACCCTCTGATAATCCCCTTCGAAACTAGCCACACCACAACTCTCAAGCAAACCCATTAGAAACCAAATCTTCAGATCCTTCAAGAACTTCCCAATGGAGGCTCTCACGGAAGACTCCACCAAACTCCACATCACTTGGGCTGATGTACCTCTGATGAACCAGGACTGCAACTCGCTTCTCCAAGAACTCAACACCACCCAGCACAAACAACATCAACCGCCATGCCCCAGTGAAATGGTGCACCGTCAAGCCTAAACCTTCTGCACCCTGTTAGACTCAAGAACTCAACCTCAATAAAAACGAACCATCAGAAAACAAGAAAACAATTAGGGAAAATACTGCTGTGCATCTGACATTGCTCTGCTCAAGAAACTCCATGTTACATGAAGACGATTGATCAACACTGCCAAAACTAACCACTAGAAAAACACCATAGCCAGGGCCAGCAATGAGAGCAGAGAGCTCTACAAAGCCACCAAGCAATGCAGCAACCCTCTATCCGATCCACCCGTTGCACACTCCATCGGAAAATCCACCATCATCAACTCTTTTTTCATCAACAAGATCTACATCATCCGCCAACAGATAGACACCAATGCCACAAGTAACAGTGCACTACACATCCTATCACGCAAACCCACAACTACCTGGGCAACTTTCAAGACACTTATTATGGAAGACCTCACTGCCACCCTGGCATCCCTCAAGGCCACATCGTCCCTACTACCCTCATATTGTATTGCATTGTGTTGCATTGTATTGTATTGTATTGTAGGCATCCTATGAGAGTTCAGCCCTCCTCACATACGATACTGGTGTGGAGAAACTTGGAACAACTATTGCCACTAAGCACAATTGTAGTTGTAGGAGTTTTTTCATCCTGGCAGGACAGTAAACCTGGAAAGGCATCATTAGTATTTGGCCCTGGCAGGCTGGTGGATTAGGAAAGAAGAAGACGTTTTGAAGCAGTGTGATTGCGGCAAAAAGAGGTGTGGTGGAAAGAACATATTAACCATATTGACAAATGTTGCATCTCCAAAGGTAGTTGCTCTGCTAACCTGAAATAAGTATTCCATTTGAAGAACAAGCGTGATATGCTGATAATAGCTTTTCATCTTGAGAAAAATAATTGTTGCCATGGTTTATGAACTTACAATTTGTGAGAAAGACATTGGCCTTACCAAGAAGCATATTGTGGAAGAAACCAATTTCTTACATTTTTTAATATGTGTCGATGTAAGAGAAATTTGCTTTGGAAGCAGAGTATTTTTTGTGTTGAACTGAACAAAACTTTGTTGAATCAGAACGTTTCCAAAGATATTCCTGCATTGCTCCAGGGGAAGCGTATACAACCCTGGTCACAAAGGGTACTTTCTAAAACGTATAACTTTGAACTTTTACACTGTTGTGTTGAAATGAAGATGAAGAGAGGTAAATATTCCTTGTGTTATTTTGTTGTATGTATTAGTGTGATGGTCAGAGATTTTATACACTAGGTCATCTTTCTTTAGTTTAGTTTGCTATGTAGGGACATCCTTGTTAGGATAGGGAAGGATAGGCTTTATCACACCCCTTTTCATTTTAATAAATGAGAACATCGAGAAAAATAGACTTTTTGTCAGTCTCGCATTTTTAACCCCTCACAATGTCCAGTGCTTACCTGTAGCTCAACCCCTCCATGACTGAAATCCTGCTGCTGACCAACAACACTGAACACCCCGACATCCAGACCTGCTCTGCGCTATGAACCTCAAGGGCATCACACCCCAGCTGACCTGCCAAGTCCTTTGGGTTCAACATATCGACAAACGCCTTACGTTCAAACAGCACATAACAAGGAAGACACAAACAGCTTGGTACCAGCTTTCTCTACCTCAGAAAAACAAGACCTTCATCCAAGTAAATACAATCTTCAGATTGGTCCTCTCCCACTTGGATGGTGGCAATTCCCTTTTGAAAGGCCTTCCAGCGACTACCCTGGCACCCCTAAGAAATGACCTGCATGTTGCAGCAAGACGCATGAAATGACTCTGTACATTTGATCACATTACCTAAACCCCTCATCATACTGCAATGGCTCCCGCTGCAAGCCTGTATCATTTTCAAATCGTGCTGCATCATCTACAAGGCTGTCACCCTTAAGTGCCCAAGTTACCTCACTGAGAAAATCAGCATCTCTGGAAGTCTGCGATCGACCGGAAGGAAGGAAATGTGCATACTCCAACGGTGCAGGAAGGAAAGAACCAGAAGACAGGCTTTCTCTGGCTACGCTCCAAGACTCCGGAACTTCCTCCCTATCAACATCAGTCTTGCCCCATGACTTCTACGCTTCAGGAAAGAGCTCAAGCACTTCCTCCTCAAGGAATGGCTCCTCCCTAACACCGAGGTCCACACACCCTGCACTCCCCACCCTACCGAGACTCCACGATCTGCTCCCCACTGACTCATCCCTTGGTTGCTAGGTGTGTGCTCAATAAATGCCATAATAATAATAATAATACATGTTAAATTTTTGATGTTTGCGGAATAATCACCCTATTCCCCCACATTACGTAGTTCACAATTTCTATGCTTGTTTGTTGGAGGTGTTTTTACCTCAGCACTAATAATATTCATGTGCTGCCACTGCCCCCTCATTAGCCTCCTGACCCCCTGGTACCAAAAGCTTCCTCTGCCTCTTGCATGCATGTCACAATGTTACTGGCTGCACACAGTGGTGGCTGGGACATTTAGATGCCATGCGACAGGCACCCACCGACCTACAGCTTTCACCTAGTTCAGTGCTGAAGCAGCATGCTCACCATGACCATTCTGGATGTGATGTGGCCCAGGCTGGCCTGTCAGACTGTGGTACAGCACACACGTATTCTAGGAGCATTGGCAAAGGAGGCCCTCAGCAGGGCTTCCAGAGAGCTGCGCTCATTTTGTGTTGCACATCCTTGTGTTCCACCTATGCATCCTCGGGTTACACCTGTTGTCCCACATCCACATCTGTATGCTTTCCTTCCTGCTAGATATCCACATGTTCAGGTTACTCCTCCTGGTGCCCCTTCGTCTGCCTTTCCTCGTGTTCCACCTCCCATTGCACCCACATCTCTGTCTTCTCATATACCCCCACCTGCCCGCCATCTCCACATTTTCTTGTGTTACTGTACCTTATCAGTACCCTCCCACTGCTACCTCTTCTCAATTGCTGCCAAATCACCTCCTGCTACAAGGCCACCTTGTACCGCATGAGTAACCTAGATATTGCTATCACCTCCTTCCATATGTGTCAAGGACCTCCCTCAATGAGCGCATGCTACTGTTTCGTGCCACCACCCTTTACTCTTCACATTCACCTCTTCCTCATCCAAAGATGGTGCTCACACAAAGAGTTCCAGCTGTTCTTTTTCTTCATTCCTACTAGTAATAGTTGTTGTGGCACTGAGGGTAAGATTTCTGAATAGTTTCTACTCATTTCTCAAAGCATGTATCTTTATTGGTGGAAGGAGAAAGTTCAATGGGAAATAGTACAACAAACAAAGGCCTTAAAACGTGATTCTGAGAAAGTCATTGGTGTAGCGAGAAAGGATAAGGGCAAAGGGTTTACAAAATCTCAAAGAATATTACAAAGTTTTTTTACAAGTGTTTATTTTTTACTTTTCTGTTTGTAGTGGAAGGAGAGCAAGTAAGGCAAAGGGACTAGAAACAATAACAACCAAAAAGGTTCAACAAATCATTTCTCAAAGAGTAGTCAGAATTTAAGGAACATGAAAAAACCAGCACAAAACAAAATGAAATATCACAAACAGGAAATTCAATGTGGCAAATATGCACCAGACAATGCTGTCACTGGGCACAGCAAAAGCGCTACAGCTCTCACTTACTGTGGATCAGCCCTGTCCCTCCCTCTAATAAAAAAGCACAACCCACAGAGAGAGCCTATCAGAACATCCGATAGATTCAAGGGCACTGCGTAGCCAGCCATAGTCAAGCCAGCTTGCCAAACTTACAAATACGTTTGAGCACAGTTTTCGTTTGCTGGAGAAGCCCGCCAGATTTTCAAGTCACTTCCTGAGCATGTTATCTGGCTCTACTTGCGAGGTCGACAAGGCAGAGGTTCTCTCAGGTTTAGTGCGTATAGTATTTACAGTAGCTTCCTCACAACTTGTTTTTACACGATCGCTCCTATTTTGCATTAGCAAGGCTGATACATATTTTGCAGTATTTGAAACATGTTGACTCATCTTATGTGTTTCTATATTAAGCAAGACTGCAGGACAGGCTTAGGTCTGTGCAAACAGAGTTATCCTGAAGCACCCAATTATGGACCAATTTGATCAGGTCAAGCTTTCTTGGACTTGATTCAGGGTTCAGGCAAAGAGATTCAAGTGAGTTTGGCTTTAAATGATATAAATACGCCATGCCTGGCTGAAATTCATAATCACTCTTCTAAACAGAGGATGAGTCGGAGAGTTGCTGAAGCAGTTGTGGAAGAGGTAGAACATTATTATATTAGACTTTATTTGACGGATAGTTAGAAAATCAAAATAGCATTTGGTTGCGGAAGTGGTAGAAATCTGAAAAAGGATTGTCCATATTTGTGTCACTAGTAGACATTAGGAGAGTCCCAGTGCTAATCTTGCATGGCGTAACACACAAGTGACATTTCTTGTCAGTGACTGGGAGTAGAGAGGAGAAAATCTGAAAATTGTTTGGAGGTAGACAAGAAACTAAATTCAGTGGCTGTAGCGAGTGTCCCAATATTTAGTGACAAGACAAAATAATTCTGGTGATGAAAAAGTATTTGAATTGTCTGGGGCATAACAGTACTTTGGGTGGATGATGGGAAACACTAGTTGAGAAGATGTGTGTCCCAATACAATACTAGTTGCGAATAAAATGTCTTAGAAATGCTAATTGCTTAGAATTGCATGCTGGACTCGGTAATGCAGAGCTAGTTTGCATGCAAACTTGCACTTGCTGCAGTGGCAATTGCTATCGAGAAAAGCTCCACCATTGTCATGGAATGCTCTGTCACAATTTACGGGGAGCACACTGTGTTTGCTATTCTAGAACAATCAAAATCAACACTAACAACCCAGAGAGCATTTGCATATGAGATTAGTCTTTCCAGCCCAAACATTCTCATTGTGCGATGTAAAGCCTGCCATGTTCCTAACAGAAACTTGCACTGCCGAGGACCTGGACAGACACAACTGTGGGACATATGAGTGGGAGGAAGACAACATCCCCAAGGCATAAGACAGTCCACTCGAGGGGCGGGGTCCTCTTTGTTGATGGGCAGCGACAATTGACCAGGACAGAGGCCTAAGATATACTGGTGCTGTGGTGGTGCATCTAGTAGACAGAGAATATGAGACCTTCATCCAAAAAAGACTACCAATGCATTATTCCCTCCAAGAAGCAGAGCTCGTAGCACTTATTGAGGTACTACAAACTTCGCAGGGGTGTCACATGATCATTTATTCTGACTTAGCATACATCACTAGAACAGTGCAAGCTGGTCTCTCATTATGGATGAGCAGGGTCTTTAGGACGGCGGATGGGTCCCCAGAATGCCATGTTATTGGACAGACTCATTTTTGCACTATCATAACCTTCTGTAGTGGCGGTCATCAAATGCACTGCCAACACTCACAACACTGACGAGGTATCACTTGGAAATGCTGCCGCAGACACAGCAGAAAGAATTGTGGCATGTCTCCCCATTCCCATTGTAGCTGAATACGTTGTTATAACACCTACCACTGAACAGCCACCTGTCTCATACAATGCCCTGCCAACAGCACAAATAATTGAATTACAAGGAAGGGCCCAAGAGAAAAGAATGAATTATGGATTAAAAGAGGGTGCACACAGACCCCTACTGATTTATTGTGGAGACAGGAATGTAAGGGAAAGTGGTAATGCCACACAAACTACTGGTAGTAGTGTTTGATCAGCTCCACCACCCCTCCCACAGCTCTAAACACCACATCACTGCTGACATTCAGGAGAACTGGTTTATCTCAAACCTCCACGAACATTTAGCCAGAAGGGTAATTTGATGCACCACGTGTCAAAGTTTCAGTACAGGAATGACATTATGAACACTGAGCGGCTCTCTGCCCCACCCACCTGGGCCCTTCCACCAGCTGCACATTGACTATGCGGACATGGGCGAGATATGTAATCGGTCTCAATACTTGATCGTTGTCGTCTGCCCATCCTCACGATGGATGGACACAGGTCCTTGTGCAAATCCGAATGCCAAATGTGCGGCTAAGATTCTTTTCCGCAAAGTGTTCCCCTGATGGGGAGTACGTGATGAATTAAGGTCAGATAATGGCACAAACATTTTCAATTAGTTGTTTACAGAGATCACTAAGGTACTTGGCATTAAACACTCGATGTGTACGATTTACCACCATCAGGCCAACAGGATTGTAGAAAGGATCAATGTACTCCTCAAAAGTTAATTGTCTAAGCTTTGCACCACGTTAAATAAAAACTGGGTTCACTGCTTACCCTTGGAACTCTTCAATTTACGCACTCAGCCCAGCAAGGACCACCATTTATCAACCCATGAGGTGGTAACAGGTCGCTGTATGCATGGAACCTTGTCTCCAGTTATGAGGGTGCCTGTAACGCTCACCTGGCTCCCACGGAGGCGCGGGCGTGGCTGGGACTGCTGTGACCTCTTCTTGCAAATGGTTAAGTCTTGAGTGAGCGTATTGCTAATGTTCTCACATGCTCTCACTAATACAATGTCTGTTTCTTTTCCCCTTAGGGGCCGGGGTGCTGAGATGCCGAAGGTATGGCACAAACCCGAAGGCGGAGAGGGAATTGAACCACAGGTAAGTTCTACTTAGATTCGTGTTTCCCTTCTCACCTCTCGTTCTCCTTCCTTCCAATAGGTGCTGGATGGTGGTGGAAGCTCCGGATGGCCGTCGCAGGACTCGGAAATGCCACGTGCAGGTGAGTGAAATGCAGCATGCTGCGCGCGACGCAATGCGCATTTAAAATGTTTGCCTTCTTTGCAGGATCGTCGGTGTGCAGAATCCGGAGTGCAGATGTATCAGGTAAGGTTCTTGTTTTCACCTGTTCTCTTCCCTTTTCTTCTTTAGGTGTTTCCAGGATGCTGGCAGGCGTGATGGAGGACCAAGGCAGGAGCAGGCCCGGTGAGCGTCCAGCTGATAAGTGCAGAACAACGCGAATCGTGGTCTGCTGCTTGGGTGTGGCTTAAATAGCCTTTCAAGTAGTTCCAGGTATGTATTCTTCCCCCAGAAATATGTATTCCTCCACCGGTCACACCCTAGAGATCAAGTAGTCCCTAGAAAAATAGTTCCTTCCAGTCTTGGAAGTTGCAGCATGGTCTGCACAGGTAAGTTTACACCAAGCACTACTCCCAACCTACTTCTGTATGAGCCTGGCGCCGATGGCGCCAGGACTGATGTCCCCTATGAGCCTGACGCCAACGGCGCCAGGACTGAGTCCAAAGGGCCCCCATCTGGGGCTGCTGGGACTTCCCTTGAATGCATGGTGTCTGTCTCTGAGGGTGCCGGGCCTGGTTTGGCTCCTTGGAGGCAGGCATCATGACAGTACCTCCCCCCAAGGCCCCTCCCAAGGGTGTCCAACCTGGAGGCCTCGGTTTATTTGGGAACTTCCGGTGAAAATTCCATATTAGTCGAGGTGCATGTACATTCTCACTTGGTTCCCAAGATCTTTCCTGATGTCCATATCCTTTCCAATCAATCAGATAAAAGAGTTTTGACTTGGACATCTTAGTATCCAATATGTCCTTAACTTCGAATTCCAATTCCCCATCTATTGGAATTGGTTCTGGTGGTTTGCATAACCTGGTTCCGTGTGGTACTGGTTTCAACAGTGATACGTGAAAAACGGGATGGATTCGCATATTAGGTGGCAGATCGAGTTTGAAGGCTACCGGGTTAATGATAGCTTTGATTGGATAAGGCCCTATATATCTTGGGTTAAAAGTTCATGGACCTTTAAGCGGTAAATGTCTAGTTGCAAGCCACACTTGGTCTCCTACTTTGTAAGGAGGTACTTTACTTCGATGTAAATCAGCATTTTCCTTGTACCTTTCTTTGGCTTGTTGTAAATGAGTCTTTGCTTCCTTGAAGGCTTGGGTTATTGTGGCATGTAAATGATCCACAGCGGGCATTTCAAGGCTTTGAGGGGATTCAAGGTCCGAAGTCCTGGGATGATGGCCGAATAGGGTGTAGAAAGGAGTCTGACCCGTTCCAGAATGCACAGGATTGTTGTACGCGTACTCGGCAATCCATAGAATGTCCTTCCAATTACCCTCAGATTGAGGTAACATACACCGCAGATACTGTTCCAGGGTCTGGTTTGTTCTTTCGGTTTGACCATCGGTTTGAGGATGGTGGCTGGTGGATAATCGCACATCAACTTGGGCCATTTGGCAACACCTTTTCCAGAAATGAGAAATAAATTGACTTCCCCGATCAGAAACCAATATGGATGGGAAGCCATGTAAACAAACAACATTTTCAAGAAATTCCTTTGCTAAGGTGGGGGCTGAAGGCAACCCCTTCAATGGGATAAAATGAGCCATCTTGGAGAAGAGGTCTACAATCACCAGGATAGTATTATACCCATGACTAGGAGGCAGGTCAGTTATAAAGTCCATCGATAAGGTGTGCCACGGTGCCGGAGGGATGTCCAGGGGCCGTAAAGGACCAGCTGGTTTTTGCTTCTGACTTTTATTTTGGGCGCACACTCCGCAGGTCATCACAAAGGATTTAATATCCTTTCGCCAGGATGGCCACCAGAAATGCCGTTTGATCTTTTCCTCTGTTTTAGCGATGCCCGGGTGTCCTTCCATTAGTGTATCATGATAATGTGCTATAACGAGTTCTTGCAATTCCTTGTGAGGCAGAAATAACCGCCCTTGGAAATAGGGTAAATCATTATTAATGGAATAGTTTGAGCCTTTCTGGCTCCATTCTTGTAAAGCTGTAGCGTCGAAAAGCAATTTAACTCTACCTTGAACATCCTCAATAGTTTGAGAAGAGATTACACCCAAAATCCTCTGTTTGGGAATAATCGGAACTGGCTCTAGACTTGAGGCAATGTCACCCATTCCAATTCGAGATAGAGCGTCTGCCTTGCCATTCTTGCAACCCGGGCGATATGTGATTATAAAGTCAAATTCTGCAAAGAACAGAGCCCAACGGAGTTGACGGGAAGATTGAGCTTTGGCCGTTTTCAAGTATTGCAAGTTCCTGTGATCTGTAATCACTGTAACGGTGAGTCTTGCGCCGAGCAGGTAGTGACGCCAAGCTCTGAAAGCTGACTTAATAGCCAACAGTTCCTTGTCTGTGATTCCGTAGTTCACTTCAGGAGCCGAGAATTTCCTGGACCAAAAGGCTACGGGATGTAGTTGATTTGAAACTGGATCCCTTTGAGAAAGGACAGCCCCCATGGCTAAACTAGAAGCGTCGGTTTCCACAACGTAAGGGAGGTCCGGACGAGGATGTTTTAGCACAGGTGCGGAGGTGAATTTGGTTTTTAGTTCCTGAAAGGCTTGTTCTGCCTCCTTAAACCACTCGAAGCGTCTGTTTTTTCGTAGGAGCGCTGTGATGGGTTGAACCACTCGAGAAAATTCTGGGATAAACCTTCTGTAAAAATTGGCAAAACCTAGCATACTTTGAACTCGTTTCACAGAACTAGGAGACGGCCATTTGAGGATCGCATCCACTTTCCGTGAGTCCATTCTGACTCCTTTAGGTGTTAGGACGAATGCGAGAAACTCAACTTCCGTAACATGAAAAAGGCATTTTTCAAGTTTTGCAAACAGTTTGTGCTGGCGCAGTTTCTCCAAGACAGTTCTAACATGTTTTCGGTGATCGGATTCCGAGGAGGAGTACACCAGGATGTCGTCAATATATACAATGACACAAACATCGATGAGTTCTCGAAAAACGTCATTCATAAAATATCGAAAGGCAGCAGGTGCGTTGCACAACCCGAAAGGCATTACCTGGTACTCAAAGAGTCCATATTTGGTGCGGAAGGCAGTTTTCCATTCGTCGCCTTCTCTGACGCGCACCAGGTGGTAAGCTCCCCTTAAATCTAACTTAGTATAGATACAAGCATCTTTTACCTGGTCAAGGAGCTCAGGGATCAAGGGCAGAGGATAACGATTCTTGACCGTTATCTGATTTAAGGCGCGGTAGTCAATGCAAGTTCTAAGGTCGCCTTCTTTTTTCGGTACGAAGAATAGAGCTGAGGAAGCAGGTGACTTTGACGGGCGAATAAAACCATTGGCAAGGTACTGATCCAAATACTGTCGCAAATGAAGGTTCTCCGGTTCAGTAAGGGCATAGATTCTACTACAAGGCGGTTGAGCATTGGGTACCAGGTCGATCTGACAATCATATGGCCGGTGAGGAGGTAAGGTGTTGGCCTGTTCCTTTTGGAAGACGTCTTGAAAGTCTTGATACTCAAAAGGTAATGGTACTGTTGTGGAGGTTACTGAGGCTAGACTCATCTGTGGATTTCCTGGATAACACTTTTGTGCACAATCAGGGAAGGTCATGCTCTTTGCTCGCCAGTCAATTCGAGGATTATGTGTTTCTAACCAAGGGATCCCTAAAATTACCTAAAATTGTGGAGCCTTGATTACGTCAAACACTATGGTTTCCCGATGGCCATCTTGGCCAACCAGTGTCATTTCCGTGGTCGAGTGTGTTACCGGCCCGGAGGCAATTTCGGTTCCATCAACCGTGGTAATGACATCCTTGGTGGTTTTTGGACGGAGAGGGAGACCAATCCTGGAAGCCAATTCAAGGTCAACATAATTTCCAATAGCCCCACTGTCGAGGTAGGCTTTTATTCCGTGCAACCGTTGAGGCTGTTTTGGATCTATGAGGAGCATAGGCATGATGAAATGCAAGGTCAAAGAGTCTGTCTTCACGCTTGGCAAGCGGACCTGTACGCTTGTCAGGCTTGGTCGTTTCCCGAATCAGGTTCTGGAAGATTACTGTCTGTGGCTCCAACCACCTTCTTAGGTGGTTTTACCGGGCAATCCCGCAGGAAGTGTCCAGAAGCTCCACAGTAAAGACATAATTGTTTTTGTCTTCTTCTTTCTCGTTCTTTCTGAGTTAGTGGTCCTTTAACTCCCCCAATTTGCATTGGCTCTGAAGCATCGGTACCCTTGGTGCTTGTGTGGGTTTTGATCAGAACTCGGGTTTCAAATCTGGACCGATCCGCTTTTCTATTCTGGAGTCTATGATCAAGTTGGACCACTAAGTCAATGTATTCTGCGCAGAGTTTTGGCGGGTTCACTAATTGAGCAAGAACGTCTTTTAGTTCTCCACGCAGACCTCGGTGGAATAATGTAATTCTTTTATTCTCAGGCCACCCAGTCTCTACGACCAATCTGTTAAATGTGGCTATATAAGATAGGAGATCTTGGTTTCCTTGCCGCAAGGACAGAAGTTCGTTATCCAAGGCCTCACCCTGAGTGTGTCGATTGAATAATCTTTCCATGCTTGCCTGGAAGCCTTGAAAGTCCTGAAGGATTGGGTTGTCTTGATTTACCAACGGAATCGACCAATCGGCAGCACTGCCGCTGAGATAAGATAGCACAAAAGCCACCTTGGTTTGGTCATTAGGGAAGGCCCCAGGTCTGCATATGAAATGTAAACGACATTGATTCATGAAAACGGCGTATTTCTTGGGATCCCCAGTAAAACGCTCAGGGGGGGCCAGAGGCATATTTCCTGGCAGGTTAATTTGCACCGGGTTGGTTGAAACCATCGGAGTGGAATTCATCCCGGAGCCGGGTAAAGGCGTTTGTCCTGCCTGACTCTGCAAAAGCTGTTTAGCCAAATCATCAGTTCGTTCTTTGGATAAGATTAGTTCCCTCCTAAGGGCGTTAGTTTCCTGGCGGGCGGCATGCACTTCTGCCCGTAATTCCCCCAATAATTGGGCCAGTTGGTCTGTCTCGGAAGTCTCCATGGCGCCTGGGTGGGAAATTATGGGTTGGCTTCGCGTTCTGTAACGCTCACCTGGCTCCCACGGAGGCGCAGGCATGGCTGGGACTGCTGTGACCTCTTCTTGCAAATGGGTAAGTCTTGAGTGAGCGTATTGCTAATGTTCTCACATGCTCTCACTAATACAATGTCTGTTTCTTTTCCCCTTAGGGGCCGGGGTGCTGAGATGCCGAAGGTATGGCACAAACCCGAAGGCGGAGAGGGAATTGAACCACAGGTAAATTCTACTTAGATTCGTGTTTCCCTTCTCACCTCTCTTTCTCCTTCCTTCTAATAGGTGCTGGATGGCGGTGGAAGCTCCGGATGGACGTTCCAGGACTCGAAAACACCACGTGCAGGTGAGTGAAATGCAGCGTGCTGCGCGCGACGCGATGCGCGTTTAAAATGTTTGCCTTCTTTGCAGGATCGTCGGCATGCAGAAACCGGAGTGCAGATGTATCAGGTAAGGTTCTTGTTTTCACCTGTTCTCTTCCCTTTTCTTCTTTAGGTGTTTCCAGGATGCTGGCAGGCGTGATGGAGGACGAAGGCAGTAGCAGGCACGGTGAGCGTCCAGCTGATAAGTGCAGAACAACGCGAAGCGTGGTCCGCTGCTTGGGTGTGGCTTAAATAGCCTTTCAAGTAGTTCCAGGTATGTATAGTTCCCCCAGAAATAGGTATTCCTCTACCGGTCACACTCTAGAGATCAAGTAGTCCCTAGGAAAATAGTTCCTTCCAGTCTTGGAAGTTGCAGCATGGTCTGCACAGGTAAGTTTACACCAAGCACTACTCCCAACCTACTTCTGTATGAGCCTGGCGCCGATGGCGCCAGGACTGATGTCCCCTATGAGCCTGACGCCAACGGCGCCAGGACTGAGTCCAAAGGGCCCCCATCTGGGGCTGCTGAGACTTCCCTTGAATGCATGGTGTCTGTCTCTGAGGGTGCCGGGCCTGGTTTGGCTCCTTGGAGGCAGGCATCATGACAGTGCCAAGCACCCAGAGGGCAGCAGCTGTTTTAGGTGAGGAATTTAAGGACTATCTGACCACCCTAACACAAGCAATTCAATATGTTTCCTGCCAGATTGCACCACCCCAATCAGAGGCCGTGTCAGGCGCCACAACTGCATCTACATGCAGTCCTTCATCCGCAGGTGGAACAGCCACAGGTTTAATGGACCATTTGAGGAACTATTCTCCACTCCACTTGCTGTCAAGGTGAAGGGGCTCTGTTACTGGATCCACCTTTCTGACATTCGGAGAGCACCCCCAAACAGTGCAGCATTATTGTTCACTTGAGTGCTTCACACTGCATAAGCACTTAACTGGTGCACCATCTACCTCAGTATCCCATCCTAGTGCCAGCGACGTTACCCTGTGAAATAGCACAGCAACGACACATTACATGTGCACAGGGGGCGCTCTCTTGCACCATCCCATACTCTCTCTATATATTTAGTTTTCCTTCTCGCTCTCTTTCCCTCTCACTGTTTATTTCTTTATCCTGCTATCTCTCTCTATCTATATATCTTGTGCCTTTTAATTTTCTATTTTTCCTTTCTCCTATTTGTTTGTGCCTTATTTTTTACTTTTCAGAATAAGAAGAAAATTGAACCAGTGCTCTCAAACCATTCCTTACATAAAAGAAAGAATGTTAATGATAGTGTATCTTCTATATGTTCTTATTCATACTTATGTGCCCTCCATTACGTTGCAGGTTTATTTGCCGTTTCAATGTTTATACTAGGCATTTATTTGGGTGCAACCTTTATATGGGGGCCTCATATAAAATTTGGGGCGGTGGGGGTAGGGTTGATTACAATTTCAATGGGGTCAATCAAAATCTTCCTGGAGATCAACATTTTACTAAATGTACTGTACGTAATAGGTCCAATACACACACAAACAAATGGTTCCAATACCAAATGAACACTGGCCTGCTGGGATATGTTACTAGGGCCATGCTCTAGTAACTACATTTCCTAATGCCTTTCGCAATATAAATTCTACTAATGTCAGTACTGTTGATAGTGTAATTAATAGATATGTAAAAGGTCCCAATATGATGCCTACCAGGGGCTTGGCCCTGACCACATAGAAGATGTGTGCCACCCACAATTGTCCAACAGTTGGTACACAGACATGCGTTTGGTGGGGAGAGACAAAGTGAATGGCAGCTGCTATGTGTGTTCGTTGATGCTGCATTCGTCATTGGCACCCAAAGTGCTAGTGCCACAAGAAGTACCACTTTTAGAGACCCAATGCCTAGTACATCTAGCACACTGTAGGCTTAGGGGCACACAATGTGAGACTCAAAGTTATTGATCCAGACTGCCCGCAATGCAACAAAAATGTGAAAAGCAGCCAATGCCTACAGAGACCATACCTGGCGATACTAGGACTTAAATATGTGACTAACAAATGGCAAGAAACCACAGTCAGCTGTATGCCGAGGGTCTAATAGGATACGAAGAAGGGGTTAATGCCCCAGTGGAAGCAGCATGGGCACCATTCTGCACTGAACACATCACAAAACTAACGTGGATTGAAGCAATGGAGAAACCAGTTAAAGTGCACAGAGAAGAAACATATGAACTTTGCTTTTATAGTGTCGGCACTATATCTGTAGGGGCCAATGAACATTGCAACAAGACATTGCTCATTCCTGATCTCAAGAAAGGCACTGCAGCAGTGATGGATTAATAGTGGGTTTGCGGGCAACAAGCGTACTTGCATTGTTCGCTAACAACGCTGCACTCAGCCATACTTGTAATGCCAGAAGAACATTTGCAAGGGGGGCCAACATCCACTTTTGCCCCAACCACCTTTCCAACTTCTGAAGACAATACAAGTAACCGGTTGCCAGCACCAGCGTTCCGTATCCTTCTGCAAAAGAAAAAGTGAAACCCTACGGAGAAAGAAAAGACTCATCAGACCTGCTCCGTGAAATACCGGATGTATCCAGACTTTTCAGCAAAGCAGAGACTTTCTTTGCCTCAACGTTACTACCTGGTGTATAAGCAGCAGCCAACACCAAATGGTTGCCGAGTATATGCAAGGAGCTCATACAACTGGCAATGGTGGAAGTGCGCGCCTTGAGGCAGACGATCATGCAGAACCGATACGTTCTCGATCTACTCACGGCAATGGAAGGAGGAGTGTGAAAAAATATCTCCCTCCCGAAGATGCAGAAAACGCCTCCCCTCACATATAATAGAAGCTGTGCAGAACCTAGCAGTGCACATGAAGAAGGAAGCTGGAATACAGAGTGAGGACCGGATCAAGACCATTCTTTTATTGCCACCATCCTGGCTGTGGGCAATAGTGAAAATGCTGGTGCCTGTTATCATCTTCGTGTCGGTCTTCTTATGTACCTGCCAAATGGGTCTCTGATGCGGTGCCAAGGCAGTGCCCAAAAGCACAATGATGATGGTTTCAATTGGGGTAACATCCAAAGCACCTTGCGGTACCCAGACAGATGAACCAAACAAGCCCTGCATGTTACAGACTAAACACACCTTACATCCCCATGGAACAATAACCACACACCCACCAGACCCTGAAAATTACACTGAGCACTGGGTTGATTTCGCTCGGGACGGGGGGGGGGGTGCATTTACATGACATGTAGCCCTGAGGAGTATGCCCGGTCTGGAGCTAGTTTATGGGATGTTTGCAAAACATGGGTTCCAAAGGACGGGTCACCCCATATCTAGAAGCTGAGAGGTTAGAAAGGGTGCAAAGGGGGTAGAAGAAGATATACTGGAAGTTAGCTGTCAATGACACCGTGGGGGAGTTTGTTAATATAGGGTTAATGAAAGTGGGGAATGTTGGGAAGGACAGAGGCTCTTCCCACCGCCCTAGGCAATGCGAAATGAGAAGGAAATGGCAGAGAGCACATGCAGGGAGCATGGGGGTGCACATGCAAGAGGGTACATTGTCCCCTAAGTGCCTGCATTAGAAGCTATATAGCAGATGCGGGGTGGATGCCATCTTAGCTAATGACAGCCATCTTGGAAGTTAGGCCCAGACGCCGCACACTGCATTATATGTGTTAGTATTAGATCCCTTGCATGAGCGCGGACATCACCCCCACCCTGGCCATGTTTCAGAGATCCATAAAATCCTCCATTGTCCACTAAGTTACAGGCCCTCGCGCCCTGGGAAGAATGCGCCCTGCTATTTCATGAGAAGGGAGCAGAGTTCCTCTTGGCCGTGCCATCCCACAGGACAGATAGCAAGGCCCTCCTGCCCCCAACAATCGCCACATGATAAAGACAGCCTTGCAATGCTTTCCTCCCAAGATCCCCACATGCCATAGTTCCGTCCAAACCCGGACCACCAACCATAGAAAGTGTACACCCCTCCATCAATCAATAACATCAGAAGACAAGGCTTTTGCGCCTTCACAAATGGGTCACGTGATTTGTGCAGCGAGGTGCAGGGTGGTGGCAAATTATAGCCAAAAACAAAGGTGGAGGACCTTAGGAGTTGCTGATATGTCTGGGCGCGAGTGGGTTCTCCCCCCCCCCCCCCCCGGGCTCATTCCTGTATCTGCCAGGTGCATTGTTTAAACAATAAAACAACATTGTTATTGCAAGTAGCTACTGAATTGTTAGGCAGCTTTACCAAGGATGACGAGCCCAGCAAAACCCATTGGGATGGGGAAGGACAGATGGCATGGCTTCCTATATGGAGCAAGCCCTACATGTATAGGACTCCTCCAATTAGTATGGTAGGATTGTACTGTACTTCATGATGTCATCAGTGATGTCCTTTGTGCTTATAATGTGCTGATCGTGCTTACGAGGCGAGGCGCAGAACGTTCAGCAGAGTTCTGTGCTGATGCACCTCTATTTTGTAGAAATAAATACTTGTTATCCTTACAAGCAGTGTCCTGGGCCTTTTTCCCTAGCGGCTCATATTTGTTCTGCTGTGGGCGTACAGGGGAGTATATACAGTGTCTGTAACCTAGCAGCCAAACCGTTGTGATGTGAAAAATGCTAGTTGAGAAGAAAAAGACTTAGAGGGTCATTCCGAGTTTGGAGGTGCAGTAACAAAGTGTGGGTAATTCTATCAGCCACACTTTTTCCACAACACCATAATAGAAGTAGTGCAAAATCAGTGGTTAATCCTCTGGAGCTCATCCCACAGGTGGAATTGGCATCAAAGTAATTACTGCCAAAAACCAATTGGTAATTCTGCGAGTACTAATTCCCCCAGCAAAACAATAACATGGTTACTCACTGCACTTCTAGCTGAAATGACAGAAACAGGCACTAAGTCCTCCGCCGCCTCAGAACAGCACCCAGCCAGGATACATGGACTGCTACAAGGGAACATACACGCATGTTTGAGAAGTGCAAATACATGCAATGCAATGCACATGTAGGACGAGGAACGGGAAGGGCATGGCCTGTGCTGTGGGCATAGGCCTTCTGCTATTTAAGTGATGCATTGGGAAATGCCTGACCCATGAGAGCCAAAGAATTCAGGCCTACATGGGGCAGAGCAAATAGGCCATCACCAATATCATGCACTCCCCCAGGCACAGTGTGACATGAGTGTACATGACAGTAGGGTACACAGGGTACACTGCCATATGCACCACAATCCCAGAACATGACTGCTACACAGTATCAACCTGAATGCTAAATACATGACAAAACACCTCCCCAATGCACACAGTGAGTACCGTGTATTACAAGCAGCAGGTCAGGGATTGTGTAATGTGTAAGGGGGATAGTGAGACAAGAACGTGGCCTGACCCGTTCCCCATGCAGCAGGAAGACAGCACACCGTACCCATTAACCTTGTGTCGATCCACACCGCCCTGGCAGCATGTAGTGGGAGCCCCAGTCATGTGTGGTGATGTGCAAGATGAGGTGGCTGGCCCTGCAGCATAGTACACTGATGGCTGCCTGGAGACCAGACTGTCATCAGCAAACACCACTCTTGCTTCTTCTAGGTGACTACGTCTATCCACCGCTCCCGCAGCTGATGACACCATGTGTAACCCACAGGACGTGGCATACCACGAGGCACGCATAAGGGCCAATGTGGGCAAAGAGTGCACATCCGGACTGCTTAAGGCAAGATGCTGGTGCCTGGACCTGACAGGTGGGGCACAGATGTGCTACCCTTTGAAGGTGGGGAATGCTGTCATGGTCTCTTCAGTCCTGCACTACATGTCCAGAAGGAATGTGCCCCTGCCTCCAGAGGATGGCACCTCTCACCCATGAGGCACATCTTCACAGGCCACCTTTGGGAGGATGTGAGGATGGGCGGGAAGGACGAATCACCCATCAGCAGTCATTCAGATTATTTCCCTGTACCATTGTTTATTTATCAATAACAGCACACCAATGAGAAACATGCTATGACCACTGGAATCCTTTGTTTGATCGACAACAATAGTACTTTAAAGGGGCTTCGCCATGCTCTCCCAGCACTCCATGCCCTCCTGCCATGTCTTCCATCCCATCGAGCCACTCCCATATTGGGTGCAGAGTGATCTGAGTTACCAGATATGATGGGCTGGGGCTCTGCTCTCTCCCTGATGGATGGGCACCATGCACAAGGTAAGAGCTGGCATCTGGCAGAGTCCTTTTCATGATGCCCTTGCAGTGCACAGCTACAGGATAAGGGTGAGGGGGCATTAGGGAACACGGACAGGAGTCTAGAGGGAGAATGCCAGGCTGATCCTAACTGGCACACATGTCATGGTGGCAATAACAGGTAAAGGCTGTGGCAAGACAGAGGTGGCTGGGGGCACAGTGCTAGTGAATGCAACATCCACTTGCCAGGGGTTCTGGCCATTGCCTTTTCACTCATGTCCCTGGTGGGGATGGTCCTGGTTCTCTGTGGCAACAGCTCTGCAGATAGTACTGTGGTGGGCACTGGCAAGGCGATGGCTGTGGGTGACTTGCCTGCAGGTTCCTACCTTGCCTCCTTAGCTGTATGGCCAGAGGATGGGACTGGGGTGGCACTGGGGTGGCACTGGGGTGGCAGGTGCTGCGGTGGATGTACTAGGCCCCCCATCTCCTGCTTGGTGGTCTAGCCTGTTGGGAGGGATGTGAGATGCTGCTGTCACTTCACGTGTCCTTTACAGCACTATTGGATACATTCAGGCTCACTGTTAGGCACTCTTTATAGTACTGTGTGTGGACGTTACACATTGGCTGCCTTGGAGTGGCATCGTGCCCTGCATGCACATAAGGTTGGGCTTGACATGTGCATTTGATGACCATTTCCCTGGATCAAGGTTGCTGTCCACTCAATGCATGCGGAGAATCTGCAGGCGCCATGTGGGCCTTGGGGGCGCTTCTCCAGAGGCTGCGTGCTGTCCCCCTGACTGATGCCTGCTTCCTCTTGCATTGCCACTGTGGCAGCTGCTGGATGGCTGATGATATTGAATATGCGCTGGAAGTGGGCCTGTGTTCATTCAACCCCAGTTTTTGTTTCACACCTTTTTTTGACCGAAAATGTTTAGCCCAAAACAATCATCACATTTTGTATTTTTATATGGGGGGAGGGGGTCCTGCCAATCCCCCCTTGCCTATTATTTATTCCCTGTACTCCACCCAACCTTACCCCTTATATGCCCGCCCCTCCCCCCCTATGTTTTGAGGGTTTTAGCCGATGAATGAATGTCATAGCATGTGACCTGTGCAGCACGTGGCTGTCTGCCCAGAGGCGCCAGTCAGTCGTCATCTGTTTCTTGTGAATGAGGGAGTTGAGCCATGGTTACTGGGTGATACTGGGGGTCTCATGGACATGCTAGGTCTATTGACACGCTGTGTTCACTATCGCCTTTGGGCATTAGCTGGCATCGTTTGTGCGCTGCATATGAAAGTGCCTGGCAGCTGGACTGATTGCAAACATTGTGCTGCCTGTTTCCCATTGTATGTGGACGATGCCATTGGCAGTTGGTTATCCATGTACTCACCATGGTCTGCAGGAGTTCTGGCACTGACCTTGCCCACACCTACACCCTCCAGGCCATCCATGTGGATGATGGAGATGACTCTTAGGTGGGGAGCTTAGGGGGCTCAACTGTGCCCCTGCCTCTGGCTGCTGTACCCCTGCTGTGTTGTGCCAGCAGTGCGCATAGCCTGGCTTTCTCAGGGCATTCCCCCTAGTGCCACCACCTTGTCACACACTTCATTCCAGATCGCAGCCACCCTTCGTTGTGATGTCGTCTTGCTCTGGGCCCCATCGAGCTCTTCTGAATGGCTCACAACCTCCTCTGCCAATACTGCAACTCTGCAGGTTTTAGCTTCCTAAGCCGCCCTTGGGGCGCATTGCTTTTAGCCATTTCTCCAGACTTGCTTGCGCCCTCTTTTACGATGAGTGGCTGCAGGAAACCTGTCATGGTGTTTAGTGGAGTTATTGTTACCGCTGATGGTTGGTGCGCTCACCCACCTGACACATTGATGCTAACAGTATTTCCGCCTGGTGACATTGCCACTATATATACCATCACACTCGGAATGAGCCCCTTAGAAATGTTTGGTGAAAGTCGAGTCCATTCCTTAGTTGTACTGTTGTATGAACGTTTAGTGATGTATAGAGAAAATACTGCTTGGAAAGTAAGAGTCGTGATGTGACAAAATTCCATTTATGAATAAGAAGTCTTGCTATTGTTTAGAGGCAAGATGAGGCATTCCATGGCGAGGTTTGTGACTATTTATGGCAAACGTTTTGATGAGACGAGCTACTGGTTGTGAAGCAAAGGTTTTAGAATTGTTTAAATGCAGGAGTTTTTCTGGGTCACGCATAACTCATGCTGAGCAAGATACCTACTATATTCGCCTACTCTACCAGCGACCACATCCATGTGCAAGTCTGCGATGAATCAGACTGGCAAGATAAAGGTTTTCACCCATCTGTTTACAAAGTGAGAGACGTGATTCAGGCAAACAGTGATTCTCAGGATATGGGGGAGAGACAGGCCACAGTTACAGAGACAGGAAAGACACTTTGTGCAGGGTCTTGCAAGCATAGCCTGGCAGATCTGAAAGTAAGAAGGGGCCACATGGGGAAACCTCACCAGCAAGAAAACCCAGAGTGTGAAAGGACTGTATACAGCATCTGATTACAGGATCTCCTTGCAGGAAAGCATGGGAGCCAGCTAGTAACCGCATCTTTGCCTTGCTTCCAGAGGGAGCCCCTTGCTCAAGACTCGGGTGAGCCCGGACCACCTCTACTGCATACAGCATCTCACTGCACGATCTCCTTGCAAGAAAGCATGTGAGCCAGCTAGTAACCGCATCTTTGCCTTGCTTCCAGAGGGAGCCCCTTGCTCAAGACTCGGATGAGCCCGGACCACCTCTACTGTATACAGCATCTCATTGCAGGATCTCCTTGCAAGAAAGCATGGGAGCCAGCAAGTAACCGCATCTTTGCCTTGCTTCCAGTGGGAGGCCCTTGCTCAAGACTTGGATGAGCCCGGACCACCTCTACTGTATCCAGCATCTCACTGCACGATCTCCTTGCAAGAAAGCATGGGAGCCAGCTAGTAACCGCATCTTTGCCTTGCTTCCAGAGGGAGCCCCTTGCTCAAGACTCGGGTGAGCCCGGACCACCTCTACTGTATCCAGCATCTCATTGCAGGATCTCCTTGCGAGAAAGCATGGGAGCCAGCTAGTAACCGCATCTTTGCCTTGCTTCCAGAGGGAGCCCCTTGCTCAAGACTCGGGTGAGCCCGGACCACCTCTACTGCATACAGCATCTCACTGCACGATCTCCTTGCAAGAAAGCATGTGAGCCAGCTAGTAACCGCATCTTTGCCTTGCTTCCAGAGGGAGCCCCTTGCTCAAGACTCGGATGAGCCCGGACCACCTCTACTGTATACAGCATCTCATTGCAGGATCTCCTTGCAAGAAAGCATGGGAGCCAGCAAGTAACCGCATCTTTGCCTTGCTTCCAGTGGGAGGCCCTTGCTCAAGACATGGATGAGCCCGGACCACCTCTACTGTATACAGCATCTCATTGCAGGATCTCCTTGCTAGAAAGCATGGGAGCCAGCTAGTAACCGCATCTTTGCCTTGCTTCCAGAGGGAGCCCCTTGCTCAAGACTCGGATGAGCCCAGACCACCTCTACTGTATACAGCATCTCATTGCAGGATCTCCTTGCAAGAAAGCATGGGAGCCAGCTAGTAACCGCATCTTTGCCTTGCTTCCAGTGGGAGGCCCTTGCTCAAGACTCGGATGAGCCCAGACCACCTCTACTGTATACAGCATCTCTTTGCGGGATCTCCTTGCAAGAAAGCATGGGAGCCAGCTAGTAACCGCATCTTTGCCTTGCTTCCAGTGGGAGGCCCTTGCTCAAGACTCGGATGAGCCCGGACCACCTCTACTGTATACAGCATCTGATTACAGGATCTCCTTGCAGGAAAGCATGGGAGCCAGCTAGTAACCGCATCTTTGCCTTGCTTCCAGAGGGAGCCCCTTGCTCAAGACTCGGATGAGCCCGGACCACCTCTACTGTATACAGCATCTCATTGCAGGATCTCCTTGCAAGAAAGCATGGGAGCCAGCTAGTAACCGCATCTTTGCCTTGCTTCCAGAGGGAGCCCCTTGCTCAAGACTCGGATGAGCCCAGACCACCTCTACTGTATACAGCATCTCATTGCAGGATCTCCTTGCAAGAAAGCATGGGAGCCAGCTAGTAACCGCATCTTTGCCTTGCTTCCAGTGGGAGGCCCTTGCTCAAGACTCGGATGAGCCCAGACCACCTCTACTGTATACAGCATCTCATTGCAGGATCTCCTTGCAAGAAAGCATGGGAGCCAGCTAGTAACCGCATCTTTGCCTTGCTTCCAGTGGGAGGCCCTTGCTCAAGACTCGGATGAGCCCAGACCACCTCTACTGTATACAGCATCTCATTGCAGGATCTCCTTGCAAGAAAGCATGGGAGCCAGCTAGTAACCGCATCTTTGCCTTGCTTCCAGTGGGAGGCCCTTGCTCAAGACTCGGATGAGCCCAGACCACCTCTACTGTATACAGCATCTCATTGCAGGATCTCCTTGCAAGAAAGCATGGGAGCCAGCTAGTAACCGCATCTTTGCCTTGCTTCCAGTGGGAGGCCCTTGCTCAAGACTCGGATGAGCCCGGACCACCTCTACTGTATACAGCATCTCATTGCAGGATCTCCTTGCAAGAAAGCATGGGAGCCAGCTAGTAACCGCATCTTTGCCTTGCTTCCAGAGGGAGCCCCTTGCTCAAGACTCGGATGAGCCCTGACCACCTCTACTGTATACAGCATCTCATTGCAGGATCTCCTTGTAAGAAAGCATGAGAGCCAGCTAGTAACCGCATCTTTGCCTTGCTTCCAGAGGGAGCCCTTTGCTCCAGACTCGGATGAGCCCGGACCACCTCTACTGTATACAGCATCTCACTGCAGGATCTCCTTGCAGGAAAGCATGGGAGCCAGCTAGTAACCGCATCTTTGCCTTGCTTCCAGAGGGAGCCCCTTGCTCAAGACTCGGATGAGCCCGGACCACCTCTACTGTATGCAGCATCTCATTGCAGGATCTCCTTGCAAGAAAGCATGGGAGCCAGCTAGTAACCGCATCTTTGCCTTGCTTCCAGAGGGACCCCCTTGTCATAGACTCGGGTGAGCCCTGACCACCTCTACTGTATACATCATCTCACTGCAGGATCTCCTTGCGAGAAAGCATGGGAGCCAGCTAGTAACCGCATCTTTGCCTTGCTTCCAGAGGGAGCCCCTTGCTCAAGACTCGGGTGAGCCCGGACCACCTCTACTGTATCCAGCATCTCACTGCACGATCTCCTTGCAAGAAAGCATGGGGGCCAGCTAGTAACCACATCTTTGCCTTGCTTCCAGAGAGAGCCCCTTGCTCAAGACTCGGATGAGCCCGGACCACCTCTACTGTATACAGCATCTCACTGCACGATCTCCTTGCGAGAAAGCATGGGAGCCAGCTAGAAACCGCATCTTTGCCTTGCTTCCAAAGGGAGCCCCTTGCTCAAGACTCGGATGAGCCCGGACCACCTCTACTGTATACAGCATCTCACTGCACGATCTCCGTGCAAGAAAGCATGGGAGCCAGCTAGTAACCGCATCTTTGCCTTGCTTCCAGAGGGAGCCCCTTGCTCAAGACTCGGATGAGCCCGGACCACCTCTACTGTATACAGCATCTCACTGCACGATCTCCTTGCGAAAAAGCATGGGAGCCAGCTAGTAACCGCATCTTTTCCTTGCTTCCAGAGGGAGCCCCTTGCTCAAGACTCGGATGAGCCCAGACCACCTCTACTGTATACAGCATCTCACTGCACGATCTCCTTGCAAGAAAGCATGGGAGCCAGCTAGTAACCGCATCTTTGCCTTGCTTCCAGAGGGAGCCCCTTGCTCAAGACTCGGGTGAGCCCGGACCACCTCTACTGTATCCAGCATCTCATTGCAGGATCTCCTTGCGAGAAAGCATGGGAGCCAGCTAGTAACCGCATCTTTGCCTTGCTTCCAGAGGGAGCCCCTTGCTCAAGACTCGGATGAGCCCGGACCACCTCTACTGTATACAGCATCTCACTGCACGATCTCCTTGCGAGAAAGCATGGGAGCCAGCTAGTAACCGCATCTTTGCCTTGCTTCCAGAGGGAGCCCCTTGCTCAAGACTCGGATGAGCCCGCACCACCTCTACTGTATACAGCATCTCACTGCACGATCTCCTTGCGAGAAAGCATGGGAGCCAGCTAGTAACCGCATCTTTGCCTTGCTTCCAGAGGGAGCCCCTTGCTCAAGACTCGGATGAGCCGGCACCACCTCTACTGTATACAGCATCTCACTGCACGATCTCCTTGCAAGAAAGCATGGGAGCCAGCTAGTAACCGCATCTTTGCCTTGCTTCCAGAGAGAGCCCCTTGCTCAAGACTCGGATGAGCCCGGACCACCTCTACTGTATACAGCATCTCACTGCAGGATCTCCTTGCAAGAAAGCATGGGAGCCAGCCAGTAACCGCATCTTTGCCTTGCTTCCAAAGGGAGCCCCTTGCTCAAGACTCGGATGAGCCCGGACCACCTCTACTGTATCCAGCATCTCACTGCACGATCTCCTTGCAAGAAAGCATGGGAGCCAGCCAGTAACCGCATCTTTGCCTTGCTTCCAGAGGGAGCCCCTTGCTCAAGACTCGGATGAGCCCGGACCACCTCTACTGTATACAGCATCTCATTGCAGGATCTCCTTGCAGGAAAGCATGGGAGCCAGCTAGTAAACGCATCTTTGCCTTGCTTCCAGTGGGAGGCCCTTGCTCAAGACTCGGATGAGCCCGGACCACCTCTACTGTATACAGCATCTGATTACAGGATCTCCTTGCAGGAAAGCATGGGAGCCAGCTAGTAACCGCATCTTTACCTTGCTTCCAAAGGGAGCCCCTTGCTCAAGACTCGGATGAGCCCGGACCACCTCTACTGTAGCCCATTCACCACTAGCCAATCACGCTTGCTATGCCCAAGCTCTAGTGACTGATGGCTGTGGTGGTTCATTGACCATATGAGATTCCACTAGTCTTTCTTCTACTGCTGTGTTGTACTTGTGTCCTAATTTGACTATTCATTTTTATTTTTATTTTTTTATTTTTATTAAGTGCGATTTAGTTTTACAAAAACTTTTCACACCATACATTAAAGTATTACGATTATTAATACCTTTATATGTGTAGAACAATTACACACAATAAAATAAAAATAAAATACTCTAAAAATACAATCTGAACGAACAAACACAATGGTCGGCAAATATAGACCAGTTTTAGAAATTAACTTCATCCATCAGCTCTGGCATAAAAGAACATTTGCTAAAACATAGTACAATATAGTAGACTTAGATGTGTTCAAGGCAGCAAAGATCTTAACATATGTAATCACTCAAATACATAGTCACCTACCACAGTGCGTAGTAATTTCCAATTTCGGGAAGTCGTCAAGCTTCACATCCTTCCCTGGCACGACCAATGCAGGCATGTTGATACCAACAAGCAAACTCCTCCCCAGTTGGGTGGCAGCTTCTTGTATGCCTTGGATATGCAAGCCCAGTAATGATCCATCAGTACTGCCTTTCCTGCTTCCATAGCTACGTGTTGTTCAATGCTTTCTACACCCAACATTCTCACCATCTCCGGTTCCGGAAGCACCGGAAGCACCTCAAAACCTTCCTCTTCGCTTCTGCCTTCTCTCTCCCTCTCCCCTGCTAAACCTGCTTAACTCCCCACTGAATTCTGCACTAAACCTGCATCTGAGCCACTCTCAGCGACCTCGGTCCAGGTCCCAGCCACTCTCCACTTGCACTGCCTCCCTGGCTCCCCCTGCACTGTGGGACTGTCACTGCATCCCTACAGCCCCCTTCCCAGCACTTGCTCTGCACTTACCTCGCACTTGCCACCAGCTGGCCCTTTTATTTATTATTTATTATTTATTTATTTTTACGCTACTTACCTTGTACCGCACTTCCCCCCCACCTCCTCCCCCTGCACTTTCTCCTTTTCCCCTTACCTCTGCACTTGCGCGATCTGAATGACACCTGGCCTAGTAGGATCGTTTGTCTGTCTTCCCCTTGTTTCCCTCCCTCCCTGCCTCGTCGCGCCTTGAAACACTTGTGTATAGGCGCGTTACAAATATCATATCATATCATATCATATCACCAACTTCAGCTTGCTGTTGTTCTGACAACACAGTGCTGGTGTCTTCAGGGGGATTATTGGCATTGGACCAGCTTCATTTTCCACCCATGTCAGTAGCTTTTTACTCGCATACCATTTCCTCAGGCACCTGTCGTTGTCTTCCTGTACCTTGTTAACTTGTAACTGTGCTAGTGTCAGTGTTTTGCTTCCCACCACTCCATCCTGCCATCCATCCTCAGTGTATACTTGGCCATACACCAGTATCTGTGGTCTTTCCCAACAACCATGCTCTCGTCATGTCTCCCTGACTCTTGCCCAGGGACATGGTAGTTCTTTCAAAGGGATAGTCTTTGTTTCTCCCTTGTCCGGTCTTCAGTTATGTACTGTATAGCTTCTTCTAGCTACCAATAATTGTTCATCATGGTGATAGCTCTATCAACAAGGTGTATTCGCCAGAATATGAATCCCATCAACCAACTTAGAAATAATACACACAACATAACAATAATGTTCTTTATTGTTTCCCTCATTTCCAATTACAATTACGCTGCTTGATCCTTGCATCTTGTAGATATAGTTGCCCACCTGAAATGCGAGAAGAAATGCTTTATTTTGTTAGTATTGTAAATGCTCTTAAGCCCCGCGGACCAAATAATCACTGATGGCAAAGGCAAACGCCTCTTCCCACAATCTCCTTACTGATGGGTCTCTCAGAGTGGCAAGGACTGGGTGATCACTGTGCTCCAGCTGTGGGTATGTTTGGGCCAAATACTCTATAAAGGCCGGATAGTATACTCCGGGGGATCTGGCTCGGAATCTACTGGGTCTCCTCACAGCATGGAAAAATTGGTTGGAGGAAGTATCAGGGTGGCGGGTACAGGGCAACATGAATATAACCAGCAATAACAGTCACATCTGCTTTCACTAGATTGTATGCAGGAAAAGGAAAAATAATAAACATACAGTGTTCCCTAATCTATGTCCACAAGTATTCCAGTCTCTGCTTCTGCTGCTCAGGACCGTGTGACCATTGGATGTCCTCCTCTCGGCCATGTAAATTCGAAACGCACTTGTAGCTCTCCTAGGTGCTGAACGTTGGCCCTGTCGGTCAAGGCGACCTTGTTACCAGGTGAGGCCACTGCTAGGTAGGGCTTGACATCTGGCAAGTGGTTCCAGACCGTTTTCCCCTCGAATTTGACAGCACGGTCGGCCACATTTTCCACTACATGCGGGCCTGTGTCCCTAGGCGGATTCCATGGCGAACAAAACCCCTGAGGAGGACTGTGACCCCCACACTCACAGGGTTTTTAAACTCAGTGTCTTGTGGTGCGCTGTCGCAGTTGCTCTCTCTGCTGTCTTCTGGGCCTCCCCGGTGTCGTCGTATCTGGCGAGAGATAAAAGAAGCGCTAGCCACCAAAGAAGTAACATATTAATTAATTTCCCACTCCAACACATCTGCACTATTCTCACAATCGTTCAGTGTTCTTGTGGGAGGAGCCAGGGGAAGATACATGCGCCGTCCAGTCACCACCTCATGGGGCGTTACATGGTGGTCGGATCAAGGCTTATTGCGCAATGCAAACAAGGCAAGAGGTAAACAGTACAACCAGTTCTGATGTCCAGCAAGTGCTTCTCTCCGGAGGACTAAGTAAGCGGAAGCTCGGCTCGCATTGATCAGGTACCACTTCCGTGTTGGACACCCCGCCTTCGGCTTGGGTAACGGCTCTTCCTGGGTCTTCATATTCCTACCTGCCAGCGCACCGCGCGCGCACCGTCAAGTACCATACAAGTACTGTTTGCTGTGTTTGCCTCGAGTTCTGATTGAATTTCGCCCGGGGGACGTCTGAGGCTGCGACTCCGCTGCCTTGCCTGACCTTACAGGAAAAAGGTACCACTTCCGTGTTGGAAACCCCGCCTTCGGCTTGGGTAACGCCTCTTCCTGGGTCTTCATATTCCTACCTGCCAGCGCACCACGCGCACACCGTCAAGTACCATACAAGTACTGTTTGCTGTGTTTGCCTCGAGTTCTGATTGAATTTCGCCCGGAGGACGTCTGAGGCTGCGACTCCGTTGCCTTGCCTGAACTTACAGAAAGAAGGTGATTTAGCCCTAGTAATGTCCTGTACATCTGAGCTACGGTCTGCGCACTAGACGCTGTTTCAGGGCGGACTCTAATTAGTGTGTGCTTAGGACTACATCAGTGTGTGTATTACCTTATTAGTGTGCCCAACTTTCCACCGACTGCTGAATACATCTAACACTGTGTGTTTTTAAAAGTGTTGTTACGTGACTTGTCATCACGTTGAAAGTAAACACACCCTTTTGTATTTGTTGTTCAAGGTACCACTTCCGTGTTGGAAGCCCCGCCTTCAGCTTGGGTAACGCCTCTTCCTGGGTCTTCATATTCCTACCTACCAGCGCACTGCGCGCACCGTCAAGTACCATACAAGTACTGTTTGCTGTTTGCGGTGCGGGGCAGGTCCCTCTATACCTTCTCTATTCGATCTAATCTATGACAAATTGCTACATTGTATTGGTTAAAACAAGCTAGGCTAAGCTCACCTACCCACAGAAGTCTTATGGGAACAGCTTTGGATGGTGAGTAAAGGGGACATGAGAGCTTATTGTACTAAGTCTGGGTTTGCATGAGGTCTGATAGTAGGCAACAACTTTGATGTAATAATACCTGCTTGCTATCAGCACGAGTGGTCTCCTCAAATATAGGAATATAGTTTAGGTAACCATATGCAACTATATTGCTGAACAACTAAAAACTAATCATTGGTATTGTTGTCTGGATAACATGTCCTTGCGTCTCCGAAGTGGTCTTAAGGAGACGATAGCAATTCCAAAAAAACGTAACATTGATGCCACAATGGCCAAATTAGATCTAATGTACGGGGCCTCCAAGGACCTGCCTAGTAATCATGCAAATACTTCGAATAGGCTTGAAATTGCGCTGGACAAGCACTCCATAGCTTCCAATACAAGGATAAGCTTCTTAAGTGCCCCTGATCCCGAGATCAACCATGACCTGGGCACTATTGAAGATGTCAACACAGGTCCACCTTCTGATATCTCGATCTTGGCACCTGCAGTATTAATGGAGCTAGAAAAACGTATAATCCTCTCTGATGGACCATCAATGCCAGTCACAGTGCGTCCTATTGGCAAACACAAAGTTCATATTCATTGTGATGCGCCATGTATACCATCAGCACAAACTCTTGCACCTTACGTTGATTTAGAAAACTCACCTAATAAACATGTGACTGTTGATTCATATAACGAAGATTCTGCTCAAACTATAGAGGGGGTTGTATGTTCATCACCAGAATCTCAACATTTTACTCAACCTAACTTGATCAATGATGAGAACAATTCGAACTTTCATCCAAAATCAACCTCCGAAGTTGAGGATCTTCTAATCTTTGAATCATCATACCCTGTTATATCAAGAATTCTCAATCTGCTTGACAAAGGGCATGAGTATACTCATTACGAACTCCGTGATATAAAATCAGCATTACTTGATATCTCCTCAAAACTTAATGAACATGAGGGTTATATCTTTGCACACTACCGCATCGCAAACAGAGAGTCAACAAATTGAGATTCAGGATATTCCCAAAAAAAATGTGGGTGGTCCAATCTACGAATTTCCCTAGACTTTTGCTCAGACAGTTAATTCGCAAAGAAATATGGAATCTATTCAAATTTACACGCATGCTCAGCTATGTCAAATGGTAGCTTACCATGCAGAGAAAATTTACCAGTTACTTTTTTTCAACCAGGCAAATGATTTGGAAACTACAACGAAAGACTCAAACAAAGAGTCTCATCAGTTTCCACATCCGAGTCCAACGCCTGACAGTCCATCTGAATTGATTCAAATATTAAATGAAGAGAATGCGAGGGCAGTTGTAATATTGGGCCCCCCACAAAAAGAGGAATCCTCTGACCCTGGAGGACAAAAACAATTCATTTCTCGCAAACAAAAAAGATTGCATACACGTGCAATGAACAGACTCACAGGCCAATTCATGGAATTTCTCCCGAAAGTGTTGCACGCGGCTGGGGCACAGCGTGCCCGTGCGAATGTCTGCGCCAGCTGCGTGCGATAAAATCAATTTCCGCGCACAGCATATTCATGGATTTTAGCCTCCAAAAGCAGACGCGGCGCAGAGTGGCGCAGCGACTCTGCAGCAGCGCCAGTTACGCCCCCAAGAACGCCCTTGCGCAAAGGAAAAGCCATTAAAATCCCCAAACCATCGCAAAGGGCTGCGCCAACCCTGGACCTGTTTACCGGACTGGCAAACAGCAAACGCCAAACGGGGAACGTGTATTACGGGTTTCGCGGTAACACGCGATTGGCCTGGGTACGTGTATTTCAGGGGTGCGCGGGAAGTTTTACACGCGATTGGCGTGGGTACGTGGATTTCAGGGGTGCGCGGGAAGTTTTACGCGCAATTGGCCTGGGTACGTGGATTTCAGGGGTGCGCGGGAAGTTTTACACGCGATTGGCCTGGGTACGTGGATTTCAGGGGTGTGCGGGAAGTTCTACACGCGATTGGGCTGGGTACGTGGATTTCAGGGGTGCGCGGCAAGTTTTACTCGCGATTGGGCTGTGTACGCGGATTTCAGGGGTGCGCGGGAAGTTCTACATGCAATTGGCCTAGGTACGTGGATTTCAGGGGTGCGCGGGAAGTTATACACGCGATTGGCCTGGGTACGTGGATTTCAGGGGTGCGCAGTAAGTTTTACACGTGATTGGGCTGGGTACGTGGATTTCAGGGGTGTGTTGGAAGTTTTACATGCGATTGGGCTGGGTACGTGGATTTCAGGGGTGCGCGGCAAGTTTTACACGCTCGCCTACAACACGTATTCATGGAATCGAACGTGGCCAATCTGGAAACAGGTACGCCAGCAGGAAGCAGGCGTATGTCGACCCACACAGCATAAAAGTGCACGCAAACAACAAACAAGCTCAGACGCAAGGATGAATATACCGTTCCTAGCAGCAGTGGCCGTGGGATACCGCAGGAGGAGGAGGAGGATAGTCAGGGCCAGAATTTGTACACCCAGAACCAGCCTTTTTGGGATGCCTGATGACCATGTGTATGGGAGGTACAGGTTTCCACCTCACATAATACTCGACCTGGTCAGTGAGTGGGAGGATGACCGCACATCAACCACCCTGTGCTCCCAAGCACCCAGCCCCCTGGAGAAGGTCCTTAATGTACTGCCCTTCTTGGCCACTGGATCATTTCAGCGGACAAGTGCCATAGTGGGGGGGGGTGTCACAGGCCACGCAGTCACTCTGCCTACACCAGGTCTTGGCCATCATCACCGCACGCCCATCAGTCCGCAGGCACATATACCTGCCCAGAACACCTGCAGAAAGGCAGGCTGTCGCCCAGGATTTCTACGGGGTGGCACAATTCCCCAAAGTGCTAGGTGCCATTGATTGCACCCATGTGGCTCTACGTCCCCCCAGGGCAACTGAGCACATCTTTAGAAACCGCAAGCACTGGCATTCTATCAACGTCCAGGTAGTATGTTATTCCAAAGGAATCATCACCTCAGTATACACCAACTATCCAGTGTCCACCCACAACAGTTTCATTTACAGAATGTCTACACCAAACCGGGACATAGAAGCTGGGCGGCATGGCGATACATGGCTGCTCGGTGAGTATAAATGCCACTGCGCATGCATGCATGTCAGATACTGAGTAATGTCACAACCCCACTAATGATACCCATCACCACCTCCCCAGGGGACAGTGCCTACCCTCTCAGCACCCACATGATGACGCCAATTCGGAACCCCACCACGCCACCCCAGGTAAGATACAACACAGCCCACATTGCAACCCGGGGCATCGTGGAGCGCACATTCGGAGTGCTCAAGTCACGCTTTCGCTCCCTTGACCGTTCTGGCGGGCAGCTGTTATAAACTCCCCCAGTAGTGTGCAGGATCATAGTGGCAGCATGTGTCCTGCACAACGTTGCAACACACCGGGGCCTGCCGGTGGACATGGTGGTGCCCCCACATCCCCAACCACATGCATGCCCGCTGCGCATGGGAGGGGAAAGGGCACGGGGTGAGGCAGCCCGTACGCAGCTGGTGGCTAATTACTTCACCTAAAATCACACCCCTGTGGAGTGCACACAGCCATAGCACATACCAGCTGACAATCAATGATGACTCAATCTGACAATGATGATGCCTCAATGGACAGTCAACTGTCACAACCATAACAGCTTGAGATTGTACATCTGGAAGTGTTCCATTGTGTGCTTCCCTACCTACACAAACACCACCAATGCTGTGTCATCAAAAGACACACTTCTATGCTGCTAAAATCATTACCCCCTTGCAAGATACAACATGACAACAGTGCCATGTCACCCAACCCCTCCCCAGTACCGCCACCCAACACACCATGGCATGACATGCCATGTGAGAGAAAACAAAGTCATCCCCCAAACATGACACAAGTGTCACAAAGTACAGTGTCCCTAATGGAAACTGGCCACACACAATATGCCCACATTAATGTAGAAATAACAACACACATGACCAAATACTTACCACAATACAATCCACATAGCATAAACATGACAGTACTAAGGTAAAGTATACGTAGTCTTACAACATGAGAATGCCAGCACATCCACCACCTCCAACTGTACAGTGTTGTTGCCACGCACATCTGGAAGTCCACTTCTCATAACATGAACTCCATCTCCAAAGTGGACGGCCTTGTGAAGACATGAGGAATGAACCTGCAAATTAGGAGGGAGACATGGATGCACAAGCACACATCAATGCACCATGCAGTGTACAATACAACAACAATATGCACTAGGAATGTATACACAGCATTGACTACAGACTGCCCACACATGTTGTGGGAGTCCAATGTCACTGTGTAAGTCACTGTCACTTGGGCACACCCTTTGCAAGCCCATGGAAACGGGAAGCAGGAGGGGTGTGTGTTTCACGAACCCAAGCATCTAACCCAAACTCAGGACAAGCCTGCATGTGCCCAGCCGGAATACAGTGGATGCCCACGGGAGCCACACAAGGCAACACACTGCAACCAAAAATCAAAAATCAAAAATGGCCATGTGTGGGCCAGAGAGGGTGGGGGAGGCCACCCAGGAGGTCCGGTGGACAGGGTGCTCACCAACAGCCACCTGTGTGGATGTTGCGAAAAAAAAAACACCTCCATGGGCTCATGGCCTGCCCGGCTACCACATCGTGGGAGATTCATCGCTGGATTCGCTCTCCTCAACCTCTGCTGCTGCTGCCACAGGAGGTGGTGGTGCTATGGGAGGCAGCCCACGCAAAGCCCTAGTTTGGTCCTCCATGGCAGCAAGCATGTGGGTGTGGAAGGTCCCGTTCTTGAGGTATATGGTGCGGAGATCACCATGCACCACCCGACGTGATGCCCGGACCTCCGCCCGAGTTGCCTGCATCTCTGCTGAGAGCGTACGGGTGATGCGCTCCAGCAGCTGTTCCGTCCTCGTGACAGTGGAAGTCTCAAGGTCCACAAGAGTCTGCCTGAGGTGCCGGACTTCTCCCTCAGGGCTTCCCTCTGGCCCTGGGCCTCTAAAGAAATGGATTCCCTTAGATTGTCCAAGGCTGCCCTTCTGTCCCTGTTGGACGCCAACATGTCCTCCCTGAGTGATTGGCAAATGGAGTCTGTTGTCTGCTGTAGTTGCTCCATCTGCCGTTCTGGGGGGACAATGGAAGTGGCCACCCTCTCCATGGCTTGAGCCATCATCTCAGATGATGCTGCCTGTTGGTTTGCCATACCGTATATGGATTGCTCCCATGCGGTATTGCCTGGTGGCTGACGGCCGCCGCGTTGGCGGGTACCACACCTGTCTGGGGAAAGGCGAACTGCGCCTTGCTGTGTCGGCACTGCCTGAGGCTGCAGGACTGCATTCCCCCTCTGATCTGCTGGCCCAGGAACAGGATCAGATGTTGCAGAGTTTGGCCTTGCATCCGTAACCACCAAAGGCGCACCTACCAACACTGACATACCCATAGTGGGCTCTACCCCTGGTGCAGGTGGGTCAGACAGAACAGTATCCCTTCCATGAACACATACCTGCGAATCCACATAGGTCTCATCCGAATCAACAGCTGAAAAGAGGTCTGGGGAGGTGCACGCAGAGACACCCCTGGACACTATGGCCTGCAGCAAGAGAGGGTTCTCCCCCACCACCAAACCACGTCCCCCACTGGTGCCCGGTCGAGCTTCAGATCCCTCCTAGGTCTGCACCATCTCCTCACCCTCAACAGCATCAAGTGCGTCATCCTCTGGAAAAACATGAAAGACAAAAAATTGAAACAGGCATTAGCACCATGGCACACAATTAGGCCAGACAAGCTACAGAACCAGTACTTGATTGACACATGTCCCACATGACTATAACCCTCCCATGCATGCACTGTCACTGAGTTTGAAGGGGAGGAAAATGTCAGACACTGATGACACCAAGATGGAAGAGCAACACATTAGCTGCATGCTGGCTAGCAGTGCCATCACACATTGGCCTGTGAGTGGCATGTCCAATCCACATACATGACACATGCCATCACACAGATGGCATGTACCATAGGCATGTCATATATGTGACAATAGAGCAGAGTAATGCGCAGTAAAACTGGGGGAATTTCAACAATCAGCCTGAATGAACACAGCAAAATACGGAACAATGTTGTTGCAAGATGCCACTTCAAGGGCAACTGGCGTGATGTAGTGCAAAATGTCTACTGTGGGCAGAAGAGATACTGTAATACCCAAATCCAGGGGCGCTGAATGTATTGGATGAAGCACATGGGTGGCCCAAACCACTCAGGCACACACACCCTCACCTGGCACTCAACCAGAACCCCTCCCACACACAACATACACATGGATCACACACACATGCATGTGCACTCACCGGACAATGCCTCGTAATCTGGAAGTTCTCCCACACCTTGAATCTGTCCCTCTGTGATGTAGGTCCCAGCAACACACTCATGTAGAGTGAGTTCAATGTCCTCTTGTGGAGACCCACCTCCAGTCACCAGAGTTGCGGCATGACTTGAGGCCAGCTTTTGCTTTGCCCTGCGCTTAAGGTCGTTCCAACGCTTGTAGCATTCATTAGCTGTCCGCCTCGCAATTCCAAGGGCACTTATGATCTCTGCGATGGTCTGCCAGTGTTTCTGACGTTGAGCAGGTGTGGTCTTGCAACCTGCATCTATCATCATTTTGCGGTCATGTGCGGTCACATACTGCACAAGTGCATCACGTTCGGCCTCAGTGAAGCTAGGCTTCCTTGGCGTGCCGGACCGTGGAGCCGTGTCTGGGGCATCAGCCTGTACTGTACGAGCACTCTTCCTCTTCCTTTTTGAAGGTGGTGGTGATCCTGAGTGGCCTACGCTGCTCTGGCCACTAGGGGCAGGAGCACCGGTGGACTGTGTAGTAGTAGTGTGCGATGGCACACTGACCATATGACTTTCGGCAGGCATTAGCTGAAGTGGGATGTTGGCAGGGGGAACCTCAGTCTGATGGACCGGGACCAACACTGTCCTGGCTGGGAGAGTCAGAGCTAGGGTGGACGGAGCTGCAGCTGCCCCTGCAGCCTCCCCACCCTGCCTACTCGGGGCAGCAGATGACATGGCTGCCCCTGATACACGTGGCCTGGTGACACTGCCTTGCACCGCCACCCGTGGCATAGACTTGGCGACCTGGAAGTCAGCCTGGGAGTCACCCTGTGCCAGGTCAGGTGCCACAATGGACCGGTCCAACAAGGGCTGAGCAGAGATGGTGTCAGCCACATTTCCCTCAACAATGGGGGGGGTGTGTCCCTGACTGGTCCTCCACACGTGGGGGGCTAGGGGTAGCCTGCAAATCCTGGCCACGTCCCCTACCATGCCCACCACGCCCACCTCTTGAGGCTCGGCCACCTTTGCCACCCTTACCGCTTGCTCCCCTCCCAGCCATGGCACTGATGGTGTTGTGCGTATGGGAGTTGCAGTAAACAATTGTCCTGGGCAATTGGGAGTCAAAGGGGTAGGGTACTAGATGGAATTCGTACCCTAGTGCTCTGGCAAGGCTGTATGGAACCCCTGGGGAAAGATGACGGGTCACGCAATGCACAGGCACTCCTAAAACAGAAAATGACGTGCACGCGACCCCTCGTAGACCACGTGCGTGGAAAAATGAACCCGCACTACGCTGTGGCACCCAGAAACACAAAAATGAACGTACGCGTGTCACACGCAGCCTACAATGATCTCTGAAGGGGTACGCTACACACGGGGCAAGCACAGTTGGTAAATACGTGCGCGACTCACCATCTGCGTGGGAAAATAGCATGAAAACACCCACACCCCCGCCAAAAGAAGAATTGTACGCAGTCTGAGGAGACAGGACAAAAGAAGAAGTCAACGCTGTTTGAGGAAACAGGTCAAAGAGAAAATCAGAAAAAAACTGACAGAGGTAACAGGGAGTACGAACTAGAAACGCTGTGAAGTCAATCACGTGTGAACCGACAAGAAGTACAGATTTCACCCACTCGCTCTCCACAAAAAGCACTTACAAGGAAATGACGTCCTACACGTACCTTTTAAACCGGCCCACACGTCCAACGTCACTTCTGCGTATATGCGCTAAGACCCTATCCTCCAATTACACGAGCTGACACTCGGGCGTGCAGTTTTCAGACGTGTAACATGCACCCGGGTACAGGGAAAGGCCCGCGCGCTTCACGTCACAGACGCGCCTACGCTGTAAGGGCCTTTGGTCCAATGAAATCGTGTACACGTGCTGATGCGCTTACGCGCTAAGGGCCTTTCCTCGAATTACAGGCAGACGTGCAAGATTTTCACGTGCCAAATCACTCCGTATCAAGCTGGCCACGCGTAAGCACACGGAAGGCCACGCTCCTGCCCAGAAGGCCGAATTACTGCCCCCCAGAGCCCTGAGCACGCTCCCACCTGCCATCTGCTGCTGCCTGACTGCCTGCTGCCCGCGTGCCCTGCTATTTGCTGCCTGCACATCAGCCAGGGGTGCAGTTGCTGTGACCACCCCTGCTGGAACTGAAGACTCCTGACTGGGATTCCATCGCTCCACAGCCCAGCCCCAGGACCCAGTTGCCCACCCACTCCTGCCTCTGGGGTTGCCATGTCGGGCACTACACCATCTGGCAGCACTGGCAACCCCCAGCCAGAGAGGCAGAGGACCACCAGCTTCAGTGGGAGGAGGTGGCAGTCTGCGACTACGAACATGTCAGGAAGCGCTGGGAGGACTTGAGGTCAAGGACCCTCATGAAGGCCCGGCGCCTCGTGGAGGGGTGCCGGGGCACCATGTGTTCCATCCAGCTGAGGGTCCTGGAACGCGTATGCCCAGCGCTCCACGCCCAGATCCTTCGGAGGAAGACCCATCCGGAGTTGAGCGGTAAGTGGCCAAGCATTGCTGTGTGAGACAGGGCATGTTGCAGTGTGCTGGTTGTCTGATACTTGCCTGTATGTGTGACATAGGCCATGTAAGTATGTGTGTGTGCAGGTACATCATGGTCATGCATGTGAGGCCAGTAATGTGTGAACCACATGGTTAGTGCATGTGTTTTAATGCGACATGGGGAGATCTATGCGGAATGGACACATGAAAGCATGCCAGTCTCTGTTCCTGGACATGGGTGGGGGTGAGGGATGGGTGCTGAGGCCATGTACATGTATGGTGTCCATGTCTGTGTGTCTGACCTGCGTGTCTGTGACTTGTAAATGGCATGGATGCATGACACATGTCTGTGACAATGTTCAGATTCACTGATGCAGCCTAGTCATCCTTGTATCCACTGTGTCTGGGGTGTAAGATGGATGAAACTACGGTGAAGTGTGTGCATGTGATAGGCATGACCCATGATGCATGTGAGTTCCAAACCAACATTGTATGTTTCAAGAGTCCCTTGGACATGTATGCTAATGTCCATAGCATGCGCCATGCCTGTTACTGCATGTGTTTTGCCTGCACCGACCCATGTGTTGTGAAGGGACATAATGGAAGTGATCTTTGACAGTGCCACTCATCTGCTATTGCTTCCTGTCTAGGGGACCATTGTACAGTACCCTGATGCTTGTGTTCTATGTCTCCGTCTACACAGCGGCAACTGAAGAAGAGGGCGGAGACGGCGCTGTGCCAAACGGCGGGGATGCACCCACGGCTGCAGCGGAAGGGGTGGGTGAGCCCCCACAGGGGCTTGCACCGGCGAAAGACGGTGTGGAGACATCCAGGTTGGTGGTTTCCACAGAGGAGGAGGAGGCCGCTACTGAACCGCACATGGGGCCTGATGGGTGCATCCCTGCTGGTGCAAGTGGTGCAGTCCAGGGCCAGGGACAGGGACAGGAGGCAGCACAGGTCGCCGTGGAGGGGCCTGTGCATGTCACTGTCCCTGACACTGTGACTGCACCACCATGCACCAGCAGGGATGCCCCCACCAGGCCCCATGTGCCGGCCACTCTGGCGACCCTCTCCTCCTCTGTGGAGGCTGTGCGCCAGTCGTTCTCCATGCCGTCTTCCGGCCCAGATGCCACCAGGGCCCCTTGTGGACCTGCCCCGACCAACGCAGCCAGCTCGGTGGGGATCCCATCCCTGCCACAGTCGGGAGTCGGAGGTCTAGCAGGGGTGGACACACCAGCAACTGGACCCCAGCAGATGGAGGATGTGACGACATCATCTGGCAGGGCACGTGCACGACGGCGTCGGTGGATTCCATCAGCCTGGGTCATGCGTTGGTGATCAGTAGTGCAAGCTGACATGTGGCTTGGCAGAGGCAGTGGAGTCGGAGGCAGCGGCAGGCTCGACGTGGGAGGCATCATGGCTCAGGGCCATCAACATCGGAGGGGCAGGCATCGGCCGGAGGGCAGGAGGACCCAGGAATGGGAGTGTCTTCCGTGTGGGAGCGGTTGTGCCAGCAGATAGGTGCGGAGCGGCAGCGGGCGGAGGAGGAACGGCTCACAATGGTCAGGGCGGAGAACTCCATGCGGAGGGCGCTGAGGCGGGATGAGTGCCTCGAGGGTATTCGCAGGGAGTTGGTGCTGGACACTGCATTATCCCTGCGAGACCTCGGGGCCAGGGAACAGGCCCGCCTCCAAGCCATTGAACAGGAGTTCGATGATGCCCTGTCCCATGACAACATCCAGTGAGCCGTGGGACTAGCCCGCCGCCTATTTAGGTTTATGTTTAATTTATTTTTATTATGATTTGGAGTCCACAAACTTTGCTCCACTTTTTGTATAAAGTTATATTTTAGATAGTGTTTTTTGTAGGTTTCATTTCTTCAGTTGGGCTCATGGACCCTGGATTTTTCTTCTGTATATAGTTTTGCATTGGATTCTTCAGTTTTTTTATTATTTCACCATGGAGCAATGGTTTTCACTTTCTTTTTTCACTTGGATTTGCTTTGTTGGACTGTGACTTTGGACACCATTTCTTTGTGATTTCTTTTGATTATGATTTCGTGTTTTTAATTCTTTTACAGACATTTTGCTTTGATTTGATTATTCACATTGTTTTGTGTTTTTTTTAATTCCATTCATGTTGTGTTGAATACATCTTTTTTCTTCATACTTCCATGTGTGATATTATCTCATTGGTTTCATGCATGTCATGATATGGGTTTTCACATTCACTTGCACCCATTGTGTGTGTGTGACAGACATGTGTTCATTTCTATACTTGCCTTTGGGGTTGTATCATGTAATTGGCTTTTATATGTAGGTGGATGCAATACTTTAGGGTATTTGGGCTGGGGAGGCTGGCCATGAGGGCCATGATTGAGGATCGTCATGACGTGGGGGCAGGGGGACATGTATGGGGGCCTGCTGGCAGGTGCCCCGCACTGCTGGGGGGTGGGGGTGCTGGGGGACATGAGTGGGGGCCTGCTGGCAGGTCCCCCTCACTGCTGGGGGTGGGGGTGCAGGGGGACATGAGTGGGACATGAGTGGGGGCCTGCTGGCAGGTGCCCCTCCCTGCTGGGGGGTGAGGGTGCAGGGGGACATGAGTGGGGGCCTGCTGGCAGGTGCCCCTCACTGCTGGGGGGTGGGGCTGCTGGGAGTCGTGTGGGGGCCTGCTGGCAGGATCCCCTCACTGCTGGGGGGTGGGGCTGCTGGGGGACATGAGTGTGGGCCTGCTGTCAGGTGCCCTGCAATCCTGGGGGGTGGGGGTGCAGGGGGACATGAGTGGGGGCCTGCTGGCAGGTGCCCCACACTGCTGGGGGGGTGGGGGTGCTGGGGGACATGAGTGGGGGCCTGCTGGCAGGCGCCCTGCACTGCTGGGGGGTGGGGGTGCAGGGGGACATGAGTGGGACATGAGTGGGGGCCTGCTGGCAGGTGCCCTGCACTGCTGGGGGGTGGGGGTGCTGGGGGACATGAGTGGGACATGAGTGGGGGCCTGCTGTCAGGTGCCCTGCACTGCTGGGGGGTGGGGGTGCTGGGGGACATGAGTGGGACATGAGTGGGGGCCTGCTGGCAGGTGCCCTGCACTGCTGGGGGGTGCGGGTGCAGGGGGTCATGCGTTGGTGATCAGTAGTGAAAGCTGACATGTGGCTTGGCTGGGGGGCATGCCCATGGTGGATGGGCTGCCTGCGGGACATGACCAGGGGTGCGGGGTAGTCCCCTGTGGTGTGAGCTGCCTGCAGGGTCCGTGGAGGGTGTAGAGGTGACACCTGGGAGGACCCACACTGCCAATTCACGTGTAGGACTCCCCAGCACCCCTGAAATACACGTACCCTGCTAATCTCGCGGGTGGAAGTTCCCGCGCACCCCGGAATACACGTACCCTGCTGGAATCACGTGTAAAACTTCCCGCGCACACCCGAAATACACGTACCCAGGCCAAACGCGTGTGAAACTTCGCACGCACCCCTGAAATACACGTACCCGCTCCCCCAGGCCCGATTGCGTGTGGAAATACCTGCGCACCCCTGAAATACACTTAGCCTGCTCCCCCAGGCACGATTGCGTGTAAAACTTCCCACGCACCCCCAAAATACACGCACACGCTATTCTTCACACAGCGGGTGTCCGTGTTTGTCACGTACCCCTTTGCACATCATTTGTCCGAGAGGGCCCCAGTATGGGACATTCATCAGAGCTGTATATAGGTGCTTTTTGTTAGCGCACAATTTGGCGCACATTTTTTTGCTGCGCAGGGACGCTACCGCCTGCTTTCGTGTGGCGGACATGTATGGGCCTGTGCGCGTCTTTGCCCGTGTGCTGGTTTTCCCTATTCGATTCCATGAATACGTGTTGTAGGCGAGCGTGTGGGCGTTCCGCGCACTTGCCTCCTGTACTTCCCCCGTGACGCCCACATTTTCACAAGTTGTTCCCCATTCCGCGTGTCACGCCCCGTTTTCCGCCTACTTTTGTAATGTGTGCCGCGCTATGTGCGATTTCGCTGTTTTCTCTGCGATATTCGCACTTGCACTGCAATTTTTAAAGTAACACTGCAAATCGCACGTTTTTGCACGCGTGCGCCGATTTTTTCAGCGCACATTCATTCCATGAATCGGCCTGTCAATCTACGTAATGCAAAATTATTGGAAACACAAGAAAAAAATCAAAAACAAAAAAAGAGAACTCAAAAACAACATCCCAACAGCGACCCAAAAGTTAAAACCAATGTAATATTAACTGATCCAATAGCAAATATCCCGCCTCCGCAGTTAAACACCGATTTGGGGATCAATGCTGAGGAGCTTACTCTTGAAAGTCGATTAGCTTTACAGCTGCAGTCGAACTTGGCTGGTGCTAATGTAAAAAAAAAACATATGTCAGCGATAGAAAAATCCATTATGGATATACAAAAATAATTTTCTGCTTCATTATCTTCTACCCAACAATCCTTGCTCTCAGCCTTTTATAACCAATTCCAAAGAAAAAAACCACTGAACGAGCAACCTCAGACCAGGAACCTCCAATGGTGCCTGAAACTTCGTTATTGAAATGCCAAGAGGTAATCCACCCAACCCATTCAAGTGTAGACTTAGAATGCAATACTAATACCCAGGACATTTATGAACGACAACATAACTCTCCACAAAAAGTGCCCCGAGTGCATTCGGCGAATAACGAGAAATCAATAAGCACGGAGGAATCTGCTTTCCCCTCAATTGAAAAGAGACAGCCGACTCAAAGCAAGAGGTCCATGAATAACTTGGAATGTGAACCAACTTCTAAAAAATCACACAAAACAGTTGAATCTATGGATCAATCCATGCTTGATATACCCACATCGAGTATTTTGGGTTGGATTAGCTCAACCGAAATAAATGGAGATCAAGATCTAAATCGATCGTTCATGCTCCAGACCTTCAAAAAGATTCCAGCTCCAAGAACTCTGGTATCTAGTGACATTATTTGGATTACACTGCCTTCTATAAAAAAATCACAGGATGGTCTTTGAATTGCAATCCCTAATAATTGCAGAATTAATATGGAACCATAGAAAGGAATTAAAAACGCTAGCATTATCTATCATCCAACTCCAGACGATTGAAGAAGCAAAAATCTTCAATGAAACTGTTCCGCTTATTGCAGTGAACACAAACAATCAATCAATACTACCCATCAGTCCGCATGTTTCGGAACAGTCTTGACACAGTTGGTTGCAATTTCTGCCGTTTCCCAAGACTGGTCTTGGTTATCAGCTTTAATAGGGTCCCATAAGGACTCAACAAAAGACGAACAATCGTAGTAGCAAAGAGCTCTTCCGAGTAATGTCTTGGAATTCATGTGGAGTACAAAATTTGAAAAGGTGGGTATCGATGTATGCCCCTCAGGGAATTGTGGACATAGTTTTATGTCAAGAAACAATGGCTGTCAAGCAACTTGAAATTAGCGGCTTTGTTGCGTATTCCACTCTTGCGACACAAATGTCGAAAGGTAGACCATCGGGTGGAATCACCATCTTGGTAAACACAGGGCTTGTTTATACATTGGCAATGACACAGACTACTCACTCTTATATTGCGATTCTAATAGAACTAGGAATGGCTAAGACAAACAGCGTATTAATAGTGTCATTGTATTATAATCCTCTAAATACTGCAATAACCAACTTGTTCAATGATCTTGATGTTTTGTTTGATGAGGTCCTCATCAAGTGGCCCAATGTAAAAGTAATTCTAGGAGGTGATTTTAATTCCAATTGCCTCCAAGATCCTTGTACTGTATTAAAAACCTCACTCCAAAATCAATCATTGATGAACACGAACAGAGGTTTACTCTTTCAGCTCTTTTTTGAGCGTTGGAATATTGTTTTTCTTCCCTTTCATTCAAGTGAGAATGTTTACACATGGTCTCGCAATAACAGAAAATCATGCATTGATTACATTGCGGTATCAGTGGAGTCATCTTCAAGCTGTACGGGAGTAGAAACCACTATGATTGAACTAAGTGACCATTGTATTTTATATACAGAAATGCAATTAATCATCCCAAAATTGGTACAAGATCCACTTAGCATATTTATCATGGAAGATCGACCAGGTGCATCAATAAGATGGAATGCGAAAACTTGTAGAAATTTAAATGCAATTATGAAAATGCTAGCACTGAATTGCATGAATGGTAGTAATATTACCAGTAAAGGGTCGATAAAAACATTACAAATTTCGACCATTATTACAACTGCACTCACAAATCTGGTTTGGCTTAAATCAAATGAACCAGCACAGCCTTTAGCTGTTGACTTACTTGCCGTGAGAATCAACATGCTAAAAAAACAAAAAAATTGGGACATTGGGCACCTATCACCTATCCTAACTCTGAATATCAAACTACAAAAAGGAAAATCATCAACAAATATCACAATAACATAAAAAATTATAGAACTTACCTCCATCATTCAATAAATCAAAAAATGATGGCATCACTGTGCACTATGATAGGCGATCTACCTGGGCTCTTATAAGGGGTAATGAACACTCAAGAACTGACAATCAATCCTCTAACATTAGTGCAGAAACATGGACGCTTTTTTACAACAAAAACATGTGCCTTACCTGACAGATTTAGGGACTCATCATCTAAATTTATGCATCACTCAGTAGAGCAACTTAAGGGTTGGTCAACAGAGGATATTGTATGGGCCCTAGGAAAGTTAAACAAATCGAGAGCCCCTGGACCGGACTGTATTCCGCCATGTGTACTTAAGGAAAATGTGCAACTAGGGGCATCGGTGCTTAAAACACAATTTGATGAAGTTATTCGGGCATCTTGTGTTCCTCTTTCATGGTTGCAGTCTGTTATAGTGCCTATACACAAGAAAGGAGTTAGAACAAATCCTAGTAATTTTCGGCCCATTGCACTAATCGATGCAAGTGCAAAGACCTTTGCTATATTATTACTACAGCGTTTAAAACAGTTTGTAAATCGGCTTGCCATTCTATCACCATTTCAGATTGGCTTTCGTGCTAGCATGGGAACTGCGCTGAATGCAACTTTCTTAGCACATCTAATAGCCCGCTCAAAAATTCCAAATTCGGGTGCTCTTTACATGGCATCTGTCGACTTATCCGCAGCACTTGATTGTGTAATCAGGAATTTACTGTGGGAAAAACTTGATGCAAAGGGGATCCCACAGTCCTTAATTGCGATGCTGGCCAAACTACATCAAGGCACTTCATATTTGGTTCGTATCAACAACTCTGGATCAACAACTACTCCTATTCCAACTGAGGTGGGGGTTAAACAGGGCTGCAACTTGGTGGCTACCCTGTTTAATCTCTACACCTCTCTGACATGAACAAATATGGAAAACTGAGATTACTTACCCTGCAATATTTGGACATTTCCGAATTCAATGGATTGCATTTGCGGATGATGTCCTAATATTTGATCGTACACCATATGGACTCCAAAAAAAACTTGTAATATTTGCAGAATATTTGTTCAAACACAACTTAACATGCAATGTCGAGAAATCCAGCATCTTTATTTTGAAAAACTTGAAAAAGAGAATCTCCACGATGAAATGGTCCATAAATTCCATCCCTATGCCCATAAACTTGAATATGAGATATTTGGGATACGATGGGCCTCATTACGACCCAGGCGGTAAGTTACCGCCTGGGCCGTGACTTTACCACCATGGCGTTAACTACGTTTACGCCATGGTGGTTGGCGGACTTACCGCCCCATTCCGAGGTTGGCGGGGGCGGTAAGTCCCCAATCCCCATTTACCCTTCCCCATTCCCATTTTTGCCCCATAGGGCATAATGGGAGTGGGGAAGGCGTTAATTACGCCACCGTAAATTACGGTGGCGTAATTAACTCCATGGTCCCTTAGCGCCATGGATTTTAACACCTGCTAAAAGCAGGTGTTAAAAGCGCCATGGCGCTAAGGGACCTCGTACTCAGGCGGTAAGGGTCGGCGCTGTTAACGCTGCCGTAAACCCCTTACCGCCTGGGTCGTAATGAGGCCCGATGTCATAGATTCTTCCTCAAGAAAAAACTGGTTACTAAATTTAAATGCAAAAAAATCTGTGTTGGTGACACAGATGCGGATAATATTCATGAAATATTGCAAATTTTCGATTCTACCACTTTTCCAATTTTACATGCTGAAAGTGGAAGCCATGTTAGTATATGGGCTTGACTTATGTCTGTGCAATATTGATGCAATTCTAGACCAAATTCAAGGATATCTATGGAAATCTACATTGAGACTACCAAACTCCTTACCAAACTGTATATTACGACAAGAGTTAGGGATCTCAGCCTTATCAGCAAGATTCCATTGGCGACAATTAACAAACTATGGAAAGATGTTATTTCCACCCCCGCAATCGCTCTATGAGGAATTCTGAATTATGATTAAGAATCAAGCGCCTGCTTCGTTGGTCACTTTTTAAATCTTATGATCAACAAACTCGATGAATGTGGCCTCAAACCAATAGACCTTGAATTTCGTGCGGGTCATGTAAAGAAACGATTATACGAACATGATTGGTTAATCACATTGAATGAGATGCAATCAAAAACACAATACTCTGAAGCAGCAAAGTTTGCTACTCTTAGAATTCCTCGTAGAGCATACTTGTTAAAATGTCCTTCCAGCCCCTATCGCGAACTATATTTGAGATTTAAGCTCAATCAATTGCACACTCTAGAAAAAACTATTACTTGGAACAAGCAATCATTGATGTGTCAGATCCCATGGTGTAGATTTTGCGATGGTAACTTCTTTATAGAAAATCTAAAACATCTAACCATGTATTGTAGTAACTTTGAAGCCCTGCGAGATTCTCTTATTGGTCCTAATGTGTTAGGTATGACACTAGAATCCAGAGAATGGTGTTGGAGGAAATTTATGTGGGGATATTCATTCAAAATGATTGCTTTATTGTGCAGATTTCTTGAGAAATTGGTTGTTGAATTAGAGAAGAATGAATCACATTCTACAACTAAGAAGTAGGTTCCTAATTTGACAGAATGAAGAATTGCAGTATGTTTTTAAGTATATTTTAATTTTTGTATATGGGATTCAAACTTTAAATGTAATTACTTGGTATGTTATGTAAAATGATTTATGAATCATTATGAAGAATTTCTGTAATAATTGTTGTAAAAAGTTTGTTAATTAAACTGATAAACCACTGCTTTTAATTTAAAATAAAAACAGTTCAACCAGTTATTTTTGGTACTCTGCTGTGTCTCAGCTATACACCCTTTCAGGAGGCCATTCAGGTGGTCACACACACCATTTACTTGTGGGTGGTATGCACAGGCGTACTTGTGTTGGATGCCCAACAATGCTGTTATGTGCTGAAACACTTTGTTGGTGAAGTGAGGCCCATTGCCAGACCGCAGGACCTTGCAAATGCCCCATCTTGGGAAAACCTCCCTACTAGGAACTTGGCCGCTCTAAGGGCATCAGCGTGTGAGCCGGGCCCAGCCTCAATCCACCTGGAGAATGGGCATATAATCACTATCATGTAGCGGTATCCTTGACAGACGTGGACAATATCGACATAATCCACGTGTAAATGTAAATGCTGAAATGGGCCTACTGGTCTCGGTATGGCTCCTCTCACCACTCTCAATGTATGCCCTGCTGTAAATTTCTGACAAATCAACAAGTTGCCCACAAATTCAGACACGTGTTCCGCCAAGTGGAAAAGAACCATGTTTCTCCAATGCGTGTAGCAATGACCTCCTTCCCTGTGTGTGCTGGATAGTGCAATTGTGTCAATGCTGTGTTCAATAATGCTAGTGGCATCACCACCTTCCCAGTGTTATCCGACCGCTATAGGGCATATGTCGGGGGCATTGAGCATCCCCTTTTTATCCACAGCTCCTTTTCTTCCCTGGGCGCAGCTCCCTTCAACTCCACAATCCGTGCCCCTGGCAGCACCTTGTACCCCTCCTTAAGTACCATATTTTGGGTGCACTCTCTCGCATTTGAAGCCCTTCCTAGGTCCAATTGTTCCCAAAATATGCTGCGCACTTGGCCTCCAAGTTTGCTGCTTTGTTGCCCCTTGAGATGGGATCTTCCCCTTCTTGTGTGCTTGGCATTTCACTATCGCTACCTGTGTTTGGTAAGCAATTATTTTCATCACTCTGCCCAGTAAAAGTGCATGCTGCACAGGAGTCCCATCTGCCCTCCTGAACCCTCTTCTGAGCCAACGTAATAGTCCTGAATGTACTGTCGACGTCACATAGGCGGAGTCAGAATAGATCATCACTTCCTTCTCTGTGCTGTTCTCCAGTGCTAGTATTTAGGCCACTAATTCTGCTGCTTGGGCTGAGTAATGGAATGGTAGTCACACACTGGCTACCACTTCACTTGTCCCGTCCTCCTTCAGTCTTACCACTGCAGTCCCAGTATGCCTGACCCCGTCTGTCTGGTCAATTGTGGATGACCCGTCAATGTAAAGCACCTCTCCCCCCTCAAGTGCATCCTCCTCTACCTTGCGGGTGTCACTGAACATCTCTACGTTTGCTGTACAGTCGGGTGCATAGTCACCTACCTGTAGGACGTCTGCCAGGAATGTTGCTGGGTTAACAATTCTGCATCTCACTGTCTTCAGTCCCACATTCGATAGTATCTCCTTGTACCCTGATGCTCTTTGGGTAGTGAGAGTGCTCTTTGGCTTCTGCAGTATTGAAAAAAGGGTGTGCTCCCCGTAAAGAGTGGTGGTGCACCCCATGGTTTCTGCTGCTGATTTCTCCACTGCAAATGAGGCAGCTGCCAAAGCTCTTTCGCACTGATAGCGTCCTCTCATTACTGGATCAAGTTTCCCACTGTAGTAAGCTATTGGTTTGTGGCCCTTGCTCATCTTTTGTGTTAGTACTGCCTTCATCACTAATCTCTCAGTGTGTGAGAGCAGAAAGAATTCCTTTTTGTAGTCGGGGTTCCCTAGTACTGTTGCTGTGCTTATTGCTTCCTTCCGTTCCTCAAATGCCTCAGTCATCTCTGCGATCCATGGCAGTGTCTTGTTTCCTTTCTGTGCTTCCTTCAGAGCACCCAGTAGTGGCCTTGTGTATGTGCTGTAGTCAAAGACCAAGGCTCTGTAGTAGTTGCATAACCCTAGAAACTGTTCCATTTCCCTCACCCTCGTGGGCTTAGGCGTCTTGCGTATTGTCTCTACTCTCTCTAGAGTGATCTGTCGGCCATTTTGGGATATTGTCTGTCCAATGTATAGCACCTCCTTCTGACAGTACTGTAACTTAGCTTTGTCCATGTTGTATCCCTTGTCAGCTAACACAGTTAGCATGTGTTCTGAGTCCTCCCGACACTGATCCTCTGTCTTGCTGCAGATCAAAATGTCATCTACGTACTGTAAAACTGTGCTCTCCATCTGTATGTTGCTCAAGTCCATCTGTATCACTCTGTTAAAGATAGATGGTGACTCGCAGTAGCCTCGTGGTAAACAAGTGTGTTTCCACTTCTGGTTTCTATACATAAAGCTGGTCAAGTCTTATGAGTCCGAGTGTAGTGTTACTGAGAAGAATGCATTCTTCAAATCAGTGACCGTGAAGCAGGCAGCTCCCACCGGAATGCTGCGCAAAATTGTCACTGGATTTGCAACTAAAGGATACTCTACTTCTACAATATGGTTAAGAGATGTTAAATCCTGTATGAAATGCCATGACCCCCCTTTTGCCTTGCGCACTACGTACACTGAAGTGTTACATGGGGATTCTGATGGTACACGCATGCCTCTCTCAATCAGGGCTGTGATTGTCTCATAAATGCCCTCATCTGCTTCCTTAGTTAGGGGGTACTGTTTCACTCTGGATAAAATGGCTCCTGGCTTCAGCTTGATCTTCACTCCCCCTATGCTCTTCATGTGACCCACGTCATAGGGACACCTTCTCTATTTCTAACCTTTCTTCCATGAAAAGCTATTTTTCTGTCACTGTGGTCAGCCTGCATCCTTCTGCCACTGCGATCACTGCTCTCCATGCCCTCCCTGTGTCATCCAGTCCATGTACTGAAATCCAATCCTCTCTTGCAACCACTGCGTCTATGTCTATTGGCACTATGGTTCCTTCTTCCTCGTCCATTGGTATCTCAGGCCTGAAAAGAAACTCATTTGGATGTCAGTTCCATACTAGAAAATGTCTGGGTCCACTGGCACCCCCCCCCTGTACAATGTGTCTGCAATAGGCTTGAAAAACCTCTCTTACATTGAGCATGTGTATGCCTGGTGTGGTGCATACTATTCCATTGTCTGTGAATGAGATGGTCATGTTTAGTCTGCTCATAATATCTTGTCCCAGTATGTTGACAGGTGTCTGTCGAGAGTAAGGCAAAGGCAGTGATAGATTGTGATCTCCTATAGAAAGTGAGATATTGGGGGTCATTACAAGGTTGGAGGTAATGGAAAAACGATGCCGGGAAGGGATTACCGGCACCGCATACCGCTACGGGCTATTCCGACTCAACAAGCCGCTATTAGCACCACCGCTGATAGCATGCTCCCCCATACAGGTATGCACGCGGGCACGCGGCCCTCGGGCCCGGCAATAGCGGGATGGCGCTAACAGGAGGACATCACAAGGCAGGCGGACATGCAAATACCGCCATCATGAAGGCGGTAATGAGGCGTACCGGGATGCCGGCAATACCGGCATCGCGAAGCACCCGCAAACAGCAATGTCCAGTGTTCCCAACTGCCACAGGTGCACACAATCAGCACAGGTGGTGGCAATGGAGTCTGACCCAGCACAAAAGGAGCACACCCACACACCACACCCCTCACCACACCAAAATGATTCCACTTGTAGTATCAATACTGGGGCTGGAGGACATGCTTGCATTGCTACACCAGCAACAACAACAGGCACCACAGAGGAGACGCAGGAGGAGAAGGAGGGTGAGACAGGCCCAGCAAGCCCCACCAGTGCAGCCAGTGGTACCACGCAGGCAGCCCCCAATCCCTCGCATCAGAGCCAGTCCATTGAACCTTACCTCTGAGCAGATCCACACCCTGTACCGTCTGGACCAGGACACCATCACCACGATTGTGGACATGATACATGACGACATCGTCAGTCTGATTGAAATACGCTCCGCCATCCCAACTCTACTGAAGGTAGTGTCTGTGCTCCACTTCCTGGCCACAGGCACCTACCAGCACACAGTGAGGCACATGCATGGCATAACACAACCCTTATTTTCTTGCATGCTGAACCAAGTGCTGGATGTCCTCCAGAAGCACACAAGGGACTGGATATCCCTACCACGGACTCCCCAGGAGATCTTTGACACAAAAGTTGGTTTCCATGCACTTGCAGGCATGCCAAATTGTATTGTTGCACTTGACTGCACCTATGTGGAATTGGTGGTCCCGCATGCCATGGAGGTGGCGTAACACAATCGTAAGCTATACCACTCAATGTACAGATGGTTTGTGACTCCAGCAAGATCATAACACATTGTTGTGCCCGATTTCCCGGATCAACTCATGACTCAATGGTCCTGCACAACTCCACGCTACCACGCTACATGGAGCGACATGCAGGACGACGTGCCTGGCTGCTTGGTAGTAGCATGACAGGCACATGGCAGTGAAATGGGGGGAGAGATGCACACACCACCATGGTGTCATTGTTGTGGTGACAGCATGATGTGAACATCCCAAAACACTGTGCCCCAAAGCATCCCAAACTGAATCTGACAACCAATTCCCATAGCAATCAAGTAAGCTGCACACCTATCACAACATTCCAAACTTAAAACCACCCCACATCCCACAACACGTGCACCACCCATCATTGGACCTCACCCTCCGTAACACAATCCAAAAACATGCTGTGAGTATTCACAATGTAAAGGTCTGCAGCAAATCACTACACAGGACAAGCATCCATGAGAGTGCACATAACAAAACCACCACGGGAATCCACTGCTTGTCACAGGGCCACCACCACAGAAGTGCAGCATGTCACCATGGGAATAATCAGCGCTGAAAGCCAAATAATGCAGAGACTACTGCCAACGCTGCCAGTAAGAAAATCATACAGAACACTACACATCACATATATATCACAAACACAGCGGTATGCCTCCACAATGCATGAGCAACATCAAGGCAGTGCACACCGCGTATCATCTTGAAGATGCAATCCACACCATAAGAGCATGGCACAGCACACATTGAGGGAATGAAAAAAGTGTGCATACAACTAGGGACATGTGCATGTGACCAACAAATATCTGCAGGCATGTGTGATAAGTACAGCTGTCCATCATGAATCGACTAACACATACCTTATTTTTCTCCCATGCAGGTGATAGTGGCTATCCCTTGGAGCCGGGGCTCCTCACCCCTGTCCAAAACTCGCAGAACAGACACGAGGAGGGCTACGATTGTTCCCATACCCGTACCCGTGTGGTCATGGAGCAGACCTTTGGCCTGTTGAAAGCACGTTTTCGCTGCCTTAGCCGGTCGTGTGGGGCACTCCTCTACAGGCATGAGAAGGTGGCCAAGATCATCATGGCATGTGTCATGCTGCACAACATGTGTATCTGACGGAACGTGCCCCTGCCCCCTGACGTTGAACTGCAACCACCAGGTGATGATGAAGAGGATGAAGAAGATGTGGGCACATCATCGTGGTGCAGAGGGTGAAATGAATGTGGGACAGAGGGCACTGGGTGTGGGAGTACATGAACACTGTGCACTGTATAGCAATAAATGACACATATGCAATAAGGAATGTCCACTCAAGTATTTTTTCTGCTACACAACGGGTGTATTAAACTGTTAAATTGTACAAAGTGCTCAAACCCTCCACCTCACACACACCCTCGTCCCCCTACCCCCACAACTCCCCCACACACCCTCTCCCCCCTCCGCCTCCCCTCACAACTCCCCCACACACCCTCTCCCCCCTCTGCCTCCCCCCACAACTCCCCCACACACCCTCTCCCCATCTCCCTCCCCCACAACTCCCCCACACACCCTCTCCCCCCTCCACCTCCCCCTACAACTCCCCCACACATGGTGTCCAAGCAAATGCTGCAGGTGTTTGCGTCTATTGCCTTCATCAGGCTGCCCCATCTACATATGTCCACTTCCCGAACCTAGTGGGGCATGTCCGATCGACGCAAGGTGCGCGCTGACCGGCGAAGGGGGCTGGTTTGAGTGGAGCTGCATGATGATGCGATGCCCGCCTGCTCCAGAGTGGGGGCAGTACGCTCTGCCTCCATGGAATCCGCTATGCGGGAAAGGACCTGCCTCAGAGCAGACACCTCCCCACAGATCCGCGTGCTACTGGCCTCAATTGCCTGTCTCAGGGAGGCACTGTTGTCCCGCCCCCCCTGCCTTGCCTGGGCGCCGTCGGACACAAACTGTCTGACAAGTGCAGTCAGCTCCTCCTGGCGCTGCACCGAATGTTCCTTTAGCGGCACCTCACCCCGGACACCGGTGGAGGTGGATGCTGCATGTGTGACATTTGCAGAGTCGTGTGGCACCTCTGTGGGGCTCATGCTCCCTTGCCCTGGCTCCCCTCCAGACAGCTCCTGTGTACTGTCATAGGTGGAGTACAAAGGTGTGACCTGGGGTGATGGTGGGGGAATGGGTGTGGCAGGTAAATCCAAAGAGTCATCCTCCACAGGGACACACACCTGGCCCTGGCTCTGCGCATCCTCGTCCGTCTGGGGTGCCGTGGCTGCCGCCTCCCCAACAGAGCTCTTTGCAGCTGAAAGGGCCCCATCAGCCACTATCTCTTGTGCAGGGGCCACAGTTGTTGTGGGGACTGTAGCAATGGCCCTTAGTGGCACCAGTGCTGTGGCATCCTGTGATGTGTGGCCCTTCTGTGCCTGATGTGGCTTGGCTGGCCCTTTCGATGTCGATGGCCTGTTGCCTTCTTCCCCGCCCCTGGGCCCCTTTCCGGGGAGTTGTTGCCTGTGCGGCCGAATCCCAGGCCTCGCTGTCAGGATCAGAGCCTGTGGGGGAACGAGAGAGGGACGGCCTCAGTGATGGTTCTACATGCATCATGCATACATTGGTATTATTGCTGTTGTACACATTAGAGGGGATTAGGTATTGGGGTTTTGACTATCACGTTGCTTGCTATATGGGTGGAGCATGCAGGCATCCGTCAGGGTCGCACATGTTGGAGCTGGCGTATGTTGTGTGACATGCATTTCTATTGTGGACTGCGTGCAGTGTGACTAATGCTGTTTTGATATTTGTGTGGTGTGTCTCAGGTATGGCATTGCCATGCTGCATGCATGTGGATGTGTCAGTTCTGAGGACGGCATCTAGGCAGGGATGTGTCCATGTGTATGTAATGGGCCATGCATTGCCTCTTGGGACGGACAAATTGGTGGACTATCATCATACTTTGCATTACAGTGTTGTCTTAAGACACTCACCTCCATCCACCGATGAGGTGGCACCACGTTCCATCTCGCCCACACCTTCTATTGCCTCGATGCCAATAGTGCTGGTGCAGATTTCCTCCCACCGGCTTAGCTTGATAGGGGAGCTGGGACCACCACCAGTAGCCAGGCCCTGGCTCTGGTTGGCCGACATCATGTTCCTGACTCTCAGGCGCAGGTCGTCCCACCGTTTGCGCACGTCCTTGACTGTGCGGGGGGTGTTCCCTACTGCACTGACTTTTTGGACAACAAGTTGCCATATCCTCTTCTTCTTCATCTGTGCCTCTCTTGAGGTTGTTGGCAAACACAACCTCAGCATTATCTGCCAGTGTCTCGGCGAGCATTGTCAACTCGTCCTTCGTAAAGCGCTCTTTGCGCTGCCGGGATGTGCCTTTTTTGACAGCATTAGGCATGATGCTGTTGGTGATGGTCTTTTTCTGCAGTTGGAAATAGGCTCCAGGTCCTGTGTAGTGAGGATGGCAATGGATTGTGTTTTTCAAGATGGCCGCTGTGCTCTTTCCCGTTCTGGCGCGATGACGCTACTTCCAGTTCTGCTTATTAGGGGGCACCGCTATTAGCGGTCCCCGCTAATGCCGTATCCATTTATGCCGGTCACGTTATTTAGGGGGGGCGGCGACGGTAGTGCTGTCTGCACTTTCCATGATGCTGCTAAGGGGCTTTTTTGGGACTTTAGCGGCATGCCGGTACTGTCGATACCGGCATGCCGCTAAGCTTGTGCACGCAAACTCGTAATAGCCCACTATTAGCGGTCTCTTTCCTACACGGACACAGTATTTTCTCCATGCCGGTAAAAACTGTTTTTTACCTCCAACCTTGTAATGACCCCCATTGTCTGTGTAAAAGGAACTACTTGCCGAGCCCCAGAGAATCCTTGAGTGTTCATGACATTGCCTGACAATTTAAATGCTCCTTCCCTAATGCAGGACCTACTCGTCCCTGTGTCAACAAGAAAGGAAAACAAAAGTTTTGTCACCTATCGCCACCCCTATGTGAGGTTCTTCCGCAGGGTTGGGTGTGATTGACCGGATGGGACACATCAAGTTCATATGTGGGCTGTCCTATTGAGGGTACAGGGACATCCCATTCCTTGTAAAGGGGTTGCTCTCCACCATCATAACTCCTCCCAGTTGTCTGATGGGAACTGTCGCCATTGGCTCTGCGTCATTGTTCTGTATCTGTGCTAACTGCTGTGTATTCCCTCGAATGTGTGGTGCTTGCACATACTGCGGTACTGGTGTCGGCATCCGTGGTTCCTGCACTTGTGTTTGTGAGGCTTGTCCTTGTGCTTGTGGCATCTGTTGATATGTCCCCTGAATCTGTCCTTCTTGTTGTTGGCCCTGTGCATAGTAATCATCCTGTTCCCCTTGATAGGGTTGCTGGCCCTGCCCTCCCCAATTCTGCTGCATCCCTCTGTACCTACACACTCTCGGAATGTGTGCTGTCTGCCCACAGGTCCAGCACTGTAGTGGCTCCCTCCCTTGCCTTTGGAAACCCCCCGGTAAATTCCCTGGGTTCTGCTGCATCTGTTGCCCATATCGTCGGGAACCCCTGGAAACCCCCTTGGTTGTGATTCACCTGTGATCCAAAGCCACGCCCTCTCTTTTGTCCCCCCTTCCCCGGAACCCTTGCTGTGGTCCACGCCACCACATGAACCCTTCCCCCATGGTCGGTGCAAACTGCTGGGGTTGTGGCTGCTGTATTTGTGGGGTGGGGCGGGTTCTGACCGCCCCTTCCATTGCATACTTCAATCATTTTTTCTGCACTCATTTTGCTTTGTCCATCTTCCTGTCCTACTCCTTTTTCTTAATCTTCTCCTGCTATAACCTGCAATGGTGGACTATTGTGAGATGTATTCTGGGCCATCCCCTGGCTTCCATCTCTACCAATTTTCATAAGCTCTTTTGGACAGCCTCTGGTAGTCCCTGTGTAGAGGAGCAGAAGAATGCCTCTGCAGGAAGCCCTCCCCCCCTACTGCCTGTTTATTGGAAGCCAGAAACTGCACCATGCTTGACACCAATAGTTGTGACTATACCACAACGAGTGTTCGAGAAATGGTATCCATTAAGAAAGAAATACAGATGTATGCACAAAGAGAAGATGATCTCTAGGAAGAGGTCCCTGAAGGAATATGAAAACGAGTGAAAGAAAGCCGGTGACGTCACAAGAAGTGAGAGTGACGCACTAAGAAGTTTGGCTGAAGAAGATGTATGGACTTTATAGAAACTGATAACGAAATAAGGAACCGAGTGAACGTTCCTATACAGAAAAGAAGATTGCATATGTGTATGTGACGCACTGCAGAAAATGCAAACCGTTCAATGAATGTACAGACGCAGCAACATAAGTAGACTAAGTGATCATAGAAGCTGGCTATACGTAGTGAATACACTGCAGGCGAAACCGCCATTATATATATAGAAACTGGACATAGGTGTAACAATTTTAGCCACAGAGAAAGAAGGATCGAAAACTGTATCACAGCAAAGAATTAGCTGGGAGCATGGAAGAAGCAAGAAGGGCTGTCTGGTCTGGTTTCAAGACTGAAGGCAGCCAAGAACTGGTTATCTATCCTCAAAGAACATTGAACATGAGAAGTTGAATAATCCCTTATTAAGGTGCAAGGAATGAACACCATGAGTGCCAACTTTATTAATTCAAGACAATTAAATGCTATAAAATGGGCCGAAAAGCCTTCTCCTGTCACGTGAGCCAAGGATGAAAATAGGAGTCGGTCATGCAGACCAGAACTGTGATAAGCGTGTTCCCATACTCCCTTATATTCCCAGAGACGAGAATACATTAACACAATAGTCTCAACACAATAGGCCATGCCACGAGAACAATAGTTGCTTGAATCAAAGTTCCAAGAAAGTATCGCCGCATTTCGGCAAGGAGAGATCTTCCTCTTAAGGATGACGGTCCGACGAGGAATCAAGAACAGGAGCAGCAATATGGTCCAGCACAACAGCACTCTTGTGGTGCACTTCGGGTGCACTTCGGGTGCGCGCGCGGGTTCGCGTGCACAAAGTTGATGTAGGCCTGCTGGGAGTGGGGGGCGGGGTAAGACAATAGGCAGAGATGTTGAATCAAAGTTCCAAGAATGTATTGCCGCGTTTCGGCAAGGAGAGATCTTCCTCTTAAGGACGATGGTCTGGCGAGGAAACAAGAGCAGGAGCAGCAATATGGTCCAGCACAACAGCACACTTGTGGTCCACTTCGGGTGCGAGAATACATTGCAAGGCCAAGTCCAAAGGCAATCTTCATAGCAGAATGCATGGACGATGTGAGATGTTGGGCTAATTGGTTGGGAAAGTAAAGTCATGTACACCTCCCAGCACCTCGGTATGAGCTTACGTGCTGCTAGTGAGCTGAATGTTCCAGACATGGCACGAGCGTGCAAAGCAATTATAGAGGGCCATATAACCAAGGGCCTTATAGTTTAAGAGCCAATAGTATTTTATGTATAAGTGTTGAGGATGACTTGCACTAGAGACAGGCTTAAGTTGTCCACCTGACAGTAGACGTCCTATCACAATCCAAGTCACTATAGAAAGTAGAATTAAGAGATTGTGGATTCGATATATACGGACTGTGCGCTCGTGACCACTCTCGAAATTACATATGCAAGATAAAGGACTAAGTAAGAATTCAATTGAACAGGCAGTGACCACTCTTGACCCTCCAGCTCATCCACCAGAGTTGGAAAATTATAACAGTCAAAGTAATTGTAATGGTAAGGTGAGAGCTTGTGATTCTATAATGGGAAACGCAAGGGATTTGGCCCTGTTACTGTGTACTTTACTGATTGTTTGGGTATATATTTCTCGCTCATCTATTATGTCTGGCTGTATTTACACAGGGATATATCTAATCAATTAATGACTTGTTATTTACACATCACATCGATCTCCGCCATAATTTTTCTCTGAGGAGTACGGATCAAGCATCCATTCTCAGTAACAGGCTGTATATGAATTCTTAGGCCTTGAGAACGACCTGTTGGTTGAAACACGTGTCGGCTGTCCAACCTTTTGAATAAATACTGTCACTGTCACAACTAATGCCTGTGAAAACATTCATATTGGGACAATATCCATTGATGTTTTGATTGATTCTTTCAGCAACTTGAGCGCATCACACCCTGCCATTATAATTACTTTGACCACTATACAAAGTATATTTAGATGTTCCCCTTGAGCCAACCACAATCCCCCATAGGTTTTGCTTATTTGCCACGTAGTATGACGTCACGTATGATGATTGTTTGGTATATAAATGTATTTGAGAGCTCGAGTGAATGTCCGTTGATGTCTGTTGTAACTCCCTGTTTTAGACAACAGTTGAATGGGACTTCGCCAACTTCCTGTGTCGGTCTGATTATTTTGTGTAAGAGTTACTCTGCATCCCATCCTTTGCATGACATGTTACTGATTAAGGGCATTATGTTCATGTGGTAGAAATGTCGGATGATTCTGACCCATCAACCTGTTAACTCCAGACTTCCGGAAGATCGGGCATCCGCTGCCATTTAGCCGGAAGATCTCAGGGTTTCCTGTGGAGAGCAGCCGAATAGAAATCTTGTAAGAAAATCGAGATGAAATCCCTACATGGTTTCCACAGGCGCTTTGCAGATGGAAGGTGAAAGTGGTCAGTTGGAGGAGGTGCGCTGTCGCAGTTGCTCTCTCCGCTGTCTTGCAGACATACAGGGAAGTAATATGGTTGGATCTGGAACAACCTAAGCACATGATGCCAGATCCCATACCATATCCAGAACGTCCTTGAGGACGATCGTATAGTGAGAATGGAGAATCACCGCCATATGTGAGTATGTTAAGATCGTTGCCAGTGAGGAGATGGTCAGGGATGGTCGTCCCCACCATGGATAGACAGACGATGGGAGCCAATTGCAAGTTAGGGTTTACACAGTTTCCCTTATTGGAAAAAGGGGGAGCAAGACCACAGTATATTCCATGGCCACAGATGGACAAGGATAATTTAAGGTGTAAGCTCCCGAGCTTGACATCGGGTGCTGGGAAATGGATACATGAGTTATAAAAGATGACAGGAGGAAACTCATTGGCCATAGGGGACATTAGGAGTCTCTTGGCAGCTGATATTGGAGAGGGAGCTGATGACAAATGGAGGAGAGCAGGATATGCAAGTGTGACAGCACAAAGTACAGCGTATTACAGGGTGCCGTTTAATAATTGCAGAGCAGACGTGTGGAGGGCTCTCAGGGTACAATAGCCTGACACATCGATATGGGTGCAATTATGACATGTAAGATGAAGGAAGATGAAGTTCCTCTTGCTTATATTCAGGATATTTAAGAGCGGCGGCAACTTGAAACGAAGGAACCATGCGAAAAAACAGTGGCATTATTTTACCACAATGTCAAGGCCAAAACAGAGACAAATGAAGAAGCAAGTGGGAATGGAAGCCAAACTACTGTCGTCTAAGACACAGTTGACAATAGTTCATCACTGTTGGCTATTGCAGGGAAAAAACAAGAAGAAAGATGAGGCTACAAAAACTGAGGAAGCCAAATTAGTTCAGAAGAAATTGTCAAAATACGCTATAGAACGGGCGGTATTGACAAGCGCAGAAGCATTGGGGATGCAGCAAACAGTAGGTGTATCGCAGGCAAATAATCAGCACCAGATGGACCAAGGAGGGAATGGGTTCATGCCAGGAGGCAGAGGTTTGTTTGTTTGTTTATTTGTTGTGCGCGCCGGACCCAGAGGTATCAGGACGCAGGTAAAAAAAGAAAACGTACAGCTTAGTTACATGTGTCACGGAGCAGAGGTAAAAGACAATTTCCTCTGCATTACATGATTAGGGTAAAACAGTACAGTACATGTATAGGGGCATGCATATGTAGACAACGGGCCTCATTACAACACCGGCGCTAAACCATGGTGCTATTAGCACCATGGTTGGTGCCGGTATTGTAACGAGTCCGCCATGGTGAAATGGGGAAGTGTGTTGCGCGCGACCCAAGTGCCGTAATCGGCCCTTCTTTCCGTAACCTTGCGGTCGCGGTGGTGGATTGACCATCGTCACGGATTCAACGGATTCAGGCACGGCCGACTCGTAATGAGGCCCACTGTATCCAGACTATAGCTTCCTTTGAGAAGTGGGCCGCTGAGTCCAAGCGGCTTCAAAGGTATTGGATATAGAGGAAGAGGTGGATTTCAAAACAATCAAGGTGGGTTTCAAAATGCACAGAATGAGAATCGGAATGTGCAAGGAGGATTCAACCAAAGGGGACTAGTCAGGGGGTCTCCTCCTGTATGTTGGTCTTGTGGGATGACTAGACACATTGCGCGCCTATGTGGGAGCCAAGAGAAAGTACAGAATGGGCAATTCACAAGAGGGGGGACAGCTTCTCCTCCACCATACAGCATATAGACTAGGGAAGATCAGACCGTTTATCAGACACAAGCGCCACGAATATAACAGGCACCACAACCAGAGCAAGTAAAAATGAATCCACCGCAAGGGCAATCGCAACACAGCCCGATGCAGACACTGCAATATGTAATCACAGGACAGTTATTGACACCTAAAATAGAGGTGCCACTGTGGTGGGAGGGAATCCCTTCACAGGTACGGGGGTATGTATGTTCCCACAATAGGACACACAGATTGACTTGATGTGTTCAGTACTATCTGTGTCACCAGATCCCCAAGAGGAGCCAAGGGTCGATGTGACGATAGGAGGCAAATCTTTTTCTTTTTTAGGAGACACTGGGGCTACTTGTTCGTTTATACGAGAGGGAAAGAATCCAATGTCGGGAATTGCCATGAATGCTCAAGGGTTCTCTGGAGTTACAAGTTCAGTTCCTTTTATTGATGAATTACCAGTCTCTATAGGAGTGTGTGATATGTCTGTTCCATTGTTTTATTCAAGACAGACACCAGTAAACATTCTGGGAAGAGATTTGATGACAAAACTTAATATGACAATTTCATTTACTGATGAAGGAATGGTGTTCCACTCTGGAATACAATGTATGAATGTGGGCGAGTTTATACTATTGTTCACAGGGCAAGTGACTCTGCTAGGCGTTCCTGTTGAGCCAAATGTTTTCCTTTATGGGGTGAGCATTCTAATAACATGGCTACCTGGCTTAGTGGGGAAGACTGTGAGGATACCTGACAAATTAATGTTCAGACCACAGATACGTATGGACGAAGAGGGGGGACAGGCTATCCTTATAGAGTTTGAAGCAGTCAAAGTACGAATGGAAAAGGCAATGCTCGAAGGAACAGATGATGAGGGTAGACCATGGAGCACAGAGATAGCTCTCGAAGAGGGGTACAGGTTGAATGACATTACTGATGATGACATGTTTAGAGATGACCCAACAGATGATGAAGTAGTGTTCTTTATGAGCATGTATGGGAGGAAAGGTCTTTTAGGGCCCCCTCCCCTCCATTCCAACCCGCTTGCACATTAACTTCCTCCAATGGCTACCCATGCGCCTGTGGCCAGAGGTGCCGGATAGCCGCGGGACGACCCATATGGATGCAAAGATCAACCAGAAGGCAGATTACTGACTCCATTTTGTACCAAACCCGACTCCATTTTGTACATGTTCAACCAGGCCTCATAGCAACATCAGCCTGCAGGGCTGCAGCTCTCCCTTCGAGACCGCACACAGTGAAGCAGTTATTTCCCTTTCCTTCCTCCCCTCTGTGTCCCTGCAGCAGTCCTGTTCTCATGGGAGACTAGGCACAAACAAGCTACAAGACAAACACTGTATCTTTCGCCTTCCTCCGTCCATCACTGACCTGTGATTGACCGGGTAAGAGCTTGGGTCTGGGAGAAACAATTCTTCTCCACAAACACGTCCCATCACTTGCAGACCCTAAACTTAAGATATGTGCTGTGGATAACCCCCCAACCTCACCTCTCTTTTGAAGTAACAGATACATACCCCACGCCTGTGTGCCACCCTGTTTCACCCACAAAGCTAATCCTCTCTGTAAAGGCTATAAATCCCCTTCTGAGGTTGTGTACTAAGGGGCTGAGTCTATGAGATGTAACAAAACAATCTTTTATGAACATGTCTGAAACAATCGCAATGAAGCACAGAGTTATGATCTATATGTCTGAGTCCTATATTGTTGGTTACACCTCGTTGTTCCCCACCAAAGACTTATGTTAATGTAGGATGCAAAATATATGCTCTATATGCTCACTGGTTTTTTAGTGCTATGTATATTCACAAACGTGTTCAAATAGTATAGGTTTCTCATATCTACAATGTAAACAGCGAGGCCACGAGGCGAATGTAAATAGAGTCATATTTCAGCACGATGATCATGGTGAATGCAAAATGTAATCAGAGCTTGCTTATTATTGTCTGTACATGCAGTGCCAATAACCTGGTTTTACATGATCCTAATGATTCACGTGTAACACCACACATCGACCGAGACCAAGTTTAACAGGCCTCAGGGCCTTCTCTCCCCTCTCCTGCAGCGGCGTGCACTCAGCCCCCACCATTCTCCCCCTCATGCTGGGCTGAGGGCTAAAGGCTCTAGTTTGACCTCTCCGCCCTTCCACTGAGGCTACACCAAGTATCCACCCCCCCTCCAGCCTCCTGACACACAATGTCACCATAAACTTGCCTTGTGCCCCCAGACTCTGGTTAAAGAAATATGGGTAATGAGCTCCTCACCCCAAAGCCTTTTGATGTAACAGTTGCATGCCCCTCATCGGTGTACCACCCCAGCTCACCCCAGACCACTATTCCAATGTGTGGCAAAATATTCCCTTCACGTTAAGCAATAAACCATTCTTTCACGAGATCTAAGGGAATGTTTGAAGAACGTGACAACATAATATCGTGAATAGGCCAGGCACTTGGACCCATGTAGTCTCATTTTTATCGTTCAGGTCAAATGTCTAGTAATATAACTCTTATATGTCAAAATGTATAAATAATGCTCAAGGTATGTGTGGCCACAAGGGCAAAAAGTTAGACAGCCTATATTTTCACGATTCAGACATCGCCTGACCCTGCGCCCCATCCAGATGAGCCCAGCTGACCCACGTGCTCCATGTAGTAACCAGCTCTACGCCAGCCAATCCGGGAGCACCACCCCTACAGCATGGATACAGTCCTGTCCCCTTCATCCAATGATTTCAATTTAATGTATCCCCTATAGCACACATCATAGTTGATGTGATTTTGTAATATAATGCGCAAATAACCATCTATGTATGATATGTGTCATCCTGGGTTAATGTATTGCAAGTCTGTGTTCAAAATATATGATGCCCTTTATTTATTGATGTATTTTAGTTTATTGGAATTCAGGTCAAAGATTTCATGTTTTTGATGAATTGAATTCTATTTTATACCCTTCTTAATTCCAATTAGATTTTTTATATGTTGGCTCTGATTGAAGAATTTGTTAAATAGCCTGCATTTTGATTATTTTGAATATTATGAATCTTGTTTCCTTTTTAATATGCATTCTTTTCTTCTTGTGAAATGATTATTTGAAAAGTTGACTTATCAACTATAAAAAAAAAAAATCAAAAAATATAATGTGTATTTTCTGATGTTTTGGCAGAGCTCCCAGGGTTCTCTGCTTGCCCTATTTGGTTTTGGATAAACTTTACTTTTTATCTTCACCCGCACTTGGTCCTGGTCTCATTCCCTCCTGGGGTGTGTCCATTACTGACTCTCATTGGGGAGTTATCACTGCATTTTTGGGGACGCTCACTTTCAAGCATCCCATACTGGATAAGGATAGAGCAAAGGGAAGTCCCACAGCGAATGGCAATAATGTGGCCGCGTCCAGCCTTTTTTGAAGAAGACCTGGACAAGGTGCCCAGCATTCTCTGGACCACACGCCCTATGACATAAGTCTGTTAAAAGGGATAGGGGAAGTCAAAATAAAGTTGATGCCAGGGGCGATTTTACCTCAAGCAAGACAGTACCCCATGTCTTGAGAGGTTGATAAGGGTACATTCAAGACCATTTCAGCACTAATGAAACAAGGCATTCTGGTACCATCAGAATCGTCGTGTAACACTGCAGTGTATCCTATCAAGAAATCAAAGGGAGGGTCGTGGAGATTCATACAAGACGAGACCGATTAACCAGATTATAGATGCAGAGTTTCCTCTAATACCTAACCCGGTGATGATACTATGCAGTATCCCAGTGGAAGCTCGATATTTCACGGTAATTGATTTGAAAAATGTGTTTTTCTCAATCCCGTTGTGCAAGGACTCACAAGACTAGACTTCATTTACGTTTCGCCAGACTCGTCTGAAACACATTCGGTTTCTCCATGGGTACTGCGAGTCTCCATCGATCTTTTACAGAGTCCTCCAGATGGACCTAGGCAATGTTGATTTGAAAAGTATGGTGATACAATCCGTAGATGACATTTAAATTTGTAGCACTACAGAAGATGAGTGCAGACAAGACTCGATTCACTTGATGACTATCCTAGCAGACAAGGGATACAAGGTAGACAAGGACAAATTGCAGTATTGACAAGAAGAGGTGTTATACATACGACAGTTGTTTGTTTGTTTGTTTTATTTATATAGCGCTCCAGACCCGGAGGTAAAAGGTAACAGTTGATTTTGCATGAGGAAAAGAAGATGACACCTGAAAGGGCTGAGGCGATTATGAAAACTGCAAAACAGCACACAGTAAAACAAATGCAACAGTTTTTGGGACTATGTAATTATGTTAAGTGTCTGGGCATTTGATTACAGTTCATACACAAGACCCATTTTGCAGGCTTTAAAGAAAGCACAAGTGGACAAAGTTACAATGGACTGGACTGAGGAGATGGAGGGAGGATTTGCAGAGTTGAAAAAAGCAATGTGTACAGCTCCTGTTCTGGGAATTCCCAATTATGCTGAGGAATTTAATTTATTCTCGCATACAGATGTGACAGTCATGACTGTAGTACTTACACAGAGGACGACATTGGGGTATAAACCTTTAGCATATTACAGTGGGATTTTAGACCCAGTTATTAAAAGGACACTTTCCATGCAAACAGTCATTGGCAGCCACCGCATTCACAATTGACAAGTGTACAAGCATCGTGATGGGCCTATGGTTCTAACCGACGGGGATGTGCACCGTCTTGTGCTTGCTGTTTTTATATTTATACTTCAAGTGGATCCTGCTCTTGTCATAAGAGATGTTGATGTTCGGACTTTTTTACAGGATCCTATAAATGGGTCAGTGATTAGAATATTGCTAATCGCAAGTATTACAACTGCAGGTACAACTGCAGGAGCAAAAGTGTTTTGTTTTCCGTAATTGATTACAGTAGAAATTTGAAATGATGAGGAAAATTAGATTTTATGGAATGAGCAAGCCCAACCAATTCCAGAATGCCACAAATGGTGGGGGTTAATATGTTGGTTTGTGATATACATATGTACAACTATGCTTTGTGTCATTCTGTTTCTCCTGGTTCACACTCTCTATTTTATTGGTCCAAATAAGGCAGATGTCCATTTGATCCTCCCCAATCTAGGAACTATTGTTGATTTGTCAATTATCGATGAGCCAAAACCCTGTGTGTTGTCTCCCCATAGAAGGGCTGATTTAGAGTTGTTTCCTTGGGCTGCAACCATTATGTTGGGGAGACACAAGAGAAGTGTGGAGGAAGATAGTGAGGGGATAAATACATACTTGGATAATGCAGTGGTATCAACATATGAGAAGTGTAGGGGAAAGAACGTCTAAAGAGAGTTGTTATGTTTTTCCTCTTATACCCTATGCTATGAATGCTGCCCAAACATTCATTTCCAGAGAAATTCCAGAACATGATGCTATCTGTCTTATTAACCTCACAGCATGCATGACTTGAGGACAGTTCCAAGGAAATTGGGCCACTCTGTGATGGAGATCGAAATGGTCATTTCCATTCCAGGATGATTATATCAAGACTACACAGATAGAAAAGGAGCCTACATGGACGAACAAGATGCTCACGTACCCTAGGGCAGGACAGGAGGAAGTGGTCATAAAAGAAATCAAGAGAATGGACTGTCCTGATAGAGCAGAAGTAGCTTGGACACCTGGATGCTGGGAACGATCTCAGTTGCTAGTCTATGGACGAGAAAGGATGGAAAGAAGGATTCATGCCTTGTGCAGCTCATCTATTGAAGCCAGAATATTTGCGAGAAGTGCACAGAGTAAATGATGGGTGTTTGAAGTCATGGGCCCAACATGCCAAGTTGCTGACATGGGTAGAAGATGAGTTGGGTCCAATGGTTGTGATTCCACTGGCAAATGCAACACTGTGCTTTCAAAGAAAATGAAAGAAGCATGTGGGCGATAACATAGGTTGCAAGACTATAGTTGATGTATCTAGGATGGGAGCAGGGACAGCCATCCTGATAGATTGATATTGGGCTTGTGGGTCCAGAGCCTACATGAAGCTGCCCAAGGATTGGGGAGGAACGTGTACTTTAGTGCAGCTCCATGGTCCAGCATTAGTGATTCCTCAGAGTGACCTGAACATTGGAGAATTTCCAAAAAGCAAATGCCCATTTGAGAAGGAGAAGATTTACTAAAATATCTCAATCGAACCAAGAGAGAGAATTACTTCTCAGCATAATCAATATATGCATATGAGGCTAACCCTGTTCAGGAAAACTGCTTCAATCTTCACAACTATCTTTATGCCTGGGATCCAAACAATGGCAAATGCAAAGTGGTTACAAATCACTTGCTGGGAGATTCTGCAGACAATCAACACTACCAGAAAAGGATTCAATGCTATCAAGGATGAATTGAGGGCCATATGACTAATGACCCTCCAGAACAGATATGTCCTAGATATGATCACAGCAATGGAAGGAGGAGTTTGTGCCAAAATCAAGCCATCATGTTGCACATTCCTACCATCTCATGATGATGAGAATGGGAGCTTGACCGAGGCCATAACGTTGCTGACAAACCTGCATAACAAGATGGAAGACGAGACAGCGGATGTTGCAGACGACAGTTGGTTTGCATCTATCTTCTCATGGGTTCCACAGTGGATGGCAAGCTTCTTGGAGCAATATTGGTGATGGTTATGTTTGGATTCTGTATGATCAGGATAATAATAGCACAGTGGAAGAAGACAGCCAAGAAGGCAGTGGGAATGAAAATCATGATTGATGTTGAATCAGAATTTGGACCCAAGGAATTGACTGATGAAGAAATCAGAGTATACATAAAGGCCAGCATCATAGCACCAGAGGAACCGAAGTTCTTGTATCCAAAGAATCACGTGGAACGATGGGTCTACTGTAATCCAAATGGACAGTGCAGTTGCATGACCTGGAGTGTGGATGAACATGTCAAATCAGCTGGGTCTCTGAAGGGAGTGATGAAGATCTGGGCTCCAAAGTAGCAATTCTTCAAGAGAAAGTACCAAGATGTGGAGAACAATGAAGATGTGGTTGATGACTCAACCTGAGGGGGGAGTGTAGAGCAGCAGCCAAATGCATCTGCTGGAAGTCCCGCTCCCTTACTGCCTGTATGTTGGAAGCCAGAAACTGCACCATGCTTGACACCAGTAGTTGTGAATGTAGCGCGACGAGTGTTCAAGAAAAGGTATCCATTAAGAAAGCCATACCAGATGTATACACAATGAGAGAATAATCTCTTGCAAGAGGTACCCAAAGGAATATGAAAACGAGAGAAAGAGAAGCTGGTGACGCCACAAGAAGTGAGAGTGACACACTAAGAATGTCGGCTGAAGAAGATGTATGGTTTTATAGAAACTGATGACGAAATAAGGAATCGAGTGAAGGTTCCTATACAGAAAAGAAGATTGCATACGTGTGTGTGACGCACTGCAGAAAATACAACCGTTCAATGAATGTACAGATGCAGCAATTCAAATTCAAAGGCCATCTTCATGGCAGATTGAGTATGGAGAGAGATGTTGGGCTAATTGGGGGGAAAGTAAAGTCATGTCCACCTCCCGGCACCTGGGTATAAGCTTACGTGGTGCTAGTGAGCCGAATGTTCCGGACATGGCACGAGCGTGCCAACCACTTATAGAGGGCCACATAAGGAAGGACCTTATAGTTTTAGAGCCAATAGTATATTGTGTACTTAATGAGTGTTGAGGATGACTTGCACTAGAGGCAGGCATAAGTTGTCCACCTGACAGTAGATGTCCTATCACAATCCCAGTCAATATAGAAAGTATATTTAGATGTTCCCCTTGAGCCAACCACAATCCGCCATAGGTTTTTCTTATTTGCCACGTAGCATGACGTCACGTATGATGAATTTTTAGTAGATAAATGTGTTTTTATGCAAAATGTATTTGAGAGCTCGAGCGAACGTCTGTTGATGTCCGTTGTAACTCCCTGTTTTAAACATTTGATAATAAAACAGTCGAATGGGACTTTGACAACTTCCTGAGTTGGTCTGATTATTTGGTGTAAGAGTTATTCTGCATCCCATCTTTTGCATGACATGTTACTGATTAAGGACCTTATGTCCACCTGTACTAGGAGGTGGTAAAATGTTGCCACTGTTTTGTCCTAAGGCTCTCGAGGTTCAAGGCGCCAAAGCTGTTGAATCTCCTGAATGTACTGCACAGGGTCTTCATCTTCCCTCATTTTGTGGGACATAATTGCCCCAATGTCTGATGTGTCTGGGTATTGTATCCTCAGTGCTTGCCATACTGTTGCCCTGCAGTTTGCAAATGGTGAGCCGCCATGTGCTGTGTTTTGTGTGGTCACATCCAAGCACCCTGCCCTTTTCCATACGTCATCAGCAGCATCTCCTAGGATCGAAACTAGGAGTCCCTTTACGTCCCTCACAGCTAACCTACATCCCGCCGTCTTTTTCTCCATCTCATAGATCCATTTCCCAGCCCCTGGACTCAACGATGGTAGCCTACACTTCACATTCTCCTTGCCAGTGTGCTTCCATGGCACATACTGAGGTCACACGCCTCCCCTCTCTAGTAAGGGCATCTGTGTGAACGCTGCCTCCTCCTATTGCATCCTTCTAGTCAGTCAGACTTGCCGGTCCCCTCTTTCGCTCTTGATGCATGAGCATACATCTGTTCGCTCTAGTATGGGCACTTTCCTTCTGTCGTTATACCTCTTTGTCAACCGGTCCCTTGAACATGCCATTGTTGTCTCCCTTTTTCTTCATCCTTGGAGGTCTCTAAGCCTATTCATAAATGTTGTGGTGTTGTGTAGGGTGTGCAAGTCATTCGCCAGTCGTGTCTGCTCATTCGAGCTGCCCCCTCCTTGTACCCCTATGTTCATCCTAAACTCCCATGACACATGCTTGTCTGTTCCTGCCCCCGTTGACTGGGGTTCAGACTGCTCCCGCCTCTCTCCCCCACTGTACCAGTCCTCATTGTCAGACCCTGTGTCCATGTTGCTACAAAAATCATCTGCAAAACTCAGTCTCCTCAATGTCAAGTCTGTGTTAGGATTTGTACTTAAAGGAGTAGTGCGCTCAAAAATATTATTGTCCCAAGCATTCGGGCATGTGTTTTTAAGCATACGTTGATCGATTGTAAAAAAATTTCCTATGCACCTTACCGTTGTTTTCCTCACTTTTAAAAAATGCGAAATCAGGCAGCAGGGCGCGTCCATTTTGTGCTTATCTTATCCGTTGTTGCATCGCCCTAAACTCAAGTGCCCTATCGGCACTAAATTATAGTCCCTGCCCGTGAAGCTGACATCACTTGACGCGTACGGCCCATTTCACAATGCGAATGCACGTCTCGCGTCAACGTTCTCTGCTAATAGCGTGTCTCCATGGAAACGGCAGGACGCCTTTCCTCATGAAGTTTAAACAGACCGCTTCTCATCAGACAACATCAGAGTTGCTTTTTCAGTCGTTTCACAGTCTTTTTTCGAATAAACTGTGACTTGTTTCGGCTTTCTGCTCTGTTCAGCTATCCTCCTTGCTCGTAGCCCGTGCAAACAGAAACTAGTGCCAGCATTACTAGAGGTTTTTATTTTAATAATGCCCTACCAGTGCGAGCCTTCCAGAGTATGCCGAGGTGGAATTAGTGGAAAGAGAAAGATGCGGAAACGATGGGGCTTCGGACGACAGTTGGGAAGACGAATCACCCGATCAAGAGCCTGAGCCTAGTCGCATTGGACGACGTCTCCACCTGGTGTACCTGCAATCGGTGCAAGGTCATGCCAACCGAGGTGGAGAACTGCTGCTGCTGAGAAAACTTTGGATGCTTGGCCTACATATCGGAAGAAGACACACCACCGCTATGCGTTACCGAGCTGCATGACTTCAGGGCAGCCTGCCTCACAAGGTCCATGTTGAGGATTATGATGGTGCTTATGCATGAACTTCGAGCAACAGTTCGCCCTCGCAATCCAAGTAACGAGTAAGTGTACTCTAGATGTGATGTCACTTAGGCCACTAACATTTCATGTTTGTCTCCTATATTGTTGTAACTTTGATCTATCACCGCCAAATTAATGTAGTCTGGCAATTCAATAGTTCTCTCGCGCTCTGTTCAAATCATAGTGGTCATCTTATGTGTCTTTCATGTAGAACCAAGAAACAATATTTCTCTGTCCCCCAAACGTTATGGATTGCATGGGTGTTCACTTATGTGATGTGTCTACACTTTAAAGCCCAAGTTCATTGATCCATGAAGTTACATTTGTACTGGCAGCTATGCCATAAAATACAAGTTTGCATGTTCAACTAAGGTCTGTACACTTATCATGTTCATTTAAAGTTACAGTTTGTATGTTTCTCTTCCACAGGTGGTACAGGCTGGCTGCCTATCGTTCGTTTACATGGTGGCTTCATGGGAGACTTGGACACCGCGTTCAACAAGTAATACCGGCCTGTGTCGTTGGAGCCATTCGCTCCAAATTCCCCAGTGACAGTACAGGGGATTTTCCCACACTGTGCAGCAACCCGAAGTATACAATGTTTAGTACATGTGTGACATCGACATCAGCAACCAAATAAAATACAATTGAACTTTTATGAATAGTTGTTTCAATTTTTCAGTGAATCAAGGACATGCTAACTTGTCCGGGCAGTGCTGGTGAAGGTGCAGAGTCCCCAAAATACAAATATAAGCTTTGGTAAATGGACACATCCAGAAGGGAATGAGACTGGTAGAGTGGTTGAGAGAAGTATAAAAGCTTTATGTAAAGTCAGCACACAGAGAACTCTGCTGCATGTGGGTCGGCCGTGCTCATCTGGGCGATGTGAAGGTCAGGTCTATTCTGCGGGTGTTGGTCACTCCTGACTTTCCAAACTACATAACATTTTCTGACACACAATGAATAATGCAAATCGTGTACAACCCCTAGAATGTGGGGATACCTATAAATTGTAACTACATATAAACACGTTTCATTTCGAGGCCTTTGTGGGCGTAAGGGGTGCAATGGTCTTACACTCCTGGTGCGTGATCAGAGGATTACATTCGAGATTTATTTGTCCTGGGGCCATCAGGAGAATGAGTGAAGTGACACATGTTGGTCTTAGCAAAATATATGAGGACTTGTGGATAGGTTATATTGGGTGCACTCTAGGGCGGTTAGTGGATAAGGCTCATGCTTCTGCTTCATCAAAGTGAGAATGGATGGGCACATGGGCCAACCATGCGATAACATCAACAGGACGGGGTGAAAGGCTCAAGAGCAGGTTTGTGGAGACAGATGGGTTGCAGGGTACCATGAACTCAGTGGAAGGATAAAATAATACACTGTTTGCTAGCAACAATTCAAGCCAGTACATCCGTGTAAAATGAGTTTGTCTGGCACAGGCTCATGGGGAGTAAAAGGTGGAGGCCGGCTGTGTTCGCTGTTCGCGGCGCTGCAAAAGGGGAGAGGAGGCTTCACATTAATCTGAACGCGGCCTACTCCAAAATGGACTCAGAGGTTTATACAAAATGGATTTGGACCGTGCAATAAACCCCCCCCCCCGCGGGTGGGGTTCAGGGGGTGTGGAACCCCTTGACTGGCGGGGTGGTACCGTTCATCTCTCTACCTATTCTATCGGAGGCACCTGCTCCACGGGGCCGGCGCTTTACCCCCTGATCTGCAGAGGGGGTTAACTTTTGTACTGCAGCGGCCGCACTCTTCGCTAGGGAAACTGCATGTGTGGCTGAACCTGCCGCCTGGCACTGCTGGCTCCCGAACAACTCGGCCCCCTGACTTGTGTCACGCCTGCGCTTTGCCCAGACCATTGCCACGTGTGCAGAGCCTAGATTTGGCCATCGGCTGGATCCTACGTTCACCGCCAATACCGCTTGCGGCCCCCGGGCCACCTGAAATAGCGCCAGTGATGCCCAACAAACCCAGAGGGACCTCGAAGGGGGGGGGGCATGGACAAATTCACTTGGACCGTCCCGAGAACGGAATCTGGTCCCTCCCCATCTCTACAGGAGGAATCTGAACCTGACTCTCCTCCATGTGCGATGATCCCTGACTTGACCACGCTAATGGAAACTATGGCCAAAAACTTTGCGTCATTCCATGAAAAACTAGATGACATCAATGCCAATGTAGCCTCTCTGAAAACGTGTGTAGACCAGGCGGCCACCAGAATCACAGATGCAGAGAGTAGAATATCCACGACTGAAGACGACGTACAGGTCCTGCAGAATACAGTTGCCTCCCTAACACGCGACATGAAAACCGTGAAAGCGAAATGTGATGACTTGGAATCGCGATCCCGTAGAAATAACCTGCGAATCATCGGGGTCCCTGAAAATGCCCTGAAGGGGCGCATGGAGGACGCGATTGAGGCTTTGCTCAGAGAACTTCTTGGCAACCCGGATCTCTCACCTTATTTTACAGTGGAGCAAGCCCATCGCGCCCTCTCACCACGCCCCAGACCAGACACATCCCGAGGCATATCATAGTTAGGATTCTAAACTACCGTGACAGGGATCTCAGCCTCCGTCTGGCCCGTGAGGAGGGGGACCTACGGCTGGAGGCCAATACCATCAGGATCTTCCCTGACTTCTCGATAGCAGTACAACAGGAGAGACGCCAATTCCTTGGGGTCAAGAAACTGCTTCGGGAACGAAAAGTACCATACGCCATCCTGTTTCCTGCACGACTTAAGATTCCGCACAATGGCAAGCTATATTTCTTTACTGTGCCTGAAGAGGCGGTGCAATTTATCGAAGCACACATCCCGCTCCATGCTCCGGACGGTGACCGCGGCAGTGAAGATTGACTTCACATATCATACCCTAAAGGCGGCCTGATTTATCTAGTAACTACCTTTTCTTAACTGGAATGTGTCAACAATGGCAATAATGTACTGCAACCCCAGCAATCTAAATCCTGTGAAAGGTCATCCGACCTGGGGCTTACCCTTGGTCCCTTGGACATTAATCTTCGTTCTTCGCACAGAGCATGGAACTGACCGAGACCACCTGCCACTTTATCAGTACCATCTAATCCCATCTGTGAACTGTTGAACTCGAGACCTGACCTGAGATCCGTTTACCGCAGAACCTGACCCGACGTCCTATGTGATGCTCAAGAGGCCGTCCGCACGGCAACAGCACACCTCACTGCGATTGCAATGTTCATGTTTGGTTTGATATTACTGTTGGTTGGCCCCAGTTGGGCCAGTGCATGGGCATATCCCCCTTGGATAGTGTCCTCCGACCTCCCTTGCCTAGGGAGCGTCGATCTATTTGGTGGCACCTACACTGGTTCGGTTGGTGGCACATGTTTTCGGGGGGGTGCAATTCCCACTGCAAGTTGGGGGTGGGCAGTGAGGGTGGGGGGGGTAATGTTGGGGATCTGTGGGATTGTATTACGGTGGCGGATTGTCAGAACGTGCAACATCGTGGCACCCCTGCGGGGGCTTCCTTACATCACTGGCTAAGTTCCGACAAAGGTTGTGGGATGAACCCTAGTTTCTGAAATGTCGACAGTAGCGATGTCCTGGAATGTCCGGGGTCTGAGCAACTACACCAAAGCCCGTAAAATTATGGCCTACGCCAATAGGCATGGCTGTAAAACTTTGCTCTTGCAGGAAACGCACTCTGAGGGCCGTTTGGCTAGATGTATGGCACCATCGTGGGGTCCCAATAGATGTTTCACCTCCTACTCGACACGCGCCAGAGGAGTATTGACAATGATACATAGGTCACTCAAGTTTGTACTCCACAAGAACTACATTGACTCAGAGGGTAGATATGTTATCCTACATTGCACAATAGCTAACAGGGAATACCTGCTGGTTAACACGTATGGCCCCAATGTGGACTCTCCTGACTTTGTTGACCGGGTGGTAACTATATTGTTGGGATATGTGGGAGTGCAGATCATCTGGGGTGTTGACATGAACTTTATATTGGACGCCACACTAGACAGAACAGGCACTGCTCCCAGATTGCTTTCTAGTGCAGCGTGTAGACTCCTAGTGCATAGCGCGACGCTTGACATTCGAGACGTGTGGCGGGTAATGCATCCGCAGGTGCGTGAATACACTCACTATTCCTCCGTGCATGACAGCTCCTCAAGAATTGATATGTTCCTTTTGTCTAGTACGCTCCTGGGGAGGGTGGTTGAGACTCGGATCTTAGCACGCACCTTATCGGATCATTCACATATCCAGTTGGCTGTAAACCTGGGAGTCCCTGCCCCCACAATCAACTCATGGCGCTTCAAGTCTCTGGCCCTACAGGACATAGTATTTAAGGCGGATATTCTTGCCGACATACAGTCCTACTTTGAGCTTAACTCATCCCAGTCCACTTCCCTGGGGGTCAGTTGGGAGGCCTTTAAGGTCTTCATCAGGGGTGTATGTCCATATCGAGGGAGGCGGGAGTACTCAAAGCCATAAGAGCGGCCCTTACCCGCTCTGAAGCCAAATTACCTGAACTAGAGAGCGCGCACCCTACATCTGTTGATCCGGCCACCCTCGCTAGAATTGGCGAGGAGGTCCAATTCTTTAATGAACAAGCCACCAGGGAAGTTCAATACTTCAGTCGCCCACAGGCGGCTTGCAAATATGGAGAAGGGGACAGGCCTGGCAGGACACTGGCTGCAGTGGCTAGGGGCGAATGGGTTCAAACACAGATTACCAGCATTAAAGATAGCCTGGGATCGGAACGTTGGACCGACCAACAAGTCCTGGAAGTCTTTGCAGACTTCTACACTGATCTATACTCCCAGCCCCTTGAACACAGCGAATCCCAAATGCGTGACCTCCTCGAGCAGATCCCCATGACAATCATCTCCCCTGCAACCAGAAACCAATTAGACTCCCCCATACTGCTGGAAATAGTTGAGGCAATATCCACTTTCCCCAAGGGAAAAGCGCCTGGTCCAGACGGGCTGACAGCAGAGTTTTATCAGGAGCATGTGGCCATTCTGGCCCCCAGATTGCTGGAGGTTTGGAACGAATCACTCCGGCTGGGCACCCTTCCTCCGACATTGCGCGAGGCCGTTATTACAGTTCTGCTCAAACCTGGAAAACCTGCTGATGAGTGTGGATCTTACAGGCCCCTCTCATTAATGAATTTGGACACTAAAATCTTTGCCAAAGTGATTGCCAGCCGCTTTCTTCCGGTCATGTCCTATATGGTGCATGATGATCTATCAGGTTTTGTTCCTGGGAGGTCGTCGTCTCACAATATTTGAAGGCTGCTCAATGTCATGGCCCGCATAGACCATGGTGCAAGTGCAGTTGCTGTCACGCTAGATGCCCAAAAGGCTTTCGATATGGTGTTGTGGAATTATACCTGGTTGGTATTGGAGACTATGGGCATAGGGCCAAACATGATAGCGTATATTAAATTACTGTACACTTCCCCGGTGGCGAGGGTCCGTGTTAACTCCCAGACGTCCGCTCTGTTCCCTCCCTCTAGAGGTACCCGACAGGGATGCCCGTTCTCTCCGATCTTATTCGCTCTGGCAATAGAGCCAATGGCCGACTACAACAGGGATCGGCACGCACGCAAAGGGATAAGGCTGAAAGACGCCCCGGAGATTGTCTCGCTGTACGCGGACGACGTGTTACTTTTCGTAAGAGACCCAGCTGTCCATTTAGACTCGATCTTGCGCGATATCACCTGTATAGGTACATACTCTGGGTTCACTATAAACTACACCAAATCTGAGATCTTTCCCCTTACAGGCTCCACGACACAACCCGCTACTGAGTACCCACTACGTTGGACCCCGCAGGGGATTAGGTACTTGGGGGTCCAGTTGTCCCTGACCAGAGATACATTACTCACAGACAACTATCGAGCTGTGGCGGAGCAAGCTGAGGCCAAAATTGTGCGCTGGCGTGCCCTTCCACTGTCATTAGCTGGTAGACTCTCACTGGTGAAGATGATCCTGCTCCCTAAGTTACTATACATTTTCGCTAATGTCCCCGTTTGGCCAGGTAGGAGATACTTTGCGAACCTGCACAAATTGCTTGCACAATTCCTATGGCATTCTTGCGCAGTGCGTAAGAAGTGGTCGGACATGTGTCTGCCCTATGACAGAGGGGGCTTCACAGCCCCGGACCTGCTAAGATACTGGACGGCATCACAGGCGCAGTATGCGTCATACTGGTACCCTGGGCCCTCACCCCGTCCTCATGTCAAGCTGGAGGTTCTGGCAGCGGCAGGCACTAATGTAATGTCCCTGATTCTACACAAATGGTATGAGCCGGATTCACCCATTGATCCGGTCCGGACCACGGTGCAGGCCTGGGGCCAGCTGTTTGAAACCTGTGACGAACAACACCCATATTACAAGTGGCTCCCCGCCTGGAACCTTCCCGGGCTGGAACCACGCATGACATCGCTTTGGCACGACGCTGGGAGGCCCTGGGATACCGTGCCCTCACTGATTTTTATCCAGAAGGGCAGTTTATAACACCGCAGACGTGGAAGCCGGGGCACGCTGGTGCCGTTATGGAGCTACTGCGGTTCTACAGGCTCTGCGCTGCTTTCCGCAATGTGTGGCCTGACTTTCCTAATGAACCCCAGGACTCCCCTGGAATTGCCTACATCGCTAATTCGGGTGGCGCCCGAGGGGTGGTTTCTTCATTGTATAAACTTTTACTAACTGCTGCCCCTCCCCAACCATCCAGGGCCCGGGAGGACTGGGCCATTGAGCTGAAGGTGGAACTCACTGACCAACTGTGGAAAAAGTGTTCTCATACCAATAGGGAGTCCCTGAATTTCCGTTATCGCACCATACAATATAAATTGCTCAACAGGCTGTATTACACTCCATGTAAAATTTCGAGGTTTGCACGCTCTGATCCACGGCTCTGCCCTCGCTGCAGCGCGGAGGGTGCCGACCACCTACATATGTTTTGGACCTGTCCAGAGCTGGCCGCCACATTCTGGTGTAAGATCATAGAGACATTGTCTGCAATCACTGACTCTGTTGTTGATCCCGATCCGATGGGGGTCCTGTTTGGGGTATGGGGGCCTGGGGAGCCTAGAGATGTGGTTAAGTTCCTGAATGTGAGCTGTGTAGTGGCCAAGAAGTGTGTCTTGCAGAGTTGGAAGAGCTCGACCCCCCCTACTTACCAAAAATGGCTGAATTTGCTCACGTGGTCTCGAAACTGCGAGGAAGAATTCCTGGGCATGCTCCCGATCTGCTCCCGTCCCCATAATATTTGGTCCGCCTTCAACAGCTACTTAAATAGCTTGAATGACACTTCCTCGATGGACGAGTCCTCCCAGCCCTCTCCGTTAGTTGTATGAAACCTTTGGTGACCCATGATATGCTATTGATTGACCATTGTTGCCTCACTCCTGCATATAAGTCTTTGTATCCATGTATATGTGTACCATATTTATTTTTACTGCTCCGATGTATGTGTGTATGCTATCTGCCTCTGTCAACAAAAATAAAAGTTTTTTTAAAAAAATCTCTATCAAGAGATCTGAAGGGACTCCCAGAATTCTGTCACACAGGAGATTTGGAGATGTTCCACAATATGTGAATAAAGTGCTGGCCCAAGAGATTGCATTTAGGTATACAGGGTAAGGAATCTCGCACACTACTTGCGTTATCAGCGCATAATGAGAACATAGGCAGACAACAATCTAGAACTGCTGGAAAATTTGGGATGCTCCATTACGAAATGGCCTTTGGAAAAAGAAGCAAAAAGTGGGTGGTCAAGCCAATATACCATGAAATGGAATTCGATTTCGTGAAAGATCTGACTTTGACTTTGTTGGACATGCATACTCATGGAATCGTTTGTGGTTTGGTTCCTAGGACACATACATTGCCACAAAACATTGCATACATGCCCTGTCCACCGAAAGCAGAACTCGCGGAACAGTTTGCTTCCCGATACAAATGATTAGCAGCTATTTATATGTTCAACAATTTTGATACATTGTACATGACCAATGGAAAACATATGTAACTTGAATTTCAAAGCTATAAATTGTCCAAATAAAGCGTGCAAAACATGTCTTTCCAGATGTACCCTGTTTGTCAATTTGTTTAGCAAGAAGTGCCTGTTTGAGCGCTCCATATCATGTCTATGGCAGGTGAATTTGAGGTGGTGCGGGGGTAGGGTATGAAGGCGCATAGTCCCCAAAATACTAAATATAATAATAATTGTACACATCCATAAGGGAATGAGACCAGGAGAGTGGCATTGAGAAGAATAAAGTCTTTATAAAGATTCAGCATACAGATAACTCTGCCGCCCTGTAAAACATTATATCAAACACATTCCATTTCCAAATGATTGCAGTAGTGGGGGGTGCAGGGTTACTGCTCTTCCAACACCTTATCAGTGGGCAAGATGTACCCCAAGCTTTGAGGGTGAATGAGGGCATAAAGGCAGTTATATTGGGGGACTCTAGGGTGGTCAGCAATAAACGGTCACACTCCTCAGAGGAAGAAAACAAAACCAATACACTGTTTAAATTATAACACTTCGCGGTGGAACAGCTGTGACAAATAGGCTAGTCTGACACAGGCGCCGGAGGAAAAAGGTGGGGGGCAGTCACTGTTCGATGAGCGCAGCATTTGCAAAGGTGGGGGCTGTTGGTGCTCCCTGTGCGCAGCGCTCGCTAGCAGAAAACTGGTGACATGCTCAGCTGACAGGTGGATTATGAATTCCGAGTGTTTTCATAAAATGAGTAAATCTCTGGAAATTTTGCGCGGCATTGGTGTATGCCAGAAAACAATTTGTTTGTTGTTCGTAAATATTCCTAATGCAACAGTGGTGCACGTGGGAATCAATGACGTGGGACTCATGGTCAATGCCTTGAGCTGTCTACTACCTCGCGTCCTGTTGAGTATATTTGTGGCTTTCAATTACCAATAGCAAGTTAGGCATAAGGCTGTATTGTTTTCTGTCCTTGGAAATAAAGGGAGGATTCGTAAGAAAAGGAAAGGAATGGGGGGAGGTATGTAAAACCATCAAATATGATAAGGTTCAGCATTCCAAAACTGGACAATGGAACATTTAATTTATTTTCAGGAAAATTCGTTGATCTGAACGGACACTCTGCATTACGCCGAGAGAATGGAAATGCTGATTATTATGTACGTTTTACTGTAGTCGAATTTGTAGATAAAAGGAGTCAAGGTTTCATTTTATGACCGGTATGGCTGGCTGGCTAACATTGCAATGGCTTGTTCTTTTTGGCAATTTGTGAGGACAGTAAACCAAACAATTAGAGCTATGAGTTCCTCCTTTTTAGAGGGCTGTGTGGCAGAGGACAAATTATGAACATTTATATAAAAAATGCCACAAAAACAGCTACCCGCCTACACACGTACTAGGTGTGTCTAGTTGCAAAAAGTGCTATCTTTCATATCAATCAATATATGCAGACAGAAAAAAAAATAGAGATATACATCTTTTAATTTATAAATACAAAATACTCAAAAAATGTTTTGTGTTAAAAACAGACAAAATGCATTGTTTACACATAACATCACGTAAAAAACATTCAGTGAAAAACCATTTCTTTAAACTAAACACAACCATCATGTTTTTACGATGTCTTGAGGTAAGTAACGGTATGAGGTGAACATATTGCTATTTCATATATCCTCAGCTCATAGTAAACTTGTCCTTGACCCTGTCGACACCGAAAAATGTGTTTCTGGGTCCTAGCGGCAGTGATTAAGAAGAAACAATCTATATCCAAATTGATATGCTATAAGACGTGTGCTGGACCCGTCTTCAGGACGTTGTTTGATGACACCAGGAAATGGGTATCGAAAGGTGGCTCATTAGTTGATGGCCTTCACTTATGACAATCTAAAAGCCAAAACGAGAAACCGTGTTGGTAACATAGTAAAACTCAAAAAAGGAGGAGTGTTGTATCTATCGGTGTGCACATGCAACGTTCACACTAACCTTTTGATTGCTTAACATACGTGTGTGGCCTCAAGTAGAATAAGATTGGGGGCGGTTTTCATTTGCCCAAACTGTGGATCTTCACAGTCGTCAAAACTGAAAAAATGAATAAGCCGTGAGTGCTTATATTAGCAATTATTTCCTGACATGGCTTAATTTGTTACGCACAGTTTTTTGCAGTCATTAATCAATCACATTATTGCAGAGGACAACCCTCTGTGCGATGTTAAACTACAATGTTGTTCATCATTTAACGTGAGACGCGTCAACTAAAACCCCAGATATATTTTTTCTTAGAACTTTATTGGTTCAGCTCAAGACCGAATGTGTTTTTTAAATTAGAATTAATCCTTGCACAACCTAGTCAATTATAATTGAATACATGAATGAATACCTGCAGGTCAAACGAGACTTGCTCTCGCGTTGTCTTAAGCGACAGCGGATGCAGCTTTTGCATGTATTGGCAAAGTGTTTGGCGATTTGGCAATTGTCCAATATGTAATTATAAATTCTTGGATTTAACGACATTGAGCTGGCAATGCAATCCATTGGCGTCATAAAAATAGTATCTCTTGCGCAAACGTTTGTGCACTTACCTTTGCAATTTATGACAATAAGTGATGTCAAAATTGCACACTAAATGCCTTTGGAACGAATATATGATGCAGGCATAGCAAAATGTGCTTGATTGGCTTGCATGTTCAGCTCATTAAAACTTGGACTCGACGCATCTTTTGAATCTAATGCCTATTGTTACGCTCACCTGGCTCCCACAGGGGTGTCAGACGGAACTGGGCTCCCACGGTCTCCACCAGTGTGATGCGTAGTGCAGAGATGACTGACTGGACTGGCCCACCTAGCTTCGTCTGCTTGACCCGTGGATTTAGTCTCCTAAAGACGGGGAAAGGGAATTAGCCACCCGTGGATTCGAGTATTAGCACCTCACTGCGTTCCCACTTATCACCCCGATATTCCCTTTCACAAAGCTCACCTTATAGTTTTGAATGATGAGCTCTCCATCCTGCGAGGAATGCAGGGGCGCGTTGATGGCCAGTTACCTCACTGGCTAGAAGATATTGGAAGAGTTCTAAAGAGTTCACAATGTCCGAGTAATCACTCTGTCCAATTCCTTTGTTTTCTGATGCAGCTTAGATCCAAACGAAGATCGTCTTGTGGCAGCTGAAAGCAATCAGGTAAGAGTCTGTGTTATCCAACACTGTCCGGTAAAAGTTGACAAGGTTAAACTTGCTGCTTTCTCTTTTCATGCAGGTGCGGCGAAAGAGGATTTGGCGTTCTGGTGATTAATACCTGCGGCGGTAAAATCAGGTAAATATATGATGGCAAGAGATTGTCCTTGTTTGTTCCCTTGGCTCACCTTGTCGTTTTTTCCTTGTTCCCCCTTAGGTGCTGGAATGCGGTAACCAAGTGATGGAGACAGTGCCAGACCGTGGTGGTGCTGCGAGGAACGGTAAGTATGGAGCGGCGCTGCTGCTGGCGAAGCGACGCGTTTAAAATGAAGTCTTTTTCTGGTTCAAAGATGAGTTGAATCCGTAATCAGGTAAGAAATCCAGTAATGTTCTTGTTCTAACCTTTCTTTTTCTTTCTCCTCCTTTCTAGGCGCTCTGGACTCGAAGTGGGCGTGGCAGGATGCTGGATGCTGACTGCAGGCATGGTGAGCGTCATGCTGCAGGATGCAGAATAACGCGAAGCATGTGCTGCTCTTCGGGTGTGGTTTAAATAGCCTCCAAAGTAGTCCCAGGTAGTATTCCTCCACAACCACGTATTCATCCACAACCACGCCCAAGTAACAAAATAGTACCCTAGGTAAAGTAGTCCCTTCCAAGCCTCACAAGGGCTTGGATTGCTTGCAGCATGGTCTGCATCAGGTAAGTTTAAACATATGAGCTTGGCGCCTATGGCGCCAGGACTGATGTCCCATATGAGCCTGGCGCCACAGGCGCTAGGACTGTACCCAGATGGCCCCTAACAGGGGTTGCTGGGCTTTCTCCAGATGACATGATGCCTGCTTCCGGGGTTGATGGACTTGGTCTGGATGCCCGGGGGCAGGCATCATGACAGCTATCTCAATTCGTACATGTAGACTCTCCCTTCTCTGTTACACACTTAAAGATACGACCAATGCCATTTTAGAAATGTTACATTTGAACACGCTTAGAAGATCGCTTCTAATTAAATTTTAATTCCTGTGTCTTTACTCAAACAATCAGTAATCATCCACTAATATCGATGTTAAAATAAAAAAACACAAAATACATATTTGATGCATATTAAAGGCATATATATGTTAAAATATAAGAGAAAAATTATGGGTAGTGCAAAGAATTATGCTAAAACTTTGTTTTTTTGAAGACACGGGACCATAGATTCGATCCCTAAGTTGCAGACGCCATTTTTTATTCCAAGATGGCGGGCGCAATGACCCATATTGCTTTATAGGTCTAGTCTCTGGCATGAAACTAAAACTATATCCGGCAGCTACAGGTTGACGCTGCCGCGAGGAGCATACAGCGTGCAAACTAGAGAGCAACAGATGCAACAAATGGCAAAGGTAAGCGCACGAACGTTTGCGCAAGAGATACTATTTTTATGACGCCAATGGATTGCATTGCCAGCTCAATGTCGTTAAATCCAAGAATTCATATTTACAGATTGGACAATTGCCAAACCGCCAAACACTTTGCCAATACATGCAAATGCTGCATCCGCTGTCGCTTAAGACAATGCGAGAGCAAGTCTTGTTTGACCTGCAGGTATTCATTAATTTATTCAATTATAATTGACTAGGTTGCAAGGATTCATTCTAATTTAAAAAACACATTCGGTCTTGATCTGAACCAATAAAGTTCTAAGAAAAAATATATATGGGGTTTTAGTTGACACGTCTCATGTTAAATGATGATGAACAACATTGTAGTTTAACATCGCACAGAGGGTTGTCCTCTGCAATAATGTGTTTGATTAATGACTGCAAAAAACTCTGCGTAACGAATTAAGCCATGTCAGGAAATAATTGCTAATATAAGCACTCACGGCTTATTCATTTTTTCAGTTTTGACGACTGTGAAGATCCAGAGTTTGGGCAATTGAAAAATGCCCCAAATCTTATTCTACTTGAGGCCACACACATCTGTTAATGTGCACACCAATAGAGATCCAACACTCCTCCTTTTTTGAGTTTTACTATGTTACCAACGCAGTTTCTCGTTTTGGCATTTAGATTGTCATAAGTGAAGGCCATCAACTAATGAGTCACCTTTCGATACCCATTTCCTGGTGTCGTCATACAACGTCCTGAAGACGGGTCCAGCACACGTTTTATAGCATATCAATTTGGCTATAGATTGTTTCTTCTTAATCACTGCCGCTAGGACCCAGAAACAACTTTTTCTGTGTCGACAGGGTCAAGGACAAGTTTATTATGAGCTAAGGATATATGAAATAGCAATATGTTCACCTCGCACCCTTACTAACCTCACGACATTGTAAAAACATGATGGTTGTGTTTAGTGTAAAGAAATGGTTTTTCACTGAATGTTTTTTACATGATGTTATGTGTAAACAATGCATTTTGTCTGTTTTTAACACAAAAACTTTTTGGAGTGTTTTGTATTAATAAATGTAAAGATGTATATCTCTATTTTTTTTCTGTCTGCATATATTGATTGATATGAAAGATAGCACTTTTTGCAACTTAACACACCCAGTACGTGTGTAGGCGGGTAGCTGTTTTTGTGGCATTTTTTATATAAATTTGTGAGGACACTCAGAAACAACCGGTGTGTACTTGTATTTGGCCCAGGCACGTGGGCAGTCCAGCATCGAAATGCATGGAGTTCACATCTGTGGTCGCACAGGTTCCACCAAGGCCCAATTCTCGGCTAATGTTAAGTTAAAATGCCATCTATGTGTTATTCAAATTCTTACGTCATCTTCTGCATCGGCCTCCCATTGCGAGCTAAACACACTGCATAGCACTAACCTCTCAATCACATCGTAGACTCCAACATTGCACGTTGTTTTCTCTGTGTTTGCATTGTTTTACGTTTGTGTTCATCATTAGTTTTCACACAGTGCATAAGTAATGGACCGATTAGAATAGAATAAAGAACGGCTACTGAGACACATTTCTGTTATGTTTTATACACAGCCACATCCTGCCCTACTGCGATTGTCATCGTTTCCAGATACCAATTGATGGCTTCTTCAGCCGGCAGTTGATGATACACCTCAATGGTTGTATGATCATCATGCTGTTTTGGGACGATAGCCCCGGGCCCATATGCCCTTTCGCGATTCCGGCAATAAGGAGTAGTTTGATATCATTTACGGTGGTGTAGCAACAAGCTGAAGCCGAAGCCTTGCAAATCACGGTGCCTCCATCCAATGCGCTTATACCCAAATGAACACCGTGTGACTCACAATAAACATTTGTGTATCGAGAACAAAGAAACAAAAATGTCGTTGAATATGGAAATCAGTGGATGTTTTCGGAGCGTTTATTGTGAATTAAAAGCACATTATAAATTGCAGAGTATTGCGGTTTACTTTAAAGATAGTGTTTTGTATTCAGAATTGGGACGCGCTGTGCTGTGAGAGGATGTGTGTTCATATTCCAGGTTCTGTGTCAACTGACGTCGGGACGTAGGTGAAGATTGGGCACATTTGGCTATGCTGCACAGTAGCGTCATGGAGATAGGCAGAGAATATTGCTAGGAATGGTGATGTCAGCTTCAGGGAAGGTGTAAAGACTGGAGGGGGTGTCTGTACTCCTGCTCTCTATATGGTTGAGGAGAGGCACAGAGGAACCCAGCCAAGATTCTCTATTGTTGGTAGCAATGGACGAGCAGTCAAGGCCTAGCTTCTCAGGAGGTGATGCAGGCTGGTTCTTAAGTACAGTATAGTCCCCAAGCCCCCACAAAGGAATGTCCACACAGTGTATTAGTTAAAACAGTCTTTATATAATTAAGGTTCAAGGTTATATACACAATCAGAATAACTCACTTTGTGCTCAGTAAATCTACAATGGCAAATATATACAGTTCTAAGTGGTGCCACAATTATTATTAGATTTCATAAAGTGCATCAACTGTACTCTGGTTGAATGTCACACAAATCACTTAATAACATAAAACCATGGACAGTGTGACAGCCCCTGTTTTCCAACAATAGACATAGGAGGAAAGCAGTTGGTTAGAACAATTGGCAGAATACTGGCTCCGTTACCTAGACACAGTTCTGTGTGGAGATCCCCCACCTGGGCAACCTGTAAAGTAAAAATATATCACAAGCCCAGTCCATGTATTGTTCAATTAGTCTTATTTCCTTCTACAATGTTTCCACCACCCCAATGTACCTGGAATAGCAGAGTTCAAAGTCGGGTTGTCGACGGATCCTTCTTGAGCGGCTCCCTTTAAAGCAGGAGCCACGGATTATCGAGATCCCTTGAAGAAAGTGTACTCGGCGTTGAAGCTGCAGCTTCCGACCCAGCGGTGCTCGTCGACGACGGCGCAAAGACGTCCTGCAAGGGGGAGGCGTGCGGGGTACCTCGATGTCGATAGTTCAGGACCGCAAAGAGTTTGTGAAGAACTGTGGCCCAGCAAGGGCGTCGAGTCGTCTGGTGTCTCTAGAGTCGTTGGGTGGCGGGAAACCCACCGGCGGATGGTCCTCGGCGCGTTGACGGCCTGGCCTTCTCCGGCGGGATAAGGCGGGCAGCGGTGTGGATGAGCGCGTCCGTGAATCAAAAGTCTTAGACAAAGGAGCGTTGCAGCTCCGGTCGTCGGTGGCACGGCATCAAGCGGTCCCCTTTTCTGGGCAACACCGCTTCAACAGGTGTTAGGGAGAATTCTCATCTATTGCTGATTTCCCTCACCTAGTGAGTCCCCCAGCAGCTTTGCTGGACTTCTGGAGTTTATTTTTTTCCACTTGGTAAGAGTGAGAGCTTTTCCCCCACTCTTACCTGTATTTTACTATGTGTTCCCCCCTGTTTTTGTTATTGTGGGCTCTGGAGTACACCACTTCAGTAGCCCCCTTCTTTGTGTGCGTCACACAGCACCTTCTGTGCAGTGGCACAGGGTTGTCGTTCAGACTCCCACCGACTCCATTTCTGAGGCGACTACTGTCCCCCAGAAAAGGGTAAAGTTACCATTAACTTTACTTAGCCAATCTACCACAGATCCAGTACACCCCATCTTCCATGGAGTACTGGAAAGGGTTCATTCGTATCCCTTTTTATCTGTACCTCCTAGAGCATTGTTTCGCTCTTTTAACATTTAGACATGGCTGGTGGCAGTGGTATCTACCCTAACTTTCTACCGCGGTTATTTTATATAACCGTGCTAATATTGTAGGCTATTGTGTTAGCCTAGAACTTAAACCCGCTTGACCAAATCCTTTTTCTTTTGGCTCGGGTGCGGTTTATTCGCCATTTATTTTTGTTAAAGTCCTTCTTGTGTTTTACTTTGCGCGGCAAACCAGGTTTGCCTTCTTTGTTCGCTGTCTTTTGGCGGGCTTCTACCTAGAAGCCCTCCTCAAGGCGCCTGGGTGTCTAGGTGGGCTGAATGTGAGGAAGGGGTGTAGTCACCCCCTGCACAGGGTAGCCTAGGAAACCCAAGTCGCACTTTGTCACGATTGGTCAAAGTGGTTATCCGGGCTGGACAACCCCCCTACTGAGTGATTGACAGCCAGGCTGTGTGAATGGGGGTTTTGCGCATAAAAGGCAGGTCTCTTGGGCTAGAAGTCAGAGAGTCGCCACTGGAACTACAAGGAACCGAAGAGAAGCGGAGAGAACGACGGCTGCTGCAACTACCCGGTCCCGGTGAAGTCCTGCTGCAGTCCTGAGCTATCTTGCCTTCAACGACTCAGAGAAGATCCAGTCCGGAGTCTTCTTCCCTTGAGCTTGGTGGGGATAACCAGCTCATCTTCCACAGCTAGAGGATCCTCTTCCTTGGTCGAAGTCGCTGCACACAGCTGTAGTGGTCCGGATAGCCACCTGAAGAGCCTCTCCTCTTTTTAAGGAGCGCACCGTTTATTCCTCGTCGCTGCTGCCGGCTTCATCCCTGTGTAGTGCAGACCCCCTTTAGACATCCTCCTTCACAACGAAGCTCCAGGAATCGTGGGTCTGCGGGAAACCACTAGGAACAACTGCCAGGGCACCAGCTGCACCGTTGGAACAAGGTACTGTGTTCTACTTGAGGAAACTGGATGAATCCCTTTTCTTCATTTCCAAGGCTTGCCCTTGTCTTCCCTCCTTCTTATAACTTTTGCTTCCGAACATTGACAATATCGAAGTACTTTTGGCTATGTTGAATCTCAAACTATCTGACTGTGTGATCCTCAGCAACAGGCCCTGTTGTCTTTCGATCCTGGCTCCGGCCCTTTGACTTTTGAACTCCAGTCTCTGAGTGTATCTTGATTCAGCCTGCCTAACTAAAATATTGCCTGTGATTTTTGCCTCCAACTTCCTCTGGGTATCTCAAGTGCTAAGTGTGTTTTTACCCGGTAGCATTTCATGTCACGGATACGCATTTAGTTAGTAGACCGAACTGTCAAAAAGTGTTGCAATTGTCGCAATTGTATTCACGGTAACGTGCTTTGTTCATAACACCGGTGCATTCAACACAGGGTACTTACCTTGAGACTTACTGTACAAAGTGAATTGGTTAGTTGTAGTATATTTAACGTGTGGTTTTTATTTGAGTTTAATAGAAGTGTTGTGTTTATAACGAATGGTTTAAAAATAAATGTACTGATATTTTTTACCTGAAACCTTGAGTCAGTGTTTGCTTGAGTTACAGTAATTGTGGTCCCTTTGTGTAATCTCTGCTACTGCTCATATACTCTTGAGATAAGCCTGGCTGCTCTGCTACTGCTACCACTATAACTTAGTAGTACAGGCTTGTACCAAAGGTAAAACTTGTATTGTCACCTGTAGTCTTAATTGTGTGTAGTGGTCCCTAAGGGCACTACACAGGATTCTGCCTAACACTGGTGTACAGCGGTGAGGATTTGGAAGTAGAGTGATTACACTTAGAGTGCTGCTATTGCTTGGGTTCACCTAACCACAAGGCTAACACCACAAATTCTATTTAACTAAGAAATCATGTCAAATATGGGAAACTACACTGAAGAGAGTCTTTTACTCTATACTGCTGAGGTTCTGAGAACCATGTAATCTGAACTGATTGCAAAGTTAATGGGAAAAAGTCTGGAGAGTGGGTCAGAACCTCCGGCATGGCTTTACCTCGTGAAAACAATAAGCCAAACCTGCCGTGCGCCGTTGGCCCGTGATAAACTGTTGTTAATTACAGACAGCTGGCCAACGTGCACGGCAAGGACTACGAAGTGACAAAGGGCTGCTGGGAAATGTAGTTTATCCAGCCCATGTACCAATACAAAGATCTTTTCGGCTTTAAACACCTCTTCTGCCTGCACCACCCCATATTCCTGACAGGGAGGTGGATAAACAGGATTATGAGTGTGTGAAACTAGCATTAATAGCTAGGTTTGGGAAGACCCCTTCTCAGTATCTTAAGAGGTTTAGAACCCTCAAAAAGCATGATGGTAACCCTCGGGCTACCTGGGTGTGTGAATGTTTGAAAAACTTAGATGGTTGGGTTAAGGGTTACAAAGTGAACACTTATGAAGGTTTGAGGAATCTTGTAATGTTGGAGTCTATTTTTGATGTCTGCTCTCCTGAGCTTAGACTGCACTTGGCTGATTCAAAGGAGATAGATCCTAAGAAGCTAGTTAAGGCTGCTGACTTGTGGGTTGCCAACAGGGCCACTCACAAAGATTCTGGGGCAACTCAGAAAAAGGATGAGGGAAAGCAGCCAAAGAAAGACAACAAAGAGAGTTCCAATAATTCCAATCCAAAAGAGGGCCCCAAACATAACCAGGGTAAGCCACAAGGTAAACCGAATCAGGCTAGTGTACCACCTGGTTCCACACCAGATGGAGGCCAGTGCAAACCCCCATTCCAGAGAGCATTTGGAAAATACTTTGTTTGTGGGCTGCCTGGCATGTGATCGGAGATCCCAAGTGGGAGGGTAAACCTTCAGGGATCAACACTGTCTCCTTAGCCTTTTCCCAGGTGGATGAAGTACCTATGACAAGTGGAAACTTTCAGCTACTAGCTGATGAGCCCATGAGAGTCCCAGCTAGTGTTTCTTTAGTATCCTTGGGTCTTTGGGAACAACAGAACTTTGATGTCTATAACTCAATCCCAGATAATACTAAAGAGTATTATAAAGACAGTGTTCTTGTGAATGGTCAGGAAACCCCTGCCATCAGACACTGGAGCCAGCATAACTGTGGTTGATGAATGTTTTTTCAAAGTGGAGGATGTTGCTAAGGCACCCAAACACTTAACCAAGTTAGCTGGAGGCCCTGTGCAAATGGTTCCCCAGTTACCAGCTCTCATCCAGTGTAATGGCATGACTGTCAGAATACCTGTAAGTGTGCAGAATAACGTACCTGGGAGGGTCCTGTTGGGTAATGACCTTAAAACTCTTGGAGTTGTATCCAGCACCCCCAGGCTCACCAGCAGAAGGAAGCAGGAGCTCACAAGGTCTGCAAGCGAGAGAACTTTAAGAGGCTCTCCTGGGGACATGATAGAGGAAGCTATCACCTCAAGTCCACAGGACTTACTTACTGCCATTGCAGGACAAGAAAAGACAAAGGGGAAACCTAAGTCTGCCAGCAAGAAAACAGCAAGCACTCCTGTGCCCAGAAGGACATCTCCAAGACTGTCCAAAGTCACACCTGTGACTCCCACACCCGCTGAGGCTGAGTGTGAGGTTCAACCCTTTATGGTCAAACTAGATAGTGAGGAATCAGACCTAGAAGAGGATCTTACCTTGGTAGGAGATCTTGACCCTGTTGACCATCCTGAGCTGCAGTCTTTACTGGCAGAAGGTGGACCCAACAGGGAAGATTTCAGGAAGGGACAAAGAGAGTGTCCTACCTTGGAAGGTATTCGCCAACAGGCAGCTTCTCAGCTCAATGGGACTGAGCCTGGGAAGTATAGGTTGCACTGGGAAGGTGGCCTCTTCTACAGTGAACCAACTGAGTCAACCCCTGGAGACTACAAAAGATTTGTAGTACCGCTAGTAAACCGACTCCAGTTTCTGCAGTTAGCCCATGAGGTACCTTTGGCTGGTCACTTAAGTTTTAAGAAGACCAAAGAAAGGCTATCTCTACACTTCTACTGGCCTAAGATGGGTACAGAAGTAGTAAAATTCTGCAGAAGCTGCCACACTTGCCAAACCTCTGACAAGAGTGGGTCCAAGTATGTGGCACCCTTAGTGCCTCTCCCAGTGGTGGGAATTCCTTTTGAGAGGGTCGGGATTGACATTGTTGGTCCTCTTGATCCTCCCACAACTTCAGGCAACAGGTTTATCCTGGTTGTAGTGGACCATGCCACTAGATTTCCTGAAGCTATACCTATGAGGACTGTTACGGCTCCGGCTGTGGCTAAGGCCCTACTTGGTATTTTTACCAGAGTAGGTTTTCCTAAGGAGGTGATATCTGACAGGGGATCACATTTTATGTCCCACTACATGCAAACCATGTGGAAAACCTGTGGAGTCACCTACAAATTCTCAACTGCCTACCACCCCCAAACCAATGGGCTGGTAGAGAGGTTTAACAGAACTATGAAGAGCATGATAGGTGCTTTAGAAGAACCCCTTAGAAGAAAGTGGGACCTTCTACTGCCATGCCTTCTCTTTGCATATAGAGAAGTCCTTCAGGAGGGAGTAGGTTACAGTCCCTTCAAACTTCTCTATGGCCATCCAGTCAGAGGTCCATTGGCCCTGATTAAGGAGGGGTTGGAGAGTGCTCCTTCCCCCAAGCCAGTCAGAGTGACTGACTATGTGATAGGTCTTCGGAGGAGAATGTCACACATGATGGCAGAGGCAAGTGATAACTTGAAGGCTGGTCACGCTCTGGTCAAACAATGGCATGACCAGAAGGCTAATGTGGTTGAGTTTACTCAAGATCAGCTTGTTCTTGTTATGGTCCCCACAAGGCAGAGGGCCTTGCAGGACAAATGGATAGGACCCTTCATGGTTGTGGGTAAACTTGGAGAGGTGAACTATCTGGTGGACTTAGGCAATCCTAAGGAGGCTCCCAGAGTCTTTCACACCAACTGTTTAAAGGTGTATGTCTCTAGACCTGACATGGGAGCTTTGCTTCTAGCTTCAGCTCAGGAGGATGGGGAGAGTGAACCTCTGCCTGACCTCCTCAGAGGCTTACCTTTAGATTAGCAAGTGGAAGGAGTTAATCTCTCATCCAGTCTCACATCTGACCAACAGGATGAGTGCAAGTTACTGCTAAATCAGTTTGCCTCCCTGTTCTCACTTTCACCAGGCTTGACCCCTTGGGGCCAGCATGACATACAGACTGGTGACTGTTTGCCTGTCAAAAGCTGGGGGTACAGAATGTCATACAATGTCAGATCCAAAATAAGGAATGAGGTCAACAAGATGCTTGAACTCGGGGTAATAGAACACTCTACTAGTCCATGGTCTAGCCCAGTTGTGCTTGTACCAAAGGCAGGATCCAAGGAGTTGAGATTCTGCGTGGACTATAGAGCTCTAAATGCAGTCACCACGACTGATGGCCATCCTTTACCTAGGACAGATGAGCTGGTAGACAAACTTGGTGCAGCCAAGTACCCCAGCACATTTGACCAAACGTCAGGCTATTGGCAAATAGCCCTGACAGACCATGCCAAGGAGAAGACTGCATTCTCCACCCCAGCTGGCCTCTAACAATTCAAGGTAATGCCTTTTGGATTAAAGAATGCACCTGCTACGTTTCAGAGGATGGTCAATCAAGTTCTGAATGGGATGGAGGACTTCTGCATGGCATACTTGGATGACATTGTAGTGTTCAGCCCTACATGGAAAGAACATGTTGAACACCTAGGTTATGTATTACAGGCTCTTGAACTGGCCCATCTGACCATAAAGGCGAGCAAATGTCAAATTGGTCAGAGTTCAGTAGTCTACCTTGGACATGAGGTAGGAGGAGGTGAAATAAGGCCATTGCCTAGCAAAGTACAAGCTGTACAAAACTGGGCCACCCCCACTACTCAAACCCAAGTGAGAGCCTTCCTAGGTCTCACTGGGTATTATAGGAACTTTCTAGAGAACTATGGGACCATAGCTTCTCCCTTGAATGTCATCTCCTCTCCCAAATTTCCTAAAAAGGTCAGGTGGAATGAGGAGTGTAATCAAGCCTTTGAAGGACTAAAGAAAGCCCTGTGTCAAGCTCCAGTCCTAAGAGCTCCTGACTATCACCAACCCTTCATTGTACAAACTGATGCTTCTAATGTAGGTATAGGTGCAGTCCTTAGTCAACTGGATGAGAAAGGTAGGGAACACCCTATTTGTTTCATCAGCAGGAAGTTAAAGGATCCTGAAACAAGGTGGGCAACAATAGAAAGAGAATGCTTTGCCATTGTGTGGGCACTGAAGAGGTTTAGACCATACTTGTATGGATCTACCTTCACCATTCAGACTGACCATCAACCCTTGAGAGGGCTGATGCAAATGAAAGGGACAACCCAAAGTTACTCAGATGGTCAATCTGCCTACAAGTATTTGATTTTTCCATTGAGCACAGAGCAGGAAGTCACCACCAAAATTCTGATGGTCTCTCTAGGATGTTTGTAACCGACTAGAGCTACGAGGTCCACCCTGGAGTGGATTAAATCCTCCTGTCCCTTAGTCTGGAGGGGCGGTTGTTAGGGAGAATTCTCATCTATGGCTGATTTCCCTCACCTAGTGAGTCCCCCAGCAGCTTTGCTGGACTTCTGGAGTTTATTTTTTTCCACTTGGTAAGAGTGAGAGCTTTTTCCCCACTCTTACCTGTGTTTTGCTATTTGTTCCCATCTGTTTTTGTGATTGTGGGCTCTGGAGTACACCACTTCAGTAGCCCCCTTCTTTGGGGGTCATTACGACCCAGGTGCTAATTGCGCCAACTTTACCACCATGGTGTAAACTATGTTTACACCATGGTGGATGGCGGATTTACCGCCCCATTCCAAGGTGAGTGGGGCGGTAAATCCCCATTTCCCATTTTCCCTTCCCCATTCCCATTTTTGCCCCATAGGGCATAATGGGAGTAGGGAAGGCGCTAATTACGCCACCGTAAATTACGGTGGCGTAATTAGCATCATGGCAGGTTAGCGCCATGGATTTTAACGGCTGCTAAGAGCAGCCGTTAAAATCAGAATAGGCGTTAAGGGTTAACGACGGCGTTAACCCTTAACGCCTGGGTCGTAATGAGGCCCTTTGTGTGTGTCACACAGCACCTTCTGTGCAGTGGCACAGGGTTGTCGTTCAGACTCCCACCAACTCCATTTCTGAGGCGACTACTGTCCCCCAGAAAAGGGTAAAGTTACCATTAACTTTACTTAGTCAATCTACCACAGATCCAGTACACACCATCTTCCGTTGAGTACTGGAAAGGGTTAATTCGTATCCCTTTGTTTCGCTCTTTTAACATTTAGACATGGCTGGTGGCAGTGGTATCTACCCTAACTTTCTACCGCGGTTATCCTATATAACCGTGGTAATATTGTAGGCTATTGCGTTAGCCTAGAACTTAGACCCACTTGACCAAATCCTTTTTCTTTTGGCTCTGGTGCGGTTTATTCGCCATTTCTTTTTGTTAAACTATTTCTTGTGTTTTACTTTGCGCTGCAAACCAGGTTTGCCTTCTTTGTTCGCTGTCTTTTGGCGGGCTTCTACCTAGGAAACCCAAGTCGCACTTTGTCACAATTGGTCAAGATGGTTGTCTGGGCTGGACAACCCCCCTGCTGAGTGATTGACAGCCAGGCTGTGTGAATGGGGGTTTTGCGCATAAAAGGCAGGTCTCTTGGGCTAGAAGTCAGAGAGTTGCCACTGGAACTACAAGGAACCGAAGAGAAGCAGAGAGAACGACGGCTGCTGCAACTACCCCGTCCCGGTGAAGCCCTGCTGCAGTCCTGAGCTATCTTGCCTTCAACGACCCAGAGAAGATCTAGTCCGGAGTCTTCTTCCCTTGAGCTTGGTGGGGATAACCAGCTCATCTTCCACAGCTAGAGGATCCTCTTCCTTGGTCGAAGTCGCTGCACACTGATGTAGTGTTCCAGATAGCCACCTGAAGAGCCTCTCCTGTTTTTAAGGAGCGCACCTTTTATTCCTCGTCGCTGCTGCCGGCTTCATCCTTGTGTGGTGCAGACCCCCTTCAGACGTCCTCCTTCACAACGAAGCTCCAGGAATCGTGGGTCTGCAGGAAACCAACAGGAACAACTGCCAAGGCACCAGCTGCACCGTTGGAACAAGGTACTGTGTTCTACTTGAGGAAACTGGGTGAATCCCTTTTCTTCATTTCCAAGGCTTGCCCTTGTCTTCCATCCTTCTTATAACTTTTGCTTCCGAACATTGACAATATCGAAGTACTTTTGGCTACGTTGAATCTCGAACTATCTGACTGTGTGATCCTCAGCAACAGGCCCCGGTGTCTTTCGACCCTGGCTCCGGCCCTTTGACTTTTGAACTCCTGTCTCTGAGTGTTTCTTGATTCTGCCTGCCTAACCAAAATATTGCCTGTGATTTTTGCCTCCAACTCCCTCTGGGTATCTCAAGTGCTAAGCGTGTTTTTACCCTGGTAGCATTTCATGTCACGGATACGCGTTTAGTTAGTAGACCGAACTGCCAAAAAGTGATCGCAATTGTATTCACTGTAACGTGCTTTGTTCATAACATCGGTGCATTCAACACAGGGTACTTACCTTGAGACTTATGTATGGGAGCGAGGGGCCCTCAGGCCCCTCGCATCATATACTTCTCAGTACAAGGCTTGGACCACGTGCCTCCAGTAGTGGGTTCGCCCCTCGCCCTTATGTAATGTTAACTACGGTTGATGTTTACATAGATGGGACCACTGTGCAAGACACGGGGCATCCATCTTTTGGGCTCGGCTCCCTTTACGCGCAGCAGCCAGGTGCACGGGCACACAAGGCGCGCAAGCACATGGCCCCCACTATCGTTCCCACTCCGCGAAGGAAAGCTCTGCGATCCCATTCTCACGCTGAAGACGGAGGTACTTGCAACAACTAATAAATACGACACATCAGTCTTCCTCTGAGATCACTGCCCTGCATGTGAACCGGCATGAGATAAGCACTTGGCTTGTTCGTCTCCATAAACGTACCCTTGCCCCGAACACTCACCAGGAGTAACTTACTGCCATCCCGACCCTGTGTCCCCGCAAGGTATCCCTTTCATGTGCCAGACCACTGCCTGCGCTGCGATGCCCACCCAGCACATCCACAACTAACACTAGACCCCTGCTGCAGTATATTGTTGCCTATTACTAACAAATGTCACATACCTGAGATTTTTGTAAACACAGCCCTAAACCTTCAATCGATGTGTTATAGTGGTCAAGACCCCCAACCTAAGCCATGAATGCCCCGAGTGTATTGATAGTAGAGCTATACATGTGATTTGTATAGAAACCTGATAACAAAGTGTATAAAAGGTTTCCATAGGTTATTTAGTACATGCAATGTATTATGTTAGCTTAGATAGCAATCACCCGGCCTCTCAACGACCTGACCTTCACCCATGTGGAGCACAGATGTCTGAAGTCCAACCTCCCGCCAACTAAAGAACCAACCAGGAGGAAGAGATGCGGCCCATACCCAGGGCCCCACGCCGTCTGACCAATCCGGGTCCAACGTAGTATCTTATGTTAGACGTGTCGTATAAAAAATGTAATGTAATGATAATTGTGCAGAGCGCTCTCAGAGATTTTCTTGAATTCAAGATAAACCTTGCCTTGAACTCTCGCAACCGGCTCTCTTTGCCTCATTCCCCGTCAGGGGTGTGTCTGTTTTATTCTTTTGCACGTGCAAGACGGGGAGGGCACAAACATTTGGTGACCCCCTGCAACCTGATTTGGAGAGGTGCCTTGAGGCCTGCACCGTACGGCGGTGAGATCCAGGACGCCCCCAGCAAAACCATCGCCTCCACCACCGACCAGTCTGTGCACACTACGAAGAAGGGTCAAGGGTTCCCGGTTGATGAATACCCGATCGAAAAAGCTGCTCGCCGAGGTGACCCTCAGAGTACCTGGCTGAACACGTGAGTGCCGGTTGCGAAGGTCCTCAAGGGAAGGTAAGGGGGACGTATAGGCAAACAAAGGAACGGCGCCGCGTAGCATTGTCCCAACCAGTGCAGATAAATAAATGAAGATAAGAGTAAATAGTAGGAGTCTCGTATATTGAGTAGGCTCGGAATAGTTTTAGAATATTCTTTTTCCGTGTAAGCAAGAAATCTTGGGAGAGTAAGAGGGAGTAAGAGATGGGGAGTGAATGAGAACAATAGGGAGGACGGGGAGGAACAACAGGGTGGTGGTGACGGGAACAAAGAAGGAATAAAAGTCAGTGCATGTTGCATGTTATATGTTAATTCGTTTTGTGTATATGTGTTGTTGAATATATAAAAGTATCATAAATGACTTGTTGATCAATGAATTACATGCGCAGAAATAAATTGCGGAAAGTAACAGGGTAATAGCTCTCAAGGGGACACTGAATGTGATATACAATAATTGCTAATATTTGTGAAACAGTTTTGATACATTGTGATCTGTACACCTAGTCGAGGGGCTGGAAGGAGACTCAGGCATACGCGAACATATTAGTAATATGAGAAGCATCGCTATGGGGGGAGTAACACCGTTCGCTCATATCTGCCAACACCTTCCATTATATAGCGATGAGATACAAAAGTACCACGATCAATGGATTACTGAGATCAAAGGGGACAGCGTTACACCGATCTGGCCAGAGGGAGGATCATTTGACAAAAGGGTGTTAGATCTAGTATCCACGCACTTGCTAGCAAAATATAAGGGGAAACAGCTGCAGAACAGAAGGTAAGTATTGGATCTATGGCGAACGTTCGAGGAAATTACCCCTACGGCAGAGATAGGTACAGAAAGAACCATAGAAAAACAGAGAACGTTGGAAGAGATAAGTGGGACGTCAAAGGGTGAGTGCTCAACGACCACAGCTGAGAATGACGCAACCAAAATATACCCCTTAATGACAAGGCCAGCAGTGGGGTACAGCGAGCCTCTTTACATACCAGCGTGCCCTACCCCCACTCCCCCGCAAGGAGCAATAGCCACAGCACCTCCACCGTATGACAAAGGGGGCCTGTATGGCCCAACGAGCGCGTCCCCTGTAAATTTAGCACAATTAACAGGAAATCTAGACCGCCAACTAGCACACGCGCAAATAGAAATAACACAGTTAAGAGCACTATGTGACAAAGGTCAAATGCTGCCAGGGGGAGGAGAGGTACCCCTGTTGTCAATAGCCGATCTCACACCTCCACTAGGAACAATAGGAGACCTAGCACCAGCAACTTCAGAATCAACACAATCCATATCGTCCCACGGGACGCACGCACAGCAAGGGCGGGAAAAGGAGTGGCAATCGGGACAGTTCCTGTTCCATCTGAACGACAAACCAGTGAGAATTATACGCCCAGAGAGTCAGCGAGGCGGAGGGCAGGACAGCGAGCACGGAGGAGAACAAGAGGAAAATGACGAGCAAGAAGCGGAAGTAGAAAAGGTGTGGAGCGATCTAGATGAGTACGAAGAAGGGGCAGCAGATGCAGGGCTGCAGTTACCATTTCACTTTGATGATATGGATCCACAGTCACCACCATGATGGCAGGGCAGATTAAGGCAACGGGCAGGGAATATGTTGGTAAGTAAGACGAAGAATGGGGCAGCAAGCAAAGCGGGAAGGAAACAGAAGTTGCAGCTGCCACTGATACACAAGGGAGCAGGCAGACCACACTATATTCCTTGGGCCAAAATGGACAAAAACAATCTATTAATGCTTCTCCCCCTGCTTGCGGGAGGGGCGGGGAAATGGATACATGCATTTGAGAAGAACACAGCAGGAGTGCCATTAGCGATAGGTGATGTAAAAAGCTTGTTAGTATCCGCGGTTGGAGACCAAGCAGACGCAGTGTGGGAAAGGGCGGGATTCCCAGGGGTGACGATGAGCTGTGACCGCCACGATGGATCACCATTCAACAATGTTCGAGCACAAGTATGGGACGCATTGCGGCGTGCGTTTCCAGACATTCCAGATTTACATTCAGTGATTCAATGTACGATGGAGGAGAACGAGGATCCTGCACAATTCATACTACGGGTGCAAGATTTGTGGAGAAGCGAAACTGGTGCGGCGTGGAACCAATCAACCGCCTTGTTCTATTTCATTATCAAGAAGGGGCTGCCGAAGGAGGTGCAGAAGGCCTTGGACAAAATAGCTGGGATAGAAGCCAAGGGCTGGCCTGAAATACAGAGTATAATTGTGCATCACTGCAGGAGCATCAAAGAGAGAGAAAAGGAGATAGCACAAAAAAGGCTGGCAGACGAGGCGAAGCTGGTACAGAACAAATTAGTGAAGGTCGCCGCTATAAATGCCAGTGTAACCGCAGACCGAGAGAACAAGGGAGAGGAAAGCGCGGGAAGCAGACCAGTTGGGATAGCGGCGCTGTGGGCAGGAGGAGACCCAGGACAGGGGAATGGAGAGGAGCAACAATACAGAGGGCCACAGTGGCAAGACAGGCCGGCACAAGGAAGAGGTGGGTACCGTGGCCAGAGAGGGGGGTTCGGAGGAATGGGGAACAGGGGATATGGTGGACAAGGAATGAGAGGAGGACAACAGGGGTCGTGTTGGAACTGTGTAATATGGGGGCATTATTCAAGGGATTGCAGAATGCGACCGTCAGGGTATTTCCAGGAGCAGCCGCCCATGGACAATGAGCAGGGGTGGGGCTGCCCACACCAAGGCAGCCCTTATGGATTACCAATGGGAGGGGGAAGACAGCAGGCCCAGTATTACAATGAACCCCAAATACAACAAAGACAGCAAGCCCCACAACAACAACAACAGCAACCACAACAACACAATGCACCACAGCCCATGGTAAGACAGAACACGGTAGGGAATGCAAGCAATAACCCTTTCGCAACAGCTGCAAACGATGCACCTGCACCATTCCACAGTGTAAGAGTGATGGGTGATAATGTTTTCTTACCACCAGGGCAACAAAGATATAACGATTAGGACAGCCCACAGGGAGCACTTGCGTGTCCATTCCTATCCACCACCCTACGTGCAGAAGAGGAACCACTAGTGGGGGCAGAGATAGGAAACGAGCAGTTTATCTTTTTGGTAGACTCTGAGGCAGAAAAATCATGTTTTATGGAAGGGCGGTTTCCGCTCTCAGGCAGGAATTTGGAAACAAAGGGGTTCTCTGGGGCTATTTTAAAAGTTCCTTACACAAAAGATCTTGATATAACAGTGGGGGGAAAAACAGTGCGCGCACCCTTACTGTACCACAAAGACGCGCCAATCAACCTGCTGGTACGAGACTTGCTAAGCAAATTGAACATGACCATATCCTTTACAGAACGGGGGATAGTGTGCTCGACACCTGGGGTATGCACAGTACGAGCACTACTAATGATAAGTACAACCATGAATGAAGTTGCAGTGCGGGGGATCCCCACTGACATGGACATGTTCGTCTATGGAATACAGGTGTTAGCCCGAGTGGTACCTGAAATAACGCGAAAAGAGTGGAGAATACCATCAGACTTCATATTCCGCCCAATCAGAGCAACAGATGTAGTGCCAGGCACGATAATGTCCATAGACATTGAGGCAGTCCAAGTATCAAGCAAACGTATTGTGGTCATATGTTTGGACAAGCAGGGATGCGAATGGAGAACTGTGTTATGCATAGAGCCCAACATAATGTTAAAAGACATAACTGATGAAGAATTGTTCACTGACAGCGAGGAAGATGGGGAGATAATAATGGAAATAAGCATACCATGTGACATTATGATTCAGTACAGAGAGGTACATAATCCACTTATGGCCAGCGTTGGCACCCCACCCACAATATTTGAAGAAGATATGACTAAGGTAGCACCAGAAATTTGGACCACAAACCCACACGATGTAGGATTGTTACACGAGGTGACTCCCATAAAGATAAAGCTGAAACCAGGTGCCCTCCCCCCCAGATTGAAACAGTACCCCATATCCAAAGAAGCAGAGGCAGGTATTGGAGAAACAATAAATGCACTCCTGAGCCAAGGTATCATAGTACCATCAACCTCCCCGTGTAACAGAATCCTTCTGTAAAGTACTTGCATTACAATGTAATGAAACCAGCTTCATTTATATAGGAATTATCTATTCATATTGAGGAGGGGTTTTGTCGCATGACACATAGGTGTTGTTTGGGAGTGAGGTGTGCCAGTTTGGGGAGAGAGGGCACATTCTGGTTTTTCACCCTGGGCACCAAGCTGGCTAGAAACTGCCCTGCCCGTGAGTATGGGCATTAGTTACATAATGCATTGCCGCGTTTACGGCATTGTAAGTACATCCGGGTGCATGACAGGCACTAATTGTCTACGGGACTTCTGGTAGAGTGTGCATTGTATGCAGATGAGTATGTTGGCTACTTCTTGTGTACATTAGGGACTTCTGGTAGAGTGTGCATTGCATGCAGAGGAGTATGTTGGCTACTTCCTGTGTACATTAGGAACTTCTGGTAGAGTGTGCATTGCATGCAGAGGAGTATGTTGGCTACTTCCTGTGTACATTAGGAACTTCTGGTAGAGTGTGCATTGCATGCAGAGGAGTATGTTGGCTACTTCCTGTGTACATTAGGAATTTCTGGTAGAGTGTGCATTGCATGTTGGCTACTTCTTGTGTACACGTGGGACTTCTGGTAGAGTGTGCATTGCATGCAGAGGAGTATGTTGGCTCCTTCTTGTGTACACGTGGGACTTCTGGTAGAGTGTGTATTGCATGCAGAGGAGTATGTTAGCTCCTTCTTGTGTACATTAGGGACTTCTGGTAGAGTGTGCATTGCGTGCAGAGGAGTATGTTGGCTACTTCTTGTGTAAATTAGGGACTTCTGGTAGAGTGTGGATTGCGTGCAGAGGAGTATGTTGGCTACTTCTTGTGTACATTAGGGACTTCTGATAGAGTGTGCATTGCGTGCATAGGAGTATATTGGCTACTTCTTGTGTAAATTAGGGACTTCTGGTAGAGTGTGCATTGCGTGCAGAGGAGTATGTTGGCTACTTCTTGTGTACATTAGGGACTTCTCGTAGAGCGTGCATTGCATGCAGAGGAGTATGTTTGCTACTTCTTGTGTACATTAGGAACTTCTGGTAGAGCGTGCATTGCATGTAGAGGAGTAAGGTAGCTCCTTCTTGTGTACATTAGGAACTTCTGTTAGAGCGTGCATTGCATGTAGAGGAGTAAGGTAGCTCCTTCTTGTGTATATTAGGAACTTCTGGTAGAGTGTGCATTGCGTGCAGAGGAGTATGTTGGCTACTTCTTGTGTAAATTAGGGACTTCTGGTAGAGTGTGGATTGCGTGCAGAGGAGTATGTTAGCTCCTTCTTGTGTACATTAGGAACTTATGGTAGAGTGTGCATTGCATGCAGAGGAGTATGGTGGCTACTTCTTGTGCACATTAGGGACTTTTGGTAGAGTGTGCATTGCATGCAGAGGAGTATGTTGGCTACTTCTTGTGTACATTAGGAATTTCTGGTAGAGTGTGCATTGCATGTTGGCTACTTCTTGTGTACACGTGGGACTTCTGGTAGAGTGTGCATTGCATTCAGAGGAGTATGTTGGCTCCTTCTTGTGTACACGTGGGACTTCTGGTAGAGTGTGCATTGCATACAGAGGAGTATGTTTGCTACTTCTTGTGTACATTAGGAACTTCTGGTAGAGCGTGCATTGCATGTAGAGGAGTAAGGTAGCTCCTTCTTGTGTACATTAGGGACTTCTGGTAGAGTGTGCATTGCAAAGCAAAAATAAAGTGCTGATGGCTGGAAGGTTTAGAATGAATCTTAACCTCTCTGGGCAACCCTCCAGACCAGACCATAGTTCTTCACCTGCCAAGCCATTACAGAAGGGGAAATACCACATGCAAATCAGGCTTGGTCCCACCCCAAAAGGGGCAGTCCAGCCCCGAACTGCTAGGTCACATCCCTTCTGCAGGAGACTACAAGCATCCCCAAACATGTTTCAGCCTTGTTGGCTTAAGATTCCCAGATCATGTATACCTTTTGGGGTGTTGCTGATGGTAAATGGGTCATAATACTCATGGGAAGGGAATGACATCGCACGGAATTGCAATGGCAAGACACGTTCGGCATGCGACGAGCAAGCAGCTGCGTAAATAGGTAGCCTGTGGGAGAAATGAGACATGGAAACTGTGCAGTAAATAGGTAGCCTGAGGGACAAATGGGACATGGAAACTGTGCAGTAAATATGTAGCCTGCAGAAGAAATTAGACATGGAGCCTGGGCAGTAAATAGGTAGCCTACGGGAGAAATGAGACATGGAAACTGGCCAGTAAATAGGTAGCCTGCGGGAGAAATGAGACATGGAAACTGGGCAGTAAATAGGTAGCCTGCAGGAGAAATGAGACATGGAAACTGGGCAGTAAATATGTAGCCTGCAGAAGAAATTAGACATGGAGCCTGGGCAGTAAATAGGTAGCCTGCGGGAGAAATGAGACATGGAAACTGGGCAGTAACTAGGTAGCCTGCAGGAGAAATGAGACATGGAAACTGGGCAGTAAATAAGTAGCCTGCGGGAGAAATGAGACATGGAAACTGGGCCGTAAATAGGTAGCCTGCGGGAGAAATGAGACATGGAAACTGTGCAGTAAATAGGTAGCCTGTGGGAGAAATGAGACATGGAAACTGTGCAGTAAATAGGTAGCCTGAGGGACAAATGGGACATGGAAACTGTGCAGTAAATATGTAGCCTGCAGAAGAAATTAGACATGGAGCCTGGGCAGTAAATAGGTAGCCTGCGGGAGAAATGAGACATGGAAACTGGCCAGTAAATAGGTAGCCTGCGGGAGAAATGAGACATGGAAACTGGGCAGTAAATAGGTAGCCTGCAGGAGAAATGAGACATGGAAACTGGGCAGTAAATAAGTAGCCTGCGGGAGAAATGAGACATGGAAACTGGGCCGTAAATAGGTAGCCTGCGGGAGAAATGAGACATGGAAACTGGGCAGTAAATAGGTAGCCTGTAGGAGAAATGAGACATGGAAACTGCAGTAAATAGGTAGCCTGCGAGAGAAATGAGACATGGAATTGTGTAGTAAATAGGTAGCCTGCGGGAGAAATGAGACATGGAAACTGGGCAGTAAATAGGTAGCATGCAGGAGAAATGAGACATGGAAACTGTGCAGTAAATAGGTAGCCTGCTAGAGAAATGAGACATGGAAACTGGGCAGTAAATAGGTAGCCTGTAGGAGAAATGAGACATGGAAACTGCAGTAAATAGGTAGCCTGCGAGAGAAATGAGACATGGAATTGGGCAGTAAATAGGTAGCCTGCAGGAGAAATGAGACATGGAAACTGGCCAGTAAATAGGTAGCCTGCGGGAGAAATGAGACATGGAAACTGGGCAGTAAATAAGTAGCCTGCAGGAGAAATGAGACATGGAAACTGGGCCGTAAATAGGTAGTCTGCGCGAGAAATGAGACTTGGAAACTGGGCAGTATTTAGGTAGCTTGCAGGAGAAATGTGATATGGAAACTTGTCAGTAAATAGGTAGCCTGCGGGATAAATTAGACATGGAAACTGGGCAGTAAATAGGTAGCCTGCAGGGGAAATGAGACATGGAAACTGGGCAGTAAATAGGTAGCCTGCGAGAGAAATGAGACATCGAAACTGGGCAGTAAATAGGTAGCCTGCAAGAGAAATGAGACATCGAAACTGGGTAATAAATAGGTAGCCAGATGGAAAAATGAGACATGGACACTGGGCATTATTAAGAATGTGATTGTGAAATGCCCTCTTGTGCCCTGTCCCTTTTATGCCTGATTGCCAGGACCTTTGTTAGTACCTGGATATGATATTGGGCACCTGTCAGACAGGAACATACACAGAATACTGATTATGGATATGATGTTGGAGCTTGTCAGACAGGAACATACACAGAATGCTGATTATGGTATTCTACCTGGATATGATGTTGGGGATTGTCAGACAGGAACATACACAGAATACTGATTATGGTATTCTACCTGGATATGATATTGGGGATTGTCAGACAGGAACATACACAGAATACTGATTATGGTATTCTACCTGGATATGATGTCGTGCACTTGTCAGACAGGAACATACACAGAATACTGATTATGGATATGATGTTGGAGCTTGTCAGACAGGAACATACACAGAATGCTGATTATGGTATTCTACCTGGATATGATATTGGGAATTGTCAGACAGGAACATACACAGAATACTGATTATGGATATGATGTTGGAGCTTGTCAGACAGGAACATACACAGAATGCTGATTATGGTATTCTACCTGGATATGATATTGGGGATTGTCAGACAGGAACATACACAGAATACTGATTATGGTATTCTACCTGGATATGATGTCGTGCACTTGTCAGACAGGAACATACACAGAATACTGATTATGGGTATAATGTTGGGGCTTGTCAGACAGGAACATACACAGAATACTGATTATGGTATTCTACCTGGATATGATTTTGGGGCTTGTCATACAGGAACATACACGGAATACTGATTATGGTATTCTACCTGGATACGATGTTGGGGACCCTTTCAGACAGGAACATACACAGAATACTGATTATGGATATGATGTTGGGGCTTGTCAGACAGGAACATACACAGAATACTTAGTATGATATTCTACCTGGATATGATGTTGGGGACTTGTCAGGTAGCAACATACACGGAATACTGATTATGGTATTCTACCTGGATACGATGTTGGGGACCCTTTCAGACAGGAACATACACAGAATACTGATTTTGGATATGATGTTGGGGCTTGTCAGACAGGAACATACATGGAATACTGATTATGGTATTCTACCTGGATACGATGTTGGGGACCCTTTCAGACAGGAACATACACAGAATACTGATTATGGTATTCTACCTGGATATGATATTGGGGACTTGTCAGACAGGAACACACTGATTGTGGTATTCTATATGGATATGATGTTGGAGCTTGTCAGACAGGAACATACATGGAATACTGATTTACACGGAAAACTGATTATGGTATTCTACCTGGATATGATGTTGGGGCTTGTCAGACAGGAACATGCATGGAATACTGATTATGGTAATGTACCTGCATAGGATGTTGGAGCTTGTTAGACAAGAACATACATGGAATACTAATTTACACGGAATAGTGATTATGGTATTCTACCTGGATGTGATGTTTGGGACTTGTCAGACAGGAACATACACAGAATACTGATTATGGTATTCTACCTGGATAGGATGTTGGAGCTTGTCAGACAGGAACATACATGGAATACTGATTATGGTATTCTACCCGGATATGATGTTGGAGCTTGATAGACAGGAACATACACGGAATACTGATTATGGTATTCTACCTGGATATGATGTTGGAGCTTGTCAGACAGGAACATACACGGAATACTGATTATGGTATTCTACCTGGATATGATGTTGGAGCTTGTCAGACAGGAACATACATGGAATACTGATTATGGTATTCTACCTGGATATGATGTTGGAGCTTGTCAGACAGTGTCGCGCCGCTTGTCCAGGGGTCTCCTTTCCCGCTGCGGCACTCCCCGTCTTGGAGATTGTATCCCCGCTTTCGGCTTCGGGGTCCGGGGTGGTCCTGGGTCTCGGGAGCTTCTGGGTCTCCTGTGCGCACTGCTTTGTGCATGCGCGGGTGTCCGCTCTCCGCGCATGCGCGGTGCGCAGGATGCTCGATTCAGGGAGATATGCGGCTCAAGCCTCGTTGTGGGGTATGCAATGCCTGGGAGACGGCACGGCTTACGTTGCAGGCCTCCCAGGTGCTGGTGGGCCTATTTAAGGCGCCCTGATCCTTTTTCAAACCGCGTCTCAACGCGGTTTGTTCGGATCGTGTCTTCGCTGCCTTGTGTTGCCTTCCCGTTATCCTGTTACCTTTTCCTGCCCTTGTTCTGCCTGGGGCACCCTGCCCTCCTACCTGTTCTGCCTCGCTCCCTTCCTCCTGTTTCCTCCCTGATTCTGAGTTCCCGCTGGCCTACCTTGGTTCTGGTCCTTGTCCTCCTTTCCCGCCTGTCCGGCTCAGTCCTCCCTGATTCCATCCGGTTCTGAGTTTCCACTGACCCTTCTGGTTCCCGTGCTCATCTCGTGTTCCGGCCTGCTCCTCTTGCTGCCTAGTCTTCGCTCCTGGAGGTACTGTTCAGCTTCTGGTCTCCTGATCTTCATCAGTTTCCACCGAGATCACACTGCCTCCTGTGGACCTTGAACCTTCTACTCAGAGGCTCCCCCTGCCAGTGCTTGCACTGACCTGACGCCACGCAAATCAGGGGTGAGCCAACCCGTGGCGTTGGGAGCCGGTTCACCTCCAATCCGGTTCCATTCGGGCTGGTGTTGGGCTGGTTCCCCGTGCCATCGTTCACGTCCCCTCGGATCATCTGACAGCCTGGCCTCATCACCAAGGAACCCAACCGGACGAACAGGTACGCAGCATTCTCGTGACGCTATTTACAACAGATTGAGACGCCTGTCTTCTGAAACCTCCGACTCTGCGATGGAAGAGGATCCGGGTCTTCGTAATGAGCTTCAAGCGCTTCATGCTGAGATGGCGGCACTCCATCAGGAGAATGTAGCCTTGCGCCAAATGGTGACACAGAATGTTGGTGCCATTCCACAGCCTGAAGGTCCCATGGCTCACACTGCTCCCATCAAGTTCGATGGAGATCCCCGCCGCGTGGGTGATTTCTGTAATCATTGCCGCATACACTTTCTCTTCCGTTCAACTCATTTCACCAATGACAAGGCCAAGATCGGATACATATTGGGCAACTTGTCTGGAAACGCGCTGGCCTGGGCAACTCCTTTGGTCGTTACCAATAACCCAATCCTGAATGATTTTGTAGCCTTCGAGAAGGCATTCTTGGATGTGTTTCAATCCCCCAATCTGGCTTCAGCAGCACAGAACCAATTGATGGACCTACAACAAGCCAATACTGACATCATCTCTTACATCAGCCATTTCCGTCAATTAGCAACTGACTCCTTATGGCCAGAGGTAACACAAAAGACCTTGTTTCGCCGGGGAATAAGAGAGAAATACAAGGATGAATTGTTACACATTCCTGAACCTGACGATCTACAGAAACTTATTGATCAAGTTTTGAGAATTGACCAGAGGTTGGTCGAGAGAAAAGGAGAGAGGTGACGGTTTGAGAAGGGAAACCCCAGACCACTAACTCTACCTACTGGGATGTCAGCACCTTCGGATTCTACCCAGGAACCAATGCAACTGGGAGCTGTAAGGGGCCCTTTATCGGAAGAGGAGAAGAAGCCCAGGAGAAGTCAGCGACTGTGTTTGTACTGCGGAGGTGCTGGTCATTTTCTGGGAACCTGCCCTCTGCGTCCTATCAAGAAAGGGGGAAACTAGAAGACCTGTCATCTAAGGGAAAGGCTATGACAGGTCCTTTCTTGCTTTCAGACCTTTCCAGCCCTGGGTTACAACTGCCCCCAATGCAGCCTGCCGTCTTGATGATTCTTGAGATCACTTTAAAGTGGCTTGATAAAACGGTTAATGTCCATGGTCTTTTAGATTGCGGGGCCTCCGGAAACTATATTGATGAGGCATTCGCCATCAACATTGGTATGCCTTTACTTACCAGAAGAACTGCTATACTGGTAGAGGTCATCGATGGTACACCTTTGGCTTCCGGTCCCATCCGGTTGCATACAGTCGGCATGCTATTACAGATCAAGGGGCATGAAGAAAGCATAGCCCTCGACGTCATCAAGTCACCTTCGTATCCAGTGGTTTTGGGACTGCCTTGGCTTTTGCGACACAATCCTGCAATCAATTGGGAGTTCCGCACTTTGAAGTTTGTTTCTGCCTTTTGCCTCCGTGAATGTTGCTGCCACAACACATCCTTGAAGTCTACAACCTCGATCCCTCTAGTCCCGGGAGGGGACTCATCTGCTTTATGTTCCCTGTCCTCGATTCCGAATGTTTATGCCGACTTTTGTACAGTGTTTTCTGAGCCCGGAGAAATACCTCTTCCTCCTCACAGGACATTTGACTGTTCCATAGACCTGATTCCTGGTGCTGTGATTCCTCATGGGAAGTTATACTCTCTAACTCAGTCTGAAAAACAGGTACTCCGGGATTATCTGGATGATTGTTCCAAAAAGGGTTACATCGTACCTTCCAAATCCTCCGCCGGTTTCCCGCTGTTCTTTGTCAAGAAGAAGGAGGGGACCCTGCGGCCCTGTATCGATTACCGCCAATTGAATGGCATAACACTCAAGGACAGGTACCCATTACCTTTGATTCGGAACATCATAGAGTCCTTACGTTCTGCCAATATCTTCACTAAGTTGGATCTCCGGGGTGCCTACCACCTGGTTAGAATCAAAGAGGGCGACGAGTGGAAGATGGCATTTAAGACACCCTTTGGGCGCTACGAATATAGGGTAATGCCCTTTGGGTTGTGTAATGCCCCAGCCGTCTTCCAACGGTTTATGGACAACGTCTTTGGCGACCTGGTTGGAATCTCGGTCTGGGTTTACTTGGACGACATCCTGATCTTCTCGAACAATGTGAAGGAACATGTCTCGCATGTCTGTGAAGTACTTCTGCGATTGTCACGTAATCACCTGTACGCCAAAGCCGAAAAGTGTTCGTTTCATCGGAATAGCATGGAGTTCCTGGGATACGTAATCAGCAATGCAGGTATACACATGGATTTGGGTAAAGTGACGGCTATTCAGAACTGGAAACCACCACATGACTTGAAGTCCCTTCAGCGGTTTTTGGGGTTCGCCAACTTTTATCGGCGTTTTATCCCACAGTTTTCACAGGTCACGGCCCCATTGACACGTCTGACCAGTGTTAAGATACCTTTCCTTTGGGATCAAGAGGCATCAACAGCTTTTGAGTGCTTAAAGACAGCGTTTAGTACAGCTCCTGTTTTGCGTCATCCTAACAATGAGATGCCATATGTCATCGAAGCAGATGCCTACACTTCGCTGTTGGAGCGGTCCTCCTACAAAAGCATCCTACGTCCGGCGACGAACACCCTGTGGCCTATTACTCACGGAAACTCACCTCCAGTGAGCTGAACTACGCAGTCATTGAAAAAGAACTTTTGGCCATCAAGACGGCATTCGAAGAGTGGAGGCATCACTTACTCGGTGGTCGTTTCCCTGTAGAAGTTCGTACTGACCATCGCAACTTGCACTTCCTACGATCATTGCAGTGTCGCACTGCCCGCCAAGCCCGATGGGCCTTCTTCTTCTCTCACTATGACTTCAATATCACATACATTCCTAGCTCCCAGAACCAGAAGGCTGATGCCTTATCTCGATCCTTGGAAAAGGGAGAAGTGGGAGTCGGTTTGAACACGCCTATGATATCTCCCAAACACTTTCTACTGACCTTAGCTCCGCATCTCCAGAAGATCATTCAAGAGACCCTGAGGGATCCGGAACGTGTCAATCTGCTCTGCGAACGCAACGGTTTTTTGTTCTTCCTGAACCGGTTATACATACCAACGACTGCCCTTCGCTTGGACATTCTACATGGTTTTCACGATTCTCAAGTAGCTGGTCATCATGGTATCAAGGCTACCCAGGAGTTGATCTCCAGTCAATTCTGGTGGCCTGGATGGGCCAAAGAAGTAAGATCGTATGTGGAAAGTTGTCCGATCTGTGCTCAGACGAAGACGCCCAGAAGAAAGCCTTTGGGGGTACTTAAGCCTACTGAAACACCACCATACCCTTGGCATACTATCGCCACTGACTTCATTGTTGAGCTTCCACCCTCTGAGGGTCACACTTGTGTCATGGTGGTCGTGGATTGTTTCACTAAATACGCACACTTCATTCCTTTCATGAAGATCCCAACTTCCTCCCAGATGGCTTTGGCATTTCTACATAACATTTATCGGTTACATGGACTCCCAGAGAAGATCATCTCTGATCGTGGTTCACAATTTCTTTCTTCTTTCTGGCATCAGTTGTGTAATCATCTAGGTATCCACAGAGCCCTGAGCTCAGGCTATCACCTGCACACCAATGGTCAGACCGAAAGGACAAATCAAACCCTGGAGCAATACTTACGTTGCTATACCAATGCCACTCAGTCAAACTGGCTAAGGTACCTGGATCTGGCGGAAGTTTCCTACAATAATGCGGCCCATGCTGCCACCAGTATCAGTCCTTTTTTTTGTTCAGCCAGACAACATCCCAAGCTGGTTCCCTTCTCACCTGTGGTGCCCAGCTCTGTTCCGTCTGCGGATCAATTGGTCTTCAATATTCATAAACAGCATGACCTGGCCCGGAGAACCCTTACGGAGACACGGGAACGCACGAAGGAGCAGGCTGATAGGGGCCGAACCCTGGAGCCCGATTTCCAGGTTGGCGATCTGGTCTGGTTGTCCTCCAAGAACCTACCTGTTCGTAATTTACCCACCAAATTGGCACCCCGGTTCTATGGGCCCTTCAGGATTGCCAAACGTTTGTCTTCTGTGGCATTTCGATTAGTGCTGCCCCTCACTTGGAGAATACACCCTGTATTCCATGTCTCCCTTTTGAAGCCCTATGTGAAGGATGTCTTTAAGCGCTCTGGCCCGCGACCCTCCTCCGTTCTGGTACAGGGGGTTCCTGAGTTTGAGGTTCAGGAAATCTGTGATTCACGGATTCGTCGGGGTGTACTCCAGTTCTTAATCGATTGGAAGGGTTATCCTGCTTGTGATCGCACCTGGGAGCCGCACTGTAATGTGCACGCACCCCGGCTTATCCGTGAATTCTTTCTTCATTTTCCCTGGAAACCTGGGGGCCCGGGTCTTTCTGGGAGGGGGCATGGTGTCACGCCGCTTGTCCAGGGGTCTCCTTTCCCGCTACGGCGCTCCCCGTCTTGGAGATTGTATCCCCGCTTTCGGCTTCGGTGTCCGGGGTGGTCCTGGGTCTCGGGCGCTTCCGGGTCTCCTGTGCGCACTGCTTTGCGCATGCGCGGGCGTCCGCTCTCCGCTCTCCGCGCATGCGCGGTGCGCAGGATGCTCGATATAGGGAGATATGCGGCTCAAGCCTCGTTGTGGGGTATGCAATGCCTGGGAGACGGCACGGCTTGCGTTGCAGGCCTCCCAGGTGCTGGTGGGCCTATTTAAAGCGCCCTGATCCTTTTTCAAACCGCGTCTCAACACGGTTTGTTCGGATCGTGTCTTCGCTGCCTTGTGTTGCCTTCCCGTTATCCTGTTACCTTTTCCTGCCCTTGTTCTGCCTGGGGCACCCTGCCCTCCTACCTGTTCTGCCTCGCTCCCTTCCTCCTGTTTCCTCCCTGATTCTGAGTTCCCGCTGGCCTACCTTGGTTCTGGTCCTTGTCCTCCTTTCCCGCCTGTCCGGCTCAGTCCTCCCTGATTCCATCCGGCTCTGAGTTTCCACTGACCCTTCTGGTTCCCGTGCTCATCTCGTGTTCCGGCCTGCTCCTCTTGCTGCCTAGTCTTCGCTCCTGGAGGTACTGTTCAGCTTCTGGTCTCCTGATCTTCATCAGCTTCCACCAAGATCACACTGCCTCCTGTGGACCTTGAACCTTCTACTCAGAGGCTCCCCCTGCCAGTGCTTGCACTGTCCTGACGCCACGCAAATCAGGGGTGAGCCAACCCGTGGCGTTGGGAGCCGGTTCACCTCCAATCCGGTTCCATTCGGGCTGGTGTTGGGCTGGTTCCCCGCGCCATCGTTCATGTCCCCTCGGATCATCTGACAGCCTGGCCTCATCACCAAGGAACCCAACCGGACGAACAGGTACGCAGCGTTCTCGTGACGCTATTTACAACAGACAGGAACATACATGGAATACTGATTATCGTATTCTACCCGGATATGATGTTGGAGCTTGTCAGACAGGAACATACATGGAATACTGATTATGGTATTCTACCCGGATATGATGTTGGAGCTTGATAGACAGGAACATACACAGAATACTGAATATGGTATTCTACCCGGATATGATGTTGGAGCTTGATCGACAGGAACATACACGGAATACTGATTATGGAATTCTACCTGGATATGATGTTGGAGCTTGTCAGACAGGAACATACATGGAATACTGATTATGGTATTCTACCTGGATATGATGTTGGGCACTTGTCAGACAGGAACATACACAGAATACTGATTATGATATTCTACCTGGATATGATGTAGGCACTTGTCAGACAGGAACATACACGGAATAGTGATTATCGTATTCTACCCGGATATGATGTTGGAGCTTGTCAGACAGGAACATACATGGAATACTGATTATGGTATTCTACCCGGATATGATGTTGGAGCTTGATAGACAGGAACATACACAGAATACTGAATATGGTATTCTACCCGGATATGATGTTGGAGCTTGATCGACAGGAACATACACGGAATACTGATTATGGAATTCTACCTGGATATGATGTTGGAGCTTGTCAGACAGGAACATACACAGAATACTGATTATGGTATTCTACCTGGATATGATGTTGGGCACTTGTCAGACAGGAACATACACAGAATACTAATTATGGTATTCTACCTGGATACGATGTTGGGGACCCTTTCAGACAGGAACATACACAGAATACTGATTTTGGATATGATGTTTGGGCTTGTCAGACAGGAACATACATGGAATACTGATTATGGTATTCTACCTGGATACGATGTTGGGGACCCTTTCAGACAGGAACATACACAGAATACTGATTATGGTATTCTACCTGGATATGATATTGGGGACTTGTCAGACAGGAACACACTGATTATGGTATTCTATATGGATATGATGTTGGAGCTTGTCAGACAGGAACATACATGGAATACTGATTTACACGGAATACTGATTATGGTATTCTACCTGGAAATGATGTTGGAGCTTGTCAGACAGGAACATACACAGAATACTGATTATGGTATTCTACCTGGATATGATGTTGGAGCTTGTCAGACAGGAACATACACGGAATACTGATTATGGTATTCTACCTGGATACAATGTTGGGAACCCTTTCAGACAGGAAAATACACAGAATACTGATTTTGGATATGATGTTGGGGCTTGTCAGACAGGAACATACATGGAATACTGATTATGGTATTCTACCTGGATACGATGTTGGAAACCCTTTCAGACAGGAACATACACAGAATACTGATTTTGGATATGATGTTGGGGCTTGTCAGACAGGAACATACATGGAATGCTGATGGTGGTATTCTACCTGGATACGATGTTGGGGACCCTTTCAGACAGGAACATACACAGAATACTGATTATGTTATTCTACCTGGATAAGATGTTGGGGACCCTTTCAGACAGGAACATACACAGAATACTGATTATGGTATTCTACCTGGATATGATATTGGGGACTTGTCAGAGAGGAACACACTGATTATGGTATTCTATATGGATATGATGTTGGAGCTTGTCAGACAGGAACATACATGGAATACTGATTTACACGGAATACTGATTATGGTATTCTACCTGGATACAATGTTGGGAACCCTTTCAGACAGGAACATACACAGAATACTGATTTTGGATATGATGTTGGGGCTTGTCAGACAGGAACATACATGGAATACTGATTATGGTATTCTACCTGGATACGATGTTGGAAACCCTTTCAGACAGGAACATACACAGAATACTGATTTTGGATATGATGTAGGGGCTTGTCAGACAGGAACATACATGGAATGCTGATGGTGGTATTCTACCTGGATACGATGTTGGGGACCCTTTCAGACAGGAACATACACAGAATACTGATTATGGTATTCTACCTGGATATGATATTGGGGACTTGTCGGAGAGGAACACACTGATTATGGTATTCTATATGGATATGATGTTGGAGCTTGTCAGACAGGAACATACATGGAATACTGATTTACACGGAATACTGATTATGGTATTCTACCTGGATACAATGTTGGGAACCCTTTCAGACAGGAACATACACAGAATACTGATTTTGGATATGATGTTGGGGCTTGTCAGACAGGAACATACATGGAATACTGATTATGGTATTCTACCTGGATACGATGTTGGAAACCCTTTCAGACAGGAACATACACAGAATACTGATTTTGGATATGATGTTGGGGCTTGTCAGACAGGAACATACATGGAATGCTGATGGTGGTATTCTACCTGGATACGATGTTGGGGACCCTTTCAGACAGGAACATACACAGAATACTGATTATGGTATTCTACCTGGATATGATATTGGGGACTTGTCAGAGAGGAACACACTGATTATGGTATTCTATATGGATATGATGTTGGAGCTTGTCAGACAGGAACATACATGGAATACTGATTTACACGGAATACTGATTATGGTATTCTACCTGGATACAATGTTGGGAACCCTTTCAGACAGGAACATACACAGAATACTGATTTTGGATATGATGTTGGGGCTTGTCAGACAGGAACATACATGGAATACTGATTATGGTATTCTACCTGGATACGATGTTGGAAACCCTTTCAGACAGGAACATACACAGAATACTGATTTTGGATATGATGTTGGGGCTTGTCAGACAGGAACATACACAGAATACTGATTATGGTATTCTACCTGGATAAGATGTTGGGGACTTGTCAGACAGGAACATACACAGAATACTGATTATGGTACGGAATACTGATTATGGTATTCTACCTGGATATGATGTTGGGGCTTGTTAGACAGGAACATACACAGAATACTGATTACGGTATTCTATATGGATATGATGTTGGAGCTTGTCAGACAGGAACATACATGGAATACTGATTTACACGGAATACTGATTATGGTATTCTACCTGGATACAATGTTGGGAACCCTTTCAGACAGGAACATACACAGAATACTGATTTTGGATATGATGTTGGGGCTTGTCAGACAGGAACATACATGGAATACTGATTATGGTATTCTACCTGGATACGATGTTGGAAACCCTTTCAGACAGGAACATACACAGAATACTGATTTTGGATATGATGTTGGGGCTTGTCAGACAGGAACATACACAGAATACTGATTATGGTATTCTACCTGGATAAGATGTTGGGGACTTGTCAGACAGGAACATACACAGAATACTGATTATGGTACGGAATACTGATTATGGTATTCTACCTGGATATGATGTTGGGGCTTGTTAGACAGGAACATACACAGAATACTGATTATGGTATTCTACCTGGATATGATGTTGGGGCTTGTTAGACAGGAACATACACAGAATACTGATTATGGTACGGAATACTGATTATGGTATTCTACCTGGATATGATGTTGGGGCTTGTTAGACAGGAACATACACAGAATACTGATTATGGTATTCGACCCGGATATGATATTGGGGGCTTGTCAGACAGGAACATGCACGGAATACTGATTATGGTATTATACCTGGATATGATGTTGGGGACTTCTGAGACAGGAACATACACGGAATACTGATTATGGTATTCTACCTGGATATGATATGATGTTGGGCACTTGTCAAACAGGAACATGCACGGAATACTGATTATGGTATTGCAAAACATACCTCCTCTTGAAGTGTGAGTGTGAAATTCTTCCAACAGAAGCTCTGACCAGGCGATCTGATAGCCGCATTGAACAGAGTTCAGCGTTGCTAGGCAACATATGCATGTGCGTGCTGCGGGCCTGAAAAGAGGATAGCATATGAGTCTGGGAGGCCCGGCTGTAAGCAGAGCACCATCTTGGTGTGTTGTGGTAAATGGGGGTAGTATAGACCCAAAGTGATAAAAGTTACTGGCAATAAGTTATAATGGCTCAATTAGTAAATTCAGATTTTAAACACTTATCTTTACTCAACTCGAGCAGCATTACAATAACAAACTTAGTAGAACAATAAAATGAAAAACTACATGTTCCATGCACAACAGAGTCTTTAGTAGTTCTCTTGTTATTGGTCTTCATTTAAACATGTGATCTTATTCCACCAATAGCCTCAAAACACCTCCAAAAATCTGTCAACCATTCTTAATATCCTCCTTTTTCTTTCGCTGATCATCCATTTTTGTGTCCCAACCGGTAAACGCTGAACTTTATCTAATCTCATCCTGTTCTCATGTTCCTGTCTGCTTGCTATCTCCCATGGAACCTGCAGTTAAAGAACATTTTAGTTTCCTGTTCACCTGTGCTGGGTAATCATATTGCATGACAAAATACATCACTTAATTGCATCATAATCATGACATAATTTTATACATTTTCACAATCAGAATGGGTGGGATAATCCTTTGTCTCTGTGTCTTTAACAGAATTATGACTTTCTTAAACAAATGTGTTGGAAATCTGAACTCTATGTCAAGACCCGGAGGCTCGGATTATGCTTGTTTAAAGTTTACTTACCACCAACGATGTTACCTTTTCGACTGGATTGAAATAGAAGGTTTTGAATGCGGTCTCATTTGCCCAGTCGTGCTCCTACCCTAAAAGCCTTGGATGTCATAGCTCCTCTCGCTGAGTGTGCCATAGTGTGAAATGTCGATGCCCGCTTGGCTCTTCACCCATCTCATCCATCTTGCTAAAGTGGCTGGCGCTACTGCCCCAAAAGGTCTCCTCAGTGCAATGAGCAGCTAGGATACCCCTGCAGGACGTATCTCATTTGTTTCATTTATATACATCTGTATGCACCGTAATGGGCATAATTTTGGTTGTCCAGTGAATCTATAGTGCTCAGGTTCGTTTAAGTTTGTCTAGATATATAGAATATCACTTCTGTGGATGTAAATGTCTTCCTATCAACCTCTAACGCTCTTACGTCAGATACCGGTTTGCATGACGGTAAGCATAATAGCATTGTCATCTTGGCTGATAGTTTATTCCTGGATAGATCTTCGTTATCTGGCCATGTTGCGAACAACTTTCATACTCTGTCTACATCCCATAATTGGTTATATTTAACCCTGGGGGGGTCTCATCAGTCAGATACCTTTCAGTAATCTGCATACTAAGGGGTGTTCCCCTACTGCTCGTCCTTCTAACTGCATGTGTCCTGCTGATATCGCAGATCTAGCAGCATTGATGGTCCTGTATGCTTTGCCCTCCGCTGCCATTTGTGCTAAAGAAGTAGGTACATGTACTACATCTCCTCGCCATACACCAGCTATGCCACTTTGACCATGCAGACCTGTATACCTTTCTAGTCCCTCGTGCCCAGGATTCCTCAATGATGTGCTCAGCCTGGTTCAATAATCCTGGCCTAGCCCAGGCTCCCCTGATATCGCCCATGCAATGAGGTTGAGGCTGCCTGACTCCACTAGAGGATGGTTGTTCCCTGGCGGGTCCCGAATGATCGATCCGATTGTTGGTAGTGCGATCAGGTTGTTGTATAACATTTCCAGCAGATCTGGGAACCATGCTTGTCCCCGCCATGCTGGAGTCATTCATATTAGCAATACTCTTTGTCTCCTCACCTGTGCCAGAGTGCTCACTATCATTGAGAATGTCAGGAAAGCATATTCTATTTCTGGGCCCCATACTTGCAGGAAAGAATCTGTCGCCTCTGCTTTTGGGTCTGGTCTCCAGCTGAAAAATCGAGCAATCTGTCTTTTCAGTCTCGATGCAATAGGTCCCTCTGAAATGGTCCCCATCTTTCCCACAGTGCTTGGAATACTGTCTTGCCCAGCTTGCAGTCGCTGGCATCGCTTAGGAACCTGGAGTACCCATCTGCTACTTCGTTCAGACTGCCCGGCAGGTACTCTGCCATCACTGAAATCCTTCTCTGTAGGCATAAGTGCCAGAACTCTTTCGCTAGATCTGCTAGCATCTTGGATCTCGTTCCTCCTAACCTGTTTATATCTCTCACCGCAGACACATTGTCCATAATGAGGAGAATGCAATATTGTGCCTTCTCCTGTGTCCAGCATTTTACTGCGAACGAGCCTGCTAGAAGCTCCTGGTAGCTGATATGCATATCCAGTTCTTTCGTCGACCATCTCCCTCCGGTCGTCATATTTCCGCACCGGGCTCCCCAGCCCCATCTAAATACACAATCATACGTATGATATGATATGATAGTTTATTTATATACACAATGTGTTTCAAAGCGTTTAATCCCTTGTATCCCTGTGTTCTCTTAGATATGTCACTACAGGTTTCATCAACGTTGTGAAACACTTTGATGGGGCGGATGCTAGACCGAATGGTAGACTCGTGAATTCCCACATGTGTCCCTTCCATCTGAATCTTAGATATTTCCTTTGCTCTGTAGCTATTGGAACCGTCAGGGAAGCATCCCTGGGATCTATTCTTACCAACTAATCGTCCCGTTGTAATAAGTCCCTCAGGAGGTGCATACCCTCCATCTTGAAATGTCTGTACGATCTGAAGCTGTTCTTTTAGATTTTTCACTCAGCTTGTGCTTGTGTTTTCCCTTGACCAAAAACATATTGCTCACAAAGCTGTCTGACTGCTCTGACACTTGCGTTACGGCTTCCTTCTTTACTAAGGACCTTATTTCTGTGTCTAGCACTTCTTTGTCCGCTGTGCTCTGCACTGTTTGGGATCTTGTTTGAAATGGCTTGGAATGGAAATCTATTTGAAACCCTTGAACTGTATTTGTGACCCAGATGTCCAATGATAAAGTATGCCAGTGTTCTACCCATTGCTCTCGTCTCCCAGTTACTGCGGTTACTCTCTCTACTGTACAGGTTTTCTGTATCATTGTTCTCACCTGTGTTCTGCTGTTGCTGGCGTTCTGGTTGACTCCAGCCTCTTCCTTTCCCTCTTTCTCTGGATGGGAAGAATGGATTGGGTCTTTGGTCATCCTGCCTCCATTCACTCCTGTCGTTGAAGGACCTGTAATGAATGTACCGGCTGGATGAGCAGCCCCTTCCTCTGGCAGCCTGTGCAAAAATGTGCCTACCCAACACTCTTTTTAGGGATGCTTGTGCCTTGTCGACAGCCGTGTAGGAATTTGCGAACTTTGGAAGCTCCTTTATGAAAGAGTCACTGAAGAGCTTCCCTTTCGCTGCCGCTGCTGCCTCTGATGTTGCTAGTTCACTTAGCTTCGGGTCAATTTGTACTAAAACTGACTTGCGTCTCTCTGTTAGGAGCGCACTATTTGCATTCCCTAAAAGACATACATTTTTTTTTAAAGCGCCCACACACCCCGCGTGCATCGAGGCACTGTTACAGGAATTGTTTGTTTTTTAGTTGCATAATTGTTTTGTCTTAGTTGCGTATTTATTACGCGCTTAAATACCCAGAGGTTTCTAAGCGCGGACCCGGGGATCCAACCTGTGTTGCTTCCAAGGCGAGCACTTTGCCGCTGAGCTATCCTCCGGGACGGATACTGCGCTGTCTGCCCACCCTGACAGAATCGCAGGGTCTATGGGTTCATTTTTCTCTTTGGCCTCTGCTGCCATTTGCAGTATCTTGGTGAGGGGTCCCACCACATCTAACATCCTGTCCTGGCATGACCGCCAGGACCTATCTAGACCTCTTTTATGTCATTAGCATATTTGATAATAAAGGTCACCATGTTTTCATCAATTTCAGGTGTTTCGGCAATACCCTCTGACAGGTGTGGTCTTGGGAATTCTGCTCTAAGTTTGTTTCTCGCCTCTTTAGACAAAGTCGTCCTCAGTCTCTTTTTCCAATAAGCGGCTATCTTTGCCGGTGGTTCCCACTCCGCTGAACGTAGATGTATTAGGGTATCCGGGTCGAAGTCGTCCCCGGCCTCGTCTTCTATTCCGGTCGTTTCCCTTTTCTTAGATGTTCCCTTTTCCCCAGATGAAGATATCACTTCCACTTCCTCAGGGGATTGTTCTAGCCAATCATCATCCTCTTCTGAGCTCTCCGGGGAATGTGTCGTGCTATTTATGCACTCTCCTCTTAGACTTGACTGCTTTTTTCGTTTTCCTCAATGTCGTGCCCGGGCGGTCTTGCTATGTTTAACCTTACAGGCTCTCTTTCTTCCCCCTTTCTCTGTCTCATGCCCCTTTGCTCCCCTGAGCTCTTGCATGCCCTGAGAGAATTCTTTCCAATCCTCCATAATGGCCATTTGGTGGGGATCCCCCATGCTGCCCCCCAGGGCCTTCTGTATAATATGCTCCATCTCTGTATAGTTCCTTTTTTGGCTCACTTGCGCCCTACTTTCTTCACTGGAGCTGGACATTTTACTAAAATATCTATCAGTGTATTTATTCACAGGTTTCTTTGGCCTGTATTCCTCTGACAAACACACTTACCGTGTGAGCAGTGGTCTTATTTCAGGCTTTTTTGCCTGTTAGGTTTTTGTTGGGTCTGTGCCTGTCAATTTCGCTGCTTTTCTGCAACTTCAATTCATTAGCCACCAGTTGCCGCTGCTCCGCCGAGCGGTCTTCTGACAGAGTTCTCTGTCAATGAATGAACGCCTGCGCGAGTTGTGCTTAAAAGTTCCGCTTACTGCAGAGTGAAGGTCTTTATCTCTCTTTCTGAGAGTAAATAAAATTATAATCATTGCGGGCACTCAATGTAGACACGGTTGACCGGAGCAAAGGCGTGGTGGAAATACCTCCTCCCGACGCGCCTCATCTGCAGCGCTGTGTCTACTCTGCCCCCTAATGCCGGCCCGGACTCCTGTCACAGAGTATCCTACTGGCGAAATGATCAAAGTTTCCTTACACTGTGGATATGCTCCGCCGTAATCTAGATACGTTTCTCTCGCGCTGAATTCCCCACGCTTGTGCTACTTTAAATATACAAACATTACATTAGTCGCATCGTTTTCAAAATTAAATAAATTGGTACTTAACTGACTGCCCGAGCAGCAAAGTAAGAGGAGGATATTAAGATGGTGGAAGATTTATAGAGGTGTTGAGAGACTATTGGTCGAATAAGATCACATGTTTATATGCAGACCAATAACAAGAGAACTACTAAAGACTCTGTTTTACATGGAACATGTAGTTTTTCGCTTTATTGTTCTACTAAGGTTGTTATTGTAATGTTGCTCGAATTGAGTAAAGATAAGAGAAGCATAATTCGAGCCTCCGGGTCTTGACATAGAATGTGTGTGCCGGGTATTAGTTATTGAGGACCAAGAAGGTCATGAAAACTAAACTTGCATTTGGGCATCTGTGTCGCACCTTCCCCCTGGTGTCAGTCCCCGAGCCTCCCAGGTGCATGCCGTTATGTTCCCCCCCTGGTGCCAGTCCTCGAGCCTCCCAGGTGCATGCCATAATGATCCCACCCCCCTGGTGCCAGTCCCCAAGCCTCCCAGGTGCATGCCATAATGATCCCTCCCCCCTGGTGCCAGTCCCCAAGCCTCCCAGGTGCATGCCATAATGATCCCACCCCCCTGGTGCCAGTCCCCGAGCCTCCCAGGTGCGTGCCGTAATGATCCCTTCTTACTCTTATAATGTACTGTTCATGATAATGCAGGCAGAACGTTGTCAAACAGCAGAGTCCTCTGCCAACCCCTTTACTTTTGTACAAATAAACCTTGTTATCCTTGCAAGCAATCTCTTGGCCTTTTTCCCTAGAATGTTGTATTCTTTCTTTTTGCATGAGCATAAAGGGACTTCCCTTCAACGCCCCCACGCAAAGTCAAAACAGCCAGTAACAGCTACATTTGCGCGCTCCCCAGACATGCATACATGCACCCTGTAAACAGTGCATGGGTTCCCCCGCAAGCTGGCCTGAACCTCGGGGATGCTGCAGAGGGTCCCCCACAACTGTCACCGGCACCTCGGCAACATGCATAACATTTTTTTCGTAACTCGGTTATAACTTGGGAAAACCTGTGTGCGAACCCCCGCAAACCGTTCCTGCACCCCGCTATGCTGCGTACACACACCCCTAAGTACGATCGGAACCTCGTCCGCTTGCATGTAACCCTCAATCTGACATGCAAACCCACCTCCAAAGTTGCGAATCCTCCCCACAAGTACTTATACTTGCTTTCGGCTGGCAGAGAGATCCAGGGATTTGTGTGGCCATTCCGCTAACGAGAGGTTGCGTGGCAATATCCATGAATACGCTTTTTCGTGTGCCGTTGTGGGTGTGCGATGGACTGCCTGCGTGCCCTCCATCGTAATGCCCACTTTTTGGCATGTTGTTCCCCATTTACTGTGTTCCGCCCACAAATCTGCCCTCTGCGTAGGCCTTACCCACGTCCTGCGTGGTCTCTCGCGCAAGGCACTCAGCCGCTTGCAGAGATGCGTGGAGCACGCTGGATATCTACGCAAGCCAGCAAACTATACTGCACAGTCGATTCCATGAATCGACGTACGGGCTTCCGCACGCATTTTGCCACCCAAGTACACTATATTCCGCGAGAATAATTTCATGAATCGGGCCTTTTGTTTATAAGTATATTGAAGTCCACTAATGCAATATCCATTATGTGAGAGCGTATGGCACATAATTGCACCCAACGTCCTATGGCCTCTCATCTTAATTAGCGTGAGAGTATCGTGATCCGACCATTTAACTGTTATTAATGCACCTCGGCAAGTATATGTTGAGGTGTTCCTACATCTACTTTAAAAAGACACTTTTTGTACCGAAATTCACCATTTCTGTTTTTTCAAATGTATTACTAAGTCATTTCTCCTGGGGTATTGAGCTAAGGTGGCCATAGAACACTTAGGGCCCACCAATGTGTGGTCCATGGTGATTATGTCATCAGCATAAGACCGTAACGGAATATACTTCGAGCCCCACTTTTAGGCCAAGGGCCCAATTTGTCGGTCTGGAAAAATGAACACCTTTCATTTCTAACGGCAAATGTATTTTGGTGGCCGAAGACCAACCGTCTCATGTACAGAACGGTAGAAATACAGGCATCTGAGCTTGACCAATGAGCGGCCATTTTGATGTAACAAGAATCACCATTTTGCTCTCTAACAATTGCTCATTGCTTTCTGTTCAAACTGCTTCGCAGCTTCATTTTGCCAATTCTGCTTATTCTGCTGACTGTTAACATTGTTGTCTAAAACGCAAAAGGGCAAGGCCGCGAGGCTAATAGAGTTCGCTGAACACAACGTGGGCAGCTCAGAGAGGAATGCCCAGCTCCCTCCCGGGTGTAGCCTTGAAGGAGAGCCGCAGGGTGTATAATCATTTTGCAGCTGCCAGACAGTCTTGTTATATGGTAGAAAATGTTAGAATAAGGCAGCTAGAGGCCTGAATTATGCTCTTCTTACGGCCCCCCCTTTTCCAGCCCTGTAGAGCGTGTCGGCTCCCAGGACACGAATAGCAACTCAAAGATAGAAGTTCTGGAATGTGACTCTTCCCCCGTATGTAGCTCGCTTGCAAGAACAGAAGCACAATGTTCCGTTCAACAAAGAAGTCTGTCTCTACACTTGCAAAATTGCATATTGGTGCATATTGCTGCTAGAATAGATATTTGAAGGTGTCATATTCGTTGAAATTGTCCATCATAACACTGAGTTCAAAGAAACCCAATAAAGGGCGGTGTTAACATGTCATAGCTGATTGTAAGATGTGCATTTTGTATATATGTAACTGATGTATGTAATTCGCTCTTTTGCGTCCCTCGAGGTCTAGAGATACACGTTGTGGGGCGTGAGACCGGGTTGGCCAACTGAGACTCTTTTGCTTTGCAATAAACCCTAGCTTTTGGGAATTCAACCTCGTGTCTTTCAAGATGGCACCCGAACAGGGACACTCTCCCACTTGTTCCATCGTGTACATTGTAATTGAGTAAAGGTGGAGAACGGCGAGGACGGGACGATCGAGCCGGGATCAAGAGGTGTTCGGGGCGCCCTGTAGAAGTGATGAGAGATTACTTTGCAGATCTGCACACATCTGATCCCTGATTGACGTATCCGGCTAGAGAACAAGGAGGCGAGGGTCCCGAAACGAGGCGGAAGCCAAGAAACGCAGACACAACGTCATCGGTTCCGTCAGTATACGGACGATTTGTGTTCTGGAGGACAATTTGATTCATCAGGTGAGTCATTCCCCGATTCAAAAAAGGACCCTGATATTGGTTGAGAGTTGACTTTGCAAAATCAAACACCCAGGGTAAGGTTGATTAACTGATGGGAGGTTGAAAACATGCTTGGGTTATTGTCCACTCTAGCGGGGCTTTTCCGCTGTGGTAGACAATCTTTGGAGAATGGCTAAAGTGCACCACCTGGGGGAACGCCGGCGTATGACATGTATGCGAAATATGGTGTGGGAGCGATAATATTCTGTGAGACTTGGCATAGGCAAACCAGAAAACAACAAGTCCATCAGTGGCCGATAAATGGGAGTTTTGAGATAGCGAGAATAGACAACCTGGAAAGGGTGTTGATAAGAAAGCAAGCGCGTCCTGCAGCATTTGATACTATTAAGGATTGGAGAAGGGAAGCAATGCTCCGACTTAGAAGTAGAGCGAAGCATGCGCGTAGGCATAAATCAAAAGATGAAGTAGCGGAAGAAAAGGAAGAGGAGGAGTGGACGGAGAGTCTAAGGAGGTCAGGTAGACGTGACCAGTTGATTGTGGAAAAAATATACCCACAATGGGAATTGCACATAGCAGATGAGTTGATAGAAAACATATTGATCCATACAAAAACAGGCCCAAGATCAGAAGCCAGTCCAAACACACCAGTAACCATTGCTCAAGCCCCTCCCGTAGCCCAAACTCTCCCTCCCGTACCTCAAACCCTCCCACAGCCACAGACCGTGCATGTAGCACCTCCCAGTAGCCAGCGAGGCCCACAGCAGACACTACCCATTCCTGTTGTCCCATCCGCACCTCCCGCCCTCTCTACAGACTCGGTACCGTCCGTCCCTCCCAGGGTTGAAGTTGAAACCACAGGGGCGAGAGGCGGGACTGAACAAAGTGGATGCACAAGGGTAACAGGGTAACTCGCAGCGCGATCAGCAAGGAAAATAAGGTGGAGTTGCAGCAAGAGGCATAGATGTATATAGACAGAAATGATGGGACGGCAGCATTGGCCTCGATGTATGGTTTCCGAAGAAATAACAAAAGACAGGTAGTGTTGGAGTGCATGGGTGAATATTTGGTGAGGAGATGGAAACAGTTAATTGTGAAATTACCGCCCCAACGATTGTTAGATTTTAATGCATTAGCACGCTGTAGAGAAAAAGATGAAGAAGTAAGGGAACATGTATATGGACTTTTTGAGCTGAAAGACGAATTGGATAATGATTATGCTGAAATGTTTACTGCACCTGGTTATAGGGGTAAGGATATTAGGAGGGATAGGAGGGAAGCGGTAGAGCCATATATACAACGACGACATTCAATGTCGTCAGTACAGAGGGGCGACAAATTGAAAGTATATATACGGGAAGCGTTCAGATGGATGTCGGATCCCAGTATTCCCACAATGGAGATACATGAGATATTTGATGAATATTCCATGCCTATGAAAAGAAAAGCACTGCAGTCGATGGCTGAACATTTAATAGACAAAGATATAAAAAACGACAAGGCCAGCCCACCGGAAATAATGGCAGTATATAAGAGAGCACTAGAGCGAGGGACAGGAGAAACAGCCCTATCGCTTGATCTGGGAATATTGTTACACATGAGAGAAGGGGGAGGGACAGTGAGTGGGGCATTTCCTATGAGAGAGGTCCCACCTACCTTTGTGCCCAAAGTAGAGATTCCCGCAGTGGGCACCGTATCGGCGCAGGTAACTCAAGCCCATTATACAGCCCAATATGTGCATGTCCCCTTTTCCAGACAGGAGGTGAACAACATAAAGCAGACGATTCCTAATATAAGAAAGAATCCTGCAGGGTTTTACAAGGAAGTAGAGTCCTGCCTACAATCATCCGTGCTTACCATGGGTGATATAGACCTGATATTCCCAGTGATCCTGCCAACAGACATATGGAAGCAAATAAGAAAGGTGGATGACGTAACGACCTTTGGCGCCACATGGGCGGATTTGGTAATAGAAGACAGAAATAAAGCGGTTGGAGGAACACCGGGACCGAACCTGGTGGCATTACCAGCACGTATAATACGGAAATTAAAAGAAATAATTCCAGAGAAAAGAATCCAGTGGGACAAATTGACTGCATGTGTGCAGGGCAAGGATGAGATAGCAACGGACTATTTTAATAGGTTCGAGGAAGTATTTACAGACTTCAGTGGGCAGGATGTGAGCTCAGAAGCGGGGAAAAGGTTATTTGTTGATAAATATGTGAGGGGGTTAATACTTCCAATTCAAAATATGATATTGATGTCAGAAAGTGCATGGCAAGCAAAAACGCTGGGCAAATAATACACATGGCCCAATATTATGAGAACAGAGTGACTGCGGAGACAGAGAAATAGGAGAAGGATAGTGTAAATCTGAAGACACCGGTGCTACTGCAGCAAGTAGCAGGACATAATAGAGGGAGAGGGAATGCACAAGGAAGGAGTAATTCGAATAATATGCATGGGGGGTCATTAGGACCAAATCAGTGTGCATACTGCAAGGAGGAAGGACACTGGCGAGTACAATGTCCACATCTGCAGAATAGAAATCGATTTGGCCAGAGAAGGCAGCACAGAGGGCCCCAAGGATCGAATGGCCCGAATAGAATAGTATGCAGCAGCACCATAATAATGAAGGTAATCAAAACCAAGTTCAACACCAAGGTGCAGCTAACCAGAATCAGGGCCAGAAAAACCAACAGAACGGTGATCAGGGTGGAGGAAACAGAGGGAGAAATGGGAATATTTTTGATACACAGCCAATCACGTATTACAGTAATAGCAGCGACTACACATCGGATGATGTGTTATTCGCCCAATAGGACAGCCCACGGCAGGGGTCGAACCAGTGCCTATTCCCATGAATCAGAAAGGACCCTACGTAGAAATGCGAGTCGGGAATGAGGAGCATCGCTTCCTTGTAGATACAGGAGCGCAAAAGTGTTCAATAGACCATCACTTGGTTCCAGATATACCATTGTCAGGGCAAAAGAATATTTCTGTAGGGTTGGCAGGTACACCAGTCATTAACCCCGTGTCCCAACCAGTCCCAGTTACCATAGGACCATTCACTGAACATTGTCCTTTTCTCCTAACAGAAAATTGTGGGGAGAACCTGTTGGGATTAAATTTGTTGAAAAAGTTAGGTGCAGTTATACATTGCACGGCAGACAGGGTGTTCCTGACGATTTAGCCACAAGATGCCCCTGTGTCAGAATTCATGTCTGAAGCTTTACCAGGAGAATTAAGTAAAGTGCCAACCTGTATATGGGCGATGCATGATAACGTTGTAGGATGCTTGAAAATAGAGACAGTAAAGATCATTTTGAAAGAGGGTGTTACACTGCCGCGAATTCCCCAGTACAAAATTTCGGCTGATGTTGAGAAAGGATTGAAGAGTATTGTTACAGATTTGGTGAAATTAGCGGTGATTGAAGAAATTACAGGCAGTACATGCAACAGCCCGATTCTTCCAGTTTATAAGAAGGGAGGCAATGAAGTACCATACCGTTTCATAATTGATTTGCGCGCGCTGAACAAAGTAGTAGATCCACAATTTCCTTTGGTCCCAGACGTCACTACTGTATTGACAATGATACCTGCCTCAGCAGAATACTTTAGTGTAATTGATCTAAAAATGCTTTCTTTAGCAGGTGGACAAGGACAGTAGATATTTGTTCACGTTCACATTAGGAGGACGATCATTTACATTCACGCGCATTCCACAAGGATACACGGAAAGTCTGAGTATTTACAGTAGAGCATTAAAAAAGCAGCTAGACATGCTAGAATTACCAGTGGGTTGCGTACTCTTGCAATACATAGATGATGTATTGTTAGCTGCTGACACAGAGGAGATTTGTAAAGAAAGCACTTTATTACTATTGTCACACCTAGCGGCACATGGCCATAAAGCTAGTTTGAAGAAATTTCAGTATAATCGAAAGGAATTAGTTTATTTGGGCTACCTACTTTTGAAAGGAGGGAGAAGACTAACGCCAGAACGCATAGAAAGTATTTCTTGTATGCCTATTCCAAAGACACAAAAAGAAGTCAGAGCCATAATAGGCATTGCTTCATATTGCCGACAATGGATTGTTAATTTTGCGTTAATTGTGAAACCATTAGTGAATCTAACTAGAAAGGATGCGGTTATGCCTTTGCAGTGGGATGAGGAATGTCAGAGAGCATTTGATGGATTGAAAACTGCATTATGCTCGGCTCCAGTTTTGGGTACGCCGAACTATAAGAACATTTTCATACTATTTCTGAGCAAAAGTGAAGGATGTGCATTGGCGGTTTTGACACAGGAACAACGTGGAAGAAATAGGCTGTGCGGCTATTTTTCTTCTGCGCTGGACCCTGTAGCGTGCGCACTACCACGATGTTTGCGATCTGTTGCAGCGGCTGCTGCGTCAGTGAAACAAATGGAAGGGATGATATTGGGGCATACTTTAATTCTGATGGTGCCACATGCCATAGACGTTCTATTAAATAGGACACAGACGCAACACATCACCTCTGCTAGACTGACAAGATATGAGATAATCCTATTCGCGCCCCATATCCATATTATGAGGTGTAGCGCTTTGAATCCTGCAGAATTAATGCCACTACCCACAGAAGAAATTGGTGACAACGATTCACCCCCCCATGATTGTTCAATGGTTACTGAGGAAGAAACGAAGGGGAGGGTTGATTTGACAGGCACCCCACAGAAAGAGCCAGATGGAGAGTTATTTTGTGACGGCTCTTGTTTCAAATTACCTGATGGCACGTCAACTGCCGCCTACGCTATCACTACCTTAGAGAGCATTGTAGAAAGCAAATGAATCTCCTACAACTCGGCACAAGCCGCAGAAATAATAGCATTGACCAGAGCCTGCAAAATTTCTGAAAATTTGAATGTAAATATATATACTGATAGTCAGTATGCTTTTGGGGTGGTTCATATCTTTGGTCGACTCTGGGCAGAGAGGGGTTTCTTGACATCACATGGGGCCAGGATTCAACATGGCCCTTTGATTGTACGATTGCTGTCTGCACTTATGTTTCCAAAGCGCCTGGCAATAGCGAAATGCGAGGCACATAAAAAGATAACATGTAAAGTGGGGAAGGGAAACGCATTTGCAGACAGAATTGCGAAACAAACTGCCACTGATTTGAGTAATAAAATGATGACAGTCCAGACTGAGGAAGTACCCTGTATGATAGAAGATGGAATTGCCACTGTCAAAGAAATGCAGGCCGAAGCCACGGCCGATGAGATACAAGGGTGGGCTGAGGGCTCTGCTGTGTTAGATTTGGAGGGTTGTTGGGTTGACAAGGAAACTAAAAACTGTATGTTGCCAAATTCCTATGTAACTGCAATGGTCACAATGGCTCACAGCCCTACCCACAAGAAAATAATCCAGCACCTATCCACGGTATGGAAGAATGGAAACATAAAAAAGAATGCAGAGAATGTAGGAAAGGGAACAGTGACTCCGGTAGGCAGTTTTGGCCCGCCCTCTATGCCTTTTGAGGTAATTCATTTTGATTTCATAGAGATGGAGAGATGCCATAACTTAAAATATGTCTTAGTGGTGATCTGTGCATTCAGCAAGTGGGTGGAGGCATATCCCTTAAAAGACTGCACAGCGATGAGTACCGCAAAAGTAATGCTTAATGAATATTTTTCCCGGTTTGGCTTGCCCCGTGTCCTATGGTCAGACAACGGTCCACACTTTGTGGGCACTGTGTGATATTACAGATATGTGCAGGTCTCCAGATTGATAAGAGATTTCACAGTTCGAGGCACCCGAGTTCGGCCAGTCTTGTTGAGAGGCACAACGGAATCCTCAAGTCAAAAATAATCAAGATATGTGCAGGAAGCAAGTTGAGTTTGGTGGATGCATTACCAATAGCGCTATTATGTATGCGTATGTCTGTACAGGCTAGAACTGGGCTCTCCCCATACGAGATCGTAATGGGGAGGCCGGCAAATGTTTGGTGCGCACCTCAGCCAAAATGACTTAGCGAGGTAGAACATCCTGTGCTTAGTACTTATTGTGGCCTTTTAATGCAGAAATTGCGTTTGTTTCATCAGCAGGTGCAGGAGGCTCTACCAGTGAGATATACCGGTCCGGGGCACGCGCTGGAGACAGGAGACTGGGTGCTGCTGAAAGAAAATCATCGTTAGCACCCAGGTGGCGCGGCCCCTATCAAGTATTCTTGGCAACGCAGACGGCGATACGGGTGGATGGACGGAAGGTGTGGACCCATGCGACCCATGCCAAAAAGATCCCATCTTCGCTGACAGACTTGCCTGATCCAGACGCCCGGAAAGGGACAGCGGTCCCAGAAACGAAAGAAACTGCTGCCAGTAAACTGCCACCAAATCTGCCCGAGCAAGAAGTGAAACTTGAAACAAAGCCTGAAAATATTGCCAAAAAAGGGGAAAGGGCAAAGAGTGCCCCAACGTTGTCCAGCAGAACCTACATCACTGTATGCCGACACAAAATCTGCATCACCAAGTCTGGCAGACACTAAACGTGTACCCCTTTGGCGCCCACCAGCTCTTGCAATCGCACCAGAGCCAAAGACAGAATCTGCATCATTGCCGCAGCGCTCATCACCATCTGTCATTGCGCTGCAGGCTGACACTGAGCCTGATTCTGGAAGTGCACCGGCACTGTTTACGGATCACACGATACCAGGAGTGAGGTGGTATAATTTGCGGCCTCGAAAGACAAAGTGATCCACAGATCTTTGGTGTTTTTGCCTCTGGTTCCACTCACGGACGGAGAAGGAATCAGAGGTGTAGAGGAGAGAAGCGTGAGAGTTGTGCAAGTCGGACAATTCAAGAATCGCGGCTCCTCGGTGCGATCATAAAACGTACATGTGTCCTGAACCAGAGCGGACAAGCTGGGCGCACATGGTACGAAGGCAATAGATAACTGATCAGAAATAGTCTGAGCGGTATGAACGAGTATAAATGATCTTGCCTAAAATGAGTGAGCAATCCAGGCTGCAAAGGGCTGGCAGACTAAACTATTGACATTTTTCCTGAACTATTGACATTTCAAACGAGTGCAACATAGAGGGATATTCACGGCGAACATTGACCGGAAGAAGAAGGACGGTGAGAAAATGCCGGGACTGGTTCCAGCCTCCTCCTGCACCGCTGCTGAGAAAGAGTTAGTTATAGAGACTGTAAACTCAGAAAAAACGCATGGTAAAAAAAATTGTATGCTGATCTTAACACTAGTCATGTGCTTCATGAGTGTGGTGGCATCAATAATGATATCTGTTGTGTTATGGCATGTGGAGTCAATACACCCATTGGAAATGTTCTTACCAATAGAAAATATATCCACTACTGGAAGCCCGGTTCAGGTGATTACTCATACATTGACTCCAATGGAAAAGAGACACAGAGAAGGGTATGGGAACAATACTTTATTACTCACAATGAATATGACACATGCAATTCTAAAGAAAAATAATTGCTGGGTATGCGCCCATTTACTGCAGCATGCGGGAAAAGGAATAGGCTGGTATGTACAACCATTACCATTAAGTTCTGCATGCAGTGCGTCTTTAGGTGCAATGTTTTATGGGAAATGGAATAAGAGTAGTACGGGACAATTAGACAGAGCAAACATGAATGAGTTTGAGGAAATAATTATGAGGCCTGTTGGTTGCTCCATATTACATAAAGCGCAAGTGATGACCCCAGAACCTACGCGAAAAATAACACGACAAAATAGACGAGATAGATAGTCCCCGCCAGAGAAAACATCTGTGATGACGTTTCGTGTAAGGACGATGGGAATAAAGATGCAATTCCCCCTTCTTATACAGTGAATTACAATCCAAAAACAGTCCCCTTTTGTCTAAAAAAGAAAGGCTCCTATTCAGTAGGGACATTTACCGGATGCATGAATACGGTGGTACTAAAATGGGAAATAGAACCAGTGTATGTGGGAGATCCTGTCTCTTTTATATGTGGGGAAAAAGCATATCCTTGGTTGCCCAGAAACTGGGGAGGTACATGTTACCTAGGTCTACTGAAACCCCCCGGGAGTGTTCCTCTTGGAAACAGCAGACATGGCCAGGCTATCCAGATCTAGACACTGAAGGAGTAGCGAAGGTGTTTTGATAGCGGAGGACGTAGCAAAATCATTCATACCATTCTTGTCCCAGATAGTGAACTCCTATAACATAAGGCAGCTGTCCAGAATACTAAAGAATACGATAAACACAACAACAGATATACTATTCAATATGAAGTTGGAAGAAAAGGGAATTAGGTTAATGATGCTGCAGAATAGAATGGCACTCGATATAATCCTGGTTGATCATGGGGGAGTTTGTAAAATCGTGGGGGCAGCGTGCTGTGTATTCGTAGATGACTATTCCCCTACGATTTTTGAAGCGATAAAGAAAATGCATGTCCTAAGCTCCAACTCCCTACTGGAGAAGGGAGCTGGGGAATAGGATCCTGTTTCTGGGGACTATTGCGTTCTTGGGGATGGAAGTTGATTGCAATATTAGTAGTAGTGTTTGGAATATTCATAACGTGCTGTTGTTGCATACACTGCCTACCAATAGTTTGCACTGAGATAACTGAGGGATGTACTAAGGGATGTATGCATATGGTAACAAAAAGAAAACAAACTTATGGCCGGAATGACAGAGACACTAATGAAATGAAAACAGTAAAATAATTAATGGCTATAGATATTAATGATAGAGATGATGCTTATAATAGCATGCAAAATTCAGACATAGGTACTTCAGACACATCATCATCAGGGGAGGATACAATGAATGAATAAGACGCTTGGCATACGGCGAAAAGGAGGGTTTGTCGGTCTGGAAAAATGAACACCTTTCATTTCTAACTGCAAATGTATTTTGGTGGCCGAAGACCAACCGTCTCATGTACAGAATGGTAGAAATACGGGCATCTGAGCTTGACCAATGAGCGGCCATTTTGATGTAACAAGAATCGCCATTTTGCTCTCTAACAATTGCTCATTGCTTTCTGTTCAAACTGCTTCGCAGCTTCGTTTTGCCAATTCTGCTTATTCTGCTGACTGTTAACATTGTTGTCTAAAACGCAAAAGGGCAAGGCCGCGAGGGTAATAAAGAGTTTGCTGAAACACAACGTGGGCAGCTCAGAAAGGAATGCCCAGCTCCCTCCCGGGTGTAGCGTTGAAGGAGAGCCGCAGGGCGTTTAATCATTTTGCAGCTGCCAGCCAGTCTCGTTATATGGTAGAAAATGTTAGAAAAAGGCAGCTAGAGGCCTGAATTATGCTCTTCTTACGCCCCCCCCCCTTTTCCAGCCCTGTAGAGCGTGTCGGCTCCCAGGACACGGATAGCAACTCAAAGTTAGAAGGCCTGGAATGTGACTCTTCCCCCGTATGTAGCTCGCTTGCAAGAACAGAAGCACGATGTTCTGTTCAACAAAGAAGTCTGTCTCTACACTTTAATTGCATATTGTTGCATATTGCTGCTAGAATAGATATTTGAAGGTGTCATATTCGTCGAAATTGTCCATCATCACACTGAGTTCAAACAAACCCAATAAAGGGCGGTGTTAACATGTCATAGCTGATTGTAAGATGTGCATTTTGTATATATGTAACTGATGTACGTAATTCGCTCTCTTGCGTCCCTCGAGGTCTAGGGATACACGTCGCAGGGCGTGAGACCGGGTTGGCCAACTGAGACTCTTTTGCTTTGCAATAAACCCTAGCTTTTGGGAATTCAACCTCGTGTCTGGCGTATCTATCGTGTGTGGTGATTTGCCTTGTTTCCATAACACGAGGGACCCCTAGGGGCCCCTTTCAAATTCATGGAATTATTTGCGTGGAAAACGGAGGGCGGAGTAGTGGGTGGAACTCGGAAAATGAGGAAGAACAAGGGGAAAAGTAGGCGTTACGAGGGACGGGCCGCAGGCAGTCCATAGCACGCCCACGAATACGCACAACAAAGCCTATTCATGGATGTGACTGCGCAACCTCTCGTCTGCGAAATGCCCACGCAAGGCCCTCCATCTCTACGCCACCGAAGGCAGACATAAATACACTTGCGCATAGGAATCGCAGCGCGAAGGTGGGATTGCATATTGGATGCGGGGGGGGGTACGCAGCCGGGGTGCCAATGTAAGTTAGCGGTGAGGGTACGCAGTGTTGAAGGGTGCAGGAATGCATTATGGGTGTTCGCATGCAGATTTTCCGAGTTTTAACTGAGTTACGACACATCGTATACATGTTGTCAGGGTGCTGTCGACAGTTTCAGGGGACCCTGCGTAGGATCCCCAGGTGCAGGCCTGCTTGCGGGGACACCCAGCCAATTTCTATATGGGTTCTTCAGAGATCCTAAATGCATGTGTTTGGTGTCACAGGCAAGTTGGTTATTCTTAAGCACTCTACGCCTTTCCCGTCTCTGCTATCACAGTATCATAAGTGACAGTTCTGGAAGTTAATAGACTGTTCTCCTTGGGGGGTTCCCTGTAGTTCTAAATTAACATGATTTTTTAAGTGTATTTATTGTGTGACGTAGCTTTAACCAGTAAAACTTTACACACATCCATCAATATACTAGAACATTAAAAACTATTTCAGACAAAGATTATACACTTAAACGAACACGAAAAAGCAGGTTACAACAGATCTTTACAAAATCCATCATTGCAGTCACAAGACGCTCACTAATTAAGTTAAAACTGATCTTTTATGAAATTAATCGCCCCAGTCACAAGTTGCTCGCTAGGTTCTGAGAGCAAGGTCCACCACAAATGATCCAAAGTAAAAACTGGCATATTTCAAAAATATAATTCAAACATTGCTTCGCGACGGGCAGAAAGTGCATTACCTGTTTCCAAGTTTCCTTTGACATCATCCAATAGCGGCAAGAGCGGTGCACATTAGATAATCTGTTGCGCCCCCAAAACGTCCTTTCTAAGAATGAGGTTTAGCTTCAGACGTAGCCAGAGATCCCTAAATTCCTTTGCAGGATGTCTAGTCAAGCCTTTCTCTACTGCATTATAGGGTTTTATATGTACACAAAATGATCAAAGATTTTATACGTTTCTAAACAAGATCTATTAACAATCCCATCTCTTTCCTAGATTTTCTTCTTGACCTTCAGTGGAGTATATTCCAAGTCACCCAATCATGCATCGTTAAGTTAAGAATTTTAACAGAACCATTGATCCACTGAGTTAAAATGGCCCAGTCGCCTCGTGTTACAGAAGTGTTTAGGTGTTCAGATAAAGTACCCAATGGGGGGATAGAATACTCTCTGCAACTGCACTGAACGCCAAGCGATCATGGCCTCCAGAGACACCAAACCCAGAATATGCTGCAACGTGGCCAGTGGGATACTCAGTGGGAGTGAGAGAGCACGCTACCAGATAGTCGCTTCTACTTTCCACCACAGCGTGTTCTCCTCCCCTGCCTCAGCCCCCTAGATCACCTGGGAACCAATATTTGTTAGTACATTTTAATCTCTGGGGCTAGTGAAGAGCAGCCATACTTTTTTATCAAGCACTCTGAGTTGGGATTTATTTATTTATTTTTATTTTACTTATTTGCATTTGTATAGCGCGCATCGGCCCTAGGGCATCGTGGCACTTTTTAAGGATACTTGCTTAGACAAAGAACACAGCTTATAGGGTTACAAGAGCATACAGCAGTGTAGACATACATTTCAGTTACAGATTGGGCAATTAGCATGGATGAACCCTCAGGTCAGGTAAGGTATGTCTGAAGTCTCTAAGGTGGCGGGCCTAGTGGAATAGTTGAGTTTTCAGAAACTTGCGAAATGCTGAGCGTGAGGTCGCTTTCCTGAGTGTTGGTGGTAGTGCATTCCAATTTTTTGGTGCTAAGACTGCAAAGCTGGCGCCTCCAGCTTTGGCACTTTTAAAGGTAGGGATGGCGAGCAGGTTGCAGTGTTGGGTGCGTGTAGGTCTTTCTGAAGTGGCGCGGTGAATGGTTTCTGAAAGGTATGGAGGTGCTGTGTTTGCTAGGCAGGCGTGTGTAATGGAAAGGGCTTTGAATAGGATGCGCTCTCTGACTGGGAGCCAATGGGCGTCTTTCCGGGCTTGGGAGATGTGCTCCCTTTTGGGAATGCTGAGGGCTGCCCTGAGCGCGTTGTTTTGAGTGGTTTGGAGTTTCTTTAAGTTCTTGGCTGAGGTGTCTAAGAAGAGGACATTGCAGTAGTCCAATCTAGCCCCTACTGTGGCTCTGGCTATGGACAGGCAGTTTTGAGGTGAGAGATAAGGTTTGACAGCATTTATGATTTTGGTGGTAAGAGCTGCCGAAGATGTGATGGCGCTGACTTGTCGTGACATGGATAGGGTGGAGTCTATGTGTACTCCCAGTGTTTTGGCTGTTTTTGATGTGGTGATGGGAGTGTTGTCTATGATGAAGGAGGAGTATTTGCTGTCCAGTTTATTGAGTGTTTGTTTGGTACCTACTATGAGTATTTTAGTCTTGCCTCCATTGAGACAGAGGCCGTTAGCCGCCATCCAGGCCTGGATGATGGCATAGATCTCACTTAGCTTGGCAGTGTCCTGTTCATAGGAGCCGTTGAGTGGGAGTAGTACTTGCGCATCATCGGCATAATTGGTGTAAGTTATGCCGTGATCATCGAGGTCGTTGAAGAGAGGGAGGGTAAAAATGTTGTAGAGTCGGTGACGTGCAGGAACCCTGCGGAACTCGGGGTCTGAGAATACCCTCATTAGCCTTCCCTCAAGGAAGGAGGTGATCCATGTGGTAGCTTGCTGTGAGAAGTGAGCTCCCTTCTTGAGGTGTCTGCATGGGGTCATGTGATCTACCAAATCGAAGGCTGCAGATAGGTCAAGCAGCAAGAGTAGCGCTGGTTTGCCTTTGTCTGTGGTTTGTTCAATTTGCATTTTTAGGTCGAGTAGGGCGGTTTTCGGTTCCATGCCTTGGCCGGAAACCTGATTGCCTCTTGCCCAGGATGTGGTTTTCTTCCAGAAATTGTTGTATCTGAAGGAATGCTGCTTTGTCCAGTATCTTAAACTGGAATGGGACGGTTGTTATGGGTCTATAATTATTGGGCATGTCCGGGTCAAGTGAAGGTTTTTTGAGTAATGGGCGGACCCAGGCTTCTTTGAGAGCAGGGGGGACTATGCCGGTGGCGAGAGAAGCATTAATGATGGATGCCGCTGAGATAGCTTCTAATTCCAGAGCCTGGTCATCAGAACCCACTGATGTCTTATCTTTAAACACTATCCCCAAGTATTTAAATTCAGACACCACCTCCCATTCTTTGGCCATCCATATACCAACACAAATGCGTTGTCCCAGACAGGGGTTCACACCGATTCATAATCAAGACCTTAGCTTTAGAAACGTTAATGTGTAAACCAAGGTCCTTAAGATATTCACCCCACATAGTCAGGGATCTTTGCAGGATCTTTGCAGGCCCACTGCAGTGTAATCTAAGAGCACCACGTCGTCTGCATATAAAAGACACTGCAGTTTGAAGGACCCCAGTTTAATAGAGCCCATAGCAGCACCTATTCCAAAACTGTACAAATTAAATAAAAGCGGTGCTAGTACACAGCCCAGCCGAAGGCCACAGAGATCCATTCGGGGAAATTCTCCCTTTGACCCGGCCTAACCTTTAGACAAATGTCTGCATGAAGCTGCTCCAGGAAACTAACCAAGTATTCTGGGCAAAACCAGTCCCTTAGCATCTTCCAAAGACGACAGCGATCTACGCACTGAAATGCCTTAGTGACATCCAGGAATGCCACATACAAAGGATGCTTTGGCTGCCGCCCTTGTGTAGACAAAAGCAGGGTCAAAAAGCAAGCAAGGGCTGTGCTTGTGCCCCGTCTAAAACCGGATTGATGAATATCCAGTTCACCAGAGCCCACCTCCCAATGTTCCAAGGCCCGCAGTAAGAATCTCAAAACGATCTTAAACGAGGCATCCAAAAGGGAGGTCATTTGCAGGATCCACTCTATCTCCCTTCTTGAAAATCACCACAACTATTGCTCCCTTCTAAGTAGGAGGGAACGGATGACTCCTCAAGATGGTACGGAATAGCAACAGCTAAAGCCCCGACCATATCTGTGGAGCCGATTTAAGAGTGAGATTAGTTAGCCCGTCAGGGCCTGGGGCATTTGATGTTTTCACCCTCTTAATTGCCCACAAGATCCCCTCAATGTTTGCCAGGTTGTCCCATAAAGAGGGAGTCACTGACACCCCACTATTAGCGAGGTCGAGGACCATTACTGCCACCTCAGAATCAAACAAGTTATTAAAATAGGCTTCCCAATAGGCCTTCTGAAATTGCCTTTGCTTGTACGAATACTTGGACAGATTGACCCCGAATAAGTCTCCAAAAATGTGAGAGGTCTCTTGAGCTTAAAGCTGTTAACGTACACTCGCCTTCTGAAATTGCCTTTGCTTGTACGAATACTTGGACAGATTGACCCCGAATAAGTCTCCAAAAATGTGAGAGGTCTCTTGAGCTTAAAGCTGTTAACGTACACTCGCCTTCTGAAATTGCCTTTGCTTGTACGAATACTTGGACAGATTGACCCCGAATAAGTCTCCAAAAATGTGAGAGGTCTCTTGAGCTTAAAGCTGTTAATGTACACTCGCGATATAGCAGATACCTGGGGCCACTCAGCGTACTCGTGATATAGCAGATACCTGGGGCCACCCAGTATCATTGTGATATAGCAAATACCTGTGGCTTTTTAGGCAATTTCTGTATGTTTGAGTTAGTTTCCTTATTGTTATAAATGCAGCGGACGCCAATTTTCTAGCTTTCCTAATATCTTGTATTACTTGTCTTTTTCTTTGACTCACAGCTATATTAAATTTCTGCATAGGGTCCGGGCATTTGGGTTAACATTGTGGGAGGAATTAAACAATGCAATATATGCTGGAAACGCGAGCTGAAAATGTCAGGGGGCATGTAAACAAAAGCTCCCTCCATTAAGTCGTGTTCCACCCTAACGTTAAAGCGGTCTGCAACACGGGGGGCCACAGAATTGCATGATCACTGGGTCTCACTTCCATAGGATCAAAAAGTCTCATCATTGCTCCCACCCTATTAATCCCTACCAATAACATCGACATCTGCGAATGATCACTCCTAAAACTACGCGTTACCTCCAATACGTGAACAGTAGCTAACAGAGGCTCAGAGGTAAACACTAGCTAACAGAGGCTCCGAGGTAAACACTAGCTAAGAGGTAAACACTAGCTAACAGAGGCTCCGAGGTAAACGCTAGCTAACAGAGGCTCAGAGATAAACGCTAGCTAACAGAGGCTCAGAGGTAAACGCTAGCTAACAGAGGCTCAGAGGTAAACACTAGCTAACAGAGGCTCAGAGGTAAACACTAGCTAACAGAGGCTCTGAGGTAAACACTAGCTAACAGAGGCTCTGAGGTAAACGCTAGCTAACAGAGGCTCCGAGGTAAACGCTAGCTAACAGAGGCTCAGAGGTAAACACTAGCTAACAGAGGCTCAGAGGTAAACACTAGCTAACAGAGGCTCTGAGGTAAACACTAGCTAACAGAGGCTCTGAGGTAAACGCTAGCTAACAGAGGCTCCGAGGTAAACGCTAGCTAACAAAGGCTCAGAGGTAAACACTAGCTAACAGAGGCTCAGAGGCAAACACTATCTAACCTAGGCTCTGAGGTAAACACTAGCTAACAGAGGCTCTGAGGTAAACACTAGCTAACAGTGGCTCTGAGGTAAACACTAGCTAACAGAAGCTCAGAGGTAAAAACCAGCTAACAGAGGCTCCAAGGTAATCACTAGCTAGCAGAGGCTCCGAGGTAAACACTAGCTAACAGAGGCTCAGAGGTAAACACTAGCTAACATAGGCTCTGAGGTAAACACTAGCTAACAGAGGCTCCGAGGTAAACACTAGCTAACAGAGGCTCAGAGGTAGACACTAGCTAACAGAGGCTCAGAGGTAAACACTAGCTAACAGAGGCTCCGAGGTAAACACTAGCTAACAGAGGCTCTGAGGTAAACACTATCTAACCTAGGCTCCGAGGTAAACACTAGCTAACAGAGGCTCTGAGGTAAACACTAGCTAACAGTGGCTCCGAGGTAAACACTAGCTAACAGAGGCTCAGAGGTAAACACCAGCTAACAGAGGCTCCAAGGTAAACACTAGCTAACAGAGGCTCAGAGGTAAACACTAGCTAACAGAGGCTCTGAGGTAAACACTATCTAACGTAGGCTCTGAGGAAAACACTAGCTAACAGAGGCTCAGAGGTAAACACTAGCTAACAGAGGCTACGAGGTAAACACTAGCTTACAGGGGCTCCAAGGTAAACACTAGCTAGCAGAGGCTCAGAGGTAAACACTAGCTAACAGAAGCTCAGAGGTAAACACTAGCTAACAGAGGCTCCAAGGTAAACACTAGCTAACAGAGGCTCAGAGGTAAACACTAGCTAACAGAGGCTACGAGGTAAACACTAGCTAAAAGGGGCTCCAAGGTAAACACTAGCTAACAGAGGCTCTGAGGTAAACACTAGCTAATAGAGGCTCCGAGGTAAACACGTAGTCCAGAGTGGAACTGTGGGGGCCACTTGCTCAGGTGGAATTGGGCTAAAAGAGGCTCCGAGGTAAACACATAGTCCAGAGTTGAACTGTGAGGGCCACTTGCCCAGGTGTAATTGGGCTAATAGAGGCTCCGAGGTAAACACGTAGCCCAGAGTGGAACTGTGGGTGCCACTTGCCCAGGTGTAATTGGGCTAACAGAGGCTCCGAGGTAAACACGTAGTCCAGAGTTGAACTGTGAGGGCCACTCGCCCAGGTGTAATTGGGATAATAGAGGCTCTGAGGTAAACACTAGCTAACAGAGGCTCCGATGTAAACACTAGCTAACAGAGGCTCTCAGGTAAACACTATCTAACCTAGGCTCCGAGGAAAACACTAGCTAACAGAGGCTCAGAAGTAAACACTAGCTAACAGAGGCTACGAGGTAAACACTAGCTAACAGGGGCTCCAAGGTAAACACTAGCTAACAGAGGCTCAGAGGTAAACACTAGCTAACAGAGGCTAAGAGGTAAACACTAGCTAACAGAGGCTCCAAGGTAAACACTAGCTAACAGAGGCTCAGAGGTAAACACTAGCTAACAGAGGCTACGAGGTAAACACTAGCTAACAGGGGCTCCAAGGTAAACACTAGCTAACAGAGGCTCTGAGGTAAACACTAGCTAATAGAGGCTCTGAGGTAAACACGTAGTCCAGAGTGGAACTGTGGGGGCCACTGGCTCAGGTGGAATTGGGCTAACAGAGGCTCCGAGGTAAACACATAGTCCAGAGTTGAACTGTGAGGGCCACTTGCCCAGATGTAATTGGGCTAATAGAGGCTCTGAGGTAAACACTAGCTAACAGAGGCTCTGAGGTAAACACTATCTAACCTAGGCTCCGAGGAAAACACTAGCTAACAGAGGCTCAGAGGTAAACACTAGCTAACAGAGGCTACGAGGTAAACACTAGCTAACAGAGGCTCCGAGGTAAACGCTAGCTAACAGAGGCTCAGAGGTAAACACTAGCTAACAGAGGCTCAGAGGTAAACACTAGCTAACAGAGGCTCAGAGGTAAACACTAGCTAACAGAGGCTCCAAGGTAAACACTAGCTAACAGAGGCTCCGAGGTAAACACTAGCTAACAGAGGCTCTGAGGTAAACACTATCTAACCTAGGCTCAGAGGTAAACACTAGCTAACAGAGGCTCTGAGGTAAACACTAGCTAACAGTGGCTCCGAGGTAAACACTAGCTAACAGAGGCTCAGAGGTAAACACTAGCTAACAGAGGCTCCAAGGTAAACACTAGCTAATAGAGGCTCCAAGGTAAACACTAGCTAACAGAGGCTCTGAGGTAAACACTATCTAACCTAGGCTCCGAGGAAAACACTAGCTAACAGAGGCTCAGAGGTAAACACTAGCTAACAGAGGCTCAGAGGTAAACACTAGCTAACAGAGGCTCCAAGGTAAACACTAGCTAACAGAGGCTCAGAGGTAAACACTAGCTAACAGAGGCTACGAGGTAAACACTAGCTAACAGGGGCTCCAAGGTAAACACTAGCTAACAGAGGCTCTGAGGTAAACACTAGCTAATAGAGGCTCCGAGGTAAACACGTAGTCCAGAGTGGAACTGTGGGGGCCACTGGCTCAGGTGGAATTGGGCTAACAGAGGCTGCGAGGTAAACACGTAGTCCAGAGTTGAACTGTGAGGGCCACTTGCCCCGGTGTAATTGGGCTAACAGAGGCTCCGAGGTAAACACGTAGCCCAGAGTGGAACTGTGGGAGCCACTTGCCCAGGTGTAATTGGGATAATAGAGGCTCCGAGGTAAACACTAGCTAACAGAGGCTACGAGGTAAACACTAGCTAACAGGGGCACCAAGGTAAACACTAGCTAACAGAGGCTCTGAGGTTAACACTAGCTAATAGAGGCTCCGAGGTAAACACGTAGTCCAGAGTGGAACTGTGGGGGCCACTTGCTCAGGTGGAATTGGGCTAACAGAGGCTCCGAGGTAAACACATAGTCCAGAGTTGAACTGTGAGGGCCACTTGCCCAGGTGTAATTGGGCTAATAGAGGCTCTGAGGTAAACATTAGCCCAGAGTGGAACTGTAGGTGCCACTTGCCCAGGTGTAATTGGGCTAACAGAGGCTCCGAGGTAAACACGTAGTCCAGAGTTGAACTGTGAGGGCCACTTGCCCAGGTGTAATTGGGCTAATAGAGGCTCTGAGGTAAACACTAGCTAACAGAGGCTCCGAGGTAAACACTAGCTAACAGAGGCTCTGAGGTAAACACTATCTAACCTAGGCTCTGAGGAAAACACTAGCTAATAGAGGCTCAGAGGTAAACACTAGCTAACAGAGGCTAAGAGGTAAATACTAGCTAACAGGGGCTCCAAGGTAAACACTAGCTAACAGAGGCTCAGAGGTAAACACTAGCTAACAGAGGCTCCGAGGTAAACACTAGCTAACAGAGGCTCCGAGGTAAACACTAGCTAACAGAGGCTCTGAGGTAAACACTATCTAACCTAGGCTCAGAGGTAAACACTAGCTAACAGAGGCTCTGAGGTAAACACTAGCTAACAGTGGCTCCTAGGTAAACACTAGCTAACAGAGGCTCAGAGGTAAACACTAGCTAACAGAGGCTCCAAGGTAAACACTAGCTAATAGAGGCTCCGAGGTAAACACTAGCTAACAGAGGCTCTGAGGTAAACACTATCTAACCTAGGCTCCGAGGAAAACACTAGCTAACAGAGGCTCAGAGGTAAACACTAGCTAACAGAGGCTCAGAGGTAGACACTAGCTAACAGAGGCTCCAAGGTAAACACTAGCTAACAGAGGCTCAGAGGTAAACACTAGCTAACAGAGGCTACGAGGTAAACACTCGCTAACAGGGGCTCCAAGGTAAACACTAGCTAACAGAGGCTCTGAGGTAAACACTAGCTAATAGAGGCTCCGAGGTAAACACGTAGTCCAGAGTGGAACTGTGGGGGCCACTGGCTCAGGTGGAATTGGGCTAATAGAGGCTCCGAGGTAAACACGTAGTCCAGAGTTGAACTGTGAGGGCCACTTGCCCAGGTGTAATTGGGCTAACAGAGGCTCCGAGGTAAACACGTAGCCCAGAGTGGAACTGTGGGAGCCACTTGCCCAGGTGTAATTGGGATAATAGAGGCTCCGAGGTAAACACTAGCTAACAGAGGCTACGAGGTAAACACTAGCTAACAGGGGCTCCAAGGTAAACACTATCTAACAGAGGCTCTGAGGTAAACACTAGCTAATAGAGGCTCCGAGGTAAACACGTAGTCCAGAGTGGAACTGTGGGGGCCACTGGCTCAGGTGGAATTGGGCTAACAGAGGCTCTGAGGTAAACACGTAGTCCAGAGTTGAACTGTGAGGGGCACTTGCCCAGGTGTAATTGGGCTAACAGAGGCTCCGAGGTAAACACGTAGCCCAGAGTGGAACTGTGGGAGCCACTTGCCCAGGTGTAATTGGGCTAATAGAGGCTCCGAGGTAAACACGTAGCCCAGAGTGGAACTGTTGGAGCCACTTGCCCAGGTGTAATTGGGCTAACAGAGGCTCCGAGGTAAACGCATAGCCCAGAGTGGAACTGTGGGGGCCACTTGCCCAGGTGTAATTGGGCTAACAGAGGCTCCGAGGTAAACACGTAGTCCAGAGTGGAACTGTGGGTGGCACTTGCCCAGGTGTAATTGGGCTAACAGAGGCTCTGAGGTAAACACATAGTCCAGAGTGGAACTGTGGGGGCCACTTCATAGGTGTAATTGGGTGGAATAGCCCCCTCAGCCCCCTCTCTGGCGCTCTGCGAACAACGCCGAGCAAGTCCTAGGTTCTACCAAGTAGCATCCAGACATTCGGAATTAAAATCGCCCAATATGAGAACTCCCCCTTTGTTGGATGCACAGTAGGATTCAATGCACTAGGTCATTGCTGACAAAAAGTCAAGCAAACACGTCGACACTGGATTATAAAATACATTTAACACAATCAGCCATTTCCAGCATCTGTACAGTCCCACCAAGTAATCTTCATACCCAAAATGTCACTGTGACCCAAAGAAGGTTTTACCACCCTGGAGCCCGGAGACACCCACCAGGCCCTCAATAAGCCACCTAAGGGTCTTCTTTTTTGCCCTTTTGTGCCGACTCGTGTAGGACACAACCATCCAGGACCAGGGTATCCAGCATAACGGCTTCTTGCAAACAGATCAAATCAGCCCTGTCCCAAATGTCACCAAAGTGTAGTGTATGACCTAGAATACTTTCTTGGTCATTTATCAATGTTCAGGTTTGGAATGTCTCGCCTCGTACAGAATAGGCGATTTCCTGTTTACTCACTGAAACAGCGACTTCCATGCATATTATGGGGGTGGGCGTACATATACGCATGGCCATGTGTAGAATTGTCCCGTTCCTTTCCTTTCCCCTCCTCACCTGAGTGGTAATCCTCCAATTCGTCTGTTTTGAGACGCCGACGTGCGCAGAAATCTCTCCTAGTGGATGAAGGAACTTGCCTACCACGAGAGGAAGCCACAGTGAATGCTAGGAACAAGCAGTCCTGGGACCCCTCTCCCGTAGGAGGCGGCAAGGGAAAAAGCCTTCTTGGCACAAAAAACCCTTGTGAGGCAGGAGGTCGAGCAGAGGTCTTCCTTGGGGAAGTATCAGAGTCCAGCAATCGAACCAATGAAGCTGACAGTCGCTGCGAGCTGAAGTGGCAGAGCAGAGCCGAAGGGGACGGAGACCAGTAAGCGCTCTCACAACAAGGGAGAGCGTGAAGGAAGCTCAAGCAAGAGAACTCGAGCGGCAACGGGACCCAGGAGAAAAAGCGAGAGAGAGAGAGAGAGAGAGACTCCAGTTGAGGAGCAGGGGAGAGCCGCCGTAACTGAAAGCGAAACTGACCCAGAACCAGGAAGGGAAGAGAAAGAGAGGGAGGAGAAATGCGGAAGAATAAAGGTATCGCAAGGAGCGATAATGAGAAAAAGGCAGGGCGGCCAAGCCGCAAGGCGGAAAACTAGCGTCTAACCCAAAAGGCTGAAGAGGAAGCTACGGGGGTTGCAACGCATTGATCGCTGGGAGAGGGAGACTTATGAACCTCCCAGCGATCGCCATGTTGAAAGAAAACTAGACCGTGACTGCACGTAGGCAATACAACGTGCTGGAACTACGGTCGGCGCCGGAGCCTCCATCGCGGTAGTAACCGCCAGTCGGCTCGGCCGCGCATGACAGTATGCCCCCCTCCAAAACGAAAACCCCAGGTTTACCCGGAAAACGCCGATGGAAACCTCTCAGTAATCGGGGGGCATGTATGTGGGAGACCGGCTCCCAGGAGTCCTGCGACTCCGGGTAACCCTTCCACGAGACTAGATATTCTAATCGACCTCTGTAGAACCTGGAGTCACGGATAGTCGAAACTTCGTACTCCTTGGCACCCCCAAAACCCTGAATATGAAGACGAGGAGGGAACCGTCGGTGCGGGTCATGAGTGAAGGGTTTGAGAAGAGAGGAGTGGAAAACAGGGTGAATGCGGTTGAGAGGAGGAGGCAGTTTCAATTTGAAAGAAACAGGATTGATTTTAGATAGGATGGAAAAAGGCCCTAGAAAGCGAGGAGAAAGTTTGGAAGGGTGAACCCATCGAGGTAAGAACCTGGTAGAGAGCCATACCGATATCCCCTGGTTTCCAATCAGGACAATCCTGCCGTTGTTTGTCAGCCTGTTCCTTGTTCCGGATTCTGCTCCTTTGCAGACTGACCTTAGCTGTCTTATGCGCCTCCCCAATGGATTGAAGAACCGATTCTGCAGAGGGAGAATTGGTGGGCACCGGAATCAGGGGGAAAATGGATCGAGGATGCACTCCGTATGTGCAAAAAAAAGGAGTAAGACCTATAGCGGAATGGGTGGAATTATTGTACATGAATTCTGCTGTGGGTAATAAAGATACCCAATTGTCCTCATGTTGGTTGATATAGCATCTCAGATACTGCTCCAGGGTGGCATTTAGTCGTTCCGTCTGGCCGTTTGACTGAGGGTGAAAACCAGAGGAAAGTGCCCTTTGAGACGTACTGACTACCTCTGTCGGATATGATCTTATCTGGTAGGCCAAAGACATCTCTTGTAAAGGTCTCCGCCATTTGAGTGGCGGTAGGTAATCCAGGCAGCGGGGAGAAATGCGCCAACTTAGTGAAGGTGTCTATCATCACCATGATACAAGTACAGGAATCAGACACGAGTAGGTCCACAATGAAATCGGTCGATATGAGACCCCATGGGCGTGTTGGCATCTCTGGTTGGGTAAGCAGACCTAAAGGCCTCCCAGAGGGATATTTGGCTCTGGCACATGTCGGACAAGCCTTGACGTAGTCCTTACTCTCTCCTTTCAAATTTGGCCAGAAAAACCTTCTTGCGATGAGTTCAGTAGTGTTATGCACTCCTCTATGACCCGCAGTCAATGAATCATGGCACCACCGAATGATCTTCTTGCGCCAAGGACCTTCTGGAATGTATAGCCGTTTCCCAAAAAACACTAATCCTTCCCTCTCGGTGTATGCCTTTCCTCCGAGATGTTGACCCTTCTGAGGCCAAAGCCGTCTTAATCTCCTGAAAGAAGACATGGATAAATCCCAGGATCTTATTCCTTTTGAACATGGTCTCCCGAGGATCAGGGACACCCTCCCCGGGAAACTCCCTCCTAGACAAGGCGTCCGCCACCTTATTAGAGGTGCCAGGTACATATGTGATATGGAAGTCGTATTGGGCAAAGAAATAAGCCCATCTGGCCTGCCTAGAATTCGCGCACTCCATATTTTGTAAGGCTTTGAGGTTCTTATGGTCGGTCCTGAGGATAAAGGGATGTCGTGCTCCCATCAGTAGATGTCGCCACTCCTCAGAGGCCAGTTTCATTGCGAGTAGTTCCTTTACGAGAACAGAATAATTGAGTTGGCTGGAGGACAATGTTTTAGAAAGATAGGCGACTGGATGTTCCACAGTATTGTAGGTTTGCAACAGTACTGCCCCTATGGCCATGGCCGATGCATCTGTTTCAACGATAAACTGTAGGTTCTGATCTGGATGGCGAAGAACCGGAGCGGAACAAAACAATCTCTTCAGATCCCTAAAAGCCTGTTCGGCTTCTGGTGACCACAAGAAAGTCCCTGACTCTTTCTTCAAGAGACTTGTGATGGGAAGAACTACCTCAGAGAAGTTCGGTATGAATCTTCTGTAAAAGTTCGAGAGACCTAGAAACCTTTGAACCTCCTTCACATTACCAGGGGAGGACCAACCCAGTATGGCCTCGACTTTGCTTGCATCCATGGAAATACCGTTCCCAGAGAGAACGTATCCGAGATAGTGCAGTGAAGAGGCTGCAAACACGCATTTCTCTGGTTTGACCAGAAGTTTATATTGTTGAAGGCGCTCTAGTACTTGAGTCACATGAAGGATATGGGATTCCAAATCCGATGAATACACCAAAATGTCATCCAGGTAGACGACGACCGTGACCAAAAGTAGATCGGAGAGTAATCGGTCCATGAACCGCTGAAATACAGCTGGGGCATTCACCAATCCGAATGGCATCACCTTGTATTCGTATAGACCGAACGGGGTGCGGAAGGCCGTTTTCCATTCATCACCCTTGGCAATGCGAAGCAAGTGGTATGCGTTACGTAGGTCCAGTTTGGTGAAAATGCGAGCCCCTTGAACAGCCTCTATGATCTCAGAAATGAGGGGCATGGGATAACAGTCTTTTATGGTTACCTTATTAAGTCCTCTGTAATCGATGCAAGGACGCAAATCGGGGGAGTCTTTTTTTTTTAATGAAAAACAAAGAAGCTCCTGCCGGAGACTTGGAGGGTTGAATAAGACCGTTTTGCAGATTTGTATCCAAATACCCCTTTAATACTTGTCTCTCAGATTGGGTTAAGGAGAACATCCGGCTGAAAGGGACCAAAGCATTTGGTTCTAGTTCCAAAGAGCAATCTTCCGGCCTATGAGGAGGCAGTTTCGCCGGTATTGTTTCCTTGAAGACCTCCTGGTAGGGTAAACAATAATGTGGTAAAGCGTGGATACCCACATGATCACTTGTTAATATCGTCGCGGTCTGGTGATTGTTCTGAAATGAATTTGAGAAGCAATGCTGTCTACAAAATAGAGACAAAAAATTCAACTGGTTGTTGGTCCAGTCTACTTGAGGGTTGTGCTTGCGCAGCCAAGTTATTCCTAGAATGATCGGAAAATGGGCTGCTCGGATGATATCGAACTTGAGCACCTCTGTATGTTGGAAAATGGTGACTCCAAGTTCCTCCGTGGTATGTGTTATCAGGCCCGAAGAGAGGGGAGAACCGTCCACCCCTTCTACCTTTTGATCGTCATTACGGGCTACTCTATGAAGGCTCACCTTCTCAGCCCATAGAGTGTCCACAAAGTTTCCGGCAGCCCCACAGTCCAAGAGGGCTAAGGCATCTATGGGTTTCCCCCGGGATTCGATACATACCGGAATCACCATTAGCCTGGAATCCTCCAATGTGCTGGGAGCTGAAATAGAGAGAGATACGTAGGGACGTAAGAAATTGCAAGGTGATCCTCGGAGCCAAGTCCCTACTGGCGCCGAGGAGTTTCGTTTCCCTGTGATCTGGTTGGTACCACCGGGCATTCCTTAAGAAGGTGCTGCTCTGACCCGCAATAGGCACACAGTCCTTTTTCTTTTCTCCGTCTTCGCTCAGAAAATGAAAGAGGGCCTCTGGTAGCCCCAATCTGCATTGGTTCTTCGAAGAAATGGGAGGAAGAGTAAGAAGAGGACGTAGACGGAGTGGAGGCAGAAGAACCCGTTGCGAGGCGGTGCTTGCGGCGTTCAGCTCGGCATTCCTGAAGGCGGTACTCAATCTGTAATGTGGAAGATAGCAAATCAGAAAAGGTTGGTGGTCGGGAGGACCTAGCTAGCTCGTCCTTGATTTCTTCTCGAAGGCCCCTTCTGAATATGGCATACTGAGCTTGTTCCGGCCAACCTGCTTCTGCAGCCAGAGCCTTGAATCGAGATATGTATGTAAGAACATCCGAGGCCTCTTGTCGTACATCCAACAAGTCCTCGCTGGCAGTGAAAGTTAGTTCCGGTCACTCAAAAGTCTGTTTCAGTGGACCCTGGAACCGGGTAAAGTCGTGTAGTATGGGATTGACATTGGTAACCAACGGTGTGGCCCAAGCAAGGGCATTGCCCGTCATGTTTGAGATCAAAAACCCAACTTTGGATTGATCGGTAGCAAAGGCACGAGGCCTAAAGGTAAAGTACACCACACACGCCTCCAAGAATTCTTTTATCTTCTTTGGTGAGCCATCAAACTTCCCTGAGGGGAGCGTCATTGGGGGTAGTTCGGCAGGCGGAACATCTCGGGTATTGGCAAGCTGTCGTAGGACTATGTTTTCGGTCTTGACGGTCTGCAACTCTTGTGATAGGCCCTGAACCGCCTTCCAGAGTTCCTGGATCTGTTCCTCGGCCGACATCTTGGTTTCCTGGCGTTGCAATCTGTCCCGTTCCTTTCCTTTCCCCTCCTCACCTGAGTGGTAATCCTCCAATTCGTCTGTATTGAGACGCTGACGTGCGCAGAAATCTCTCCTAGTGGATGAAGGAACTTGCCTACCACGAGAGGAAGCCACAGTGAATGCTAGGAACAAGCAGTCCTGGGACCCCTCTCCCGTAGGAGGCGGCAAGGGAAAAAGCCTTCTTGGCACAAAAAACCCTTGTGAGGCAGGAGGTCGAGCAGAGGTCTTCCTTGGGGAAGTATCAGAGTCCAGCAATCGAACCAATGAAGCTGACGGTCGCTGCGAGCTGAAGTGGCAGAGCAGAGCCGAAGGGGACGGAGACCAGTAAGCGCTCTCACAACAAGGGAGAGCGTGAAGGAAGCTCAAGCAAGAGAACTCGGGCGGCAACGGGACCCAGGAGAAAAAGCGAGAGAGAGAGAGAGAGAGAGAGAGAGAGAGAGACTCCAGTTGAGGAGCAGGGGAGAGCCGCCGTAACTGAAAGCGAAACTGACCCAGAACCAGGAAGGGAAGAGAAAGAGAGGGAGGAGAAATGCAGAAGAATAAAGGTATCGCAAGGAGCGATAATGAGAAAAGGGCAGGGCGGCCAAGCCGCAAGGCGGAAAACTAGCGTCTAACCCAAAAGGCTGAAGAGGAAGCTACGGGGGTTGCAACGCATTGATCGCTGGGAGAGGGAGACTTATGAACCTCCCAGCGATCGCCATGTTGAAAGAAAACTAGACCGTGACTGCACGTAAGCAATACAACGTGCTGGAACTACGGTCGGCGCCGGAGCCTCCATCGCGGTAGTAACCGCCAGTCGGCTCGGCCGCGCATTACAAGAATAGCAGGGTCTGGTCAATGTATTTAGTCTGATTTACGGATATTTCACTCACTCTGTCTCAATTAGGGATATCTATTGACATATAATCTAGGGGTGTGTGTTGGGTACCTGTGTACCAAGTGGACAGAGGGGGAGTTTCACCCCAGAACCATTCCATGACCTACCATATATTGCATCCATGTCCTTCCCTGATCATCGGCTGGTGTAAGGGGGGACTGAGGGCGCGTTTCACCCCAGAACCATTCCATGACCTACCATACCTTGCATTCATGTTCTTCCATGATCATCGGCCGGTGTAAGGGGGGCAGAGGGGGAGTTTCACCTCAGAACCCTTCCATGACCCACCATACATTGCATGCATGTCCTTCCCTGATCATCGGCTGGTGTAAGGGGGGGCTGAGGGGGAGTTTCACTTCAGAACCCTTCCATGACCCACCATACAGCATGCATGTCCTTCCCTGATCATCGGCTGGTGTAAGGGGGAGCCTAAGGGGTAGGTTCACCCCAGAACCCTTCCATGACCTCCCATACATTGCATGCATGTCCTTCTCTGATCATCGGCTGGTGTAAGGGGGAGCCTAAGGGGTCGTTTCACCCCAGAACCTTTCCATGACCCACCATACATTGCATGCATGTCCTTCCCTGATCATTGGCTGGTGTAAGGAGGAGCCTAAGGGGGAGGTTCACCCCAGAACCCTTCCATGACCTCCCATACATTGCATGCATGTCCTTCCCTGATCATCGGCTGGTGTAAGAGGGGGCAGTGGGGGAGTTACACCCCAGAACCATTCCATGACCTACCATACCTTGCATCCATGTTCTTCCATGATCATCGGCCGGTGTAAGGGGGGCAGAGGGGGAGTTTCACCTCAGAACCCTTCCATGACCCACCATACATTGCATGCATGTCCTTCCCTGATCATCGGCTGGTGTAAGCTGGGCCTAAGGGGGAGTTTCACCCCAGAACCCTTCCATGACCCACCATACATTACATGCATGTCCTTCCCTGATCATCGGCTGGTGTAAGGGGGAGCCTAAAGGGGAGGTTCACCCCAGAACCCTTCCATGACCTCCCATACATTGCATGCATGTCCTTCCATGATCATCGGCTGGTGTAAGGGGGGGCTGAGGGGTCTTTTCACCCCAGAACCTTTCCATGACCTCCCATACATTGCATGCATGTCCTTCCCTGATCATCGGCTGGTGTAAGGGGGCCTGAGGGGGAGTTTCACCCCAGAACCCTTCCATGACCCACCATACATTGCATGCATGTCCTTCCCTGATCATCGGCTGGTGTAAGGGTGGGGCTGAGGGGGTGTTTCACCCAAGAACCATTCCATGACCTCCCATACCTTGCATCCATGTTCTTCCATGATCATCGGCCGGTGTAAGGGGGGCAGAGGGGGATTCACCTCAGAACCCTTCCATGACCCACCATACATTGCATCCATGTTCTTCCATGATCATCGGCCGGTGTAAGGGGGGCAGAGGGGGAGTTTCACCTCAGAACCCTTCCATGACCCGCCATACATTGCATGCATGTCCTTCCCTGATCATCGGCTGGTGTAAGCTGGGCCTTAGGGGGAGTTTCACCCCAGAACCCTTCCATGACCTACCATACCTTGCATCCATGTTCTTCCATGATCATCGGCCGGTGTAAGGGGGGCAGAGGGGGAGTTTCACCTCAGAACCCTTCCATGACCCACCATACATTGCATGCATGTCCTTCCCTGATCATCGGCTGGTGTAAGCTGGGCCTGAGGGGGAGTTTCACCCCAGAACCCTTCCATGACCTACCATACATTGCATCCATGTCCTTCTCTGCTCATCAGCTCGGGTAAGGGGGGCTAAGGGAGAGTTTCACCCCAGAACCATTCCATGACCCACCATACATTGCATCCATGTCCTTCCCTGCTCATCGGCTGGTGTAAAGGGGGAGCCTAAGGGGGAGGTTCACCCCAGAACCCTTCCATGACCTCCCATACATTGCATGCATGTCCTTCCCTGATCATCGGCTGGTGTAAGGGGGAGCCTAAGGGGGAGGTTCACCCCAGAACCCTTCCATGACCTCCCATACATTGCATGCATGTCCTTCCCTGATCATCGGTTGGTGTAAGGGGGAGCCTAAGGGGGAGTTTCACCCCAGAACCTTTCCATGACCTACCATACACTGCATCCATGTCCTTCCCTGATCATCGGCTGGTGTAAGGGGGAGCCTAAGGGGGAGGTTCACCCAGAACCCTTCCATGACCTCCCATACATTGCATGCATGTCCTTCCCTGATCATCGGCTGGTGTAAGGGGGGGCTGAGGGGGAGTTTTCATCCCAGAACCTTTCCATGACCCACCATACATTGCATGCATGTCCTTCCCTGATCATCGGCTGGTGTAAGGGGGAGCCTAAGGGGGAGGTTCACCCAGAACCCTTCCATGACCTCCCATACATTGCATGCATGTCCTTCCCTGATCATCGGCTGGTGTAAGGGGGGGCTGAGGGGGAGTTTCATCCCAGAACCTTTCCATGACCCACCATACATTGCATGCATGTCCTTCCCTGATCATCGGCTGGTGTAAGGGGGAGCCTAAGGGGGAGGTTCACCCCAGAACCCTTCCATGACCCACCATACATTGCATGCATGTCCTTCCCTGATCATTGGCTGGTGTAAGAGGGGACAGTGGGGGAGTTACACCCCAGAACCATTCCATGACCCACCATACATTGCATGCATGTTCTTCCCTGATCATCGGCTGGTGTAAGGGGGAGCCTAAGGGGGAGTTTCACCCCAGAACCCTTCCATGACCTACCATACATTGCATCCATGTCCTTCCCTGATCATCGGCTGGTGTAAGGGGGGCCTAAGGGGGAGGTTCACCTCAGAACCCTTCCATGACCTCCCATACATTGCATGCATGTCCTTCCCTGATCATCGGCTGGTGTAAGAGGGGGCAGTGGGGGAGTTACACCCCAGAACCATTCCATGACCTACCATACCTTGCATCCATGTTCTTCCATGATCATCGGCCGGTGTAAGGGGGGCAGAGGGGTCGTTTCACCCGAGAACCCTTCCATGACCCACCATACATTGCATGCATGTCCTTCCCTGATCATCGGCTGGTGTAAGGGGGAGCCTGAGGGGGAGTTTCACCCCAGAACCCTTCCATGACCCACCATACATTGCATGCATGTCCTTCCATGATCATCGGCTGGTGTAAGGGTCGGGCTGAGGGGGTGTTTCAACCCAGAACCATTCCATGACCTACCATACATTGCATGCATGTCCTTCCCTGATCATCGGCTGGTGTAAGGGGGAGCCTAAGGGGGAGGTTCACCCCAGAACCCTTCCATGACCTCCCATACATTCCATGCATATCCTTCCCTGATCATCGGCTGGTGTAAGGGGGGGCTGAGGGGTCGTTTCACCCCAGAACCTTTCCAGGACCTACCATACATTGCATGCATGTCCTTCCCTGATCATCGGCTGGTGTAAGGAGGAGCCTAAGGGGGAGGTTCACCCCAGAACCCTTCCATGACCTCCCATACATTGCATGCATGTCCTTCCCTGATCATCGGCTGGTGTAAGAGGGGGCAGTGGGGGAGTTACACCCCAGAACCATTCCATGACCTACCATACCTTGCATCCATGTTCTTCCATGATCATCGGCCGGTGTAAGGGGGGCAGAGGGGGAATTTCACCTCAGAACCCTTCCATGACCCACCATACATTGCATGCATGTCCTTCCCTGATCATCGGCTGGTGTAAGCTGGGCCTAAGGGGGAGTTTCACCCCAGAACCCTTCCATGACCTCCCATACATTCCATGCATATCCTTCCCTGATCATCGGCTGGTGTAAGGGGGGGCTGAGGGGTCGTTTCACCCCAGAACCTTTCCAGGACCTACCATACATTGCATGCATGTCCTTCCCTGATCATCGGCTGGTGTAAGGGGGAGCCTAAAGGGGAGGTTCACCCCAGAACCCTTCCATGACCTCCCATACATTGCATGCATGTCCTTCCATGATCATCGGCTGGTGTAAGGGGGGGCTGAGGGGTCTTTTCACCCCAGAACCTTTCCATGACCTCCCATACATTGCATGCATGTCCTTCCCTGATCATCGGCTGGTGTAAGTGGGCCTGAGGGGGAGTTTCACCCCAGAACCCTTCCATGACCCACCATACATTGCATGCATGTCCTTCCCTGATCATCGGCTGGTGTAAGGGTGGGGCTGAGGGGGTGTTTCACCCCAGAACCATTCCATGACCTCCCATACCTTGCATCCATGTTCTTCCATGATCATCGGCCGGTGTAAGGGGGGCAGAGGGGGAGTTTCACCTCAGAACCCTTCCATGACCCACCATACATTGCATCCATGTTCTTCCATGATCATCGGCCGGTGTAAGGGGGGCAGAGGGGGAGTTTCACCTCAGAACCCTTCCATGACCGGCCATACATTGCATGCATGTCCTTCCCTGATCATCGGCTGGTGTAAGCTGGGCCTTAGGGGGAGTTTCACCCCAGAACCCTTCCATGACCTACCATACCTTGCATCCATGTTCTTCCATGATCATCGGCCGGTGTAAGGGGGGCAGAGGGGGAGTTTCACCTCAGAACCCTTCCATGACCCACCATACATTGCATGCATGTCCTTCCCTGATCATCGGCTGGTGTAAGCTGGGCCTGAGGGGGAGTTTCACCCCAGAACCCTTCCATGACCTCCCATACATTGCATCCATGTCCTTCCCTGCTCATCAGCTCGGGTAAGGGGGGCTAAGGGAGAGTTTCACCCCAGAACCATTCCATGACCCACCATACATTGCATCCATGTCCTTCCCTGCTCATCGGCTGGTGTAAAGGGGGAGCTTAAGGGGGAGGTTCACCCCAGAACCCTTCCATGACCTCCCATACATTGCATGCATGTCCTTCCCTGATCATCGGCTGGTGTAAGGGGGAGCCTAAGGGGGAGGTTCACCCCAGAACCCTTCCATGACCTCCCATACATTGCATGCATGTCCTTCCCTGATCATCGGTTGGTGTAAGGGGGAGCCTAAGGGGGAGTTTCACCCCAGAACCTTTCCAAGACCTACCATACACTGCATCCATGTCCTTCCCTGATCATCGGCTGGTGTAAGGGGGAGCCTAAGGGGGAGGTTCACCCAGAACCCTTCCATGACCTCCCATACATTGCATGCATGTCCTTCCCTGATCATCGGCTGGTGTAAGGGGGGGCTGAGGGGGAGTTTCATCCCAGAACCTTTCCATGACCCACCATACATTGCATGCATGTCCTTCCCTGATCATCGGCTGGTGTAAGGGGGAGCCTAAGGGGTAGGTTCACCCCAGAACCCTTCCATGACCTCCCATACATTGCATGCATGTCCTTCTCTGATCATCGGCTGGTGTAAGGGGGAGCCTAAGGGGTCGTTTCACCCCAGAACCTTTCCATGACCCACCATACATTGCATGCATGTCCTTCCCTGATCATTGGCTGGTGTAAGGAGGAGCCTAAGGGGGAGGTTCACCCCAGAACCCTTCCATGACCTCCCATACATTGCATGCATGTCCTTCCCTGATCATCGGCTGGTGTAAGAGGGGGCAGTGGGGGAGTTACACCCCAGAACCATTCCATGACCTACCATACCTTGCATCCATGTTCTTCCATGATCATCGGCCGGTGTAAGGGGGGCAGAGGGGGAGTTTCACCTCAGAACCCTTCCATGACCCACCATACATTGCATGCATGTCCTTCCCTGATCATCGGCTGGTGTAAGCTGGGCCTAAGGGGGAGTTTCACCCCAGAACCCTTCCATGACCTACCATACATTACATGCATGTCCTTCCCTGATCATCGGCTGGTGTAAGGGGGAGCCTAAAGGGGAGGTTCACCCCAGAACCCTTCCATGACCTCCCATACATTGCATGCATGTCCTTCCATGATCATCGGCTGGTGTAAGGGGGGGCTGAGGGGTCTTTTCACCCCAGAACCTTTCCATGACCTCCCATACATTGCATGCATGTCCTTCCCTGATCATCGGCTGGTGTAAGGGGGCCTGAGGGGGAGTTTCACCCCAGAACCCTTCCATGACCCACCATACATTGCATGCATGTCCTTCCCTGATCATCGGCTGGTGTAAGGGTGGGGCTGAGGGGGTGTTTCACCCAAGAACCATTCCATGACCTCCCATACCTTGCATCCATGTTCTTCCATGATCATCGGCCGGTGTAAGGGGGGCAGAGGGGGATTCACCTCAGAACCCTTCCATGACCCACCATACATTGCATCCATGTTCTTCCATGATCATCGGCCGGTGTAAGGGGGGCAGAGGGGGAGTTTCACCTCAGAACCCTTCCATGACCCGCCATACATTGCATGCATGTCCTTCCCTGATCATCGGCTGGTGTAAGCTGGGCCTTAGGGGGAGTTTCACCCCAGAACCCTTCCATGACCTACCATACCTTGCATCCATGTTCTTCCATGATCATCGGCCGGTGTAAGGGGGGCAGAGGGGGAGTTTCACCTCAGAGCCCTTCCATGACCCACCATACATTGCATGCATGTCCTTCCCTGATCATCGGCTGGTGTAAGCTGGGCCTGAGGGGGAGTTTCACCCCAGAACCCTTCCATGACCTACCATACATTGCATCCATGTCCTTCTCTGCTCATCAGCTCGGGTAAGGGGGGCTAAGGGAGAGTTTCACCCCAGAACCATTACATGACCCACCATACATTGCATCCATGTCCTTCCCTGCTCATCGGCTGGTGTAAAGGGGGAGCCTAAGGGGGAGGTTCACCCCAGAACCCTTCCATGACCTCCCATAAATTGCATGCATGTCCTTCCCTGATCATCGGCTGGTGTAAGGGGGAGCCTAAGGGGGAGGTTCACCCCAGAACCCTTCCATGACCTCCCATACATTGCATGCATGTCCTTCCCTGATCATCGGTTGGTGTAAGGGGGAGCCTAAGGGGGAGTTTCACCCCAGAACCTTTCCATGACCTACCATACACTGCATCCATGTCCTTCCCTGATCATCGGCTGGTGTAAGGGGGAGCCTAAGGGGGAGGTTCACCCAGAACCCTTCCATGACCTCCCATACATTGCATGCATGTCCTTCCCTGATCATCGGCTGGTGTAAGGGGGGGCTGAGGGGGAGTTTCATCCCAGAACCTTTCCATGACCCACCATACATTGCATGCATGTCCTTCCCTGATCATCGGCTGGTGTAAGGGGGAGCCTAAGGGGGAGGTTCACCCAGAACCCTTCCATGACCTCCCATACATTGCATGCATGTCCTTCCCTGATCATCGGCTGGTGTAAGGGGGGGCTGAGGGGGAGTTTCATCCCAGAACCTTTCCATGACCCACCATACATTGCATGCATGTCCTTCCCTGATCATCGGCTGGTGTAAGGGGGAGCCTAAGGGGGAGGTTCACCCCAGAACCCTTCCATGACCCACCATACATTGCATGCATGTCCTTCCCTGATCATTGGCTGGTGTAAGAGGGGACAGTGGGGGAGTTACACCCCAGAACCATTCCATGACCCACCATACATTGCATGCATGTTCTTCCCTGATCATCGGCTGGTGTAAGGGGGAGCCTAAGGGGGAGTTTCACCCCAGAACCCTTCCATGACCTACCATACATTGCATCCATGTCCTTCCCTGATCATCGGCTGGTGTAAGGGGGGCCTAAGGGGGAGGTTCACCCCAGAACCCTTCCATGACCTCCCATACATTGCATGCATGTCCTTCCCTGATCATCGGCTGGTGTAAGAGGGGGCAGTGGGGGAGTTACACCCCAGAACCATTCCATGACCTACCATACCTTGCATCCATGTTCTTCCATGATCATCGGCCGGTGTAAGGGGGGCAGAGGGGTCGTTTCACCCGAGAACCCTTCCATGACCCACCATACATTGCATGCATGTCCTTCCCTGATCATCGGCTGGTGTAAGGGGGAGCCTGAGGGGGAGTTTCACCCCAGAACCCTTCCATGACCCACCATACATTGCATGCATGTCCTTCCATGATCATCGGCTGGTGTAAGGGTCGGGCTGAGGGGGTGTTTCAACCCAGAACCATTCCATGACCTACCATACATTGCATGCATGTCCTTCCCTGATCATCGGCTGGTGTAAGGGGGAGCCTAAGGGGGAGGTTCACCCCAGAACCCTTCCATGACCTCCCATACATTCCATGCATATCCTTCCCTGATCATCGGCTGGTGTAAGGGGGGGCTGAGGGGTCGTTTCACCCCAGAACCTTTCCAGGACCTACCATACATTGCATGCATGTCCTTCCCTGATCATCGGCTGGTGTAAGGAGGAGCCTAAGGGGGAGGTTCACCCCAGAACCCTTCCATGACCTCCCATACATTGCATGCATGTCCTTCCCTGATCATCGGCTGGTGTAAGAGGGGGCAGTGGGGGAGTTACACCCCAGAACCATTCCATGACCTACCATACCTTGTATCCATGTTCTTCCATGATCATCGGCCGGTGTAAGGGGGGCAGAGGGGGAGTTTCACCTCAGAACCCTTCCATGACCCACCATACATTGCATGCATGTCCTTCCCTGATCATCGGCTGGTGTAAGCTGGGCCTAAGGGGGAGTTTCACCCCAGAACCCTTCCATGACCTCCCATACATTCCATGCATATCCTTCCCTGATCATCGGCTGGTGTAAGGGGGGGCTGAGGGGTCGTTTCACCCCAGAACCTTTCCAGGACCTACCATACATTGCATGCATGTCCTTCCCTGATCATCGGCTGGTGTAAGGGGGAGCCTAAAGGGGAGGTTCACCCCAGAACCCTTCCATGACCTCCCATACATTGCATGCATGTCCTTCCATGATCATCGGCTGGTGTAAGGGGGGGCTGAGGGGTCTTTTCACCCCAGAACCTTTCCATGACCTCCCATACATTGCATGCATGTCCTTCCCTGATCATCGGCTGGTGTAAGGGGGCCTGAGGGGGAGTTTCACCCCAGAACCCTTCCATGACCCACCATACATTGCATGCATGTCCTTCCCTGATCATCGGCTGGTGTAAGGGGGAGCCTAAGGGGGAGATTCACCCCAGAACCCTTCCATGACCCACCATACATTGCCTCCATGTCCTTCCCCGATCATCGGCTGGTGTAAGGGGGGCAGAGGGGTCGTTTCACCCCAGAACCCTTCCATGACCCACCATACATTGCATGCATGTCCTTCCCTGATCATCGGCTGGTGTAAGGGGGAGCCTAAGGGGGAGGTTCACCACAGAACCCTTCCATGACCCACCATACATTGCCTCCATGTCCTTCCCTGATCATCGGCTGGTGTAAGGGGGGCAGAGGGGTCGTTTCACCCCAGAACCCTTCCATGACCCACCATACATTGCCTCCATGTCCTTCCCTGATTATCGGCTGGTGTAGGGGGGGGGGGCTTGGAGGTGGGCATTCCCAGTGCCTCAAAGTTATCATATGCAGGGCCACAGTGGGCATGGAAGTCACCCCCAATGTTTGTGAGCCCTTTTATTCCATGAACAGATATGAAAATAGTCTTTGTGTTGGTTAGGAATCCTGTGTAGGCTGCGTTAGCTCAGTGGGTTCTGTCTTGCAGCGCATGTCTCTCTAATTCTGTATTCCTGACTGCAGTCTGCCTGCCTTGTGCATTGCAGGTTATTCTCAGGCCTAAATAAGCGCCTTCACGTGCACTTTTGGCCGCTTCCCCCTTATATATATATATATATATACATACATAAATTCCCATCTTTAAGAATGTGGGGGGGCGCTAGAGAGCCTGACCAAGATGGCCGGGAGCCCGTGAGCTCTCTGCACCTCAAATAAATCCGTCCAAGATCCTGCCGTTATCTGGCCCAAAGTGAAGCTGTGCACGAGGGACACATTGACTGGGAGTCCCAGGCACATCCTGTCAATATTCAGAGTTCCCGGAGCTGGTGCCTGCAAGGTGGGGGTCGGGGGAGGGGGGGACGGGTACCAAAGGCTCCAGAAGGAACACCCCTCAGAACCACAACAGGAACACGAAGGAGCACCTGCAAGCGCGCCCAACCTACAGAGCGTGTTGACCTTTGAGGCACCGAGGCTGAGAGCAGTGGATAGCAACAGGTCAGATAAGTGACCCCCAGCCCTAATCCCCTCAAGCCCCCTCGACTGCCAGTGCCACACCACCAACCACACGGAGGTCAGAATAAAGGAGGACACTTCGCGTCCCCTGAAAGCCAGAGGTTAAACAGCAGAGCTGGGAGCTGTCCCGGGGGCCAGGCATTAGGGGTCTAGACTGTTGGTCACCACCGCAGGCGACGACGCAAGGCCCAGACAGACTCGGAGGTGCCTCGGCCACGCATGGCAGGGCCTGGAGCCCCGGAGGTGCCCCGCCTTGGGCCAGTGAGGTGCAGTGCCCCTAATCTCAGCCCGGAACCCAGGCAAGGGGGAGAAACATTTCAGGATAAGCAAAGGGGCGCCACCCCAACTCCCAGTGCCTGGGACTGGGGGCTGCTTCCTCCCATGGACCTAGTCGGGGAGCAGGGACGTCTTGCTGCTCTTGACAAGGAAACCAGGGCACACAGCACAGAATCTCCACATTTCAAGATCACAGGGAAGCGTGCCCTTCAGACTGAAATCAGGCTGCTAGCAACCTTCTCTGCTGCAGGTGCACCAACCAACTGCGCTACTTGTGGTCTGCATTGCACGCAGCTAGCTCCCCAGCCCTCCTGAAGCCTAGACGGGCAGGCTCGGGAGACCCTTCCTTTCGGCTTCTCCACGGGTGATAATGAGGAGGCGACCCTCACTGCAGTCTGTCTCCATCTCAAGGCCCAGCCAGCATGTCCCCCGTCCCTGGCCGGGGTGAGCTGCCTGGTGACCGGAGCCGGGGGCTTCTTAGGGCAGCGGGTCTTGGAGCTGCTGCTGGCCGAAGAGGAGGCCCTGGCCGAGATCTGCCTCGTGGACCTGGCCCTCAGCCCCAAACTGCTCAAGACCTGCGACGAGTATTGTGGAAAGACCAAGCTCCAACTTTTGAGGGGGACATCCAGGACGCCGAGTTCCTGATGAGAGCCTTCCACGGCCTGTCTCTGGTCATTCACACAGCCGCCATCATCGACACTCTGGGGACAGTCCCTACTGAGAAGCTCATGGGGATCAATGTGAGAGGTGCGTATGCAAGGCAGCCACGTGGCCGTTGCAGTGACCTGTCCCACTGGAGGTGGAGTGCGGCCATTTTGTCAACTCCTCCCTTTCTTGCATGCGGGACAGGTTTCATATTTCAAATAACCTGGGTATCACTGGTCAGACTCTGGCCTGGCTGACTTTCTTCCTCTCTGACCGACGCTCCCAGGTCCAACTTGGGTCCTTCCTCTCCTCTATCTCTCTCTCCACCTGCGGCGTTCGCCAGGGATCTAACCTTTCTCCCTGGTTGTTCAACCAATACCTGGCACCTCTCGCCCACTGCATTGCTGATCTCTGCTTCAACTTTTAGTGCTATGCGCATGACAGCAAGCTCGCTTTCAGGCTCCCCACTGCCGCCTCTTCTCCTTCTCTCATCCCGGATTGTCTGTCTGCAATCCAAGAGTGGTGTGCCGCCAATGATCTCTGCCTGAACCCCTCTTTCCCTTCACTCTCGGGCCGGCCTCCCTGGGCCCTCCTCCTGCTCCCATCTGTGAGGCTAAGAACCTTGGGGTTATCTTTAACTCCACACTCTCCTTCTCTTCTCACATCTCTGATGTCTCTAAGAAGTCAAACTACCAACTGCACCTCCTCAGAGGTATTCTCCCGCTCCTCTCCTTCTGCCAGAATCTCACTGTTTCTAGAGCTCCGACTCTCTCTAGGCTGGCCTACTTTAACAGCCTCTTTTTAAATCTGCCCTCCTCTACTCTCCGTACGCTTCAACTCTTCGACTCCACACTTTCCTTCTCTCCTCACATCTCTGATTTCTCTACGACATCACACTACCAGCTGCACCTCTTCAGAGGTATTCTTCCTTTCCTCTCCTTCCCCCAAAAGGTCACTGTCTCCAGAGCTCTGGTTCTCTCTAGGCTGGACTACTGCAAAAGCCTCTTTCTAAATCTGCCTACCTCTACTCTCCGCCCTCTGGAACTCATCCAAAACAGGACTGCAAGACTTGTCCTTGGCCTCAAGCCCAGCGATCGTATCTTGGCAGGACTGGAATCTCTGCACTGGCTCCCAGTGGTGGCGAGGATTAAGTTCAAAACCCTCTGCATTGTTCACAAGGCCTTCTGGGGCCTGGGACCTCAATACCTTCAACTCTCTCTTCCTAAATATCTTCCTTCTCAAACTCTTCACTCATCCACCTCCAACTCCCTCAGCGTCAGTCACTTCTTCAAGCAGTGATTTAGTGGTAGATCTCTTTCTTCGGCTGGGGCCTCCCTCTGGAACAGCCTCCTTGCCTCTCTGAAACTTGAGGAGAACCATCTCCGGTTCCGGAAGCACCTCAAGACCTTCCTATTTGATTCTGCTTTCTCTTCTCCTCTCCCCTGCTGATCTCCTGGCTGAATCTGAAACTGCACTGGTTACCTGGCTACCCTCTGATCTCGGGCCCAGGTCCCCTTCCCGCCAGCTGAACACCTGCACTGCCTCCTGGGTAACCCTTGCACTCAGGGACTGCTTCTGTATCCCTACAGCCCCTACTAGCACTTGACCCCTGACGTCTGCACTTACCCTTGCGCTTACCACCAGCTGGCTGCACTTCTATTTATTGTCTTTATTTATTTTACTGTTAATCTATGTCCTGCACTCCCCCTCCCCTGCACTTGCGTGGTCTCAATGTCACCTGGCCTAGTATGATCGTTGTCTGTCTTCCCTCTGTTTCCCCTCTCTTACCTCGTTGCGCCTGGAAACACTTGTGTATAGGCGTGTTATAAATGCCATATCATATCATATCAAGGTCACAACCAAGGTGTGAGGTTACTCTGGTACTACGAAGGAGGCAGTGCAGGGAGCGGGGAGACGCCACTGCAGGAATCAGACCCACCAGAAGAACACTAGACACAATAAACATCTTTCCAGACTTCTCCAATAAAGTCCAGGCATCGCGCAGAACCTACATAGACTTGAATAAGAGGATGCGGGAGAGGGGCTTTCGCTATGCCATGATGTTCCCAGCCAAACTCCGGGTGGAGCACGAAGGGCGCACACTATTCTTCACCCCGGCTGAGGCCAATGACTTCCTTGAGTGCCTACCCTGGAATCCAAGGCCTAGGGGGAACAATGATGAAGGTTGCACCGGAAGCACACAACTTTCAGGGACCAGGAGTCAACGAACAGCAGAGAAAGGAAATAAGGGGCCAGGAGCGGACCTTTGTGTAGTAAGTGCAGAGAGATGGTCGCGCCACTGGCTGCCGCCCAAGTGGAAGCAAGTTTCACAGATCTACATGCTGGCAGGTTGGGGTAGCCAGCTTAGGGAGGGTGGGGGAATGCAAATTACTGACAGGTTGGGGTTGCCAGTGGCGCAGGGGGAGGGCCATGGGAAGGGTCCACGTGGAGAGAATGCATCACAGCACACGGAATGGTATGGGTTACACGACGAGGGGGGTCCAGGAACACTGACTAGGACACACCTGGTTCCAGAAAAAGGGCTTGGAAACAGGAGTTCAGTGACTTGAGTTATGGGAGATTGCGTTCCTGCATGAGATGCACCTCACTCTGGAAGCTGAATCGAACTTCGGCAGAACCCGGGGCTTTCACCGATATTTCACCGATATTTTTCTTCCTACTCTTCATATGCGAGAGGGGTGGGCATCCTTGTCCACAGTGCATCGGGGTTCAATTTAATCTCCAAAACCAGGGATAGTGAAGGGAGGGGTCTGATAGTGCGGGGCACGATACAGGGTCGCCTGTACAGTCTAGTTAATTATTATGGGCCTAATGAGGGCACGGTCGCAACTCTGGAATGGCTCAATCGGCACCTGGGGGATGCCGCGTCAGGAGACATCATATGGGCAGGCGATTTTAATGAGGTGATGGAGCCGATTCTGGACCGCACAACAGGCCCGCCCGACCCCCAACTAAAGGACATAGTGAACTGAGAGGAATGAGTCAGATGGTCAGAGGAGGTTGTGGCTGAGAGGGCCCCATGTGGGCAGGGCCCCCAATACACCCCATAATCTCCCACATGCTCCTGCTGTTATGAGGGGGCTCTGGTACCCCCCTGGGGGCTCTGGTGCCAGCTGCTGCCTATTAACCCTTTCTCTTCTCTCTTTTCTCCGCAGAGCACGTGAACCTGGATCCAGACACAGCGCATAGAAGCCTGGCCCTGTCTGAGGGGGGGAGGCGCATGACCCTTACATGAAGCAGGGGGCCGCCCCCACCGGACCACCCCAGGAGATTCACCGCCACTCTCTCTGTGCTGGGGAGGGGGGGCTTCTCCTCGGGGAGGCATTACTGGGAGGTGCAGCTGCTGCAGGAGGGGGAGTGGGTGTTGAGGGGGACTGGCGCCCCCGCGCGCCTCGCCGCAAGCCCTGGCACCAAGGACTGAGACGCACACGTCCGTCTTGGTTCGGGCTTCCTGGTCGCTCTCACGTGGCCGGGAAACGCCCCGTTTATTTGTACTGCTCGCCTCCGGCACGGGTGATCTGTCCACCGACGGCCCCCGAGCTGGGGACTCCGGCATGCAGGGTGGGTCTCCCTCGTTCTCCAGGACTCCTCCCAGGTCCGGATCAGGAGGTGGGTCAGTTCTAGGATCTCTGAGCTTTTTGAAGAAACTTACATTGCGAGTTACTTCAGACCGTCCATCTGACGCAGTCACCATGGTGCCCCGGACAGCCACGACATCCAGTGGCTCAGGCTCATACGGCAGGGAGAGCTTTCCATGCGGATGTCGATTGCGAATGAGAACCTCATCGCCCGGCTCCAGCTGTTGTGGGCGAAGCCGCTTCCGCACGTTCTCTTGCTCAATTCTCACTTGCCGGTCCATTTCGACTCGTTGATCGTCGATCACCGCAGGCTCTCGTTCTCCGACCTCTGGCAACAGTCCTCGCAGACACCTTCTGAACATCGCTTCCGCCGGGGCCACCCCCGTGGACGCATGTGGCGTGGTGCGGTATACCCTCAAGAATTGGTACAGGGCTCTCTGTAGGGACTGCCACTGTCCTTGGGCAATCCTAAATGTCTTATTGAGGGTCCTCATCAGACGTTCCGCCTCCCCATTCGCTCGAGGCCAAAGAGGCATGATCTTCCGGTGCACCATCAGTTCAGCAAACCGTTCACCCTGGAATGGCGCACCATTGTCCGAGCACAGTGTGTGTGGAAACCCGTGAGCCGCGAACAACTTTTCCACCGCCACCACCACGTGCTCAAACGCCACGGACTCCACAAACTCCACCTCGGGGTACCTGGAGTACTCGTCCACCAGGACCAGGAAGTGGGTGCCCATGGTGGTGGACCCAAAATCGGCATGAACTACCTCCCACGGATGGGTCCCCATTGGCATCGCCTCGATGACTGGCTCCTGCTGTAAGGGCGAGGCTGCCTGGCACCAGACACAAGCTGCCACAAAGTCGTCCACCTTGCGTTCCAGCTCGGGGAACCACACCTTCATCCGGAGGTGGGCCTTGGTCTTGGCGGCCCCCTGGTGGCCCCGGTGTGCCAGTGCAATCACCTCCCCCACCTTTGACTGGGGGACTACAATCCGATCACCCCGAAGTAGCAGGCCCGATGCAGAGAAAGACAGTTCTTCGCGAACCTTCCATAGTTGTTCTAAACCAGTCCGGGCCTCCTGAGTGCGCCCCGCCAGGGCCTCGAGTGCTGACTTCCAGGAGCCTTGCTGCATGGACTGCTTCAGCACCTTGAAGCACTCATCCTGTGCCGCCGCAGCCTTCAACTCCTGGAGAGGCATGGCATTCGGCGTGGCTGCTTCCACCACGACTTGGACATGCTCCTCAGCTTCTTGCTCACAGGTGTCACAGTCTCCTTCTCCAGGCGCTCCAGGGTGTCTGGATAGGTAGTCAGCTGCGTTATTTGCCCCTGGCCGGTAAACCAGGGTCACCCCATACTCCAAAAGAGCCAGCATCCACCTCTCATTGCGTGCCGGCGGCTTGGATGACGACCCTGCTAGGATGGGCAGCAGTGGTTTATGGTCAGTAACCACCGTCACCCGGCGTCCGAGTACATAGACCGGAACTGGCGGCATCCCCACAGCACCGCCAGCGCCTCGCGCTCAATCTGCGAGTAACGTTGTTCGGCGTCTGACAGCGCTTTGCTGGCATACGCGACTGGCCGGACGCCGCCGTCACGGTCAACCTGTGTCAACACAGCACCCAGGCCAAATGGGCTGGCGTCGACGATGATCTCCGATGGTAGTGCAGGATCAAAGAACGACATTGTGTCCTCGGCCGTGAGGGCACTTCTAATGTCATCAAAAGCCGCCTGCTCCAGTGGACCCCAATTCCAGATGGTGTCCTTTCTTGTCAGGGCCCGGAGGGGCTCAGACCTGGATGCCAGGTTCTTGATGAGCCGCCCACAGTACGTGACCATGCCCAAAAAGCTTCGCACTTCCGACACAGATTCCGGTGGTTGTGCCTTCTGTATGTCCAGTACCTTTTTTGGGTCAGGAGACACCCCCCCTCCTTGAACACGAACCCGAAGAACTCCAGGGAGGGGCGCAGAAATTCGCACTTCTCCTTATGTAGTGTGAGTCCCAACGACTGCAGCCTCTCGAATGTCTTTGCCAGACACCTCAGGTGGTCCACCTCCGTCCTTGCGAACACCAGAATGTCGTCGCTTATGTTTAGGACGCCCTCGAGGTCAGCTAGGGCACCCCGAATGATGTTCTGAAATACTTCCGCCGCCGTGGACACCCCAAAGTTCAGCCTCTTGTAGCGATATAGTCCCCGGTGTGTGGTGAAGGTGGTAATGTACCTTGACTCGGGGTGGGGGACGACCTGGTGATAGCCAGCCCAGACGTCGAGCTTCGAGAAGAAGCGAGCACCCTGCACCTCCGCAATGACGTCATCCAGCGTCGGGGTGAGGTGCCTCTCCCTCTTGATGGCTTTGTTGGGGATCCTCATGTCCATGGAGATCCGGACTGCTCCCGGTTGTTTGAGTTTCCTTGCCACCACTATGGGGGACACCCAGAGGGTTGGGCCCTCCACCTTTTCTATGATGTCTTGATCGACGAGGCTGTCCAGTTCTTTGTCGACCTGCCCACGGAGGTGGAAAGGTACCCTCCGATGTTTGAGGGCCACCGGCTGTACCGAGTCATCAATGTGCAGCCGCACCGGCTCCCCGGCCATCTGCCCAATCCCTTTGAACAGGGCACGATGCTTCTCCAGCAAGTCATTAATGTCTTCCAGGTAGACGGAGTACACGAAGCTGACGATGCCGAGAGCCTCCGCCACTGCACAACTCAACAAAGTGTTCTTACTCACTTGGGTCACGTAGAAACGGGCTGTGATGTGAGAGCCATCGTGTTCTACTTTTACTATAAAGGCCCCGTTCAGAGGGATGGGTTCCACACCACCGAACGCAAAGATGCAGGCCCTTGGTGTGACTAGCCTGGGTGGCTGATCCATGGTGTTGTAATGTTCTCGGGCCATGACGTTCACCGATGCCCCTGTGTCCACGAGGACAGGGACTGGAGACTGGTTCACTTCGACCACGCACCTTGGTTGTCGTCGGTTCCTGCTTCTTAGAAGCTCCACACTTGAGACAAAGAATATGTTCTCTTCGTCTTCTTCCTCGGCTTCTTCCACCTGGGCCTCCTCCTCGCTCTGGTCCACTTGAGCGACATTGGACGGCCGACCTTGGCGAGTGGAAACAGTTCGGCCCTGGCCCCTTGGCACTAATACGGGCAAAGTCGCCCTACACACCCTTGAGAAGTGGTCTGGCAACCCGCACCGTCCACAGGTCTTTCCAGCTGCAGGGCACTCCGCTGGGTGGGGCAGATCGTATCCGCATTTTTGGCAAATTTCGCCTGCCCTCCCGGCTCTGTCTCGTGTGCCGCCGCTCTATCTCCTGGCACCTCTCCCCCCTCGCCACATCGCACAGATCTCTTCAGTTTTGATAGGGCGCGACCCGGCCTCCATTCTTGCAGCTCTCGCCTCTGACACCTCGTGGCACCTTCCTAGCTCAAGGATGCGCTGGAGCGTTATCCCAGGCTCCCTCAGCACTTGGCGCCTGAGCTTGCCCAACGAGCACGCCTGGATAAGCATGGTCCTAATCATGTCCTCTGCATCGCCCCAGGCACAGGTGAGCGACAGACGCCTCAGGCGCCCATAGAACGTGTCCAAAGTCTCGTCATCTTTTTGTTTGGCAGAGAGCATCACGAATCGCTCATAGTCCGCGTTGGCAAGGGGCAGAAAATATGCTTGGAGGGCGGCCTTTGCATGATCATAGGTTCCATTCCCGTGTGGCAGAGATTCAAAAGTCTCCTGGACAGAGGGCCCTGCCGAGTATAACATCGTGGCCAGCCTGGTGTCGTCATCGACCACTTGCGCAGCCCTGAAATACATGTCCAGGCGGTCCACCCACCTTCTCCATCTGGGCCCCAAGCTGGATGGCAGGCCCGACACATCGAATTCGTGGATGGGTTGCAGGGCAGCATGCGCACGTACCTGGGCCATGGCAGGCACCGCTTGTTGGACACCAGGTGCAGCAGCTGGTTGAACTGGGGGTTGGAGAGTGGGAACCGCTGCCTGACCATCTGCTGGAGCTGCCGGTTGCTGCATTGGAGGTTGTCGATGTAACGCTCACCTGACTCCCACGGAGGCGCTGACCTGGTTCGCGCTGCTGTGACCTCTTCTAAGGTTATGCGCAGGGTTCGGAAGACTGACTGGATCGGGCCCCCAAATTTGGCTTGTCTGGCTCGCAGAATTATCCTTCTGTAGGCGAAAATAGGGGATTAACTGTCTGCAGGGTAATGCGATCGGCCTCCCACTTTCCCCTCTCATCCTCCTCGAAACCCTTCTGTGATTCCCCGTAGCGTCTCACCTTAGGGTCTGGAAGGACGAGCTCTCCATCCTGCTTCTGATGCAGGGGCGCGTTGGTATCCAGTTACTTCACTGGATTTTCGGATTGGTGAGAACCAAACTTGCTTGGCTTCCAGGTACGTTTTTTGATACGAGGTTCCCCTTGTGTCCATGCATTAATGTACTAATGCTAGTGTCTTTTTCCCCATAGGGGCTGGGGTACGGAATGCCGGGGAACAGGCACCGACCCGAGATGAGAGGTGAAATCCTTGTAGAAATCAGGTAAGTCTTTAATGAGCGTTTTGGTAATGTCTTTTCATTCGCTCATTAACTCTGATGTCCTTTTTCCCCTTAGGGGCCGGGGTCCGGAAATGCCAGGATGCGGCGCGGACCCGAAATGAAGAGGGAATGAATCAACAGGTAAGTCTTAACATGGAGATTTAGCTTTCCTTATTCCCTTCTCTCTCTCACCTTTTGTTCTGGTCTTTTTCTCCCGAGGCGCTGGGGCGTGACTGCGAATCCGGATGATCGCTGATGAACATGGAGGCGCCCTGTAAAGGTGAGTGGAATGCGGCATTGCAGCGATCGACGCGATGAGCTTTTAAATTAAAGTCTTCCTTTTCAGGATTGTCGGCGAGATGTCTCCGGCATGCGGATTTAGCATGTAAGGACTTTTCCTTCTTCTGTTCTCTTCTTCTCTTCCTTTGCAGGTGATCCTGGATGCTGGCAGGCGTGGCAGAAGTCAGGATGCAGGAGCAGACACAGTGAGCGTCCAGCTGCTAGATGCAGAAAAACGCGAAGCACGTGTGGCTGTTCGGGTGGGATTTAAATAGCCTTGGAAGAAGTTCCAGGTATGTATCCTTCATCCAATCAGGTATGTATCCTTCCCCGACCACGCCCGGATGGTAAATTAGTCCCACAGGTAAAGTAGTTCCTTTCAGGCCTCAAGGAGGCCGGGATCCTGCAGCATGGTCTGCATCAGGTAAGTGCACCCAAGCACTCCCATAATGAGCCTGGCGCCTATGGCGCCAGGACTGATGTCTTTTATGAGCCTGGCGCCATAGGCGCCAGGACACTGTCCAAAGGGCCCCTATATGGGGTTACTGGGTCTTTCCTTGGGGACTGGATGTCCGCTTTCGGGGACGCAGGGCTTGAACCGGCTCCCCAGGAGCGGGCATCATGACAGCCGACCCTGCGGGGCCACTGGTGCACGAGGATGAATCTGCGCCACCACACCGTGTGCTCCGTCCTGATCCACGGTGTCACTCATGAGTTTGAGCGCACAGGCACCCCCATAATGTCGATCAGGGGCCGCAACTCAAACACCCAGTCCAAATTGACCCTCAGCGTGGACCACCTCTGGATACAGTGACTCCTACCACCTCTGTGATGATGAAGAGGATGAAGACAGGTGGAGTCACCAGGATGATGATGAAGGGGATGAAAAAGGCATTATGCCTTTGGCTGTTCCAAAAATTTGTGGCAAAAGACAAATAGATTCAGCAGGCCCAGCCAAGATAGGCCTTCTCCTAGCTTCCACTCGACGTAGAAAACCCAAAATTGAGTCGATGCACTATTTGGGCATAACTCCGTGTAGATGTAGCTGTCAGCTACTAGAATGTTCAAAAATTAGGCCTGGGGTCGCTTCAGGGCCCAAACCGGAGCCTCCTGAAGTCCCCCTGGCCGTTGCACAAAATGGCCACCAGACACGTGGGCAACGCACTACCCGCGGCGTGAAACGAAGTCTGTCTTCCGACCTCGTTTCGGTGAAAAATTGTTCCGATGTTCACCGCCGGGCCCGGGCATCGTTTCCCCCCCTCGTCGCCACTGTTGAGGGTGACTGGCGCCCCCCGCGCGCCTCGCCGCAAGCCCCGGCACCAAGGACTGAGACGCACACGTCCATCTTGGTTCGGGCTTCCCGGTCGCTCTCACGCGGCCGGGAAACACCCCATTTATTTGTACTGCACGCGACGGCGTGCAACGTCATGCCGCCGCGTGCGCACCCGTCATCGGGCGGCGCCACACTGGGGATGGAGTGTGGGGGTCGCACAGGAGTCTCTGAGCAGGAAGGGGGGAGTCACACACTCACCCGACGGGGGGTCTGGCCTCTGCAGGGGCGGTGGGGTAAGTACTGGACTCTCACCTTCCCTCCCACCCCTCTCTCCCCCCATCAGCCCCCTCTGAAGCTGGGGGTGTACCTGGACTACGAGGGGGGGCTCGTGTCCTTCTATAATGCTGACACCGGGGAGCCCCTCTACACCTTCACCAGCGCCGCATTCACCGGGGCCCTGCACCCCTACTTCTGCCTCTCTGGAGGGACAGACCTTCGCCTGGTGTAGGACCCTCCAACACCCGCACCCCCCCCCACATCACTGATACAGTCGCTTCCAAGGGTGAAAGACATACCCCCCTCAGCCCCCCAGGTGCATCTCCCTCTCTGGCCCCCACCCCGGGTATAGTAACTTTAAGGCTCCTCCACATTCATGTTACTTTAGAGGTGACCCCATTATTCATGCTGTGACGTCATGTTCCTTATTCGTTATTATTTATTTGACGTCTGCAGACATCTGGAATGCTTTGTGGGGACATCTGGATGCTGTAGGAGGAACTGCACCCTTAATTCTCCCTAATGGTTTGTGGGGACATCTGGATGCTGTAGGAAGAACTGCACCCTTAATTCTCCCTCATGGTTTGTGGGTACATCTGGATGCTGTAGGAGGAACTGCACCCTTAATTCTCCCTAATGGTTTGTGTGGACATCTGGATGCTGTAGGAGGAACTGCACCCTTAATTCTCCCTAATGGTTTGTGGGGACATCTGGATGCTGTAGGAGGAACTGCACCCTTAATTCTCCCTAATGGTTTGTGGGGTCATCTGGATGTTGTGGGTGGAACTGCACCCTTAATTCTCCCTAATGCTTTGTGAGGACATCTAGATGCTGTAGGAGGAACTGCACCCTTAAATCTCCCTAATGGCTTGTGAGGACATCTGGAGGTTGTTGGTGGAACTGCACCCTTAATTCTCCCTAACGGCTTGTGAGGACATCTGGATGTTGTCGGTGGAACTGCACCCTTAATTCTCCCTAACGGTTTGTGAGGATATCTGGATGTTGTCGGTGGAACTGCACCCTTAATTCTCCCTAACGGTTTGTGAGGACATCTGGAGGTTGTGGGTGGAACTGCACACTTAATTCTCCCTAATGCTTTGTGGGGACATCTGGATGTTGTAATTCTCCCTAATGGTTTGTGGGGACATCTGGAGGTTGTGGGTAGAACTTCACCCTTAATTCTCCATAATGGTTTGTGGGGAAATCTGGGAACTGCACCCTTAAATGACCCTAGTGGCTTGTGGGGACATCTGGGAACTGCACCCTTTAATCTCCCTAATGGTTTGTGGAGACATCTGGGAACTGCACCCTTAAATCTCCCTAATGGTTTGTGGGGACATCTGGGAACTTCACCCTTAAATCACCCTAGTGGCTTGTGGGGTCATCTGGATGTTGTCGGTGGAACTGCACTCTTAATGCTCCCTAATGGCTTGTGGGGACATCTGTATGTTGTCGGTGGAACTGCACCCTTAATTCTCCCTAATGGTTTGTGGGGACATCTGGAGGTTGTGGGTGGAACTTCACCCTTAATTCTCCATAATGGTTTGTGGGGACATCTGGGAACTGCACCCTTAAATCACCCTAGTGGCTTGTGGGGACATCTGGGAACTGCACCCTTAAATCTCCCTAATGGTTTGTTGAGACATCTGGGAACTGCACCCTTAAATCTCCCTAATGGCTTGTGAGGACATCTGGAGGTTGTTGGTGGAACTGCACCCTTAATTCTCCCAAATGGCTTGTGAGGACATCTGGATGTTGTCGGTGGAACTGCACCCTTAATTCTCCCTAATGGCTTGTGAGGACATCTGGATGTTGTCGTGGAACTGCACCCTTAATTCTCCCTAATGGCTTGTGAGGACATCTGGAGGTTGTCGGTGGAACTGCACCCTTAATTCTCCCTAATGCTTTGGCGGTTGTAGGTGGAATGGCAGCCTTTACTGCTTCATTGGTGAAATTGTACCATCAATTTTTGCCGATTACAGCATTACATTTTAAACCTCGCAAGCCCTTTTTTTATTTATATGGTTTAAACAACTTTTACAAATCAACACAGAAAGAATATACAGAAAAAACGTTTTCACAATTCATCATGAGATATAAATCACCATTATAAAATCAACATGAATCATACATTAATGACATACATTTGAGACTTTAAAAGAACAACTAAACTAAGTCTTGGAAGCATATGCAGATGATTAAAACATTCAGGAGTGGAATGAGATATAAGCAGTGGAGAGAAGCTATAAACTCCCCGTTTGGTATTTTATCACCAGTCTGAAGTCTGGGAGCGGTGTTAGTCTTTTGATGTTGTATGTATGTATGTATTTATTATTGTATAGCGCCGGTAGCCCGAGGGCATCAGGGCGCTTGAACATAACAACACAGAAGAAAAGAGGACAGGCATAATGTGACACGAGCTGTTAGCTCGGATGACCAGGCAGCAACTAGCGCCAGAAAACTTATCTAAAGAGGTGTATCTTCATCCGTTTCCTAAATACAAGGTGGTTTGCTTCTGACCTCAGAGAATCGGGGAGGCTGTTCCACAATTTAGGTGCCAACACCAGAAAAGATCTACCCAACCCAGATTTCAACTTGAAATTGGGTACGACCAGGAGGCACTTCCCTTCCGATCGTAGTCTTCTCCTGGGTGTGTAGAGAGCTAGGCTGTTTTTCAAATACTCTGGTGCTTTACCATAAAGGCACTTGATGACCAAGGAGAGGGCCTTAAACTTTATGCGTTCCTCTACTCTTAGCCAATGAAGGGAAATCCTATCGGAGGTGACATGATCTTTCTTCTTCAGATAGATATTTTATCACCAGTCTGAAGTCTGGGAGCGGTATTAGTCTTTTGATGTTAGCTGGAGGATAGTGCTTCTTGCAGGGCTGATGGGGTTCCAGGTCTCTCTGTAAGGAAGGAAGGGGGTCCTGTCTATAGTGTCAGAAGTGCTTTCACCATGTAGGCCTCTATGCAGGTATGTTCTGCAGAGCACCAGTGGCTTGTGGAGAACATCTCATCCTCACTTCACTAACATCTCATCCAGACATCTCATCCTCACTTCACTAACATCTCACCCAGACATCTCATCCTCACTTTACTAACATCTCACCCAGACATCTCATCCTCACTTCACTAACATCTCACCCAGACATCTCATCCTCACTTCACTAACATCTCACCCAGACATCTCATCCACGCTTCACTAACATCTCACCCAGACATCTCATCCTCACTTCACTAACATTTTACCCAGACATCTCATCCTCACTTCACTAACATTTTACCCAGACATCTCATCCATACTTCACTAACATCTTACCTAGACATCTCATCCTCACTTCACTAACATCTTACCCAGACATCTCATCCTCACTTCACTAACATTTTACCCAGACATCTCATCCTCACTTCACTAACATCTCACCCAGACATCTCATCCACACTTCACTAACATCTCACCCAGACATCTCATCCTCACTTCACTAACATCTCACCCAGACATCTCATCCACACTTCACTAACATCTCACCCAGACATCTCATCCACACTTCACTAACATCTCACCCAGACATCTCATCCACACTTCACTAACATTTTTCCCAGACATCTCATCCACACTTCACTAACATCTCACCCAGACATCTCATCCTCACTTCACTAACATCTCACCCAGACATCTCATCCTCACTTCACTAACATTTTACCCAGACATCTCATCCTCACTTCACTAACATCTCACCCAGACATCTCATCCACACTTCACTAACATCTCACCCAGACATCTCATCCTCACTTCACTAACATCTTACCCAGACATCTCATCCTCACTTCACTAACATTTTACCCAGACATCTCATCCACACTTCACTAACATCTCACCCAGACATCTCATCCTCACTTCACTAACATCTCATCCACACTTCACTAACATCTCATCCACACTTCACTAACATCTTACCTAGACATCTCATCCACACTTCACTAACATCTCACCCAGACATCTCATCCTCACTTCACTAACATTTTACCCAGACATCTCATCCTCACTTCACTAACATTTTACCCAGACATCTCATCCATACTTCACTAACATCTTACCTAGACATCTCATCCTCACTTCACTAACATCTTACCCAGACATCTCATCCTCACTTCACTAACATTTTACCCAGACATCTCATCCTCACTTCACTAACATCACACCCAGACATCTCATCCACACTTCACTAACATCTCACCCAGACATCTCATCCTCACTTCACTAACATCTCACCCAGACATCTCATCCACACTTCACTAACATCTCACCCAGACATCTCATCCACACTTCACTAACATTTTTCCCAGACATCTCATCCACACTTCACTAACATCTCACCCAGACATCTCATCCTCACTTCACTAACATCTCACCCAGACATCTCATCCTCACTTCACTAACATTTTACCCAGACATCTCATCCTCACTTCACTAACATCTCACCCAGACATCTCATCCACACTTCACTAACATCTCACCCAGACATCTCATCCTCACTTCACTAACATCTTACCCAGACATCTCATCCTCACTTCACTAACATTTTACCCAGACATCTCATCCTCACTTCACTAACATCTCACCCAGACATCTCATCCACACTTCACTAACATCTCACCCAGACATCTCATCCTCACTTCACTAACATCTCACCCAGACATCTCATCCACACTTCACTAACATCTCACCCAGACATCTCATCCACACTTCACTAACATTTTTCCCAGACATCTCATCCACACTTCACTAACATCTCACCCAGACATCTCATCCTCACTTCACTAACATCTCACCCAGACATCTCATCCTCACTTCACTAACATTTTACCCAGACATCTCATCCTCACTTCACTAACATCTCACCCAGACATCTCATCCACACTTCACTAACATCTCACCCAGACATCTCATCCTCACTTCACTAACATCTTACCCAGACATCTCATCCTCACTTCACTAACATTTTACCCAGACATCTCATCCACACTTCACTAACATCTCACCCAGACATCTCATCCTCACTTCACTAACATCTCATCCACACTTCACTAACATCTCATCCACACTTCACTAACATCTTACCTAGACATCTCATCCACACTTCACTAACATCTCACCCAGACATCTCATCCTCACTTCACTAACATTTTACCCAGACATCTCATCCTCACTTCACTAACATTTTACCCAGACATCTCATCCATACTTCACTAACATCTTACCTAGACATCTCATCCTCACTTCACTAACATTTTACCCAGACATCTCATCCTCACTTCACTAACATTTTACCCAGACATCTCATCCTCACTTCACTAACATCTCACCCAGACATCTCATCCACACTTCACTAACATCTCACCCAGACATCTCATCCTCACTTCACTAACATCTCACCCAGACATCTCATCCACACTTCACTAACATCTCACCCAGACATCTCATCCACACTTCACTAACATTTTTCCCAGACATCTCATCCACACTTCACTAACATCTCACCCAGACATCTCATCCTCACTTCACTAACATCTCACCCAGACATCTCATCCTCACTTCACTAACATTTTACCCAGACATCTCATCCTCACTTCACTAACATCTCACCCAGACATCTCATCCACACTTCACTAACATCTCACCCAGACATCTCATCCTCACTTCACTAACATCTTACCCAGACATCTCATCCTCACTTCACTAACATTTTACCCAGACATCTCATCCACACTTCACTAACATCTCACCCAGACATCTCATCCTCACTTCACTAACATCTCATCCACACTTCACTAACATCTCATCCACACTTCACTAACATCTTACCTAGACATCTCATCCACACTTCACTAACATCTCACCCAGACATCTCATCCTCACTTCACTAACATCTTACCTAGACATCTCATCCTCACTTCACTAACATCTCATCCACACTTCACTAACATCTTACCTAGACATCTCATCCACACTTCACTAACATCTCACCCAGACATCTCATCCTCACTTCACTAACATCTTACCTAGACATCTCATCCTCACTTCACTAACATTTTACCCAGACATCTCATCCTCACTTCACTAACATCTCACCCAGACATCTCATCCTCACTTCACGAACATCTCACCCAGACATCTCATCCTCACTTCACTAACATCTCACCCAGACATCTCATCCTCACTTCAATAACATTTTACCCAGACATCTCATCCCCACTTCACTAACATCTCACCCAGACATCTCATCCACACTTCACTAACATCTCACCCAGACATCTCATCCACACTTCACTAACATTTTTCCCAGACATCTCATCCACACTTCACTAACATCTCACCCAGACATCTCATCCTCACTTCACTAACATTTTACCCAGACATCTCATCCTCACTTCACTAACATCTCACCCAGACATCTCATCCACACTTCACTAACATCTCACCCAGACATCTCATCCTCACTTCACTAACATTTTACCTAGACATCTCATCCTCACTTCACTAACATTTTACCCAGACATCTCATCCACACTTCACTAACATCTCACCCAGACATCTCATCCTCACTTCACTAACATCTCATCCACACTTCACTAACATCTTACCTAGACATCTCATCCACACTTCACTAACATCTCACCCAGACATCTCATCCTCACTTCACTAACATCTTACCTAGACATCTCATCCTCACTTCACTAACATTTTACCCAGACATCTCATCCTCACTTCACTAACATCTCACCCAGACATCTCATCCTCACTTCACTAACATCTCACCCAGACATCTCATCCTCACTTCACTAACATCTCACCCAGACATCTCATCCTCACTTCACTAACATTTTACCCAGACATCTCATCCTCACTTCACTAACATTTTACCCAGACATCTCATCCTCACTTCACTAACATCTCACCCAGACATCTCATCCTCACTTCACTAACATTTTACCCAGACATCTCATCCTCACTTCACTAACATCTCACCCAGACATCTCATCCACACTTCACTAACATCTCACCCAGACATCTCATCCTCACTTCACTAACATCTTACCTAGACATCTCATCCTCACTTCACTAACATCTCATCCACACTTCACTAACATCTTACCTAGACATCTCATCCACACTTCACTAACATCTCACCCAGACATCTCATCCTCACTTCACTAACATCTTACCTAGACATCTCATCCTCACTTCACTAACATTTTACCCAGACATCTCATCCTCACTTCACTAACATCTCACCCAGACATCTCATCCTCACTTCACGAACATCTCACCCAGACATCTCATCCTCACTTCACTAACATCTCACCCAGACATCTCATCCTCACTTCAATAACATTTTACCCAGACATCTCATCCTCACTTCACTAACATCTCACCCAGACATCTCATCCACACTTCACTAACATCTCACCCAGACATCTCATCCACACTTCACTAACATTTTTCCCAGACATCTCATCCACACTTCACTAACATCTCACCCAGACATCTCATCCTCACTTCACTAACATTTTACCCAGACATCTCATCCTCACTTCACTAACATCTCACCCAGACATCTCATCCACACTTCACTAACATCTCACCCAGACATCTCATCCTCACTTCACTAACATTTTACCTAGACATCTCATCCTCACTTCACTAACATTTTACCCAGACATCTCATCCACACTTCACTAACATCTCACCCAGACATCTCATCCTCACTTCACTAACATCTCATCCACACTTCACTAACATCTTACCTAGACATCTCATCCACACTTCACTAACATCTCACCCAGACATCTCATCCTCACTTCACTAACATCTTACCTAGACATCTCATCCTCACTTCACTAACATTTTACCCAGACATCTCATCCTCACTTCACTAACATCTCACCCAGACATCTCATCCTCACTTCACTAACATCTCACCCAGACATCTCATCCTCACTTCACTAACATCTCACCCAGACATCTCATCCTCACTTCACTAACATCTCACCCAGACATCTCATCCTCACTTCACTAACATTTTACCCAGACATCTCATCCTCACTTCACTAACATTTTACCCAGACATCTCATCCTCACTTCACTAACATCTCACCCAGACATCTCATCCTCACTTCACTAACATTTTACCCAGACATCTCATCCTCACTTCACTAACATCTCACCCAGACATCTCATCCACACTTCACTAACATCTCACCCAGACATCTCATCCTCACTTCACTAACATTTTACCCAGACATCTCATCCTCACTTCACTAACATCTCACCCAGACATCTCATTCACACTTCACTAACATCTCACCCAGACATCTCATCCTCACTTCACTAACATCTTACCCAGACATCTCATCCTCACTTCACTAACATTTTACCCAGACATCTCATCCACACTTCACTAACATCTCACCCAGACATCTCATCCACACTTCACTAACATCTCATCCACACTTCACTAACATCTCATCCACACTTCACTAACATCTCACCCAGACATCTCATCCTCACTTCACTAACATCTTACCCAGACATCTCATCCTCACTTCACTAACATTTTACCCAGACATCTCATCCACACTTCACTAACATCTCACCCAGACATCTCATCCACACTTCACTAACATCTCACCCAGACATCTCATCCACACTTCACTAACATCTCATCCACACTTCACTAACATCTCACCCAGACATCTCATCCACACTTCACTAACATCTCACCCAGACATCTCATCCTCACTTCACTAACATCTCACCCAGACATCTCATCCTCACTTCACTAACATCTCACCTAGACATCTCATCCTCACTTCACTAACATCTCATCCACACTTCACTAACATCTCATCCACACTTCACTAACATCTTACCTAGACATCTCATCCACACTTCACTAACATCTCACCCAGACATCTTATCCTCACTTCACTAACATCTCACCTAGACATCTCATCCTCACTTCACTTACATTTTACCTAGACATCCCCATGTGGCTAAGGACACTGCTCACAGCACCTGAAAATGATTTGCCAGCCCCTGTGTGCACAAGGATACTACTCACAGCACCTGAAAGATCTAGCAATCCCCATGTGTCTAAGGACGCTGCTCACAGCACCTGAAATAGATCTGCCAGCTCCTCTGTGCATAAGGACGGATAAGGTGTGACAGAAGAGCATATGAACTTATATTAAAAAAAACACATTCACCATGGAAATGGCTTCCTAATGCTAGGAAATGACTAGAATCAGCCTGTGGTGTCAACTGCAAATTGACATCGGAAGAGCCTGGTCCTAATCGCTCAATCCAATTTGCAATGATTGTCCTCAGAGGCAGATCTCATGAATTCATGAGAAGTATTAGAATTTCTCACAGAGCTCAGGTGCACTACTCCTCTGCAGTTTTGCAGTTGCTAAACTTCCCACTTGCTGCCCAGAAGTAACTCTAGTCAGGAACATGATTTAACAATAGCAGTCATTTTGTGCATATGAAATGTTGATCAACAGCAAATAAAATGCCATGTGAAATAACACATAGGCAGAATATTGTGCTATATATTTAAAATGCCATAAGGAACACTATGGTATTAAATTACAGTGCACTTAGATAATATTGATAAATATAGTACTGTGCATGTAATAATGACCTTCGGAATACAATGCATGGACCGATGGTCCTCTTCTGAAAATCCTTAGAACATTATGCCATGGAAAAGGGTCTCATCATAGCTCTGTGAAAATCAAAAGTTGTAAAATAGAACTTGCAAATAAACCAACAATAGTTGACTCTTGTTAGCTGAAAGGATCTACAATAAATTGAAAACTAACATGTTTGTTAGGATGATCAAAAAAATATGTTTTTATATCGTGCTCATTCATTTTTTCAATGGAGGTTCAGTTACATTTGTCAACCTCTGCAAAGATATGCCCTGCAATGCATAACACCCAGATTCATTTACCGAGAGTTCTGCAAAGGCAGATTCACTCCGAGCTCTAGTCCTGATATCACCCAAACGCTTCTAGAGCTCTGCTCCTGATTCACACAGAGCTCTATGCATAACACCCAGATTCATTTACTGAGAGTTCTGCAAAGGCAGATTCACTCCGAGCTCTAGTCCTGATATCACCCAAACGCTTCTAGAGCTTTGCTCCTGATTCACACAGAGCTCTATGCATAACACCCAGATTCATTTACCGAGAGTTCTACAAAGGCAGATTCACTCTGAGCTCTAGTCCTGATATCACCCAAACGCTTCTAGAGCTCTGCTCCTGATTCACACAGAGCTCTATGCATAACACCCAGATTCATTTACTAAGAGTTCTGCAAAGGCAGATTCACTCCGAGCTCTAGTCCTGATATCACCCAAACGCTTCTAGAGCTCTGCTCCTGATTCACACAGAGCTCTATGCATAACACCCAGATTCATTTACCGAGAGTTCTACAAAGGCAGATTCACTCCGAGCTCTAGTACTGATATCACCCAAACGCTTCTAGAGCTCTGCTCCTGATTCACACAGAGCTCTATGCATAACACCCAGATTCATTTACCGAGAGTTCTACAAAGGCAGATTCACCCCGAGCTCTAGTCCTGATATCACCCAAACGCTTCTAGAGCTCTGCTCCTGATTCACACAGAGCTCTATGCATAACACCCAGATTAATTTACCAAGAGTTCTACAAAGGCAGATTCACTCCGAGCTCTAGTCCTGACATCACCCAAACGCTTCTAGAGCTCTGCTCCTGATTCACACAGAGCTCTATGCATAACATCCACATTCAATTACCGAGAGTTCTACAAAGGCAGATTCACTCCGAGCTCTAGTACTGATATCACCCAAACGCTTCTAGAGCTCTGCTCCTGATTCACACAGAGCTCTATGCATAACACCCAGATTCATTTACCGAGAGTTCTACAAAGGCAGATTCACTCCGAGCTCTATTCCTGATATCACCCAAACGCTTCTAGAGCTCTGCTCCTGATTCACACAGAGCTCTATGCATAACACCCAGATTAATTTACCAAGAGTTCTACAAAGGCAGATTCACTCCGAGCTCTAGTCCTGATATCACCCAAACGCTTCTAGAGCTCTGCTCCTGATTCACACAGAGCTCTATGCATAACATCCACATTCAATTACCGAGAGTTCTACAAAGGCAGATTCACTCCGAGCTCTAGTACTGATATCACCCAAACGCTTCTAGAGCTCTGCTCCTGATTCACACAGAGCTCTATGCATAACACCCAGATTCATTTACCGAGAGTTCTACAAAGGCAGATTCACTCCGAGCTCTATTCCTGATATCACCCAAACGCTTCTAGAGCTCTGCTCCTGATTCACACAGAGCTCTATGCATAACACCCAGATTAATTTACCAAGAGTTCTGCAAAGGCAGATTCACGCCGAGCTCTAGTCCTGATAGCACCCAAACGCTTCTAGAGCTCTGCTCCTGATTCACACAGAGCTCTATGCATAACACCCAGATTAATTTACCGAGAGTTCTACAAAGGCAGATTCACTCCGAGCTCTAGTCCTGATATCACCCAAACACTTCTAGAGCTCTGCTTCTGATTCACACAGAACTCTATGCATAACACCCAGATTAATTTACCGAGAGTTCTACAAAGGCAGATTCACTCCGAGCTCTAGTCCTGATATCACCCAAACACTTTAGAGCTCTGCTTCTGATTCACACAGAGCTCTATGCATAACACCCAGATTCATTTATCGAGAATTCTGCAAAGGCAGATTCACTCCAAGCTCTATTCCTGATATCACCCAAATGCTTCTAGAGCTCTGCTCCCGATTCACACAGAGCTCTATGCATAACACCCAGATTAATTTACTAAAACATTAATTTACCGAGAGTTCTACAAAGGCAGATTCACTCCAAGCTCTATTCCTGATATCACCCAAATGCTTCTAGAGCTCTGCTCCTGATTCACACAGAGCTCTATGCATAACACCCAGATTAATTTACTAAGAGTTCTGCAAAGGCAGATTCACTCCGAGCTGTAGTCCTGATATCACCCAAACACTTCTAGAGCTCTGCTTCTGATTCACACAGAGCTCTATGCATAACACCCAGATTCATTTACCGAGAATTCTGCAAAGGCAGATTCACTCCAAGCTCTATTCCTGATATCACCCAAATGCTTCTAGAGCTCTGCTCCTGATTCACACAGAGCTCTATGCATAACATCCATATTCATTTACCGAGAGTTCTACAAAGGCAGATTCACTCCGAGCTCTAGTCCTGATATCACCCAAACGCTTCTAGAGCTCTGCTCCTGATTTACACAGAGCTCTATGCATAATGCTCAGATTCATCTACCGAGAGTTCTGCAAAGGCAGATTCACTCTGAGCTCTGCTCCTGATTCACACAGAGCTCTATGCATAACACTCAGATTCATTTACTAAGAGTTCTACAAAGGCAGATTCACTCCGAGCTCTAGTCCTGATAGCACCCAAACGCTTCTAGAGCTCTGCTCCTGATTCACACAGAGCTCTATGCATAACACCCAGATTCATTTACCGAGAGTTCTACAAAGGCAGATTCACTCCGCGCTCTAGTCCTGATATCACCCAAACGCTTCTAGAGCTCTGCTCCTGATTCACACAGAGCTCTATGCATAACACCCAGATTCTTTTACCGAGAGTTCTACAAAGGCAGATTCACTCCGAGCTCTGCTCTTCATAATACAGACTCGTTCCATGTCAACCCATAAAAACATCCGGGTTACGCAGATCCCTGCTTCTGATTTTGCAAAAATCACGGCTTTGTACTCTTTGTTATTCTGTATTGATTTCTTGTGTTTTGTACTTTGTCGCCTTCTCGTTATCATCCCCGACCCGGACTTTGTAAAGGAATTGCTTTTTGCCTGTTACCTCGCTGCCGGTGTAACGTCACTTTTTGCTATCTGTCAGAAAATCCTATCGGTAGGAAAATCTGACAGGAATTGTAATGTCATTTTTTCCTACCCGTCAGAAAATCCTACCGTTAAGAAAAAGTGACGGGGTAGGAAAATCTGACGGCCTGACCTGTCATTTTTTCCTACCCGTCAGAAAATCCTACCGACAGCAGGCATTGGGCAAGCCACCCAGGGGTAGGAAAAAGTGATGGGGTAGGAAAATCTGACAGCCTGACCTGTCATTTTTTCCTACCCGTCAGAAAATCCTACCGACAGCAGGCATTGGGCAAGCCACCCAGGGGTAGGAAAAAGTGATGGGGTAGGAAAATCTGACAGCCTAACCTGTCATTTTTTCCTACCCGTCATAAAATCCTACCGACAGCAGGCATTGGGCAAACCACCCAGGTTTAGGAAAAAGTGACAGGGAAGGAAAATCTGACAGCCTGACCTGTCATTTTTTCCTACCCGTCATAAAATCCTACCGACAGCAGGCATTGGGCAACCCACCCAGGGGTAGGAAAAAGTGACGGGGTAGGAAACTCTGACAGCCTGACCTGTCATTTTTTCTGTATCCCTACATATTATCCCCACCAAAATATTGCCGTACATATGGTTGTTTGTCTTGCCACAGGTGTTATTTTTGGGGGGGATAATTTGTGGGAGCGGGGGTTGCGGGGGTGTCCCCCATACATTTAAAAATAATGCTGGTGTTGCAGGGGTGTCCCCTGCAGGGTCCATGGCTCAATATCGCTGCAAAAAGGAAGGGGGGGTTCCGGCTGGGAGCAATAATATACAGAGGCCGCAAGGTGGGCGGGGGTGGGGGAAGGCACTCAGTCATTATTTATGGCCCCAGTCTGGTGCCATGCATTGCCACGGCGGAAGGGAGGGGTTGGTGCATGAATACCGGAATACCTTACGCCCCTACACGTCGGACCGCCCCCCACCACCCACGAAACATGGCCTAACATTGCTTGCCCCCCCCGTTTTTCTGAGACATCACCTCGCCACCCCGGCGTTACGTGAGTGGTGTATATTTAACATACATTCGTTAATGCCGCAGTTCCTATTATCGGTTAACCTACATCAGCAGTCATGAAAATACCCAGTGAAATTCACTAATGCTAAATGAGGCTTTCTTGCCACGTGATTGAAGCCATATGGTGGCTCTCTCTTCTCGAGGTTCTGGCACAGCACATGCTAGGACCCCCGCACCTATATGCTCTTGCGCTATCTGTGCCACCCCTGCTCCCACCACACACTCCTCTTACCCTACTTAAAGTTCCCCATTTAGCATTTCAGCTGTATATGGTTAATTGACTGCATTTTAAGTATCACGGCCAACCTGTAATACTATTGATACTCTATATGTAGGGCCTGGCCCAGTGTGTGAAGAAGGTCGGAACCGACAGTCCCGGATAATTCCGCCTTTGCCACTCTCCATTGGCACAGGGTTTTGGCCGATTACAATTTCGCGGAGAAATGCTTTAAGCCGCATATATTGTAACATATTTTGGCAGATTGCCTCGCAAGAGCGCCCATATTCCTTATACCACGACTGACACCTGGATGCACCCAGCATATGGCGGCACCTCGCACGCTGATCACGTGACATCGACCGTCAAGTATAACATCCCTTTCACTACTCATGTACTGCGGGGAACTGGTTCATTAGTTCTTTATTAGTGATGTGTCCGTCCGTGACTTGTGTGATCCTCTGCACCTTCTCGTCTTATACGCATCATTTTATTAGTCATGACTCGCCCATAGTGGGCCATCTGCCAGGCGAAACTAACAAGAGCATTCAATCGGACCACGGGAGCAAAAAGTAAACCGCATTCCCCCCACCTTCAAACGTTACCAGCACATGTTGCGCCCTCCAATTGCACCAGCCATTTAGCTAAACCCTGGGTCGTAAAGAAAACAGTTTTGTAAACTGTGTCCCACAGGAAATACTAAAACCTGTAACCTTGCTTGTCCATATTTACAATCTCCTGCATAGAATTTCTAACCAAACAAGCGGAGACCCAGCTCACCGCTCCACGTGTCGCTCATCCCCTCTAACAATATCCCCATGCAATCCATGCGGCACTGAGACCTGAAATTCGCTCACCTTAACATTGCCCTGCATGTGTCTGCATGCCATGCGGCTTCCCTGACAGCCCCACGTACCCTGTCACCCCACCGCCAAAGCTCCCCTCTAACCCCCACTAAGCCTGCATGATTTGCGGATTATCCTGCTCTAATAACCCGTCCATCCCATCGGATGTAATGTTAGTAGTAGCCGCCTACCATAGTTGCTCGTTTTTGCAAGGTAACCAATCGCACTGGGCACCTTTTGTTCTTAGCACCGAGGTGTGAGCAGCTTTGCTCCCAGCTCGGCAGTGGAAGATCGATTTATACGAACCCCCCTCCCCTTCCCCAAACAGCAAGGTAATTGTTGGTGAGTTGGGGTACTATAAGCCGCATTCCAGTAAAGGGGGGGTCCATAATAATATGGGGTTAATTGGCATATGTCGAGTGCAAGTGGAGGGCCAAGATCCACTTTGAAGGTGGAGGGGCGCCGGGTAGCGGGAGTATTGGCACGAGGTGGGTGGGGAACGCAACAATGAAGGAATTAGGGACATCCAGCTTGGTGCGCAGCAGGAGTCACCAGGCGGGCCTTTTTATGCCGAGAGGAGGAGTGCCAATGCATTAGGGTGGGTGACTTCAAGGCAATATAAAAGTGCATAACGGTAATCATGCTGCCACATGGTTGGTAAGGTACGCGGCACCTCAACTACAACTCCCAGAATGCACCGTGTAAAAACACCCTTAATGCAGCTACGAGAGCAATCCTGTGGCGGGTGTCCCCTCAGCAGGATTGACCTGAACCAGCACACACAGGAGCCTGTCAAAGGCACCTGCCCACTTCATGTGGGGCAAGGACCAACAACAATAATGGGGATAGTTGCCAAGAGCAGATGGACGCTCCGTTTACAACCTTTTATGCGTGCAGCTCACGCCTCTTCATTCAGCCTTTGTTGTAGAACAACTCCTGCCCAGTCTCTCACTTACAGGCTCGGCTCTCGAAAAAGGGGTGCTACTGATGCGGACCATGGGTTTCCTAAATGACACCCTCAGTAGAGGACAAAGACGGGACGTATTGGCTACGTAGTATAATTTATAGTGGCCTGGAGTACAGCGCCACTGAAGTACAGCATTTTATTGCCAGCAATAATGTGGCACATATAGCCAGCCCTATGTTGTTAGCATAACATATGGGTATGCAAATGGGGACAGGCTGCAGATTTAAAAGCACTATAAGCACCAGAATATATATACATATATTTTTTTCTTTTCTCTCATTTGAAATAACTCATTTACAGGAGACCACATTAGCTATCTAATTGACTGATTTAATTAACAAATACTAACACTGATACTAATTTAATAACATTATAATGTGTTCTCCATGTGATAAAAGAGGCAGAAGAGAAGTGCTCTGAGAGTCATTTTTAAACGTGCATTTAGATTTTATTTTCTGCTCTCTCTGTTCCCTGTGTCGCAGGAAGCAAAATCTGCATGCCAGGAAATGAGTTTAGATACAGTTGCTTATGTAAAAGTAGAGCTATTGTTGAATGAAGGAGGATACAGTCTCTTGAAATTGATTGGTGACACGTAAGCCTGGGGGATGCAACAGAGATTTGTTGGGCGAGCTCTGAGAGAATGGGAGATCATTTTTGCTGAGCTGCTGTGAAGAGGTCGCCTTTGCTGGGCTGCTGTGAGGAGTCGTTTCAGCTGCACTACTGACCTTCAGAGACTGGGGATCCCTGGTAACTAGCCACCGGCTTGCGAATTCTGTGTTCTCGCTGTGCGCTTCAAACTTCAAACACAAAGAAAACCCCGGGCCCATTCATCGAAGGCGACTAGCCAAGGGAGATCGCGTGTAGGAGAGCTACAGATAGCTGGTAATTATACAAATGGAGTGAGATTACTGTGTGCTATTGTACGAATGACCTAATATCAGGCAGACAGAGTAGAAAAGGGAATCCCTGTGTTTAACTGCCACTTTATAATGTTGCAATGCAAATGCTGTCCTATTGATGTAACTTTTCATTTTCTTGTTGCAAATGTAAAGTGAAATTCGTTGTATTATTGCATTTGTTTCTATTCTGTTTATTTCAGAAAGGACTGTTTCACCAGAATGGTAATGTATTATTTTGAAATGAAATTGTTATAACACTCAGTCCGTGGAAGGGTGTTTTTGCTTCTGTTTTTCTTTGGTGCATCTAAAATAATATCCTGCAAGAAAGGGAAAGGTGTTCAAATAATACATGTGCCAAGTTTCTCATACAGATGAAGCAATGTCATTAGCAATTATAAATAGCTTTGTGCGTGTTTTCACTCAGTGTCTGTGTCTTCTATGTGGAATATAATACAATAGTTCTTGCTGGACGTACATGAATCAGCAAAAGAGGCCCATGGAAGTATAATTCACTAATGTAAATAAATTAGTGATAATACCACAGGTTATTGTGAATATTATATGGGAACATAGTTCACTGGTGTAGATAAATCAGTGATAACAGCCATAGGTGAAACTGTGGTGTCCCTGAATGTAGGTCCGAGGCCTCTATAGATCACACGAACAGTCTAAGAGTAGAAAGGGTTGTGTATGTTGGGGCCACAAATAAAACAGAGAAATTATGCCCACCAAAATACCACCAAATGCAACAAAAATATATACCACTAAATTATCCTATATAATGTAATAAGGAATGGTCACTGAAAGGAAGTAAGGCCAAACCCAATCTAAATGCAAGGAGTAGTCATCACCAAATTACCATTATTTCTGGCGGTAATAAAATACCACCAGACCCCAAATCTACACAAAATACCCTACAGCTACCAATATTACTAGAGAGGTGAGGTACAGGGCTTCTGTACGACGCACAAAAACACAACAGCAAAGGAAAAAGTGACGTTACACCGGCACGTTAACAGGCCCGGAACGTCTCTGAGAATCCCTTTGCCTGCTGAACTGTTACCTTGCTGTCCGCACATTAACAGACCCGGAACGTCTCGGAATATCCTTACCGGTTCATTTCACCAACTGGAACATTAGCTCTTACCGGTGACTACGCTGCATTTCTTCATGTCCTGTTTGGATTGGCTTCATTGAAACTTCTCCACACCGCACCAGTGTATTTCATCAAAGCGCCACGAACTGGAAACTGGAATTATTTGGCGCTCAGGTCGTTAGGCAACCTCGTGCTGGCGGGATAGTACTGGGACGTCCATCGTCCTCGTGCCGTCGGGTTAGATATACACAAATTGCACCGTGGAGTTTTCCAAGTCCAACAGAAGTCATCCTGGTAAGTCATTATTCTTGACTGTACTCTTCTGCCTTGCTTTCTTAGAATTGCTACTTAGCTGATCTTGCATCTTGATTTCTTTAGTTATGTCATTGAGGACGACTCTGATGGGAATTGAAACCTCCTAAACCAGATTAGAAAAAACATGTCCAAACTTTAGGTTAATGACTCACCAGTTCTTGTCTAAAGATTAATGCCCTGCTACTTCTTGCACAGTTGATTATCCTTGTACTTGCAGACTAACGTGCCATTGTTCCCTTACAGAGACTGGTCCTTCGTCTGGTGTTCCATCCTTCGACTAATTGACTCCTCTGGGTTTCACCTTGGGTACCCAGAGGGGTACATTGGTAGGAAGATCTCTACTACTACTCTACAAGTTCAACTACCTCGGATTCTGACACTTACAAATGGGTGTTGGTGGTTTCTAAACAGGTGGGTCTTCTGGCTTGTAAGGTGTGTAGCTAAATCACCACCATTTATACAGACATGCACATTTATACTTTTGTTTGTGCACTGTCTATGGACATACCAGTAACTCCTCGGCAACAAGCCCAACTTCCAAGGAAAGTTACAGCAGAGAAGCATGCAGATGACCGGTTGAAACAGCTTCCATGTGTTACAGCAGAGAAGCGTGCACATGACTGTCTGAAACAGCTTCCATGTGTTACAGCGGAGAAGCGTGCACACGACCGGCTGAAACAGCTTCCATGTGTTACAGCGGAGAAGCGTGCACACGACCGGTTGAAACAGCTTCCATGTGTTACAGCGGAGAAGCGTGCACACGACTGTCTGAAACAGCTTCCATGTGTTAGAGCGGAGAAGCGTGCACACGACCGGTTGAAACAGCTTCCATTTGTTACAGCGGAGAAGCGTGCACACGACCGGTTGAAACAGCTCCCATGTGTTACAGCGGAGAAGCGTGCACACGACCGGCTGAAACAGCTCCCATGTGTTACAGCGGAGAAGCGTGCACACGACTGTCTGAAACAGCTTCCATGTGTTAGAGCGGAGAAGCGTGCACACGACCGGTTGAAACAGCTTCCATGTGTTACAGCGGAGAAGCGTGCACACGACTGTCTGAAACAGCTTCCATGTGTTACAGCGGAGAAGCGTGCACACGACCGGCTGAAACAGCTCCCATGTGTTACAGCGGAGAAGCGTGCACACGACTGTCTGAAACAGCTTCCATGTGTTACAGCGGAGAAGCGTGCACACGACTGTCTGAAACAGATTCCATGTGTTACAGCGGAGAAGCGTGCACACGACTGTCTGAAACAGCTTCCATGTGTTACAGCGGAGAAGCGTGCACACGACTGTCTGAAACAGATTCCATGTGTTACAGCGGAGAAGCGTGCACACGACCGGCTGAAACAGCTCCCATGTGTTACAGCGGAGAAGCGTGCACACGACTGACTGAAGCGTGCACACGACCGGCTGAAGCGTGCACACGACCGGCATGTGTTTTTTGTTCCAACATCTACCGACATTCGGAAATCAAAGTGATGAACATACAGTTGTCATTCCAGATGCCAGCAGCTGCAATGCTATTAACTAGAGAAAGTATTGTGTTACTTTTCAATCACTACTAATCCCAAAACCATGCTAAGAAGATAGGGGCTATATTTCAAAGTGCAGCCCCATAGTTAAAATTACATTGGCTGTTCTTTTTTCTGTCATGTGTAGTGACACCTGCCATCAGAAAGCTGCTTCCTTCCAATTGATTCAGCTGTGGCAATTACAGAAACAAACATAGCTATGGTAAATGTTACTTTTACCTTTTTAATGCGCACACAAAAATATGAATGCATTTTAAATGTCAAGTGCATTGCAGAGCTCATGTGGCAGCATGAAGACAGGCGAATATCACACCAAAGTCTACTGGCGCATCTAACTCCATCAACGCTTAAAGATGGAGTTGGAGAACGGCTGATTTTAATTGATAAAGCCTTCTAAGGGTAAATGAGCATGGCTGCAAAGGAGTTTTACCTACAATTTCTAAATCCCAATGTTAACTTGCATAAGTAATAATAATAATTTGGCACTTATATAGTGCTACGAACCCTCAGGTATCTGAGCGCTGCTTATTATTACCCACGGTGTGTGGTGCTCATTTATCGACCTCGGAAGGATGAAAGGCTGAGTTTGGCCCCGCCGGGATTTTCGAACCTGCGTTAGCAGGCTCTGCACGGATGTTAAGGCGAGCGCTCTACTCGCTGTGCCACTTGACCGTAAGTGGCAGAACCTCCCCTGCAGGAGGTGAGTGCACTTGCAAGTGAAGGTAGTTACTAACCCGGGAAGAAGGATATGCTTGAAGCTTAGGCCACCAGGGAGAGATGACAAAGGCTTGCTTCCGTCATCTTTCATTTTCCCTTTATACTTTGCTATGCCCCAAGACAATTTCTCTGGACTGTGAGTGCTGGGAACTAACACTCCCGTAGGAGTTTTCTAATTGGACTCTAGAAGTGGGCTTGAAACTGCAGCAAGTCCCTGCAGGAATGTTCCTATAACGGGGTTGTAACCTCCTACTGCAAGGACTCCTGTGGAAGCTGCTGGTAGCTCAAAGTCTCCTTCCATGGGGTTACGATATTTATCAGAGAAAGGAAGGAGTCCCATTAATTCATCGGACTCTAAGGAACAGAGCGTCCACAGTTTGGAGATCTCTAAAGCCTGACTCTTTTTAAGAAAGGTTTGACCAAGGCACCAGGTAAATCCCTAGGTTGGAACGGCAGATGAGGCCCTCGCCTATTTAAGGGCTCCTGTACTGAACCACCAGCCTCTTGTAAAGTCCAATGGCTTTACCCCATACCATGCTTTGGTACATCATTTTATGTATATGGCCGGCAACAGCACATCACTGCTCTCTTGCACTGTTCCTGCTTCCTCCCACTAACTCACCCGCCCTCCTCCCTCAGAGCCGCCAGACGCCAGGGGACCACTCCGGTGGTGATCGTGCGCGGTTCAAATGCCCTTTAACATTAACATATTTACTTTCAAGGCAGTTTTCAGCCTGATGAGCCTTTGCCAAAATGGCTACTCCGAGACGCTGAAGATTCCTGCCCCTTCTTGCCTCCTGCAGACCAAGCCTGTCTTACTCAAGATGCCTGGTCACCCCGACCAATAGTAGAGATGCCTGGTCACCCTGACCAATAGTAGACATGCCTGGTCACCCTGACCAATAGTAGACATGCCTGGTCACCCTGACCAATAGTAGAGATGCCTGGTCACCCCAACCGATACTAGAGATGCCTGGTCACCCTGACCAATAGTAGAGATGCCTGGTCACCCCAACCGATACTAGAGATGCCGGGTCACCCTGACCAATAGTAGACATGCCTGGTCACCCTAACCAATACTAGAGATGCCTGGTCACCCCGACCAATACTAGAGATGCCTGGTCACCCCAACCAATACTAGAGATGCCGGGTCACCCTGACCAATAGTAGACATGCCTGGTCACCCTGACCAATAGTAGACATGCCTGGTCACCCTGACCAATACTAGAGATGCCTGGTCACCCCGACCAATAGTAGAGATGCCTGGTCACCCTGACCAATAGTAGACATGCCTGGTCACCCTGACCAATACTAGAGATGCCTGGTCACCCCGACCAATACTAGAGATGCCTGGTCACCCCAACTGATACTAGAGATGCCGGGTCACCCTGACCAATAGTAGACATGCCTGGTCACCCTGACCAATAGTAGACATGCCTGGTCACCCTGACCGATACTAGAGATGCCAGGTCACCCTGACCAATAGTAGAGATGCCTGGTCACCCTGACCAATAGTAGACATGCCTGGTCACCCTGACCAATAGTAGAGATGCCTGGTCACCCCGACTAATAGTAGAGATGCCTGGTCACCCTGACCAATAGTAGACATGCCTGGTCACCCTGACCAATACTAGAGATGCCTGGTCACCCTGACCAATACTAGAGATGCCTGGTCACCCCGACCAATACTAGAGATGCCGGGTCACCCTGACCAATACTAGAGATGCCTGGTCACCCTGACCAATAGTAGAGATGCCTGGTCACCCTGACCAACAGTAGACATGCCTGGTCACCCTGACCAATACTAGAGATGCCTGGTCACCCTGACCAATACTAGAGATGCCTGGTCACCCCGACCAATAGTAGAGCTGCCTGGTCACCCCGACCAATAGTAGAGCTGCCTGGTCACCCCAACCGATACTAGAGATGCCGGGTCACCCCGACCAATAGTAGAGATGCCTGGTCACCCCGACCAATAGTAGAGATGCCTGGTCACCCCAACCGATACTAGAGATGCCGGGTCACCCTGACCAATAGTAGAGATGCCTGGTCACCCTGACCAATAGTAGAGATGCCTGGTCACCCCGACCGATACTAGAGATGCCGGGTCACCCTGACCAATAGTAGACATGCCTGGTCACCCTGACCAATAGTAGACATGCCTGGTCACCCTGACCAATAGTAGAAATGCCTGGTCACCCCGACCGATACTAGAGATGCCGCGTCACCCTGACCAATAGTAGACATGCCTGGTCACCCTGACCAATAGTAGACATGCCTGGTCACCCTGACCAATAGTAGAGATGCCTGGTCACCCTGACCAATACTAGAGATGCCTGGTCACCCCGACCAATAGTAGAGATGCCTGGTCACCCTGACCAATAGTAGACATGCCTGGTTACCCTGACCAATAGTAGAGATGCCTGGTCACCCTGACCAATAGTAGACATGCCTGGTTACCCTGACCAATAGTAGAGATGCCTGGTCACCCTGACCAATAGTAGAGATGCCTGGTCACCCTGACCAATAGTAGAGATGCCTGGTCACCCTGACCAATACTAGAGATGCCTGGTCACCCCGACCAATAGTAGAGATGCCTGGTCACCCTGACCAATAGTAGAGATGCCTGGTTACCCTGACCAATACTAGAGATGCCTGGTCACCCCGACCAATAGTAGAGATGCCTGGTCACCCTGACCAATAGTAGAGATGCCTGGTTACCCTGACCAATAGTAGAGATGCCTGGTCACCCTGACCAATAGTAGACATGCCTGGTTACCCTGACCAATAGTAGAGATGCCTGGTCACCCTGACCAATAGTAGACATGCCTGGTCACCCTGACCAATAGTAGACATGCCTGGTCACCCTGACCAATAGTAGAGATGCCTGGTCACCCTGACCAATAGTAGAGATGCCTAGTAGACATGCCTGGTCACCCTGACCAATAGTAGACATGCCTGGTCACCCTGACCAATAGTAGACATGCCTGGTCACCCTGACCAATAGTAGAGATGCCTGGTTACCCTGACCAATAGTAGAGATGCCTGGTCACCCTGACCAATAGTAGACATGCCTGGTCACCCTGACCAATAGTAGAGATGCCTGGTCACCCTGACCAATAGTAGAGATGCCTGGTCACCCTGACCAATAGTAGAGATGCCTGGATCAAAGATGTCCTCCACTTATTCAGTCTCTTTGAAGCAACTCATCAAATCAAGAAACCTGGACGGAATCTTTCACTTCTGCTGGAGAGAGAAGTGCATAGAAGCCTTGACATTGTTGAGCCTGCTTAATAGACTAAGGTAGTAAACTCATGGAAAAGGTGGCCCTTATCAGGCAACCTGAGTAAAATGGCTGCCTGGCCTTACTTTGGACACTAGCAATTATTTAGCTCCTTGTTCACTTTTAAAAGCAGCACTAAGGGATTATTTTCGTTGTGTGTTTCTCTTTTTTATACATTGCGTTGCCTATATTTGATATCTCTCCTGCAGTACAATTCCCTGTTTGCCCGTCTTCCTATAGTATATATTTAGCTTGTATTGCGGTGTGCTTTTCTCTTGCAAACCCACATCTCTGAAGGGCATAGCCAGTGCTTGGCCCATGCTATCAGTGTAGAGGCACAGGTGCTCTTCTATTCGCTGTCAATCTGTTTAAGCTGTAGGAGAAAAACGCCACTGAGCCAAACTGTGGTACAAGTTCAGGCATAATTGACAGAACCCTCATTCTCCCCCTAGTACTTCTGGCCACTTTGGGATTCCCTGGCATGCGTATATGCACCTGGCCATTCAGAATGCTCAGATTGCGGGCATTCCCCCCGGGTCCAATCCTGCGATCTCAACCTCTCTGTACCCTGCCTCCTCACCGTGCCTTCCGACACCAGCCAGTCTACCCCGCCTGCTCACACATGGCTGAGTACATGTGTTACCATGCTCGATCTGCTATCCTTTCTCCTGCAGACTTCCTGGAGGCTACAAAAAAGGGGGACGGTGTCCCTGAAGCACCAGTCCGGCGTTTCTTTCTCAACCATAAAAGGCCTTCACCACCCCAGACCTTTTGGAGTTTGTTGGGCAAACCTGCTCGTAATGTCCCTGCTGCCCTCGTTAAAGGCCCTTACTTCCGTTGCGGCTTTTAACTTGGGCAGGGTCTGTTACCACCCGATAGGGCCTCTCCACCAATGGAACTAGTAGTGTGTTAATGATCTAAGTAAGCCATGATTGGATCTTTGGAATACTGCTAGCTCCATTGACGGTGATGCTGTGGCAGGGGGTTATAATGGCTAATGGGGATTGAGTTCAGTCGATATCCTTCACTTGGATGGTGTGTTACAGAAAAGGGCTATCCCTGGGAGGAAAACGCCACACACCCCCATTCCTTATGCATTACCAAAACGAAAACCAGACAGGAAGTTAATAGGGCACAGTGGGAGAAAACTATCACCCACATATTAACACACAGAAAAGAAACAGCAGCATTCGGCTGTAACATAATGCTTGTTTATGAAAGACCTGGCTTGTATAATTATCTTGACAAATGACAGGAGGCTCTTAGCTTCTTTGATGTCCTTTTATTTAACAGCAGACATCTTCTAAATCAGTAACTGCATGATGAAGGATTATGGATGGGCAACAGGCCCCTTAACTGTGGCTGAACTAATGCATTATTGTTCTGTCTCTCCCTAGGCTCTGAGGCCTATATTTGAGAGGAGCACACAGGACGCGTCCATCTCCCGTCCTCTGCTCCCTCGTAATCCGTGCTCAGAGCGCGGGGGCGGCACTTCCGGCCGCGGACGAGATCTCGCAAGAGCTTGCGGCTCTCGCGATATCTCTACACACCTCCCCCTGATAATGCAAAGGCAGTTCATTGCAATACATAGTCATTGTATCTCACCGGTCTTCTGTGTTCCCTTCTTGGCTGATCGCCTTTCTCGCTGTGCACATCCTGCTGTTCATCTTCTCGCTCTACCGTGGGTGCATCCGCTTCCAGCTCAGTTTTTTCCCTTTCTCTGCCATCGATCTCCAGCTCACGTTCTTCCCCTCTCTCATAGTCCATTTCTCCTTCGGCGTCAGATCTTTCCAGGGTCTTCTCTCTCTCTTGCCTCTTCTCAAACAAGGCTACTCTTTCCATGTTCCATGTGCGCCCATCTTCGGTGCGGACATGGTTGGTTCCTCGGTGAATCACCTTTACGGGTCTGCTGAACCGTGAGCCCGTGATTTGATCCTTGGTCGGTAGCCGTATTTTGATCCAGTCTCCCTCTTTGACATCTGACCCTTGTTTGGTCCTCCTTCTTCTGTCACTCCATATTTTCATACGTGCTTTGCTGTTTTCTATTCTCCATACCACTTCCGACATGTCTACTTCTTCGTTTTCTCTTACTTTGGCCAACCATGGTGGCACTAGCGTGGAGGTTGCTCTCCTCCCTCTCAACATGCAAAACGGGGAAATTTGGGTGATCCTCTTGGGAGTCAGCCTGTGAGCCGCTATGGCCTCTTTTGTTGTTTTGAGCGGGTCCATCCCAGAAGCAGTCGCTAATTGGATGGCTCCCTTGATGAACCTGTTGGCTCTCTCGACAAGCCCATTGGCTTGGGGATGATAGAGTGCTGCTTTCTTCTGGTGTATGTGGTGCTTCTTCAGGAATAGTTCCATGTCCCTGGAAATCAGTTGTACCCCATTGTCCGTTACTAACTCATTGGGGAGTCCTTCCCTCTGAAAGATGGCGGTGAGGACCTCTATTACTGTCGCGGTGGTGATGTTGGGAACAAACTCGGCCTCGACCCACTTTGATAAGTAGTCCACTAACACTATGTCGTACCGATGTTCGGGCGCCATCGCCTCCAATGGTCCTATAAAATCTAGACCTACTTTTGACCACACCGCTTCTGGGACTTCCGTGGGGATCAGGGGCGCCTGTCTGATCTTTAGGCGCTTGTCACTGTTGAGACACTCATGGCATCTCTCGATCATGGTGTGGATCTCTTGATCCATGGACGGCCACCAGTAGGCTTCCCTCACTCTTCGACGTGTCATGGTGTTTCCCAGGTGGCCCGCATGGGCTCTGCAGAGAATGGTCTTCCTCATACCGGTGGGCGGGATTATCTGGTCCATTTTCATGATTATTCCGTCGGCCTCTGGGATCTCATCTGCCACTTTCCAATAAGGTCTCATACCTTCTGGCACTGCCTTTTCATTTGGCCAACTGTCTCTGATCCACTCTCTGATTCTCGCCATGGTCGGATCCTTTCCGTCTTCTTCCATCCAGTGTTTCTTACTGAGTTCCAGGTTGTCTGGCACTTTGAGATCTGTAATGGATGCTACAATGCATTCTTCTTGCAGGAACGTGGTGTCATTGTCCTTGCCCTCTGGCAATCTTGACATGCAGTCCGCCTGCGAATTCTTCCATCCTGAGATGTGGTGTACCTCAAAAGTGTATTCCTGCAGTTTGGCTGCTATGCGTGCCAATCTGGGCGTTGACACCTTTGTGCCTCCTGGGCTGAGCATGTGGATGAGGGGTTTATGGTGGTCACTAACTTACATTTTGTGCCCCACACATATGTTCTGAAATGTTCTACGGCCCATGCACACGCTAGCATCTCCTTCTCTATGGTGGAGTAGTTTTGTTCGGCTGATGATAAGGCTTTCGAGGCAAAAGCTACCACCTGTTCCGTGTCACCTTTCTTCTGAGTTAACACGGCTCCTAGTCAGTACGCACTGGCGTCTGTTGTGATGACTGTACCCCACTCGGGGTTGAACGGTTGCAAACACGGTGCTTCTACTATATGCCGTTTTATGCTTTCCACCGCTTTCTTCTGGGGTTCTTGCCATGTGTACTCTGATCCCTTTTTGAGTAGTTCGCGGAGCGGTGCTGAGGTTTCCGAGAATTTGGGGATGAATTTAGCATAGTACTCCCCCAACCCAAGGAATGACCTCACTTCGTCTTTGTTGGTGGGTTCCGGTGCTTTAATTATGGCCTGCATTAACTTTTGTTTGGGACTTATGCCTTGCTCTGATATCCTGTACCCCAAATACTCAACTTCTTTCGCCTTGAATACGCATTTTTCATACCTTAATCTCACTCACACTTCCTGCAGTTTGGTGAGGACTGTTCTCAATGTGGCATCGTGCGTCTGTTCATCCCCTGCATAGACAAGGATGTCATCCTGGAAATAGGCCACGTTTCTGACGTTCCGCAGTAGAGCATCCATCATTCGTTGAAACGCTGAGGCAGCTGATGATAAGCCGAATGGCATCTTGGTGCACTGGTACGTGCCAAATGGGGTGATGAATGCGGTGAGAGGTTTGGACTCCTTGTGCATTTGTATTTGGTGGTACGCGTTCCTCATGTCCAGTTTAGAGAATATTTTGGCTTCCTTCATCATGAGGATCAGCTCATTAATGCTCGGCAGTGGGTAGCTGTCCGTGATAACTTCCAAGTTTAAGCTGTGAAGGTCGATGCAAACCCTTAGCTCTTGTGAGATCGGTTTCTTTATAAGTACCACTGGTCTCAGCCACTCAGAAGCTTCAATTTCTTCGATGACGCCATCCATCCTCATTCTGTCCAATTGACTTCTGAGTGTGTCTCTCGCAGTTGCTGGTACTGGCCTTACTCTATGTTTGACTGGGACAGCATTAGTTTTGAGCAATATTTTATGGACGAAGCCCTTGATATGTCCCGGCTCCTCCGAGAATAGTTTTGGATAATCTCCTTTAGCTACTGGCACACTCCTCCCACAAACTGACAGTACCTGATCTTCCGTGCTGGGGTCCAGTCTGATTTTCAGCTTATCCTGGTCGTCCCACCCTAATACCGCTGGGCCTTCTTGACTGAAATAGACTTTGGTGGTGGTCTCTCTTCCTTTAGACTCCACTTTCCCTTTGATGTAGCCCAGTAGATCTACTGACGCCCCGCCAAAAACCGTAGGCCTGTGCTGTGTGGTGAGCACTCAGACTTTTTCTGTCCCCATCATCTCTTTGTACGTGCACAGGGGTATTATGGTGAAATCAGAACCTGAATCAGCCATGACTCTTGTTTCCAACCCGTTAATCTTGATTGTACAATGGGGTTTTTCTCTTCTGGCCCGTGGACTGTTCACCATGATGACTGTAGGTCTCCCTTCATCTTCGGAGGACGATTCCCTCTCCGTGTTGTGATCAGTGTTTACGCTCGTGATTTTCTTGTTGCGCCACCTACACACAATCGAGAAATGACCAATTCTTTTGCATACCGAGCACTCTTTGTCTCTGGCTGGGCACTCTCTGTCGAACGCTAGGTGTTTTGTGCTTGTGCACCTGTGGCATTTCAGTGGTTCTTTCTTCCCCCATTTCCCTTCTCTCGTGTCGGATACCTGTCTCTCTTTCTTCGGGCGGAACGCCACTGCTTGTATTTTGGCAGGACTGTGGCCTCCTGCGAGTTCTTTCCTTCTCCCGGCCGTTTTCTCGACCGCTCTCGCAATTTCGATCGCTTTATCCAGCAGCAGTTCCTTCTCCAAAATGAACTTGTCTTGTACTTTCCTGCTGTTGGTGTGAACCACCAGCATGTCGCAGATGAGGCTCTCGGCATTGTTACCAAAGTTGCAAAGCGCCGCCAATTCGCGCAGCTTGGTAACATAGTCGTCCACAGGTTCTGAGGCTTCCTGCTTGCGGCTATAGATCCGGATTCTGTGCAGGACCGTATTCTCTTTGCTGGCGAACCTTTTTACAATCCTTCTTACGGCCTCCTTGAAAACATCATGCTGTCACCAACCACCGGCTCCGGGATGAGACTTTCGAATACCCTCTGCCCTTCCACGCCTAGGGCATTAAGTAGCATCGCCCTGTATCGCGCCGCAGAGTAGCCTGCACCGCCCAAGGCCTCTACATACGTCGTGAACAAGGGTTGCCATTGCGGCCATGGAATGGCGGGTCTACCTGGAGTTTGCAGGAAGGGCGGTGGTGGTGTCGCTCCTTGCATGGTTCCGCGCGGGTTTCAGCGGTAATCCTCGTTGCCAATTATGCTGTATAATTATCTTGACAAATGACAGAAGGCGTCTTAGCTTCTTTGATGTCCTTTTATTTAACAGCAGACATCTTCTAAATCAGTAACTGCATGATGAAGGATTATGGGTGGGCAAAAGGCCCCTTAACTGTGGCTGAGCTAATGCATTATTGTTCTGTCTCTCCCTAGGCTCTGAGGCCTACATTTGAGAGGAGCACACAGGACGCGTCCGTCTCTCGTCCTCTGCTCCCTCGTAATCCGCGCTCAGAGCACGGGGGCGGCACTTCCGACCACGGACGAGATCTCTACAACCTGGCTTGCTGGTCATTGCCAGCCAGCTGCCAGGCTTGAGAGTTAGATTGTACAAGGCGTGGTCTGTGAACAACGCCACCGTGCGTCATCCCATATTGGGGGAGTAAATATGGCAGCCACCCTTAAAGATTCTGGTGCTGTCCCATTCCTTGTATAGCATCTTTGCTAAGTGCCAATTCTGTGCTATTGACAAATGTAGCAGTCCTCCTGTAAAGTGGTGGTGTGCAATACAGCTCTTCTGGGAACCGCATGTCTGCATGATTTGGCAGAGTAGTGGCACTTAGCACTACATTAAAACAACTAATGAGTGCATGCATCGTCCTATTCAATTAAAATATGGCTTCCATCTTTTGAAGGGAAATTTTGATTAGGCTGAAGTTCAATCATTTCACCTTCATGCTAAGAATGTATCTCTGCAAGGTACTTTCCTGTCCCCAGCTCAGTGAAGAGGTGTGCTCCCTCTGTTTTTCATCAGCAAATCTTTTCATCTTGCGTTTTCCGGCTGCATCATCAGCCTGTAGCATTGTGAGGTCAGTCTACCGAGGCTCCTCTCTGTGGGGCAGTCTCGTTTTCACCTTTTGTTGGAACAGTAACTCTGAGGGGCCTCTTCTCTTGTTCCAAGTGGCGAGTTTCGGTAATCTCGGAGCATGCTACACACTGCTTGGTTTAGTGACATCGGACTAATTTTATTGCAGTACTTTCTTCAAGCTCCCCATGAATTTCTCGATCATGCCAATGGCTTGCGCCCACAACGGCGTGATCTTCTGGTGTCGTATGCCCATGTAGCTCATGGACCGAGCAAACCTCAGGCTGCTAAATGGAGGCCCATTGTCTGACTTCAGCATGTCGGGAATGCCCCACGCAGAGAATATGATGTCCAGCTTTGGGATTACGGTACTGGCTGATGTAGACAAGATCATTTGTACAACGGGGAACCGGGAGAATTCGTCTACTAGCACCATGCAGTACTTGCCCCTGCCAAATGGGCCAAAAAAGTCAACTGTCACATGGGTCCATGGAGCTTCTGGCAGCTCTGACATTCGGAGTGGTTCCAGATTGCTGGGCTTCGACGTGCACTGACATAGATATCATTTCTTTACAGTGTTTTCAACCATTGAGTCGATCCCGGGAACCACATGGTGCCTCTTATATGCTGTTTTGTGGCTACCTTTCGTCGATGCCCCTCGTATGCCAAGTTCACGACTTGCTGTCGCAGGTCCGTAGGTATGATGATCCGCCTCCCATGCATCACAAGGCCGTCGGCCCTGACTGACAGCTCATCCTTCACCTGTCTGAAGGCCTGCATTTCTTCCTTCCATGTGTGAAGAACTCGTGGTGGCAACAAGTAAGATAGACAAAAGTGATCACAGTTCAAGGGTGTTTATTGAACAATTAATTCTGTATGCAGGTTGGAAAAACGACTATTCTGAACCTAAAACTAAGATGGGAGCAAGCGTCGACCAATAAATGAAAAATAAGGCAGTCCTAGTGGCGTTGTGTCAAATAAAAGGGCCTATACTAAGAAACCTATTACCAAACCTTACAACTAATACAAAAAAGGGTGTGGGATAGTACTCAAGAAAAGAAAGAAGTGTTCTCAAATAATATGTCGGAGTCGGGTGCAGAGTCTTTGGGAAGACTCAATCTGTTTGCTGTTTGCTGGAGAAGTACCGGACACCAGTCCTCTTTCTTTGATTGTTACCATTCAAAAACCGATTCCAACCGCGGAGCGGCCGCGGAGTCGCGTGCAGAGTCTTTGGGTCTTCGGGTCTGCAGGACTGCAGTATCGCACCTCACTGTAACAAGAAAACAAAATCCTCGAGTGTTCGGCTTCTCTACAACCACTGGAGAAAGGAAGGTTGCGGTAATACTGGGGGCTCATATGCTGGTGAACAAGTTATTGAGGCTGTTGATGCTGTGAAAAGGAGCATACTCTATTAATCACAACATCCCTTTGTGAAACTACTATCGACACGGAAGCCCCCAGGTTATTACTGTTCCTAGCCTGAATATTTGAATAACTGGCATTGAAAGTGCTCCTGAGTGCAAATCTGGACACAGTAACATTTTCGGCAGGCAATATAGCCCTTAGTGGCATTAATTAAAATAAACTAAGCCAATTTCTGGAAGCGCGATTACTGCGTAACTGGGGCACTAAAACCTCAGAGCCTGGTTTTCAACAACTGTGGGCATTATAAGACCTCTAGTCCCAGGGATCATATTCTTTTCTCTTTTTTGTCTGTTGTGATCAATAGCACTCTGAGGGGCAGACCAAAGGGCAATACGCAATGAAGTACAACTTGCGGAGAGGTATTCTGGTAGATGATACCAGAACCCCAGAGTGGATGGGTCATTCATGGAAACTCCAGTCGTAATGGGAGTCCTCGTGCCACCAACTACCACAGAGCACTCACCAATAAATGTGTCCTCATTGGTCCATTCCAAAGTACATAGGCACCCCTCTCACTTTTCTCCTCAGGTGGGAGAAACTAGCCAAGAAAATCAGCCAGAAATTGCCCTCCTATGGAAACAAGGGATAGAATACACTGGAACTACTGCAAACATTCAAAAAATGATCAAGGACCACTTTGGAAAAAAAAGACATAGAAGTATGAATGACCTAGAGCGGGCGCTAGACCTAGGTCTTTCCCCGGTCACTGATTGCATTCAAAAGGACATGGAACAAGCCCCTCTGATGCGAGGCGCAGATTTTAGGCTAAATACAATAGAAAGAAACTCACCCCAAGATCCGGCTACAGGAAAAATAACTCATAATAAATAATCAGTGGGACCACACCCCAGAGCAAGAGAATAGAAAGGAAAATAGAAGTGAGAAACCGGCACCACCAAACAGCACTGAGAACCCTGAAAATGTACAAGCGAACGAAGCAACATTATCAGCCCTGAATTTTGTGCTGAACTCGTTGGTCACAGTTTCTGATCTCCTAAAAACAGAGGTGCAATCTCAAGCAGGGATATTATTAGAACTTACTAAAGAAACAGCTAACTGCGAATCATCCATGGTAGGGATTAGTAATGCTGTCAATTCGATAATAATCCCCATTCTAGACTCGAAGTTGCAAAACAGGGCCTGGATATCTCAGCAATTCAAGAATCCCTCTAGATGAAGGAGAAAGAGGAGGAAGAAACTGACCGCCTACTACAAGAGCTCCGAAATCACTTGAAATCTCCACGGAACCCTGCTGAAAGAAAGGGAGTCGAAGAGAGAGAGAATGTCTCAAATTACCTATTCAATGACACTCCCCTCTCAGAATCAAGATTGGAAGAATTCAGAAGGCTAGCCAATATAGTAGAGGAGGTTGCAGACATGGCGAGAGATCCCCAGCAGGCCCCACCAGAGAAAAATCAAGTGACTATAGATGAAGGAGACCCAAACTGGATAGAGGCCGGACAACAAAACCATCAGAGAAGAAGGAGAGTAAAGAGAAGAGAGGCCAGAAGAAAGAGACAAAACATGTCTTCACCAATAAACAAGAAAGACCTTCAAAAACTAAGAATCAAAAGAAACAAAAAATGAAGAATTCAGAGACAAACTCTTTTCTTAATACCATCTCGTGAGCATCACGAGAGGAAGCCTTACTTGGAAAACAGAAATGTACACATTCTGGCCTGGCAGTCAAAGACATACGAGAGGCAACCTCTTTGGAAAACAGGGTGAAAAATTTAGGAAAATCTCAGAAGAACTGAACGAGAGATTCCAAAGGAGCCTCAAACCAAGTGATTGAGATTGTAAGTGTGAGTGTGGGGCAACAAACAGATCCGCTGGCGCAACATCCAATGCGATCGGATAACCGGCAAAGTAAAGGTAACCAGGAGGAGGCTAAATCATCAGGCCAGGTTCGGCAGAATAAAATCACGGCCTCAGGCCAGCCTGCCCGGCCAGCAAGAGTTCTACCGTGGGCCGTGGCTCCACAATTAACAACAGGAAGATTCCTGATTCAGCAAATTCAAAATCACAAGGAGATAATGTGAAATTAGCACAAATCTTTCTAAAACAAGTGAAAAAAGTAGATATGGTTGCTAAGGAGACAAACAAACTCCCTATTGCACAGGAAGTACGGATGGGGCAAGAGAAACAGTCTGTCATTCCTGGGGAGAGCAATGGGGTTGGAAAGTCGACAGAGATCCTGATACCAAAAGATAAGGGCAGCGGTGAACAACGTGAGACGGAGAGAGAGCTCCCTCCCATGGTGAATAATGAAGAGGATCCATCTGCCTTCACCGTCCCGAGAGTCTGGCTCAAGATACTAGGAAAGAACGCCAAATACAAGTCTCTCAGCAGAAGTGTGATTTTATCACACTTCAAAAAAGTGTCAACTCTGTACTTCTTTTCGACAGAGGATATGGAATTTGTGAGTTTTCCCACTGATCAAAATGCCCTGATCGCCGAAGTAGCCCTTACATCTAAAACAGCATTTAAGGCCAACTTGGGCGCTTGAAGAGGCTTAAAAGTATTCGCGTCATTGCCAGAAGAGGCCAAAAGTGGAGGACGTACAGAAATGGGTGGCACTAAGCTGGAGTTTTCAGGGACAATATCAAATAGAAAGAGAGAAGACAATCGGGGAGATCAGCAAGACAATGTATTAACCTTTCTCCCACAAATCCTGAGTCAGGCTCTCCAGAAACCAGGAGTGGGAACACAATCTCTTTAGGCAAAATGAATATCGGCTGGTAAGTTGGAACACGTAGGGTTCCAGTACTTTTAAGTCGAAACAAATGAGAGAACACATTTTTGGCAATAATGATATTATAATTTTTCAAGAAACCTGGCTTGTTAATCCTCTAGAAATTGAAGGTTTCACATTACACACACTGGCTGCCTTACAAAAAGCCAAAGGCAGACAATCAGGGGGCCTGCTGATGGCATTTAGGAACTCCACAAGTAAAACAGTAGATCTTATATTTAATAATGAAATGGGTATTCAGGCTTGTAAAGTCCTTTTAAATTCACACAAGCCAGATTTCCAACCCATAGTCATTAACGCCTACTGGAACCCCGCCTGGATAACTCCATGCCTTTGTGTCGGTTTTGTCCTCACTGCTAGAAAAAATAAAGTTGGAATACGGGGGAGTCAATTTAATATTTGCAGGAGACTTGAACACCCAATGTATACAATCAATAAAGGAAAAAGAGGTAATGAGAACACAGAGAGTCTCTGGCAAGGGAGGACGATGAGTGGAATTTCTGAACACTTGGGATCTGAAAATGACAAACGGTGCCGTAGCGGGGGGTACCTCGGCAGCACCAACTTGGCAGCGTGGGAAGTCATTCTCCACAATAGATTACATCTTCCTGACTCCGGCTTCATTCACTAGCTGCTTATCGTTGAACATTAAGCCTGGCGGCGGAAGTGACCATGCCCGCTTAGAGATGGTATTCTCCGATATGTCATCACAAGGTTGGACAGCCAGACACAGGAGACAATACTAAGGAAGGGGGAAATAAGATTGGGTAAGTACAAATTGGAAGGCCAAGCCCTAAATGATAATCTATCAAGAAGCCCAGAGAATACCCAATGATAAAACTGTCACCCGGAAAGTTTCATAAAATGAATTTGGTCTGTTACATCACCAAGTCAGGCAATAGCTAGGAAATTCCAGTCACACTGTCACTCCTTTCATGAGGAAACTTGGGCGAAAAAAAGACGCTAAGACAACATTTTACGAAAATTGTAGAAACTCCGACTGAGATCTCAGATTCACAGAAGGGAGGTTAAGAAAATAACCTGCGAATATAAGCACTGGTCATTAAGCCGTAAAATGCTACGTCTCCAACAAGATGCAGAGATGATGGTAAGTATAGTGACTAAAAATATCTCCAGACATTTTTGGTCAGTTATTAACCAGTTGGAATTGCTACCTGTAGTGCCCAATGGAATTTGGTGACAGGAAACCAAATGGATTGAATATCTCACATAGCACTTTGAGAATATCTGCAGTAATTATCAAAAAGTTCGCTCAGAAGGCCCTTGGCAGCTGAATTTTGATGAGCAGGATGTTGCAGATGCAATAGCTAAATCTTCATCGTCTAGAGCCACTGTTCCGAAGGGGCTGACATATCAAGTCTTAAAAAACAACATAGCTCTATGGTCTAGATTGCTAAATTGGCTCTTCAAAGAGATCCTCAGGAAACAAATGTTCCCCCCATCGTGGAAAACCGCAATAGTTATTCTGTTTTTCAAGGGAGGGGATCAGCTAAAGACAGCAAATTATCCCCCGATCGCCCTCCTCGACATTGAGAGTAAATTGTTTTTGAAGCTATTGCTAAAAGATCTGGAACGTTGGTTAGAAAGGGTGTGCATTCTGTCTAAATTTTAGACAGGCTTTAGAAGAGGGCTATCAACTGCCTTGAATGGGTTAGTCTTGAATATCATTAGTAAGAAGGCTAGGAGAAAGATGGATCTGCCATTGAACAGGGCCTGGGTGGATCCCTCAAAAGCATTTGACCAAGTCAATAGGGACCGCCTTTGGCTTAAGCTACAAAGTTGGGGAATCCCTGAATACATTCTGTCAATGCTAGTGGAATTACACAAAGATACCACACAAAGAGTAAGACTCGATGAACAGGGGAACTTGTTAATGTTAATGTTAGAGGATATTTGTACCGCGCACTATCACCACCGGAGTAGTCCCCTGGCCCTGTGGCGAATCTGAAACGGAAGAAGGGGCAGGGGTGAAGTTAGTGGGAACGAGCGGGATAAGTGCAAGCGAGCAGTGATGTGCTGTTGGCAGCTTCTGTTCGGTTAACACCGTTTGCTGAGCTTGGGGGTGCTTTACCGGTCGGTAGCCGTCATATGATGTTGTGCCAAGCTATGTGTGGTTTGTTTTGTTGTAGCAGTATAGTGACGTTTGTGCGGTTTGTTGTGATTTAGGGTTGTGGTTGTGTTTGGTTAGAGTTTGAGAGTTGTATGCAGAGGGGTGAGATTGTTTGTTGGTTTGTTATTGGATGTTATTGGCCTCGCTATCTAGAGGTGGTTAGTTCTCAATTTCCACGTTTTTTCTAGGCGTGGCTCATGAATAACTCAGCATTTCTATCTAGATCCGGCACTTGCTAATACTCACAATCCTGTCTATGTATGACGCATGCCAATATTCACTATTATATCCAGATGTGGCACTGAGCTACCTTCAAACCTGTCTAGATGCGAATCAAGCTAGAATTCACAATTCTATCTAAATATGGCATTGTTAATATTCCCAATGCAGTCTAGATGTGGCAATTGTTAATATTCTATCTAGATGTGGTACTGGCCGGCACTCATGATATTTTCTAGATGTGAAGCAGGCTAATATTCACAATTCTATCTGACTGCGACACTTGCTAACATTCACGATTCTATCTAAGTGTGGTACTTGTTAACCTTCACAATCCTGTATAAATGTGACGCAGGCTAATATTCACAATTCTAACTAAATACAGCACTTGCTATCATTCACAATTCTGTCTGGGTCCGACAAAGGCTAATGTTCACAATTCTAACTGAATGTGGTACTTTCTAAAATTCAAATTCTATCTAAGTAGGTCACTTGCTAATGTTCATGGGGAGGGTAAGGTTGTTGGATAGTGTTTGGCATGTATGCTAATTTCTGTCCTCATGGGGTTGTTGCTTGTGTTCTATTCCACCGAGCGTCGTCTCTCTTGTTGTTGTAGGAGTTTCCCTTAGTCGGTTCTGGGTGTTGTCTGTGCCATCATATATTCTGTCAATCTGCACTTGGTCTTTCCTGTTTGATTTCGGTTCTGAGGTGTTGAAGAGCCAGGTTTTTAGAAGTTTTCTAAATTTTAGGTGGTCTTTGGTGTTTCTTATTTCTTTCGGGATTTTGTTCGAGGTTTTTGCAGCTAGTTGGGAGAAAGAGGAGCCCCCTAGCTTTTTCCTGGTGTATGGTTTTAGTTCCAGGTGGATTTCATTGCTTGAGCTGAGGAGTCTCGTTGGCTTGTAGATTGTTATTTTCTTTTGTAGGAATTCAGCTCCCTGTCCGCTGATTGCCCTGTGTGTTATGCACATTGTTTTGAACGTGATACGATGTTTGATTGGGAGCCAATGTAGTATTTTTAATGCTGGAGTGATGTGGTTTCTTCTGGATAGTTTGAGCAGGAGTCTGGCTGCTGCATTTTGGATACGTTGTAGTTTCTTCAGGAGGTATTCTGGCATCCCGAGGTAGAGGCTGTTTGCGTAGTCGATTCTTGACATGATGAGGGCGACTATTGTCAGTGTTTTGTAGGTGAAGGAGAGAAAAGGTAGGTTTCTTTTTGTTGTGTGAAGGAGGAACAAGCATTTCTTGATTATTGGGTTTACTTGTGGTTCTAAGGTTAGGGCGTTGTCCATTAGGACTCCCAGATTTTTTACTACCTTAGATGGTGTGGGCGCGGTTACCATTTCCGTCAGCCAGGGAATGAAGGTGTTGTTCTATTGATTTTTGAATATAATCAGGATTTCTGTCTCTCCCGGGTTGATTTTCAAGTTGTTGGCATTCATCCAGTCAAAGACGTCTTTTAGACATTCTATTAGGGTTGAGTGATCGGCATGAGTATCTTCGATTTTGTAGAATATTTTGAGTGTCGTCTGCGTAGTTGTAGCATGTCATTCTGTATTCTTTGAAGATCCTGATTACTGGAGTCTGGTAGATGTTGAAGTATAGTGGTGAAAGTTAGTATCCTTGTGGTACTCCACAGTCGTTAATTCGTGGAGTAGATTTGAAGGGTTTTATCCATACAGTTTCTGTTCTTTCTGCTAGGAATCATTTAATCCAGAGTAGTGCCATGTCGGTTATACCTATATATTCTAATCTTTTGGTTAGGGTGTCATGGCTTACTGTGTCGAAGGCTGCGGAGAGGTCGAGCAGAATCAGAGCTGAGGTTGTGTTGGAGTCTGCGTTTGTTTTTAGGTCGGCCCAGATGGATAGTAGTGCCGATTCTGTTCCTCTTGTGGGTCTGAAGCCGACTTGTGCTTGGTCTAGCAGGTGGTGTTTTTCTACATGTTCTTGTTTATTTATTTATTTATTCATATTTGTAGAGCGCATGTCAGCCCGGGGGCATCGTGGCGCTTGTTACAGACATATCTTAGTTACATAGAGTGCATTATTTACATAATATACATTATTTACAGTGGCAAGTATTACATTTCTTGGGTTAATTTGTATACGTAAGTTTCTAGGAGTTTTGCCGGGTAGGGAATGTTTGAAATCGGTCTTTACTTGGAGAGGTCTTCCACGTCGCCACTTGTGTTTTTTAAAAGTGGCTTAATATGTGCTTATTTGAAGGATCGTGATACAGTTCCTGTTGTTAGTGACAGATTTAAGAGGTTTCTGTATTATTCTGATGGTGTTCCTTGTGTGAGGATTGATTTGTAGATGTCCAGGGGGCAGGGATTCATGGGTGATCCCGCTTTCTTGCTGTGTTTTACCAGTTTGATGAATGCCTCTGCTGATATTTCAGGAAGATTTTGGAGTTTGTACTGTGGTTCCTCGTTAGGTACGGTTAGTTGAGTGTTAGGGTTGGTTTGTCTGTTTTGTATGATTTGTCGGATGTTGTTGATTTTGTTCTTGAAATGGTCTGCCAAGTCGTTGCATAATTTCTCTGAGGCGGTTGGAGTGTTGTCGCAACCAGGTGGGTTTCCCATTTCTTTTATGATGTTGAACATTTCTTTTTGTGTGTTGGTGGCAGTGGTTATTCTGTCATCATAATGTCTTCTCTTTGCCTTGTGAAGTTCCTTCTTGTATGATCGGATTTGTTTCTGGAACTGGGTTTTCTTATCTTGGTTGTATTCTTTCCTCCATTGCAATTCCAGCTTCTTCCTGTTCTTTTTCATGGTGCTTAGTAGTGGGGTGAACCATTTTGCCATTGCTCTTTTTCTTGAGGGGGTAAATGGGTTTTCCAGGGCGATGTTTTCGATTGTATCAGCAATCCATTTGTGGAGTATCTCCACTTTCCCGTCTAGGTCTGCCTTCTGCAGTTCTGCTGCTGAAGGTTTGGTCATCTCCAGTTGTTCCATTAGGTTGCTTGCTTTGACTGTTTTCCAGTTTCTTTTTGTGGTGGTTGTGAGCTCGAGGGGCTGGATGCTGACTTGAGTTGGTAGTGTGATCACAAATGGGATGATGAGATGGTCGCTCCAAAGTATTTGTATCGGTGGTGCCATGGTGATTAGTTTTTTCTTGGTGACGATTGCGTCAAGGGTGTGTCCTGCCGAGTGTCTTGCCCCTTTGACCAACTGTTGTAATTTCATGGTTGTTAGCTGCCCAATGAGTGAGTTTTGAGAGCTGGCGTGTTTTTCTTCGAACCAAGTGTTGAAGTCCCCCAGGATTATTAGATGTTCGTGCTCGATGGCTATGTTGGTGATGGCTTCTATGAAGTTGTCGACGAAGGTTGCATCGTATGTCGGTGGTCTGTAAACCAGTATGAATTTGATGTTTGTTTTTGTATTCGCTGATAGTTGTATGACCATGGTTTCGCAGTTGATGATGTTAAGAGGTTTGTCTGTTTTTACTTTCAGGTGTCCTTTGAATGCTATTGCGAGGCCTCCTCATTTTTTATTTTTCCTGTTACCTGATGGCATTTGAAGTTGGTGAGGAGGCAGCTTTGGAGTGTGATTTTTTAGTTGTCATCCAGCCATGTTTCTGTGATGAATAGGATGTCAATGCTGTTGTCGCAGAGAAGCTCAAAGATCTCTGTTGAGTGTTTTGACATGGATCTTGCGTTGATTAGTTTGCAGTGGAGTTTAAAGGGGTAGTTTGGTTTGTGTTTAATTGTCGGCGTTGTCTTGTGACTGGTGTTGAGGTTTCCTTCCTGGTCGATCTCTAGTTGAGGTGTTGGTACAGTTGTGTCTGTGTCATCGAAAAGCTCTTCTAGGTTCAGTCTTGGGTTTTTGTTTTAATTAGTCTCCTCTTCTAAATTTTGTGGCTGTCGTGCGGAAGGTCTTCTGGTCTTCTTGTTTTGGTGATGTAAGGGAATAGGGCGTCGATTATGTTTTTGCTATTTCTAGCTTTGTCCGTTCTTCTTCTGCATGGTTGTGTTTGGTTGTTGGTCGTTCTTGATTTGTATGTTGGGTTGGCTCGTTCTGGTGAGTGGTTATTTGCGAGGGAGTGGTTATTTGCGAGGTATGGAGTTAGGTAAAGGGATTTTTCTCTTCTCTCTGCGCTGGTTCTGTTGTCGTTCCTGTCTGTGGGAGTGTGTTCCACAGTTGTGAGTCTTCGGTGGTGTTCGCTAGGGTTTGTTCTTTCTGCTCTTTGCCTTTCCTTTGGTCCAATTCGTTTGCGCGGCATTTTGAGCTTGAGCGTTTTTCGTTGTTTTTTTCTTCGTTTCGTTGTTGCAGGGTTGGTCATTTTGCTTTTGGTCTGGCTGTCTTGTGGTGTTTGGACTGGGTGTGGGCGATTGTCTGGTACAAGCTTGGGCTTTGTCTGTTGGGTGGTCTAGTCAGGTGATATTACTGGGGTAGTTCAGTCGCTGCCTCGAGTTATGGTTGTCCGGTTGGGGAGGTCTATTAGGGTTATATGACTGGGGTATTCCAGTGGCTGTCCCTAAGGTGGGTTTCCCTGGAAGAGACTTTCTGCAGTAAACAATTCTCTGTGGTGTGAGGCAGGGTACAGCTAATAACTACAGTATTATCCTAGAGGGCGCAAACTGATAATCACAGTGCTATCCTAGAGGGCATGAGCTAGGCTGCCTGGGGGGCACCTCTCTTCTTTAATATGTACTTGGCGGATATAGGCATTTCATTAGAACCAACAGCATTGGCCAGTCCAGATATAAATGGGAGTAAAAGAGTAGAAGAGTAGAAGTAGAAGTAGAAGAAGTAATATACCTTGGCTACATGATCAATGCAATACCATCAATAAGCAGGGTGGAATTGGACGCCAATGGAAAAATTATGCAGTTAATACCTAAAATGAAAAAGCTTTTTTTCAAATACTGCACATTTTTAATTCTCCCTCTGATTAAAAATTATGTGGCCAAGGTAGTCCCAGTAATTCTATACGGGTTAGAGTCCAAACCCCAACTCTGGAAAATGAACTGGCAGAAACTAGAAGGCCCAATCTGGAAAAGAGGCCTTGGGCTCCCAATGAGTCTATCAATCCCTTGCCTGAGATTTGAGCTAGGGCTGAAGTCCTTGGGCTCTATGGCAGATTGAGATTGACCTCCCTCTTTCGGCTGATTATGACTGCACAGCCACATACACTATATGCAGATATTAAAGCCCATCTTGAGCACTCCAAATCAAAGTTATTATCAAACCTGGAGTAAAGGGTTGAGAAGGTCCTGGGAAATGCACATACAGACCTGGAGGCACTGATTGGCAACCCTGTAAAAGCTAAAAAGGCAATAGAACATATGGATTGGATCATAACAATAGAAGCCGTGCGGAATTTAGCCCCTGCAAACCCATTCCTTGCGGTAGACAAGAAACTGGGTGACCTCCCAAGATATCTGGTGAAATTTCCAGACTGGAAGGTTAGGAAAAACTTCCTCAGAATCTGATTAAACCTGGCCCACACCTGAGAGGTTCTATCCAGATGGGGGCAGGGAGAGACCGCCAATAAACTATGTGAATTATGTAAGAATCCAGCAAAACAAACTTTAAGACATCTTGTGATGGACTGCGAGGGGACTTGGCACACAAGGGTAGTGTTGTTCGATAGATTGGTGACTAGTACGGATAGAATATTATCAGACATCTTTTGGAATAGACTGATCTCAGGGTACGAGACAGCATTGAAAATGAATGTGGTCCAGGTCGTAGAAGTAATATTACTATTTGAACCCAGCTCCGATTTAAATTTGGTTCCTATTCTTAGACCTCTTCCCTCTGTTGTTCCTTTGAGCCTTGGTGCACTAAATAGTGTTTTTGTTCTTGATGGTTTGATAATAATTTTTATATGTATGCATGAGAATGAAAATATTTTAATTTCTCTTTTTCTTTTTGACATGTTTATTGATGTCTAGAAAAAAAGGAAAGGAATTGGAAGATTATCGCTGTTTTATCTATCCATGTGTCTCACTTTTTGTAAAGGTTCTTGTTACTAGCCTGGGACTCCCTTCCCCATGTTTTGAGCACAGGGTAAGGTGGGATCTTGGAGCACAGCACAGTCTCAGGCTTCTCCAGCACGAGACAACAGTTCCAATGGCCGCTTTCAGGACCGTCGATGGCCAAGTCTCGTTTCACTTGAAAGTTGCTTGCCTTCCAGGACCTGAGGTCTTCAAGTAACAAAAACAAAAGTTCCTTCAACAAATCAAAGTTTGTTTCCAATGTTCGCTGGGTGATGGGTTCACCCCTGGGTCCCCCTCTTCTGGGCGCTGACCCTTCATGTATTGTGTTCTACAAATCTATATCTCAGTTCTATTCACAATTATATATCTCATTTCTTTTCTCTGTGAAGCTTGGATGATAGCTTCACCCCTGGGTCTCCCTCGGTCGGGCTCGGACCCCTCTTCACTGCCAATACTTGGGTGAGGCTTCACCCCTGGATCTACCACGGTCGGGCTGGGACCCTTCTCTTCTCTTTAGCAGGATTTCACTTCCCTTAGTTTCTCAATGTCTTTTCAAACAGTTCATAGTGGGCATCCCTCTGTCGGGTTTTACGTCTGTCAGCACTCTGTTTCTTGGGACTTTAGATTTTGTCCCTCTTGGGATTCGCTTCCCTGGTTTCCTCTCACTGTGGGATTTGCTTCCCTTTCTTTCACTTAGCTTGTAGATCAAAGTCTTTCGATTTTACAGGGATTTTGTTTGACCCTCCGTGTGACCACTTTGACCTATTCCGTGGGCTGTCCTATGGCCTGCTGGTATCTGTAGTTTCTCTCAGATGGGGTTCGACCAGAGTCTCTTGAGTTAGCACCCACGTGGTGCCGGTATCTTTCTGCAGCTGATCTCCCCTTAACAGGGAAGAATAATTAAAGGGACGGGAAGAGAAATGGGAAGGGCAATGACCAGGAGTATTCGGGTAGGGAACAGACAAACAGGGATTCTGGGATGGAGAATCTCCGGATGCAAGTGGGTTTGAAATCTTTGGGGATTGTTTCTGTACAGAGGGGTTATTGGGTTTGGGTAAGAGAGCTTCAATGGGAGGAAGGCGGACAGATGTGCCACAGCCCATAAAGGACTTCACTCTCCTTGTCTTCTTCTCCAGTAACATACTGCGTCTCCCTTTGGGCATTCTCCTGAGCATAACCCTGGGCTCCCCTACCCAGGTGATCTTTGTCCGCTCGTCTGCCTTCCGGGCAGGGATAAGAAAGGATCCACCCTTTCTTGGCCACTTGAATAAGGGACTCTCGAGGTTTGCTGGGGAGAATACCCTCAGGCTTCTCATACATTCCTCTTGGTTCTCTTGTCTGGGTCCTAGTTCACTGTCTCTCCATCTTCGCAATGTAATAAGCTCCTTCACCTTCTGCAGCATCATGTCTCTCATGGTGTGATCGCTCACCATGCACATCGTAAGCGCCTTCGGGGGTCCTTGTGAGTGAGGAAGTTGATGTATTCCTCCGCCATGTATGGGTCATGGTCTGGTTTCACAAGTGGGTGCTGGGACATGAAATCGACCAAATTGTACTCTTTTCCCGGCTTATGGACGATGGTGAAATTGTCTGCAATCTTAACCCCCATCTTTCAATCCTAGGAGGCATCTTACACTGAGGATTTCTGTAAATTCTGACTAATGCCTACTGTGAATGGTTTTCCCAGTAGGAACATCTGGAAATGCTTGCACGCCCAAACAACGACCCATCCCTCTTTTTCTGGCTGTGAGTACTTTTTTTTCGTCCTGTTATGTTTTTGGAGGCATACGCCACAATGGCTCTTGCACTGTCCCTGCCGGGTTTTGTGCTGCGCAAGGATAGCCCCCAGACCTACCTGGCTTGCGTCCAATGTCAATTCAGTGCATTTGGCCAGGTCAAAATAGGCCATGCACTCAGCAGAACCAATGTCTCTCTTGACCTGTGTGAATGCCTTTTTGCATGCATGGTCCCACTGAAACTCGCTCCCTTGCTTGGTAAGTTCTCTCAATGGTGGGCTAATGGTAGCAAAGTCTTTCAGAAATGACGGTACCTCACTCAGATCCTGCGGAGGCGCTATATTTTCAATTGCAGTTACTTTCCCCAGATCAGGGCTCATGCCCTCTTGCGGGAACACACGTCTGAAGAATTTGACATTCTTTTTATGAAATGCGCACTTGTCAGCATTTAACATCCGCCCGCTTGAGAGAGAGCTGTGCACACTTGATGTAGCGCCCTTCGTGTTGTTCGAGATCAACTCCAAACACCAAAATATCAAAATATTGGCGCTGTAGTTGAAATAATTCTTTATGTGCCGAATTACCTTCTTAATGCTCTCCTGGAAAAGGTCAGCAGCTGACGATATCCCGAAGCTTAGCCCCTTATCCCCAATTAAGCCTTCATGCGTTGCAAAAGTGGTTAAGGTGCGTGATTGTTCATCTAGCTGTATCTGGTGGTATCCCTTATATAGATCAAGCTTCGTGAATAGCTTTGCTCCGTTGAGCATGCTGATCATGTGGTCCAGATGCATGCCAGAATGCCGTTCTCTTTGAATGGCTTTGTTGCCCTAGCGCATGTCCACACACAGGCAAATCTTTTCGAAGGACCCTTGCTTGGGCACTGCTACTACGTGCGAGACCCACGGGGCAGGACCACATGCCGGTTCTATGGTTCCCTCCTTTAACAAGCACTCAATCTCTTTCTCTACTTGCGGTTGCAGGTGGATGGGTATCCGCCAGGGATGTTGCGCCTCTGGAGGTATTGACCTGTCGATGTGAAGGGTCACTGGGTCTCCCTTCAGGCACCCGATTCCTTTGAATAGTTCAGGAAACCTTTGCATCGCTGGGATTTCGTGCTGCATTGTGTACATCACGGCAGCGATCTTCATTTCCAGGGCAGTGGGTCGACCTAGCAAGTTGTTTCCCGGCACCTCTCCCTGAAGAACATGCAGCTCTGCCATCTCCAGTCTCCCTTTGTAATTTAGTTGTGTCGAAAACATCCCATGGTTCTGAACTGGCCCTCGGGCTGCCCACTGAAATACCTTCAGTTCTGATGGTTCTAATTCCGACGGATGTGCCATCTTGCGAAATTCCGATATGGACATGATATTCAGTGTGGCCCCAATGTCAATGATGAACTTTGCAGGGTGTTGTCCCACTTTAATGTAAATATCTCCTTCTGGGGCAGTCACTACATCACTCATCCGACATACATACTCATGGTGATTTCTCTCTTGCTCTGGCGGAGGTGACAGTGATCCTCCGGTGATTTGACGAACATGGCTGACCAAGTCTCTTCTCGCATACATGTCTCTTCTGGGCCCTTGGGTGCGTGAGTTGTGTTCTGGTGGAGTCCCGCTAAGGCCACCATCTGGCGTCCTGTTCGGGGGCGCATTGCACACTCTCGCCATGTCCAAAGGCAGGGCACCTGGTTCCTTCCTCATGGGGAAACGGCAAACCACACCTGTAACACTTTCCGACAGTACCATATCTTCTCGGCGGGGCATTACCACTGCTGTTGTTTCTTCCACTTTGGCTGATGTAATACACTTGCTCTTTCACTGGTCCCTTGTTAGTTTCCATCTGCGTGGCTTGTGAGTCAGCTCTCACTTCTGTGCGTGCCATTTTTAGAATAGTGGCAAGGGGAAAAGGTTCTCGGAGTAATTTCTTCCTGAAGGTGTGCGACAAACACCTTCCGATGATCCTTAACCTGAAAGCTTCATCATTCGAGAATTTATGGAAGTCACAATGAGCCACCAGCTTACACAATCGAGTCGCAAATGCATCCATGGACTCACCAGACATTTGGCAGGCCGTGTTGAAGGAGTACCTTTCATGGTCTATGTTGTGCTGAGGGCCAAAATATGTAGCCTCATACGTCTTGACTTCTTCAGGCGGGAACGTAGGGATGAGGTCTTCAATGTCGCCACCCAGCAATCTCCTGGCAAACTTATCTGGGGCCTCTTTATCATAGGCGGCCATGTAACCCTCGAATCTTCGTAGCCATCTCTTCCATCTCTGTCCCAGGGCTTGTTGATCTCCCATGTCGAAAGGGCCCAGTCATCAGACGCATCGCTTGCTCGCCTCTGGCCATCTCTCTCCTCACTCGCTGACATTCTGCTGCAATCAGGCCCCCTCAGTTGTGCACGTTATGGAGAGATTTCTCTCTCCTTCTTTCTCTATGTGGGGAGGCCGTACAAACATCCCAGTTTTCCTGTCCCCAGCTCAGTGAAGAGGTGTATGAGCCTTCCCAGGCCCCCAACGCGCTGCAGCACCAAAATGAGGGACACAGAGCCCAGGAAGTACAATGCGTTATCCTTATCATACTTTAACTTTCTGCCCGACACGGCAGACCGCATGCGCAGACCTGATTTGCTGCATTCGGCGTGACCCGACAGTCTCTTCACGCCGGGTTAACCGTGTCTGCGCCGGACATGACAGGCACGTTAACCCACCAATCTTCCTTCTGGTGATTGTGAAAGAACTACCCATCAAGCATAGTTCTCTGCATTAGGGAGCTGGGTTATATCTCCAAATGACCTGTGCTTCTGGGAGTACTGTTAGCTAGATCAGTCTGACTGACATGCATGGGGTGCCTGACATGTTAATGGTTCTGTCCCAACCATGCTGAACTTGAAAAGGCTATCCCATATGTAAATCTGGAGATATCTGAAGAGGCCTGTGTCTCTGAAAAGATGGTCATGATTAAGTGGAATCAGTTATTTTTGAGGGATGATTGAGGGAGAGGTCATGAAAGGTGACACATTGAGAGTATTCTAGCCGAACCCGCCTAATGGCAGTGTGCATTCCTCTTGCTCTGGAGAGTAAACAGGGAATCTCAGAAGCCTACCCAGTCAATCCGTGTCCTCTTTGCAGAAACTGACAATCTTTAATCTGAAACAGCACAGGCACTCAAACATACTGGGCCTCATTACGACCCAGGCGGTAAGGGGTTTACGGCAGCGTAAACAGCGCCGACCCTTACCGCCTGATTACGAGGTCCCTTAGCGCCATGGAGATTTTAACACCTGCTTTTAGCAGGTGTTAAAATCCATGGCGCTAAGGGACCATGGAGTTAATTACGCCACCGTAATTTACGGTGGCGTAATTAACACCTTCCCCACTCCCATTATGCCCTATGGGGCAAAAATGGGAATGGGGAAGGGTAAATGGGGATTGGGGACTTACCGCCCCGCCAAGGTCGGAATGGGGCGGTAAGTCCGCCAACCACCATGGCGTAAACGTAGTTTACGCCATGGTGGTAAAGTCACGGCCCAGGCGGTAACTTACCGCCTGGGTCGTAATGAGGCCCACTGTCTCTATATCTTTAGCAATCTGTTTCTCTCTCCCCCCATCTCTCTCGCCCTCTCGGGCACAGCTAAACACACATCTTTGGTTTAATGCTGAGGGTTCAAAGTGCAACTTGCACACAGAGAAATGTTAAGTACAGCCAGAAATGTCCAAACAAATGCACTATGGCCTGCAATAATGTCCCAACATTAGAAAATCGAGGTAAAAGTGCTGATTTCATTTTTTCCTTTGCAAATGAACATGCAGGGGCAAACTCGTGCCACTTTATTTGAAAAGACACAAAGTGCACAAATCACGATTGTTAGCTGCTGCAGTCAAGGAGCTCATTGCCTGTGTGCAGTGTAGTTAAAAGAAAAGGATTGTTCAGAAATTAGAAAAATCGTAGTTCGGGAAGATATCTCGCGCTCACACCATACAATTAGTCTATAGTTTGTCTTGGTACAAGTCCAATATCACTGTCTTCAAGATAAATCAATAATCGTGATGCTTCACAAATTTGTATGTGTTTAATTCGTCAAAGAAAAAACAGCTGACACGTGTTTCGACCACTGGTCGTTTTCAAGGCCCATTCCTAGATCTCTATAACTCTCAAATTGAAGTTTAAGTGTCAGTTGATCGCACGTAGTCTTTCATTGAAAACTGAAAAATCCAATCCTGTACGGATGAAGCTTGATAATTCAGATGTAAAAGATATGCTGATAGCTCCCGTACCTTTGTAAGTTTGAAATATAGGCTCCAAATGCCAATGTTCTCCTGGTCCAATCTGTGGGCTAAATCCCTTCCATCCGCTTGCTTCCTGTTGCTTGCTCGGGAATTCTCCGGTACATCTCAGCTCCTCATCGTGTGCGGGCAGGTTTTGTAAAACTTTGTCGTCATCATCTGGGCCCTTCTCCAAAAAACCTATCACCGCAGGGATTGGGTATTGAGAATGTTATTACCTATATGGTCTCATATAGATGTTATTCTATTGGCTCTTGCATGTCAGGTGGCTGGCCTGTCCCATCCCCAAGAACCCATCTATAACATTGTTGCAGAGTACTGGGCTTACCATTGGTTCGTACCTTTTGCCATCCACCCCAGACTTTCTATGCTGTGATTGGTTAAGGGTCATGCCCCCAGGCCTGAGACTCGATTCAGTTCTCAGCCCTCTGTGCACCTCTTCAATGTGATGAGAACGATTATGTGTCTGCATTGTAACCTGTGTGTACCACCATTGCCTATGAGAGTGCGCTTCAGACCTTGCAACACTTGTTGCCATCTCTGTCTGGTTTGCTGGGATCGGCTCTGCTTTCCCACCACAGGTGAATGTCCATTGTCTACTTTGGCTGTACCACGTGTCTAGAGGCCACAAAATCGAGCTCTTGAGCCTCTATTTATGAGTATTTATTCATATTTTCTGCAGCTTTCCCCTTGTCGTTAACAGATTGGAATGTGTCAGCGTATCTCTGACCTTGGCTGTGAGCCTGTCCCGCATGTCCTGCTCTGTGTGCAGTCTGAATCGGCTTTGCTCATCTCATGCTCTGTAGCTTGAGGCCTGCTGTAATTTTCCTAAACCTTATAATGCTGTTTCTACATTGTCCATGTTATGCTATATTCCCTATAGGTTAGTCGAACGTGGCTCCATCAGGCTGCATACATACTCGTGTATGTCCACGCGATTATTGGCTTTAAGCGTCAGCAAGCTTGCTCAGGATCTCTTGTGCCTTGCGGTTCTGCGTTACTGCATTTGGCTAATGGCAAAAATAATAAAGCTGTGACAGTATGTATATGTATCCGTCCTCTGTCTATAGGACGGTGTAAGCATGTTCTTCGTGTAGGTGAATGTGTGTTTGAGTAAGCAGTGCAGGGCTTTGAGTGTGCTTCATGTCTATCGTTGCTACGTCGTGGTTTCACTAATGATGTCATCACAATGGTTTGCTTCGTGCTTAATCGATATTGTCCAGATAGGTGTTTTCGTCCACGATCTCTGTTTCTTCTCCTATACCTGTAAATACATGTATTGGATTCGGTCTGTACGGCTGGCTGAGTGGGTACCTTTCTGTGTATTTGTCAATCATTGGTGCACTCAGGATCTGTCCGAGAAAAGATGAATTGCGGCAAGCATTTCTGGCTCTTCATTCTGTCATGAACCTGGGTGTGAGGAGGGGCTTTCTCGTGGCCCTCTCTTCACTTCCCCCTCTGGTCAACCTGTCGACGAAATCCTCATACTTCACACCTTTCAGCTTGGGCTGCCAAATCTTTGTTATCGTCCCAAGGTGTCCATAGTAATTCACGTGGTCGTCGAAAGTCCAATCCATATAACGGCACACTGCTTCTGGGTTGCACCACACCCATTTTCCTTTATATATCTTTGCATTCTGTGGTTTGTCTAGCATCATCCCCTCAAGTGGGAATAACTGACATCCGGCTATTCTCTCTCTAAGCTTGTCTCTTTCTTCCACTATTTTTTTCCTTTGCTCCTCCTATATTTACATCCATCATTACCTTCATCACTATCGATTTCTCTGCCATCTTGCGACATTGTGTGAGGCATATCTTCACTACACACAGCGCAACTGCTGCCAATATTTGTGCTCCCAGTATGACCTTCAGTCCATCTGCTAGCTATGAAGGCATCCATGACCAGATGTATGCTATCCAGCTTTGGTCTTTTTCGGTCCCCTTTGCTTCTCCCTCCATTTTGGCATGCAGACTCGGTAGCTGATTTACTGCTTCTGTCAAAGTGCCATTCTCTCCATCGGTGGCAGGAACGAATGTCCAACAGGAACTCACAATGTTTGTGCAAACTCCTCTTTCCATTGCTGTGAGCAGATCCAGAACATATCTATTCTGGAGCGCTATCAACCTCACTGCTCGGAGCTCTTCCTTTATTGCGTTGAAGTCATTCACCGTAGAGTTTATTGTCAGCATCAACTCCCATCTGGTGATCTGTAACCATTTCATGTTTGTGTACGTCTGTACTGCTGGAACCACTGACGCAAATAACTTTTGGGTTCTGCTGAATAACCTATGCTCTGGTGGTAGTTCATCCAGTGCTGTTTCTGATGCTTCTGAGAAGTAGTTGCTGCCTCTCTTTACTCTGCTTAATTCCTCCTGTTTGTTCTCCTCTTCTTCGTTTTCAGACCCCAGTGATCTCTTCCTACGTTTGCCATTGTCAGCTTTTGGAAGGTCATCGAACTTTATGTCCTTGTGAGGCACTTCCAGTGATGGCATGTTGATGTGCACCAATGAGCAAACTCCTCCCCATTCTGGTGGGAGCTTCTCTTATGCCTTTGATCCGCATGCCCAATAATGATCCATCAGTACTGCTGTGCCTATCTTCGTTGCTGGGTGCTTTTCAGTGTACCTGCATTCTGTGTTTTCGCCAACCTTTACTGCTCCATCACTCTTGTAGCACAATGCTGGTTTCTTCAGAGGTGTTATAGGCATTGGACCAGCTTCATTTTCCACCCAGGTAATCATCTTTCAACTCGCACTCCATTCCTTCAGGCACTTATTATTTTCTCCCTGTACTGTATTCACTGGTACTTGTAGTAGTGCATGTGCTATACTTCCCACTACTCCATCCTTCCATCCTTCTTCTGTGTATACTTGACCATACACAAGCATCTGTGGTCTTTGCCAGCATCCTGGTTCTCCACCTATTTCCTTCACCCCCCTCTTCGGGCATGACTTCTCTTTCAATGTTACTGTCTTCGTGTCGCCTTTCGGAGGCCCATCAGTTATGTACTGTATAGCTTCATCTAACTGCCAGTAATTGTTCATCATGTCAAGGGTCTTTATGTAACTATCTTCATACAGGTACGATGCTCGAGACATCCATCTCAATGTCGCAGTCCTCCCTTGAAATCTTCCTCAAGTTGTTACCATTGACAGGTACATCAGGCATTGGGCTCTTGCTGCTGGTATTTCAGTTGCTATGAACATTCTGGAGGCACTCATGGCGTAGGGGATTAAGGAGCAGACATAGCAGCTCTCCCCGGTGGTTTCCTTACCTACTTTGGACATGTGTTTGTACCACATGTTATTAGACACTCGAGCAGTGTCAGTGAGATAGAGATCCACCCCCCTCATGTTTGTGTCAGCACTGTGCATACCTCTTCTTACTGTGCTTTCAGTGCTCTCCTGTCCACCTGACATGGTCGTTCCACCTGCTGACGTTGGGTTAATGTTAGTAGAGGACAGAGCAGTAGCACTAGCAACAAGCGATATTCTCCAAAATACAAATACTAACACTCCACTTGGAAATAAGAGACACAACAAGATAAGCACATTTTTTATTATTTCACTCATCTTTACCTGTGCTGCTGAGTCCTTGCAGCTTGAAGATATAGTTGCCCGCCTAAAATGCGCAACAACAAGCGTTATTGTGTTAGTGTCTTAGTTCTAAGCAATGTGGACCATATAGTAATTAATTGCAAATATAAATAACTGGTCCCACAGGCCTCTAATTCTGGGTTCCCTCAGTATGGTGAGAACAGAAGGATTTCCTTGTCCGAGTTGTGGGTACACTTGGGCCAGATATTCTATAAAGGCAAGATAGTGTACTGTAGCGGAGCTGGCCCGAAATCTGCTGGGTCTTCTCACATTGTGGACAAATTGTTTCGAGAAAGTATCAGGGTGGAAATCTGCGAGTAACATAAACAATCACTAACTATTACAGTCAGCTTTCTCGAAGAATGTATGTAAAGAACAAAATAACAAACCAACAGTGTATCCTCACTCTGGATGTGTCGGCAGTCCTTGCCCTAACTCTGCTGCCCTTAAAGGGATGGTCTAGTAAAAATGTTTATTTAAAAAATAGATAGGCAACATAAAAAAAAAAATACTAGCATTCTCCGTTTTAAAACTTCCTATGTAAAATTTTGAGCTATTCAAGCTCAAAATTCGCAAAAGCAAGCACATGGGCGCATCCATTTTGTGAAATGGAGGCCCTCCTGTGCTGGCTTTTGCTTTTGCGGCACTAATGAAGGAAAAGCCAGCCAGCTGTAGTAAAAAAAGGCTACCGCTGGGTGGCTTTCCCTTCATTAGTGCTGTAGGCGGAGGACGGGGACCGGAGACCAGAGCAGGAAAGCTGCAGCTGAATCTCGGTAAGTGCTATTTATTTATTTTTTTTAAATAAGCACTAGCTGCGTTTTTTTTTCTAAGTTTTCCAGGCTGGAGGAGCCCGGAAAACTTAGAAATAAAACCGCAGCTTTAAAAACGTTGTATTTAAGTTTGCGGTCGCTTTTGAAGCGACCGCAAACAGAAATACAACTTTGTGTTGGAAAACGCTGTGGTTTTTCTTTCCAAGTTTCTCAGGCTCCTCCGGCTCGGAGGAGCCTGAGAAACTTGGAAAGAAAACCGCAGCGTTTTCCAACACAACCGCGTGTGTTTCTGCCTGCTGTGGCTATCACTTTGGGTCTCCGGTGCTCCCAGGGGAGCACCGGAGACCCAAAGTGAAAGCCACAGCAGGCAGAAACACACGCGGTTATGTTTACATGCCGCATAGTGTTTCTACCTGCAGCTGATTTCCCATTTGGGTCTCTCGGGCTCCCCATGGGGAGCCCGAGAGACCCAAATGGGAAATGCTAAATGCTGCGTTGTCTGCCTAAATTTGCTTTCCCATTTGGGGCACTCGGGCTCCCCGTGGGGAGCCCGAGAGCCCCAAATGGGAAAGCAGATTCAGGCAGAAACAACACGGTTGTTTTCCGCAATGCCGCGTTGTTTCTGCCTGAATCTGCTTTACCATTTGGGGCTTTCGAGAGCCCCAAATGGGAAAGCAGATTCGGATAGAAACAACGCGGTTGCTTTCCGCAATGCCGCGTTGTTTCTGCCTGAATCTGCTTTACCATTTGGGGCTCTCAGGCTCCCCAGGAGCCCGAGAGCCCCAAATGGTAAAGCAGATTCAGGCAGAAACAACACGGTTGTGTTGGAAAACGCTGCGGTTTTTCTTTCCGAGTTTCTCAGGCTCCTCCGAGCCAGAGGAGCCTGAGAAACTTGGAAAGAAAAACCGCAGCGTTTTCCAACACAACGTTGTATTTATGTTTGCGGCCGCTTCAAAAGCGACCGCAAACATAAATACGTTTTAAAGCTGCGGTTTTATTTCTAAGTTTTCCGGGCTCCTCCAGCCCAGAAAACTTAGAAAAAAAAACACAGCTAGTGCTTATTTAAAAAAAAAAAAAATAGCACTTACCGAGATTCAGCTGCAGCTTTCCTGCTCTGATCTCCGGTCCCCGTCCTCCGCCTACAGCACTAATGAAGGGAAAGCCACCCAGCGGTAGCTTTTGTTTACTACAGCTGGCTGGCTTTTCCTTCATTAGTGCCGCAAAAGCAAAAGCCAGCACAGGAGGGCCTCCATTTCACAAAATGGATGCGCCCATGTGCTTGCTTTTGCGAATTTTGAGCTTGAATAGCTCAAAATTTTACATAGGAAGTTTTAAAACAGAGAATGCTAGTATTTTTTTTTTTATGTTGCCTATCTATTTTTTAAATAAAAATATTTACTAGACTATCCCTTTAAGCGAGTAACCATTGGGTGTCCTCCACTCGGCAGTGTAAGTTCAGAATTATCTCGTTGATCCTCTTGCTGTGGATTGTTGGCCCTGTCGTTAATAATAATAATTTGGCATTTATATAGCACTACGAACCCTCAGGTATCTGAGCGCTGCTTATTATTACCCACGGTGTGTGGTGCACATTAATCGACCTCAGAAGGATGAAAGGCTGAGTTTGGCCCCGCCGGGATTCAAACCAGCGTTAGCAGGCTCTGCACAGATGTCAAAGCGAGTGCTCTACTCGCTGTGCCACTTGACCGGCTTTCCACTTGAGCGGAGGCCTCACCTGGCAACGTTCTCGTTGCCAGGTGAGGCCTCAGCTTTGTAGGGCTTGATGTCCAAAAGATGATTCCAGACTGTCTTCCCAGTCAGTCTGGCAGCCTTGTCTGCTACTGCTTCGATGATGTGCGGAACCAGTAAATCTGGGTGCGTCCCACTTTCTGATAAAATTTCTCAGTAACACTGCATCACCAACACGAACATGTCTTTTTACTCCAGAGTCTTTTAGTTCATTGTCGCTGGTGCTTTTTCCGCTGTCTTCTGGGCCTCCCCGGTGTCGTATCTGGCGAGAGATAAAAGAGGCACTAGCAATCAAGGAAGTAATGTAATCAAACATTTCCTGACTTAACACATCTGCACTACTCTCTGCATCCTTCAAAACCCTAATGGGAGGAGCCAGTGGGAGTTGCATGCGCCACCCTGTCACCACCTCATGGGATGTTAAATGGTGGTCGGACCCAGGCTTATTGCGCAATGCAAAGAGTGCCAAGGGCAAGCAGTGGAGTCAATTTTTCTTTGTGCTCTGTTTTGTTTTAGCGATTATCTCCTTCAGAAGGCCATTTAGTCATTCACACATCATGTTTGCTTGCGGGTGGTAAGCACAAGAGAATTTATGTTGAATGCCCAGCAACGTGGTAATGTGCTTGAACATCGCACTGGTGAAGTGAGGGCCGTTCTCAGACCGCAGGACCTCACACACGCCCCATTGCGGGAATACCAGATCAGAAAACTTGCCCACAATGTCCCGCGCCGAAATGTCCCTGCACCCTGCCGACCACCCTGAAACGTCCGCGCCGAATTGATCGCGGCCAGAAATTCTGCTGACCCTCTTGTACTGTTCCCTGTATCCTGCAAAGATTCAGCCACTTTCCACTTCATCTATAGGCCTCCATATAGGAAAGACACCTTCCACAAGGAGCCCCCTGACCCCCTCTCCTCAGCCACGGGATCTTGTTCCAGTATCATCGTTCTTGGGGATTTCAACCTCTCTGAGACACACCCATACTCTGTGCATGCTATTCTCGCAAGCTGAATCCATGGACCTAAAACAAACTGTGGTCTCCCCCACTCACATCAAAAGTAACACTCTCGACAAGATCTCCTGCACCTGTGCCATGGTGCATGCCCCCAGACATCAGGAGCAGACCAGCCTACCCTAGTTGCTGGCACCCATGGGGACCTTTAAGGCCCCAGAATGTTGACTTAGGACTTCCTGGAGTCAGTCCTGGCACTGTTGGTGCCAGGCTCATATTATTGCATCTTGTTGCAGGGAGCATGGAAACACACATAGCCCAGCCTGAAAGAACTGAGCCATACAGTCTAGCTTCGGGTGTGGCTGGAAGGACTACTTACCTGGGACTACTTGTGCAGGGTGTGGCTGGAGGGACTACTTTACCTGGGACTACTTGTGCAAGGATATAGAAACCACACCCTAAGGACAGAACACGCTTCGCGTTATTCTGCACTCCTGCAGCGTAACGCTCACCGTGTCTGCTCAGCTCCAGTTACCCGGTCTTCAGCCATGCCTGTCTTGGGAACCACGAACCATCAGCACCTGTGGAGAAAGGAAAGGAAGAGAGAACAAGAACTAGAACAGTGGTTGAGTCCTTACCTGAGAAGCAGTCCATCCGAAAGGCTCGCATTCGCTGAAAGGAAAAAACACGCATTGAGAACCAATACTCACCTGGAGGCTGCGCTCTTCCTGTATTCCATCGAAGCGGATCACGCGATCTCCGCTCTTGAGCCACACCGCACCTGCAGAACAGGAAAGAAAGAACAGCAGGTTAGTTGCGCAAAGGAAAAGAACCATTTTCTGTACATTTCAACGCCGTGCTCTCGCGCTAATACTCACCTGCAGGAATTCTGTTCAGCGTAGTGGGGAGACGGAAATCCTTCATCTGGCACCCTCCTAAACTGCACCTGTAAAGTAATAAGAACAATAGTGAGAACTTTGGCAACTAAGAACATTTAAGCAAACTATACCAAGAGTCTATTGGCATAGAGACTTACCTACAGAGTCACAGTTATTCAGAACTCTGCTACAGCCCGCAGGATCAGTGATGCAACTAGATCAAGAAGAGAGCCTGGAAGATTACCGCGCCCCGGCATTCAGTTGCAGGACGGAGAATCTGCCATTAAAACACCTAAGGTGAGGCATAAGCAGAGAGGGGCACTAGGAGGTTACGGGAGGTGGGAGCCTAGCCCGCCCCTCACGGTTGGTTAACATCTCGTTTCAACATTCTAGGCAAACGCTCCCCTGTGAAGAAGTAGTGAGACAGAGAAGACACGTGCAGGCGTTCATCACTCAGCTTCGTGCGACGCACGTGCAGACATTCATCGTTCAGCTTCGAGCGACGCCCCCGTGGAGACCAGGTGAGTGTGACAGAACGCAAACCCTTACAAAAATCCTCTACCTGGGCGTCATGGAACCTCAGAGACTGACCAGTTAGCCCAGCTTTTGGGGGAACTCAGAGCCGAGGTGCATTCAGCTCGGCAAGAAACCAATGCTTTAAGGAGAGAACTGATTGTGGCCAAGGATCGCACGGATGACCTAGCCAGACAATTGCTTCAATCACAGGCTGGCCAAACACTGCTACCTGAAATGGGGCCATAAGTCCCAGCTCCATCAAGTAACCCTGTACAGGTGGTCCTTCCGGGAACCGTGCCTTTGGCTGCCCCTGAATGGTTTGCGGGAGACCCAAAAAGGTATGCAGTTTTTATGAACCAGTGCCGTCTTCATTTCCTATGCAGACCAGGAGCCTTTCCAAATGACCCATCAAAGGTGGCCTTTGTACTTTCATATCTCAGTGGCAGTACCGTGGACTGGTCAGTACAACTTGTCAATCGGGATGACCCCCTCCTACGAGACTTTCAGAGGTTTCAACAGGATATGGAGAAGTTGTTTGCCCAGAACTCCCAAGGCCAAGCGTTGGATAACGAACTCCTGTCTCTGCATCAAGCGAACCAAGATCTGTTAAAGTATATTGCAACCTTCAACAGACTGGTAGTGGAAACCGGTTGGCCGAACGACAAAAGAACAACGCTGTTTCACCGTGGGTTGAGAGGCGAGTTAAAGGACGTTTTGGCTCAAGTGGTCAATCCACCTAGTGACTGTGCGGAATACATTGACTTGGTGGTGCAGGTTGATCACAGACTGCAGAACCGTAAAGCTGACCGAGCTAGAATGGAAACTCGGGTGTTTGTGCGTCCAAGGGAAAATGCTTCCAAAATCACTGACATGTCCGAACCCATGCAGATTGGAAGAGTGCGGGGTCACTATCCAAGGCTGAAAGAGACAAAAGAAGGCAACAACAGTTGTGCTTGTATTGCGGAACAGCCGGCCACTTCCTACGAGAGTGTCCAGTGAAACCACCCAAGAAGGCAGTTGGGGTTGCCGACAAGGTTGGGGCAGAGCCAGAGCCGGAAATCTTCCATGCCCGACAAGCATAGAGGTCCGTTTGTCAAGCGAAAAGAAGGACTCCCAGACCTCGCACCTAGCCTTGCCAATGATTCTCATCAGTCACCAGCAACTGTCTCGTATGCACACAGTCAGAGCTTACATCGACAGCAGAGCCATTGGTAACTACATGGATCAGACATTGGCTTCAAGGATGAATCTTCCTCTTTGCGAGAAGGCAGCAACTGATTCAGTCACCACTGTCGACGGAACAGAGATTTCTTCAGGTCCTGTAACACACTCGACGACAGAGGTGACACTTTTGTGCCAAGGTGGGCATCGGGAAGCCATTGTGTTCGATTTAATTTATTTTTTTAATTTATTTTTTACATTTATAAAGCGCTCACACAGCCCGCAGGCATCGAGGCGCTGTTACAGGAATTGTTTGTTTTTCTTTTTTTTTTTTTGTCTTAGTTACATATTTATAACGCGCTTAAACACCCACAGGTTTCTAAGCGCGGACCCGGGATCGAACCTGTGTTGCTTCGTGTCGTCTTGCTTCCAAGACGCACACGCTGCCGCTGAGCTATCCTCCCGGGACTAATCAAGTCTCCACAATTCCAAATAATTCTGGGAATGCCATGGTTAGAGACACATAATCCTTGCATCGACTGGCGTGCTGAGAGGCTGACCTTCTCAGTCGAATGTGCTCGTACATGCTATCAAGCAGAAGAACCCTTGACCAAAGAGGTGGCAATAATCATGAGTCTAACAAATCCGCTACCCCAGGAATACCAAGACTATCAAGATGTTTTCCAGAAGGACAAGCAATTACACTTCCGCCCCATAGGCCATATGACTGCCAGATCGACATTATACCTGGCGCACAGATTCCATGCGGTCGGATCTATGCGCTCACTGAGCCCGAAAACCTTCATTTAAAAAAGTATCTAGACCAGTATCTGGCAAACGGTTTCATTCGTCTGTCCAAGTCCCCAGCGGCCTCGCCCTTATTCTTCGTGCCTAAAAAGGAAGGAGATTTAAGGACTTGTATTGACTACCGCGCATTGAACCAAGTGACTGTAAAAAATCGGTGCCCCTTGCCTCTAATCCCTGAACTACTGGATCAAGTAAAAGACGATCGACTTTACACTAAGTTAGATCTCAGAGGGGCGTACCATCTTGTACGCATTAAGAAAGGGGACGAATGGAAAACCGCCTTCCGTACCAAATATGGGCTATTTGAATATCAAGTGATGCCCTTTGAGCTTTGTAACGCCCCAGCGGCGTTTCAATATTTCATGAACGACGTCCTACGAGAATTGATTGATGTCTGTGTCGTAGTATACATTGATGACATTCTGGTGTACTCCTCTTCTGAGCAAGATCATGTGAAAAACGTCCGTGCTGTCCTTGAAAAGCTTCATCAACACAAGTTATATGCTAAATTAGTAAAATGCTTCTTCCATGTTACCGAGGTCGAGTTTCTTAGATTTGTCCTTACCCCTCGTGGTGTTCGTATGGATTCGCATAAGGTAGATGCCATCCTCAACTGGCCTTCTCCAACTTCAATCAAAGGAGTCCAGAGTATGCTTGGGTTTGCGAACTTCTATCGTCGATTCATTCCGGCCTTTTCACAACTGGTACATCCCATCACATCCTTACTGCGAAAGAATAAACGCTTTCAATGGTTGGAAGAGGCGGAAAAGGCCTTCCAGGACTTGAAAAAGAAATTCACCTCAGCTCCAATCCTGAAACACCCTCGCCCAGATCTCCCGTACGTGGTAGAGACCGACGCTTCCAGCCTGGCAATGGGTGCGGTCCTCTCTCAAAAGGACCCTGAGACGGGTCAACTTCACCCGGTAGCCTTTTGGTCACGAAAAATCACAGCACCGGAATAAAATCACGCCGTGACGGACAAGGAACTTTTAGCCATCAAGGTGGCTTTTAAAGCCTGACAGCATTATCTCCTAGGAGCAAGACACACCATCTTGGTAATCACAGATCACCAAAATCTACAATACCTAAAGATGGCAAAGGCCCAATCCTCTCGCCACTCCGATGGGTGCTGTTCTTTGCTGAATTCGATTTCCTGATTACATACCGACCTGGTTGTCGAAACGGAAAAGCTGATGCTCTGTCCCGCATTGGGATACATGAAGCATACACAAGTCCAGACCCAGTAGCCATCATCCCTGGAGGAAGAATCCTTGGAATTACGACATCTCTGACCCTGGATGACATCCATGAGGAAATTTCACATCTCATCGATACCAAGACTCTGCAGGGTTGGCCAACTAAAAGCAAACACTATTCAGTCACAAATCATTTGCTATACTTTCAGGGACGCCTTTATCTACCCAGTAAGGAACTTCGGGAAAAGATCATCTCAAATTACCACAAATCACTGGTAGAAGGTCATCCTGGAATTGCAAAAACTGAAGCCAAAATCAAGCAGCATTTTTGGTGGCCAACGTGGCATAAAGACATCAAGCAGTTTGTGCTATCATGCGGTATTTGTGCACAAAACAAGGCTAAAAAAAGAGACCACCAGGCCTACTACAACCTCTGGATATTCCACCTACACCCTGGCATACGCTGTCTCTCGATTTTATCACTGATCTCCCTCCTTGAATGGATTCAACACCATTTTACTGGTAGTAGACTTGTTTTCCAAAATGGCCCACTTCATTCCACTAAAAGGCTTACCCTCAGCTTCAATCCTGGCAAAGGAGTTCCTAGAACAGATTGTCCGAATACACGGATTTCCCTCCGTCCTGATTTTAGATCGTGGCAGCCAATTTATCTCACATTTTTGGAAAGCTCAAATCGATGTAAGACTTTCCACTAGCCACCATCCCCAAACCAATGGTCAGACCGAGAGAACCAACCAAACATTAGAACAGTACCTAAGATGCATGTTACACCAAACGGAAGGCATTTGGAAAGATGTTTTGTGGATAACCGAGTATGCCTATAACAATTCCTTACACTCCAGCACTGGGCAGAGTCCGTTCTATACGATATACGGGATGCATCCACGAACCTCCAACCTTGACCAGCCTCAACTTTTGGAAATGCCAGCCGTAAGAAGTTTGCATACTACCATCACACAAAAGGGTGACAGAACATCGAAGGCAAGCTAAGGAAAAATACAAAAGATCTGCAGACCTACATAGGAGTGAAGCTCCAAAGTATCAGGTTGGGGATGAAGTCTGGCTGGCCTCGAAACACATACCAGTAAAAGGAACTCATACTTTCAATCCCAGATATTAGGGACCATACACCATTAAGGCCATCATTAATCCGTTGGCTGTGAAATTGGAGTTACCTCCACATATGCAAATCCAGTGCAACCTGGAACTCGAGTAACTAAACCACCAAAACCAATCATGGTCGACGGGGAACATGAATTTGAGGTTAAGGATATTCTGGACTCCAAAATTGTCAAGTCAAAACTATTCTAGTCAACTGGAAAGGCTATGTACCACAAGAAAGAACATGGGAACCTAGTAACCACATTCATGCGCCACGCTTGGTAAAAAGGTTCCATCATAATCATCCAAGCAAATCTGGACCAGCGGAAGAACCCACCCTAAGGGGGGTTTTGGGGGGGAGTGCTGTCATGGTGCATGCCCCCAGACATCAGGAGCAGACCAGTCTACCCCAGTTGCTGGCACCCATGGGGACCTTTAAGGCCCCAAAAGGTTGCATTAGGACTTCCTGGAGTCAGTCCTGGCGCCGTTGGCTCATGGCTCATATTATTCCATCTTGTTGCAGGGAGCATGGAAAAACACATAGCCCAGCCTGAAAGAACTGAGCAGCCTGAAAGAACTGAGCAGCCTGAAAGAACTGAGCCATACAGTCTAGCTTAGAGTGTGGCTGCAAGGACTACTCTACCTGGGACTACTTGTGCAGGGTGTGGCTGGAGGGACTACTTTACCTGGGACTACTTGTGCAAGGCTATATAAACCACACCCTAAGGACAGAACACGCTTCGCGTTATTCTGCACTCCTGCAGCATAACGCTCACTGTGTCTGCTCAGCTCCAGTTACCCGGTCTTCAGCCACGCCTGCCTTGGGAACCACGGACCATCAGCACCTGTGGAGAAAGGAAAGGAAGAAAGAACAAGAACAAGAACAGTGGTTGAGTCCTTACCTGAGAAGCAGTCCATCCGAAAGGCCTTTCCCTCTGCCGCTCTCAGGATCGCCGTATCTGCAGAAAGGAAACACACGCAGAGAGTGCCAATACTCACCCGGAGGCTGCGCTCTCCCTGTATTCCATCAAAGCAGTTCACGCGATCTCCGCTCCGGAGCCACACTGCATCTGCAGAACAGGAAAGAAAGAACAGCAGGTTAGTCGCGCAAAGGAAAAGAACATTTTTTTGTACATTTTGACGCTGCGCTCTCGCGCTAATACTCACCTGCAGGAATTCTGTCCAGCGTCGTGGGGAGACGGCAATCCTTCATCTGACACCCTCCTAAACCGCACCTGTAAAGGAATAAGAACAATAGTGAGCACTTTGGCAACTAAGAACATTTAAGCAAACTATACCAAGAGTCTATTGGCATAGAGACTTACCTACAGAGTCACAGTTATTCAGAACTCTGCTACAGCCTGCAGGATCAGTGACGCAACTAGATCCAGAAGAGAGGCTGGAACATTCCCGCGCCCCTGCATTCAGTTGCAGGACGGAGAATCCGCCATTAAAACACCTAAGGTGAGGTATAAGCAGAGAGGGGCACTAGGAGGTTACGGGAGGTGGGAGCCTAGCCCGCCCCTCACGGTTGGTTAACATCTCGTTTCAACATTCTAGGCAAACGCTCCCCTGTGAAGAAGTAGTGAGACAGAGAAGACACGTGCAGGCATTCATCACTCAGCTTCATTCGATGCACGTGCAGACATTCATCGCTCAGCTTCGTGCGACACCCTTGTGGAGACCAGGTGAGCATGACAACCTGCCCACTCATCTCCTGCTTGGGTCCCTCCCAGTCGAATGGTTCCACCGTCCCTTTATCCCTCTCTCACTTATGGGACACTTCATAAAGGCCAGGCAGAATGGTCCCTGATCTAATGACTACTTCAAATCCTTCCCTACTTATATTCCTGAGGCAACCACAGGAAGTGCCACCACGCTCCTTGATAAATTCGAACCACTAAGGAGTACCTCGACATTCATAACCCCTTTAAAACCAGCCTCACTAGAGCTAAATCTTCTAACCACTGCTACACCCCAGAGCATGCCATCAGCAAATGCCCCATCGGATCCCTTGAGAAATGATGGAGGGAAAAATCACAAAGCAGAGGATCTCATAACCCTCAAATCTTGCCACACTCAATGCCCGAACATGATATCCAAAACTACATAGTGCACCAGCACCATCGCAGAGCCTTCTAACAGGAGCAAAGCCCTCTTTGAAGCAGTTAAGTACTGCACCAAGCCTCTTCCCTCTCCCGTCCTTGAGGTGCCACTATCACAAAAACAATTAGACAGTATAAATAGCTTCTTTATCGATAACAATCAAAATTCAACACCTGATTTAAACCTCCAAAATCAATCAGGTACCGGTGCCCTCCCCCTATGCACCGGCCCCCTGTGGACTGAATTCTACCCCTCTCCCCAAATGCCCTCCTGATGACTCTCCTCTCCCGCAAGCGTACCTCATACACCGAAAACTTAATTCCTGCTACCATTATCAAATCACTTAATGGGCCAGGACTCGACGCACTCCTCAAGATTGTTAACACCTCAATGTTTGTAGACTTATTACCAAACTCTCTGAAGATAGACCTAATAAAGCCCCTTCTAAAAAGATAACTCATAACTTGGATAACTACCGACCAATCATGAGCCTCCGTTCATCAGCAAACTCCTAGCAAAAGTGGTTGCAAAGTAGCTGATCTCTAAAATCTTCGTGCAACTCCACCTTCTCTAGGACTGTCAGTTGGGATTCTTCCCAAAATGCAGCAGCGCCACTGCTACCATCCATGTGCTTGATGTCATCCTCCAGATAACGGACAAGGAAGACCTGTGCTTGCGAGTCCTCTTGGAACCCTCGGCTGCAATCGATCCAGTCAACCACCAAGCCCTACTCTCCGGCTTTACCACCAAGCCCTATTCTCCGGCTTTACCACCAAGCCCTACTCTCCGGCTTTACCGATGAGATGGATTTCCCTGGCAATGTCCTAAGTGGTTCACCTCATAGTTATCCGGCAGACATGAGGCTATCGAAATGGGATACTGATGTCCACATGACTTCAAGGGGTCCCACAGGTTCGATTCTCTCCCTGGTCATCTTCAACCTTTCCATGGAACTCCAGCATCCTCCTTAACAACCTCAAAATATCAATTCATCAATACACCAATGACATCCAGCTCTATCTCAGAGTCTGAGGTCCAAATGATTTCAAGTGGACACACAGGTTCTATTTTCTCCGTACATCGACCATACAAACATCCCAGGATCCGAGCCGCGCGTTAGTAGGCGTTCGGCTGGGATTGTAGTCTTCACGACTAGGTAAATCCAGGGCATTCTCCGTATGAAATTAATTCCCAATAGCGGGCTAATCCGTTTTCTAGTGACAAATCAATATAGCCGATACAAATAGAGGGAACGATTGAATTCCGACACCAATCGAACTGCGCTGCATGACAGCACTGTGTCTTCACGTGTACCAGATTAGTTCGGACTACTGGTGACGTGTTCACCATTGTCGCATTCTTCCTGAACGGGATACTCTTGGTGTTACACCTTAGTGGGATTTATTACGATATAGTAATGAACCGTACTCGTCACAATAATTGGCAAAATTTGATGATTATAAATGTTGACCTTAGTCTCAGTATTACATATGTTAAACCCTGAGTGGGTGTTCACTACGTAGTGATGACCACACTGCAACAGATAAAGTACAGACTCCGTCCCATGGCCAGACAAGCCGGGAGTAATTCCGATGTTCTTTTCCCACTTCTATCAGCATCTAGATTTACTACTCGATCGCTCTACTTTCACTGCCCGGTAGGAATTACTTCCATCCATACGGCCAGGTGAGTTCTAATTTACTTCCATGTACAGTTCTTCATTAATCTAGCATTCTATTCATTACTAGTATTAACGTATGTATTATGAACTGCTTACCCAATAGGCATGATGCTTCTCACCCTTACCACTATATGAATGTGGAGGTTAGTACCTTTTTGTCTTAACAATAATTGGGTTATACATATTTCCTTAAGAACTGTCAATATTGACTGGGTATCTTTTATAACCCCACAGGACCCTTCTGATGAATGTGGAGGTTAGTACCTTTTGGTCTCAATAAGTATTGGGTTATACATATTTCCCTGAGAATTATCATTGCTGAATGGTTATTGTTTATAACCCTATAGGACTCTTCTGATGAAGCACACTCCCAAAATAGGAACTGTTAGCTCTTGCCCTGAAGAAGGATTATTAGGATCCAAAACGCGTTGGCCTTTTACTAACTCATGTGGAGCTACTGTGGATATGATTTGAATATCTTGAAAACTGCAAAGAAGGGGCCTTGTGAACATTGTACTCATTGTGTTATGTTAAAACGATGGTTTACTCAATATTGACCATACTGAAATGTGAATGACTATTGTGCCTGTGTTATTAAACAGGATGATAGTTACGAATTTTGCTCATCATTTTGCTGTCTCCTTGATTTAGGGATCTGAATCTTGTTATTTTGGACTACTGTACTTGAAACATTGCATTTGATTACGGACTAAATTTTTGATGACATCAACTATTCCTGCTTCCTGATTAAAAGAAAAGTACACTATTGAAATTTTTGTGCGAGCTTTGGTTTCCCGCTTGAGGGTGGACCTAATACCAAGCAGTACTGATAATCACTCGGACCATCGTCCCCCTAGGAGTGCATTGTAGAGCCACTGTGTGGCAACACACCGTTCCGTTTTTTCTCTATTCTCTCCCTGGTCATCTTCAACCTTTCCATGGAACTCCAGGATCCTCCTTAATGACCTCAACATATCCATTCATCAATACGCCAATGACACTCAGCTCTCTCTTAGAGTCAGTCATTTCCATCCTCGGCAAATGCCTGTCCTCCACTCAATCCTGGATGTCAAGCTAAAGACCACCAAGACTGAATATGTCCTCATCGGCCACCCGCAAAACAACAGCCAGTCCAACAATGGCTGAATCCCCTAGACGGAGTCCCCTGGCAACTTTCAGACTCTGCCAAATCACTGGGTGTTATTATGGATCGCAGCCTCTCCGTTCAAACACATCTAGGGCCTGGCTCCAGATCACCACCTTTCATACCGCCTCACGATGTCCGTACAGTTTAACAAGCCCTCGTCATCTCCCACACAACAATGGTCGAAACGCCCTTCTCTGTGGGCTCCCAGCTTCACACCCCATCTCCCAGCAACGATCCATTTTAAAATTGCTTGTATCATCCACAAATTAATGTTATTAGTTCCTCGAAGGAAAAAGGAACCCAGGATTGCCGATGGAGCAAGTCAATGGTCATGATTATCTGGCCATCAGATTTGAAACCCAAGACACATAGGACAAGCAAAGTGCTCGTCACTTGAAAGGTCAACAGCAGCACTACTTAGAGTTACCAAAATGCACGGTAATGGCGCTGTGAGCCCCTCACTAAATATATACTGAGTGCAATCGACACCAGCGTCAAATGAATTGTCAATAATAGAAAAACCATTTAAAAAAATCTATTGGCTCTCCCCAGGGTTCCCCAAATATACAGCTTAAGCTTGAATTAGATCTACAAAGTGTCACGTATGAACTCCAGATTAAACCAGTTATGTATAGGCTGCGATTATGGTAGACTCGGCTGCTTTCTAAATATCCTGATGACTTGTGTGATGTCCTAGCCCAGGATGGCAGCTCTAAGCTGCCTTGGTGCATACATGTGAGGTCAACGTTAAAACCTCTGGAGCTCAGAGATCTGTGGACGAACCCCATGGGCATGAACAATGAATCGAAGGCTTCAATCTCATAGAACTGAAGACCACATGAAGACTACTTGAAGACCGCATGAGGACCGTGAAGACCGCATGATGACCACATGACGACCGCATGATGACCGCATGATGACTGCATGAAGACCGCATGACAACCGCATGACGACCGCATGAAGACCACATGAAGACTACTTGAAGATTGCATGATGACCGCTTGACGACCGCATGATGACCGCATGATGACTGCATGTAGACCGCATGACAACCACATGTAGACTGCCTGAAGACCACCTGAAGACTGCATGAAGACCGCATGAGGACCGCATGATGACCGCATGATGACCGCATGATGACACCATGATGACCGCTTGAAGACCGCATGAAAACTGCATGAAGACCACATGAAGATCGCATGAAACCTGCATGAAGACGACATGAAGACCGCATGAAGACCACATGAAGACTGCATGAAGACCACATGAAGGCTGCTCTAGACAGAGGACTATTTACATGTGATCCGACCACAGCTTGTGAGAAGACTGCATGAAGACCACATGAAGACCGCATAAAGACCACATGTAGACCGCATGAAGACCGCCTGAAGAACTCCTGAAGACCGCCAGAAATCCGCATTAAGACCGCATGATGACCGGATGACGACCTCATGACACCGCATGAAGACCGCCTGAAGACCGCATGAAGACCGCATGACGACCACATGTAGACCGCATGAAGACCGTATGAAAGCCGCACAAAGACTGTATGAAGACTGCATGAGTACCGCTTGAAGACCGCATGAAGACCGCATGAAGACCGCACGAAGACCGCACGAAGACCGCACGAAGACTGCATGATGACTGCATGAAGACAACATGAAGACCGCATAAAGACTGCCTGAAGACCGCCTGAAGACTGCCTGAAGACCGCATGACGACCGCATGACAACCGCATGAAGACCGCCTGAAAACCGCCTGAAGACCGCCTGAAGACTGCATGACGACCGCATGATGACTGTATGAAGACCGCATGAAGACCGTTCTAAGACTGCATGATGACCGCATGACGACCGCATGAAGACCGCCTGAAGACCGCCTGAAGACCACATGAAGACAGCATGAAGACTCCTCTAGCCAGCGGACTATTTACATGTGATCCAACCACAGCTTTCCTGAAGACTTTATGTGAAATTCAGGTGAGACGTATTACCATTAGCCTCTCTAAGAAGAGATGGGACGCAGCGGAAGCCGCCCAGTGGACCTCATGCATAACTGAGAAGGGGTCAGTAGTGCCCTTGGTGTTCTTCTGCCCATTGTAAGGAGATCTGAGGCATAAAGATGTGACGCCGCTACTGAACTAACATTGGGTAGATGGGCCTCTCATGATGATGTTACTGAACTAACATGTGTTAGATGGGCCTCTCATAGTGATGTTACTGACCCAACATGGGGTAGATGGGCCTCTCATAGTGATGGTAGCTTTGCCATTGTATGGAGATCTGAGGCATAAAGACGTGAAGCCGCTACTGAACCAACATGGGGTAGATGGGCCTCTCATGATGATGTTACTGAACCAACATGGGGTAGATGGGCCTCTCATGATGACGTTAGCTTTGCCATTGTATGGAGATCTGAGTCATAAAGACGTGAAGCCGCTACTGAACCAACATGGGGTAGATGGGCCTCTCATGATGATGTTACTGAACTAACATGGGGTAGATGGGCCTCTCATGATGATGTTACTGAACCAACATGGGGTAGATGGGCCTCTCATGATGATGCTACTGAACCAACATGGGGTAGATGGGCCTCTCATAGTGATGCTACTGAACCAACATGGGGTAGATGGGCCTCTCATAGTGATGTTACTGACCCAACATGGGGTAGATGGGCCTCTCATAGTGATGTTAGCTTTGCCTTCGTATGGAGATCTGAGGCATAAAGACGTGAAGCCGCTACTGAACCAACATGGGGTAGATGGGCCTCTCATGATGATTTTACTGACCCAACATGGGGTAGATAGGCCTCTCATGACAATGTTAGCTTTGCCATTGCATGGAGATCTGAGGCATAAAGACGTGAAGCCGCTACTGAACCAACATGGGGTAGATAAATCTCTCATGAAGATTTTACTGACCCAACATGGGGTAGATAGGCCTCTAATGATGATGTTACGTACCCAACATGGGGTAGATAGACCTCTCATGATGATGTTACTGAACCAACATGGGGTAGATGGGCCTCTCATGATGATGCTACTGAACCAACATGGGGTAGATGGGCCTCTCATGATGATGCTACTGAACCAACATGGGGTAGATGGGCCTCTCATAGTGATGTTAGCTTTGCCATTGTATGGAGATCTGAGGCATAAAGACGTGAAGCCGCTACTGAACCAACATGGGGTAGATAGATCTCTCATGATGATGTTAATGACCCAACATGGGGTAGATAGGCCTCTCATGATGATGTTACTGAACCAACATGGGGTAGATGGGCCTCTCATGACGATGTTAACTTTGCTATTGTATGGAGATCTGCGGCATAAAGATGTGAAGCCGCTACTGAACCAACATGGGGTAGATGGGCCTCTCATGATGATGTTACTGACCCAACATGGGGTAGATGGGCCTCTCATGATGATGTTAGCTTTGCCATTGTATGGAGATCTGAGGCATAAAGATGTGAAGCTGTTACTGAACCAACATGGGGTAGATGGGCCTCTCATAATGATGTTACTGACCCAACATGGGGTAGATGGGCCTCTCATAATGATGTTACTGACCCAACATGGGGTAGATAGGCGTCTAATGATGATGTTAGCTTTGCAGTTTCACAAGTGTTCACAGAGCCTGAATGCGTAGGAACGTGTTGACAGATGGAGCTGATGAGCAATTATATGCATACATTGCTTTCTTATGGCTCATGTAGTGTTTCTTAGTTTTTATTATGTGGAATATTGTTGTCTTTTTTTATATTTGTATGTGTACATATTACTCTTCATTTATTGTTATATGTTATCTCATGTGCTTAACGACTTATGACGAATAAAGTTTATTGATGATGAAAGTAGTAACAGACAGGACGCCCAACCACCTGGTGGCCAAAATCAACACCTCCAGAGGCATAAGCATCTCTCGTAGCCAAACCATCAACGGCTAAAGTAAAAACGTGTCCGCAATGAAAAGACTCAAAAACAATTCTTCTCTTGCCTCGCTCCAGCTCTCTGCAACGCAATCCTGTGCCAGCTCGTAATGCCCCACCTCCCAAAAGGCATTTACGGAGTATCACACAGTTTCTTTTCTTCCTCATTTTTCAAATGCACCCTTTTCTTACAATCCACTCTACAAAATCTCTAATCTCCACTCTCGTGACAACTGCTCAAGCCTTCTCCTTGGCCTTCCTATCTGCTCCTTCCTCTCTCTAGACCAAGTCCTCAACTTTGCTATCCAGAGTCTCTACAATCTACCAGTTCTTCCCCCCAATTCTACCTGCCAACTATATGCTGATTGGCTCTTGAACTGGGACAGCCAGCCTAGCCCAGTACTTAGAGATGGATGGTGATGCAGAATATACTCAAACATCAATAACAAGACTGACTCAGGAAGTTGGCAAAGTATAACTCTTTTAATGTAAATTATCTAAAACAGGGAGCACAACGGACATCATCTGACGTCACAAAGCAATCTCTCAGAGCATTTAATGAAAAAACACACACATATAGTAAAAACTTGTCATCATTGACGTCTACCAGCATGGCAAACTACAAAAACCTACTTGGAAGAGTGATAGGCTTCCAAGGAACCTCCAGGTATACGTTCCATACTATTCAGGAAGAGTGATTGGGTATCTAATATCAGGTGGGAAACTATGCCCATTCCAAGTGCAAGTCACTATGAACGTCATTAAATACACGTCCCATTGGTTATACAAACTATAGGGCTCTCTGTTACGTGGCCCTCTATAATGGGTTGGCACCCTAATATTCCACCTGCGTAAGAGGCATGCAGGCTGGCACCCTGATGTTTGGCAGGTTGGTCATAACCATAGCTTCCAACCAATTAGTCCACTATCCATCAACATCCTGCAGCCTGCCAGTCAATTAGTTCTTTGAAGTTTGGCCTTGAATTTGTTCTCTGTGTCCAGGAGTACGAGGGAGTACAGGTCACCCTTGCCTCCCAGTTTCGCTCCTGCTCAGCCCATGTCTATTTTCATCCATCCACGTGACTGCAGACCAGGTTTCAGAGAATTTTGCTGTATTTAAACTCTATTAAATGGAAAACCTCTGACGTCTTCAGTGTTTCTCCACCTCACCTCATCAAGAGTTTGTTCCTTTCACATATTAATTGTATCTTCTGTAAGAACGTTTCGGCTCACTGTGGCCTTGACTTTATGATGTTGGGCCAACCAAACCCTTCTTTGATTCACTTCCACGGTGGAGCTTCCCAATATCTAACTGCGACACACTGGAAAATCCTTTCTGTTCACAGTGTCCAGCTCTGCTAAAATGCATCGTGGAATATCTATAGTCCATTCATTCCTATACGTATATGTTGGCATATCGCCGCAATCTAATCACTATATAGCCAGCCTTAAAGAATACTTGTCTACTTGCGTTGCTGCGACTGTACAATTGTAAAATGACTTAGTTTCTTCATCTGTTTCTGTAGCATGAGCATCCTCACCTTGAGTCCGAAATGCTGTTCATCTTTAACACCTCCTCCTTTGATTCTATAGAATGCTCATATCTTCTATCTCTGCTTACAAGGGCGTCAGCTCTGTCCTATGTGACATCACCAATCCGCACTTTTGCTTGTCTTTCCCACTTCCTCCGGGATTTCATTCAAATGGCCATCATATTGTCATGTATGAATGTATGGCTTTCTCAATGGGAACCTGGCCTCCATGATCCTCTTTGGTATAAGTATTCTAACTGGTACTGCACGTGTCTCACACTCCCAACATATAGGCAACATGGGGACGGAGTTTTGGGTGGGGGTACTTGGCTCCACCTCTACACTCTCCATGCACAGCCACTCTATTTTAAATTCCTTCTCCTAGTTCACAAAGCTGTCAATGTTCTCGCTCCTCATTACCTGTCTGATTCTATCTCAGTTTACTCACCATCGCGTTTCCTCAGATCTTCCTCAGCACTCAAGCACACCATCCCATACCCCCCTGTGCCTCCTCTCACTTCTGCTCTTTCTCCCTACTGGCCTGCTCCACTGGAACCCACTACCCATAAGATACTCTCCCTGTGCCTCCTCTCACTTCCGCTCTTTCTCCCTGTGCTCCACTGGAACCCACAGCCCATAAGATACCCTCCCTGTGCCTCCTCTCACTTCTGCTCTTTCTCCCTACTCGCGGCACCACTGGAACCCACTGCCCATAAGATACCCTCCCTGTGCCTCCTCTCACTTCTGCTCTTTGTCCCTACATGCCCGCTCCACTGGAAGCCACTGCCCATAAGATACCCTCCTTGTGCCTCCTCTCACTTCTGCTCTTTCTCCCTACTCGCCGCGCTCCACTGGAATCCCCCGGCCCTAAGATACCATCTTCTCACTTCCACTCTTTCTCCCTACTCGCACCGCTCCACTGGAACCCACTGTCTATAAGATATCCTCCCTGTGGCTCCTCTCACTTCTGCTCTTTCTCGCTACTCACCCCGCTCCACTGGGACCCACTGCAGATAAGATACCCTCCCTGTACCTCCTCTCACTTCTGCTCTTTCTCCCTACTCGCCCCGCTCCACTGGAACCCACTGCCCATGAGATACCCTCCCTGTGCCTCCTCTCACTTCTGCTCTTTCTCCCTACTCGCACGCTCCACTGGAACCCACTGCCCATAAGAACCCTCCCTGTGCCTCCTCTCACTTCCACTCTTTCTCCCTACTCGCCCCGAACCACTGGAACCCACTGCCCATAAGATAGCCTCCCTGTGCCTCCTCTCACTTCTGCTCTTTCTCCCTACTCGCCCTGCTCCACTGGAACCCACTGCCCATCCCATACCCTCCCTGTGTCTCCTCTCACTTCTTCTCTTTCTCCCTAATCGCCCACTCTACTGGAACCCACTGCCCATAAGATACCCTCCCTGTGCCTCCTCTCACTTCTGCTTTTTGTCCCTACATGCCCTTCTCCACTGGAACCCACTGCCCATAAGATACCCTCCCTGTGCCTCCTCTCACTTCCGCTCTTTCTCCCTACTCGCCCCGCTCCACTGGAACCCACTGCCCATAAAATACCCTCCCTGTGCCTCCTCTTCTGCTCTTTCTCCCTACTCGCCCTGCTCCACTGGAACCCACTGCCCATCCCATACCCTCCCTGTGTCTCCTCTCACTTCTGCTCTTTCTCCCTAATCGCCCGCTCTACTGGAACCCACTGCCCATAAGATACCCTCCCTGTGCCTCCTCTCACTTCTGCTCTTTGTCCCTACACGCCCCACTCCACTGGAACCCACTGCCCATAAGATACCCTCCCTGTGCCTCCTCTCACTTCTGCTCTTTGTCCCTACACGCCCCGCTCCACTGGAACACACTGCCCATAAAATACCCTCCCTGTGCCTCCTCTCACTTCTGCTCTTTCTCCCTACTCGCACGCTCCACTGGAACCCACTGCCCATAAGAACCCTCCCTGTGCCTCCTCTCACTTCCACTCTTTCTCCCTACTCGCCCCGAACCACTGGAACCCACTGCCCATAAGATAGCCTCCCTGTGCCTCCTCTCACTTCTGCTCTTTCTCCCTACTCGCCCTGCTCCACTGGAACCCACTGCCCATCCCATACCCTCCCTGTGTCTCCTCTCACTTCTTCTCTTTCTCCCTAATCGCCCACTCTACTGGAACCCACTGCCCATAAGATACCCTCCCTGTGCCTCCTCTCACTTCTGCTTTTTGTCCCTACATGCCCTTCTCCACTGGAACCCACTGCCCATAAGATACCCTCCCTGTGCCTCCTCTCACTTCCGCTCTTTCTCCCTACTCGCCCCGCTCCACTGGAACCCACTGCCCATAAAATACCCTCCCTGTGCCTCCTCTTCTGCTCTTTCTCCCTACTCGCCCTGCTCCACTGGAACCCACTGCCCATCCCATACCCTCCCTGTGTCTCCTCTCACTTCTGCTCTTTCTCCCTAATCGCCCGCTCTACTGGAACCCACTGCCCATAAGATACCCTCCCTGTTCCTCCTCTCACTTCTGCTCTTTGTCCCTACACGCCCCACTCCACTGGAACCCACTGCCCATAAGATACCCTCCCTGTGCCTCCTCTCACTTCTGCTCTTTGTCCCTACACGCCCCGCTCCACTGGAACACACTGCCCATAAAATACCCTCCCTGTGCCTCCTCTTCTGCTCTTTCTCCCTACTCGCCCTGCTCCACTGGAACCCACTGCCCATCCCATACCCTCCCTGTGTCTCCTCTCACTTCTGCTCTTTCTCCCTAATCGCCTGCTCTACTGGAACCCACTGCCCATAAGATACCCTCCCTGTGCCTCCTCTCACTTCTGCTCTTTGTCCCTACACGCCGCACTCCACTGGAACCCCCGGCCCTAAGATACCATCTTCTCACTTCCGCTCTTTCTCCCTACTTGCACCGCTCCACTGGAACCCACTTCCCATAAGATACCCTCCCTGTGCCTCCACTCACTTCCGCTCTTTCTCCCTACTCGCCCCGCTCCACTGGAACCCACTGTCTATAAGATACCCTCCCTGTGCCTCCTCTCACTTCTGCTCTTTCTCCCTACCACCCCGCTCAGCTGCAACCCACGGCCCATAAGATACCCTCCCTGTGCCTGCTCTCACTTCTGCCCTTTCTCGCTACTCACCCCGCTCCACTGGGACCCACTGCCCATAGGATACCCTCCCTGTGCCTCCTCTCACTTCTGCTCTTTCTCCCTACTCGCCACGCTCCACTTGAACCCACTGCCCATAAGATACCCTCCCTGTGCCTGCTGTCACTTCTGCTCTTTCTCCCTACTCGCCCTGCTCCACTGGAACCCACTGCCCATAAGATACCCTCCCTGTGCCGCCTCTCACTTCTGCTCTTTCTCCCTACTCGCACGCTCCACTGGAACCCACTGCCCATAAGAACCCTCCCTGTGCCTCCTCTCACTTCCGCTCTTTCTCCCTACTCGCCCCGCTGAACTGGAACCCACTGCACATAAAATACCCTCCCTGTGACTCCTCTCACTTCGGCTCTTTCTCCCTAATCGCCCACTCTACTGGAACCCACTGCCCATAAGATACCCTCCCTGTGCCTCCTCTCACTTCTGCTCTTTGTCCCTACATGCCCTGCTCCACTGGAACCCACTGCCCATAAGATACCCTCCCTGGGCCTCCTCTCACTTCCGCTCTTTCTCCCTACTCGCCCCGCTCCACTGGAACCCACTGCCCATAAAATACCCTCCCTGTGCCTCCTCTCACTTCTGCTCTTTCTCCCTACTTGCCCTGCTCCACTGGAACCCACTGCCCATCCCATACCCTCCCTGTGTCTCCTCTCACTTCTGCTCTTTCTCCCTAAGCGCCCATTCTACTGGAACCCACTGCCCATAAGATACCCTCCCTGTGCCTCCTCTCACTTCTGCTCTTTGTCCCTACATGCCCTGCTCCACTGGAACCCACTGCCCATAAGATACCCTCCCTGTGCCTCCTCTCACTTCCGCTCTTTCTCCCTACTCACCGCGCTCCACTGGAACCCACTGCCCATAAGATACCCTCCTCTCACTTCCGCTCTTTCTCCCTACTCGCCCCGCTCCACTGGAACCCACTGCCCATAACATACCCTCCCTGTGCCTCCTCTCACTTCTGCTCTTTCTCCCTACTCGCCCCGCTCCACTGGAACCCACTGCCCATAAGATACCCTCCCTGTGCCTCCTCTCACTTCCGCTCTTTCTCCCTACTTGCCCCACTCCATTAGACCTCACTGCCCATAAAATACTCTCCCTGTGCCTCCTCGCACTTCCGCTCTTTCTCCCTACTCGCCCGCTCCACTGGAAACCACTGCCTGCCCATAAGATACCCTCTGTGTGCCTCCTCTCACTTCCGCTCCTTCTCCCTACTCGCCACGCTCCACTGGAACCCACTGCCCATAAGATTCCCTCCCTCTGCCTCCTCTCACTTCCGCTCTTTCTCCCTACTCGCCCCGCTCCACTGGAACCCAGTGCACATCTGATACCATCCCTGTGCTTCCTCTCACTTCCGCTCTTTCTCCCTACTCACCCCGCTCTACTGGACCCCATTGCACATAAGATACTCTCGCTGTGCCTCCTCTCACTTCTGCTCTCTCTCCCTCCTCGGCTGCTCCACTGGAACCCACTGCCCATAAGAAACCTTCCCTGTGCCTCCTCTCACGTCCGCTCTTTCTCCCTCCTCGCCATGCTCCACTGGAACCCACTGCCCATAAAATACCCTCCCTGTGCCTCCTCTCATTTCTGCTCTTTCTCCCTACTCGCCCCGCTCCACTGGAACCCACTGCCCATAAGATACCCTCCCTGTGCCTCCTGTCACGTCTGCTCTTTCTCCCTACTCGCACGCTCCACTGGAAAACACTGCCCATGAGAACCCTCCCTGTGCCTTCTCTCACTTCCGCTCTTTCTCCCTACTCGCTCTGCTCCACTGGAACCCCCCGGCCCTAAGATACCATCTTCTCACTTCTGCTCTTTCTCCCTACTCGCCCTGCTCCACTGGAACCCACTGCCCATAAAATACCCTCCCTGTGCCTCCTCTCACTTCCGCTCTTTCTCCCTACTCGCTCTGCTCCACTGGAACCCCCGGCCCTAAAATACCATCTTCTCCCTACTTGCACCACTCCACTGGAACCTACTGCCCACAAGATACCCTCCCTGTGCATCATCTCACTTCTGCTCTTTGTCCCTACTCGCCCTGCTCCACTGGAACCCACCTCCCATAATATACCCTCCCTGTGCCTCCTCTCCTTTTCCACTCTTTCTCCCTACCACCCCGCTCAGCTGGAACCCCCGGCCCATAAGATACCCTCCCTGTGCCTGCTCTCACTTCTGCTCTTTCTTGCTATTCAACCCACTCCGCTGGGACCCACTGCCCATAAGACACCCTCCCTGGGCCTCCTCTCACTTCTGCTCTTTCTCCCTAATCGCCCGCTCTACTGGAACCCACTGCCCATAAGATACCCTCCCTGTGCCTCCTCTCACTTCCGCTCTTTCTCCCTACTCGCCGCGCTCCACTGGAACCCACCGCCCATAATATACCCTCCCTGTGCCTCCTCTCCTTTTCCGCTCTTTCTCCCTACCACCCCGCTCAGCTGGAACCCACGGCCCATAAGATACCCTCCCTGTGCCTCCTCTCACTTCTGCTCTTTCTCCCTACTCGCCACGCTCCACTTCAACCCACTGCCCATAAAATACCCTCCCTGTGCCTCCTCTCACTTCTGCTCTTTCTCCCTACTCGCCCCGCTCCACTGGAACCCACTGCCCATACCATACCCTCCCTGTGCCTCCTCTCACTTCTGCTCTTTCTCCCTACTCGCACGCTCCACTGGAACCCACTGCCCATAAGAACCCTCCCTGTGCCTCCTCTCACTTCCGCTCTTTCTCCCTACTCACCCCGCTCCACTGGAACCCACTGCCCATATGATACCTTCCCTGTGCCTCCTCTCACTTCTGCTCTTTCTCCCTACTCGCCCTGCTCCACTGGAACCCACTGCCCATCCCATTCCCTCCCTGTGTCTCCTCTCACTTCTGCTCTTTCTCCCTAATCGCCCACTCTACTGGAACCCACTGCCCATAAGTTACCCTCCCTGTGCCTCCTCTCACTTCTGCTCTTTGTCCCTGCACGCCCTGCTCCACTGGAACCCACTGCCCATAAGATACCCTCCCTGTGCCTCCTCTCACTTCCGCTCTTTCTCCCTACTCGCCCCGCTCCACTGGAACCCACTGCCCATAAAATACCATCCCTGTGCCTCCTCTCACTTCTGCTCTTTCTCCCTACTCGCCCTGCTCCACTGGAACCCATTGCCCATCCCATACCCTCCCTGTGTCTCCTCTCACTTCTGCTCTTTCTCCCTAATCGCCCACTCTACTGGAACCCACTGCCCATAAGATACCCTCCCTGTGCCTCCTCTCACTTCTGCTCTTTGTCCCTACACGCCCTGCTCCACTGGAACCCACTGCCCATAAGATACCCTCCCTGTGCCTCATCTCACTTCCGCTCTTTCTCTCTACTCGCCGCCCTCCACTGGAACCCACTGCCCATAAGATACCCTCCTCTCACTTCCGCTCTTTCTCCCTACTCACCCCGCTCCACTGGAACCCACTGTCTATAAGATACCCTCCCTGTGCCTCCTCTCACTTCTGCTCTTTCTCCCTAATCGCCCACTCTACTGGAACCCACTGCCCATAAGTTACCCTCCCTGTGCCTCCTCTCACTTCTGCTCTTTGTCCCTGCACGCCCTGCTCCACTGGAACCCACTGCCCATAAGATACCCTCCCTGTGCCTCCTCTCACTTCCGCTCTTTCTCCCTACTCGCCCCGCTCCACTGGAACCCACTGCCCATAAAATACCATCCCTGTGCCTCCTCTCACTTCTGCTCTTTCTCCCTACTCGCCCTGCTCCACTGGAACCCATTGCCCATCCCATACCCTCCCTGTGTCTCCTCTCACTTCTGCTCTTTCTCCCTAATCGCCCACTCTACTGGAACCCACTGCCCATAAGATACCCTCCCTGTGCCTCCTCTCACTTCTGCTCTTTGTCCCTACACGCCCTGCTCCACTGGAACCCACTGCCCATAAGATACCCTCCCTGTGCCTCATCTCACTTCCGCTCTTTCTCCCTACTCGCCGCCCTCCACTGGAACCCACTGCCCATAAGATACCCTCCTCTCACTTCCGCTCTTTCTCCCTACTCACCCCGCTCCACTGGAACCCACTGTCTATAAGATACCCTCCCTGTGCCTCCTCTCACTTCTGCTCTTTCTCGCTACTCACCCCGCTCCACTGGAACCCACTGCCGATAAGATACCCTCCCTGTGCCTCTTCTCATTTCTGCTCCTTCTCCCTACTCGCCCCGCTCCACTGGAACCCACTTCCCATAAGATTCTCTCCCTGTGCCTCCTTGCACTTCCGCTCTTTCTCCCTACTCGCCCGCTCCACTGGAACCCACTGCCTGCCCGTAAGATACCCTCCCTGTGCCTCCTCTCACTTCCGCTCCTTCTCCCTACTCGCCACGCTCCACTGGAACCCACTGCCCATAAGATAACCTCCCTGTGCCTCCGCTCACTTCTGCTCTTTCTCCCTGCTCGCCCCGCTCCACTGAAACCCACTGCCCATAAGATACCCTCCATCTGCCTCCTCCCACTTCCGCTCTTTCTCCCTACTCACCCCACTCCACTGGACCCCACTGCCCATAAGACACCCTCCCTGTGCCTCCTCTCGCTTCTGCTCTTTCTCCCAAATCGCCGCGCTCCACTGGAACCCACTGCCCATAAGATACCCTCCCTGTGCCTCCTCTCACTTCCGCTCTTTCTCCCTACTCGCCCGCTCCACTGGAACCCACTGCCTGCCCGTAAGATACCCTCCCTGTGCCTCCTCTCACTTCCGCTCCTTCTCCCTACTCGCCACGCTCCACTGGAACCCACTGCCCATAAGATACCCTCCCTGTGCCTCCTCTCACTTCTGCTCTTTCTCCCTGCTCGCCCCGCTCCACTGGAACCCACTGCCCATAAGATACCCTCCATCTGCCTCCTCCCACTTCCGCTCTTTCTCCCTACTCACCCCGCTCCACTGGACCCCACTGCCCATAAGACACCCTCCCTGTCCCTCCTCTCGCTTCTGCTCTTTCTCCCAAATCGCCGCGCTCCACTGGAACCCACTGCCCATAAGATACCCTCCCTGTGCCTCCTCTCACTTCCGCTCTTTCTTCTTACTCTCCCCGCTCCACTGGATCCCACTGCCCATAAGATACCCTCCCTGTGCCTCCTCTCACTTCTGCTCTTTCTCCCTACTCGCCCTGCTCCACTGGAACCCACTGCCCATAAAATACCCTCCCTGTGCCTCCTCTCACTTCCGCTCTTTCTCCCTACTCGCCGGGCTCCACTGGAACCCCCGGCCCTAAGATACCATCTTCTCACTTCCGCTCTTTCTCCCTACTTGCACCACTCCACTGAAACCCACTGCCCATAAGATACCCCCCCTGTGCCTCCTCTCACTTCCGCTCTTTCTCCCTACTCGCCCCGCTCCACTGGAACCTAGTGCACATCTGATACCATCCCTGTGCTTCCTCTCACTTCCGCTCTTTCACCCTACTCACCCCGCTCCACTGGACCCCACTGCCCATAAGATACTCTCGCTGTGCCTCCTCTCACTTCTGCTCTCTCTCCCTACTCGCCTGCTCCACTGGAACCCACTGCTCATAAGATACCCTCCCTGTGCCTCCTCTCACTTCCGCACTTTCTCCTTACTCTCCCCGCTCCACTGGAACCCACTGCCCATAAGATACCCTCCCTGTGCCTCCTCTCACTTCCGCTGTTTCTTCTTACTCTCCCCGCTCCACTGGAACCCACTGCCCATAAGATACCCTCCCTGTGCCTCCTCTCACTTCTGCTCTTTCTCCCTACTCGCCCTGCTCCACTGGAACCCACTGCCCATAAGATACCCTCCCTGTGCCTCCTCTCACTTCCGCTCTTTCTCCCTACTCGCCGGGCTCCACTGGAACCCCCGGCCCTAAGATACCCTCCCTGTGCCTCCTCTCACTTCCGCTCTTTCTCCCTACCACCCCGCTCAGCTGGAACCCACGGCCCATAAGATACCCTCCCTGTGCCTGCTCTCACTTCTGCTCTTTCTCGCTACTCACCCCGCTCCACTGGGACCCACTGCCCATAAGATACCCTCCCTGTGCCTCCTCTCACTTCTGCTCTTTCTCCCTAATCGCCCACTCTACTGGAACCCACTGCCCATAATATACCCTCCCTGTGCCTCCTCTCACTTCTGCTCTTTCTCCCTACTCGCACGCTCCACTGGAACCCACTGCCCATAAGAACCCTCCCTGTGCCTCCTCTCACTTCCGCTCTTTCTCCCTACTCGCCCCGCTCCACTGGAACCCACTGCCCATAAGATACCTTCCCTGTGCCTCCTCTCACTTCTGCTCTTTCTCCCTACTCGCCCTGCTCCACTGGAACCCACTGTCCATCCCATACCCTCCCTGTGTCTCCTCTCACTTCTGCTCTTTCTCCCTAATCGCCCACTCTACTGGAACCCACTGCCCATAAGATACCCTCCCTGTGCCTCCTCTCACTTCTGCTCTTTGTCCCTACACGCCCTGCTCCACTGGAACCCACTGCCCATAAAATACCCTCCCTGTGCCTCCTCTCACTTCCGCTCTTTCTCCCTACTCGCCGCCCTCCACTGGAACCCACTGCCCATAAGATACCCTCCTCTCACTTCCGCCCTTTCTCCCTACTCACCCCGCTCCACTGGAACCCACTGTCTATAAGATACCCTCCCTGTGCCTCCTCTCACTTCTGCTCTTTCTCGCTACTCACCCCGCTCCACTGGAACCCACTGCCGATAAGATACCCTCCCTGTGCCTCCTCTCATTTCTGCTCCTTCTCCCTACTCGCCCCGCTCCACTGGAACCCACTGCCCATAAGATACCCTCCCTGTGCCTCCTCTCACTTCCGCTCTTTCTCTCTTCTCGCGCCGCTCCATTAGACCCCACTGCCCATAAGATTCTCTCCCTGTGCCTCCTTGCACTTCCGCTCTTTCTCCCTACTCGCCCGCTCCACTGGAACCCACTGCCTGCCCGTAAGATACCCTCCCTGTGCCTCCTATCACTTCCGCTCCTTCTCCCTACTCGCCACGCTCCACTGGAACCCACTGCCCATAAAATACCCTCCCTGTGCCTCCCCTCACTTCTGCTCTTTCTCCCTGCTCGCCCCGCTCCACTGGAACCCAATGCCCATAAGATACCCTCCCTCTGCCTCCTCTCACTTCCGCTCTTTCTCCCTACTCGCCCCGCTCCACTGGAACCCAGTGCACATCTGATACCATCCCTGTGCTTCCTCTCACTTCCGCTCTTTCTCCCTACTCACCCCGCTCCACTGGACCCCACTGCCCATAAGACACCCTCCCTGTGCCTCCTCTCACTTCTGCTATTTCTCCCTACTCACCCCGCTTCACTGGACCCCACTGCCCATAAGATACTCTCGCTGTGCCTCCTCTCACTTCTGCTCTCTCTCCCTACTCGCCCCGCTCCACTGGAACCCACTGCTCATAAGATACCCTCCTTGTGCCTCCTCTCACTTCTGCTCTTTCTCCCAACTCGCCGCTCTCCACTGGAACCCACTGACCATAAAATACCCTCCCTGTGCCTCCTCTCACTTCCGCACTTTCTCCTTACTCTCCCTGCTCCACTGGAACCCACTGCCCATAAGATACCCTCCCTGTGCCTCCTCTCACTTCCGCTCTTTCTTCTTACTCTCCCCGCTCCACTGGAACCCACTGCCCATAAGATACCTTCCCTGTACCTCCTCTCACTTCCGCTCTTTCTCCCTACTCGCCGCGCTCCACTGGAACCCACTGCCCATAAGATACCCTCCCTGTGCCTCCTCTCACTTCCGCTCTTTCTCCCTACTCGCCGGGCTCCACTGGAACCCCCGGCCCTAAGATACCCTCCCTGTGCCTCCTCTCACTTCCGCTCTTTCTCCCTACCACCCCGCTCAGCTGGAACCCACGGCCCATAAGATACCCTCCCTGTGCCTGCTCTCACTTCTGCTCTTTCTTGCTACTCACCCCACTCCGCTGGGACCCACTGCCCATAAGATACCCTCCCTGTGCCTCCTCTCACTTCTGCTCTTTCTCCCTACTCGCCGCGCTCCACTTCAACCCACTGCCCATAAAATACCCTCCCTGTGCCTCCTCTCACTTCTGCTCTTTCTCCCTACTCGCCCCGCTCCACTGGAACCCACTGCCCATACTATACCCTCCCTGTGCCTCCTCTCACTTCTGCTCTTTCTCCCTACTCGCACGCTCCACTGGAACCCACTGCCCATAAGAACCCTCCCTGTGCCTCCTCTCACTTCCGCTCTTTCTCCCTACTCACCCCGCTCCACTGGAACCCACTGCCCATATGATACCTTCCCTGTGCCTCCTCTCACTTCTGCTCTTTCTCCCTACTCGCCCTGCTCCACTGGAACCCACTGCCCATCCCATTCCCTCCCTGTGTCTCCTCTCACTTCTGCTCTTTCTCCCTAATCGCCCACTCTACTGGAACCCACTGCCCATAAGATACCCTCCCTGTGCCTCCTCTCACTTCTGCTCTTTGTCCCTGCACGCCCTGCTCCACTGGAACCCACTGCCCATAAGATACCCTCCCTGTGCCTCCTCTCACTTCCGCTCTTTCTCCCTACTCGCCCCGCTCCACTGGAACCCACTGCCCATAAAATACCATCCCTGTGCCTCCTCTCACTTCTGCTCTTTCTCCCTACCCGCCCTGCTCCACTGGAACCCATTGCCCATCCCATACCCTCCCTGTGTCTCCTCTCACTTCTGCTCTTTCTCCCTAATCGCCCACTCTACTGGAACCCACTGCCCATAAGATACCCTCCCTGTGCCTCCTCTCACTTCTGCTCTTTGTCCCTACACGCCCTGCTCCACTGGAACCCACTGCCCATAAGATACCCTCCCTGTGCCTCATCTCACTTCCGCTCTTTCTCCCTACTCGCCGCCCTCCACTGGAACCCACTGCCCATAAGATACCCTCCTCTCACTTCCGCTCTTTCTCCCTACTCACCCCGCTCCACTGGAACCCACTGTCTATAAGATACCCTCCCTGTGCCTCCTCTCACTTCTGCTCTTTCTCGCTACTCACCCCGCTCCACTGGAACCCACTGCCGATAAGATACCCTCCCTGTGCCTCTTCTCATTTCTGCTCCTTCTCCCTACTCGCCCCGCTCCACTGGAACCCACTTCCCATAAGATTCTCTCCCTGTGCCTCCTTGCACTTCCGCTCTTTCTCCCTACTCGCCCGCTCCACTGGAACCCACTGCCTGCCCGTAAGATACCCTCCCTGTGCCTCCTCTCACTTCCGCTCCTTCTCCCTACTCGCCACGCTCCACTGGAACCCACTGCCCATAAGATAACCTCCCTGTGCCTCCGCTCACTTCTGCTCTTTCTCCCTGCTCGCCCCGCTCCACTGGAACCCACTGCCCATAAGATACCCTCCATCTGCCTCCTCCCACTTCCGCTCTTTCTCCCTACTCACCCCACTCCACTGGACCCCACTGCCCATAAGACACCCTCCCTGTGCCTCCTCTCGCTTCTGCTCTTTCTCCCAAATCGCCGCGCTCCACTGGAACCCACTGCCCATAAGATACCCTCCCTGTGCCTCCTCTCACTTCCGCTCTTTCTCCCTACTCGCCCGCTCCACTGGAACCCACTGCCTGCCCGTAAGATACCCTCCCTGTGCCTCCTCTCACTTCCGCTCCTTCTCCCTACTCGCCACGCTCCACTGGAACCCACTGCCCATAAGATACCCTCCCTGTGCCTCCTCTCACTTCTGCTCTTTCTCCCTGCTCGCCCCGCTCCACTGGAACCCACTGCCCATAAGATACCCTCCATCTGCCTCCTCCCACTTCCGCTCTTTCTCCCTACTCACCCCGCTCCACTGGACCCCACTGCCCATAAGACACCCTCCCTGTCCCTCCTCTCGCTTCTGCTCTTTCTCCCAAATCGCCGCGCTCCACTGGAACCCACTGCCCATAAGATACCCTCCCTGTGCCTCCTCTCACTTCCGCTCTTTCTTCTTACTCTCCCCGCTCCACTGGATCCCACTGCCCATAAGATACCCTCCCTGTGCCTCCTCTCACTTCTGCTCTTTCTCCCTACTCGCCCTGCTCCACTGGAACCCACTGCCCATAAAATACCCTCCCTGTGCCTCCTCTCACTTCCGCTCTTTCTCCCTACTCGCCGGGCTCCACTGGAACCCCCGGCCCTAAGATACCATCTTCTCACTTCCGCTCTTTCTCCCTACTTGCACCACTCCACTGAAACCCACTGCCCATAAGATACCCCCCCTGTGCCTCCTCTCACTTCCGCTCTTTCTCCCTACTCGCCCCGCTCCACTGGAACCTAGTGCACATCTGATACCATCCCTGTGCTTCCTCTCACTTCCGCTCTTTCTCCCTACTCACCCCCCTCCACTGGACCCCACTGCCCATAAGATACTCTCGCTGTGCCTCCTCTCACTTCTGCTCTCTCTCCCTACTCGCCTGCTCCACTGGAACCCACTGCTCATAAGATACCCTCCCTGTGCCTCCTCTCACTTCCGCACTTTCTCCTTACTCTCCCCGCTCCACTGGAACCCACTGCCCATAAGATACCCTCCCTGTGCCTCCTCTCACTTCCGCTGTTTCTTCTTACTCTCCCCGCTCCACTGGAACCCACTGCCCATAAGATACCCTCCCTGTGCCTCCTCTCACTTCTGCTCTTTCTCCCTACTCGCCCTGCTCCACTGGAACCCACTGCCCATAAGATACCCTCCCTGTGCCTCCTCTCACTTCCGCTCTTTCTCCCTACTCGCCGGGCTCCACTGGAACCCCCGGCCCTAAGATACCCTCCCTGTGCCTCCTCTCACTTCCGCTCTTTCTCCCTACCACCTCGCTCAGCTGGAACCCACGGCCCATAAGATACCCTCCCTGTGCCTGCTCTCACTTCTGCTCTTTCTCGCTACTCACCCCGCTCCACTGGGACCCACTGCCCATAAGATACCCTCCCTGTGCCTCCTCTCACTTCTGCTCTTTCTCCCTACTCGCCCCGCTCCACTTGAACCCACTGCCCATAAGATACCCTCCCTGTGCCTCCTCTCACTTCCGCTCTTTCTCCCTACCACCCCGCTCAGCTGGAACCCACGGCCCATAAGATACCCTCCCTGTGCCTGCTCTCACTTCTGCTCTTTCTCGCTACTCACCCCGCTCCACTGGGACCCACTGCCCATAAGATACCCTCCCTGTGCCTCCTCTCACTTCTGCTCTTTCTCCCTAATCGCCCACTCTACTGGAACCCACTGCCCATAATATACCCTCCCTGTGCCTCCTCTCACTTCTGCTCTTTCTCCCTACCACCCCGCTCCACTGGGACCCACTGCCCATAAGATACCCTCCCTGTGCCTCCTCTCACTTCTGCTCTTTCTCCCTACTCGCCCCGCTCCACTGGAACCCACTGCCCATAAGATACCTTCCCTGTGCCTCCTCTCACTTCTGCTCTTTCTCCCTACTCGCCCTGCTCCACTGGAACCCACTGTCCATCCCATACCCTCCCTGTGTCTCCTCTCACTTCTGCTCTTTCTCCCTAATCGCCCACTCTACTGGAACCCACTGCCCATAAGATACCCTCCCTGTGCCTCCTCTCACTTCTGCTCTTTGTCCCTACACGCCCTGCTCCACTGGAACCCACTGCCCATAAAATACCCTCCCTGTGCCTCCTCTCACTTCCGCTCTTTCTCCCTACTCGCCGCCCTCCACTGGAACCCACTGCCCATAAGATACCCTCCTCTCACTTCCGCCCTTTCTCCCTACTCACCCCGCTCCACTGGAACCCACTGTCTATAAGATACCCTCCCTGTGCCTCCTCTCACTTCTGCTCTTTCTCGCTACTCACCCCGCTCCACTGGAACCCACTGCCGATAAGATACCCTCCCTGTGCCTCCTCTCATTTCTGCTCCTTCTCCCTACTCGCCCCGCTCCACTGGAACCCACTGCCCATAAGATACCCTCCCTGTGCCTCCTCTCACTTCCGCTCTTTCTCTCTTCTCGCGCCGCTCCATTAGACCCCACTGCCCATAAGATTCTCTCCCTGTGCCTCCTTGCACTTCCGCTCTTTCTCCCTACTCGCCCGCTCCACTGGAGCCCACTGCCTGCCCGTAAGATACCCTCCCTGTGCCTCCTATCACTTCCGCTCCTTCTCCCTACTCGCCACGCTCCACTGGAACCCACTGCCCATAAAATACCCTCCCTGTGCCTCCCCTCACTTCTGCTCTTTCTCCCTGCTCGCCCCGCTCCACTGGAACCCAATGCCCATAAGATACCCTCCCTCTGCCTCCTCTCACTTCCGCTCTTTCTCCCTACTCGCCCCGCTCCACTGGAACCCAGTGCACATCTGATACCATCCCTGTGCTTCCTCTCACTTCCGCTCTTTCTCCCTACTCACCCCGCTCCACTGGACCCCACTGCCCATAAGACACCCTCCCTGTGCCTCCTCTCACTTCTGCTATTTCTTCCTACTCACCCCGCTTCACTGGACCCCACTGCCCATAAGATACTCTCGCTGTGCCTCCTCTCACTTCTGCTCTCTCTCCCTACTCGCCCCGCTCCACTGGAACCCACTGCCCATAAAATACCCTCCCTGTGCCTCCTCTCACTTCCGCACTTTCTCCTTACTCTCCCTGCTCCACTGGAACCCACTGCCCATAAGATACCCTCCCTGTGCCTCCTCTCACTTCCGCTCTTTCTTCTTACTCTCCCCGCTCCACTGGAACCCACTGCCCATAAGATACCTTCCCTGTACCTCCTCTCACTTCCGCTCTTTCTCCCTACTCGCCGCGCTCCACTGGAACCCACTGCCCATAAGATACCCTCCCTGTGCCTCCTCTCACTTCCGCTCTTTCTCCCCACTCGCCGGGCTCCACTGGAACCCCCGGCCCTAAGATACCCTCCCTGTGCCTCCTCTCACTTCCGCTCTTTCTCCCTACCACCCCGCTCAGCTGGAACCCACGGCCCATAAGATACCCTCCCTGTGCCTGCTCTCACTTCTGCTCTTTCTCGCTACTCACCCTGCTCCACTGGGACCCACTGCCCATAAGATACCCTTCCTGTGCCTCCTCTCACTTCTGCTATTTCTCCCTACTCGCCACGCTCCACTTGAACCCACTGCCCATAAGATACCCTCCCTGTGCCTCCTCTCACTTCCGCTCTTTCTCCCTACCACCCCGCTCAGCTGGAACCCACGGCCCATAAGATACCCTCCCTGTGCCTGCTCTCACTTCTGCTCTTTCTCGCTACTCACCCCGCTCCACTGGGACCCACTGCCCATAAGATACCCTCCCTGTGCCTCCTCTCACTTCTGCTCTTTCTCCCTAATCGCCCACTCTACTGGAACCCACTGCCCATAATATACCCTCCCTGTGCCTCCTCTCACTTCTGCTCTTTCTCCCTACTCGCACGCTCCACTGGAACCCACTGCCCATAAGAACCCTCCCTGTGCCTCCTCTCACTTCCGCTCTTTCTCCCTACTCGCCGCGCTCCACTGGAACCCACTGCCCATAAGATACCCTCCCTGTGCCTCCTCTCACTTCCGCTCTTTCTTCTTACTCTCCCCGCTCCACTGGATCCCACTGCCCATAAGATACCCTCCCTGTGCCTCCTCTCACTTCTGCTCTTTCTCCCTACTCGCCCTGCTCCACTGGAACCCACTGCCCATAAAATACCCTCCCTGTGCCTCCTCTCACTTCCGCTCTTTCTCCCTACTCGCCGGGCTCCACTGGAACCCCCGGCCCTAAGATACCATCTTCTCACTTCCGCTCTTTCTCCCTACTTGCACCACTCCACTGAAACCCACTGCCCATAAGATACCCCCCCTGTGCCTCCTCTCACTTCCGCTCTTTCTCCCTACTCGCCCCGCTCCACTGGAACCTAGTGCACATCTGATACCATCCCTGTGCTTCCTCTCACTTCCGCTCTTTCTCCCTACTCACCCCGCTCCACTGGACCCCACTGCCCATAAGATACTCTCGCTGTGCCTCCTCTCACTTCTGCTCTCTCTCCCTACTCGCCTGCTCCACTGGAACCCACTGCTCATAAGACACCCTCCCTGTGCCTCCTCTCACTTCCGCACTTTCTCCTTACTCTCCCTGCTCCACTGGAACCCACTGCCCATAAGATACCCTCCCTGTGCCTCCTCTCACTTCCGCTGTTTCTTCTTACTCTCCCCGCTCCACTGGAACCCACTGCCCATAAGATACCCTCCCTGTGCCTCCTCTCACTTCTGCTCTTTCTCCCTACTCGCCCTGCTCCACTGGAACCCACTGCCCATAAGATACCCTCCCTGTGCCTCCTCTCACTTCCGCTCTTTCTCCCTACCACCCCGCTCAGCTGGAACCCACGGCCCATAAGATACCCTCCCTGTGCCTGCTCTCACTTCTGCTCTTTCTCGCTACTCACCCCGCTCCACTGGGACCCACTGCCCATAAGATACCCTCCCTGTGCCTCCTCTCACTTCTGCTCTTTCTCCCTAATCGCCCACTCTACTGGAACCCACTGCCCATAATATACCCTCCCTGTGCCTCCTCTCACTTCTGCTCTTTCTCCCTACTCGCACGCTCCACTGGAACCCACTGCCCATAAGAACCCTCCCTGTGCCTCCTCTCACTTCCGCTCTTTCTCCCTACTCGCCCCGCTCCACTGGAACCCACTGCCCATAAGATACCTTCCCTGTGCCTCCTCTCACTTCTGCTCTTTCTCCCTACTCGCCCTGCTCCACTGGAACCCACTGTCCATCCCATACCCTCCCTGTGTCTCCTCTCACTTCTGCTCTTTCTCCCTAATCGCCCACTCTACTGGAACCCACTGCCCATAAGATACCCTCCCTGTGCCTCCTCTCACTTCTGCTCTTTGCCCCTACACGCCCTGCTCCACTGGAACCCACTGCCCATAAAATACCCTCCCTGTGCCTCCTCTCACTTCCGCTCTTTCTCCCTACTCGCCGCCCTCCACTGGAACCCACTGCCCATAAGATACCCTCCTCTCACTTCCGCCCTTTCTCCCTACTCACCCCGCTCCACTGGAACCCACTGTCTATAAGATACCCTCCCTGTGCCTCCTCTCACTTCTGCTCTTTCTCGCTACTCACCCCGCTCCACTGGAACCCACTGCCGATAAGATACCCTCCCTGTGCCTCCTCTCATTTCTGCTCCTTCTCCCTACTCGCCCCGCTCCACTGGAACCCACTGCCCATAAGATACCCTCCCTGTGCCTCCTCTCACTTCCGCTCTTTCTCTCTTCTCGCGCCGCTCCATTAGACCCCACTGCCCATAAGATTCTCTCCCTGTGCCTCCTTGCACTTCCGCTCTTTCTCCCTACTCGCCCGCTCCACTGGAACCCACTGCCTGCCCGTAAGATACCCTCCCTGTGCCTCCTATCACTTCCGCTCCTTCTCCCTACTCGCCACGCTCCACTGGAACCCACTGCCCATAAAATACCCTCCCTGTGCCTCCCCTCACTTCTGCTCTTTCTCCCTGATCGCCCCGCTCCACTGGAACCCAATGCCCATAAGATACCCTCCCTCTGCCTCCTCTCACTTCCGCTCTTTCTCCCTACTCGCCCCGCTCCACTGGAACCCAGTGCACATCTGATACCATCCCTGTGCTTCCTCTCACTTCCGCTCTTTCTCCCTACTCACCCCGCTCCACTGGACCCCACTGCCCATAAGACACCCTCCCTGTGCCTCCTCTCACTTCTGCTATTTCTCCCTACTCACCCCGCTTCACTGGACCCCACTGCCCATAAGATACTCTCGCTGTGCCTCCTCTCACTTCTGCTCTCTCTCCCTACTCGCCCCGCTCCACTGGAACCCACTGCTCATAAGATACCCTCCTTGTGCCTCCTCTCACTTCTGCTCTTTCTCCCAACTCGCCGCTCTCCACTGGAACCCACTGACCATAAAATACCCTCCCTGTGCCTCCTCTCACTTCCGCACTTTCTCCTTACTCTCCCTGCTCCACTGGAACCCACTGCCCATAAGATACCCTCCCTGTGCCTCCTCTCACTTCCGTCCTTTCTTCTTACTCTCCCCGCTCCACTGGAACCCACTGCCCATAAGATACCTTCCCTGTACCTCCTCTCACTTCCGCTCTTTCTCCCTACTCGCCGCGCTCCACTGGAACCCACTGCCCATAAGATACCCTCCCTGTGCCTCCTCTCACTTCCGCTCTTTCTCCCTACTCGCCGGGCTCCACTGGAACCCCCGGCCCTAAGATACCCTCCCTGTGCCTCCTCTCACTTCCGCTCTTTCTCCCTACCACCCCGCTCAGCTGGAACCCACGGCCCATAAGATACCCTCCCTGTGCCTGCTCTCACTTCTGCTCTTTCTCGCTACTCACCCCCCTCCACTGGGACCCACTGCCCATAAGATACCCTTCCTGTGCCTCCTCTCACTTCTGCTATTTCTCCCTACTCGCCACGCTCCACTTGAACCCACTGCCCATAAGATACCCTCCCTGTGCCTCCTCTCACTTCCGCTCTTTCTCCCTACCACCCCGCTCAGCTGGAACCCACGGCCCATAAGATACCCTCCCTGTGCCTGCTCTCACTTCTGCTCTTTCTCGCTACTCACCCCGCTCCACTGGGACCCACTGCCCATAAGATACCCTCCTTGTGCCTCCTCTCACTTCTGCTCTTTCTCCCTAATCGCCCACTCTACTGGAACCCACTGCCCATAATATACCCTCCCTGTGCCTCCTCTCACTTCTGCTCTTTCTCCCTACTCGCACGATCCACTGGAACCCACTGCCCATAAGAACCCTCCCTGTGCCTCCTCTCACTTCTGCTCTTTCTCCCTACTCGCCCTGCTCCACTGGAACCCACTGTCCATCCCATACCCTCCCTGTGTCTCCTCTCACTTCTGCTCTTTCTCCCTAATCGCCCACTCTACTGGAACCCACTGCCCATACGATACCCTCCCTGTGCCTCCTCTCACTTCTGCTCTTTGTCCCTACACGCCCTGCTCCACTGGAACCCACTGCCCATAAAATACCCTCCCTGTGCCTCCTCTCACTTCCGCTCTTTCTCCCTACTCGCCGCCCTCCACTGGAACCCACTGCCCATAAGATACCCTCCTCTCACTTCCGCCCTTTCTCCCTACTCACCCCGCTCCACTGGAACCCACTGTCTATAAGATACCCTCCCTGTGCCTCCTCTCACTTCTGCTCTTTCTCGCTACTCACCCCGCTCCACTGGAACCCACTGCCGATAAGATACCCTCCCTGTGCCTCCTCTCATTTCTGCTCCTTCTCCCTACTCGCCCCGCTCCACTGGAACCCACTGCCCATAAGATACCCTCCCTGTGCCTCCTCTCACTTCCGCTCTTTCTCTCTTCTCGCGCCGCTCCATTAGACCCCACTGCCCATAAGATTCTCTCCCTGTGCCTCCTTGCACTTCCGCTCTTTCTCCCTACTCGCCCGCTCCACTGGAACCCACTGCCTGCCCGTAAGATACCCTCCCTGTGCCTCCTATCACTTCCGCTCCTTCTCCCTACTCGCCACGCTCCACTGGAACCCACTGCCCATAAAATACCCTCCCTGTGCCTCCCCTCACTTCTGCTCTTTCTCCCTGCTCGCCCCGCTCCACTGGAACCCAATGCCCATAAGATACCCTCCCTCTGCCTCCTCTCACTTCCGCTCTTTCTCCCTACTCGCCCCGCTCCACTGGAACCCAGTGTACATCTGATACCATCCCTGTGCTTCCTCTCACTTCCGCTCTTTCTCCCTACTCACCCCGCTCCACTGGACCCCACTGCCCATAAGACACCCTCCCTGTGCCTCCTCTCACTTCTGCTATTTCTCCCTACTCACCCCGCTTCACTGGACCCCACTGCCCATAAGATACTCTCGCTGTGCCTCCTCTCACTTCTGCTCTCTCTCCCTACTCGCCCCGCTCCACTGGAACCCACTGCTCATAAGATACCCTCCTTGTGCCTCCTCTCACTTCTGCTCTTTCTCCCAACTCGCCGCTCTCCACTGGAACCCACTGACCATAAAATACCCTCCCTGTGCCTCCTCTCACTTCCGCACTTTCTCCTTACTCTCCCTGCTCCACTGGAACCCACTGCCCATAAGATACCCTCCCTGTGCCTCCTCTCACTTCCGCTCTTTCTTCTTACTCTCCCCGCTCCACTGGAACCCACTGCCCATAAGATACCTTCCCTGTACCTCCTCTCACTTCCGCTCTTTCTCCCTACTCGCCGCGCTCCACTGGAACCCACTGCCCATAAGATACCCTCCCTGTGCCTCCTCTCACTTCTGCTCTTTCTCCCTACTCGCACGCTCCACTGGAACCCACTGCCCATAACAACCCTCCCTGTGCCTTCTCTCACTTCCGCTCTTTCTCCCTACTCGCCCCGCTCCACTGGAACCCACTGACCGTAAGATACCCTCCCTGTGCCTCCTCTCACTTCTGCTCTTTCTCCCTACTCGCCCTACTCCACTGGAACCGACTGCCCATATGATACCCTTCCTGTGCCTCCTCTCACTTCCGCTCTTTCTCCCTACTCGCCCCGCTCCACTGGAACCCACTGCCCATAAAATACCCTCCCGTGCCTCCTCTCACTTCTGCTCTTTCTCCCTACTCGCCTCGCTCCACTGGAACCCACTGCCCACAAGATACCCTCCCTGTGCCTCCTCTCACTTCCCCTCTTTCTCCCTACTCGTCCCGTTCCACTGGAACCCAGTGCACATCTGATACCCTCCCTGTGCCTCCTCTCACTTCTGCACTTTCTCCCTACTCGCTCCGCTCCACTGGAACCCAGTGCACATCTGATACCCTCCCTGCGCCTCCCCTCACTTCCACTCTCTCCTTACTCTCCCCGCTCCACTGGAACCCACTGCCCATAAGATACCCTCCCTGTGCCTCCTCTCACTTCCGCTCTTTCTCCTTACTCTCCCCGCTCCACTGGAACCCACTGCCCATAAGATACCTTCCCTGTGCCTCCTCTCACTTCCGCTCTTTCTCCCTACTCGCCCCGCTCCACTGGAACCCACTGCCCATAAGATACCCTTCCTGTGCCTCCTCTCACTTCCGCTCTTTCTCCCTACTCGCCCCGCTCCACTGGAACCCAGTGCACATCTGATACCCTCCCAGTACCTCCTCTCACTTCCGCTCTTTCTCCCTACTCGCCCCGCTCCACTGGAACCCACTGCCCATAAGATACCCTCCCTGTGCCTCCTCTCACTTCTGCTCTTTCTCCCTACTCGCCCCGCTCCACTGGAACCGACTGCCCATAAGATACCCTCCCTGTGCCTTCTCTCACTTTCGCTCTTTCTCCCTACTGCCTCGCTCCACTGGAACCCACTGCCCATAAAATACCCTCCCTGTGCCTCCTCTCACTTCAGCTCTTTCTCCATACTCCCCCCGCTCCACTGGAACCCACTGCCCATGAGATACCCTCCCTGTGCCTCCTCTCACTTCCGCTCTTTCTCCCTACTCGCCCACTTCACTGGAACCCACTGGCCATAAAATACCCTCCCTGTGCCTCCTCTCACTTCTGCTCTTTCTCCCTACTCGCCCGCTTCACTGGAACCCACTGGCCATAAAATACCCTCCCTGTGCCTCCTCTCACTTCTGCTCTTTCTCCCTACTCGCCCCGCTCCACTGGAACCCACTGCCCATAAGATACCCTCACTGTGCCTCCTCTCACTTCTGCTCTTTCTCCCTACTCGCCCAGCTCCACTGGAACCCACTGCCCATAAGATACCCTCCCTGTGCCTCCTCTCACTTCCGCTCTTTCTTTCTACTCGCCTGCTCCACTGGAACCCACTGCCCATAAGATACCCTCCCTGTGCCTCCTCTCACTTCCGCTCTTTCTTTCTACTCGCCTGCTCCACTGGAACCCACTGCCCATAAGATACCCTCCCTGTGCCTCCTCTCACTTCCGCTCTTTCTCCTTACTCGCCCGCTCCACTGGAACTCACTGCCCATAAGATACCCTCCCTGTGCCTCCTCTCACTTCCGCTCTTACTCCCTACTCGCCCCGCTCCACTGGAACCCACTGCCCTTAAGATACCCTCCCTGTGCCTCCTCTCACTTCCGCTCTTTCTTCCTACTCGCCCCTCCCTACCTTCTTTATTGGCTGACATGCCTGTGGTTGCCTGCAGGCTTCTTGCTTGGCTGACCTGCCTGCGGTTGCCTGCAGGCTTCTTGCTTGGCTGACCTGCCTGTGGTTGCCTGCAGGCTTCTTGCTTGGCTGACCTGCCTGTGGTTGCCTGCAGGCTTCTTGCTTGACTGTCCTGTTGCCTGCAGGCTTCTTGCTTGGCTGACCTGGCTGTGGTTGCCTGCAGGCTTCTTGCTTGGCTGACCTGCCTGCGGTTGCCTGCAGGCTTCTTGCTTGGCTGACCTGCCTGTGGTTGCCTGCAGGCTTCTTGCTTGACTGTCCTGTTGCCTGCAGGCTTCTTGCTTGACTGGCATGCCTGTGGTTGCCTGCAGGCTTCTTGCTTGGCTGACCTGCCTGCGGTTGCCTGCAGGCTTCTTGCTTGGCTGACCTGCCTGTGGTTGCCTGCAGGCTTCTTGCTTGGCTGACCTGCCTGCGGTTGCCTGCAGGCTTCTTGCTTGGCTGACCTGCCTGTGGTTGCCTGCAGGCTTCTTGCTTGACTGTCCTGTTGCCTGCAGGCTTCTTGCTTGACTGGCATGCCTGTGGTTGCCTGCAGGCTTCTTGCTTGGCTGACCTGCCTGCGGTTGCCTGCAGGCTTCTTGCTTGGCTGACCTGCCTGTGGTTGCCTGCAGGCTTCTTGCTTGGCTGACCTGCCTGCGGTTGCCTGCAGGCTTCTTGCTTGGCTGACCTGCCTGTGGTTGCCTGCAGGCTTCTTGCTTGACTGGCATGCCTGTGGTTGCCTGCTGCCCCGTTCCTTTGATGCTGTGTGATATGTCTCGGGCTGCATCCATTAATGCTGCTTCCCCATGTAAGCTGTTGCTTCCGTTCATCAGCTGTTGCTCCCCTTCACCAGCTGTTGCTTTCCTTCACCAGCTGTGTCTTCCCTTCACCAGTTGTTGCTTCCCTTCATCAGCTGTGTCTTTCATTCAGCAGCTGTTGATTACTCTCATCAGTTATTGCTTTGGTTCATCAGCTGTTGCATCCCCTCATCAGCTGTTACTTCGGTTCCTCAGCTGTTGTTTCGTTTCCTCTGTTGTTGCTTCTCATTACCAGCTATTGCTTCCCTTAATCAGATGTTGCTTCCCCTCATCAGATGTTGCTTACCCTCATTAGCTGTTGCTTCCCTTCATCAGCTGTTGCTTCCCTTCAGCAGCTGTTGCTTCTGTTCATCAGCTCTTGCTTCCCTTCATCAGCTGTTTCTTCCCTTCACCTGCTGTTGCTTCCCTTCACCTGCTGTTGCGTCCCCTCATCAGGTGTTGCTTCGGTTCATTCGCTGTTGCGTCCTTGCATCAACTGTTGCTTCGGTTCATCAGCTGTTGCTTTTTTTACTCTGTTGTTGCTTCCCTTCACCTGCTGTTGCTTCCCTTCATCAGATGTTGATTCCTTTAGCAGCTGTTGCTTCCCCTCATCAGGTGTTGCTTCCCCTCATCAGCTGTTTCTTCCCTTCACCTGCTGTTGCTTCCCTTCATCTGCTGTTTCTTCCCTTCACCTACTGTTGCTTTCCTTCATCAGCTATTGCTTCCCTTCACCTGCTCTTGCTTCACCATATCAGCTGTTGCTTCTCTTCAGCAGCTGTTGCTTCACCAAATCAGCTGTTGCTTCCGTTCATCAGCTGTTGATTCCCTTCATCCGCTGTTGCTTCCCTTCACCAGCTGTTGCTTCCTCTCATCAGGTGTTGCTTCCCCTCATCAGCTGTTTCTTCCCCTCACCTGCTGTTTCTTCCCTACATCATCTTTTTCTTCCCTTCACCTGCTGTTGCTTCCCTTCATCAGCTGTTGGTTGCCTTTGCCTGCTATTGCTTTCCTTCACCTGCTATTTGCTTCCCTTCATCAGCTATTGCTTCCCTTCACCTGCTGTTGCTTCACCATAACAGCTGTTGCTTCTCGCCAGCAGCTGTTGCTTCACCATATCAGCTATTGCTTCCCTTCACCTGCTGTTTCTTCCGTTCATCAGCTGTTGCTTCCCTTCACCTGCTGTTGTTTCCCTTCATCAGCTATTGCTTCCCTTCACCAGCTGTTGCTTCCCTTCATTTGCTGCTGCTTCCCCATATCAGCTGTTTCTTCCCTTCACCTGCTGTTGCTTCCCTTCATCTGCTGTTACTTCTGTTCATTAGCTGTTGCTTTACCATATCAGATGTTGCTTCCTTTCATCAGCTTTTGCTTCCTTTCATCAGGTGTTGCTTCACCATATCAGCTGTTCACCATATCAGCTGTTGTGTCCGTTGATCAGCGGTTGCTTCCCTTCATCAGCTGCTGATTCTCCTCATCAGCTGTTGCTTCCCTTCGTCAGCTGTTGCTTCCCTGCTTCAGCTGTTGCTTCCCTTCACCAGCTGTTGCTTCTCCTCATCAGCTGTTGCTTCACCATATCAGCTGTTTCTTCCCTTCAGCTGCTGTTGCTTCCGTTCATCAGATGTTGGCCTGTTGCTTCCCCTCTTCAGCTGTTGCTTCCGTTCATCAGCTGTTGCTTCATCATATGAGCTGTTGCTTCTCCTCATCATCTGTTGCTTCCCTTCATCAGCTGTTGCTTCTCTGCTTCAGCTGTTGCTTCACTTCAGCAGCTGTTGCTTGTGCTTGCTTTGTCATTTCTCTGCCCTCCTTTGTGCTGCATGTTGGATGTGTAGCGAGTTTATGTGTATATATTTTGACTTACCTGTGATGGGTTCCCTTGAATGCCTTGATGAATAAATACGGTCTTGTGTACAAGCTGCTGTAATCTGCTGAAAGCAGCTTGGAGTGGAATCCGGTGAGAGCGGGTCACCTGGATCTTTGCCCTAATTTGCTGAAGAGAAGCAAACCCACCTTCCCTAAAGAGATTGCCTTTCTCCTGATATTGGGTGCAAATCCCCGTCAGGTTTTGATCTTTTGCAAACCTCCTGTCAATACTGGGAATATCCCATACAGAATTATGAATACTTAACGCATCCTTTCCGTTATTAACAGGGCAGCCTTCCATTAGATGAGACGCATTTCATCTGAATAATTAGGGATTGCTAAAGCACTTGTGTAGCCAATCTGGTGCTTGTTAATTCTACTTTACACCAAGCTCCCAAACTGCTTAGTATAAGCCTTACTGTTCAGCCTCGTTACCAAGTGAGAGTTTGCTTAGGGGTAGCAGGACCCGGCACCCCTAGTGGTTCCGACACACCATCCTAAGAAAGGATGTCAGTTCCTGTGTTCATCTCTCAGCATCAGAGCACACATGCCATCATTGGCTGTCATTGGAGTGATGGATATTTTAAGAGGGCGAAAGTAGAACCCCTCGTACTATAGCAACATCTGTGTCTCCCTCCTAAATAGGTGGGTTGGCATGCATGCACCCCTTTAGTCTGCAGTGTGTGTGATTACAGTGCATGGAGCTGTGCTCGCTCTGCAGTGTCTGTGCCACATCTTCGGTGTACCTTGGCTGTGCAGTATGTCTGTATGAATCCATGTTGTGTGTATCTGTTGTGTACAGTGTGAGTGCCTGTGTGCTTCTGTGTGTGTGTATATGTGTGCGTACTTATCTTTACAGTCACAGCCTCCATGAGGTGGTTGTTTAGGGCAGGGTTTGGAATGCAGCCAAGTGATGTCACGTGGACCAGAGCCACTCCCTGGCTCACATTTCTGCAGAGAAACGAAACTAAAACTTTCCCACTCTGAGCCATGGCTGCAGCTACCCCTGTCCAGAGTCTGAAGGAAGAGGCGACCTGCTCCATCTGTCTGGAATATTACAAAGATCCGGTGATCACAAAGTGTGGGCACAACTTCTGCCGCTCCTGCATCAGTGGGTGCCCCCAGGGGTCGGACTCAGACCTCACCTGTCCTCAGTGCAGGGAAGTCTGTCCCCAGGGGGATCTCAGGCCTAACCGGCAGCTGCAGAGCATGGTGGAGCTGGTGAAGCAACTCTCCCTGCAGCCTGAGAGGGCCCCCCTGGAGCCAGAGAGGGGCCCCCTGCAGCCAGAGAGGGCCCCGGGGGAGGGTCTGTGTGAGGAGCACGAGGAGAAGCTGAAACTCTTCTGTGAGGAGGATGATGAGCTCATCTGTGTGATCTGCAGAGAGTCCAGCGGTCACAGATCACACACAGTGTATCCCACAAAAGAGGCTGCTGTGAAGTACAAGGTAAGGAAAATCCTTCTTATTTATTTATTTTGCAATTTATATAGCGCACCAAACCCGGAGGCATCTAGGCGCTGTCATTTATTTATTTATTTTTACATTTGTAGCATCGCACACAATCCCTTGGGCATCAAGGCGCTAGTTGCAGGTCAGGACCAAAGTGTGGAGCGGAAGATTAGGGAGACAGTCATAGCGCATTTAAGTAAAAAGCCACGTTTTCAGAAAGACCAGTACGATTGTTCAGCTCGCAGGGCGAGGGGCAAGGAGTTCCACAGTTTTGCATGAATGACAGGGAGGCTCCGCCCCTGCTCTGGGAAGCTGCACCCCCTGCTCTGGTGCGGCGGAATCCTGGGGTGATAAGACGGTGAGCGCAGGTATGGTGTGTATGTCAGTGCGGGTAAAGCAGAGCAGGGTTACTGTGCCCTGGCATGGTGTATTACTATGGCTACAGCAGTTACGTGCCCTGGCATGGTGTATTAGTGTGGTTACAGCAGAGCAGAGTGACACGACCTGGCATGGTGTATTAGTGTGGTTACAGCACAGCAGGATTACTGTGCCCTGGCATGGGGTATTAGTGTGGTTACAGCAGAGCAGGGTTACTGTGCCCTGGCATGGTGTTTAATTATGGGTACAGCAGAGCAGATTTGCAATGCCCTGGCATGGTGTATTAGTGTGGTTACAGCAGAGCAGGATTACTGTGCCCTGGCATAGTGTATTAGTATAGTTACAGCAGAGCAGGGTTACTGTGCCCTGGCATGGTGTATTTGTGTGGTTACAGCACAGCAGGATTACTGTGCCCTGGCATGGTGTATTTGTGTGGTTACAGCACAGCAGGGTTACTGTGCCCTGGCATGGTGTATGAGTGTGGTTACAGCAGAGCAGGGTTACTGTGCCCTGGCATGGTGTATGAGTGTGGTTACAGCAGAGCAGGATTACTGTGCCCTGGCATAGTGTATTAGTATAGTTACAGCAGAGCAGGGTTACTGTACCCTGGCATGGTGTATTAGTGTGGTTACAGCAGAGCAGGGTTACTGTGCCCTGGCATGGTGTATTAGTGTGGATACAGCAGAGCAGAGTGACACGCCCTGGCATGGTGTATTAGTGTGGTTACAGCAGAGCAGGGATGCAATGCCATGGCATGGTGTATTAGTTACAGCAGAGCAGGGTTACTGTGCCCTGGCAATTTGTTTTAGTATGGGTACAGCAGAGCAGGATTACTGTGCCCTGGCATGGTGTATGAGTGTGGTTACAGCAGAGCAGGGTTACTGTTCCCGGGCATGGTGTATTAGTGTGGTTACAGCAGAGCACGATTACTATGCCCTGGCATGGTGTATTAGTGTGGATACAGCAGAGCAGAGTGACACGCCCTGGCATGGTGTATTAGTGTGGTTACAGCAGAGCAGAGTGACACGCCCTAGCATGCTGTATTAGTGTGGTTACAGCAGAGCAGAGTGACAAGCCCTGGCATGGTGTATTAGGGTGGTTAGAAGCCCTGGCATGGTGTATTACTATGGTTACAGCAGAGCAGAGTGACATGCGCTGGCATGGTGTATTAGTGTGGTTACAGCACAGCAGGAATACTGTTCCCTGGCATGGGGAATTAGTGTGGTTACAGCGGAGCAGGGTTACTGTGCCCTGGCATGGTGTATTAGGTTGGTTACAGCAGAGCAGGGTTACTGTTACTGTGCCCTGGCATGGTGTTTTAGTATGGTACAGCAGAGCAGGGTTGCAATGCCCTGGCATGGTGTATTAGTGTGGTTACAGCAGAGCAGAGTGACACGCCCTGGCATGGTGTATTAGTATGGTTACAGCACAGCCGGATTACTGTGCCCTGGCATGGTGTATTAGTGTGGTTACAGCACAGCAGGATTACTGTGCCCTGGCATGGTGTATTAGTGTGGTTACAGCACAGCAGGACTACTGTGCCCTGGCATGGTGTATTAGTGTGGATACAGTAGAGCAGAGTGACATGCCCTGGCATGGTGTATTAGTGTGGATACAGCACAGCAGGATTACCGTGCCCTGGCATGGGGTATTAGTGTGTTTACAGTGGATCAGGGTTACTGTGCCCTGGCATGGTGTATTAGTGTGGTTACAGCAGAGCAGGGTTACTGTGCCCTGGCATGGTGTATTAGTATGGTTACAGCAGAGCAGGGTTCCTGTACCCTGGCATGGTGTATTAGTATAGTTACAGCAGAGCAGGGTTCCTGTACCCTGGCATGGGGTATTAGTGTGGTTACAGCAGAGCAGGGTTGCAATGCCCTGGCATGGTGTATTAGTGTGGTTACAACAGAGCAGAGTGACACGCCCTGGCATGCTGTATTAGTGTGGATACAGTAGAGCAGAGTGACATGCCCTGGCATGGTGTATTAGTGTGGTTACAGCAGAGCAGGGTTACTGTGCCCTGGCATGGTGTTTATGTATGGGTACAGCAGAGCAGGGTTGCAATGCCCTGGCATGGTGTATTAGTGTGGTTACAGCACAGCAGGATTACTGTGCCCTGGCATGGTGTATTAGTGTGGTTACAGCAGAGCAGGGTTACTGTGCCCTGGCATGGTGTTTAAGTATGGGTACAGCAGAGCAGGGTTGCAATGCCCTGGCATGGTGTATTAGTGTGGTTACAGCACAGCAGGATTACTGTGCCCTGGCATGGGGTATTAGTGTGTTTACAGTGGAGCAGGGTTACTGTGCCCTGGCATGGTGTATTAGTGTGGTTACAGCAGAGCAGGGTTACTGTGCCCTGGCATGGTGTTTAAGTATGGGTACAGCAGAGCAGGGTTGCAATGCCCTGGCATGGTGTATTAGTGTGGTTACAGCAGAGCAGGATTACTGTACCCTGGCATGGTGTATTAGTGTGGTTACAGCAGAGCAGAGTGACATGCCCTGGCATGGTGTATTAGTGTTGTTACAGCAGAGCAGGGTTACTGTGCCCTGGCATGGTGTATTAGTGTGGTTACAGCAGAGCAGGATTACTGTGCCCTGGCATAGCGTATTAGTATAGTTACAGCAGAGCAGGGTTCCTGTACCCTGGCATGGGGTATTAGTATGTTTATAGCAGAGCAGGGTTGCAGTACCCTGGCATGGTGTTTTAGTATGGGTACAGCAGAGCAGGGTTGAAATGCCCTGGCATGTTGTATTAGTATAGTTACAGCATAGCAGGGTTACTCCACCCTGGCATGGTGTATTAGTGTGGTTACAGCAGAGCAGAGTGACATGCCCTGGCATGGTGTATTAGTGTTGTTACAGCAGAGCAGGGTTACTGTGCCCTGGCATGGTGTATTAGTGTGGTTACAGCAGAGCAGGATTACTGTGCCCTGGCATAGCGTATTAGTATAGTTACAGCAGAGCAGGGTTCCTGTACCCTGGCATGGTGTATTAGTATGTTTACAGCAGAGCAGGGTTCCAATGCCCTGGCATGGTGTATTAGTGTGGTTACAGCAGAGCAGGGTTACTGTGCCCTGGCATGGTGTTTTAGTATGGGTACAGCAGAGCAGGGTTACTGTGCCCGGGCATGGTGTATGAGTGTGGTTACAGCAGAGCAGGGTTACTTTGCCCTGGCATAGTGTATTAGTGTGGTTTGCAGCAGAGCAGGATTACTGTGACCTGGCATAGTGTATTAGTATAGTTACAGCAGAGCAGGGTTTCTGTGCTCTGGCATGGGGTATTAGTATAGTTAGAGCAGAGCAGGGTTACTGTGCCCTGGCATAGTGTATTAGTATAGTTACAGCAGAGCAGGGTTACTGTGCCCTGGCATGGGGTATTAGTATAGTTACAGCAGAGCAGGGTTACTGTGCCCTGGCATAGTGTATTAGTATAGTTACAGCAGAGCAGGGTTACTGTGCCCTGGCATGGTGTATTAGTGTGGTTTGCAGCAGAGCAGGATTACTGTGACCTGGCATAGTGTATTAGTATAGTTACAGCAGAGCAGGGTTACTGTACCCTGGCATGGGGTATTATTACGGTTAGAGTAGAGCAGAGTTACAATTAGAGCAGGGCAAGGCTTGCAATTCATGCAACGAAGTGAAGCCCCCAATACACCAACTTCAACATAGACAACTCAATCATACTGGTATCACCATCCTTCAAGACCTTAGGGGTTCACATTGACGCCAACCTTTCAATGAACAAACAAGTCAGCGCTATAGCCTCTGCATCAGCGTTCAGCACCAAACTCATCAATGCCATCAAACCCTACCTCTCCGCCCCCCAACCGAGGGGCCATAGCAAGAGCAACCATAGGCACTAAACTCGATGACTGTAATGCCCTCCTAGCCGGCACCTCAGCTAAATAAACACATCCACAGACTACAAATCACCCAAAATAACGCCCTCAGAGCCACCTTGAGCATCCCCAGAAGGGACCATGTATCCCTTGCCAGACGTTCAGCACGATGGCTTCAGGTCACAGATCGAATCACGCTGAAAATCCAGACGCATCAACAACACTGCTCCCACTTACCTATCTGAAGCAATATCTAGAACCACTTCCGACCGACCGACCAGATCTCAGTACACCAACCAGCTACACACTCCTCGCATCAAGAGAGCCACTGCTGGAGGCCTAGGCTTCTCTTACATCGCACCACAACTCTGGAACTCTCTCCCGTTCACCCTCAGAGCTGAAACTTCCATCTCGGCCTTCCGTAACAACCTCAAATCCACACTCCTCAATTAGTACCATGACTCTCCTCCTCCCACCATGACATTGGTATATTGTAATATAACCAGAAATGTATATGCATACTGTATATAACCAGAAATATAAATGTAAATAACTTAACTATTGTACCTTGTATATATATTGCTGATGACTCTGTAACTAAGACTGTACTGTAACAAGCGCCACGATGTCCCCGGACTGCTGAGCGCTATATAAATGTTAATAAAACAAACAAACAAACAGTCGAGCCAGAGCCGAGCCGGAATTATGGCTCGGCTCTAAGAGCCAGAACAAAGCAGAGCCATTAGAAAAATGCATGTAAATTAGACAGCCTACTACTTCATAGGTAACAGCAGTGACATAATAAAACATGGTGTATTTATCACCACTGCAACTACAGACAAAACTGGGCTCGGCCTCTCAAGGCTGTAACAAACCTCAGTACCATTAACTGTCCTAAAGTAAGTTTGCAACTTCTATTTCACCTCCAACCTCATGACCTTTAGATCCTTGGAAGCCTCTCTGAGATCTTCTTGGTAGGGCCAGCACTGAATACAAATTCATAATATGTAACCATGTGCCCAGAAAAAGGATTCAAGCCTCGTGGAACAGTGCCTTCCAGGGGTGGACTCAGAACCAAAGGAGGCCGTGGAAAGAATGTTCAAAGTGGCCTCATACTATGCATTTTGAGCAAGCCAACCATTTCCCGTAGGAAAATTGGATATAAAATGGCTAACCATATAAAAGAGGCCAATGATGCAGAGGCCTACTGAGAAATCTCCAGAGGTCCCTGTAGGCCAGTCCATCTCAGGGTAACCATAGAAAAGAGGCAATGATGCAGAGGCCTACTCGGAAATCTCCAGAGGTCCCTGTAGGCCATTCCACCTCAGGGTAATCACAGAAAAGAGGCAATGATGCAGAGGCCTACTTGGAAATCTCCAGAGTTCCCTGTAGGCCAGTCCACCGCTGGGTAAGCACACAAAAGAGGCTAATGATGCAGAGGCCTACTGGGAAATCTCCAGAGTTCCTTGTAGGCCAGTCCACCCCTGGGTAATCACACAAAAGCGGCCCAGGATGCAGAGGCATGCTGGGAAATCTCCAGTCCACCCCTGGTGCCTTCATGAACTCTGGGCCCCTGCTGGGATTATACCAGATGGCTTGTGTCTCCCTTATGTGTTCTCCTTCCTTGTTTTTTCCTCAATTTGCTCTATTCTCCTTACACCCTCCAAGCCTTCTTTTCTTTTTCAATAATATCCCCATCTTTCTCTTGTTTTGTTTACTTTCTCCTCCCACCCCCCCTTGGCAAATATAGTGCTCTTAACGTTTGGCTCGGCTCGGCTCTTGTTTGGCTCTTCATTATCGAGGACTTAGAGCTGAGCCAGAGTCAACATTTGGCTTGAGCCAAGCTTGAGCCCTTTTGATTTTCAGCTCCAGTAGGTATGCCCTGGCATGGTGTTTCAGTGTGGCAGCAGCAGGGTTACAATGATCTGGCATGGTGTTTCAGTGCGGCTGCAGCAGTGTTACAGTGACCTGGCATGGTGTTTCAGTGCGGCTGCAGCAGTGTTACAGTGACCTGGCATGGTGTTTCAATGTGGCTGCAGCAGGTTTACAGTGATCTGGCATGGTGTTTCAGTATGGCTGCAGGAGGGTTACGGCGATCTGGCATGTTGTTTGTGTGGCTGTAGCAGGGTGACAATGCCCTGGCATGGTGTTTCAGTGTGGCTGCAGCAGGGTTACAGTGACCTTGCATGGCGTTTCAAAGCGGCTGCAGTAGGGTTACCGTGATCTGGCATGGTGTTTCAGTGCGGCTGCAGCAGGGTTACAGTGATCTGTCATGGTGTTTCAGTGCAGCACAGTTACTGTGATATGGCATGGTTTTTCAGAGTGGCTTCAGCAATGTTACATTAATCTGGCATGATGTTTCAGTGCAGCTGCAGCAGTTTAACAATGATCTGATATGGTGTTTCACTGCAGCTGCAGCAGGGTTACAGTAACCTGGCATAGTGTTTCAATGCGGCAGCAGCAGGGTTACCATGATCTGGAATGGTGTTTTTAGTGTGGCTGCAGCAGGGATACAGTGATCTGATGAGGTTTTTCAGTGTGGCTGCTGTTTGTTTGTTTGTTTGTTTTATTATTTATAATGTGCGATATACCCTCAGGTAACAGGGCGCAGCAGTTACAAGTATATGTAAAGCTTAGTTACAACAACGTTACAGGCAGGCACTAGATACAAAATATACACAGGTAAAACATATTTACAGATTTACAGATGACAGGAGCAAGGACAGGAGAGCAGATACTGCATACAATTTACTTGCAACAACAGAGTATGCAGGAATAGGTGACGGTAAGCGAGCATGCATCTGGAAGAGAGTGGGATGGACTCCGGGCAGTCAATCCTGGCAAAGAATCCTAGCTGCTTATTATGTTAGTGGCCCTTCGCTTTCAGCCACAGGATGGCATTAGTCCTGAGGTTTTGGTAGGGGAGGTCAGTTCTCAGAGTGGGAGGTAGGGAGTTCCACAGTTTAGCTGCTTTCACCGGGAAGCTATTACCGCCAATATTAGAATGATTGAATTTGGGAATGGAGAGGCAGTCTTTATAGGCAGTTCTCGACGGTCTCCAAGATGAATGTCTGTGGAATCTGTCAGCCAAGTAGGTAGGCGCAGCATTATTAAGGGACTTGGTGCGTACGTGATGGAGTTTTTAGGATGATTTTATCATTAGTTGGAAGCCAGTTATACTGTTGGCTAATCACAGAGATGTGGTCTCTTCTGGAGATGCCTAATGCCGCTCTAAGAGCATTGTTTTGGAGAGTTTGGATTCTTCTAGTGGTAGCTTTGGTTGATCGCAAGTAGAGAGCATTGCAATAGTCAAGGCGAGATAAGATCAGGTCTGTGGCTAAAATGATGCAGCTAGTGTCAGATAGAAATGGTTTGGCAGTGCGGATAAGCTTACATGTATAGGCCGTGGAGGACGAGTTAACTTGTTTACTGAAGGTGAGGTTAGAATCCAGATAGAAACCTAGTGTTTTTACCTCATGTCCAACTTTGATGCTGTTGCCATCGATTGTGAAGGATGAGTAAGCGAGTCCTAGTTGTTTAGACTGGATGTAGTGCCCAGGATGATAAGTTCGGTTTTATCATCATTCAGGCATAGACCATGCGTGGCCATCCATGCCTGGATGATGATGTACACTCTATTCACCAAGGCCAAATCCTCTTCATAATCCCCAGAAAGTGAGAGGAGGATCTGGGTATCATCTGCATAGTTAGTGTAGGTGATACCGAGAGGATCCAAATCATCGAAGAGGGGCTTCGTGAAAATGTTGTACAGTGTGGGCGAGACACAAGAACCCTGGGGCACACCACAGGGGATTGGTATAGGGTCGGCAGCTGCTGTGGGGGAACAAACCCTCATGGTTCTACGGTTTAAGAAGGATCTAATCCATGTAATAGCATTGTCAGAAAAGTGGGCCGATGTGTTAAGGTGATTGCAGAGTATGGTGTGATCAACCAAGTCAAATGCGGCCGAAAGGTCTAGGAGGAGGAGTAGGGCAGCTTTACCGTTGTCTCTGAGCTCGTCGACTTGAGTCTTCAGACCAATCAGAGCTGGCTCTGTACCGTGCTGAGGGCGGAAACCAGATTGTCTAGTTCGAGTAGGCCGTGTACTTCCAGGTGTTTTTGAATTTGTACATAGGCAACCAAGATTTTTAGAAGAAATGATACTGTCGTGATTGGTCTGTAATTGGTAGGTGTAGAGGGATCAAGAGCAGGTTTTTTTAAGAGTGGGAGTACCCAAGATTGTTTAAGATTGTTGGGGATAGTTCCAGTGGTAAAGGATGCGTTAATTAGCTTAGTAATGAAAGGAGAGAGGTCTCGGGCCGCATCTTTGATGAGCTGTGCAGGGCAGAGATCACCCTGGCAATTCGATGGTTTCAGGGACAAGATAGTTCTTTCTACTTCAATAACGGAGACTTTAGAGAAGTTGACTCGGGTGGATTTGTTAGCAGTGCTGCTCTCAAATGTTTTGGAGTGGGTGGCGTCATTTAAAGAGGCTCTTTTACTAGAGATTTTATTTTGTAGGGTGGATATTTTATTGGCTAGTGCGTTTTGGATCTCTGAGCACCATTTTTTTATCTTTGATGCAGGTGTCAAGGGGAGCTATGGGGGTCTCTAATTCTTTGAGAATAGTGAAAAGTTCTTTCATGTTGGATTTGGCTTGGGATATACGCGAATAGAAGGATGTAAAGTTTGCTAGACATATTTCTTTTTTGTAGAGGGATGAGACTGGCGGGATGGCCGCAGCTGTGCTCACAGTGATGGTTGGGGCTGGCAGGATGGCCGCAGCTGTGCTCACAGTGATGGTTGGGGCTGGCGGGATGGCCGCAGCTGTGCTCACAGTGATGGTTGGGGCTGGTGGGATGGGCACTGCTGTGCTCACAGTGATGGTAGGGTTGGCGGGATGGCCACAGCTGTAGTGACTGTGGTAGTTGTGCAAGTGGAGGCTGTGGTGTCCTTGGTGGTGGTGGTCCGTGGTGTCCGGCGGCAGCGGCTGGTGCCCCTTGAAGTCCTTGCATGGGCCACTTTATTGTCAGATGATGTGCCTGAGGGAGTCAGAAAGGCAGGTTGTCAGTGAACAGTGTGGATTAATGAAGCAGAGATACATGCATTATGTCGGTCGTGGCTGTGTTGTGTCGGGGACATGGCGTGGTACATGGCATGGTGCAAATATGCGTGTGTTATGCGTACTGAGCTGCGGGATGTGTGATGTTTGTACATGGTAGGGTAATGCGCTGGGGATACTGTGTTGGTGTACTGCCACTTGCTGGATACAGTGTTTGGGGGGGCATTCACTCTGTGGGATGTTGGGGAGGGGTGTGGTATGGATGTGGTAAGCATGGGTTTGCTGCCTGTCCCAGTTACAGGGACAGTTGTGCATTTATGCTCGGTGGTCGGGCTAGCTGGGATGAGGGGGTCAAATGTTGATTTTGTGTGCAACAGTGGTCATTTGTGGGTGGAGATGGGGCTTAGCACTGCTGTGATTTGGTGCCAGGGGAAGCACGGCAGACACACATGCAGTATGCTGTGGAAGGGTGATCTGTGTCTGTGTGGGAGCAGATGCATGTTCAGTTGGCAGTACAGGGTGCCGGTGCTGGGTTCTACATGCATTACTGGGATGGGTCATAGTTTGGTGGCCAGGGTGTATGTCTATGTATGCACCCAGGATGTAGTTTCCTTGGGGGGAGGCATGCAGGGTGTTTTTGGGGTTGTGGATGATGCAATTACCATTTCTGTGATATGTTGGTACAGTGGTGGGTGCAGGGTGACCAGGGAGGTTGATATTACATTGGGTTTACGTGTACTCACCAGCCTCTTCGGGTGTCCCGGCTCTGGCCTCCGCAGCGCCAACCCCTTCAATGGACTCTAGGTGCAGCACACTGCTGCACGTCTCCTCCCAGGGTATCAGGCATATTGGGGATTTGCTCCTGCTGCCTGTGGCCATGCCCTGTCTCCGCTGGGTCAAGAGGAGGTTGCGTACCCTCGGGGCAACCTGCGCCTATCACTTGTGGCAGTCTCGCACTGTGCGTGGGGTTGTGCCGACTGCCGACACCTTCTGGGCCACCTCCTCCCAGATGCTCTTCTTGCGCAGCTGGGTCTTCCTGTGCTGGTCATTGCTGAAGAGCTCTGGTGCATGGTGGACAATGGTATCCGCTAGCATGTTGAGCTCCGAGTCAGAGAAGCGTGGCTTTCGCTTGCGGGTCTCACAGGCGGTAGATCACATGCTGACAGTGGAGTTTGTCTGGTCAGGAGGGGTGGATGTCGCCTGTGCTTTGAGGATTGCAATGGATTGTGTTTTTTACATGGCCGCCGGCCAGTTTCCTGTTCCGGCAATCACTTTATTTCTGGTCCCGGTAATTGTGGGACCGCTGTTGCCATGTGCGGGTGGGTTAAGCACCGTGATGCTGGATTCGGAGGCACCGGCACCGAGGACGACAGTGTGGTCAGTTTTTGGGCTGTTTGATGGTGTTTCCGTGATGCCGGTACCGCTGTTTCCGGCATGCCGGAATGCGCGTGCCTGACAACACATAATCATCTGGTGATTCCGGAGTCACGGGTTGCCGTAAACGGTGGCACTGGCATGACTGTAACTGGGAATACTTACTGGCATTCTTGTAATGAGGCTCAATGTCCTGGCATGGTGCTTCAGTGCGGCGGCAGCAGTGTTACAGTGATCTGCCATGGTGTTTTAATGCGGTTGCAACAGGGATACAATGATTTGGTAAGGTGCTTCAGCGTAACTGCAGCAGGGTGACAATGCCCTGGCATGGTGTTTCAGTGCGGCCGCAGCAGGGTTACAGTGATCTGGCATGGTGTTTCAGTGCAGCTGCAGCAGGGTTACAGTGATCTGCAAGGTGTGTCAGTGTGGCTGCAGCAGTGCTAAAAGGCCCTGGCATGGTGTTTCTGTGCTGCTCCAGCATGTTTACAATGCCCTGTCATGGTGTTTCGGTGTGGCTTCAGCAGGGTTACAATGATCTGGAACGGTGTTTCAGTGCAGCTGCAGCAGGGTAACAATGATCTGGCATGGTGTTTCAGTACTGCTGCAGCAGGGTTACAGTGATCTGGTATGGTGTTTGAGTACGGCTGCAGCAGCGTTACAGTGATTTGGCATGGCGTTTCAGTATGGCTGCAGCAGGGTTACAGTGATGTGGCATGGTGTTTGAGTGCAGCTGCAGGGGGGTTACAGTGATCTGGCCTGGTGTTTCAGTGCGGTTGCAGCAGGGTGACAATGCCCTGGCATGGTGTTTCAGTGCGGCTGCAGGAGGGTTACAGTGATCTGGCTTGATGTTTCAATATGGCTGCAGCAGGGTGACAATGCCCTGGCATGGTGTTTCAGTGCGGCTGCAGGAGGGTTACAGTGATCTGGCATGGTGTTTCAGTACGGCTGCAGCAGGGTGACAATGCCCTGGCATGGTGTTTCAGTGCGGCTGCAGGAGGGTTACAGTGATCTGGCATGGTGTTTCAGTACGGCTGCAGCAGGGTGACAATGCCCTGGCATGGTGTTTCAGTGCTGCTGCAGGAGGGTTAAAGTGATCTGGCTTCATGTTTCAGTACGGCTGCAGCAGGGTGACAATGCCCTGGCATGGTGTTTCAGTGCGGCTGCAGGAGGGTTACAGTGATCTGGAACGGTGTTTCAGTGCAACTGCAGCAGGATGACAATGCCCTGGCATGGTGTTTCAGTGTGGCTGCAGGAGGGTTACAGTGATCTGGCATGGTGTTTCAGTGCAGCTGCACGGGGGTTTCAGTGATCTGGCATGGTGTTTCAGTGTGGCTGCTGGAGGGTTACAGTGATCTGGCATTGTGTTTCAGTGCAGCTGCAGGGGGTTACAGTGATCTGGCATGGTGTTTAAGTGCGGCTGCAGCAGGGTGACAATGCCCTGGCATGGTGTTTCAGTGCGGCTGCAGGAGGGTTACTGTGATCTGGCTTGATGTTTCAGTATGGCTGCAGCAGGGTGACAATGCCCTGGCATGGTGTTTCAGTGCAACTGCAGCAGGGTTACAGTGATTTGGCATGTTGTTTCAGTACGGCTGCAGCAGAGTTACAGTGATTTGGCATGGTGTTTCAGTATGGCTGCAGCAGGGTAACAGTGATCTTGCATGATGTTTCAATGTGGCTGCAGCAGGGTTACAATGATCTAGCATGGTGTTTCAGTGCAGCTGCAGTAGGGCTGCAGTGGTCTAGCTTGGTGTTTCAGTGTGGCTGCAGCAGGGTTTAAATGAACTGGCATGGTGTTTCAGTGTGGCTGCAGGAGGGTTAAAGTGATCTGGAATGGTGTTTCAGTGCCTGCACCTTAGTGGCTCCCTATCTCTAATAGTTTAAGGTGTTGGTCTCCAGGGTTTGTGAGATTAACCAACAATCTGTATTAGATTCTATGGCCCTCATTACGACCCAGGCGTAGGACCATGGTGCTATTAGCACCATGGTCCATGCCGGATTCCAGCATGGTGGATGGCGGATTTACAGCCCCATTCCAAGGTTGGCGGGGCGGTAAATCCCCATTCACCATTTGCCCTTCCCCATTCCTATTTTTACCCCATAGGGCTCAATGGGGATGGGGAAGGCGCTAATTACGGCACCGTAAATTACAGTGCTGTAATTAGCGCCAAGGTCGCTTAGCGCCTTGGACTTTAACGCCTGCAGAAAGCAGGCGTTAAAGTGTGAATCTGGCGTTAGGGGTTTAACGGCGCCGTAGCCGTTTACGGCGCCGTTAAAACCCCTAACGCCAGGGTTGTAATGAGGGACTATGAAATTGGGGCAACAAAGTATATGGAGTATTCAACCAAACAATGTTAGCCTACAACACTATATTGAAAAACATTCTAACATGTAATACAAACATTAATTTCTTGAGAGCACAGGCTTTTAGAATAAAAGACCACAGTTGATATCCACACACATATGCATTCAATTTACAATTCCCTTAGTTCCTACGGTTACACGTCAGCCCCAGAATAGGTGTTGTGATATGATGTACTAAGAGAACATCATATATAGGAACTAAGGGAATTGTACCTTTACATATATATCAGAGTAAAAAGGTGCGGCTGCAGCAGGGTTACAATGATCTGGCATGGTGTTTCAGCGCAGCTGCAGCATGTTTACAATTATCTGCCATTGTGTGTCAGTGTGGCTGCAGCAGGGTTACAATGCTCTGGCATGGTGTTTCAGTGTGGCTGAAGCAAGGTTACATTAATCTGGCCAGGTGTTTCAGTGCAGTTGCAACAGGGTTACAGTGATCTGGCATGGTGTTTTAGTGCGGCTGCAACAGGGTTGCAGTGATCTGGCAAGGTGTTTTAGTGCTGCTCCAGCATGATTACAATGATCTGGCGGAGTGTGGCAGGAGTGTTTCTCGTGTGAAGGTGCTGCCAGTTCCAGTGTTTTTGTTTTGTGTTCATTGCAGAAAGGAGGAGACAACCCTTTATAACACCCTGCCTGAAGCGGAGCATCGCAGAGTGTGGCAGGAGTGTGTCTCGTGTGAAGGTGCTGCCAGTTGCAGTGTTTTTTGTGTTCATTGCAGAAAGGGGGAGCCAACCCTTCATAACACCGTGCCTGACGTGACGCGGAGTGTCGCAAAGTGTGGCAGGAGTGTTTCTTGTGTTGAAGGTGCTGCCAGTTCCAGTGTTTTTTTTTGTGGTCATTGCAGAAACCATTTATTCACCTGCACAACCATTTATGACCATTTATAACACCCTTCCTAACGTGGAGCGTCGCGGAGTGTGGCAGGAGTGTTTCTCGTATTCCGCGTGGGCCGAGTGGACTGGTGAACTTGTGGACAATGGAGAAAAGAACCGGCATCCCCCGACGCGTGCCCAATTAAAACGAAGCTGCAGTGAAGCACCGGGAAAATGCATGCCTGGAAGGAGATCCCAGCTGTTAGCGGGCGATCCCTGCGCCCCCGTGAGCCCCCACACCCCCGTGCACACAGAGACACACGGAGACCGATGCTGTTCGTGTGGGCTCCCCGGTGGCTCTGCTGCCGCCGGGCGACGCCCCTTTATTTATATGGCACGCGACGGAGTGAACGTCACTCCGTCGCGTGCTTGCCCTTAAAGGGGCCACGCCACACTCCTCCTTTTCCATAACAACAAACACAAAGGAGGATACAATTGTTCTACGTTCTACAGCACACAAAACTGGCTAATCACTACTTTACAGCACACACATTAGGAATCCCCCATGTATTGGCAACCACCCTGGATCCCCAGCGGTGCCTTCACACAGTCCGGCGACCCATCGCCAACATGACCCCAGATCAGTCCGTCACATAGTCACTCAGGTGGGCAGGTTTCCCACGCCCTGTTCTCAGGGGGTACCTCCTGCCACTGTCCCTTACCGGAGTACTTGAGTCGGTTCTTCCGCGAACAGGCGAGTCCATGGTGGGGACATCTCCTCCACTATCGTCGGGTAGTTCTTCGCCAGCCTCTTCTCGATTCGCTCCCGGGTCACCCAGTCTCCTAAAGAAACTGGCATTTCTGGTCACCGACGATGTCCCATCTGATGCAGTCACCATAGACCCCTTCACCGCTACAACATCCAGGGGGGCGGGCTCGTATGTGAGGGAGAGCTTGCCCTGCGGATGACGGTTCCTCACTAATACCTCATCCCCTGGGGCAATGTTGGGTGGCTTCAGACCTCTTCTCATGTTCTCCGCCCGAGTTCTTGCCAGCCGATCTTCCTCCACCTGCTCATTGTCAATGATGGCGGGCTCTCGGGCCCCTACCTCAGGTACGACATCCCGAGGGCACCTCTGGAAGAGGGCCTCCGCCGGTGCTACTCCCGTCGATGAATGGGGAGTGGTTCTGTATCCCCGTAGGAATACATACAGGGCCCTCTGCAGACATTCACCCTTGCCTTGGGCGATCCGGAACACCTTGTTAAGGGTGCGCATCATGCGCTCGGCCTCCCCGTTTGCCCTGGGCCAGAGGGGTGTGACCTTCCTGTGCTGAATGCCATAGTTCTTTAAGAGTTCAGCAAAGCTCTCACCCTGATACGGTGCGCCATTGTCAGTGCACACAACCGATGGAAGGCCATGGGTGGCGAAGATCTTTTCCACGGCGATCACCACGTCACCAAACGCCAGCGACTCCACAAATTCCACCTCCGGGTATCGCGACCACTCGTCGACCATCACTAGGAAGTGCATCCCTCTAGATGTAGAGCCGAAGTCAGCATGCACTACTTCCCATGGCTTGGTTCCCCTAGGCATTGTCTCAATGGATGGGTCCCGCTGGGCTGGGGATGCGGCCTGACACCACCGACGCGAGGCCACAAACTCTTCTACCCTCCGCTCTAGCTCCGGGAACCACACCTTCTGGCGAAGCCGAGCCTTTGTTTTGGGCGCCCCTTGATGGCCCTGGTGGGCGAGAGCGATTATCTGTGGGATCTTCGTCTGTGGCACCACTATTCTGTCGCCTCTCAGCAGGAGTCCCGATTCCGAGAATGCAAGTTCTTCCCGCACCTTCCAGAGCTGTTCCAGTGCCACCCTGGCTTCGCATGTTCGACGGTCAAGCGCTTCAAGCACCGTCTTCCACGCACCTTGTTGCATGGCCAGTCTTAGAATGGCGAAGCACTCGTCATCATTCGACGCCCGCTCCAGCTCCTCCACCTGCATGGAGTTGGGGGTGGCAGACTCAACGACGAGACGAACGTGTTCATCAGCCTCCTCCGCGGACACAGACGCCCAGGCATCCCCACATGGGTGACGTGACAGATAGTCTGCAGCGTTGCTTACACCAGGCCGATACACCAGCGACACGCCGTATTCAAGCAGGGCAAGCATCCAGCGCTCTATCCTTACTGGTGGTCTGGAGGAGGAGCCTGCCATGATGGGTAGCAGTGGTTTGTGGTCAGTGATGACAGTCACCGGACGCCCTAGAATGTATAGGCGAAAATGCCTGCAACCCCACAACACCGCCAGGGCCTCCCTCTCGATTTGCGAGTAGCGTTGTTCAGTGTCCGAGAGTGCCTTGCTCGCATAGGCTATTGGCCGAACTTCCTGCTCGCGCCCCACTTGAGTGAGGACCGCCCCCAGACCATAGGGACTGGCGTCCACGACTATTTCCGTCGGCAGGCTAGGGTCAAAGAACGCCATGGTGTCTTCTGCCGCTAGGGCACCCCGGATGTCATCAAATGCCGCCTGCTCGAGGGGCCCCCACTGCCACACGGAGTCTTTCTTGGTTAAAGATCTTAGAGGCTCAGAGCGGGACGCTAGATTCCTGATGAAGCGGCCACAATAAGTGACCATGCCCAAAAAGCTCCTCACCTCAGCGACGTTTTCAGGTGGGCGGGCCTCTCTAATGTCCTTCACCTTACGGGGGTCGGGTGACACCCCATCCGCTTTAAACACGAACCCAAAGAACTCGATTGTTGTCCTGAGGAATTCGCATTTCTCTTTGTGTAAGGTGAGTCCCAAGAGACGGAGGCACTCAAATGTCTTTGCAAGGCGGGTCATGTGTTCTGCCTCTGACTTGGAGTGTACTAAGATGTCGTCACTGATGTTGATGACCCCATCCAGATCTGCTAATGCCCCTCTTATGATGTTTTGAAAAACTTCCGCTGCAGAGGACACTCCAAAACTCAGCCTCTTATACCGATACAGGCCCCGATGGGTGGTGAAGGTGGTGATGTATCGGGACTCAGGGTGCAGAACCACCTGATGATATCCTGCCCTCAAGTCCAGCTTGGAGAAGAATCTCGCCCCCTGTAATTCTGCAATGATGTCGTCCATGGTGGGGGTTAGGTGTCTCTCTCTTTTGATCGCCTTGTTGGGCAGGCGCATGTCGACACAAATCCTTACTGCATCTGGTTGTTTGGGCTTCCGTGCGACGACAATGGGTGAGACCCAAGGAGTGGGGCCTTCCACCTTCTCAATTATGTCCAGCTGAACAAGGTTGTCCAATTCCTGGTCTACCAGATCCCTGAGGTGAAACGGTATGCGCCGGTGCTTCAGAGCCACCGGTTGTATGGACTCATCAATGTGCAAGCGGACTGGTTCCCCCACTAACTGTCCAATGCCTTCAAAGAGGGATGTGTGCTTCTCCAGGAGCTCCTGGATGTCGTCAAGATATACGTTGTATGCGAATGTCACAATCCCCAAAGCTTCAGCAGCTGCGCAGCAGAGGAGCGTGTTGGTGCTCACCGGCGTGACGTAAAACCTTGCCCGAATGCCTGAGTTGCCATATTGAGTGTCAGCCACAAACACACCATCCAGTGGGATTGGATGGTTGCCTCCAAATGTGAAAATGCGCGCTCTCGGTGCCGCCAGCGGTGGTGGTGCCTGCATTGTATCATAGTGTTGCCTGGCCATCACGTTCACGGACGCCCCCGTGTCCACCAACATGGGTACTGAATCCCCATTGACCAGTACGTCGCATCTCGGCTGTCTCTTGGAGTGCGATTTCAGCATTCTTACGCATGACACGAAGAAAACATTCTCTTCATCTTCTTCTTCCTCCTCACCTTCTTGAGGGGGGCCATCGTCGGCCTGGTCCACCTGGGCAACGTTGGATGTTCTCTGGGGGCGGAAAGAGCCAGCCCGGACAGGTCCCCTGGGGACCATTTTCGGGACCGTCGATCTGCACACTCTTGCAAAATGGTCTGTGCCCCCACATCGTCCACACTTCACTCCCGCTGCTGGACAGTCTGCTGGGTGCGGGAGGTCATATCCACATTTTAGGCACGAGGACTGCGCCACTTGGGGCCGTGGACTTTGAGTATTCATGGGGCGTCTTGATCCGCGACCTCTTCCGACTGCGCATACCTCTTCCACCCTACCAGGGCGCACACCCGCTTCCATCCTTGATGCCCGCAGCTCCGACACCTCGTGGCACCTCCCCAGTTCTAGGATGCGGGGTAGTGTTATACCAGGCTCGCGCAGGATTTGACGCCTCAGCTTACCAGAGGAACAGCCTTGAATGAGGTGGTTGCGAATCATATCATCAGGGTCATTCCAAGCACAAGGTGCCGCCAGCCTGCGCAGCCGCCCATAAAACACATCCAAAGTCTCGTCATCTTTCTGTCTGGTGTTGCCCATTAGGAACCGTTCGTAATCCACATTGGCCATGGGCAGGAAGTGATTGTGGAGCGCAGTTTTGGCGGCATCAAAAGACCCATCCGCTGGTTGCAAGGACAAGAAGATCTCGTGCACAGCAGGGCCTGCAGAATACAGGAGAGTGGCCAACTTACTGTCGTCACTCGTCTCCATCGTGGCCCTGAAGTACATTTCCAGCCTGTCCATCCACATCTTCCACCTCTGTCCCAGGCTTGATGGCGTGCCCGAGACATCAAACTCTGGCATTGGCTGTAAGGTACCGGGAGGTCTCTGCAATGGTCTTGGTGGAAGGGCAGGCAGGGGTTGGGCTGGAGCAGCAGCCTGCTTTTGGGCCACGCGGCCGCTGCACCTTGATCCATGGTGTAAAGCGCACAGGCACCCCGTGATGGGGCCGCAACTTGGACACCAAACACAACCAGTACCTTGATGAGGATCCCAGCCCCTCAGGTGATTCAGATGATGTCCAGGTTCGAGGGTTTTCCAGGCAAATGTAGGACCACCAGGTTCCAGACTTCAGCCGGTGTAGAATTGAAGAATCCAAAAATCGAGCAGGGTAGGCCCCAGTGTGCATCCAGTAGGCCTCCAGGTAGCTCCACCCTTAAACTCGATGAAAAACAGTGAAAATGCAAATGACTTGCATTTCCACCAGCACGTGTTGCAAGCAGTGACTGTCCGCCACTGGAATCTCCAAAAATTGGGTCCGGATCTCTCACAGATGCTTCGTTATGAAGCCGTGAGTTTCCGAGGCCTTGTAGTCAAAATGGCCGCCGGCCACGCGTGTCTCTCCCCTCTCCGCGGCCAACATTCACGGATGCGCTCACACGCGATTATCTGCGCATCTCGAAAACGTTGCCACCTGTCCCAGGGATCGATCCCATCCTCGTCGCCATTGTTAGCGGGCGATCCCGCCGCCCCCATGAGCCCCCACACCCCCGTGCACACAGAGACACACGGAGACCGATGCTGTTCGTGTGGGCTCCCCGGTGGCTCTGCTGCCGCCGGGCGACGCCCCTTTATTTATATGGCACGCGACGGAGTGAACGTCACTCCGTCGCGTGCTTGCCCTTAAAGGGGCCACGCCACACCAGCCTCCTCAATCACAGACTTGAAAAGAGCCAGGACTATGGAGGTAAGTGAAGGGGTGGAAGTGGGCGGGGTGGTGGCTATAGTCGTCCCGGCACCTGTCCTGAACAATGGGTCTGCAACACCCCTAACCATCCGTAACCTACCTTGCACCTGCCCCCCCCCTAACCGGAGGAAGTGTGTTTCCTGCCCGAATCCCTGTCCCATTTGTTCCATCAGAAGCGTCGGTTTTTGGAGAAGCTCCTCAGGAACTGGGATTATCTGCTGTGATGAACAAGGATGCCCCCATAAAACTAAAAAGTCTGATATTGTCTCAATGACGAGTGTAAACAACTCGTTGGAAACAGCTACCCCGCAGAGAACTATTTGCCTTGACAGCTCTGCCAGGCCGTTTGAGAATCCCAGCCGTGTAGTAGATACTCACAGAGGGGCAACTCAAGTCCCCCGAATTAACCACATGACGCCAGAGGGCGACACGGTCCAAAATGCAGGGAGTTCGGATGCAATAGAGTCCGCCCACATCTTAAACAGAACCCTGTACATTCAGCCGCTGAAAAAGCTTGCATGGAAAACTGTAGAACGGTGCTGCAAATCTAATATCGAAAGGAGGGCCGTGCTAAGACATCTAAGCACAAACCACGAAACGGACATCTGTGGCGAGCCCCTAGACCCATGGACGACTTGATCATTCCGTTAGCGAGGGAGGTGCTTGCCTTGCCTGAAGCGGCTCAAGTAAGGGAGCCCTTGGCTTAGACCCCGCGAGCAGTGCTCCAGTCGTGATCTAAGAGCTAGATGATAACAACTATGCCGCGTTCGAATCTATTCCTGTAGAAATGTGGGAGGCAAGAGGAGTAATAGGAGCAATAAACCCCCAAGACGAGCATGCAGAGCACCTTGAAAAATTCAATTGTGGTAGTGGATCAAGTGATTAGAGATCTCGTGATCCTAAATGCCAAGATGGCTGCATCGACGGCGATGGCAAAACCTCTGCTAAATGAAGGCGCAAAGGAAGCGCCCCGGCTGGATGGGCTCGAATCGTTCGTGCCAAACACAGTGGGTACAATTGAATGGCTGAGCAAGCACGAAGTTGAATCAAGAGAGTCTGCCAGTAGGGTGACGCCTGATCGGACAAAGCTTGTGAGGAAACAGCGAAGAACGGAAAATAGTTCGGAGAGTGATTTCTGCTATTCACAGGAACTGAAAATTGACCATTTAATAACGGATGACTCTTCCTCCTCCTCTGAATGTGAACCCGAAAGACCATCAGTGAAGAAACCAAAACGTCAAGCTATAAAAGTCCCGAATTGGAGTGAGAGTCAAGGCAAGCTTCGAATTGACTTGATCATTGAAAAGGTGACAAATGAGCTGAGACCCAATCTAATGTCAGCAACGTCAATTGCAGTTACACCCCTGACAAAACTCTTCAAACAATTGTTTTAAAACTATAGAGATCAAACTACATTGATTGCAGTACTAAATACAAAAATCATGAAACTGGAGATGAACATGGTCGAAATGGCTGGACAAAATGCAACGATATGGAGCAAGCACGATCTCTCGATGACAGTGCTGAAAGAAGCATTGAAAAACAACCGTGAAGACAAAAAATTGTTGGCTGAAGTAGCTTGTGAAGCTCTTGCAATTTTGAAAAAAGAACATGACTCTAGAGTATCCATGGAGCGAAATATCGTAGACACGGGGTCCAACCGATCGGATAGTCGGCCGTCGAACATTGATCCAATGGAGCTGTGCTGTTGTTGCTATTCTGGCTGTGGGAAGCCCGAAAAAGCTACTTTGTCGAAGGAAATGAGTGAAACGAACTCGAATATACATGATAGGGGGATCAGCCCTTGCCGTGAGGCTAGTAGATCAACTCTGGCGCCCCCCTCTACTCACCCAAACAGGAATGGGCCCGATATTGAACGGAATGGATGTGAGCCTACAACCCCAGTCAGCGTGAGTCAACCTCAGCTATCGTCAAAGGAGAACAGAATTTTGACCCCGCAAGTCCCAGAGTCGGAGTCTTCTGCACCGAAGACTATCGAGGGGCCCATGATTGACAAAAGAAAATCTAAAGCGATGGCCCTGACGCAGTATCAAAAAGAGTCGGAATGGTTCGACATATTCGAAAACTCACAGGCCCCAAACAAAGCATCGACCTCCACCAAAATGGATGACACTCTATTGAAACAGGGGAAGTGCAAACAAAAATATATATATATATGCCTGCCCAAAAGAACAAAAATGCAGGAAATGCCTCCAATTTCTTTAGGAATATAAAATCTTTGAATGTCACGATTACCAACACAGAATCAAACTTAGATCAAAATCCTAACAAACCCAATGATGATAAAAAGAGCCACAACTCAGTGGAGAATAATGGGGCGCTTGAAAAGGATGTGCTGAAAAATCCCAGTATAAATGGAGACGACAATGAAGGCAGTGACGTGGATTTGATGAACTTGGTAACCTAAAGCACTCCTGATGAAGAGTGCAAGGATGAATGAAATCTAGAAAAAGCTGGACAGTCTAGTGCAGAGCCTTCCGCAAAGGTGCTCGGAACGCAAAATGAATTGGAAAAAGACATTCTAGTTGAGAAAGCAATAGAGCACGGGAAGGCATACTCTATAAGAAAGAGAGTGGTGGAAAAGTCGCCCTCGCCCAAGAAAAGTGTTGGAGGCCCCCTCGGAGCAAAAAAGAGGAGAAGCTCAAGAAGAGCTTAAACAAGAACTATATGGCGCAATTTGAGAAGGTCAACAACGCATCACCCTCAAGAAATGGTATGATAGATATGGGCAGGATCGAAGCTGCAAGTCACGAACAACAGAAAGGAAATCTGAAAGTGCCTGCAATGACAGCTCCACAGAACCTCAGGAGCTGAGCTGGAGGGATGATCAAGGCAAGATTGACCTGAGGAAGGAAATCAATAAACCTGCTATGCAGCCGCCAGAGAATAGCTATCGAATTCTGGTGGAATGGCTCGAAAAAAGATATGGCCGGGCAGTACTAAATAGAAGCCTCGTGATGCAGCTATTTCACTTCCTCCCTGTACTGAGGGCCATAAAAAGCACTGAAATAAAGCGAGTAGAAATCCTGGATGATGACAACCGTGAAGGAGTGCTGCTACACATTGATTCAACAAAAATAGTACAACTAGTGATGATGTGTGAACGACAGCTACTCAACGCGGGTTTTCAAGTTTATGAGGTCGACAACACTCTGAAGGTGCATAGAGTACCTGATGAGAGGCTAAACATCCAAATGCGAGTGGCACAGGGCCACCAAAACGCACACAAAGTAGCCTACATAAATCATGAAAGAATAAACGATGATCGCACAGTCCCCAATACAGTGGAGAATGTGCCAGCGGACTAGACTACTTTAGTACCAGCCGACCTGAAAATGAAAAAAATAAAAATCACGATCGAGAACCTGAGAGATAATCCTCCTGTCGATAGTACCCTGGAGCTCTCGAGTCCAAGCATAAAAGAAGTCGACACCTGGGCCTGGATAGCTAAGTCCCTAAATGAGACAAGGACGAGCTAATGCCATGAGTCTGTCAATCTGCTAGTGCTAGCCTCATGGAACACCAGAGGCTTTAGTCACTTAGTACGCTCACCAGTGAATGAGTTAAGGGCCTAACACATGATATGCCTCCAAGAGACGAAGTATTGGACCTTATTGAATCCATAATTACTGTAAACATTAAATCATATATAGTCCTCTTTGGAGATCTGAATATTAGACTAATGGGACTCTCACCCCATCCAGCCAAGAAGTGTAACGGCTGTAGCAAGATGGAGAATCTTAAAATAATGTGGCTAGAAGAAATGGAAGCTCGGAACATGAATATGATGAATGGAAACATCAGTGGCCACCACGAGAAACGTGCGAAAGAGGAAGTCAAAAGTCAATTTTGGACTACTTCGTTTCAGAAACAATGGTCGACGAGATATTGGCACTAAAGGTGATAAAGACACCTCAAAGCGACCATAACTTGGTAACCTTAACATGGAAACAAGGAAACATGCTCCAAAAAAACCAGTGGAGACAGGATGTAACTCTAGAACCAGGGTGAAATCGCCTTCGGCTGAATACCAGTGACGTTACTGCCTTAGCTAATGAAATAAGACTTATGACCTCAAACTCTGTGAAAGATCTGATAGAATATAAGCATCTTATGGAAGTGTACAAAGTGCAGTCGGCGGGAAAAAAAAAAACCACATATCGGAAACATGAATTTGATCCTCAAGTGGTCCAAAAAAAAAAGAATTCAGGAAAGGACTCAGAAGCCTCAACACCATCACTGGCGTAAACCGAAATGAGTTAAAAAGGAAATTAAGAACAAACTATAAAAACTGGCTAACATCACATAAAATGATCCTGGAACAATGAGACACTGAGGCGGTACTTAAGGCCCTGGCACAAAGAAATTCAAGAGGGTTCTGGTCACAACTAAATGAAATGGAAAATCCACAGAAGGCGGCCTTAACGAACATGGTCACCGAAGCCCAATGGACCATCCATTACAGTATGTTGTTCACAAAACAAAAAGATTTGAAGAGCCCTGGTTTTTGTACAAGTCAGCCGTGGGACATCAAAATCGACCAAGATGATATCAGGAGGTGTATTCAACAAATCAGCACTTTAAGGGCTGCTGGCCCCGACGGATTGTCCAATCAAATGCTAAAAAGCAATCCAGAGGAGTGGACTGAGTTTTGCGACGTACTGTTCAAGAACATAATCCAAGAACGATGAATACCAGCCTCATGGAAATCAGCGATAGTTGTGCCGATTTTTAAAAAGGGTTGCCGTATGGGTCCTGCTAATTATCTGCCAATAGCGCTCTTGGATGTGATAGGGAAAATATTCGCATCCCTCCTACTAGTGCAATTGGCTAATTGGATAAGCATAAATAATGCCTTTGACGTGTGACAATCTGGTTTTGTTAGGGGGGTCGGGTGCGGACTGAACCTCCTCATCCTGAACCTAGATGGAAGCGATCCGAACTGGTCAGAAAGTTTATCTAGCGTTTATAGATTTGGCCCACGCTTTTGATGGCGTTGACCGCGAAATACTGTGATCAAAACTAAAACTCTGTGGATGCCCTCACAGCCTGATACTGGCAATAAAAGAACTTTACTCAGATACTGAAGTCCAGATTCGTTAGGATAGGGACGGCCATCTCTCCAATCCAATAAAAACAGCAAGAGGAGTTAAACAAGGGTGTCTGCTAGGAGCAATGCTGTTTAACTTCCATATCTCAGAGGATGGTGAAGCGCTAGATGGAGTTAAATCTTTCCCTCCAAAACTAAACGGAACGCACATTAGTTGGTTACTGTATGCAGATGATATAGTACTTCTTGACTTGACCCCTATTGGCCTACAAAGAAAGCTGAACGCCCTAAAGACCTACATTGAAGATAATGGACTTGAAATAAATGTAGCCAAGTCTGAAATCTTGATATTGAAGGGGCGTGGCCAGCCAGCCATGGAGTAGGACGTGCTCCGAGGCGGCTGCTCCAATAGATCCGACATTGATCCTAAGAATAACGCACACGTGGTCCGAAAACTGCTGAAAACATAAGGGAAGGCCTCGGAAGCAGCCTTCTACCAAAGGAGCAAAGGACTGTTCGTGTTGAGCAGCGATGACCGAACTATGAGCACTGCAGGGGTCGCCTGGTGGAACACGAAGTCTCGCAAAATGGCAGCGGACAAAGGCGTCGGGTTCGGAAAACACCCCGATCGCCAGAACGACTGAATCCAGCAATTCGCTGTGACTGAGGGGCTCGCTTCATATGATGGTTGGTGGCGCACGTTCAGCCTGTAGGAACAGCTTCAGGAGACGTGCTGTGTTGTGCGATGAGCCCGGGAAAGGAGGAGCTCGAGACACATTATTGCAAGTGGCCGCCGAAGCTCATGTTGGCTGGGGCACCCAGCGGAGCGTTGAACTAACAGCGAGACATTAGGAGCGTGATACATTGTATATCTGGACTTGGAGAAGCCATCTGCCTCGCGTGCTGGAACATATCGCTTGGAGGAAGCCGACCGCAACGACGCTCGGCCATGCCGAGGCAGGCCTAGCTGCAAGGAATTGAGGTGCACTGGAGCGTGAGCGGGGCCGCCTAGTGCAGCGGAGATCGGCTGCGAGAGCCGCGCGGGGCCTCGGATGGGAAATGGTGGGCGCCGCGCGCCTGAGCTTTTCATGATACGGCCCCAGGAGTGGAAGGCAGAGGTATTAATAGTGCACCGGACTGACAGTAGAGCCTGGAGGAAGGAGTTGGATAAGGTGTGCGTGGCACGGGGGCGGCGAACATTGCGGAGAGATCGATGATAGTGGCCTCTGGAGTGTAGCTTGAGGCTGCCGCATGGGTGCAAGCAATGGCGACCGTGCTTTTATTTATTGAAACCAACGATGGTGCAGCATTGAGACCTGGAGGCACGTGCAGAGGCTGAATACTGGCACGCGACGCTGTGTGAGCCACAGGGTGAGAACCAGTACTGTAAGACACAAGCTGTGAAGTGGGCCCAGACCACGGGAAAAATTGGAACTACGCAGCCCATAAGCGGCTGGGCACAGTGAACGCATAGCCGCAAAGGACCCCGGGGACTGGATGAGCAAGAAATAGTGCGCCCTAGCACGCAACGCCATAAACTGTATCGTGCACTGTATCGTGCAAGGACATAGGGCCTCATTCCGAGGTTGGAGGTAAGTACCGGTCGTTTCCGGCATGGCGTAAAGTACGACTCCGGCAAGGTTCCAGACCGCTAATTGCGTCCCATTCCGACCTCGCGGACACGCGCTTTTCGCCATGCCGGAAAAGTACCTAGCGGCATGCCGCAAAAACCCCCCGAAAAACCCCTACCGGCCTGCTGCGACACGTACATTACAACACCGCCATGGAAGCAGCAGCGATAGTAAATAACGGGGACCGTAATTTACGGATCCCGTAAATTACGGTCACCGCAAAACAACGGAACCGGAAATTACGTCATCGCACAGGAACGGGAAGGAGCGCAGCGGCCATCTATAAAAACACAATCCATAGTCATCCTCATCAGGCAGCACCCTCGGGAGCAATCCGAAGTTGGGGAAAGCATCAGGAACCCAGGAACTATGCCTAAAGCACCTAAGAAGTCTGCGGACCGGCTCCGCAAGAAGCGATTCTGCCCTGATGAGCTCCAGGTCATGGTGGACCACCTGGCAGAACACGGTGACGTGGTGTTCAGCCCAGACACTATCCGCAAAAAGAACATCTGGGCAGAAACCGCCCAAAGGGTGAGCGCTGTAGGCTCCACCCCTCGCACCCCCAAGGACTGCCGCAAGCGGTGGGATGACTTGCGGGTGCGGGTGCGGGGACTCCTCACTGCCAACAGGAGTCAGGCCATGCAGACTGGAGGTGGCCCAAGTTCCTCTGTGCGACTTGAGGCATGGGAGGAGACATGCGCCGCAATGATTGGCACGGAATGCATAGAGGGCATCGGTGAAATGGACTGCGGGGCAACGTCGTCTGCCGATGGAGGTGAGTGTCCGAAGTCAACACTGCCAATGGCAATTGCATGATGTAGACTCCCCCAAAGGTGCCTTGTCATGTAGCCACCCCCCCATCCAACTAATGCAGAGTCAACTGCAACGCAATCAAGGGCCAACTGCAAGTACATAACACACATCAGCCATAGTGCAGTAACTTGCACATTCCATCATTTACATTGTGCATCAGGTTCGGCAGTGTGTGTGCCAGACTGCACATTACTATGGCAGGATGAGTCACTCCGACACATGCGTACACATGCGTACATTCAATTCACAATCATATGTACTAGTACTGTTGCAACGCCCATAGGGCCACAAACCCCAAATTACAGAAATGTGAATGCAGCGATCTATGCAATTAGCGCATCATACAATCACTCATGTTGTCCCTCTCCTCTACCCCCACAGGCACCGATCATGACAGCGGGGATACCCAGACGACCCGTCCATCCACCTCCATGTGCAGAGGCCGGTCCCGGAGCATTCCCGCACGGAATAAGAAAACCACCCAGGCACCACAAACGCCAGTGGAGGATGCACCACCACAATCCCTCCCTGCCTCGGCACCTGCCACATTAGACACCCCAAGGTCGGCAGAATCAAGCATTGCTGGGGAGTTGGCAGCTACGGCCACCCAGGAGAATGTGGACAGCCCCTTATCGATCTGTGGTGCCACTGAGGAGGACTTTTACCCCACAGTCCACACCCCGGAGCCCACCAATGTCCCCCTGCCATCAAGCAGTGACTCTGTGGAGCAGGAAACACCTGGACGTAGTGCTCCGGCAGATCCTGGACCTATTCCACAAGTTGAGGCCATGCCAGGGCAGGTAGGCCCAAGACCCGCCAGGAATGTACCTACATACATTGATGAACCACGTGCACATCAGCTGACTGACCTCATCAATGCATTCATGGAGGACACCCGCCAGGGCAGGGTGGAGTGGGTGGATGAGCTTAGGCAGATGCGTCAGGCGGTCACTGACAGCAGCAATAGGGTGTGTGCGGTCCTGGGACGCATCGCGGATGCCCTGGAGGCTGCACCTCCCACACGACAGCCCCAGCGGGAGGACACACCGTCACAGTGCTCCTCCACCCAGACCAGCCCGCTCCGACGCTCATTGCATACATTGCGCCGGCCCAACATGGATCCCCCTGGCTCTGGGGGCACGCCTTGAACATGCTGGCACACACATGTGGCCTATGTTGGCCTTATGGCACTATTCTGGGGTTGTTGTGGGTGAGGGGGAGGAGAGTGAGGGTGTGTTTGTGAGTTGGGGGGAGGGGGAGGGGAGTGAGGGTGTGTTTGGGAGTTGGGGGGAGGGGGAGGGGAGTGAGGGTGTGTTTGGGAGTTGGGGGGAGGGGGAGGGGAGTGAGGGTGTGTTTGGGAGTTAGGGGGAGGGGGAGGGTGGTGGAGGTTTTGTTGTACACGTTTCATGTCAATTATGCAATACACTGGTTGTTCATAATGTAAAACGGAGTGGACATTGATCATTGCGCAGGTGTCATTTGATGTCTCACAGTGCATGGAAGGCAACATTTGCATCCTGGGGAGTCCGTGGTAGGTATATGTAGTCCCTTGTGTGCTTGAGGAGGGCATCCAGCTCTTGGTTCAGTATCCGGGTACATAAGGGTTGTGATATACCATGCATGTGCCCCACTGTGTGCCGGTAGGTGCCTGTGGCAAGGAAGTGGAGCACAGTCACTACCTTCAGTGGAGGGGGGATGGCAGAGCTTTATTCAATGAAACTCACTATGTCGTCATGTATCAGGTCCACTATGGTGGTGATGGTGTCATGGTCAAGCCGGTACAGGGTGTGGATCTGATGTGGTGTTAGGTTGAAGGAGGTGGCTCAGATGCGAGGGATTGGGGGCTGCCGGCGTGGTAACGGTGGATGCACTGGTGGTGCATGCTGGGCCTGTCTCACCCTCCGTCTCCTCCTGTGTGTCCTCTGTGGTTGGGGCTGTGGTTGTTGTTACTGCCTTGCAAGCAAGGCCTCCTGCTCCAGTTGTGCCACTACTATTGGTATCATCTTGGTGTGGGAGAGGGTGTGGTGTGTGGGTATGCTCATTTTGTGCTGTGCCAGACTCCATTGGCTACACCTGTGCTGATTGTGTGCACCTGTGGCTGTGGAAACCACTGCTCTGTGTTCTTAACTCCTTCTCTGAGATGCCTGTATGTACTCCATGCCGGTAAGGTACTTTACGGCCTTAAGGAGACCGTTATTTACGTGTGCTCCTTACTTGCGATCAGCTCCGGTTTACGCCATGGCGTTAATTACGCCATGGTGGTGTGCGCGCGCGACCCAAGACCGTAAATTACGGCATTGTTGTTTACGGCGCCGTAATTTACGGTCTGAAGGGTCGGAATGGCATGGAGCGGAAATCCATGTCGGTAAATCATTACCGGCATGGTTTGTACCTTACCTCCAACCTCGGAATCCGGCCCATAGTCTGTCTGTGCATGAACCCAGTGAGCATAATCTCACGCAGGGCCTCTATGGACAATCGACCCGGACCTGTGATGGCACTCTGAAGTCGTACCACAGCAGTGCAATGAGATTGCTATAGCGGAGGCCGAGCAACTTGGAAAGGCAACTGAACCAGCAGGATGTCCGTGCGGGGGGCTGTGGGCAAGAACAAAAATAAACAACCTACCATGGAAACTTTCGCTAGGGCACAGCTATCCTCAGCGACCACTGTGCCTAAAGGTGTGCCAGCAACAGCAGAGAGTACTGTAGCCACGGAGAACCAACAGATTCTAGCAGCAATCACGGAGCTGAGGGACTCATGGGGGGCAGCGATGGCGGTCCTACGCACTGCACTGGAAGCCAAGTTTGACGCAGTAGGCATTGACGTCGCCTTGCTACGACAAGATGTAAGGACATTGTCAGAGAGAACGAGCAGCCTGGAAAGTGCAGTGAAAACTAACTCAGACACCGGCGCAGACAACTCAAAGGAGGTTCACATATTGAAACAGCAGGTCGTTAACCTGGAAAATCGTGCGGAGGAGGCACAAGGGAGAGCGAGGAGGAACAACATTTGCGTGGTCGGCCTTCCAGAGGGAGAGGAAGGCCAAGACCCCACAGACTATATCGAAAATTTACTCTTGCAAGAAATAGGAGCTGAAAAACTCTCGCAAGGATTTACAGTGGAGCGTGCGCATAGAGCCCTCATGAGGAGGCCGAAGCCGGGGGCACCCCCCCAGCCAATAATTGCGAAAATATTGAACTATAAGGATCGCGAGAAGATTTTGGAATACTTCCGCAAAGGAGGTACCATTGAAAGGGCTTTGTGCACCGTCACGGCATATCCAGATTATACAATGCTGGTCCAAAGACAGCGGTATAGCTATGTGGCGATCAAACGAAGGCTACGCGTGGCGGGATCAAATGTATGCTGCTGTATCCTGCAAAGTTGAAAGTGATACATAAGAGCAAGATGTTTTCTTTCCACACTCCTGAAGAAGCAACAACATGGCTAGACCTTCAGGGTTGTCCGGAACAGGAGGCGGAACAAGCTCGAGAATAATACGATAAGTGGCCGGGACATTGCATGTAGGGTGATATGCTGCACAGTGGGTACTCCAATAGAAATGAGGGTGATGGTTATGGTTGAGGGGTATCACTGGGTACGGGTGACATTTAGAGCAGATACCATGGACCTTGGCGAACTTGAGGACTTGAATATAGTAATGTGCATACATTTGTCAATTGTACAGTTAAGTGTGTTGAGTTTATAGCGAATAGGAGCGTCAGGACGCAAGCACCCTCCCCCCTGTACTAGTTTTAGTAGGCTAGCCACTAGGGCGGCCTTACCCTGCGGAGCATCGAGTACAGGCAGAAGCCAGAAAGTGCTAGATGCGGGGGTGCCTGAGATCCAGGGATTGAGCTGGGCAACAGTTGGGGAGGGGGTTGTTGGGGCTGAGAGGGAGAGCGGGGGCGGGAGACGTGGGGTGTTGGGTGTGTTTGGGGAGAGACGGGCGTGGGAAAGGGGGGAGGGAGGGGTGTTTGGTGAGTGTGTAGTTAGGGGAAGTTTGAACTGGGGTACAAGCCTATATAGACGAGAACAGAAACGAGAAGGGGACTGCACGGCTGGGGTGAGGGCAGGAGTCATAACAAGCCATGGGGGACCTTAAGATACTTATGTGGAATGTCAGGGGTCTAAACAGTTATTTGAAGAGAAATAAGGTTATGCTCTACCTGTGAAGGCAAAAGATAGACATTGCGCTATTACAAGAGACTCATTTGACGAAGAGAGACTGGGTGTGATTTGGAGGAAATGGAAAGGAGTGGTGGTGGGCTCAACATACTCGGCCTATGCTAGAGGGGTCCTTATCTGGGTGGCACCGCATGTCCCCTTTCATGTGTTACAGGAAACTGCTTAAGCAGATGGGAGAATGGTCATACTCCCGGGATTGGTAGAGAACAGAGAGATAAGTATAGTCAACACATACGCACCCAATCAGAATACAGCGACGTATTTCAGAACCCTGAGTGCTAACCTTGGCATGTGCATGGGAAGTGCGGTAATCTGGGGTGGTGATTTTAACTGTGTACTAGACCCCAGGGTGGACAGATCGGATCAAAAGTTGGATAAACCTGCCCCGGCGCACGTGTGCTACAATCGCTGTTAGATGACTTTGGCCTGGCAGATGTATGGAGAATGAAGCACCCCCAAGAAAAACAGTACTCTCACTATTCAGCCCCACAACAGCTGTCTACTAGACTGGACTATGTCTTTGCTACGTCAAGCATCATGATGGAAATGGTGCAGGCGGAATATAAAGCGAGAGTCCTGTCGGACCACTCGCCCTTGGTTGTCGGCTGGCAATACCACCCTCCAAGAGCAAGGATCCCAAAGTGGCAGCTCCGAGCTGAAGTGCTTAAAGATCCTGTGTTCAAAGAGGATATAAGAGAGGAGATCATAAATTACTTTGAGGAGAATACGGGTAGTGTAGATTCGGCATGCACGTTATGGGAGGCCTTTGAAGTGGTGTTGAGAGGCATAGCCATAGCTTGCAAAGCGGTATCCTGACTGACTTTCATGCAGCCGAAAGGGAGTTGGAACAAGCGGAAAAGGAGTATAGAGATACAGGGTCAAATGCGGAGCTGATACTTCAACTACAACAGACGTGTGGAGAATATTGGAATAGGTTGTGTAAACTGAATTATAAGAAATACATAGAGAGGCAGCACGCGGGTGGTGATAAAACGGGACGGCTTCTGGCATGTTTATATAAGAGCGAAATCCCCAGACCTACCATTAGGACAATAAAAAGGGACGATGGCAGTGTAGCCGACACCCAGGAGGGAGATAATCAGGAATTTGCCACCTACTACAGGGAGCTGTATGGGGACGTGGAGGAGGATAGTCAAGAGAGGATAAAAGAAACACTTGAAGACATAGGTCTGCCCAAGATAAGTGCTGAAGAGAGGGAAGAGCTGGATGCACCAATCACTTTGGAGGAGCTAGAAGCGGTGGTGAGACAATTGCCTACTAGTAAGACCCCAGGGGCGGACGGGCTTCCAAGTGAGTTTTATAAAGCATACATAGCAGAAGTGCTCCCCCCGATGCTGAATATGCTAAATGAGGCGTTTGAGACAGGACAGCTGCCAGAGTCGCTCAGGGAGGCAGTTATAATTCCGCTTCCTAAACCAAATAAGCCTGGACACAGCTGTGGCTCCTATAGACCACTATCAATGCTGAATCAAGACGGCAAGATACTAACAGCTGTTTTGGCAAGCAGACTGCGAACAGTCATAGACAAACTCATACACCCTGACCAGACGGGGTATCTCCCAAATAGGAACATAACTCATAATCACAGGCGACTCCACCGAGTCATCGAATGGGCGGGTGGGAACGAGGGTGACATGGCAGTAGTGTCCTTGGAGCGGTGAAGGCTTTTGACTCTGTCAAGTGGCCATGGCTGCTGGCGGCTCTGGCGGAATATGGGATGGGGCCTGGATACATAAGATGGGCAAAGATGTTATACAGTGCGCCGCTAGCCAGAGTTAAGACGGGAGCTGTTATTTCAGAGAGATGGCGGCTAGGCAGAGGTACTAGACAGGGATGCCCATCGTCCCCTATGTTACACATATTGGCTCTGGAGCCTTTGGCTATATATCTCAGACAGCAGTATGACACCATAGGCATCGAAGTAGGAGGGGAGCGACACTTGATCTCCTTGTATGCAGATGATTTGCTATTGTATCTGAGGCACCCGGAAGAGAACCTCCAGTATATCTTGGAGGCTATGGACCGGTATGCGGGGCTGGCTGTCTGGGATAGCTGTGAATCCTCAGAAGTCTGTAATTTTCCCGTTAGGTAGCTATAAGGGACTCCCTGTAGAGAAGCTGCCGGTGCTGCAAGCCCCTTGGGCCGTTGATACCTTTCGGTAACTTGGAATAGATGTGTATCACACGGTTGAACAAGAACATAAACACAACACTGAGGTAGCAGTAGGAAAAACTGAGAAAAGTATGCAATTTTGGGGGAAGCTGCCGCTAGCAATGATGGGGCGTAGTGCAATGCTTAAGATGGTGGTCTTGCCCAGACTTCTGCATTATTTTGGAAACATTCCACACCTCATACCTGGGAAGTTTTTTGCCAAGTTCAATAGTATATGCAGGGACTTTTTGTGGCAGGGCACTAGGTGCAGGGTGGCACTGTGGAAGTTGCAGAATTTTTACGAAAAAGGGGGGATACGGCTCCCCAACTATGAGGCCTACTATGTAGCGAGCCAATTGCAATACGTTGCTCAATGGCTCTCGGATGAAGGGACCCCCGAATCCAGATTGCTCAGTGCAGACTGTGCCCCGTTTTATTTAAAAGAAGTGATCTGGTTGTCCGAAACAGAAATGCAGGGGCGCCCTAGGATGTTGATGCTTGGGTGGAGGATCTGGCGCCGAGCGTGCCGGATGATGGAAATCCCGGCTCCGTGTTCCCCGCAGATACCGCTGGTTACACTGGCCAGGGGTGATGTGCAGCTACGGAGGATGATCAGGAACCACTGGGAATCGGTGGGGTTGGCAACTGTGGGAGATGTCTGGCGGGAGGGAGCCATCATAAATTTTGAAGAGCTGGGCGAGGTAACAGGTCTACACGTAGGTCAATATATTACGTATCATAAACTGGTACGGGAAATTAAGAAAACTTGGCCCGAAACTATTCTTGAAGAAGAGCCGATTGGTACTGTAGACATGATATATGATATAACAGAGGGAGGGCACGAGATTTCAAGATTGTATGACATGCTGATGTTTAAGATGGGTAGAGAACCAACGCAACTAAGATTAGACTGGGAAACTGAGGTGGGAGTCCCGATGGAAGATGGGATGTGGGAGCGTGCTTTGTGGTATCATCAAAAGGTGTCGAGAAACGCTAGGTTGAAACAAATACAATTATATATTACGCATAGGGCGTTCATGACACCACTGAAGATATCAAGGTTTAAAAATGCAGGTAGACAAGCATGTCCCAAATGCGATGAAGAACAGGTTGACATGGTACACATGTTTTGGTCTTGCCCTGTGGTTGGGCGTTTCTGGAGCGAGATAGCGGCGAAACTTGCAGATAAAGGAGTCACATTGGTTGTAGAGTCAGCCTGGGCCTGCCTACTGGGGGGTTCCCTAGATCGCAGAAACTAAAGCATGTTAACAAATTGAAGGACTTGGCATATGTGTTGGCTAAAAGGAGGATCGCCATGGGGTGGAAGGCTTGCCATAAACCGCGGGTGGAGATATGGTGGAAGGAGTTGCAAAGGTGGGCGGAAGCAGAGACCACAGTATGGCAGGACTCCAGTAATATAGGAGGGGGAGAAGAGGTGGTAACCCTATTGGCTTGGAAATCACTAATAGCGGAACTGTTTGGAACGATGCCAGATTTGGCAGATTCCAATGAAAAACAGACCCACCACGCGGTGCGAATACAGAGCGAATAGACTAGATAGGCTCATAAGGGGGGTGGGAATTGGGGAACAGAGATCAAATTGTATAATGTACAAAAGTGAAATTGTATTATTGAATTTTGCGCTGTATACTTGGTCTGTATTGTTTTGTTGTTTGAAATATAATTAAAAAAAATTTAAAAAAATTTAAAAAATCTTGATATTGAAAAATGTAAAAGGGACACCGGGAATCGATCTCCTGAAACAAGTAAATTCCAGCAGATACTTGGGTACGTACATCAACTCAAGTATAAAAGACAAACCTATGCAAAAAAAATTGCCAGTCACTGCAAACAACTAACAGCCCAAGGGGTTGTGATTCAGAAAAAGTACGGTAAATTCTCTTATAAACCAGTTATAAACTTCTATAAGAGCAAGGCGGTCCTTGTTCTAGTCTACGGGGCTGAAAGCATGTTTGGCTGTGCAAGTGAGCTCTGGTCCCGATGCGAAGGCACATTCAGGAAGAGAAGTCTACAGCTGCCACAGGGATTCCCAACAGCATGTACACAATATGAAGTGAGTCTATCATCACTGAACGCAAGAATCATGTGGAACACCTTAGCGCTGTATAGCAAGACTACAGAAGAAGCTGGTTTGCTGCAATGTGAAGTAATGGTCGACCGGCAAAATCACGAGAAGGCGTCCTTACTACAGAAGTGGAGACCAAAATGCAAAAATATCTTAAAACAACTAAACATAGACGAAAAGACTCTCACAACTAACCCCAATGTAGTAATAAAAAAGCTACTCCAACAAGATTGGATAGAGACAAGAGAGAAGCGAGCCGAACATAGATGCATGCAAAATCGACCAATGGAAGCCAAAAGTTGAAACTGTTTGCCAAAATATCTTGAAAGATTTCCTTGCAAGCGTCTAAGAAAACTTGAAATTCAGACTGAACCTCTTTCCAACAAAAGAAATCCAAACACCAAGACAGGAAGTTGGAGCTGACGATCTAAGGTGTAGATTCTGCAACGGTCAAGACGAGACATTGAAACACGTAGTGCTACATTGCACTGAATTGAGAGAGCTAAGAACGACCTATTTAGGGCACGAGCTCGGGAAAATCATGACCTATAGCTGTGAAGAGTGTTGGATAAGGTTGCATAGTAGCGAATGTCAACAACTAACAATAGCTCTATCATTGTATCTGAACAACTGCTCAAGAAGCTGCTAGAAGCTCTTGGAGGAACACAATAATAAACGAAAAAGAAATATAAAAGAATGAAGGGAACAGGACCAGTTAAATGACATGTCGTGTAGCAACGTTTAGAGAATTTATGAATTTTTTTTTTAATGTATGGTATTGTTTTTTTTTCCTTTTTCTTTTTTTTTTAAAGTTTGTAACAAACAATAAAAATAAAAAAACGAAACAGTGATCTGGCATGGTGTTTCAGTGCAGCTGCAGCAGGGTTGCAGTGATCTGGCAAGGTGTTTCAGTGCTGCTCCAGCATGTTTACAATGATTTGCCATTGTGTTTCAGTGTATCTGCAGCAGAGTTCCAGTGATTTGGCATGCCGTTTCTGTGCAATTGCAGCATGGTTACAATGATCTGGCACTGTGTTTCAGTGCGGCTGCAGCAGGGTTACATTAATCTGGCAAGGTGTTTCAGTGCAGTTGCAACAGGGTTACAGTGATCTGGCATGGTGTTTTAGTGTGGCTGCAGCAGGGTTGCAGTGATCTGGCATGGTGTTTCAGTGTGGCTGCAGCAGGATTCCAGTGATTTGGCATGCCGTTTCTGTGCAATTGCAGCATGGTTACAATGATCTGGCACTGTGTTTCAGTGCGGCTGCAGCAGGGTTACATTAATCTGGCAAGGTGTTTCAGTGCAGTTGCAACAGGGTTACAGTGATCTGGCATGGTGTTCTAGTGTGGCTGCAGCAGGGTTGCAGTGATCTGGCATGGTGTTTCAGTGTGGCTGCAGCAGGGTTGCAGTGATCTGGCATGGTGTTTCAGTGTGGCTGCAGCAGGATTCCAGTGATTTGGCATGGCATTTCTGTGCAATTGCAGCATGGTTACAATGATCTGGCACTGTGTTTCAGTGCGGCTGCAGCAGGGTTACATTAATCTGGCAAGGTGTTTCAGTGCAGTTGCAACAGGGTTACAGTGATCTGGCATGGTGTTTTAGTGTGGCTGCAGCAGGGTTGCAGTGATCTGGCATGGTGTTTCAGTGTGGCTGCAGCAGGATTCCAGTGATTTGGCATGTCGTTTCTGTGCAATTGCAGCATGGTTACAATGATCTGGCACTGTGTTTCAGTGCGGCTGCAGCAGGGTTATATTAATCTGGCAAGGTGTTTCAGTGCAGTTGCAACAGGGTTACAGTGATCTGGCATGGTGTTCTAGTGTGGCTGCAGCAGGGTTGCAGTGATCTGGCATGGTGTTTCAGTGTGGCTGCAGCAGGGTTGCAGTGATCTGGCATGGTGTTTCAGTGTGGCTGCAGCAGGATTCCAGTGATTTGGCATGGCGTTTCTGTGCAATTGCAGCATGGTTACAATGATCTGGCACTGTGTTTCAGTGCGGCTGCAGCAGGGTTACATTAATCTGGCAAGGTGTTTCAGTGCAGTTGCAACAGGCTACAGTGATCTGGCATGGTGTTTTAGTGCGGCTGCAGCAGGGTTGCAGTGATCTGGCATGGTGTTTCTGTGCTGCTCCAGCATGTTTACAATGATCTGGCACTGTGTTTCAGTGTGGCTGCAGCAAGGTTACAGTGATCTGGCATAGTGCAACAGGTAAGTGCCTGACAAAGATCACCTGGTAAGGAGTGGTCTCCTTCCAATACAGTAAGTGCAACCTGTGTGGGAGCACATGCCAGTGGGTGCTAAAAAGCAAGTGCTGGGATAGGGCGGGGGCTGAAGGCGATTGGGCAGGAGGCCAGGACCCTGAGGACACATAAGGCCATAGCCACCAATCTCAGCAACTGTGGGGTTTGGCAGGGGAGGGATAGAGGGAAAGTGGAGGTGAAGAGGAAAGTCTTGAGGAGCTTCCAAAATTTGAGGAGATCTGGCACAAGACGGAGATGAAGAGGGAGGCTGTTTCAGTGAAGGGAACCAGCCGAGGAAAGAGAACGACCACCAGCACACTGCTTAGAGGAACGCTTGACGCGCAAAGAGTTGGAGCCAGAGGAGCGTAGAGGTCTGGAGGGAGAGTATTTAGTGAGAGCAAGTTGTAGATGGCGTGGTCCCCGGCCCCAGACAGCCTTATGGATGATGCAGAGGGATTTGAATGTAATCCTTGCAGCAACCGGGAGCCAGTGGAGAGATTTTAGGGAGAAGAGATACGGTCCCTGGGCTTGAGGCCAAGGATAAGTCTTGCAGGCATATTCTGCATAAACTGGAGTGGGCGGAGGGATGAAGAAGGAAGATTAAGGAAGAGGCTGTTGCAGTAGTCCAGACCGAAGAGTACCAGAGCTCTAGAGACATTGAGTGTCTAGGGAAAAGTGATGAAAGTAAGGATGCCTCTAAGGAGCTGGAGTTGAAAATGGGGCTTCTTGGCAAGGTCCAGGATGTGAGGGAGGAAAGAGAGAGAGGTTTCTTGCTTCAGATATAGGAGAAGGGGGAGAGCCCATAGCAGGTGGCCAGAGTGAAGGGGGAAAAGAGGGATTATGAGTCCCAATGGGAAGGATCTCAGTCTTGCTGGCATTGAGGCAGAGGTCATTGGAGGCACACCAGGACTGGATCGCAGATAGGCAGTCAGGAATAGTAGAGGAGGTAAGGAGAGGATCAGAGGGAAGTTTGAAGAAAAGCTGGGTGTCATCTGCATAACACTGGAAGTGGGGGGGAAGGTGGAAATAAGGTGAGCAAGCTGGCGAGATAGACGTTAAAGAGCCAGGGTGAAAGGTTGGAGCCCTGGGGGACGCCACAGGTGGAGATAGAGGTGGGGAAGGAGAAAGAGCCCAGGATAACCTGGGAGGGGCAATCAGAGAGGAAAGAGGTTAGCCAGTCCAGTGCCTGCTCCGAGATACCAAGGGTATCATTAAGTCATTTATGAGGATGGAGTGGTTGACTGTGTCGAATGCAGAGGAGAGATCAAGTCGAATGAGAACAGCAGGAGAGTTAGAGTCGAGAGATGCAAGCAATTCTTCACGGGTGTTCAGAAGAGCAGTTTCCATGCCTCTGGATGCTCAGAATCCAGCGTGATGGTCGTGAAGGCAGCCAACGAGCTCATTATGCTGGGTCAGTTGGGGGAAGACAAGAGTTCCCTAAGGAAGGGAGTGATAGAGATGGGGCAGTAGTTAGCCGGATATGAGGGGTCTGTGGATGGCTTTTTCAGGAGGGGACGCACAAGAAAGTGCTTGAGAGAGAAGAGAAAAGACCTGGTAGCAAGAGAGTGATTTCAGAAGTCAGCAAGTGCAGGGGCAAGGGAGCCAATGTCGTCCTTAATAGTTCTTGAAGAACAGGGAGAGACCTGTTTGGAGGAGACCTTCCTGGAGCGTACAACCCTCATGACCTCGTCTGATGTAATAGGAGAGAAGGAGGAGAGAAAGGCTGAGGGAGGAAGGGAGGATGAGGATGGCAGGGGGATGAGAGCGGGGGAGGGAGAAGAGGGGGAAGTAAGAGTGCTCGGGATGTCCTGTTTTTTTGTGTGAAGCGTGTGGCCAATGCAGTACAGAGGGCCTGAGAGGGAAGAGGCGAGGTGGAGACTGCAGAAGGATTGGCTAGTTCCTTGCAGATTTTAAAGAGTTTAGCTGTGTTGTTGGATGCTCCAGAGATGCGTACCTGGAAATGGGCCCTCTTCTTGTAGCAAATGGAGAGACGATATTGCCTTCTTGTAGCAAATGGAGAGACGATATTGCCTTTGGAGAAGGCGGCAGGCCAGTTTGTCAGAAGATGAGCATGAGGTCTGCCACTTGCGCTCTGCAGCTCTGCATTTATGCTTCATGGTTGTAAGATCGGAGTCGTACTAGGTGTTACTCTTGGTGGCATGTTTCAGGCGGATCGTCATGACTAGGGCAAGAATGTCGAGAGTGTTCCTGATGGCGAGCTGTAGGTTGCTGAGAGCAGAGTCTATTGCTACCTAGTCTATGTTACCTACGCTGTTATTGTATCTAGCCCATAGCCTTTTAGCATATTGCTACCTAGCCTATTTTACCTACGCTGTTATTGCATCTAGCCCATAGCCTTTCAGCCTATTGCTACCTAGCCTATGTTACCTACGCTGTTATTGCATCTAGCCCATAGCCTTTTAGCCTTTTTGCTACCTAGTCTATGTTACCTATGCTGTTATTGCATCTAGCCCATAGCCTGTTAGCCTATTGCTACCTAGCCTATGTTACCCATGCTGTTATTGCATCTAGCCCATAGCCTTTTAGCCTATTGCTACCTAGCCTATGTTACCCACGCTGTTATTGCATCTAGCCCATAGCCATCTAGCCCATTTCTACCTAGCCTATGTTACCTACACTGTTATTGCATCTAGCCCATAGCCTTTTAGCCTATTTCTACCTAGCCTATGTTACCTACGCTGTTATTGCATCTAGCCCATAGCCATCTCGCCTATTTCTACCTAGCCTATGTTACCTACGCTTTTATTGCATCTAGCCCATAGCCTTTTAGCCTATTTCTACATAGCGTATGTCACCCATGCTGTCATTGCATCTAGCCCATAGCCATCTAGCCTATTTCTACTTAGCGTATGTTACCTACACTGTTATTGCATCTAGCCCATAGCCTTTTAGCCTATTTCTACATAGCGTATGTCACCCATGCTGTCATTGCATCTAGCCCATAGCCATCTAGCCTATTTCTACTTAGCCTATGTTACCTACACTGTTATTGCATCTAGCCCATAGCCTTTTAGCCTATTTCTACCTAGCCTATGTTACCTACGCTGTTATTGCATCTAGCCCATAGCCATCTCGCCTATTTCTACCTAGCCTATGTTACCTACGCTTTTATTGCATCTTGCCCATAGCCTTTTAGCCTATTGCTACCTAGCCTATGTTACCTGCGCTGTTATTGCATCTAGCCCATAGCCTTTTAGCCTATTGCTACCTAGCCTATGTTACCTGCGCTGTTATTGCATCTAGCCCATAGCCTTTTAGCCTATTGCTACCTAGCCTATGTAAACCGTGGTGTTTTGCATCTAGCCCATAGCCTTTTCGTATATTGCTACCTAGCCTATGTTACCCATGCTGTTATTGCATCTAGCCCATAGCCATCTAGCCTATTTCTACTTAGCGTATGTTACCTACGCTGTTATTGCATCTAGCCCATAGCCTTTTAGCCTATTGCTACCTAGCCTATGTTACCTGCGCTGTTATTGCATCTGGCTCATAGCCTTTTAGCCTATTGCTACCCAGCCTATGTTACCTATGCTGTTATTTCATCTAGCCCATAGCCTTTTAGCCTATTGCTACCTAGCCTATGTTACCTACGCTGTTATTGCATCTTGCCCATAGCCTTTTAGCCTATTGCTACCTAGCCTATGTTACCTGCGCTGTTATTGCATCTAGCCCATAGCCTTTTAGCCTATTGCTACCTAGCCTATGTTACCTGCGCTGTTATTGCATCTAGCCCATAGCCTTTTAGCCTATTGCTACTTAGCCTATGTAAACCGTGGTGTTTTGCATCTAGCCCATAGCCTTTTCGTATATTGCTACCTAGCCTATGTTACCCATGCTGTTATTGCATCTAGCCCATAGCCATCTAGCCTATTTCTACATAGCGTATGTTCCACATGCTGTTATTGCATCTAGCCCATAGCCATCTAGCCTATTTCTACCTAGCCTATGTCACCTACGCTGTTATTGCATCTAGCCCATAGCCTTTTAGCCTATTGCTACCTAGCCTATGTTATCTACGTTGTTATTGCATCTAGCCCATAGCCTTTTATCCTATTGCTACCTAGCCTATGATACCTGCACTGTTATTGCATCTAGCCCATAGCCTTTTAGCCTATTGCTACCTAGCCTATGATACGTGCACTGTTATTGCATCTAGCCCATAGCCTTTAAGCCTATTGCTACCTAGCCTATGGCACCTACGCTGTTATTGAATCTAGCCCATAGCCTTTTAGCCTATTGCTACCTAGCCTATGATACCTGCACTGTTATTGCATCTAGCCCATAGCCTTTAAGCCTATTGCTACCTAGCCTATGGCACCTATGCTGTTATTGAATCTAGCCCATAGCCTTTTAGCCTATTGCTACCTAGCCTATGATACCTGCACTGTTATTGCATCTAGCCCATAGCCTTTAAGCCTATTGCTACCTAGCCTATGGCACCTATGCTGTTATTGAATCTAGCCCATAGCCTTTTAGCCTATTGCTACCTAGCCTATGATACCTGCACTGTTATTGCATCTAGCCCATAGCCTTTAAGCCTATTGCTACCTAGCCTATGGCACCTACGCTGTTATTGAATCTAGCCCATAGCCTTTTAGCCTATTGCACCTAGCCTATGTTACCTATGCTACTATTGCATCCAGCCCATAGCCTCTAGCTTCTTGTTACTTAGCCTGTGATGACTGCTTCTAACCTATGCCTTCGGTTATTGCCCAGTGATTCTCACCACTAGCCAATGCTTCGCGATCATAGCCACTAGCCTACATGGCCTTGCAATCTGCGCTTCCAGCCTGTGTCACGTGATCATTACCAATAGCCTATCCTGCCTTGTGTTCACTGCATCTAGTCTGCAACTACTCAACCTTGTTCTTGTGACTCACGAATAAAGCCTGTGCAGAACTGCTCTGCCATCCATTGCGCCAGCCAATCGCCTCCCCAAACATATTACCCCAACTTGTTCTACAACCAGAACAAAGCCATGTACAAACCCACGTTAATCCTCACAAGCATACTCCTCAGCCTTACCGCACCTATTCTATGCACAATGACTGCCCACTTGCTGGCACTGCTACATCCAACCACAGCAAACATCTACAAATGAAGGCCCTTAACCTATTATGGAGTCATACTCTTAACCTATCCATGGCCACCAAACTGCCTCCATCAGACAACATCTCGCCCACTACCTTCTTACTTTCCAGACCGGCAAACATGTAATGAGGCCCAATGAATTTTTGATCATTTTCCTCTGCCTCCTCCTCATGAGTCGATGCAGCATCATGATGTCCACTTGATTGCCCTCATGGAATGATCTGGAAACCCTCCTCTTATAAATACTTTCCCTCCTCCTCCTCGTGAGTCGATGCAGCATTATGATGCCCCTTCGATCGCCCCCCTGCTGGAATGATCTGGAAACCCTCCTCTTATAAATACTTTCCCTCCTCCTCCTCCTCGTGAGTCGATGCAGCATCATGATGTCCCCTCGATCGCCCCCTGCTGGAATGATCTGGAAATTCTATTCTTATAAATCCTTTCCCTCCTCCTCCTCCTCATGAGTCGATGCAGCAGCAGGACACCCTAATTGATCCCCCAATTTGGAGAAGTACGCTCTGGGACCTGACTGCCTCTTATACTGTGTTCTGATTGCAGTTTGCTGTGTCACTTGGTGCATTCTTTTTGGGCCACTTGCCCCACTATTTTTGGAGCAAAAGATTTGCTCAACTTTTGTAAACAGGGTTTTTGGAGCAATATTGCCCACTTTTGACTTTTGCTGGTCACTCCTCCCTAGCAGGCATTATTAGGGTACTTTACATGCTTTAGGTCCACGTTGTGCATCTTTTGCACGTTGTTTGCACTAGTTCATCTCTGAGATGTGCATTATTTTGTAGTGCCTTTGTTGTGCATCTCCAGTTAACACCAAAACAAGTTTTGAGAATCTGCCCAAAGGACTGTTTTACATAGTGAAGTTCACCATTTTTAAATATTGTGCAAATGTAAGTTGTTATTAGTGAAGTAAAATATTGTGTTTTAAATTCTTTACAAATTATGGTTCTTTCTGAGCACAAAATTGTAATATCTTTGAAAAGGTGGGAGTATCCGGGCAAATGATGGCAATGCCTGGTAAATGCCAGTACACCACTATCCTTCCGCAAACACTATGAGCTTTGCCAATGCATGATTTCATGCCTTCTTAGAAGTATACAGTGAGGCATTGTGCGCTCTTATCAGCTATTCCCCTCTTAACACAATTTCCTCACTTCCTTCAGTGTGTGGGACTGTGAAATGCCCATTACATTTGTGCAAGTGTTTGCATGCAGGTGTTTGAAAATGTGTGTGTGCCTGCTTATGCTCTAACTGTAGGCAGTCTTGTCAGTGTTCCTCATGCACATTAATGTCTTAACACCGGACTTCTGTAATTTTCAGGATAAACTTCAGGAGTGGCTGCTGCCCCTGAGGAAAGAGAAGGATGAGCTATTGGCATCAAAACTGAAAGAAGTAGAGATCTCCAAAGCAATGATGGTGAGTGGGAACACCTGCACTTGGGTGGGTGTGGGTGTGTGTGTGTGTGCATGTGTGTGTTGGCACATGTACACATGGACCTTTAGCTCTGCCCCTTTGTCCAAATTAGGCTCACCTCTAGAATTAGTAAGCACATTTGTGGAAGTGCGCTTGTCAAGTGCTGATCGCTGGCCCAGCCCGGATCTCTGCTCAACCTTTATCCTCTGGAATCCTCTGAAGAAATTCCTACTAAAATTGTACTAGCCCCTAAAACACCTTTGTTTTCATTATTTTTAGGCTGTTTGTACTGGTGGTTCCACCCCCTGCCCTGAGTGGGCGGACCTCTCCTCCTCACTCCTGGCCTCAACCACTCAACTCCTCCTTCTTGGAGACTTCAACATCCACCTGGATGCCTCCTGTCCTCCCTCTGGACTCTTTCGCGACCTCTGCGACTCTCTCTCACTCACCATTCTCCCCTCTGGCCCAACTCACTCTGCAGGGCACACTATGGATGTTCTGATCTCCTCAGACCTTCCCCTCTCTGTCCCTCTCTCTACTCTCTACTCTCTACCCATCTCAGCACTAAAGGGAGCCCTTATCAATGCAAGATCCCTCATGGCTCATGCCCTTGACATTGCATACCTCATTACTGGCGGGGGTGTCTCTCCCTGGGTAGCGCGTGGTGTATCGCCTACTAAATAGATATAGAGGAGAGAGATGTCCCTCAACCTTCTATACTGGTGGCTGTGTCCAGTGACAGACACGTATTGTCCAAAAAAGGAGAGAAAACAGAAAATAAAAAATAAAAAATGGTATTCTCCAGACGGTTGAGCAATGTTCGACAAGGTATGGATTAGATCTTGGGGCTGCTTGATCTAGAGGGTAGGTACAACCTGCAGGGCAGGTCAACTGTTTTATCCTTTCCAAAGTGTATAACTTTACTGGTGCCCGTGGGTCACTAAGGTTGGGATGGAAAACAATTCGTCTGGAGAAACCACTGGTGGATGGAGAGGTAAAACACTGCCGGGGGAAAGGCTGGAAGGCTAAAAACTGGCTCTTGTAAAAGTGTTGCGCTCACTCGGTGGTGATGAGCGTGCTGCAACAGGTTATTCAAGAAAAAACTCTCTGTCGGTGTGCAAGAGATCAGAAGTGGGTCATGAGAGCCCTCATGACCGAAAAGGGTCGACCGGTTTCAATGGCGATAGGAAATTGTGCCATCTTCGTCAGGACCGTTGATTTTAGATGCAGGCTGGGTTGCCAAGGTTCAGAATGCAGCTGAACATGATCGAGAGAAATGTTCTGGTGTCTCCTGTAGGGAGACAAAAGGAGGGGGGGAACAGGGGGAAAGCACGATCAGGGCAAAAAGGGGTGGCACTGGTAACTGTAAGAACAGTGCAATTGCAGAGATGAAGCTCTTACTGTGTTTGGGTGAGCATAAAAAGCAGGAACTGTGAGGGTAATTAATTTCAGGAGAGGTTGAGGGTGCCTGGGCACCTGTGGTGGGTCTCACCGCCGGGGGGCTAAGAACGTGGGGGTGATAGAAGGGAAAGGACCGGTGTGAAATTTAGGGGTGAGTGCACCCTATACACTAAGGATGGACGAGGTGCCATGGTGGTCAAACAACCTATGGGCCCATATTGGGAAAATCCCGGGCTAGTGCAGTTACTTGGTGCCATTGCAAGGTGCTAAAAAACAAAAAATTGTTACCTCTGGGCATAAGTCCAATGTAGGAGGGAGGAGGCCGATGGACGTCTAGGGTGGTAGAAACAACACCACTCAGTAGAAGCCCAAAAGGCAAACAGGGCTCACAAGTCAAGCGTACCTGTTAGGAATAGAATTGATGTTAGAGTGGACTCCGGAGGCTGTGTGGGGTCACAGCTGTGGGGCCTAGGTGGATGGTGTACCTGTGATCGGGCTGCTGCTCGTCTCCAGAGGGTCCGTGTGCTGTGTTGGATAGTACAGCTCCGGACTAATGCTACTGGGAAAAATAAGGCCCCTTCATGCATTATATATATATTATATTATATTTTATATATTATTTTATTATTTTTTTAATTTCCAGCCACTTGTTGCCCATCATCTATCACCTCCTCTGTTATTTTCCTCATTCCTTATTTTAATTCTTCTTTGTTGCACCCTGTGGCCATCCACCATCCATACCAACACATGGCCCTATACAGTCCCCTCTGCTAGCCACGCGTTCTTGTTTATTCAGACAGTAAGCCACAGCACCATTTAGCCCTTACACTTGCCGCACCATTTTTATTCCGAGTAGTTGCTCTCCTGTGCTTTTGACAGGCACTCAGGCTTGTCTCACGGCTGACTGCACACGCCCTTGGCGTTGGCCTGGAGCCAGGAGCGTCAAGGCGACGCCAATGCGAAACCGTGTTTCGAAGTTCTTTTTATAGGCGATGGGCCTTATTTTTCCCAGTAGCATTAGTCCGAAGTTTTGGGCTTCTACTGAGTGGTGTTGTTTCTACCACCCTAGACGTCCATCGGCCTCCTCCCTCCTACATTGGACTTATGCCCAGAGGTAACAATTTGTTTGTTTTTTAGCACCTTGCAATGGCACCAAGTAACTGCACTAGCCCGGGATTTTCCCAATATGGGCCCATAGGTTGTTTGACCACCATGGCACCTCATCCATCCTTAGTGTATAGGGTGCACTAACCCCTAAATTTCACACCGGTCCTTTCCCTTCTATCACCCCCACGTTCTTAGCCCCCCGGCGGTGGGACCCACCACAGGTGCCCAGGCACCCTCAACCTCTCCTGAAATTAATTACCCTCACAGTTCCTGCTTCTTATGCTCACCCAAACACAGTAAGAGCTTCATCTCTGCAATTGCACTGTTCTTACAGTTACCAGTGCCACCCCTTTTTGCCCTGATCGTGCTTTCCCCCTGTCCCCCCCCTCCTTTTGTCTCCCTACAGGAGACACCAGAACATTTCTCTCGATCATGTTCAGCTGCATTCTGAACCTTGGCAACCCAGCCTGCATCTAAAATCAACGGTCCTGACGAAGATGGCACAATTTCCTATCGCCATTGAAACCGGTCGACCCTTTTCGGTCATGAGGGCTCTCATGACCCACTTCTGATCTCTTGCACACCGACAGAGAGTTTTTTCTTGAATAACCTGTTGCAGCACGCTCGTCACCACCGAGTGAGCTCAACACTTTTACAAGAGCCAGTTTTTAGCCTTCCAGCCTTTCCCCCGGCAGTGTTTTACCTCTCCATCCACCAGTGGTTTCTCCAGACGAATTGTTTTCCATCCCAACCTTAGTGACCCACGGGCACCAGTAAAGTTATACACTTTGGAAAGGATAAAACAGTTGACCTGCCCTGCAGGTTGTACCTACCCTCTAGATCAAGCAGCCCCAAGATCTAATCCATACCTTGTCGAACATTGCTCAACCGTCTGGAGAATACCATTTTTTATTTTTTATTTTCTGTTTTCTCTCCTTTTTTGGACAATACATGTCTGTCACTGGACACAGCCACCAGTATAGAAGGTTGAGGGACATCTCTCTCCTCTATATCTATTTAGTAGGCGATACACCACGCGCTACCCAGGGAGAGACACCCCCGCCAGGGCTAGGGTGTTCTTCCTTAGGGACAGGTACGCCGAGTTGGGTGGCCCCCCTATTTCTCTGAGTTTGAATGTGAGCACTCCATTTGACCAATGTGTTAGCATACTTATGATGCACCTAAAAAATCTACCTTCCTAGTATAACCGTTGTTGTTGTGTTACCATATGTTCTCCTTGTTAACGGTTTAAAAGACGATCACGGTTTTACCGTGCACTTTAGCTTTTCAAGCATTCCCTGTTGTTTTCAAGTAGACCTCATTACTGTACAGAACCTTGACTTCCTAGCTATTACCGAAACCTGGTTACATGATGCCTCTGGCCCACTCCTCGCTCTATCCCTACCCAAGTGTTATACCATTATTAGAAATGACCGCCATTCCAACTTGTCGAAAGGAGGAGGAGTCGCTTTTATACATAGCAACAAAATCGTTATGAGAGCTACTCCCCACACACAACTTAGTTCTGCAGAATCTCTCTCAGTGAAACTATCCCTCTCTCCCGCTAACACAGCAACACTCCACCTTATATACAGACCTCCAGGCCCACTGATCTCGTGCCCAAGTCCCCCCGCCAGCGTCACACACCTGCACTGCCCACCTGGCAACCCCCGCGCTTGGGGACCGTTTCTCTATCCCTACAGTCCCCCCTACCAGCACTTGACACCTGATGTCTGCACTTACCCATGAACTTGCCACAAGCTGGCCGTTACTTACTTACTGTTAGCTTTTCCCATGTACTGCACTGTCCCTGCCCCCCTCCCACACACTTGCGCGATCCGAATGACACCTGGCCTAGTAGGATTGTTGTCTGTCCTCCCTTTTTTCCCCTCCCTTGCCTCGTCGCGCCTTGAAACACTTGTGTATAGGCGCGTTATAAATGCCATATCATATCATATCACAACCTTATATTCGCGCACGCATTTGCGGAAGTGCTCTTGTGAAGTGCTGATCGCTGGCCCGGCCCGGATCTCTGCTCAACCTTTATCCTGTGGATTCCTCTGAAGAATCTCCTACTGGCTGTTTGTACTGGTGGCTCCGCTCCCTTCCCAGCACCACCTTATATTAAGGGCGTGCGCAGTGCTCTGGTGAAGTGCTGATTGCTGATCGCGTACAGCGATCAGCAGCCCGAGTATAGATTTCAGTAAAAAAGCAGGCTGGGAAATGTCTATGGTGTTCTGAATCCGCTGGGCTGATGCCACTCGCACATGCACGGTGTCGTGTTTAATATCGGAATTAAAGTAAATAGTAACACCGCCCACCGCCTGAACGTGAGTCTCGGTGGAGGAGCAGGTGAGCTGTCTCTGCATTTCTTAGTAAACTAAACTTGCTTATCATGAGTTTTGTAACTTGGTTACGTCACTCCATCCAGTAGTTGAACCTCACTGTTAGTGCGTATAACAATTGGTTATAACAGTTGTAGACTGAGGGGTTATGTATGTGAGTCTGTGTCTTCCAATGATCGTCAAACCCAGGAGGCTTTTCGGAACTAATCCCTCGCTGTGAACTGCTTGTCACGTTTAGTGACCTGAACATGGTTTAATGCACAAGTGAGCACACAGCTACACCGACGCTAACGCACTGTGGAGTTAAGTAACATAGAAGCGAACAAGCACAAAATACTATCATTTTGCCGATAAGTATATTCCCTTTGAAGCTTTTTATGACTAGCTAAATATTTCACACTAACCCTACTGAATAGGAAAATATACATTCTGTGATTAGATTCTTGGCAACATTCTGATAATACTATTAGGCCATTTAGTGACAACATTGCCATTAACACTCCTGATCATCCACTAATGAGGCCTCTCCGTACACAAAAGAACCCCTCACCCAAAAAACCCAATATAGTAATAACACGATGTTCTCGTCGTATTTGTCCTCCTAAAGTCATCTCTGGCCTTAAAACAATAGTAAACTCCAAGAGGATGACTGCATTTTTCCCCAAAAGAAAGACACTGAGTATTATTGATGAAGAGAGTGCCACACAAGAGATTGCAACTGAATTAAATCTTTCTCTAAGTTGTTTGGGGACAAAATTGATTGGAGATATGATACAAAATAAATGTCACAATAATATAGGCTCTAATACAACAGATGATATCGACATACTTTCGTCCCCCCAAGTAAAATGACCTAGCGATATTAAAGGCACACATGAGCTCCCATGTAACAAGGTAAGAAGTGGAAGCAGGGAGGTGATGAAAGTCGCACAACGGCTAAGCATAGAAACACATCAGGAAAGGTCCAAGACATAAAGAATACCGCTGAGACTACAGCGGCTCCTGTTGCAATGGTAGAGGTGATGATACATAATGCGGCAACTACCTCCCTCATTCATCTTCAGGAAAGCATTGATCTACCACCTATGAATTATGACATTGAATATTTAGCTGATGGAACTGACACTACATCGACTCCAAGTGTGATGTCCATACACCCCCACACTTTCTTTGAAACTCCCCTTATAGATGTACCATTATTTGGGTACTCTATGACCCCTGAAAAGGGTTGCCCTGCAAATGCGGTTGAGTTGATGTCAGAACAAGCCAGCTTGTCCAAAACCCTGTCCTCTAACCCTAGCAAAGATAAATCAAATTCTTTTATTTGAAAGTATTCAATCTAGTATGTCACCCAACGCAATGCTCCTAGCTTTTGAGTGCTTACTAACCACATTGGTAAATACGTGCAGTAAACTTGAAAACAAACTGGATATACAATCTGTACTGCTGCATAAATGCATCAATAGGAATAGGAAAATGATGCACGATCAGAGTACTAATACAGATATAATGGGTAAGGAAAATGATGCACGATCAGAGTACTGATACAGATATAATGGGTAAGGAAAATGATGCACGATCAGAGTACTAATACAGATATAATGGGTAAGGAAAATGATGCACGATCAGAGTACTGATACAGATATAATGGGTAAGGAAAATGATGCACGATCAGAGTAATAATACAGATATAATGGGTAAGGAAAATGATGCACGATCAGAGTACTAATACAGATATAATGGGTAAGGAAAATTATGCACGATCAGAGTAATAATACGGATATAAAGGGTAAGGAAAATTATGCACGATCAGAGTACTAATACAGATATAATGGGTAAGGAAAATGATGCACGATCAGAGTACTAATACGGATAAAATGGGTAAGGAAAATGATGCACGATCAGAGTAATAATACGGATATAAAGGGTAAGGAAAATTATGCACGATCAGAGTACTAATGCAGATATAATGGGTAAGGAAAATGATGCACGATCAGAGTACTAATACGGATAAAATGGGTAAGGAAAATGATGCACGATCAGAGTACTAATACAGATATAATGGGTAAGGAAAATGATGCACGATCAGAGTAATAATACAGATATAATGGGTAAGGAAAATGATGCACGATCAGAGTACTAATACAGATATAATGGGTAAGGAAAATGATGCACGATCAGAGTACTAATACAGATATAATGGGTAAGGAAAATGATGCACGATCAGAGTAATAATACAGATATAATGGGTAAGGAAAATGATGCACGATCAGAGTAATAATACAGATATAATGGGTAAGGAAAATGATGCACGATCAGAGTACTAATACAGATATAATGGGTAAGGAAAATGATGCACGATCAGAGTACTAATACAGATATAATGGGTAAGGAAAATGATGCACGATCAGAGTACTAATACAGATATAATGGGTAAGGAAAATGATGCACGATCAGAGTAATAATACAGATATAATGGGTAAGGAAAATGATGCACAATCAGAGTAATAATACAGATATAATGGGTAAGGAAAATGATGCACGATCAGAGTACTAATACAGATATAATGGGTAAGGATGAAAGTACCGTTTTCACTTTCAATGCCAATAAATCTGTACTGATAGCACCTAAAGCATAAACCAGAAATTCGGTTACAGTGAAATTACCAACAATATCAAAAAAATGTATGTAAGAGGAAAAAAAATAATAACAAATCCATCTCACAGGCATCTATGTGCCAGATGTATAAAACCCCAAAACAATCCCTGTTGTGTAAATATGAAAAATGTTCCAGGAAATATCATAGCGCCACTGGAATCCACTACTAATGATACTAGGGGTATCCGCCATGTCCGATCTCTTATTCCAGGTACCCAACTTAACACTATCATTACCCCATACAAGAATAATGCAGAATGTACTGGCACCCCCTAATCATGCTGTTGCTGCAATAAGCGGGGGAAAAGCGCTGCTTCTCTGAATGGGTACAGTCCTGGAGTGGAGCACACTATGCCGTCCTCTGAAAAAGTGAACAACATATTAAGCTTGCTCAGGAGGTTCCTTCCCAAAAGGTTCACCGGAGTATCTTTGCAGTATAACAAGGGAGCAGATAAAGTTTGATTACCTACCTCGATACGTAAATCTTCAGTGTATGTAACTGATAGCACAGCCCCAGAAAATCCCTGCGTGTCCATTGCTTTGCCTGATAGGGGGAAATCCACCTTCTTTACTACAGGATTTTGTGGCCGCTGTGTTGACCATGAAAGAGAATGTCTGTTTGCCTACCTTTATACCTATCCGGGGTTCATGCTCCGAATCTGTAGTAACCGATAGAACTGGACACGTTGGAGATACCTGTGGTCTATTCCTGATACATTTGAGCACCAGGATGTGAAAAAGGGGTATCCTCTGAGTACGCTTGCTCCAGTATAATGGGTAACTGTCCCATTCGGTAGAGGATTCTTCTCCCAAGCCTGTACTGGCGCATGGGCTGACATGACCAGGGCATGAGTCTGTGTCATTCCAGTTACCAGGTTCTGATCAACTTGGACTTGCTGCAGTGCCACAGAGTTCGGGGCAATATTTGGGTATTCGTCTGGAGGGGACCTGCGTTAAAATACTGTGGTACAATTCGACAATCCTCCGACACATGCCACATTCTTTCACACACCCAACACAGCACTCCATACATTCCTCCTTACCCCCCACCCATTGGCCCATTGAATTGGGGCCCCATTCCTCCAAATCTGCCAAATGACCCGACGCCTCACGAAAATCGTTCCCTACCCCGTGAAAATCCTCTCACCAGTCTTGGTCCAGGAACATACCTGTCTGTCCATGCTTGTCCCATTCCAGAATCGATTTGTCCTTGTTTTCCGAACTGTCCCTTCAGTCCCTTTATGGGGCTGGTTATCATTACCCCCTCTAAACAAATCTTTGCTAGTTTTTTCAGGACCAGCTTGGCCTCAGCCTTTTGTGCCTGGGCCGTACTCTCCTTTTCCTTTTCCTGTCGCCTCTTACAAAAATGCACAATGTGCGCCTGTATCCCTACGACCTTGTCTAGGTGATGCTGTACTTCTTTAGGAAGTCCCTTTTTCAACATGTGATAAAAAATAGCCACATTTTTGTCCCATGCATCTCCCGTCTCTGCCCTTCACATCTCCAGAATCAACTGAATGTGGGCAGTGGGATCCTCGTCTAACTTCATTGTTTTTGTCAAAATGGAATTTATGTCTGGTGAATCAGGATACATTATCCTCAGTGCTCCCCAAATTTGTGTCCTATAATTATTGAAAGCCGCCCCATCGTGGGTGTTCATGTCTAATTCAATTCCCAGATATTCTGCTTTCTTCCACATCTCCTCTGCCCGTTCCCCCAACAAGGCTGTGAAAAGGGTTTTCATGTCCCCAATTGCCAACATGACACTGGCTGTTTGTTTTTCTAGAGCATAAATCCACTTCCCTGCCCCTGCAGTGAGCGAAGGAAGCGTCTTCATTAAGTTATGCCGGTCCATGTGTGACCACAGGACATAATACGCCCTCCCCTGACCCTTCTTGAGTAGTGGATATTGAGTCACTTTTGCCTTTACTAGGGCTTTCCATATCTGTCCTCGCCCTCTCCCTACAGCCATGCGGGCTCCACGGCATGTCCGAAGACCCCATCTCGTGCTTTGCAGAGTCCTTACTAGAGCGGGAGATGAGGCCTCTGCTTCCTGTCTTCCTTGCTCATTGTCTGTCTCCCAGTCATCCTCCTCTTCCTCCTCTGTCCCTTCTATCACATCCCCTGATCCTTTTGTGGGGAAGGACACACCCTCGTGGCTGCCGTAGCAAGCCGCCTCGCTTCCCCTTCATTCTAATTCCGCATCTATGGCGGTGTTTTCTTTTTACATGTCCACACTTACTCTCTTTATGACAGATTTATCTAGCCTTATGATAATCTGGGCATGTCTCTGTGATGCTGGAAATGCATTGGAGGGTCAGGGCCTCCATGTCCTTGTCCTTTACTCCTTTTATCATGTCTGGTCTGTGTTATTTTCTTCACAGGAGTCCATGTGGGGCTCCTGGCAGTGCAGCTCTTTCTCTTTTTGGTTTGGTGAATAGACACTTGGGATATCCTTATGGCACCCATGGGTGGGGGTACAACCCTGTACCCCTAGTGTATGTTTTTGGGCACATGTGTGTGGCCCACAGAGCAGGGTATGGGCTGGTGCAGCTCCACGCTGAATTTGACAGGTGCTCTGAGTATCCTCCAGTTTGGGCTACCCAGGCCCTGCCATTGGAATCAGTTGATTCTTGACAGGAGACGAGATGGCCCCTTTGCCTCTTGCTTTCTATTGCCTGTTACCTTGTTTTCCAAAAGTCCTGGGAAGCCCTGATTCTGTCCCTTCCCCTGACTGGCTTTTGGGTGAAAGTTCCTTATATGGTATTGTGGGGACGTCCAGGCCAGACTGGCTAGAGCCTTCAAAATGACTGTATGTTGTGGGCACGCCCTTGGGGTGGGACCTGGGTGAATGGAGTGGGTGACCAATATACATTTCATGTTATGGGGGTCTGGTTTCAGGTGTGTGACACAATGACTGAGACAGCCCTGCCCGAAACTGGTATGAATGCAGTGTGGAGTGCTGAATGGCTGGGTACTTTTCCCAATCCACATTCCTTGTTGTGAGTGTCTGGATGGAGAAGAATGGCCTGAATGCACTGTAAACCTGATTGGCTGCCTGCCTGCATGAATGCCCTTCTGAATGATTGGCTGCTGAGCTTGGCCCAGCAGTGTGAATGAGAGACAGAACAGTATAGCTGAGGACCTCTCACTTACTGGAATGGTTCAGAAGCTGAAGTCGAAACTTGAAACTGCTTACCCTTGACGCCGAGCTGAAGAATAAGAATTGCTGTTGCTTTCTGTTGTGATTTAACAATTCTGTGATTTACCTATTCTGTATATCCTACCAGTACACTTTGTGTGTGTATGTCTGAAGCTGGAATGTCAGGTACAGAATGTTCCAAGCAGAATGTTATGATGTGAATGCTGGTTCCTTAAATGTCAGTTAGAAAGAAAAGCTGGGCACAGGGGGACCGGTGGATGTTTCTTCAATAAGAACCTGTCTTCTATGTAACCTAATGTTTTTACCTATATCTACGAACCTACTAAATCATCTTAAGTAAACCAAGGCTCCTGACTCTTTACTGAACTCATAACCTTCATTTCAAGACTTTCCTTCGATGCAATCTGTATCTCTTACTCTTTTCACTAGTATAACCCTTTCTACTACAGAGCCATCTTCCCCAAAACTACCAGCGGAGACCCACACTATGTTAGATAACCAAGAAACTGGAGGTGCAGGGTCCACCCACGCAATTAGTACAAGTAAGGCCTTACCAAGATATGCCTCAGAAAGGTATCTACGGGTGGTCTTACAATAAGGTGCCACCTCACTCTAAAGTGAGGGCTCCATCCAACCAGACAAGCAACCTGAAGGATATCGAGACTATCCCCACGAGTAACACACTGCGCTGAAAGACTACACTTCTAAAATAACAAACTAGATAATAAAAAATTAAACAATATAGACGATTCGTACACTTCCTAAACACGTTCACTCTTCAACCTGCTTAGCCCCTTCTAATCACACAAACACATTTCTTGCCCTACATAATAAAAACTGTTTCCTTTTTCTCCTATTACACCCCACTTGATTTACTGACAAAGATACACTTATGTGGACGTCGAAACCTCGAAGTTCTCCGAACTGGTGCTCCCCCAATCGGTTCTGCTTAACAGCTGGGCTGTAGAACCTCCTCCTCGGAGACCAGACAGGCCTCTTGGTGCCTGCAAACCACTTCTTGTTTGTGTACGAGCTGGTCCCTGCAGAGAAGGACCACAGTCGAGCTGGACGAACAGGAGACCCCCAATATTTTCAGAGAGCCTAAGGCTCCAACCTGGCTCACCAAACTGTAGGTGTGGACCTTTAGCTCCGCCCCTTTACCCAAACTAGGCCCACCTCTAGAAATAGTAAGTGCGCCTTTTGTCCATAAAGCAAGTTTATTGTACAGACGGCCGGGAGGGGGCTTAGACGGCATCTAACAGTCACACTAACCCTGGTCTCCCTGAACCACACAAAGAACACATATTATGTACAGTTTGCAACAGTTAATACACTCCCCCAGATACTGTTACAAAGGCATCCCCCCAAAAATGATTGGTTGCCCAGTTGAGAGAAATCTAAAACCCACACAGTTCATTGGACACCGACATTATAACACAATCCCCTAAAACATAATTACAAGGTTTACATTTTCAACACACCCCTTCCCAAAAACCTCCCCATATTTGGTGGCAGCCTTGCTTCTTAGTTACTCAACCACAGAATTCCTATTAATGACGCACACAGACCTGCCCTAAAAATCCCTAAGCACATGAAGATCAGAAAAAACACGTAGATTCCCTTTTGACCTATTCGTGTATGCTAACTGCATTGCCTAAACCTGTCCGGTGTCCGATTTTCATGACTACGGACCGTTCTGCCCACTCTCTGATAACACAATCGCTCTCCTGAAATGTATTACTACTGGTCTCTGCAAGGAGAAGCCACCTGTTCAAACAACCCTGTGAGATCCACAAATGCCTATCCCTTACAACAATGAACTCTGCTGTTTACCAGAGATCATATCTTCCCTTCGCCCTCCAGCGCTTGAGCCATCTGCAAACTGACTGCAGCCACCCCGTTGACCAACTTAAGAAACCTGTTCATGACTGCTGACGGGCCTTTGCAAGCCTTTGCCACGATTGCGAAAACACCCTTCTAATTAATCCACAATACGGAGACCCATGATACTCAGAGCAACCACACCTCATATACTTCATATATTTTGCTAAATTTGAAAAACACTTTCCATACAGGTGTACCATTATGTGTGCATTTTATACCTCTTATGATCTTCTCTCATGACGACCAGTCGTACAGTTAAACTCCACGTGCACATATTGATCCCCTGCTTCACCTGAGGTTGGAGAGGCCCTCCGTGTGACAATGTTTCATCGTTATGCTTCTGCGCGCATGCAAATCTACAAATATATCGCCTCTACACAAAATAACACAAAGCTCATTCCATTTACCATAAATATTCTAATATTTGTAGCAATTTGCGAAAGTGACAGAAATGACGATGATGACGTGTCCACCCGCCAGTCAGTGGTATGGCGCACATTGTTTGAACTTTTCCAATTTCCCAACACACATGGTCATGGGCTTGATCCTGTCAAGGAGGGATAGGACCCTGCTCAACCCGGGGAAGGAGGCCTACCAGCGTCTTTACCCGGGCCAGTCCTGCCCCAGACGGGGGTGGGGGAGTTGGGACAGCACAGTGTCTGCCCCACCTTTATGTTAAGGCTGTCAATATCTACGGATGTCCCCCTCCTTGCCCTCTTTTAAAAGGACCGTCAAGACACAGAGTTTGAACCTGAACCCGGGGTAAGTAGATTTCTACTACCTTTAAAACCCGGGGTAAGTAGATTTCTACTACCTTTAATAGGGCCGTTTGTCTGTTTGTGTTTGTTTTCTGTGCGCCCTGAGGCCCAAGGGCATGTGGCGCGGAAGAAGAATTAAATAATAATAATGACCCAATGCCTCCCATAATGCATTTGGCCAGGCAGATGAAGGCCGCTGGAACGGAGCTTGGAGGAGGCTGTGGGACAGATTGTTACAGATGAGGTATTTGATGTGAGGGAGAGTGGTCCTGAGGTAGAAGAGTGTGTGCCTGGTTATTGGGTGGTGTGAGTGAGGGGTAACAAAAGAGTAGACAAATCAGTGAGTGTGTAGAGTGTTTGAGAGAGTAAAAGGGGTAAAGTGGGAGGAGAGGAAGAGAAGAGAGAGGACAGGAGAGTAGAGAGCAGAGGGGAGAGGAGAGTCTGGAGGAGAAACAGAGAGGAGAGTAAGTAATAGAGTAGAGTAGATGGGAGAGGAGAGCAGAGGGGAGAGGAGAGTCTGGAGGAGAACAGAGAGGAGAGTAAGTAATAGAGTAGAGTAGATGGGAGAGGAGAGTAGAGGGGAGAGGAGAGTCTGGAGGAGAACAGGGAGGAGAGTAAGGAATTGAGTAGAGTAGATGGGAGAGGAGGGCAGAGGGGAAAGGAGAGTCTGGAGGAGAACAGAGAGGAGAGTAAGTAATAGAGTAGTGTAGATGGGAGAGGAGGGCAGAGAGGAAAGGAGAGTCTGGAGGAGAACAGAGAGGAGAGTAAGGAATAGAGTAGAGTAGATGGGAGAGGAGAGCAGAGGGGAAAGGAGAGTCTAGAGGAGAACAGAGAGGCGAGTAAGTAATAGAGTAGAGTAGATGGGAGAGGAGAGCAGAGGGGAAAGGAGAGTCTGGAGGAGAACAGAGAGGAGAGTAAGTAATAGAGTAGAGTAGATGGGAGAGGAGGGCAGAGAGGAAAGGAGAGTCTGGAGGAGAACAGAGAGGAGAGTAAGTAATAGAGTAGAGTAGATGGGAGGAGAGAGGAGAGCAGAGAGGAAAGGAGTGTCTGGAGGAGAACAGAGAGGAGAGTAAGTAATAGAGTGGAGAAGAGAGAAGGCGTAGAGTAAAGTGGAGAAAAACGAGATGTCGATAGGGAGAAAGTGAGAACCTTGAACCCTTGAACCATCCTCCAGAGTCCCGGTATTCTTAAGACCATCCATGAGTGTGAGTGTGTGTGATAGTGTATGTGTGTGTGTTTTTTATCCATGCAGGAAGTAGGAGCGTCAATGTAAGAAAACACAATCGTAAGAGGATAGGGTGGCTTGCAAGCTGCAAACACACTTCTACCGAAACTCTATCTGCAAGAGAGAGTTTTTTTTGTTTTCAGGAGAACAACTGAGACACCCCAAATAAGGCAAGCAAGCTTTTCACACGTTACCACCGATAGCGAGAGACACCTTACCTCTCAGAAAGACCAGTTCCACCCTGACACCAAATTGCGATATACTCACCATTAAACGACCTTTATTTCATACAACTACCATCACCATGCATGTAATTTACCGTCCACCAGGCCCGCTGCTCTCAGTCGAAGAGGACCTCCTGCACACACACTCAGCACAAATATTAAGCCTATTTCTAAAACCATCCTGCTTGGTGACTTTTCCTTACGTGTCAATGACTCCGAAGACATGAACGCGGGGTCAGTAGCCACCTCTCTCAGCGCCCATAGATTCAGGTGCTGCATCGTGGCCCCTACTCACTCCAAAGGTCGCACCGTGGATTGGATAGTCGACCTCAACTGCCAGATCTCCATCCACCCCAATCTCCCCTGCCCTTGGACAGACCACCATGTTATCTCCTTCATAGTGGCACCCATCCAACTACCCACACGCACTGCCCGATCATGCCACCCACGATTGCACGCAGCTCTCCCAATCTCACCAAAGACTGTATTGTGCCCCTACTTGACATACTACAGTTGGAGCATCTACCCCACTCGGATCCAGCTTCCCTACAATGAAACTGGCAATTGACACCATCGCATTCCTAGCACCACACAAAACCAAATCAACAACACACAAAAACTTGTTATTCACTCCAAACCTGCCAGCGCTCCGGTCTAAAAAACATGAAGCTGAATCCAAATGGAGAAGAGCACCTTCTGGCAACCACAAAGCGTTGTTTGTCACATCAGCCAAGGCATATAAAGAAGCCATCCTACGCACCAAAGCTACCACATATAACACAAGAATTGCCAATTCCAATTCCAACACACGAGACATCCTCCGTGTTAGGGAGAATTATCAAAAATGTGCTAATTCCCTTCACCTTAGAGACCCTCACCAACTTTGCTGTATTTTGAGGACTTGATTTATTTACCTGGAGATCGTGTGACCCTTTTTCCCACTCTCTCATTTATTTTGATATGTGTTTTACCTTTGTGTTTCCTTTGGTTATGGAGTCTAACCAACTCCGTAGGCATCATCTTTTCATTTGCGTCACACAGCACCCTCAGTGCAGTGAGGAAGCCTTTCAGGCTTTCCCAAGGTGTAACTACCTTCTCTGGGATAAACTACTGTTTCCCAGAGTAAGTAAAGTGAAATTGACTTTACTAGTCTTTTAAATTCCTTGCAATAGAGTGCTGGAGGGGTTACTTAGTATCCTCTGTGTCTAGTTACTCATGTAGCATTCACATGTTACCCTTTCCTCTCAGAATGGCTGATGGCAGTGGTTTTACAACAAACTACCATGATTTTTCCCGACCGCAAACTATTCGTAGCTCCGGTAACGTTAAATCATGGGAGCCATGTCTTTCAAGATGGCGCCAAAGCCTCCTTTGTTAAAACAGGTCCTGGTCTTCTTTTTTCAACATTTCTTTGTGGAAAGGTCCTTCTCGAGTTTTTCTCTGAACGCCAAACCAGGTTTGGTCTGTTTGTTCATTTCGCCTTTGGTGGGCTTCTGGAGTGAAACCCGCCTCTGGCTCCAGAGTGTCTGGGGTAGGCAGGAAGTGTGGGAGATGCCCGAAACTCCCTGTGCTTAGTCTCTTAGGAGACCCAAATGCACTCTGTGATGATTGGCTGGCTGATTGTCCAGCAAGGATAGCCACCCTGCTGGGTGAGTGGCAGCTAGGCTGGAATGAATGGGAGAGAACTGAATAAAAGGTGAGTCTTTTGGCTTGGAAGGCAGAGTGGACCAGTGGACGAAGGAACCGAAGAAGAGCTTGAAGAGGACGTCTGCTGCAACTCCTGGACCGTTGGTTTGCCCGGTGAAGCCCTGCTGCAGTGCCTACTTGCCAAGTTCGCATTGACAGAGAAGCCCTTGCAAGGACAACTTCTCTCTTTGAGTTGGTGGGAGCAATCAACTCCAAAGTAAGCCACCTAGATACTCATCTCGTAGCTGGTTGTATTTCCTCAGAGTTGCTGCAGGAAACCGCAGAACCAGGGAGAGGGACACCAGTTTGTGTGTGTTACTTTTAAGCTGGCCTAAAGCGTTTGGGAGATCCTCCGGACTCCCTCAACGTCGGACCGACCAAGCCTGACCCCCCTCAGCTGAGTACAGGACCTCAGATGCAAGGACAGTCCATCTTGACAGTCAGAATCAGCATTGTTACCAGTGCGTTAGCTGAAATGCCAAACAGCCACTGAAATTGAAGTTTGCCAGTTGCGAGCTTTTGACCGTCCCAGTGCAGGAGTCCCCCGACATACTCCCTCTTGTCCCCACGACTGAGGCCCAGGAACAGCGAGATCTGCAGGAACTGCCAGGAACCGAAGTCTTCAGCTGCACCTTTTGCTTCATTGTAAGGTTCTGTAAAACAAGACTGAGAGTACTTACCTCTCACGGTGAAAGTGCTTGAAACTTTTGCAACTCACAGGCCTAATCAGCTTGTGGCCCCACATATGATTCTTCTTTTTACAAACTACCTCCAAGAACTTGTGCAGAGACTTTTCCGTTTATGTACCAGGACTGCTTTATCCTATCCAAGACTTTAGCCCATTGACTTTGGCCTAGCCTATTGAATTGAAGTGACTCTTCTGGTGAACTCAAAGTCTTTGCACTGCCTAAGAATAATTGTAGTCTTTTATGTTCTGATAACCTTTGCCTTTTACTCCTCTTGAAAAGTATTCTGAATGCTAACAGTAAGATATTAATGTCCCCAGCACCCTTGTTACTAAAGTTACCTGTAGGTGTAGGTTATGTCTGTGGGCCATCCCAAAAGGGTCTTGTCTGATTCAGAAACTTAGAGTGTACAGTATTGAAGTATATTTGTGTGTTAATATCTGATTGCCTCCTTCTAATGAATGTTTTATAACTGACTGATAAATAAATTAATAAGTATTTATCCAAGAAACCTTGAGTGTAAGAGTTTATTTGAACACCTGTGATTGTAGACCTCTGTGTAACATCATTACTTTTCACATTCCACTCTTGAGATGAGCCTGGCTGCTCAACACGCTACCAAAACTGTGTAGTACAGACCTATACCAAAGGTTGGTTTGCTTACACCTGTAGTCATAGTTGTGTGTAGTGGTCCCAGAGGGTACTTTGCCTCACAACTTTTGCCCCACTCAACCTCACCAAAGACAAAGCCTGGTGTAGTAAGATACAAAATGCCCCCCTTGACAAAATATTCCACCTTCACAAAAAAAATCGAAGCAAAGCAAATCACCATCGGTACTAACTCACAAACCCCAACCTTATTCAGCCTCCCACCTCTGCGATAGACCGCCCCCTAACTTTCACTTTAACCTTGTCCCCCCAGGTGAGGTCTCCTCGATATTGAAATGCCTGAAACCATCAAGATGCAAAGGAGGCACCTGCCCCCCTCCTGCCCAGCCACAATCATCAAGGGCTGCTCGGATGCCCCTGCCCCCGCCTGCCCAGCCACAATCATCAAGGGCTGCTCGGACACCCAAGCCCCCCTCCTGCCCAGCCACAATCATCAAGGCCTGCTCAGCCGCCCATGCCCCCCGCCTGCCCAGCCACAATCATCAAGGGCTGCTCGGACACCCAAGCCCCCCTCCTGCCCAGCCACAATCATCAAGGCCTGCTCAGCCGCCCATGCCCCCCGCCTGCCCAGCCACAATCATCAAGGGCTGCTCGGACACCCAAGCCCCCCTCCTGCCCAGCCACAATCATCAAGGCCTGCTCAGCCGCCCATGCCCCCCGCCTGCCCAGCCACAATCATCAAGGGCTGCTCGGACACCCAAGCCCCCCTTCTGCCCAGCCACAATCATCAAGGCCTGCTCAGCCGCCCATGCCCCCCGCCTGCCCAGCCACAATCATCAAGGGCTGCTCAGACACCCAAGCCCCCCTCCTGCCCAGCCACAATCATCAAGGGCTGCTCGGACGCCCTGGCCCCCCGCCTGCCCAGCCAGAATCATCAAGGGATGCTCGGATGCCCCTGCCCCCCGCCTGCCCAGCCACAATCATCAAGGGCTGCTCAGACACCCAAGCCCCCCGCCTGCCCAGCCACAATCATCAAGGACTGCTCAGACACCCATGCCCCCCGCCTGCCCAGCCACAATCATCAAGGACTGCTCGGATGCCCCTGCCCCTCGACTGCCCAGCCAGAATCATCAGGGACTGCTCGGACGCCTTTGGCCCCCGCCTGCCCAGCCAGAATCATCAAGGACTGCTCGGCCACCCAAGCCCCCCGCCTGCCCAGCCACAATCATCAAGGACTGCTCGGCCACCCAAGTCCCCCGCCTGCCCAGCCACAATCATCAAGGACTGCTCGGCCACCCAAGCCCCCCGCCTGCCCAGCCACAATCATCAAGGACTGCTCGGCCACCCAAGTCCCCCGCCTGCCCAGCCACAATCATCAGGGGCTGCTCGGCCACCCATGCCCCCCGGCTGCCCAGCCACAATCATCAAGGGCTGCTCAGACACCCATGCCCCTCGACTGCCCAGCCAGAATCATCAGGGACTGCTCGGACGCCCTTGCCCCCGCCTGCCCAGCCACAATCATCAAGGGCTGCTCAGCCGCCCATGCCCCCCGCCTGCCCAGCCACAATCATCAAGGGCTGCTCAGCCGCCCATGCCCCCCGCCTGCCCAGCCACAATCATCAAGGGCTGCTCGGCCACCCATGCCCCCCGCCTGCCCAGCCACAATCATCAAGGGCTGCTCAGACGCCCATGCCCCTCGACTGCCCAGCCAGAATCATCAGGGATGCTCGGACGCCCTTGCCCCCCGCCTGCCCAGCCACAATCATCAAGGGCTGCTCAGCCGCCCATGCCCCCCGCCTGCCCAGCCACAATCATCAAGGGCTGCTCGGACGCCCTGGCCCCCCGCCTGCCCAGCCAGAATCATCAAGGGCTGCTCGGATGCCCCTGCCCCCGCCTGCCCAGCCAGAATCAAGGGCTGCTCAGACACCCAAGCCCCCCGCCTGCCCAGACACAATCATCAAGGACTGCTCAGACACCCATGCCCCCCGCCTGCCCAGCCACAATCATCAAGGACTGCTCGGATGCCCCTGCCCCTCGACTGCCCAGCCAGAATCATCAGGGACTGCTCGGACGCCCTTGGCCCCCGCCTGCCCAGCCAGAATCATCAAGGACTGCTCGGCCACCCAAGCCCCCCGCCTGCCCAGCCACAATCATCAAGGACTGCTCAGCCACCCAAGTCCCCCGCCTGCCCAGCCACAATCATCAAGGACTGCTCGGCCACCCAAGCTCCCCGCCTGCCCAGCCACAATCATCAAGGACTGCTCGGCCACCCAAGCCCCCCGCCTGCCCAGCCACAATCATCAAGGGCTGCTCGGCCACCCATGCCCCCCGGCTGTCCAGCCACAATCATCAAGGGCTGCTCAGACACCCATGCCCCTCGACTGCCCAGCCAGAATCATCAGGGACTGCTCGGACGCCCTTGCCCCCCGCCTGCCCAGCCACAATCATCAAGGGCTGCTCAGCCGCCCATGCCCCCCGCCTGCCCAGCCACAATCATCAAGGGCTGCTCAGCCGCCCATGCCCCCCGCCTGCCCAGCCACAATCATCAAGAGCTGCTCGGCCACCCATGCCCCCCGCCTGCCCAGCCACAATCATCAAGGGCTGCTCAGACGCCCATGCCCCTCTACTGCCCAGCCAGAATCATCAGGGACTGCTCGGACGCCCTTGCCCCCCGCCTGCCCAGCCACAATCATCAAGGGCTGCTCAGCCGCCCATGCCCCCGCCTGCCCAGCCACAATCATCAAGGGCTGCTCAGCCGCCCATGCCCCCCGCCTGCCCAGCCACAATCATCAAGGGCTGCTCGGATGCCCCTGCCCCCCGCCTGCCCAGCCAGAATCAAGGGCTGCTCAGACACCCATGCCCCTCGACTGCCCAGCCAGAATCATTAGGGACTGCTCGGATGCCCTTGCCCCCCGCCTGCCCAGCCACAATCATCAAGGACTGCTCGGATGCCCATGCCCCCTGCCTGCCCAGCCAGAATCATCAAGGACTGCTCGGACACCCAAGCCCCCCTCCTGCCCAGCCACAATCATCAAGGACTGCTCGGACACCCAAGCCCCCCGCCTGCCCAGCCAGAATCATCAAGGACTGCTCGGACACCCAAGCCCCCCTCCTGCCCAGCCACAATCATCAGGGACTGCTCGGACGCCCTTGCCCCCCGCCTGCACAGCCAGAATCATCAAGGACTGCTCGGACACCCAAGCCCCCGCCTGCCCAGCCAGAATCATCAAGGACTGCTCGGACACCCAAGCCCCCCGCCTGCCCAGCCAGAATCATCAAGGACTGCTCGGAGGCCCTGGCCCCCTGCCTGCCCAGCCAGAATCATCAAGGACTGCTTGGACGCCCTTGCCCCCCGCCTGCCCAGCCAGAATCATCAAGGACTGCTCGGACGCCCATGCCCCCCGCCTGCCCAGCCACAATCATCAAGGACTGCTCGGAAGCCCATGCCCCCCGCCTGCCCAGCCAGAATCATCAAGGACCGCCTCAGCCACTGCTTACACTGGGAAACTAATCAGAGCCTGCAGACCTCTGATATCCCCCAACAATTGACTTACTCTAGCCAGAGCACTTATACAATCCAAACTGGATTATTGCAACAGCCTGTATGTAGGTGCCAATAAAACGGTTGTTAATAAACTACAAGTTCTACAAAATAATGCACTCCGTGCCGCCCTTAATATCCCCAGAAGAGAACACATCTCAGCCACAAGAATCACATGCAAATGGCTCTCCATCCAACAAAAAATAGACCTAAAAACTATCTGCCTCACCTACAAAGCTCTTAACCACCTGGCCCCACCTTACTTAACCGATAAATTCATCTTAAGACAGAATATTAGAACCACCAGATCCTCTAATACACTACAACTGACAGTGCCCAAATACTCCCTCAAAAGAGCCGGCGGATCCAGTTTCCCAGTTCTAGCTTCACAATTATGGAACACTATCCCATCGGACATCAAATCTACCCCTACATTTCAACCTTTCAGAACTAAGATCATCACCTGGCTACTTAACAATTAACTAGCACCGTATGTATATATGTCACTAATTCTACTATAACTGCTGTCATAACTGATGTTGTAACTATACTTACATTGCACAATTGTACAAATGTTCCTACCTATGCCTGTAACTTGATGCTCAAGCGCCCATATACCTCTGGGTCAGGTGCGCTATACAAATAAGTAAATAAACAAACAAACAAACAAACAAAACTGCTTGGACGCCCTTGGCCCCCGCCTGCCCAGCCACAATCATCAAGGACTGCTCGGACGCCCATGCCCCCCGCCTGCCCAGCCAGAATCATCAAGGATTGCTCGGACACCAAAGCCCCCCTCCTGCCCAGCCACAATCATCAAGGACTGCTCGGACACCCAAGCCCCCCGCCTGCCCAGCCAGAATCATCAAGGACTGCTCAGACACCCAAGCCCCCCGCCTGCCCAGCCAGAATCATCAAGGACTGCTCGGACACCCAAGCCCCCCTCCTGCCCAGCCAGAATCATCAAAGACTGCTCGGACACCCAAGCCCCCCGCCTGCCCAGCCAGAATCATCATGGACTGCTCGGACACCCAAGCCCCCCGCCTGCCCAGCCAGAATCATCAAGGACTGCTCGGACGCCCATGCCCCCCACCTGCCCATCCACAATCATCAAGGACTGCTCGGACACCCAAGCTCCCCGCCTGCCCAGCCAGAATCATCAAGGACTGCTCGGACACCCAAGCCCCCCTCCTGTCCAGCCAGAATCATCAAGGACTGCTCGGACACCCAAGCCCCCCGCCTGCCCAACCAGAATCATCAAGGACTGCTCGGACGCCGTTGCCCCCCGCCTGCCCAGCCAGAATCATCAAGGACTGCTCGGACGCCCATGCCCCCCGCCTGCCCAGCCACAATCATCAAGGACTGCTCGGACGCCCATGCCCCCCGCCTGCCCAGCCAGAATCATCAAGGACTGCTCAGACGCCTTTGGCCCCCACCTGCCCAGCCACAATCATCAAGGACTGCTCGGACGCTCATGCCCCCCGCCTGCCCAGCCAGAATCATCAAGGATTGCTCGGACACCCAAGCCCCCCTCCTGCCCAGCCACAATCATCAAGGACTGCTCGGACACCCAAGCCCCCCGCCTGCCCAGCCAGAATCATCAAGGACTGCTCGGACACCCAAGCCCCCCGCCTGCCCAGCCAGAATCATCAAGGACTGCTCGGACACCCAAGCCCCCCTCCTGCCCAGCCAGAATCATCAAGGACTGCTCGGACACCCAAGCCCCCCGCCTGCCCAGCCAGAATCATCAAGGACTGCTCGGACACCCAAGCCCCCCGCCTGCCCAGCCAGAATCATCAAGGACTGCTCGGACGCCCATGCCCCCCACCTGCCCAGCCACAATCATCAAGGACTGCTCGGACGCCCTTGGCCCCCTCCTGCCAAGCCAGAATCATCAAGGACTGCTCGGACGCCCATGCCCCCCGCCTGCCCAGCCACAGTCATCAAGGACTGCTCGGACACCCAAGCCCCCCGCCTGCCCAGCCAGAATCATCAAGGACTGCTCGGACACCCAAGCCCCCCGCCTGCCCAGCCACAATCATCAAGGACTGCTCGGACGCACATGCCCCTCGACTGCCCAGCCAGAATCATCAAGGACTGCTCGGACACCCAAGCCCCCCGCCTGCCCAGCCAGAATCATCAAGGACTGCTCGGACACCCAAGCCCCCCTCCTGCCCAGCCAGAATCATCAAGGACTGCTCGGACACCCAAGCCCCCCGCCTGCCCAGCCAGAATCATCAAGGACTGCTCGGACACCCAAGCCCCCCGCCTGCCCAGCCAGAATCATCAAGGACTGCTCGGACGCCCATGCCCCCCACCTGCCCAGCCACAATCATCAAGGACTGCTCGGACGCCCTTGGCCCCCTCCTGCCAAGCCAGAATCATCAAGGACTGCTCGGACGCCCATGCCCCCCGCCTGCCCAGCCACAGTCATCAAGGACTGCTCGGACACCCAAGCCCCCCGCCTGCCCAGCCAGAATCATCAAGGACTGCTCGGACACCCAAGCCCCCCGCCTGCCCAGCCACAATCATCAAGGACTGCTCGGACGCACATGCCCCTCGACTGCCCAGCCAGAATCAACAAGGATTGCTCAGACGCCCATGCCCCCGGCCTGCCCAGCCAGAATCATCAAGGACTAATGGAACGCCCATGCCCCCCGCCTGCCCAGCCACAATCATCAGGGACTGCTCGGACGCCCTTGCCCCCTTTATCCATGCCTCCTTCTCCACTTGTCTGGTCCCGACCAGTCTCAAGGAAGCTTGGCTACTACTGTTAGGAAAGGTTTCTCTTTACTGCACCTTTCCTTCCATTTTAATGGACCCCCCAAACATTTTGCTTTTATTTTTGATTCTGACCTGTACCTTTTACCGTGCAGTGAAGCCTCAAGCTTCACTACACTGTCGTTTGCTCACCTTTCATGGGAAACTGGCATGTCAATACTGCAACACATTGTTTCCCTTAGTCTTGCGACTTTGTTACTACTTTTAGTTACTTGTCATCACATGTGATAACTTTTTATCATTGTAGAATGAATCTTACAATGCAGTACAATGGGGTACACTTTTTTTTTGTTTTGTCCTAGACTGACATGCAAAGTATTTTTGGTTATTCTAGGTGTGCTAAATGGACAATCTGGTTGCAGCAGTGACTTTTTACCATTTTTTGGTACTTTTCGTTATAGCCTTACCGCGTTTAAATCGTTTGGCTACTAACTGTGGCTAGTGTCTAAACATGGCCGTGCCACATGGTTTTTCGCTTGTCCTTTGGCCACCTTGTTATTTAGCCTTATTCCTGGCCTGTGAGGCCAGGAAAATCCTTATAAGGACTTCCAGTGCCCGGGAAAGCAGTAGCTTTTGGCAGTCTACTGGAGGGCTATGTTTGTTTGCTGGCAGAATGTGGGCTGGTTTCAGTGTGTCTGAGTGGTATGCATGAATGTTCCCGCCTGATTGGACCACTGCTGGGGTGTGTGCGTGGGCTAGTCCTGCTATTGGGTAGTGGGAGTTTCGCCTCTTACCTGGCTTTTAGGATAAGAAGAGGACCCCTGCACCCATTCTTGAGAGATCCTGGAGTAACCTGAAGGAGCCAAGTATCCTATCCAGCTGTGAGACCCGTGAAGAGACCGGAGACCTGACTGAAGGAGGCCTGGCGACCAACTTCTGCTGCTGTCCTGGTGGAGCCCTGTCTTGCTTGTGATCTTCCCTGCAAGGGAGCTGCAACCCCTGGAGTGGGCAGGGGGCATCCATTCCTGAAGTCTGCTCGGTGCCTGGCGAAGAAGAGCCTTCGGAAGTGTCCCGGGACCATCCTGTGGCTGACCAGCTCTGAGCATGGGCTACCGTGCTGCCGACGTCGTCGTTCCGAGTTTCGACTTGGAACTTTGGGGATCCTCAACTTGTCCTACAAGACTCACCTCAGCGAAATGACGGCATCCTAGCGTCAAGTGGACCGAAGATAGGAGGGAAAGTCAGACCGTGACAAGTGAAGTCCTTTGCGTCACCGTGCTGTGGTGACCACTGTTCAAAACAGCTTACCTGACCCGAGTCCAGTCCAGGGAGGGGTCCTGCATCGAGCTTTGCTACATTCTTCATGCGAGAGTCCTTGCACCAGCGAAAGACACCAACCAGAGATCAGCTAGAACCTGCAAGTCCTGTGAATCGAGGACTGCGACTAACGGCGGGAAAAGCAACCTCTGACCCTTTTCCATTGACCTGCCAAGTCTTGGCAACAATCGAAGTACGGGGGGTAAGTTACAGTTGTTCTTACCTGCCCCTATACTCCTTTAAATGATTTCCTAACTTTTACAAAACCTTTACTATACTTTGGTTTACCATAGCTTGCCGGCACAAGCATTCCGAAAGTTGGAGACACTTCTATTAGTTAGAACCTAAGTCTTAGAACTGTTCACTGGACCCCAGAGATTCAACCTTCATTTTATCCAGCTTCAAAAACTTTGTCGGAACTTTCCTGAACCTTTGGACATAAGCCCCACACAATTTAGGGAAGGACAATTGAGGTTAGGGTTAACTCTCTGTGGACCTTTCTTTTACAGGCGTTTGATTTGTATTATGCCCTCAACCAATGACTGTATATATGTAAACTATTATTGAGTGTTGTGTGATATTTCTACCTGTTAGTAGTCATTTTTCATAGTGTTGCTTGGCCATAAATAAATAACTGTATTTGTATACAAACTGTTTAAGTGTAATTTGTGATTCCCCTGTACTCATGTGGAGCCTTTACAAGCTCACCACCTCTTGAGACTTAGCCTAGACCCTCGTCACTGCTACCGTAAACTGGTTTGGCTACAGCTCCCAGAGTTGCCCCGTCACGATATAGGTTGGCCTTCTATACATCTGTCCACCATGTCAGAGTATAGAAAATCAGTCCGAACAACTACCATTACTCAAAAAAACGTCCTTGGACCCATCTACCCCTACCAACTACTGCAAAACACCACAGTCCCCTTCCTCCTTAAGATCCTGGATAGAGCCGCATACCTCCGAATTCAACAATACCTGGGATCAAATCATATCCTGAAGGTGCGTCAATCAGGGTTCCGCCCTGGGCATGGCACCTAATCACCCCAGCTACACCTAAAGAACCAGCTCGACAAGATCAAGGATGCTGGGAAGCCAGCCCTATTACTGCTCCTAGACCTCTCCGCTGCGTTGGACCTGGTAGACCACAAGATCCTTTGCCAACAACGCACAACGGCATCCAACTTCTCGCCAGAAGCAACAAACTGGATTGCATCCTTCCTGAAAGATAGAACTATGAGAGTTTTTGCCAAAAACACTAGTGTCCCCTGGCTCTAATTGCCTGTGGCGTTCCCCAAGGCTCCTGTATCTCCCCTACTCTTTACAACATGTTTACCAAACCGCTCTTTGACCTCCTCGACTCATTCGGTATCTCATTGATCAGGGAAATGGGGAGTGTCCCAGTCTACTGCGCTGCAAGTGGGGAAGTAGATGGCAGCGTGACAAATCGCACTGGGCGCAGTGAAAGAGGGTGTGTCTCCCTAACACACCGGTTGACAACCGTTTGTGCGAACACACTGCCACACCTGGCACCTCACCAAATATATAACAAATTAGAAACTGGAATTCCAGAGTGCTGTGAATTGTTTTTTATTTGTGTTGACAAACACAAATGTTAGTTTGATGCACTTTGGAACAGTCTCAAAGAATAATATGAATCGGTGATACACAAAATGACATGAAGCTGTCCTTAGTATAATAAATGAACTAATTATGACATAGGAGAGGCATAGGTCAGGTCCAATCAGTTAGTGAAATGGTTGTGCCCAGCCGACACGTGTTTCGAGCAACCGCTCTGCCTCAGGGCTGTGCTTAACAGTCATGCTATCAAACAATGATATATCGAAGCAAAACATAATGAAATAATGCATAAATGATGAAAAATATACATGCCACATAAATCTTCAATTAATGGGTTGAACGAACATGAACAATTACCAACAAGGACAAAAACAATAACAAAAACAAGGAGAAAGAAAATACGGAGAGAGACAACACATTCTACAATTAGTTGCAGTTTTGAGGTTACATGTTTAAAAATTATATATATTAAAAACATGGGATGAGATGTTGAAATTGTATCCCAGTAACGTAATATGTTGTGCATTTCAACCTAATCCATACTACATAGTGACTGGTAGAAATTATTAATTGGTAGAATTGAGGCGAGGTGCTTCCCATACAGTTGGGCGGGGGCCCGTGAGCAGCCCCGTTTCTTGGCCCGGGCGGAGCGGACGACGGCTCGGGGAGCAGAACTAAACAGCTCCGGAAAGGGGGTGGGGGGTGCAGTAAGGGGCCCACCCAGAAAACTGACTCTGATCTGACCACACAAAAGATTAAGCAGACTGCTGTGCCGGTGGGTGCTCCTGAGATGTTCGGCTGCTGCTCTCTGTCAACTTGTGGATGACTTTGATGCGTTCGGAATATGCAAACAAAGGAATGCATATTCCAAACGCAGCATGTGAGATGTTCTGGAGTCACGCACCCTGTGCCCCTCATTCCTTGTGTTGAAAGCCTTTCAAGTGGGGCAATATATAAATGATGGCTCATTTAACAAGCCATTGTTTTTATACAGTATGTGCATTTCAGTGTTAAGAACTGAACATGGTGCATTTTTATTCACCAGGCCGGCACAAGTATCAGTTAGCTGACCAAACCTATGCATTCTTCAAAGAGAATTAAAATGACACACAGAAAAAGTTTTAAACTATTCGCTTTATTTCCAAAACGTTTTTAGTTATATATGGCGCATCCCTGGGAGGGTTAACTGTCATGTTCTTGCTTAAGTATTCTAGTGGCTGCTTTGGGACATGGACTAGATGCATGTGCTCAGCATCAAAGGTCTTTTAATTGTCGAAACAAGCCAGCCACTGCCTAACGCACACACCAGATGGCAGCTCAATGTCACTTGGCACCTTGATTAGGAAAGTAGAGTTCATTGTGTGTCACCATGCAGACAGTAGTCCATAGCAAATCAATGCAGTGATATGTGTGCAGCAATGTTTTGTGCGCTGCACAGGACACCACCCTGCTGGTTAATTCTTGTGTACATTAGAGACTTCTGGTAGAGTTTGCATGGCATGCAGAGGAGTATGCTAGCTCCTTCTTGTGTACATTAGGGACTTCAGGTAGAGTGTGCATTGCATGCGGAGGAGTATGCTAGCTCCTTCTTGTGTACATTAGGGACGTCTGGTAGAGTGTGCATTGCATGCAGAGGAGTATGTTAGCTCCTTCTTGTGTATATTAGGGACTTCTGGTAGAGTGTGCATTGCATGCAGAGGAGTATGCTAGCTCCTTCTTGTGTATATTAGGGACTTCAGGTAGAGTGTGCATTGCATGCGGAGGAGTATGCTAGCTCCTTCTTGTGTACATTAGGGACTTCAGGTAGAGTGTGCATTGCATGCGGAGGAGTATGCTAGCTCCTTCTTGTGTACATTAGGGACGTCTGGTAGAGTGTGCATTGCATGCAGAGGAGTATGTTAGCTCCTTCTTGTGTACATTAGAGAGTTCTGGTAGAGTGTGCATTGCATGCGGAGGAGTATGTTAGCTCCTTCTTGTGTGCATTAGGGACTTCAGGTAGAGTGTGCATTGCATGCGGAGGAGTATGCTAGCTCCTTCTTGTGTACATTAGGGACGTCTGGTAGAGTGTGCATTGCATGCAGAGGAGTATGTTAGCTCCTTCTTGTGTACATTAGAGAGTTCTGGTAGAGTGTGCATTGCATGCAGAGGAGTATGTTAGCTCCTTCTTGTGTACATTAGAGACTTCTGGTAGAGTGTGCATTGCATGCGGAGGAGTATGTTAGCTCCTTCTTGTGTGCATTAGGGACTTCAGGTAGAGTGTGCATTGCATGCGGAGGAGTATGCTAGCTCCTTCTTGTGTACATTAGGGACGTCTGGTAGAGTGTGCATTGCATGCAGAGGAGTATGTTAGCTCCTTCTTGTGTACATTAGAGAGTTCTGGTAGAGTGTGCATTGCATGCAGAGGAGTATGTTAGCTCCTTCTTGTGTACATTAGAGACTTCTGGTAGAGTTTGCATGGCATGCAGAGGAGTATGCTAGCTACTTCTTGTGTATATTAGGGACTTCTGGTAGAGTGTGCATTGCATGCAGAGGAGTATGTTAGCTCCTTCTTGTGTACATTAGGGACGTCTGGTAGAGTGTGCATTGCATGCAGAGGAGTATGGTAGCTACTTCTTGCGTACATTAGGGACTTCTGGTAGAGTGTGCATTGCATAAAGAGGAGTATGTTAGCTCCTTCTTGTGTGCATTAGGGACTTCTGGTAGAGTGTGCATTGTAGGCAGATGAGTATGTTGGCTACTTCTTGTGTACATTAGGGATTTATGGTAGAGTGTGGATTGTATGCAGATGAGTATGTTGGCTACTTCTTGTGTACATTAGGGATTTATGGTAGAGTGTGCATTGCATGCAGAGGAGTATGTTGGCTCCTTCTTGTGTACATTAGGGACTTCAGGTAGAGTGTGCATTGCATGCAGAGGAGTATGTTAGCTACTTCCTGTGTACATTAGAGAGTTCAGGTAGAGTGTGCATTGCATGCAGAGGAGTATGTTAGCTACTTCCTGTGTACATTAGAGAGTTCAGGTAGAGTGTGCATTGCATGCAGAGGAGTATGTTAGCTCCTTCTTGTGTACATTAGAGAGTTCAGGTAGTGTGCATTGCATGCAGAGGAGTATGTTAGCTCCTTCTTTTGTACATTAGAGACTTCTGGTAGAGTGTGCATTGCATGCAGAGGAGTATGTTAGCTCCTTCTTGTGTACATTAGGGACTTCTGGTAGAGTGTGCATTGCATGCAGAGGAGTATGTTAGCTCCTTCTTGTGTACATTAGAGACTTCTGGTAGAGTTTGCATGGCATGCAGAGGAGTATGCTAGCTCCTTCTTGTGTACATTAGGGACGTCTGGTAGAGCGTGCATTGCATGCAGAGGAGTATGTTAGCTACTTCCTGTGTACACTAGGGACTTCTGGTAGAGTGTGCATTGCATTCCGAGGAGTATGTTAGTTCCTTCCTGTGTACATTAGGGACTTCTGGTAGGGTGTGCATTGCATGCAGAGGAGTATGTTAGTTCCTTCCTGTGTACATTAGGGATTTCTGGTAGAGTGTGCATTGCATGCAGAGGAGTATTTAGCTCCTTCCTGTGTACATTAGGGATGTCTGGTAGAGCGTGCATTGCATGCACAGGAGTTTGTTAGCTACTTCTTGTGTACATTAGGGACTTCTGGTAGAGCATGCATTGCATGCAGAGGAGTATGTTAGCTACTTCTTGTGTACATTAGGGTCTTCTGGTAGAGCGTGCATTGCATGCAGAGGTGTATGTTAGCTACTTCTTGTGTACATTAGGGACGTCTGGTAGAGTGTGCATTGCATGCAGAGGAGTATGTTAGCTCCTTCTTGTGTACATTAGGGACGTCTGGTAGAGCGTGCATTGCATGCAGAGGAGTATGTTAGCTACTTTTTGAGTACATTAGGGTCTTCTGGTAGAGCGTGCAATGCATGCATAGGAGTATGTTATCTCCTTCTTGTGTACATTAGGGTCTTCTGGTAGAGCGTGCATTGCATGCAGAGGAGTATGTTAGCTCCTTCTTGTGTACATTAGAGAGTTCTGCTAGAGTGTGCATTGCATGCAGAGGAGTATTTTAGCTCCTTCTTGTGTACATTAGGGACTTCTGGTAGAGTGTGCATTGCATGCAGAGGAGTATGTTAGCTACTTCCTGTGTACATTAGGGACTTCTGGTAGAGTGTGCATTTTATGCAGTGGAGTATGTTAGCTCCTTCTTCTGTACATTCGGGACTGATGGCTGGAAGGTTTAGAATGAATCTTAACCTCTGGCATTGCTCTGCGCAACCCTCCAGACCATCGTTCTTCGCCTGCCAAGCCATTACAGAAGGGGAAAGACCATATGCAAATCAGGCTTGGTCCCACCCCAAAAGGGGCAGTCCAGCCCAAACTACTAGGTCACATCCCTTCTGCACGAGACCACAAGCATCCCCAACATGTTTCAGCCTTGTTGGGGCTTATCAGTGAGGAGTAGCATGGGTCTCTAGGCCCAGCAGGCACGGGGCCCACGTCTGGGCATACTCGTCCCACTCGGGGTAACAAAGCAAAAACAAAGAGGTGATGGCTGGAAGGCTTAGAATGAATCTTAACCTCTGGCATTGCTCTGGGCAACCCTCCAGACCATCGCTCTTCACCTGCCAAGTGATTACAGAAGGGGAAAGACCATATGCAAATCAGAATCTCCAAAATGTGTGGCTTTAGAAAAAGTTGCTCTGCAGGGCGACACCTTCCAATCCCTTAAATTGGTAATGCACGATTGTTGAATCTTAGGTGAAACTTTTTTGTAGCCATCAGAGATACGATCCAGGATGTCACGGGTCAACTGTACATGGACGGTAACAAAAGCCTAACCGTCACCAAAAACAGTATAAAGTCGAAAAGAATACAGGACTCGGCGCCATCCCTTCTGCACGAGACCACTAGCATCCCCAAACATGTTACAGCCTTGTTGGCTTAAGATTCCCAGATCATGTATACCTTTTGGGGTGTTGCTGATGGTAAATGGGTTATAATACTCACGGGAAGGGAATTACATTGCACGGAATTGCAATGGCAAGACGCATTCGGCATGCGACGAGCAAGCAGCTGCGTACATTGGTAGCCTGCGCCAGAAATGAGGCATGGAAACTGTGCAGTAAATAGGTAGCCTGCGGGAGAAATGAGACATGGAACCTGGGCAGTAATTAGGTAGCCTGCGGGAGAAATGAGACATGGAAACTGTGCAGAAAATAGGAAGCCTACATGAGAAATGAAACATGGAAACTGTACAGTAAATAGGTAGCCTGCGGGAGAAATGAGACATGGAAACTGGCCAGTAAATAAGTAGCCTATGGGAGAAATGAGACATGGAAACTGCACTGTAAATGGGTTGCCTGCGAGATAAATGAGACCTGGAAACTGTGCAGTAAATAGGTAGCCTGCGAGAGAATTGAGACATGGAAACTGGACAGTAAATAGGTAGCATGCGGCAGAAATGAGACATGGAAACTGGGAAGTAAATAGGTAGCCTGCAGGAGAAATGGGACATGGAAACTGGGCAGTAAATAAGTAGCCTGAAGGAGAAATGAGACACGGAAACTGTGCAGTAAATAGGTAGCCTGCAGGCGATATGAGACATGGAAGCTGGGCAGTACATAGGTAGCCTGTGGGAGAAATGAGATATGGAAACTGGACAGTAAATAGGTAGCCTCTGCAAGTAATGAGACATGGAAACTGTGCAGTAAATAGGTAGCCTGCAGGAGAAATGAGACATGGAAACTGTGCAGTAAATAGGTAGCCTGCGGGAGAAATGAGACATGGAAACTGTGCAGTAAATAGGTAGCCTGCAGGAGAAATGAGACATGGAAACTGGGCAGTAAATAGGTAGCCTGCAGGATAAATAAGACATGGAAACTGGGCAGTAAATAGGTAGCCTGCAGGAGAAATGAGACATGGAATCTGTGCAGTAAATAGGTAGCCTGCAGGAGAAATGAGACATGGAAACTGCAGTAAATAGGTAGCCTGCGGGAGAAATGAGACATGGAAACTGTGCAGTAAATAGGTAGCCTACGGGAGAAATGAGACATGGAAACTGTGCAGTAAATAGGTAGCCTGCAGGAGAAATGAGACATGGAAACTGTGCAGTAAATAGGTAGCCTGCACGAGAAATGAGACATGGAAACTGGGCAGTAAATAGGTAGCCTGCAGGATAAGTAAGACATGGAAACTGGGCAGTAAATAGGTAGCCTGCAGGAGAAATGAGACATGGAAACTGTGCAGTAAATAAGTAGCCTGCAGGAGAAATGAGACATGGAAACTGGGCAGTAAATAGGTAGCCTGCGGGAGAAATGCGACATGGGAACTGTGCAGTAAATAGGTAGCCTACGGGAGAAATGAGACATGGAAACTGTGCAGTAAATAGGTAGCCTGCAGGAGAAATGAGACATGGAAACTGTGCAGTAAATAGGTAGTCCTGCAGGAGAAATGAGACATGGAAACTGTGCAGTAAATAGGTATCCTGCGAGAGAAATGAGACATGGAAACTGTGCAGTAAATAGGTAGTCCTGCAGGAGAAATGAGACATGGAAACTGGGCAGTAAATAGGTAGCCTGCAGGAGAAATGAGACATGGAAACTGGGCAATAAATAGGTAGCCTGCGGAAGAAATGAGATATGGAAACTGGACAATAAATAGTAGCCTGCAGAAGAAATGCGACATGGACACTGGGCATTATTATGCATGTGATTGTGAAATGCCCTCTTCTGCCTTGTCCCTTTTATGCCTGGTTGCCAGGACCTTTGTCAGTACCTGGATATGATATTGGGGACTTGTCAGATAGGAACATACACGGAATACTGATTATGGTATTCTAACTGGATATGATATTGGGGATTGTCAGATAGGAGTATACACGAAATACTGATTATGGTAGTCTATCTGGATATGATATTGGGGATTTGTCAGACAGGAATATACACGGAATACTGATTATGGTAGTCTATCTGGATATGATATTGGGGATTTGTCAGACAGGAACATACACGGAATACTGATTATGGTATTCTAACTGGATATGATATTGGGGATTGTCAGATAGGAGTATACACGAAATACTGATTATGGTAGTCTATCTGGATATGATATTGGGGATTTGTCAGACAGGAATATACACGGAATACTGATTATGGTAGTCTATCTGGATATGATATTGGGGACTTGTCAGACAGGAACATACACAGAATACTGATGGTGGTATTCTACCTGGATATGATGTTGGGGACTTGTCAGGCAGGAACATACACGGAATACTGATTATGGTATTCTATCTGGGAAAGATGTAGGGTACTTGTCAGACAGGAACATACACAGAATACTGATTATGGTATTGTACCTGGATATGATGTTGGGCACTTGTCAGACAGGAACATACACGGAATACTGATTATGGTATTCTACCTGGATATGATATTGGGGACTTGTCGGGCAGCAACATACACGGAATACTGATTATGGTATTCTACCTGGAAATGATGTTGGGGACTTGTCAGACAGGAACAAGCACGGAATACTGATTATGGTATTCTACCGGGATATAATGTTGGGCACTTGTCAGACAGGAACATACACAGAATACTGATTATGGTATTCTACCTGGATATGATGTTGGGGCTTGTCAGACAGGAACATACACGGAATACTGATTATGGTATTCTATCTAGATATGATGTTGGCCACTTATCAGACAGGAACATACACGGAATACTGATTATGGTAGTCTACCTGGATATGATATCGGGGCTTGTCAGACAGGAACATACATGGAATACTGATTATGGTATTCTACCTGGATATGATATTGGCGATTGTCAGACAGGAACATACACAGAATACTGATTATGATATTCTACCGGGATATGATGGTGGGGACTTGTCAGACAGGAACATACACGGAATACTGATTATGGTATTCTACCTGGATATGATGTTGGGACTTGTCAGACAGGAACATACACGAAATACTGATTATGGTATTCTAACTGGATATGATATTGGGGATTGTCAGACAGGAACATACACAGAATACTGATGGTGGTATTCTACCTGGATATGATGTTGGGGACTTGTCAGACAGGAACATACACGGAATACTGATTATGGTATTCTATCTGGGAAAGATGTAGGGTACTTGTCAGACAGGAACATACACAGAATACTGATTATGGTATTGTACCTGGATATGATGTTGGGCACTTGTCAGACAGGAACATACACAGAATACTGATTATGGTATTCTACCTGGATATGATATTGGGGACTTGTCGGGCAGCAACATACACGGAATACTGATTATGGTATTCTACCTGGATATGATGTTGGGGACTTGTCAGACAGGAACAAGCATGGAATACTGATTATGGTATTCTACCTGGATATGATGTTGGGGCTTGTCAGACAGGAACATACACGGAATACTGATTATGGTATTCTACCTGGATATGATGTTGGGGCTTGTCAGACAGAAACATACACGGAATACTGATTATGGTAGTCTACCTGGATATGATATTGGGGCTTGTCAGACAGGAACATACATGAAATACTGATTATGGTATTCTACCTGGATATGATGTTGGGGCTTGTCAGACAGGAACATACATGGAATACTGATTATGGTATTCTACCTGGATATGATATTGGGCACTTCTCAGACAGGAACATACACAGAATACTGATTATGGTATTCTACCTGGGTATGATGTTGGGGCTTGTCAGACAGGAACATACATGGAATACTGATTATGGTATTCTACCGGGATATGATATTGGCGATTGTCAGACAGGAACATACACAGAATACTGATTATGGTATTCTACCGGGATATAATGTTGGGGCTTGTCAGACAGGAACATACACGGAATACTGATTATGGTATTCTACCTGGGTATGATGTTGGGGACTTGTCAGACAGGAACATACACGGAATACTGATTATGGTACGGAATACTGATTATGGTATTCTACCTGGATATGATATTGGGCACTTGTCAGACAGGAACATACACAGAATACTGATTATGGTATTCTACCTGGATATGATGTTGGGGCTTGTCAGACAGGAACATACACGGAATACTGATAATGGTATTCTACATGGATATGATATTGGGCACTTGTCAGACAGGAACATACACAGAATACTGATTATGGTATTCTACCTGGATATGATGTTGGGGACTTGTCAGACAGGAACATACACGGAATACTGATTATGGTATTCTACATGGATATGATATTGGGCACTTGTCAGACAGGAACATACACAGAATACTGATTATGATATTTTTCCTGGATATGATGTTGGGGACTTGTCAGACAGGAATATACACAGAATACTGATTATGGTATTGTACCTGGATATGATATTGGGAACTTGTCAGACAGGAACATACACAGAATACTGATGGTGGTATTCTACCTGGATATGATGTTGGGGCTTGTCAGACAGGAACATAAACGCAATACTGATTATGTTATTCTACCGGGATATAATGTTGGGCACTTTTCAGACAGGAACATACACAGAATACTAATTATGGTAGTCTACCTGGATATGATGGTGGGGACTTGTCAGACAGGAACATACACAGAATACTGATTATGGTAGTCTACCTGGATATGATATTGGGGCTTGTCAGACAGAAACATACATGGAATACTGATTATGGTATTCTACCGGGATATGATATTGGGGCTTGTCAGACAGAAACATACATGGAATACTGATTATGGTATTCTACCTGGGTATGATGTTGGGGACTTGTCAGACAGGAACATACACGGAATACTGATTATGGTACGGAATACTGATAATGGCATTCTACCTGGATATGATATTGGGAACTTGTCAGACAGGAACATACACAGAATACTGATTATGGTATTCTACCTGGATATGATATTGGGCACTTGTCTGACAGGAGCATACACAGAATACTGATTATGGTATTCTACCTGGATATGATGTTGGGGACTTGTCAGACAGGAGCATACACAGAATACTGATTATGGTATTCTACCTGGATATGATATTGGGCACTTGTCTGACAGGAGCATACACAGAATACTGATTATGGTATTCTACCTGGATATGATATTGGGCACTTGTCTGACAGGAGCATACACAGAATACTGATTATGGTATTCTACCTGGATATGATGTTGGGGACTTGTCAGACAGGAGCATACACAGAATACTGATTATGATATTTTTCCTGGATATGATGTTGGGGAGTTGTCAGAAAGGAACATACACGGAATACTGATTATGGTATTCTACATGGATATGATATTGGGCACTTGTCAGACAGGAACATACACAGAATACTGATTATGGTATTCTACCTGGATATGATGTTGGGGACTTGTCAGACAGGAACATACACAGAATACTGGTTATGGTACGGAATACTGATTATGGTATTGTACCTGGATATGATATTGGGCACTTGTCAGACAGGAACATACACAGAATACTGATTATGGTATTCTACCTGGATATGATATTGGGGCTTGTCAGACAGAAACATACATGGAATACTGATTATGGTATTCTACCGGGATATAATGTTGGGGCTTGTCAGACAGGAACATACACGGAATACTGATTATGGTATTCTACCTGGAAATGATATTGGGCACTTCTCAGACAGGAACATACACAGAATACTGATTATGGTATTCTACCTGGGTATGATGTTGGGGACTTGTCAGACAGGAACATACACGGAATACTGATTATGGTATTCTACCTGGGTATGATGTTGGGGACTTGTCAGACAGGAACATACACGGAATACTGATTATGGTATTCTACCTGGGTATGATGTTGGGGACTTGTCAGACAGGAACATACACAGAATACTGATTATGGTATTCTACCTGCATATGATATTGTGGGCTTGTCAGAAAGGAACATACACGGAATACTGATTATGGTATTGTACATGGATATAATATTGGGCACTTGTCAGACAGGAACATACACAGAATGCTGATTATGGTATTCTACCTCGATATGATGTTGGGGACTTGTTAGACAGGAACATACACAGAATACTGATTATGATCTTTTACCTGGATATGATGTTGGGGACCTGTCAGACAGGAACATACACGGAATACTGATTATGGTATTCTACCTGGATATGATATTGGGTACTTGTCAGACAGGAACATACACAGAATACTGATTATGGTACAGAATACTGATTATGGTATTCTACCTGGATATGATATTGGGCACTTGTCAGACAGGAACATGCACAGAATGCTGATTATGGTATTCTACCTCGATATGATGTTGGGGACTTGTCAGACAGGAACATACACAGAATACTGATTATGGTATTCTACCTGGATATGATGTTGGGGACTTGTCAAACAGGAACATACACAGAATACTGATTATGGTATTCTACCTGGATATGATGTGGGGGACTTGTCAGACAGGAACATACATGGAATACTGAATATGGTACAGAATACTGATTATGGTATTCTACCTGGATATGATATTGGGTACTTGTCAGACAGGAACATACACAGAATACTGATTATGGTACAGAATACTGATTATGGTATTCTACCTGGATATGATATTGGGCACTTGTCAGACAGGAACATGCACAGAATGCTGATTATGGTATTCTACCTCGATATGATGTTGGGGACTTGTCAGACAGGAACATACACAGAATACTGATTATGGTATTCTACCTGGATATGATGTTGGGGACTTGTCAAACAGGAACATACACAGAATACTGATTATGGTATTCTACCTGGATATGATGTGGGGGACTTGTCAGACAGGAACATACATGGAATACTGAATATGGTACAGAATACTGATTATGGTATTCTACCTGGATATGATATTGGGTACTTGTCAGACAGGAACATACACAGAATACTGATTATGGTACAGAATACTGATTATGGTATTCTACCTGGATATGATATTGGGCACTTGTCAGACAGGAACATGCACAGAATGCTGATTATGGTATTCTACCTCGATATGATGTTGGGGACTTGTCAGACAGGAACATACACAGAATACTGATTATGGTATTCTACCTGGATATGATGTTGGGGACTTGTCAAACAGGAACATACACAGAATACTGATTATGGTATTCTACCTGGATATGATGTTGGGGACTTGTCAGACAGGAACATACACAGAATACTGATTATGGTATTCTACCTGGATATGATATTGTGGGCTTGTCAGACAGGAACATACATAGAATACTGATTATGGTATTCTACATGGATATGATGTTGGGGCTCGTCAGACAGGAACATACACAGAATACTGATTATGGTATTCTACCTGGATATGATGTTGGGGACTTGTCAGACAGGAACATACACGGAATACTGATTATGGTATTCTACCTGGATATGATATTGTGGGCTTGTCAGAAAGGAACATACACGGAATACTGATTATGGTATTCTATATGGATATGATGTTGGGGACTTGACAGACAGGAAAATACACGGAATACTGATTATGGTATTCTACCTGGATATGATATTGTGGGCTTGTCAGACAGGAACATACATAGAATACTGATTATGGTATTCTACATGGATATGATGTTGGGGCTCGTCAGACAGGAACATACACAGAATACTGATTATGGTATTCTACATGGATATGATATTGTGGGCTTGTCAGAAAGGAACATACACGGAATACTGATTATGGTATTCTACATGGATATGATGTTGGGGCTTGTCAGAAAGGAACATACACGGAATACTGATTATGGTATTCTACATGGATATGATGTTGGGGACTTGTCAGACAGGAAAATACACGGAATACTGATTATGGTATTCTACCTGGATATGATAGTGTGGGCTTGTCAGACAGGAACATACACAGAATACTGATTATGGTATTCTACCTGGATATGATGTTGGGGGGGACTTGTCAAACAGGAACATACACAGAATACTGATTATGGTACAGAATACTGATTATAGTATTCTACCTGGATATGATATTGTGGGCTTGTCAGAAAGGAACATACACGGAATACTGATTATGGTATTCTACATGGATATAATATTGGGCACTTGTCAGACAGGAACATACACAGAATGCTGATTATGGTATTCTACCTCAATATGATGTTGGGGATTTGTCAGACAGGAACATACACAGAATACTGATTATGATCTTTTACCTGGATATGATGTTGGGGACTTGTCAGACAGGAACATACACAGAATACTGATTATGGTATTCTACCTGGATATGATGTTGGGGACTTGTCAAACAGGAACATACACAGAATACTGATTATGGTATTCTACTTGAATATGATGTGGGGGACTTGTCAGACAGGAACATACATGGTACACTGATTATGGTACAGAATACTGATTATGGTATTCTAGCTGGATATGATATTGGGCACTTGTCAGACAGGAGCATACACAGAATACTGATTATGGTATTCTACCTGGATATGATGTTGGGGCTTGTCAGACAGGAACATACACAGAATACTGATTATAGTACAGAATACTGATTATGGTATTCTACCTGGATATGATATTGGGCACTTGTCAGACAGGAACATACACAGAATACTGATTATGGTATTCTACCTGGATATGATGTTGGGGACTTGTCAAACAGGAACATACACAGAATACTGATTATGGTATTCTACCTGGATATGATGTTGGGGACTTGTCAAACAGGAACATACACAGAATACTGATTATGGTATTCTACCTGGATGTGATGTGGGGGACTTGTCAGACAGGAACATACATGGAATACTGATTATGGTACAGAAAACTGATTATGGTATTCTACCTGGATATGATATTTGGCACTTGTCAGACAGGAACATACACAGAATACTGATTATGGTATTCTACCTCGATATGATGTTGGGGACTTGTCAGGCAGCAACATACATGGAATACTGATTATGGTATTCTACCTGCATATGATATTGTGGGCTTGTCAGAAAGGAACATACACGGAATACTGATTATGGTATTGTACATGGATATAATATTGGGCACTTGTCAGACAGGAACATACACAGAATGCTGATTATGGTATTCTACCTCGATATGATGTTGGGGACTTGTCAGACAGGAACATACACGGAATACTGATTATGGTATTCTACCTGGATATGATATTGGGTACTTGTCAGACAGGAACATACACAGAATACTGATTATGGTACAGAATACTGATTATGGTATTCTACCTGGATATGATATTGGGCACTTGTCAGACAGGAACATACACAGAATACTGATTATGGTATTCTACCTGGATATGATGTTGGGGACTTGTCAAACAGGAACATACACAGAATACTGATTATGGTATTCTACCTGGATATGATGTGGGGGACTTGTCAGACAGGAACATACATGGAATACTGAATATGGTACAGAATACTGATTATGATATTCTACCTGGATATGATATTGGAGACTGGTCAGGCAGGAACATACACAGAATACTGATTATGGTATTCTACCTGGATATGATGTTGGGGCTTGTCAGTCAGGAACATACACGGAATACTGATTATGGTATTCTATATGGATATGATGTTGGGGACTTGTCAGACAGGAAAATACACGGAATACTGATTATGGTATTCTACCTGGATGTGATATTGTGGGCTTGTCAGGCAGGAACATACATAGAATACTGATTATGGTATTCTACATGGATATGATGTTGGGGACTTGTCAGACAGGAACATACACGGAATACTGATTATGGTATTCTACCTGGATATGATGTTGGGGCTTGTCAGTCAGGAACATACACGGAATACTGATTATGGTATTCTATATGGATATGATGTTGGGGACTTGTCAGACAGGAAAATACACGGAATACTGATTATGGTATTCTACCTGGATGTGATATTGTGGGCTTGTCAGGCAGGAACATACATAGAATACTGATTATGGTATTCTACATGGATATGATGTTGGGGACTTGTCAGACAGGAACATACACGGAATACTGATTATGATATTCTACCGGGATATGATGTTGGAGCTTGTCAGACAGGAACATACATGGAATACTGATTATGGTATTCTACCTGGATATGATATTGGCGATTGTCAGACAGGAACATACACAGAATACTGATTATGGTATTCTACCGGGATATAATGTTGGGCACTTGTCAGACAGGAACATACACAGAATACTGATGGTGGTATTCTACCTGGATATGATGTTGGGGCTTGTCAGTCAGGAACATACACGGAATACTGATTATGGTATTCTATATGGATATGATGTTGGGGACTTGTCAGACAGGAAAATACACGGAATACTGATTATGGTATTCTACCTGGATGTGATATTGTGGGCTTGTCAGGCAGGAACATACATAGAATACTGATTATGGTATTCTACATGGATATGATGTTGGGGACTTGTCAGACAGGAACATACACGGAATACTGATTATGATATTCTACCGGGATATGATGTTGGAGCTTGTCAGACAGGAACATACATGGAATACTGATTATGGTATTCTACCTGGATATGATATTGGCGATTGTCAGACAGGAACATACACAGAATACTGATTATGGTATTCTACCGGGATATAATGTTGGGCACTTGTCAGACAGGAACATACACAGAATACTAATTATGGTATTCTACCTGGATATGATGGTGGGGACTTGTCAGACAGAAACACACACAGAATACTGATTATGGTAGTCTACCTGGATATGATAATGGGGCTTGTCAGACAGGAACATACATGGAATACTGATTATGGTATTCTACCGGGATATAATGTTGGGGCTTGTCAGACAGGAACATACACGGAATACTATGGTGTTCTACCTGGGTATGCTGTTGGGGACTTGTCAGACAGGAACATACACGGAATACTGATGGTGGTATTCTACTTGGATATGATGTTGGGGCTTGTCAGACAGGAACATACACGGAATACTGATTATGGTATTCTACATGGATATGATATTGGGCACTTGTCAGACAGGAACATACACAGAATACTGATTATGGTATTCTACCTGGATATGATGTTGGGGACTTGTCAGACAGGAATATACACATAATACTGATTATGATATTTTTCCTGGATATGATGTTGGGGACTTGTCAGACAGGAACATACACGGAATACTGGTTATGGTACGGAATACTGATTATGGTATTGTACCTGGATATGATATTGGGAACTTGTCAGACAGGAACATACACAGAATACTGATGGTGGTATTCTACCTGGATATGATGTTGGGGCTTGTCAGACAGGAACATAAACGCAATACTGATTATGTTATTCTACCGGGATATAATGTTGGGCACTTTTCAGACAGGAACATACACAGAATACTAATTATGGTATTCTACCTGGATATGATGGTGGGGACTTGTCAGACAGGAACATACACAGAATACTGATTATGGTAGTCTACCTGGATATGATATTGGGGCTTGTCAGACAGAAACATACATGGAATACTGATTATGGTATTCTACCGGGATATGATATTGGGGCTTGTCAGACAGAAACATACATGGAATACTGATTATGGTATTCTACCTGGGTATGATGTTGGGGACTTGTCAGACAGGAACATACACGGAATACTGATTATGGTACGGAATACTGATAATGGCATTCTACCTGGATATGATATTGGGAACTTGTCAGACAGGAACATACACAGAATACTGATTATGGTATTCTACCTGGATATGATGTTGGGGCTTGTCAGACAGGAGCATACACAGAATACTGATAATGGTATTCTACATGGATATGATATTGGGCACTTGTCAGACAGGAACATACACAGAATACTGATTATGGTATTCTACCTGGATATGATATTGGGCACTTGTCAGACAGGAACATACACAGAATACCGATTATGGTATTCTATATGGATATGATGTTGGGGACTTGACAGACAGGAAAATACACGGAATACTGATTATGGTATTCTACCTGGATATGATATTGTGGGCTTGTCAGACAGGAACATACATAGAATACTGATTATGGTATTCTACATGGATATGATGTTGGGGCTCGTCAGACAGGAACATACACAGAATACTGATTATGGTATTCTACCTGGATATGATGTTGGGGACTTGTCAGACAGGAACATACACGGAATACTGATTATGGTATTCTACCTGGATATGATATTGTGGGCTTGTCAGAAAGGAACATACACGGAATACTGATTATGGTATTCTACATGGATATGATGTTGGGGCTTGTCAGTCAGGAACATAGACGGAATACTGATTATGGTATTCTATATGGATATGATGTTGGGGACTTGTCAGACAGGAAAATACACGGAATACTGATTATGGTATTCTACCTGGATATGATAGTGTGGGCTTGTCAGACAGGAACATACACAGAATACTGATTATGGTATTCTACCTGGATATGATGTTGGGGACTTGTCAAACAGGAACATACACAGAATACTGATTATGGTACAGAATACTGATTATAGTATTCTACCTGGATATGATATTGTGGGCTTGTCAGAAAGGAACATACACGGAATACTGATTATGGTATTCTACATGGATATAATATTGGGCACTTGTCAGACAGGAACATACACAGAATGCTGATTATGGTATTCTACCTCAATATGATGTTGGGGATTTGTCAGACAGGAACATACACAGAATACTGATTATGATCTTTTACCTGGATATGATGTTGGGGACTTGTCAGACAGGAACATACACAGAATACTGATTATGGTATTCTACCTGGATATGATGTTGGGGACTTGTCAAACAGGAACATACACAGAATACTGATTATGGTATTCTACTTGAATATGATGTGGGGGACTTGTCAGACAGGAACATACATGGTACACTGATTATGGTACAGAATACTGATTATGGTATTCTACCTGGATATGATGTTGGAGACTGGTCAGGCAGCAACATACATGGAATACTGATTATGGTATTCTACCTGGATATGATATTGTGGGCTTGTCAGAAAAGAACATACACAGAATACTGATTATGGTATTCTACATGGATATGATGTTGGAGACTGGTCAGGCAGCAACATACATGGAATACTGATTATGGTATTCTACCTGGATATGATATTGTGGGCTTGTCAGAAAAGAACATACACAGAATACTGATTATGGTATTCTACCTGGATATGATGTTGGAGACTGGTCAGGCAGCAACATACATGGAATACTGATTATGGTATTCTACCTGGATATGATATTGTGGGCTTGTCAGAAAAGAACATACACAGAATACTGATTATGATCTTTTACCTGGATATGATGTTGGGGACTTGTCAGGCAGGAACATACACGGAATACTGATTATGGTATTCTACCTGGATGTGATATTGTGGGCTTGTCAGGCAGGAACATACACAGAATACTGATTATGGTATTCTACATGGATATGATGTTGGGGACTTGTCAGACAGGAACATACACGGAATACTGATTATGATATTCTACCGGGATATGATGTTGGAGCTTGTCAGACAGGAACATACACGGAATACTGATTATGGTATTCTAGCTGGATATGATGTTGGGGCTTGTCAGTCAGGAACATACACGGAATACTGATTATGGTATTCTATATGGATATGATGTTGGGGACTTGTCAGACAGGAAAATACACGGAATACTGATTATGGTATTCTACCTGGATGTGATATTGTGGGCTTGTCAGGCAGGAACATACATAGAATACTGATTATGGTATTCTACATGGATATGATGTTGGGGACTTGTCAGACAGGAACATACACGGAATACTGATTATGATATTCTACCGGGATATGATGTTGGAGCTTGTCAGACAGGAACATACACGGAATACTGATTATGGTATTCTAGCTGGATATGATGTTGGGCACTTGTCAGACAGGAACATACATGGAATACTGATTATGGTATTCTACCTGGATATGATATTGGCGATTGTCAGACAGGAACATACACAGAATACTGATTATGGTATTCTACCGGGATATAATGTTGGGCACTTGTCAGACAGGAACATACACAGAATACTAATTATGGTATTCTACCTGGATATGATGGTGGGGACTTGTCAGACAGAAACACACACAGAATACTGATTATGGTAGTCTACCTGGATATGATAATGGGGCTTGTCAGACAGGAACATACATGGAATACTGATTATGGTATTCTACCGGGATATAATGTTGGGGCTTGTCAGACAGGAACATACACAGAATACTATGGTGTTCTACCTGGGTATGATGTTGGGGACTTGTCAGACAGGAACATACACGGAATACTGATTATGGTACGGAATACTGATTATGGTATTCTACCTGGATATGATATTGGGCACTTGTCAGACAGGAACATACACAGAATACTGATTATGGTATTCTACCTGGATATGATATTGTGGGCTTGTCAGAAAGGAACATACACGGAATACTGATTATGGTATTCTACATGGATATGATATTGGGCACTTGTCAGACAGGAACATACACAGAATACTGATTATGGTATTCTACCTGGATATGATGTTGGGGACTTGTCAGACAGGAATATACACATAATACTGATTATGATATTTTTCCTGGATATGATGTTGGGGACTTGTCAGACAGGAACATACACGGAATACTGGTTATGGTACGGAATACTGATTATGGTATTGTACCTGGATATGATATTGGGAACTTGTCAGACAGGAACATACACAGAATACTGATGGTGGTATTCTACCTGGATATGATGTTGGGGCTTGTCAGACAGGAACATAAACGCAATACTGATTATGTTATTCTACCGGGATATAATGTTGGGCACTTTTCAGACAGGAACATACACAGAATACTAATTATGGTATTCTACCTGGATATGATGGTGGGGACTTGTCAGACAGGAACATACACAGAATACTGATTATGGTAGTCTACCTGGATATGATATTGGGGCTTGTCAGACAGAAACATACATGGAATACTGATTATGGTATTCTACCGGGATATGATATTGGGGCTTGTCAGACAGAAACATACATGGAATACTGATTATGGTATTCTACCTGGGTATGATGTTGGGGACTTGTCAGACAGGAACATACACGGAATACTGATTATGGTACGGAATACTGATAATGGCATTCTACCTGGATATGATATTGGGAACTTGTCAGACAGGAACATACACAGAATACTGATTATGGTATTCTACCTGGATATGATATTGGGCACTTGTCTGACAGGAGCATACACAGAATACTGATAATGGTATTCTACATGGATATGATATTGGGCACTTGTCAGACAGGAACATACACAGAATACTGATTATGGTATTCTACCTGGGTATGATGTTGGGGACTTGTCAGACAGGAACATACACGGAATACTGATTATGGTACGGAATACTGATAATGGCATTCTACCTGGATATGATATTGGGAACTTGTCAGACAGGAACATACACAGAATACTGATTATGGTATTCTACCTGGATATGATATTGGGCACTTGTCTGACAGGAGCATACACAGAATACTGATAATGGTATTCTACATGGATATGATATTGGGCACTTGTCAGACAGGAACATACACAGAATACTGATTATGGTATTCTACCTCGATATGATGTTGGGGACTTGTCAGAAAGGAACATACACGGAATACTGATTATGGTATTCTACATGGATATGATATTGGGCACTTGTCAGACAGGAACATACACAGAATACTGATTATGGTATTCTACCTGGATATGATGTTGGGGACTTGTCAGACAGGAACATACACAGAATACTGGTTATGGTACGGAATACTGATTATGGTATTGTACCTGGATATGATATTGGGCACTTGTCAGACAGGAACATACACAGAATACTGATGGTGGTATTCTACCTGGATATGATGTTGGGGCTTGTCAGACAGGAACATAAACGCAATACTGATTATGTTATTCTACCGGGATATAATGTTGGGCACTTGTCAGACAGGAACATACACAGAATACTGATTATGGTAGTCTACCTGGATATGATATTGGGGCTTGTCAGACAGAAACATACATGGAATACTGATTATGGTATTCTACCGGGATATAATGTTGGGGCTTGTCAGACAGGAACATACACGGAATACTGATTATGGTATTCTACCTGGAAATGATATTGGGCACTTCTCAGACAGGAACATACACAGAATACTGATTATGGTATTCTACCTGGGTATGATGTTGGGGACTTGTCAGACAGGAACATACACGGAATACTGATTATGGTATTCTACCTGGGTATGATGTTGGGGACTTGTCAGACAGGAACATACACGGAATACTGATTATGGTATTCTACCTGCATATGATATTGTGGGCTTGTCAGAAAGGAACATACACGGAATACTGATTATGGTATTCTAACTGGATATGATATTGGGGATTGTCAGACAGGAACATACACAGAATACTGATTATGGTATTCTACCTGGGTATGATGTTGGGGACTTGTCAGACAGGAACATACACGGAATACTGATTATGGTATTCTAACTGGATATGATGTTGGGGACTTGTCAGACAGGAACATACACGGAATACTGATTATGGTATTCTACCTGCATATGATATTGTGGGCTTGTCAGAAAGGAACATACACGGAATACTGATTATGGTATTCTACATGGATATAATATTGGGCACTTGTCAGACAGGAACATACACAGAATGCCGATTATGGTATTCTACCTGGATATGATGTTGGGGACTTGTCAAACAGGAACATACACAGAATACTGATTATGGTATTCTACCTGGATATGATGTGGGGGACTTGTCAGACAGGAACATACATGGAATACTGAATATGGTACAGAATACTGATTATGGTATTCTACATGGATATATTATTGGGCACTTGTCAGACAGGAACATACACAGAATACTGATTATGGTATTCTATATGGATATGATGTTGGGGACTTGACAGACAGGAAAATACACGGAATACTGATTATGGTATTCTACCTGGATATGATATTGTGGGCTTGTCAGACAGGAACATACATAGAATACTGATTATGGTATTCTACATGGATATGATGTTGGGGCTCGTCAGACAGGAACATACACAGAATACTGATTATGGTATTCTACCTGGATATGATGTTGGGGACTTGTCAGACAGGAACATACACGGAATACTGATTATGGTATTCTACCTGGATATGATATTGTGGGCTTGTCAGAAAGGAACATACACGGAATACTGATTATGGTATTCTACATGGATATGATGTTGGGGCTTGTCAGTCAGGAACATAGACGGAATACTGATTATGGTATTCTATATGGATATGATGTTGGGGACTTGTCAGACAGGAAAATACACGGAATACTGATTATGGTATTCTACCTGGATATGATAGTGTGGGCTTGTCAGACAGGAACATACACAGAATACTGATTATGGTATTCTACCTGGATATGATGTTGGGGACTTGTCAAACAGGAACATACACAGAATACTGATTATGGTACAGAATACTGATTATAGTATTCTACCTGGATATGATATTGTGGGCTTGTCAGAAAGGAACATACACGGAATACTGATTATGGTATTCTACATGGATATAATATTGGGCACTTGTCAGACAGGAACATACACAGAATGCTGATTATGGTATTCTACCTCAATATGATGTTGGGGATTTGTCAGACAGGAACATACACAGAATACTGATTATGATCTTTTACCTGGATATGATGTTGGGGACTTGTCAGACAGGAACATACACGGAATACTGATTATGGTATTCTACCTGGATATGATATTGGGCACTTGTCAGACAGGAACATACACAGAATACTGATTATGGTATTCTACCTGGATATGATGTTGGGGACTTGTCAAACAGGAACATACACAGAATACTGATTATGGTATTCTACTTGAATATGATGTGGGGGACTTGTCAGACAGGAACATACATGGTATACTGATTATGGTACAGAATACTGATTATGGTATTCTAGCTGGATATGATATTGGGCACTTGTCAGACAGGAGCATACACAGAATACTGATTATGGTATTCTACCTGGATATGATGTTGGGGCTTGTCAGACAGGAACATACACAGAATACTGATTATAGTACAGAATACTGATTATGGTATTCTACCTGGATATGATATTGGGCACTTGTCAGACAGGAACATACACAGAATACTGATTATGGTATTCTACCTGGATATGATGTTGGGGACTTGTCAAACATGAACATACACAGAATACTGATTATGATATTTTTCCTGGATATGATGTTGGGGAGTTGTCAGACAGGAACATACACGGAATACTGATTATTGTATTCTACCTGGATATGATATTGTGGGCTTGTCAGACAGGAACATACACAGAATACTGATTATGGTATTCTACCTGGATATGATGTTGGGGACTTGTCAAACAGGAACATACACAGAATACTGATTATGGTATTCTACCTGGATGTGATGTGGGGGACTTGTCAGACAGGAACATACATGGAATACTGATTATGGTACAGAAAACTGATTATGGTATTCTACCTGGATATGATATTTGGCACTTGTCAGACAGGAACATACACAGAATACTGATTATGGTATTCTACCTCGATATGATGTTGGGGACTTGTCAGGCAGCAACATACATGGAATACTGATTATGGTATTCTACCTGCATATGATATTGTGGGCTTGTCAGAAAGGAACATACACGGAATACTGATTATGGTATTGTACATGGATATAATATTGGGCACTTGTCAGACAGGAACATACACAGAATGCTGATTATGGTATTCTACCTCGATATGATGTTGGGGACTTGTCAGACAGGAACATACACAGAATACTGATTATGATCTTTTACCTGGATATGATGTTGGGGACCTGTCAGACAGGAACATACACGGAATACTGATTATGGTATTCTACCTGGATATGATATTGGGTACTTGTCAGACAGGAACATACACAGAATACTGATTATGGTACAGAATACTGATTATGGTATTCTACCTGGATATGATATTGGGCACTTGTCAGACAGGAACATACACAGAATACTGATTATGGTATTCTACCTGGATATGATGTTGGGGACTTGTCAAACAGGAACATACACAGAATACTGATTATGGTATTCTACCTGGATATGATGTGGGGGACTTGTCAGACAGGAACATACATGGAATACTGAATATGGTACAGAATACTGATTATGATATTCTACCTGGATATGATATTGGGCACTTGTCAGACAGTAACATACACAGAATACTGATTATGGTATTCTACCTGGATATGATGTTGGAGACTGGTCAGGCAGCAACATACATGGAATACTGATTATGGTATTCTACCTGGATATGATATTGTGGGCTTGTCAGAAAAGAACATACACAGAATACTGATTATGGTATTCTACATGGATATAATATTGGGCACTTGTCAGACAGGAACATACACAGAATGCCGATTATGGTATTCTACCTCGATATGATGTTGGGGACTTGTCAGACAGGAACATACACAGAATACTGATTATGGTATTCTACCTGGATATGATATTGGGTACTTGTCAGACAGGAACATACACAGAATACTGATTATGGTACAGAATACTGATTATGGTATTCTACCTGGATATGATATTGGGCACTTGTCAGACAGGAACATACACAGAATACTGATTATGATATTCTACCTGGATATGATATTGGGCACTTGTCAGACAGTAACATACACAGAATACTGATTATGGTATTCTACCTGGATATGATGTTGGAGACTGGTCAGGCAGCAACATACATGGAATACTGATTATGGTATTCTACCTGGATATGATATTGTGGGCTTGTCAGAAAAGAACATACACAGAATACTGATTATGGTATTCTACATGGATATAATATTGGGCACTTGTCAGACAGGAACATACACAGAATGCCGATTATGGTATTCTACCTCGATATGATGTTGGGGACTTGTCAGACAGGAACATACACAGAATACTGATTATGGTATTCTACATGGATATAATATTGGGCACTTGTCAGACAGGAACATACACAGAATACTGATGGTGGTATTCTACCTGGATATGATGTTGGGGCTTGTCAGTCAGGAACATACACGGAATACTGATTATGGTATTCTATATGGATATGATGTTGGGGACTTGTCAGACAGGAAAATACACGGAATACTGATTATGGTATTCTACCTGGATGTGATATTGTGGGCTTGTCAGACAGGAACATACATAGAATACTGATTATGGTATTCTACATGGATATGATGTTGGGGACTTGTCAGACAGGAACATACACGGAATACTGATTATGATATTCTACCGGGATATGATGTTGGAGCTTGTCAGACAGGAACATACACGGAATACTGATTATGGTATTCTAGCTGGATATGATGTTGGGCACTTGTCAGACAGGAACATACACGGAATACTGATTATGGTATTCTATATGGATATGATGTTGGGGACTTGTCAGACAGGAAAATACACGGAATACTGATTATGGTGTTCTACCTGGATATGATATTGTGGGCTTGTCAGACAGGAACATACATAGAATACTGATTATGGTATTCTACCTGGATATGATGTTGGGGACTTGTCAGACAGGAACATACACGGAATACTGATTATGATATTCTACCGGGATATGATGTTGGAGCTTGTCAGACAGGAACATACACGGAATACTGATTATGGTATTCTACCTGGATATGATGTTGGGCACTTGCCAGACAGGAACATACACGGAATACTGATTATGGTATTCTATCTGGATATGATGTTGGGCACCTGTCAGACTGGAACACACATGGAATACTGATTATGGTATTCTACCTGGATATGATGTTGGGCACTTGTCAGACAGGAACATACACGGAATACTGATTATGGTATTCTAGCTGGATATGATGTTGGGGACTTGTCAGACAGGAACATACACGGAATACTGATTATGGTACAGAATACTGATTATGGTATTCTACCGGGATATAATGTTGGGGCTTGTCAGACAGGAACATACACAGAATACTGATTATGATATTCTACCGGGATATAATGTTGGGGCTTGTCAGACAGGAACATACACGGAATACTGATTATGGTATTCTACCTGGATATGATGTAAGGGACTTGTCAGACAGGAACATACATGGAATACTGATTATCGTATTCTGCCTGGATATGATGTTGGGGACTTGTCAAACAGGAACATACACAGAATACTGATTATGGTTTTCTACCGGGATATGATGGTGGGGACTTGTCAGACAGGAACATACACAGAATACTGATTATGGTATTCTACCTGGATATGATGTTGGGGACTTGTCAGACAGGAACATACACGGAATACTGATTATGGTATTCTACCTGGATATGATATTGTGGGCTTGTCAGAAAGGAACATACACGGAATACTAATTATGCTATTCTGCATGGATATGATATTGGGCACTTGTCAGACAGGAACATACACATAATACTGATTATGGTATTCTACCTGGATATGATGTTGGGGACTTGTCAGACAGGAACATACACGGAATACTGATTATGGTATTCTACCTCGATATGATATTGTGGGCTTGTCAGAAAGGAACATACACGGAATACTGATCATGGTATTCTACATGGATATAATATTGGGCACTTGTCAGACAGGAACATACACAGAATGCTGATTATGGTATTCTACCTCGATATGATGTTGGGGACTTGTCAGACAGGAACATACACAGAATGCTGATTATGATCTTTTACCTGGATATGATGTTGGGGACTTGTCAGACAGGAACATACACGGAATACTGATTATATTATTCTACCTGGATATGATGTTGGAGCTTGTCAGTCAGGAACATACACGGAATACTGATTATGGTATTCTACCTGGATATGATATTGTGGGCTTGTCAGACAGGAACATACACAGAATACTGATTATGGTATTCTACCTGGATATGATGTTGGGGACTTGTCAAACAGGAACATACACAGAATACTGATTATGGTATTCTACCTGGATATGATATTGGGCACTTGTCAGACAGGAACATACACAGAATACTGATGGTGGTACTCTACCTGGATATGATGTTGGGGCTTGTCAAACAGGAACATACACAGAATGCTGATTATGGTATTCTACCTGGATATGATGTGGGGGACTTGCCTAACAGGACCATACACAGAATGCTGATTATGGTATTCTACCTGGATATGATGTGGGGGACTTGTCAGACAGGAACATACACAGAATACTGATTATGGTATTCTACCTGGATATGATATTGTGGGCTTGTCAGACAGGAACATACACGGAATACTGATTATGGTATCCTATATGGATATGATGTTGGGGACTTGTCAGGCAGCAACATACATGGAATACTGACTATGGTATTCTACCTGGATATGATATTGGGCACTTGTCAGACAGGAACATACACAGAATACTGATGGCAGTATTCTACCTGGATATGATGTTGGGGCTTGTCAAACAGGAACATACACAGAATGCTGATTATGGTATTCTACCTGGATATGATGTGGGGGACTTGCCTAACAGGACCATACACAGAATGCTGATTATGGTATTCTACCTGGATATGATGTGGGGGACTTGTCAGACAGGAACATACACAGAATACTGATTATGGTATTCTACCTGGATATGATATTGGGGACTTGTCAAACAGGAACATACACAGGATGCTGATTATGGTATTCTACCTGGATATGATGTGGGGGACTTGTCAAACAGGAACATACACAGGATGCTGATTATGGTATTCTACCTGGATATGATGTGGGGGACTTGTCAAACAGGAACATACACAGAATGCTGATTATGGTATTCTACCTGGATATGATGTGGGGGACTTGTCAAACAGGAAAATACACAGAATGCTGATTATGGTATTCTACCTGGATATGATGTGGGGGACTTGCCTAACAGGACCATACACAGAATGCTGATTATGGTATTCTACCTGGATATGATGTGGGGGACTTGTCAGACAGGAACATACACAGAATACTGATTATGGTATTCTACCTGGATATGATATTGGGGACTTGTCAAACAGGAACATACACAGGATGCTGATTATGGTATTCTACCTGGATATGATGTGGGGGACTTGTCAAACAGGAACATACACAGAATGCTGATTATGGTATTCTACCTGGATATGATGTGGGGGACTTGTCAGACAGGAACATAAACGGAATACTGATTATGGTACAGAATACTGATTATGGTATTCTACCTGGATATGATATTGGGCACTTGTCAGACAGGAACATACACAGAATACTGATTATGGTATTCTACCTGTATATGATGTTGGGGACTTGTCAGACAGGAACATACACGGAATACTGATTATGGTATTCTACCTGGATATGATGTTGGGGCTTGTCAGACAGGAACATACACTGAATACTGATTATGGTATTCTACCTGGATATGATTCTGGGGACTGGTCAGACAGGAACATACACAGAATACTGATTATGGTATTCTACCTGGATATGATTTTTGGGCTTGTCAGACAGGAACATACACAGAATACTGATTATGGTATTCAACCTGGATATGATGTTGGGGACTTGTCAGACAGGAACATACACAGAATACTGATGGTGGTATTCTACCTGGATATGATGTTGGGGCTTGATATGGGGGATTTGTCATACAGGAACATATACTGATTATGGTATTCTACCTGTATATGTAATTGGGGACTTGTCAGACAGGAACATACACAGAATACTTATTATGGCATTCTACCTCGATATGATGTTGTGGACTTGTCAGACAGGAACATACACAGAATACTGATTATGGTATTCTACCTGGATATGATGTTAGGGCTTGTCAGACAGGAACATACACAGAATACTGATTATGGTATTCTACCTGGATATGATGTTGGGGACCTGTCAAGCAGCAACATACACGGAATACTGATTGTGGTATTCTACCTGGATATGATATTGTGGGCTTGTCAGAAAGGAACATACACGGAATACTGATTATGGTATTCTACATGGATATGATGTTGGGGCTTGTCAGTCAGGAACATACACGGAATACTGATTATGGTATTCTATATGGATATGATGTTGGGGACTTGTCAGACAGGAAAATACACGGAATACTGATTATGGTATTCTACCTCGATATGATATTGTGGGCTTGTCAGACAGGAACATACACAGAATACTGATTATGGTATTCTACCTGGATATGATATTGGGGACTTGTCAAACAGGAACATACACAGGATGCTGATTATGGTATTCTACCTGGATATGATGTGGGGGACTTGTCAAACAGGAACATACACAGGATGCTGATTATGGTATTCTACCTGGATATGATGTGGGGGACTTGTCAAACAGGAACATACACAGAATGCTGATTATGGTATTCTACCTGGATATGATGTGGGGGACTTGTCAAACAGGAAAATACACAGAATGCTGATTATGGTATTCTACCTGGATATGATGTGGGGGACTTGCCTAACAGGACCATACACAGAATGCTGATTATGGTATTCTACCTGGATATGATGTGGGGGACTTGTCAGACAGGAACATACACAGAATACTGATTATGGCATTCTACCTCGATATGATGTTGTGGACTTGTCAGACAGGAACATACACAGAATACTGATTATGGTATTCTACCTGGATATGATGTGGGGGACTTGCCTAACAGGACCATACACAGAATGCTGATTATGGTATTCTACCTGGATATGATGTGGGGGACTTGTCAGACAGGAACATACACAGAATACTTATTATGGCATTCTACCTCGATATGATGTTGTGGACTTGTCAGACAGGAACATACACAGAATACTGATTATGGTATTCTACCTGGATATGATGTTAGGGCTTGTCAGACAGGAACATACACAGAATACTGATTATGGTATTCTACCTGGATATGATGTTGGGGACCTGTCAAGCAGCAACATACACGGAATACTGATTGTGGTATTCTACCTGGATATGATATTGGGGACTTGTCAAACAGGAACATACACAGGATGCTGATTATGGTATTCTACCTGGATATGATGTGGGGGACTTGTCAAACAGGAACATACACAGGATGCTGATTATGGTATTCTACCTGGATATGATGTGGGGGACTTGTCAAACAGGAAAATACACAGAATGCTGATTATGGTATTCTACCTGGATATGATGTGGGGGACTTCTCAGACAGGAACATACACAGAATACTGATTATGGTATTCTACCTGGATATGATATTGTGGGCTTGTCAGACAGGAACATACACAGAATACTGATTATGGTATTCTACCTGGATATGATGTGGGGGACTTGTCAGACAGGAACATAAACGGAATACTGATTATGGTACAGAATACTGATTATGGTATTCTACCTGGATATGATATTGGGCACTTGTCAGACAGGAACATACACAGAATACTGATTATGGTATTCTACCTGTATATGATGTTGGGGACTTGTCAGACAGGAACATACACGGAATACTGATTATGGTATTCTACCTGGATATGATGTTGGGGCTTGTCAGACAGGAACATACACAGAATACTGATTATGGTATTCTACCTGGATATGATGTTGGGGACCTGTCAAGCAGCAACATAAACGGAATACTGATTGTGGCATTCTACCTGGATATGATATTGTGGGCTTGTCAGAAAGGAACATACACGGAATACTGATTATGGTATTCTACATGGATATGATGTTGGGGCTTGTCAGTCAGGAACATACACGGAATACTGATTATGGTATTCTATATGGATATGATGTTGGGGACTTGTCAGACAGGAAAATACACGGAATACTGATTATGGTATTCTACCTCGATATGATATTGTGGGCTTGTCAGACAGGAACATACACAGAATACTGATTATGGTATTCTACCTCGATATGATGTTGGGGACTTGTCAGGCAGCAACATACACGGAATACTGATTATGGTATTCTACCTGGATATGATATTGTGGGCTTGTCAGAAAGGAACATACACGGAATACTGATTATGGTATTCTATATGGATATGATGTTGGGGACCTGTCAGGCAGCAACATACATGGAATACTGACTATGGTATCCTACCTGGATATGATATTGGGGACTTGTCAAACAGGAACATACACAGAATGCTGATTATGGTACTCTACCTGGATATGATATTGGGCACTTGTCAGACATGAACATACACAGAATACTGATTATGGTATTCTACCTGGATATGATATTGGGGATTGTCAGACAGGAACATACACGGAATACTGATTATAGTATTCTACCTGGATATGATGTTGGAGCTTGTCAGACAGGAACATACACGGAATACTGATTATGGTATTCTACCTGGGTATGATATTGGGGATTGTCAGACAGGAACATACACAGAATACTGATTTTGGTATTCTACCTGGATATGTCATACATGGAATACTGATTATGGTATTCTACCTGGATATAATGTTGGGGCTTGTCAGACAGGAACATACACGGAGAACTGATTATGGTATTCTACCTCGATATGATGTTGGAGCTTGTCAGAAAGGAACATACACAGAATACTGATTATGGTGTTCTACTTGGATATGATGTTGAGGCTTGTCAGACAGGAACATACACAGAATACTGATTATGGTATTCTACCTGGATATGATGTTGGGGCTTGTCAGACAGGAACATACACAGAATACTGATTATGGTATTCTACCTGGATATGATTCTGGGGACTTGTCAGACAGGAACATACACAGAATACTGATTATGGTATTCGACCTGGATATGATGTTGGGGTCTTGTCCGACAGGAACATGCACGGAATACTGATTATGGTATTCTGCCTGGATATGACATTGGGGATTGTCAGACAGGAACATACACGGAATACTGATTATGGTATTCTACCTGGATATGTCATACACAGAATACTGATTATGGTATTCTACTTGGATATGATGTTGAGGCTTGTCAGACAGGAACATACACAGAATACTGATTATGGTATTCTACCTGGATATGATGTTGGGGCTTGTCAGACAGGAACATACACAGAATACTGATTATGGTATTCTACCTGGATATGATTCTGGGGACTTGTCAGACAGGAACATACACAGAATACTGATTATGGTATTCAACCTGGATATGATGTTGGGGACTTGTCCGACAGGAACATGCACGGAATACTGATTATGGTATTCTGCCTGGATATGATGGTGGGGACTTGTCAGACAGGAACATACACGGAATACTGATTATGGTATTCTACCTGGATATGATATTGGGGACTTGTCAGACAGGAACATACACAGAACACTGCTTATGGTATTCTACCTGGATATGATGTTGGGGCTTGTCAGACAGGAACATACACAGAATACTGATTATGTTATTCTACCTGGGTATAATGTTGGGGCTTGTCAGACAGGAACATACACGGAATACTGATTATGGTATTCTACCTGGATATGATATTGGGCACTTGTCAGACAGGAACATACACAGAATACTGATGGTAGTATTCTACCTGGATATGATGTTGGGGCTTGTCAGACAGGAACATACACAGAATACTGATTATGTTATTCTACCTGGGTATAATGTTGGGGCTTGTCAGACAGGAGCATACACAGAATACTGATTATGGTATTCTACCTGGATATGATATCGGGCACTTGTCAGTCAGGAACATACACAGAATACTGATTATGGTATTCTATATGGATATGATGGTGGGGACTTGTCAGACAGGAACATACACGGAATACTGATTATGGTATTCTACCTGGATATGATATTGTGGGCTTGTCAGACAGGAACATGCACATCATACTGATTATGGTATTCTACATGGATATGATGTTGGGGCTTGTCAGACAGGAACATACACAGAATACTGATTATGTTATTCTACCTGGGTATAATGTTGGGACTTGTCAGACAGGAGCATACACGGAATACTGATTATGGTATTCTACCTGGATATGATATTGGGCACTTGTCAGGCAGGAACATACACAGAATACTGATGGTAGTATTCTACCTGGATATGATGTTGGGGCTTGTCAGACAGGAACATACACAGAATACTGATTATGTTATTCTACCTGGGTATAATGTTGGGGCTTGTCAGACAGGAGCATACACAGAATACTGATTATGGTATTCTACCTGGATATGATATCGGGCACTTGTCAGTCAGGAACATACACAGAATACTGATTATGGTATTCTACCTGGGTATAATGTTGGGGCTTGTCAGACAGGAACATACACGGAATACTGATTATGGTATTCTACCTGGATATGATATTGGGCACTTGTCAGACAGGAACATACACAGAATACTGATGGTAGTATTCTACCTGGATATGATGTTGGGGCTTGTCAGACAGGAACATACACAGAATACTGATTATGTTATTCTACCTGGGTATAATGTTGGGGCTTGTCAGACAGGAGCATACACAGAATACTGATTATGGTATTCTACCTGGATATGATATCGGGCACTTGTCAGTCAGGAACATACACAGAATACTGATTATGGTATTCTATAAGGATATGATGTTGGGGACTTGTCAGACAGGGACATACACGGAATACTGATTATGGTATTCTACCTGGATATGATATTGTGGGCTTGTCAGACAGGAACATACACAGAATACTGATGGTAGTATTCTACCTGGATATGATGTTGGGGCTTGTCAGACAGGAACATACACAGAATACTGATTATGTTATTCTACCTGGGTATAATGTTGGGGCTTGTCAGACAGGAGCATACACAGAATACTGATTATGGTATTCTACCTGGATATGATATCGGGCACTTGTCAGTCAGGAACATACACAGAATACTGATTATGGTATTCTATAAGGATATGATGTTGGGGACTTGTCAGACAGGAACATACACGGAATACTGATTATGGTATTCTACCTGGATATGATATTGTGGGCTTGTCAGACAGGAACATGCACAGAATACTGATTATGGTATTCTACATGGATATGATGTTGGGGCTTGTCAAACAGGAACATGCACGGAATACTGATTATGGTATTCTACCTGGATATGATGTTGGAGCTTGTCAGACAGGAACATACACAGAATACTGATTATGGTATTCTACCTGGATATGATGTTGGGGACTTGTCCGACAGGAACATGCACGGAATACTGATTATAGTATTCTACCTGGATATGATATTGGGGATTGTCAGACAGGAACATACACGGAATACTGATTTTGGTATTCTACCTGGATATGTCATACACGGAATACTGATTATGGTTTTCTACCTGGATTTGATGTTGGGGACTTGTCCGACAGGAACATGCACGGAATACTGATTATGGTATTCTACCTGGATATGATATTGGGGATTGTCAGACAGGAACATACACGGAATACTGATTATAGTATTCTACCTGGATATGATGTTGGAGCTTGTCAGACAGGAACATACACGGAATACTGATTATGGTATTATACCTGGGTATGTCATACATGGAATACTGATTATGGTATTCTACCTGGATATAATGTTGGGGCTTGTCAGACAGGAACATATGGTATTCTACCTCGATATGATGTTGGAGCTTGTCAGAAAGGAAAATACACAGAATACTGATTATGGTGTTCTACTTGGATATGATGTTGAGGCTTATCAGACAGGAACATACACAGAATACTGATTATGGTATTCTACCTGGATATGATGTTGGGGCTTGTCAGACAGGAACACACAGAATACTGATTATGGTATTCTACCTGGATATGATTCTGGGGACTTGTCAGACAGGAACATACACAGAATACTGATTATGGTATTCGACCAGGATATGATGTTGGGGTCTTGTCCGACAGGAACATGCACGGAATACTGATTATGGTATTCTGCCTGGATATGACATTGGGGATTGTCAGACAGGAACATACACGGAATACTGATTATGGTATTCTACCTGGATATGTCATACACAGAATACTGATTATGGTATTCTACTTGGATATGATGTTGAGGCTTGTCAGACAGGAACATACACAGAATACTGATTATGGTATTCTACCTGGATATGATGTTGGGGCTTGTCAGACAGGAACATACACAGAATACTGATTATGGTATTCTATATGGATATGATGGTGGGGACTTGTCAGACAGGAACATACACGGAATACTGATTATGGTATTCTACCTGGATATGATATTGTGGGCTTGTCAGACAGGAACATGCACAGAATACTGATTATGGTATTCTACATGGATATGATGTTGGGGCTTGTCAGACAGGAACATACACAGAATACTGATTATGTTATTCTACCTGGGTATAATGTTGGGGCTTGTCAGACAGGAGCATACACGGAATACTGATTATGGTATTCTACCTGGATATGATATTGGGCACTTGTCAGACAGGAACATACACAGAATACTGATGGTAGTATTCTACCTGGATATGATGTTGGGGCTTGTCAGACAGGAACATACACAGAATACTGATTATGTTATTCTACCTGGGTATAATGTTGGGGCTTGTCAGACAGGAGCATACACAGAATACTGATTATGGTATTCTACCTGGATATGATATCGGGCACTTGTCAGTCAGGAACATACACAGAATACTGATTATGGTATTCTATCTGGGTATAATGTTGGGGCTTGTCAGACAGGAACATACACGGAATACTGATTATGGTATTCTACCTGGATATGATATTGGGCACTTGTCAGACAGGAACATGCACAGAATACTGATTATGGTATTCTACATGGATATGATGTTGGGGCTTGTCAGACAGGAACATACACAGAATACTGATTATGTTATTCTACCTGGGTATAATGTTGGGGCTTGTCAGACAGGAGCATACACGGAATACTGATTATGGTATTCTACCTGGATATGATATTGGTCACTTGTCAGACAGGAACATACACAGAATACTGATGGTAGTATTCTACCTGAATATGATGTTGGGGCTTGTCAGACAGGAACATACACAGAATACTGATTATGTTATTCTACCTGGGTATAATGTTGGGGCTTGTCAGACAGGAGCATACACAGAATACTGATTATGGTATTCTACCTGGATATGATATCGGGCACTTGTCAGTCAGGAACATACACAGAATACTGATTATGGTATTCTACCTGGGTATAATGTTGGGGCTTGTCAGACAGGAACATACACGGAATACTGATTATGGTATTCTACCTGGATATGATATTGGGCACTTGTCAGACAGGAACATACACAGAATACTGATGGTAGTATTCTACCTGGATATGATGTTGGGGCTTGTCAGACAGGAACATACAAAGAATACTGATTATGTTATTCTACCTGGGTATAATGTTGGGGCTTGTCAGACAGGAGCATACACAGAATACTGATTATGGTATTCTACCTGGATATGATATCGGGCACTTGTCAGTCAGGAACATACACAGAATACTGATTATGGTATTCTATAAGGATATGATGTTGGGGACTTGTCAGACAGGAACATACACGGAATACTGATTATGGTATTCTACCTGGATATGATATTGTGGGCTTGTCAGACAGGAACATACACAGAATACTGATGGTAGTATTCTACCTGGATATGATGTTGGGGCTTGTCAGACAGGAACATACACAGAATACTGATTATGTTATTCTACCTGGGTATAATGTTGGGGCTTGTCAGACAGGAGCATACACAGAATACTGATTATGGTATTCTACCTGGATATGATATCGGGCACTTGTCAGTCAGGAACATACACAGAATACTGATTATGGTATTCTATAAGGATATGATGTTGGGGACTTGTCAGACAGGAACATGCACGGAATACTGATTATGGTATTCTACCTGGATATGATATTGGGGATTGTCAGACAGGAACATACACGGAATACTGATTATAGTATTCTACCTGGATATGATGTTGGAGCTTGTCAGACAGGAACATACACGGAATACTGATTATGGTATTATACCTGGGTATAATGTTGGGGCTTGTCAGACAGGAGCATACACAGAATACTGATTATGGTATTCTACCTGGATATTATTCTGGGGACTTGTCAGACAGGAACATACACAGAATACTGATTATGGTATTCGACCTGGATATGATGTTGGGGACTTGTCCGACAGGAACATGCACGGAATACTGATTATGGTATTCTACCTGGATATGATGTTGGAGCTTGTCAGACAGGAACATACACGGAATACTGATTATGGTATTATACCTGGGTATGTCATACATGGAATACTGATTATGGTATTCTACCTGGATATAATGTTGGGGCTTGTCAGACAGGAACATATGGTATTCTACCTCGATATGATGTTGGAGCTTGTCAGAAAGGAACATACACAGAATACTGATTATGGTGTTCTACTTGGATATGATGTTGAGGCTTGTCAGACAGGAACATACACAGAATACTGATTATGGTATTCTACCTGGATATGATGTTGGGGCTTGTCAGACAGGAACATACACAGAATACTGATTATGGTATTCTACCTGGATATGATTCTGGGGACTTGTCAGACAGGAACATACACAGAATACTGATTATGGTATTCGACCTGGATATGATGTTGGGGTCTTGTCCGACAGGAACATGCACGGAATACTGATTATGGTATTCTGCCTGGATATGACATTGGGGATTGTCAGACAGGAACATACACGGAATACTGATTATGGTATTCTACCTGGATATGTCATACACAGAATACTGATTATGGTATTCTACTTGGATATGATGTTGAGGCTTGTCAGACAGGAACATACACAGAATACTGATTATGGTATTCTACCTGGATATGATGTTGGGGCTTGTCAGACAGGAACATACACAGAATACTGATTATGGTATTCTATATGGATATGATGGTGGGGACTTGTCAGACAGGAACATACACGGAATACTGATTATGGTATTCTACCTGGATATGATATTGTGGGCTTGTCAGACAGGAACATGCACAGAATACTGATTATGGTATTCTACATGGATATGATGTTGGGGCTTGTCAGACAGGAACATACACAGAATACTGATTATGTTATTCTACCTGGGTATAATGTTGGGGCTTGTCAGACAGGAGCATACACGGAATACTGATTATGGTATTCTACCTGGATATGATATTGGGCACTTGTCAGACAGGAACATACACAGAATACTGATGGTAGTATTCTACCTGGATATGATGTTGGGGCTTGTCAGTCAGGAACATACACAGAATACTGATTATGTTATTCTACCTGGGTATAATGTTGGGGCTTGTCAGACAGGAGCATACACAGAATACTGATTATGGTATTCTACCTGGATATGATATCGGGCACTTGTCAGTCAGGAACATACACAGAATACTGATTATGGTATTCTACCTGGGTATAATGTTGGGGCTTGTCAGACAGGAACATACACGGAATACTGATTATGGTATTCTACCTGGATATGATATTGGGCACTTGTCAGACAGGAACATACACAGAATACTGATGGTAGTATTCTACCTGGATATGATGTTGGGGCTTGTCAGACAGGAACATACAAAGAATACTGATTATGTTATTCTACCTGGGTATAATGTTGGGGCTTGTCAGACAGGAGCATACACAGAATACTGATTATGGTATTCTACCTGGATATGATATCGGGCACTTGTCAGTCAGGAACATACACAGAATACTGATTATGGTATTCTATAAGGATATGATGTTGGGGACTTGTCAGACAGGAACATACACGGAATACTGATTATGGTATTCTACCTGGATATGATATTGTGGGCTTGTCAGACAGGAACATACACAGAATACTGATGGTAGTATTCTACCTGGATATGATGTTGGGGCTTGTCAGACAGGAACATACACAGAATACTGATTATGTTATTCTACCTGGGTATAATGTTGGGGCTTGTCAGACAGGAGCATACACAGAATACTGATTATGGTATTCTACCTGGATATGATATCGGGCACTTGTCAGTCAGGAACATACACAGAATACTGATTATGGTATTCTATAAGGATATGATGTTGGGGACTTGTCAGACAGGAACATACACGGAATACTGATTATGGTATTCTACCTGGATATGATATTGTGGGCTTGTCAGACAGGAACATGCACAGAATACTGATTATGGTATTCTACATGGATATGATGTTGGGGCTTGTCAAACAGGAACATGCACGGAATACTGATTATGGTATTCTACCTGGATATGATGTTGGAGCTTGTCAGACAGGAACATACACAGAATACTGATTATGGTATTCTACCTGGATATGATGTTGGGGACTTGTCCGACAGGAACATGCACGGAATACTGATTTTGGTATTCTACCTGGATATGTCATACACGGAATACTGATTATGGTTTTCTACCTGGATTTGATGTTGGGGCTTGTCAGACAGGAACATACACAGAATACTGATCATGGTATTCTACCTGGATATTATTCTGGGGACTTGTCAGACAGGAACATACACAGAATACTGATTATGGTATTCGACCTGGATATGATGTTGGGGACTTGTCCGACAGGAACATGCACGGAATACTGATTATGGTATTCTACCTGGATATGATATTGGGGATTGTCAGACAGGAACATACACGGAATACTGATTATAGTATTCTACCTGGATATGATGTTGGAGCTTGTCAGACAGGAACATACACGGAATACTGATTATGGTATTATACCTGGGTATGTCATACATGGAATACTGATTATGGTATTCTACCTGGATATAATGTTGGGGCTTGTCAGACAGGAACATATGGTATTCTACCTCGATATGATGTTGGAGCTTGTCAGAAAGGAACATACACAGAATACTGATTATGGTGTTCTACTTGGATATGATGTTGAGGCTTGTCAGACAGGAACATACACAGAATACTGATTATGGTATTCTACCTGGATATGATGTTGGGGCTTGTCAGACAGGAACATACACAGAATACTGATTATGGTATTCTACCTGGATATGATTCTGGGGACTTGTCAGACAGGAACATACACAGAATACTGATTATGGTATTCGACCTGGATATGATGTTGGGGTCTTGTCCGACAGGAACATGCACGGAATACTGATTATGGTATTCTGCCTGGATATGACATTGGGGATTGTCAGACAGGAACATACACGGAATACTGATTATGGTATTCTACCTGGATATGTCATACACAGAATACTGATTATGGTATTCTACTTGGATATGATGTTGAGGCTTGTCAGACAGGAACATACACAGAATACTGATTATGGTATTCTACCTGGATATGATGTTGGGGCTTGTCAGACAGGAACATACACAGAATACTGATTATGGTATTCTATATGGATATGATGGTGGGGACTTGTCAGACAGGAACATACACGGAATACTGATTATGGTATTCTACCTGGATATGATATTGTGGGCTTGTCAGACAGGAACATGCACAGAATACTGATTATGGTATTCTACATGGATATGATGTTGGGGCTTGTCAGACAGGAACATACACAGAATACTGATTATGTTATTCTACCTGGGTATAATGTTGGGGCTTGTCAGACAGGAGCATACACAGAATACTGATTATGGTATTCTACCTGGATATGATATCGGGCACTTGTCAGTCAGGAACATACACAGAATACTGATTATGGTATTCTACCTGGGTATAATGTTGGGGCTTGTCAGACAGGAACATACACGGAATACTGATTATGGTATTCTACCTGGATATGATATTGGGCACTTGTCAGACAGGAACATACACAGAATACTGATGGTAGTATTCTACCTGGATATGATGTTGGGGCTTGTCAGACAGGAACATACACAGAATACTGATTATGTTATTCTACCTGGGTATAATGTTGGGGCTTGTCAGACAGGAGCATACACAGAATACTGATTATGGTATTCTACCTGGATATGATATTGGGCACTTGTCAGTCAGGAACATACACAGAATACTGATTATGGTATTCTATATGGATATGATGTTGGGGACTTGTCAGACAGGAACATACACGGAATACTGATTATGGTATTCTACCTGGATATGATATTGTGGGCTTGTCAGACAGGAACATGCACAGAATACTGATTATGGTATTCTACATGGATATGATGTTGGGGCTTGTCAGACAGGAACATACACAGAATACTGATTATGGTATTCTACCTGGGTATAATGGGGCTTGTCCGAAAGGAACATACACGGAATACTGATTATGGTATTCTACTTGGATATGATGTTGAGGCTTGTCAGACAGGAACATGCACGGAATACTGATTATGGTATTCTACCTGGATATGATATTGGGGATTGTCAGACAGGAACATACACAGAATACTGATTATAGTATTCTATCTGGATATGATGTTGGGGCTTGTCAGACAGGAACATACACAGAATACTGATTATGGTATTCTACCTGGATATAATGTTGGGGCTTGTCAGACAGGAGCATACACAGAATACTGATTATGGTATTCTACCTGGATATGATATCGGGCACTTGTCAGTCAGGAACATACACAGAATACTGATTATGGTATTCTATATGGATATGATGTTGGGGACTTGTCAGACAGGAACATACACGGAATACTGATTATGGTATTCTACCTGGATATGATATCGGGCACTTGTCAGTCAGGAACATACACAGAATACTGATTATGGTATTCTATAAGGATATGATGTTGGGGACTTGTCAGACAGGAACATACACGGAATACTGATTATGGTATTCTACCTGGATATGATATTGTGGGCTTGTCAGACAGGAACATGCACAGAATACTGATTATGGTATTCTACATGGATATGATGTTGGGGCTTGTCAAACAGGAACATGCACGGAATACTGATTATGGTATTCTACCTGGATATGATATTGGGGATTGTCAGACAGGAACATACACAGAATACTGATTATAGTATTCTATCTGGATATGATGTTGGGGATTGTCAGACAGGAACATACACGGAATACTGATTATGGTATTCTACCTGGATATGATGTTGGAGCTTGTCAGACAGGAACATACACAGAATACTGATTATGGTATTCTACCTGGATATGATGTTGGAGCTTGTCAGACAGGAACATACACAGAATACTGATTATGGTATTCTACCTGGATATGATGTTGGGGACTTGTCCGACAGGAACATGCACGGAATACTGATCATGGTATTCTACCTGGATATGATGTTGGGGACTTGTCCGACAGGAGCATACACAGAATACTGATTATGGTATTCTACCTGGATATGATATCGGGCACTTGTCAGTCAGGAACATACACAGAATACTGATTATGGTATTCTATATGGATATGATGTTGGGGACTTGTCAGACAGGAACATACACGGAATACTGATTATGGTATTCTACCTGGATATGATATCGGGCACTTGTCAGTCAGGAACATACACAGAATACTGATTATGGTATTCTATAAGGATATGATGTTGGGGACTTGTCAGACAGGAACATACACGGAATACTGATTATGGTATTCTACCTGGATATGATATTGTGGGCTTGTCAGACAGGAACATGCACAGAATACTGATTATGGTATTCTACATGGATATGATGTTGGGGCTTGTCAAACAGGAACATGCACGGAATACTGATTATGGTATTCTACCTGGATATGATATTGGGGATTGTCAGACAGGAACATACACAGAATACTGATTATAGTATTCTATCTGGATATGATGTTGGGGCTTGTCAGACAGGAACATACACGGAATACTGATCATGGTATTCTACCTGGATATTATTCTGGGGACTTGTCAGACAGGAACATACACAGAATACTGATTATGGTATTCGACCTGGATATGATGTTGGGGACTTGTCCGACAGGAACATGCACGGAATACTGATTATGGTATTCTACCTGGATATGATATTGGGGATTGTCAGACAGGAACATACACGGAATACTGATTATAGTATTCTACCTGGATATGATGTTGGAGCTTGTCAGACAGGAACATACACGGAATACTGATTATGGTATTCTACCTGGGTATGATATTGGGGATTGTCAGACAGGAACATACACGGAATACTGATTTTGGTATTCTACCTGGATATGTCATACATGGAATACTGATTATGGTATTCTACCTGGATATAATGTTGGGGCTTGTCAGACAGGAACATACACAGAGAACTGATTATGGTATTCTACCTCGATATGATGTTGGAGCTTGTCAGAAAGGAACATACACAGAATACTGATTATGGTGTTCTACTTGGATATGATGTTGAGGCTTGTCAGACAGGAACATACACAGAATACTGATTATGGTATTCTACCTCGATATGATGTTGGGGCTTGTCAGACAGGAACATACACAGAATACTGATTATGGTATTCTACCTGGATATGATTCTGGGGACTTGTCAGACAGGAACATACACAGAATACTGATTATGGTATTCGACCTGGATATGATGTTGGGGTCTTGTCCGACAGGAACATGCACGGAATACTGATTATGGTATTCTGCCTGGATATGACATTGGGGATTGTCAGACAGGAACATACACGGAATACTGATTATGGTATTCTACCTGGATATGTCATACACAGAATACTGATTATGGTATTCTACTTGGATATGATGTTGAGGCTTGTCAGACAGGAACATACACGGAATACTGATTATGGTATTCTACCTGGATATGATATTGGGGACTTGTCAGACAGGAACATACACGGAATACTGATTATGGTATTCTACCTGGATATGATATCGGGCACTTGTCAGTCAGGAACATACACAGAATACTGATTATGGTATTCTATAAGGATATGATGTTGGGGACTTGTCAGACAGGAACATGCACAGAATACTGATTATGGTATTCTACATGGATATGATGTTGGGGCTTGTCAAACAGGAACATGCACGGAATACTGATTATGGTATTCTACCTGGATATGATATTGGGGATTGTCAGACAGGAACATACACAGAATACTGATTATAGTATTCTATCTGGATATGATGTTGGGGATTGTCAGACAGGAACATACACGGAATACTGATTATGGTATTCTACCTGGATATGATGTTGGAGCTTGTCAGACAGGAACATACACAGAATACTGATTATGGTATTCTACCTGGATATGATGTTGGGGACTTGTCCGACAGGAACATGCACGGAATACTGATTATAGTATTCTACCTGGATATGATATTGGGGATTGTCAGACAGGAACATACACGGAATACTGATTTTGGTATTCTACCTGGATATGTCATACACGGAATACTGATTATGGTTTTCTACCTGGATTTGATGTTGGGGCTTGTCAGACAGGAATATACACGGAATACTGATCATGGTATTCTACCTGGATATTATTCTGGGGACTTGTCAGACAGGAACATACACAGAATACTGATTATGGTATTCGACCTGGATATGATGTTGGGGACTTGTCCGACAGGAACATGCACGGAATACTGATTATGGTATTCTACCTGGATATGATATTGGGGATTGTCAGACAGGAACATACACGGAATACTGATTATAGTATTCTACCTGGATATGATGTTGGAGCTTGTCAGACAGGAACATACACGGAATACTGATTATGGTATTCTACCTGGGTATGATATTGGGGATTGTCAGACAGGAACATACACGGAATACTGATTTTGGTATTCTACCTGGATATGTCATACATGGAATACTGATTATGGTATTCTACCTGGATATAATGTTGGGGCTTGTCAGACAGGAACATACACGGAGAACTGATTATGGTATTCTACCTCGATATGATGTTGGAGCTTGTCAGAAAGGAACATACACAGAATACTGATTATGGTGTTCTACTTGGATATGATGTTGAGGCTTGTCAGACAGGAACATACACAGAATACTGATTATGGTATTCTACCTGGATATGATGTTGGGGCTTGTCAGACAGGAACATACACAGAATACTGATTATGGTATTCTACCTGGATATGATTCTGGGGACTTGTCAGACAGGAACATACACAGAATACTGATTATGGTATTCGACCTGGATATGATGTTGGGGTCTTGTCCGACAGGAACATGCACGGAATACTGATTATGGTATTCTGCCTGGATATGACATTGGGGATTGTCAGACAGGAACATACACGGAATACTGATTATGGTATTCTACCTGGATATGTCATACACAGAATACTGATTATGGTATTCTACTTGGATATGATGTTGAGGCTTGTCAGACAGGAACATACACAGAATACTGATTATGGTATTCTACCTGGATATGATGTTGGGGCTTGTCAGACAGGAACATACACAGAATACTGATTATGGTATTCTACCTGGATATGATTCTGGGGACTTGTCAGACAGGAACATACACAGAATACTGATTATGGTATTCGACCTGGATATGATGTTGGGGACTTGTCCGACAGGAACATGCACGGAATACTGATTATGGTATTCTGCCTGGATATGATGGTGGGGACTTGTCAGACAGGAACATACACGGAATACTGATTATGGTATTCTACCTGGATATGATATTGGGGACTTGTCAGACAGGAACATACACAGAACACTGCTTATGGTATTCTACCTGGATATGATGTTGGGGCTTGTCAGACAGGAACATACACAGAATACTGATTATGTTATTCTACCTGGGTATAATGTTGGGGCTTGTCAGACAGGAACATACACGGAATACTGATTATGGTATTCTACCTGGATATGATATTGGGCACTTGTCAGACAGGAACATACACAGAATACTGATGGTAGTATTCTACCTGGATATGATGTTGGGGCTTGTCAGACAGGAACATACACAGAATACTGATTATGTTATTCTACCTGGGTATAATGTTGGGGCTTGTCAGACAGGAGCATACACGGAATACTGATTATGGTATTCTACCTGGATATGATATTGTGGGCTTGTCAGACAGGAACATGCACAGAATACTGATTATGGTATTCTACATGGATATGATGTTGGGGCTTGTCAGACAGGAACATACACAGAATACTGATTATGGTATTCTACCTGGGTATAATGTTGGGGCTTGTCCGAAAGGAACATACACGGAATACTGATTATGGTATTCTACTTGGATATGATGTTGAGGCTTGTCAGACAGGAACATACACAGAATACTGATTATGGTATTCTGCCTGGATATGATGTTGGGCACTTGTCAGACAAGAACATACACAGAATACTGATTATGGTATTCTACCTGGATATGATTCTGGGGCTTGTCAGACAGGAACATACACAGAATACTGATTATGGTATTCTACCTGGATATGATTCTGGGGACTTGTCAGACAGGAACATACACAGAATACTGATTATGGTATTCTACCTGGATATGATGTTGGGGCTTGTCAGACAGGAACATACACAGAATACTGATTATGGTATTCTACCTGGATATGATTCTGGGGACTTGTCAGACAGGAACATACACAGAATACTGATTATGGTATTCGACCTGGAACTGATGTTGGGGACTTGTCCGACAGGAACATGCACGGAATACTGATTATGGTATTCTACCTGGATATGATATTGGGGATTGTCAGACAGGAACATACACGGAATACTGATTATAGTATTCTATCTGGATATGATGTTGGGGATTATGGTATTCTACCTGGATATGATGTTGGGCACTTGTCAGACTGGAACATACACAGAATACTGATTATGGTATTCTACCTGGATATGATGTTGGGGCTTGTCAGACAGGAACATACACAGAATACTGATTATGGTATTCTACCTGGATATGATTCTGGGGACTTGTCAGACAGGAACATACACAGAATACTAATTATGGTATTCTATCTGGATATGATGGTGGGGACTTGTCAGACAGGAACATACACGGAATACTGATTATGGTATTCTACCTGGATATGATTCTGGGGACTTGTCAGACAGGAACATACACAGAATACTGATTATGGTATTCTACCTGGATATGATATTGGGGATTGTCAGACAGGAACATGCACGGAATACTGATTATGGTATTCTACCTGGATATGATATTGGGGATTGTCAGACAGGAACATACACGGAATACTGATTATAGTATTCTATCTGGATATGATGTTGGGGATTATGGTATTCTACCTGGATATGATGTTGGGCACTTGTCAGACTGGAACATACACAGAATACTGATTATGGTATTGCAAAACGTACCTCCTGTTGAAGTGTGAGTGTGAGATACTTCCAACCGAAGCTCTTACCAGGCGATCTGATAGCCCCATCTAACAGAGTTTGGCGTTGCTAGGCAACTTATGCATGTGCGTGCTGCGGGCATGAAAAGAGGACTGCATATGAGTCATGGAGGCCTGGCTGTAAGCAGAGCACCATCTTGGCGTGTTGTGGTAAATGGGGGTAGTATAGACCCAAAGTGATAGAAGTTACTGGCAATAAGTTATAATGGCCCAATTAGTGAATTCAGATTTTCAACACTTATCTTTACTCAACTCGAGCAGCATTACAATAACAAACTTAGTAGAACAATAAAATGAAAAACTACATGTTCCATGCACAACAGAGTCTTTAGTAGTTCTCTTGTTATTGGTCTTCATTTAAACATGTGATCTTATTCCACCAATAGTCTCTAAACACCTCCATAAATGTGTCAACCTTCTTAATATCCTCCTTTTTGTTTCGCTGATCATCCAATTTTGCATCCCATCCGGTAAACGCTGAACTTTATCTAATCTCGTCCTGATTCTCATGTTCCTGTCTGCTTGCTATCTCCCATGGAACCTGCAATTAAAGAACATTTTAGGTTCCTGTTCACCTGTGCTGGGTAATAAAATACATCACTTAATTGCATCATAATCATGACATTATATTATACATTTTCACGATTAGAATGGGTGGGATAATCCTTCGCCTCTGTGTCTTTAATAGAATTATGACTTTCTTAAACGAATGTGTTGGAAATCTGAATTCTATGTCTAGACCCGGAGGCTCGGATTATGCTTTTTTAAAGCTCACTTACCAACAACGATATTACCTTTTCGACTGGCTTGAAATAGAAGGTTTTGAATGGGTCTCATTTGTCCAGGCTACTGATTTCAATGCATCCTCCAGTCGTGCTCCTACACTAAAAGCCTTGGATGTCATAGCTCCTCTCGCTGAGTGTGCCATAGTGTGAAATGTCGATGCCCACTTGGCTCTTCACCCATCCCATCCATCTTGCTAAAGTGGCTGGCGCTACTGCCCCAATGAGCAACTGGGATACCCCTGAGGGACGTATCTCATTTGTTTCATTTATATACGTCTGTATGCACCGTACTGGGCATAATTTTGGTTGTCCAGTGAATCTATAGTGCTCAGATTCGTTTTAGTTTGTCTAGTTATATAGAATGTCTCTCCTGTGGGTGTAATGTCTTCCTATCCACCTCTAACGCTCTTACGTCAGATACCCGTTTGCATGACGATAAGCATAATAGCATTGTCACCTTGGCTGATAGTTTCTTCCTGGATAGATCTTCGTTATCTGGCCATGTTGCAAACAACTTTCATACTCTGTCTAATCCCATAATTGGTCGTATTTAACCCTGGGGGGTCTCATCAGTCTGATACCTTTCAGTAATCTGCATACCAAGGGGTGTGTTACCCTATTGTTCGTCCTTCTAACTGCATGTGTCCTGCTGATATCCCAGATCTAGCAGTATCGATGGTCCTGTATGCTTTGCCCTTTGCTGCCATTTGTGCAAAGAATTAGCTACATGTACTACATCTGTTGTAGCTGAATGAACACTCCTCTTCATACACCAGCTATGCCACTTTGACTATGCAGACCTGTATGCCTTTCTGGTCTCTGGTGCCCAGGATTCCTAAATGATGCGCTCAGCATCGTTCAATAGTCCTGGCCTAGCCCAGGGTCCCCTGATATCGGCCCAGCAATGAGGTTGAGACTGCCTGACTCCACTAGAGGATGGTCGTTCCCTGTCGTGTCCCGAATTATCGGTCCGATCATCGGTAGTGCGATCGGGTTGTCGTATAACATTTCCAGCAGATCTGGAAACCATGCTTGTCCCCGCCATGCTGGAGTCACAAATATTAACAATAATCTTTGTCCCCTCACCTGTGCCAGAGCTCTCACTATCATTGAGAATGTCAGGAAGGCATATTCTATTTCTGGGCCCCATACTTGCAGGAAAGCATCTGTCCCCTCTGCTTCTGGGTCTGATCTCCGGCTGAAAAATCGGGCAATCTGTCTGTTCAGTCTCGATGCAAATAAGTCCTTCTGAAATGTTCCCCATCTTGCCCACAGTGTTTGGAATACTGTCTTGCCCAGCTTCCAGTCGCTGGCATCGCTTAGGAAGCTGGAGTTCCAATCTGCTACTTCGTTCAGACTGCCCGGCAGGTATTCTGCTGTCACTGAAATCCTTCTCTGTAGGCATAAGTGCCAGAACTCTTTCGCTAGATCCACTAGCATCTTGGATCTCATTCCTCCTAACCTGTTTATATATCTCACCGCAGACACATTGTCCATAATGAGGAGAATGCAATATTGTGCCTTCTCCTGTGTCCAGCATTTTACTGCAAAAAAGCCTGCTAGAAGGTCCATGTAGTTGATATGCATATCCAGTTCTTTCGTCGACAATCTCCCTCCGGTCGTCATATTTCCGCACCGGGCTCACCTGCCCCATCTAAATACACAATCATACGTATGATATGATATGATATGATAGTTTATTTATATACACAATGTGTTTCAAAGCGCTTAAACCCTTGTATCGCTGTGTTCTCTTAGATACGTCACTCCAGGTTTCATCAACGTTGTGAAACACTATGATAGGGCTGATGCTAGACCGAATAGTAGACGCGTGAATTCCCACATTTGTCCCTTCCATCTGAGTCTTAGATATTTCCTCTGTTCTATAGCTATTGGAGCCGTCAGGGAAGTTTCCCTGGGATCTATTCTTACCAACCAATCATCCCGTTGTAATACGTCCCTCAGGAGGTGCATACCCTCGATCTTGAAATCTCTGTACATTCTGAAGCTGTTCAGTTCTTTTAGATTTATCACTGGTCTCAGCTTGTGTTTTCCCTTGAAAAACATATTGCTCACAAAGCTGTCTGACTGCTCTGACACTTGCGTTACGGCTTCCTTCTTTACTAAGGACCTTATTTCTGTGTCTAGCAGTTATTTGTCCGCTGTGCTCTGCACTAACATGTTTGGCGGTCTTGTCTGAAATGGGTTGGAATGGAAATTTATTTGAAACCCTTGAACTGTATTAGTTTCCCGGATGTCCGAAGATAAAGTATGCCAGTGTTTTACGCATTGCGCTAGTCTCCTGCCTACTCACTCTATTGTACAGGTTTTCTGTATCATTGGTCTCACCTGTGTTCTGCTGTTGCTGGCGTTCTGCTTGCCTCAAGCCTCTTCCTCTCCCTCTTCCCCTGGATGGGAAGAATGGATTGGGTCTTTGGTCATCCTGCTTCCATTCACTCCTGCCGTTGAAGGACCTGTAATGAATGTACAGGCTTGCTGAGCGGCCCCTTCCTCTGGCAGCCTGTGCAAAAATGTGCCTCCCGAACACTCTTTTTAGGGATGCTTGTGCCTTGTCGATAGCCGTGTAGGAATTTGCGAACTTCGTAAGCTCCTTTATAAAAGAGTCACTGAAGAGCTTCCCTTTTTGCGGCCGCCTCTGACGTTGCTAGTTCACTTAGCTTGGGGTCAAAAATTCCCTAAAAGATATACTGCTCTTTGTGCCCACCCTGACAGAATCGCAGGGTCTATAGGGTCATTTTTCTCTTTGGCCTCTGCCGCCATTGGCAGTATCTTGGTGGGGGGTCCCACCACATCTAACATCTTGTCCTGGCATGACTGCCAGGACCTATCTACACCCTTTTTATGTCATTAGCATATTTGATAATAAAGGTCACCATGTTTTCTTCAATTTCAGGTGTTTCAGCAATACCCTCTGACAGGTGTGGTCTTGGGCATTCTGCTCTAAGTTTGTTTCTCGCCTCTTTAGACAAAGTCGTCCTCAGTCTCTTCTTCAAATAAGCAGCTGTCTTTGGCCGGTGGTTACCACTCTGCTGAACGTGGGTGTATTAGGGTATCCGGGTTAAAGTCGTCCCCGGCCTCGTCTTCTATTCCGGTCGTTTTCCTTTTCTTAGACGTTCCCTCTTCCCCAGATGAAGATATCACTTCCACTTCCTCTGAGGATTGTTCTAGCCAATCATCATCCTCTTCTGAGCTCACCGAGGATGTGTCATGCCATTTATGCACTCTCCTCTTAGACTTGACTGCTTTTTTCATTTTCCTCTGTGGCGTGCCCTCGGGGGTCTTGGTATGTTTAGCCTTCTCCAGCATGGGTCTGCCATGGATTCACATGCTCATGAATATTCCCCGTCGCCAGGCTGGGAATCCTCTGTAAAGAAAAAATCAGTTTCAGTTTCGTTTCTGAACTGTCTTTCTACTAATAACCAATCACTGGTCTCTGGGTCATACTGCCCCAGCCAATGACTGCCCTCTACCTAAGCCCCTCCTCTGGCAGCCATCTTCAGATTTTTACCGCACGTTCAATTGTTGGGAGTCCTCGTGCTATAGCTCTCAAGCTTTTACTGCGTTTTGCTTTTTTTCGAAGAGTTTACTCTTATGTTTTCGGTCAATCGAGCCTCAAGCTCCACCGATTCTACTTCCGATCAACGGGGACCCGTTTTCGGAATTTTCTAAGCTCCTCAAGGGCAAATTTTCATCGAGTTTTCAATTCTCAGAGGATTCCGTAAGATCTTTGAGGTCTACCCCACGTGGTCATGGCCCAGGACAAAGGAAGCATGACGCCTGTTGGATCCAAGCTGTTCAGGAGCTGCCCTGGATGCGGACTACAGAATGTCTTCAAGGAAGATGAGCACTCCCGGTGGAGGGGGGGGCACGGTAGCCATAACGGACACAGATACCACCTCTGAGGATGAGCTGGGTAGCGTCCAAAGGATCCTGGACAAGAAGTTCAAGGAAACCAGGGCCTACGGGAAGGATCCCAACGAGGCTGACGAAGAGAGCAACAGGGGGCCGACGAGGAAGATCGGACCGCAGAGGACCCCACGCCCCACCCGTCGGTCCTGTTGCAACCGTTGCCTGTGCCACAGGACAATTCAGGAGCAATCTTGATGGCTATAAAGACCCTGTGTACGGAGATAAGGAAAAGGCTGCCTTTACACCCAACAGACGACCCAACAGCACCTGCACCGTCGGGGAACCCACCGAACAAGCGGAGGCGAGTCCATCCTCCTCCTCCCTTCCAACCTTCACCTCTTCCCCTCCACCGAGGGATGAGACGGCGACGACGGCGACGGACGACGACAGTGGTGACGATGGGACGGACCTCCCATCACCCCCTGCTCGGACCTCTCACCCCCCCCCCGAAAAAATTGGCTCCTTCCAATCCATGATCCCCAGGGCATTGTAGCTCTTCCAGCTCAGCCCCGAAGAGCAGATGAAGGAGGGGTTCCTCTACCAACGACGGGAGGCCAAGAGGAAGACTATCCTCTCAGTCCCTTTACTGGACGACATCTGGGACGAGGGACTGGCACTACTAATGTGGGGGACTTGTCAAACAGGAACATGCACGGAATACTGATTATGGTATTCTACCTGGATATGATATTGGGGATTGTCAGACAGTGTAAGAGGATTCAATTCAACACTACAGCTAAGTCAACGCCTAGTCTATAATACTGAATGAAAACCCTTATTGATATAACTTTATGTCCAGTTCATGCGTTCTGGATGACTACCCCTATATAACACCCCTCTCTCAGAATCCCCCTGACCCCACTGAGCCAAGAAGTAGTTCTGTTTTGCAAGTTAAAAGGTTTATTTGAGAAGTAAAGCAATATATATCTATCACACTTTATAATAAATTAATAATTGAATATCACACTTAATCTGATATGATAAAGATTAACAACGGAGAATCTGGCACTAGCACACTTCTTGATAATCACTAAGGAGTTGACATGAAATGGATAAGATAGCAACAATACTTTTATAGTTTCAAATGGATGCAATGTGGAATGAAATGCAGTAAAGAAAATAACTTGATAGGATTTCAGCAAAAACAATGTAATCACTTTCTTGTACAATTCACCCCCCCCTTTTCTGCAATGCAAGGAAATGGAAGGAAGGCACACAGTTCTCAGAAATGCAATCAAATGTGATTCAGTTCACCCAGCAACTTAGACTGCAGACGTTGAAAACACAGGCCCAAATGCTTTTAAATGTGCTGGCAATGTAGAAATAAATATGCTAAAATGCTTTTAATTCCCTCTAGGAGGTTCAGGGTGAGTGAAATCAAGTTAATATTAGTCCAGGCTCACTTTAGCAAGGATCTAGGGTGTAACTAGCAGGTTAAACGAATTTCTGGCAACTGAAAGGCAAGCAGCAGCAGATTTTTACACGTGAAGAAATTTGCAAATCGCGGCAAAATTCGCGAGTGCCTTTTTCACGATTGCGGCAAAACTATATGGGGTAGGAATGCAGTTCTAGGTGCGTAGGAAAGCCACGATTCCCAGCTTTCTGAGGAAAGTTACTGCAAGTCTCTAGCACAAACGGTCACAGAGATATGAGCGATTAAATAAAGGTCGTTTTTCGGATTTGGAATGTTAAAGTTCAAAAAGACAAGTGCAGCTTGCAACTAGAAAATGACAAGTGACAGCTTTGCAAATGACAGGTGACAGTTCTACTTAGATTAAATAGATTGAATTATATTATGTTAACTAAGAAATTGGTTCTGCACAGTTTGCTAGGTACTCACACTATATTCTTGAATGAAATGGGCCTTGCCACGGATCTGGTCAGGTTTTAGACTGGACTCTGGTCTCTGCACTTCACAGTGATCGGGGTCAGCTCTCTCTGGTTCTGCTAACAGGTCAGCTCTACTCTGCTGGTCTGGGTCTCTGAAGTTGATGGAGGTAAAGTATGGATTTTCCAGCAGAGCTTCCAGCTGCAAATGGATTTGAAGGTCCCTATCTGTCCTGTCTCTCTGCTTTTATGTGTTTTTTTTTTTATGGGTGTGTGTGCCGCATCACTAGACCGTACCCCTCTCCACTTATCATTGGCCAAGCTTTCATTTCTCCCCTGATTGGGGGAGCTAAGTTGCGTCAGAGTGATGTCATTTTACAGCCTGCAGAAAGTCCACTCCTCCTGTCAACTTACACACAAATCTAGATTTGAACCAAATACATATTTGCAGAGGTACATATTGTTTTAAAATTACATGCACCCCTCACATATCACAGGAGGTATACCCTGTTCAAACTCTGCTCTTCCTGGGAGCTTGCATTCAGAAATGGCAATATTTTGCACTTTTTAACTAGTTTGCAATACCGGACATTACCCCAAATTTACACACATGTGCGCAAGGAGTATGGACATTAGTTGATGAAGTGTCAGATTTTTCACATGCACACATTTTGAGTAATATCCTCTTTTCCGCTAAAACCCCCCTGAACATACCACCGGGTCCTAGCACGTCTTAAAACGTGGGCAGAAAAATCACAAGAATTATGGTGTCATTTAAATAATTTTCACAAGTCCGTACTATGAGTTATTCATCTTTTTAGAGTTATGTTCTGGCCCCAAAGGGGTGGGGTTTTCCTCCGGCACAAGGTTGAATTTCTGGTTTTTCCAGTTCTGCCAAGCCAGCTTGCTCTCACAGGCAGTGCCCCTCCCCTTTGCTTCAGGAGGAAGCTACTTTTACGACATCTCCAATAAACCATCTGCCTGGGTCAGGACAGGGCTTTGTTCAGAGCTCCTGTATTCTGTGGGGGCTCCCCTTAATTCAATTATCAGAGAGATGGCATATCCTTAGTGTGGCCAGCAAAAGGCAGATAGGCCTGGGAACACAGCTGTGACTCAAGTTTCACTCCTGATGGGGGTGGCTGGTGGGCAGAATTCAGTTTCTCAAGCCAGGTTTCAGATAAAATGTCACTTTTTGTTACCCAGTTTAAGTCAAGACAATGTTTACATATGCAGCTAGAATGCTGATTCTAAGTTTAAAACTATGACATTTAAACAATTGCAACCTATGTGACACTCAGAAGTAGGTCACTCAGTCAATTTAAACATTTAGATTTTTAATGTCTTTCAGTCCAAATTTACTTAAATTGCTGAAATCCACAGCTCAGCCAGTCTTGTTATAAACCTTCAAGTCACTTCAGAATATAACTTTACATTGGATCCACCTCTTAAAATGTCTTTCTTTGGCATGTTTTGGGTTCATTTATTCAGTTTTCTACAAAATCTGGTGGTTTTAAAACGCCGGCTTTTGGATAGTGGTGAGTACTGGTACTGCACCCCTTTTTGGGATTTAAGAAAATGAATTCCCAACAGTTATGGGTTTGCTTTTGGCAATCAGCATTGCCACTCCCAATGGTTTCAGCCTACTGTGTGGGTAGTCCAATGGTGGTTTTAGGCAGTGTCCTTCTGTGCCCATAACATCGGCAAAAATGAGCGGCAGCCTATTCTTCATGCAATTCCCTGGGCATTTTCTGGGAAGCTCTGGCCATCATGATGTTTTCATGTCAGTACTGCACAGTTTTGAGGTAGGGCTCGGATGCATGGGTAAATACATCCCACAAGCCCCCCTTCTTGCGGTGGCCATCTGATCCTTCACTGGTGGGACCCGCAAGATCTGGGATGTTTCCTCATCTTCTTCCAATAGATGGCACAGTTCAGCATCTTTTCCTCCATCCGGTACTGATCAATCGGTTCTCCTCGCCGGTCATGATGGGAATATTGGGCGGTACCCGGGCCCGTTACGTCTCTGCTCCCGGTCTCCGGATCGTCCTCCTTGGCCCGTCTCCAGGTTCTCTTTCTCCTAGGACGACAAAGGAAGAGCGGCAATACCTATTCATAGACGTTTTTCCACCACTGTTGAGATAGTGGCGCAGCACATGCATTTCATCATAACGAAACATTACATTCTTATTTTGAAAAAAAAACAGTATAACTAAGAGACAGTTTCATGCAAATCACAATATTTTAGAGACTAGATGTGGTATGTTTTATGATTGGAACTGAATTAGTCTGAGACAGTACCCGCTAGGATTCCAGAGGATTCCTCCAGTTGTTGCAGAGTGTGCCTGGGATGGCAACACTTCAACTGGTTTATGTGGACCCACTTGTCTTCCCCCGCTGCCAAAGGACCTTTGGGGATGTGGATTTTGTAGGCCACAGGGGAGATCTTGTCGATGATCTCAAAGGGTCCCTTCCACGTAGGCAAAAATTTCCGCTGTTTTGCCTGGTTTCTTTGGAAGTTGTATAGATAGACCCGGTCCCCCACCTGATATTCCTTCCTGGAAGTCTTCAGGTCATAGTGGGTCTTCATGCTATCAGCTGATCTTTCTAGATTCCGCTGAGCATAAGCAAAAGCATGTTGAAGGTGTTTCCTTAAATTCTCCACATACTCATGAGTTGTGGAGGCATTTATCAGTGTCTGCTCTTGGGTCCTGTAGAGCAAATGCTGAGGAAGCACCATCTTGCGCCCAGTCATCAACTCAAATGGTGACATTTTGGTTGCAGATGAAGGGGTAGATCTGATGGCCATTAGGACCAGAGGTAATCGGATATCCCAACTTGGCCCAGAATCTGCCACAAACTTCTTTAATATGCTCACAATGGTTCGGTTATATCTCTCTACTGCCCCAGAAGAAGCTGGCCTGTAAGCAATATGCAACTTCCTTTTGACCCCCAGTATCTCCCACATCTTTGTCATTACTTCACTGGTGAAGTGGCTACCCCTGTCTGACTCAATCCTTTGAGGTAGACCAAAACGGGAAAAGATGTGGTTAATCATCAGGGCAGCTGCAGTTTCTGCCTTGCAATTTGGGGCTGGGAGACATTCCACCCACTTGGTAAACAAGCATGTCACAGTCAACATGTACTTATTCCCCCTAGCAGAGCGAATCACGGGGCCTACAAAGTCGATTTGTAAATCTGACCATGGCAGTGTCATCCCCCTCTTTTGGAGAGGCGCACGGTGCGTGAGGGATGATGGCTGAAATTGTGCACACACAAGACACCCCTTCAAGTATTGGTCAAGGTCCTGCCCCATGTGTGGCCAGTATGCAACCTCTCTTAAGATTTCCAATGTTGTGTGAAACCCCCTATGACCGGCGGTGGCCGCATCATGGGCGTGACTTAACATCAGGCTTCGGAATGAGGTAGGAACCACCCACTGATCATGGCCAGCTTTGGATTTCCTTACCAGCAAACCGTCTTGGATTCGGAACATTTTTGGACATTTCATCAACACTCTTAGGTCCTCTTTCCCAATGTAATCGGTATCCGCCAGGGGAAAGTTCTCAGGGTCCTCAATGTGCTGGTAAAATTTACCAATTGTTGGATCCCCCTTCTGAGCGGTAATGAAATCCGCATCAGGGGTCTCCTTACTCCATTGTGCAATTGAAAGGTCGTTGTGAGCATTTGTCTGGGACCTAGTGATAGCAGTGACCTGGATTTCCCCCAACAGGGACTCAATCTCAATTAGATCCCCTTGGATGGCCCCGGTTTTGGCCAGCTGATCAGCTAAGTCATTTCCAGTTTTGTCTGGTCCCTCTACTTTGGAATGACCCTTGATCTTTTTCCAATAGATGGTCATCTCATTCGAGGTGACCAGATCATCAATGTTTTGGATCAACTTCCCATGTTTCAAGGGTTTGTTGTTAGCACATAACATGCCTCTGGTTTTCCAATTAACCAGGTGCTCCACGAACCCGTTCCGTACATAATCCGAATCTGTGATTATGACCAGTTCGTGGAGTTGATGCTGGACAGCAGTGAGGATGGCCTGATGCACGGCCATCAATTCTGCCACCTGACTACTTCGGGGACCAATTTTGTATCCAGCGGAGGGTTCTGGGGACTCATTCACCCATGCATTCCCTACGCCAGCCACCAGTTCTTTCTCCCCGTCGTTGTCAACATGGTAAGAGCATCCATCCACATAGACGGTGGGCATTCCCTCACACTTGTCCTCTTCAAAGACTTTGTGTGGGGAATTAAGGTATGCCTCCGTGTTGTCCTTTATTTTTAGACTTTCGTCCTCGAGACAGTTTTCTCTGGCACAATCATGCAAGTCAGCCAGACCTTGCGCGAGGGGACTCTTCTTGTTTTGGCCATATCTGACCTCCACAGGAAAGCCTTGCATTGACAGAATCCAGGAAGTAATTCGGGAATTACTCACATTTCCGGTACGGATTCTATCACTTTGGAGATATTGCAGAGGCTGGTGTGGAGTCTCCACTATGATGTGTTCCCCCTGGATAAACGGGCGGTAATTCCTCAATGCCCACACCGTTGCCAGGAGTGCCTTCTCACAATCGTTGAATTTTTCCTCCACAGAGGATAAAGTTTTGCTCGCATAGGAGATTACTTTACTGAGCTTGTCATGCTTTTGGTATAATACTGCCGTCAAGCACGTATTAGAGAACCCCGTCTCCAGGAAGAACTCCTTGTTTCTGACAGGGTAAGCTAGGCAAGGCGCTTGTGAGAGGCTTCTTTTGAGTTGTTTTACTGCCTCGGCTTGTTCTGGACCCCATTCCCACTTGACCCCCCCCTTCAGGAGATGAATCAGGGGTCTGGTGATCTCTTCGTAGCCCTCAATGAACTTTCTGCTGTAATTAGTCAGTCCAAGGAGGCTCCTTAGTTCCCGCAGAGTTGTGGGGTCTTTCAGTTTTTGGAGGGCTTCCACTTTCTTTTCCTGGGGACAGAGGCCCTGAGCAGTAATCTCATGCCCCAAGAAATTAACACGGGTTCTACACCACTGTGCTTTCTGAAAGGAAAGTTTTGCTCCGGCGGCCCTCAACTGCGTCAGAACATAACGGATCTCCGCTATGTGTTCCTCCACAGATGAACTTTTGATGAGGACATCATCTACATAAGCCAGGTTACCCCTCGCACCCAGGTCGGGCATGGCCTTATGTAGGAAAATGTTAAATTCATTGCCGGAGTTGAGGTATCCGAAGGGAGTCCGGGTCCATGTATACTGCTGGCCCCCAAATGTAAAAGCCAGTTTGTATTGGTCCTCCCTGCTGACAGGCACGGTCCAGTATCCATTGGTCAGGTCTATTGCAGTGAATACCTGTGACCCCTGGATCTGGGCCAGCCCTTGGTCAATGTAGGGGAGAGGCCATCGGGAAGTATGGACCCGTTTGTTGAGCTCCCTGAGGTCAGCACAGAGTCTCCACTGGCCGTTTGGCTTCAATATTCCCAGCACCGGATTATTGAAGGTGCTGTGGACTGGACGGATTATTCCCCTGGACTCAAGGTTCTTAATTATTTCAGTAAGGGACTCCATTGATGCGAGAGGCAAGCGATATTGCTTCACAAACACAGGAGTCATGCCAGGGTCCGTGGGGATTGTTGTTGTGTGGATGTCGGTGCGACCACAGTCATATGAGTCTACCGCAAAGAGATCTTGGAAATCCAAGAAAACTTGTTTCAACTTTTGCTTTTGTTCCAGAGTCACACAGGCATCAGCTAGGTTGACTCTCTCTTCCACCATCTGCCTGAAGCCTGGAAAGACTTCTGGTTTGGCTATCTCAGCGGCCTCCTCCAGCTGGGTGGAGAAGTCCCTGGTCAGAGTGCTGATTTGGACTGGAGGCTTCAGGTGGGAAAGGGAGCCCTCATGGACCTGGAAAATCACCTCATCCCTCCTGAAGTCACAAGTCACATCTTCCTTACCATAAGGGCAAGATGTGTACACCAGGAAGTTCCCCCCATGCCGGGTAAAAATCCTGTCTGGTGTTGTATTGTCATCACTGTCACTGTCAAAGCAGTCCTTGGGGATTGGTCCTAACAGCTCATTACCTAAATCTATGGAAAAATGTCGGTCATCAACCGCCATTCCAATAATGGTGCCTGCGGCTAGAGTAATACTCTTTAAGTCGCTGTTATCCACCTCTATTGGAATGGTGTCATGTTCTATGTTGACTAATGGTGTTGGGTTTACCCCCAACCCTTGCTGTTGGAGAGAAGCATTTAGATGTATGTAAGCATCAGGGTTTTTCAGCTCTTGTCCCCTTTTAACTTTCACTTCCAGGGAGAATTGTCGGGTCCTTTCTGGGATGGTGACTTCCTCTTTAACCTGAATTTCAACGGCATAAGGTAGCAATTGAGCTGACCTAAATGCTTTTTCTGGATCATCAAAGCCCATGGGATTATCCGCTAATCGGGACCAAGCTTTGAAGTTTATTAGGTCCAAACTAATGGCAAAGCGATTGAGAATGTCACTGCCTAAGTAAAAGGCGGCAGGGACGTCTCGCACGACCCAACAATTGTGGACTATGCTCTTGTTGCCAATGGAGATTTTGAGCATACACCTGCTTGGCAGGAGATGTTTGGAATTAGGTGCTTCCAGGTCCATTTCCCATTTGTCTATCAGTTTGAAGGTGGGAATGGCTGGATCTTTTGGGAGTTGGCGAAACATGGCTTCGCTGATGAAGCTCTTACCGTTGTTCACACACACTCGAGCGAGAACAGAGTCCTTCCCATCATTTAACTGAACAGGGATGAACAACTGCTCTCCAATTTGCTGAATCTCAGCCAGGCTTTGAGCTGATTTCACATCTTTCTGGACTATAGGAGTGGGAGTTTCTGATTGTGGATTAGTATAGAATTTCAGAGTGTTTCCTTCCAGCGTGGAATACCACTTTAGACTGGAAGGAAGGTTGATTTTCAGAAATAGAGAGGACCCTCCATCACCAGTCTGTTGTCCTACTGCTATTACTGTCACGTCTGGAATTTGGCTATTCTGGAAGTGAAATTCTACTTGGTCAGGTTTTTGTTCAACCATGTGGCAGGTGCCGTTTAAACTAACATGGTTGACACTCTGTTTTAATTTTATTGGTCGGCTAGTCTGGGTCCAGAGGACCTTGTTTATGCAATCTATTAAGGATGACAACCTCCTCAGGAGGTCATTCCCCAGTAAACAAGGGGTGCCCTCTGGAGTCACAACTATGACCGGGTGTTTCAACTTGTGTCGCCCAATTTTAATGTCCAAGTCTGCAGTCCCCTCAACGGGAATTTCCTTCCCGTCAAAGTTCTGCAGTTGTCCAGGAAGAGAGGTGAGAGGAATTTGGTAATTCTCTCCCCTTCCTGCATTCAGTTCATCAAAGGCCCTTCTGGACAGAAGGGTAGCTTGAGATCCCGTGTCCACCAGTGCCAAAATTGTCCCCTGCACCTGTACTTGTACCGGGGCATAGTATCTTCTCTCCTTCTCCTCAAGGGGGCACAGATAATGCACATTTTTGGACAACTGGTGGGCTAACTTTCTGGTTTTGGACATCGCTAGCGAAGAGATTTGGGAAGAATTCTGTGGAGAGCCTTGGGAATCTGAAAGAAAAAGTTGGCAACTGGAGATCAGAGCCATTGTGGGTTCCCCTGGCTCCGGTTCCGGGCCGCCCCCCCCTTTTTGGAGGCAGTCACCAGGATGGGTTTGAACGAGGGGATTTTCTTGCTGTTGGTTCTGGGATGAGATGGTGGGCGGCGGTAACTCAGTCTCCACATCTCCCCAGTCTGGATTTGCATCCCTAGGGACCCATTTTTCTTTGGGAGGAGTTCCCCCCTCTCTGAAGGAGAAGATCCTTTTCCCAGGATCCTCTGAGGATCCCTCTCCCTCAAATTGGAAGATCTGTACCTCCTCCTCAAACTGAGTCTGTTTGGGTCTTTTGTTTCTCCTACCACCCCTCTGCTCCTTAGGAGGCAGACTTTCAGGGGCAAGAGATTTTGTTTCCGGTTCCTGGGTTTCCAGGGGCGGTTTACAAGTGGGGAAGGAAGCTTCCTCCAAGGCTTTACACCCCCCTTCCCTTTGCGCCTCCTCCCTGGGAACCGGTGAGTTATCGGGGTGCTGCCCCCGTCATTGTTCTGGGGCACCAGGTCCAGAGTTGGGTGCGTTCTGCGTCGGCATGCCGATCTGATGGTTCTGCTGAGCCCTCAGTATGTGACCCAGATCCCGCGCCATGTTTTGAACCTGGCGCTCTAACTGGGACACCCGCTCAGGCTGATACGGGGCCCTGTTTTCTCCCCTGGGCTGATCCCGGGAAGGGTAACTATCCCTTCTCTGGTAATACCCCGGATTGGGAAGATTTGGGTACCCCTCCACCCTTGGCCTCCCCTCTCCCGGATTAGGTTGTCTGGGCTCAGGGAATTGGGGAAAGAAGGATGGATGATTTTGGGGTTGGAAGTTGGGTGGATACCTGGGGAAAAAGTTCTGCCCAGGATTTGGAGAATTTCTGCCCTCCGGTGGGAAGTTAGGAGGGAAGTTCCCTGGGTTATGTGCTTGGCTGGATCCCCCCCCTTGGGCTGGAGGAGTCCACACATAACCCAGGATGGGTCAACTTCCCCTGACTCCCTGTCTGTGACTGGCCCGAGGACCTTCTGGGCCTAGCATTATTAGGTGCAGGTAGGTTTTTAGGCCCCCCCATCTCCAACTCTAAAACGGGGGTGACCTTTACCTCTGCCACCTTGGCAGCAGCAGGGGTGCTGTTGGCTTTGGGGTTTTTCTGGGCATTATTTTTGCTATCTACCGGTTTCTGCACCTCATAGATCCGGGTAGCCTGTTCAATGACCCAGTCTAAAGATCTTTTCTTGTGAAAATCCCTCACGAGCTGGGTCATTATGTATTTGGGCAAGGCATGAAAAAATGTATAAATGAATTCTCTACTGTCTGTGCGCACCCTTCTGGTGGTCTGCGCAAAAGCACGTTTCAGTTCTTGCACAAATTCTTGTGGGGCCTGATCCTCCCCACATTGCAAATTGTAGGCTGCCTTGCGAGCCTCTTGAGGATTTCTGTGAACAGAAAAATGTTTCAAGATGGCCGCCTTATAGGTGGACCATCTTAAATGATTTTGGTCCTCCAGCCCTGCAAAGAAACTGGAGTATTCCGGGGAGAAGGTCCACTTTACATATTGAATACAGCTTTGGCTGTCCTTCAAATGGAAAGTCTCCATCATTTGCTCAAACAACTCTAAGTGCTCCCAAACAGAATACTTAGCGTTCTTATGGTAAGGCGTGATGACGCTCCTGATCGCCTTAATCTGCTTTAAGGGGTCCTTAAGCAAGGCCCTTTTTGCCTTATTGGCCTTTTTGGTTCGGGTAACCCTTGTCCATTCATCCTCTGACTCAGAGGCACTGCTCCCAGAGGTTCCTGTCTGTTCTTCCAGGTTTTCCCGGATTCTGCGAGCCTGGGAATAGCTGGCAGAATGTGGGGACCTGGTCTCCTGTTTCCTGTGGTGCTCAGAGGAGTCCTCAGATCCCTCCTTGCTGCCAGGATTTGCTGGGTACCCCCCCCCCACTGACCTAACTGGGCAGAGGTTTTCAGGATGCCCTTAAGGGGCCTACTCTCCTGGGGTTCCCCACTGAACTGTACTGTACTTGGGTGCCCATACCCGGATGCCCACCCCTCCAATCCTGGGTGGTACTGGCCTATGAGCCCCATACTTTTAGCTGGATAGTAATCTGCCATCCCTGTGGCCCTGTGCTCATGTGCACCAGGGGACACGGGGGTGGTGGAGTCCAGGGACTGGGAGAGATGAAGGCCCCTGGTGTTAGAGCTCCTGAGGTTATGGTCAGGAGTCTCTCTTTCCCAGCGGACCTCATCTCTATCCGCCCCTGCTCCCTGTTTCAATGCAAGAGCCTGCATTTGTGCTTTCAGTTCCTCAGTCAAGGCCTTACTAGACTCTATCAGTCTCTCCTGCATCGCTACCTGTTGTTGGAGCCTATCATTGTGTTGACAAAGGGCCTCATTTTCCCTCTGTGCTTCCTGGTTGGTCCTGGAGAACTGGGCCAGTCTTTGCTGCAGGAGGTTTACCTCCTGAGCTGTGTCCCTATTGGCCTGCTCCTGTCTTGCCAGAGCCTCCTCCACCCTCCTGGTGTGCTCTACCAAGTTCTGGTGTTCTTTTTGGAGGTCACCCAGTCCCTGGAGGGCCAGGTGATTTTCTTCCATTTTCCTTTTTAAGTGGCAGACTTCCTGGCCTAAGGTATCCCTTTCCTGACTAAGAGCCTGCATTTGTGCCGCCAGGTCGTCCCTCTGTCGTTGAAAGGCACCAGCTTTTTGGCGCTCCTCATCAAACTCTGCCTGGGTATCCAGGTCTTTCAGAATCAGTTTATTGCTCTCCTCTTTCTCTCTATCTAGCTGGCTTTGCAGGGTGACTACCTGCTCCGCGCATGCCCTGTTGAAATTGATCTGTTGCTCCAACTTTTTCTGGTTCTGCAGTAAGGAGTCCAAACTGTCTTGGTGCTCCTTCTGCAGGGCCAGAAATCTGGTATCCTGGTCTGTCTTTTCCTGTTGTAGGATGCCCATATCCTCTTTTATTTTAATGATATATTGCCTTTCTGACTCCTGGCTCCTCTGCAGCCTCTGCTCAGAAGAGGCCAGATCAGATCGGGCCTTCTCTACTGCCATCTGTTGCCTATTTGCCAGATCTTGGCTTTCAGTGCATTTATCCTGCATGTCTCCCATATATAGGTACAGGTATGCTGCTATCCTGGCAATCTTATTGTGTTCATCTTTGGCTTTAGGAGCCATATATAGTTCACTCAGGGCCACATGTAATGGACCCTGATCTCTCCATAAGTCTGACCCTGTTTCAGTGACCTGTCGCGTGATGGCCTGCAACCAGGCATCCTGGCCCTGTTCAGTCCATTCACCTCTCACAAATAGTTTATGTAAGAGGTGCTCTCTGGCTATTTTCATGTCTACTAAGGTCGTCATTCTAGAGATTGGTCTCTGTCCTGACTTACAGAAGTTTGTATTTTATTTTTGCAAAACATACCTTTTCCTAAGAGCGTTCCTTTGAGGAGTGCTTTACAGCGTAACACAGCGTGGTGATCCGACCGGATATGTGTATCTGGTCAGCTGGCACGCTGTATTAATCTGCACAAATGGTAGATCTAACCCAAACGTCCGGCACGAGCCCCCAATTTGTAAGAGGATTCAATTCAACACTACAGCTAAGTCAACGCCTAGTCTATAATACTGAATGAAAACCCTTATTGATATAACTTTATGTCCAGTTCATGCGTTCTGGATGACTACCCCTACATAACACCCCTCTCTTGGAATCCTCCTGACCCCACTGAGCCAAGAAGTAGTTCTGTTTTGCAAGTTAAAAGGTTTATTTGATAATTTAAACAATATATATCTATATATATCACGCTTTATAATAAATTAATAATTGAATATCACACTTAATCTGATATGATAAAGATTAACAACGGAGAATCTGGCACTAGCACACTTCTTGATAATCACTAAGGAGTTGACATGAAATGGATGAAATAGCAACAATACTTTTATGGTTTCAAATGGATGCAATGTGGAATGAAATGCAGTAAAGAAAATAACTTGATAGGATTTCAGCAAAAACAATGTAATCACTTTCTTGTACAATTCACCCCCCCCCTTTTATGCAATGCAAGGAAATGGAAGGAAGGCACACAGTTCTCAGAAATGCAATCAAATGTGATTCAGTTCACCCAGCAACTTAGACTACAGACGTTGAAAACACAGGCCCAAATGCTTTTAAATGTGCTGGCAATGTAGAAATAAATATGCTAAAATGCTTTTAATTCCCTCTAGGAGGTTCAGGGTGAGTGAAATCAAGTTAATATTAGTCCAGGCTCACTTTAGCAAGGATCTAGGGTGTAACTAGCAGGTTAAACGAATTTTTGGCAACTGAAAGGCAAGCAGCAGCAGATTTTTACACGTGAAGAAATTTGCAAATCGCGGCAAAATTCGCGAGTGCGTTTTTCACGATTGCGGCAAAAATATATGGGGTCGGAATGCGGTTCTAGGTTCGTAGGAAAGCCACGATTCCCAGCTTTCTGAGGAAAGTTACTGCAAGTCTCTAGCACAAACGGTCACGGAGATATGAGCGATTAAATAAAGGTCGTTTTTCGGATTTGGAATGTTAAAGTTCAAAAAGACAAGTGCAGCTTGCAACTAGAAAATGACAAGTGACAGCTTTGCAAATGACAGGTGACAGTTCTACTTAGATTAAATAGATTGAATTATATTATGTTAACTAAGAGATTGGTTCTGCACAGTTTGCTAGGTACTCACACTATATTCTTGAATGAAATGGGCCTTGCCACGGATCTGGTCAGGTTTTAGACTGGACTCTGGTCTCTGCACTTCACAGTGATCGGGGTCAGCTCTCTCTGGTTCTGCTAACAGGTCAGCTCTACTCTGCTGGTCTGGTCTGGGTCTCTGAAGTTGATGGAGGTAAAGTATGGATTTTCCAGCAGAGCTTCCAGCTGCAAATGGATTTGAAGGTCCCTATCTGTCCTGTCTCTCTGCTTTTATGTGTTTTTTTTTATGGGTGTGTGTGCCGCATCACTAGACCCTACCCCTCTCCACTTACCATTGGCCAAGCTTTCATTTCTCCCCTGATTGGGGGAGCTAAGTTGTGTCAGAGTGATGTCATTTTACAGCCTGCAGAAAGTCCACTCCTCCTGTCAACTTACACACAAATCTAGATTTGAACCAAATACATATTTGCAGAGGTACATATTGTTTTAAAATTACACGCACCCCTCACATATCACAGGAGGTATACCCTGTTCAAACTCTGCTCTTCCTGGGAGCTTGCATTCAGAAATGGCAATATTTTGCACTTTTTAACTGGTTTGCAATACCGGACATTACCCCAAATTTACACACATGTGCGCAAGGAGTATGGACATTAGTTGATGAAGTGTCAGATTTTTCACATGCACACATTTTGAGTAATATCCTCTTTTCCGCTAAAACCCCCCTGAACATACCACCGGGTCCTAGCACGTCTTAAAACGTGGGCAGAAAAATCACAAGAATTATGGTGTCATTTAAATAATTTTCACAAGTCCGTACTATGAGTTATTCATCTTTTTAGAGTTATGTTCTGGCCCCAAAGGGGTGGGGTTTTCCTCCGGCACAAGGTTGAATTTCTGGTTTTTCCAGTTCTGCCAAGCCAGCTTGCTCTCACAGGCAGTGCCCCTCCCCTTTGCTTCAGGAGGAAGCTACTTTTACGACATCTGCAATAAACCATCTGCCTGGGTCAGGACAGGGCTTTGTTCAGAGCTCCTGTATTCTGTGGGGGCTCCCCTTAATTCAATTATCAGAGAGATGGCATATCCTTAGTGTGGCCAGCAAAAGGCAGATAGGCCTGGGAACACAGCTGTGACTCAAGTTTCACTCCTGATGGGGGTGGCTGGTGGGCAGAATTCAGTTTCTCAAGCCAGGTTTCAGATAAAATGTCACTTTTTGTTACCCAGTTTAAGTCAAGACAATGTTTACATATGCAGCTAGAATGCTGATTCTAAGTTTAAAACTATGACATTTAAACAATTGCAACCTATGTGACACTCAGAAGTAGGTCACTCAGTCAATTTAAACATTTAGATTTTCAATGTCTTTCAGTCCAAATTTACTTAAATTGCTGAAATCCACAGCTCAGCCAGTCTTGTTATAAACCTTCAAGTCACTTCAGAATATAACTTTACATTGGATCCACCTCTTAAAATGTCTTTCTTTGGCATGTTTTGGGTTCATTTATTCAGTTTTCTACAAAATCTGGTGGTTTTAAAACGCCGGCTTTTGGATAGTGGTGAGTACTGGTACTGCACCCCTTTTTGGGATTTAAGAAAATGAATTCCTAACAGTTATGGGTTTGCTTTTGGCAATCAGCATTGCCACTCCCGATGGTTTCAGCCTACTGTGTGGGTAGTCCAATGGTGGTTTTAGGCAGTGTCCTTCTGTGCCCATAACATCGGCAAAAATGAGCGGCAGCCTATTCTTCATGCACTTCCCTGGGCATTTTCTGGGAAGCTCTGGCCATCATGATGTTTTCATGTCAGTACTGCACAGTTTTGAGGTAGGGCTCGGATGCATGGGTAAATACATCCCACAACAGGAACATACACGGAATACTGATTATAGTATTCTATCTGGATATGATGTTGGGGATTGTCAGACAGGAACATACACGGAATACTGATTATGGTATTCTACCTGGATATGATGTTGGAGCTTGTCAGACAGGAACATACACAGAATACTGATTATGGTATTCTACCTGGATATGATGTTGGGGACTTGTCCGACAGGAACATGCACGGAATACTGATTATAGTATTCTATCTGGATATGATGTTGGGGATTATGGTATTCTACCTGGATATGATGTTGGGCACTTGTCAGACTGGAACATACACAGAATACTGATTATGGTATTGCAAAACGTACCTCCTGTTGAAGTGTGAGTGTGAGATACTTCCAACCGAAGCTCTTACCAGGCGATCTGATAGCCCCATCTAACAGAGTTTGGCGTTGCTAGGCAACTTATGCATGTGCGTGCTGCGGGCATGAAAAGAGGACTGCATATGAGTCATGGAGGCCTGGCTGTAAGCAGAGCACCATCTTGGCGTGTTGTGGTAAATGGGGGTAGTATAGACCCAAAGTGATAGAAGTTACTGGCAATAAGTTATAATGGCCCAATTAGTGAATTCAGATTTTCAACACTTATCTTTACTCAACTCGAGCAGCATTACAATAACAAACTTAGTAGAACAATAAAATGAAAAACTACATGTTCCATGCACAACAGAGTCTTTAGTAGTTCTCTTGTTATTGGTCTTCATTTAAACATGTGATCTTATTCCACCAATAGTCTCTAAACACCTCCATAAATGTGTCAACCTTCTTAATATCCTCCTTTTTGTTTCGCTGATCATCCAATTTTGCATCCCATCCGGTAAACGCTGAACTTTATCTAATCTCGTCCTGATTCTCATGTTCCTGTCTGCTTGCTATCTCCCATGGAACCTGCAATTAAAGAACATTTTAGGTTCCTGTTCACCTGTGCTGGGTAATAAAATACATCACTTAATTGCATCATAATCATGACATTATATTATACATTTTCACGATTAGAATGGGTGGGATAATCCTTCGCCTCTGTGTCTTTAATAGAATTATGACTTTCTTAAACGAATGTGTTGGAAATCTGAATTCTATGTCTAGACCCGGAGGCTCGGATTATGCTTTTTTAAAGCTCACTTACCAACAACGATATTACCTTTTCGACTGGCTTGAAATAGAAGGTTTTGAATGGGTCTCATTTGTCCAGGCTACTGATTTCAATGCATCCTCCAGTCGTGCTCCTACACTAAAAGCCTTGGATGTCATAGCTCCTCTCGCTGAGTGTGCCATAGTGTGAAATGTCGATGCCCACTTGGCTCTTCACCCATCCCATCCATCTTGCTAAAGTGGCTGGCGCTACTGCCCCAATGAGCAACTGGGATACCCCTGAGGGACGTATCTCATTTGTTTCATTTATATACGTCTGTATGCACCGTACTGGGCATAATTTTGGTTGTCCAGTGAATCTATAGTGCTCAGATTCGTTTTAGTTTGTCTAGTTATATAGAATGTCTCTCCTGTGGGTGTAATGTCTTCCTATCCACCTCTAACGCTCTTACGTCAGATACCCGTTTGCATGACGATAAGCATAATAGCATTGTCACCTTGGCTGATAGTTTCTTCCTGGATAGATCTTCGTTATCTGGCCATGTTGCAAACAACTTTCATACTCTGTCTACATCCCATAATTGGTCGTATTTAACCCTGGGGGGTCTCATCAGTCTGATACCTTTCAGTAATCTGCATACCAAGGGGTGTGTTACCCTATTGTTCGTCCTTCTAACTGCATGTGTCCTGCTGATATCCCAGATCTAGCAGTATCGATGGTCCTGTATGCTTTGCCCTTTGCTGCCATTTGTGCAAAGAATTAGCTACATGTACTACATCTGTTGTAGCTGAATGAACACTCCTCTTTATACACCAGCTATGCCATTTTGACTATGCAGACCTGTATGCCTTTCTGGTCTCTGGTGCCCAGGATTCCTAAATGATGCGCTCAGCATCGTTCAATAGTCCTGGCCTAGCCCAGGCTCCCCTGATATCGGCCCAGCAATGAGGTTGAGACTGCCTGACTCCACTAGAGGATGGTCGTTCCCTGTCGGGTCCCGAATTATCGGTCCGATCATCGGTAGTGCGATCGGGTTGTCGTATAACATTTCCAGCAGATCTGGAAACCATGCTTGTCCCCGCCATGCTGGAGTCACAAATATTAACAATAATCTTTGTCCCCTCACCTGTGCCAGAGCTCTCACTATCATTGAGAATGTCAGGAAGGCATATTCTATTTCTGGGCCCCATACTTGCAGGAAAGCATCTGTCCCCTCTGCTTCTGGGTCTGATCTCCGGCTGAAAAATCGGGCAATCTGTCTGTTCAGTCTCGATGCAAATAAGTCCTTCTGAAATGTTCCCCATCTTGCCCACAGTGTTTGGAATACTGTCTTGCCCAGCTTCCAGTCGCTGGCATCGCTTAGGAAGTTGGAGTTCCAATCTGCTACTTCGTTCAGACTGCCCGGCAGGTATTCTGCTGTCACTGAAATCCTTCTCTGTAGGCATAAGTGCCAGAACTCTTTCGCTAGATCCACTAGCATCTTGGATCTCATTCCTCCTAACCTGTTTATATATCTCACCGCAGACACATTGTCCATAATGAGGAGAATGCAATATTGTGCCTTCTCCTGTGTCCAGAATTTTACTGCGAAAAAGCCTGCTAGAAGGTCCATGTAGTTGATATGCATATCCAGTTCTTTCGTCGACAATCTCCCTCCGGTCGTCATATTTCCGCACCGGGCTCACCAGCCCCATCTAAATACACAATCATACGTATGATATGATATGATATGATAGTTTATTTATATATACAATGTGTTTCAAAGCGCTTAAACCCTTGTATCGCTGTGTTCTCTTAGATACGTCACTCCAGGTTTCATCAACGTTGTGAAACACTATGATAGGGCTGATGCTAGACCGAATAGTAGACGCGTGAATTCCCACATTTGTCCCTTCCATCTGAGTCTTAGATATTTCCTCTGTTCTGTAGCTATTGGAGCCGTCAGGGAAGTTTCCCTGGGATCTATTCTTACCAACCAATCATCCCGTTGTAATACGTCCCTCAGGAGGTGCATACCCTCGATCTTGAAATCTCTGTACATTCTGAAGCTGTTCAGTTCTTTTAGATTTATCACTGGTCTCAGCTTGTGTTTTCCCTTGAAAAACATATTGCTCACAAAGCTGTCTGACTGCTCTGACACTTGCGTTACGGCTTCCTTCTTTACTAAGGACCTTATTTCTGTGTCTAGCAGTTATTTGTCCGCTGTGCTCTGCACTAACATGTTTGGCGGTCTTGTCTGAAATGGGTTGGAATGGAAATTTATTTGAAACCCTTGAACTGTATTAGTTTCCCGGATGTCCGAAGATAAAGTATGCCAGTGTTTTACGCATTGCGCTAGTCTCCTGCCTACTCACTCTATTGTACAGGTTTTCTGTATCATTGGTCTCACCTGTGTTCTGCTGTTGCTGGCGTTCTGCTTGCCTCAAGCCTCTTCCTCTCCCTCTTCCCCTGGATGGGAAGAATGGATTGGGTCTTTGGTCATCCTGCTTCCATTCACTCCTGCCGTTGAAGGACCTGTAATGAATGTACAGGCTTGCTGAGCGGCCCCTTCCTCTGGCAGCCTGTGCAAAAATGTGCCTCCCGAACACTCTTTTTAGGGATGCGTGTGCCTTGTCGATAGCCGTGTAGGAATTTGCGAACTTCGTAAGCTCCTTTATAAAAGAGTCACTGAAGAGCTTCCCTTTTTGCGGCCGCCTCTGACGTTGCTAGTTCACTTAGCTTGGGGTCAAAAATTCCCTAAAAGATATACTGCTCTTTGTGCCCACCCTGACAGAATCGCAGGGTCTATAGGGTCATTTTTCTCTTTGGCCTCTGCCGCCATTGGCAGTATCTTGGTGGGGGGTCCCACCACATCTAACATCTTGTCCTGGCATGACTGCCAGGACCTATCTACACCCTTTTTATGTCATTAGCATATTTGATAATAAAGGTCACCATGTTTTCTTCAATTTCAGGTGTTTCAGCAATACCCTCTGACAGGTGTGGTCTTGGGCATTCTGCTCTAAGTTTGTTTCTCGCCTCTTTAGACAAAGTCGTCCTCAGTCTCTTCTTCAAATAAGCAGCTGTCTTTGGCCGGTGGTTACCACTCTGCTGAACGTGGGTGTATTAGGGTATCCGGGTTAAAGTCGTCCCCGGCCTCGTCTTCTATTCCGGTGGTTTTCCTTTTCTTAGACGTTCCCTCTTCCCCAGATGAAGATATCACTTCCACTTCCTCTGAGGATTGTTCTAGCCAATCATCATCCTCTTCTGAGCTCACCGAGGATGTGTCATGCCATTTATGCACTCTCCTCTTAGACTTGACTGCTTTTTTCATTTTCCTCTGTGGCGTGCCCTCGGGGGTCTTGGTATGTTTAGCCTTCTCCAGCATGGGTCTGCCATGGATTCACATGCTCATGAATATTCCCCGTCGCCAGGCTGGGAATCCTCTGTAAAGAAAAAATCAGTTTCGTTTCTGAACTGTCTTTCTACTAATAACCAATCACTGGTCTCTGGGTCATACTGCCCCAGCCAATGACTGCCCTCTACCTAAGCCCCTCCTCTGGCAGCCATCTTCAGATTTTTACCGCACGTTCAATTGTTGGGAGTCCTCGTGCTATAGCTCTCAAGCTTTTACTGCGTTTTGCTTTTTTTCAAAGAGTTTACTCTTATGTTTTCGGTCAATCGAGCCTCAAGCTCCACCGATTCTACTTCCGATCAACGGGGACCCGTTTTCGGAATTTTCTAAGTTTCTCAAGGGCAAATTTTCATCGAGTTTTCACTTCTCAGAGGATTCCGTAAGATCTTTGAGGTCTACCCCACGTGGTCATGGCCCAGGACAAAGGAAGCATGATGCCTGTTGGATCCAAGCTGTTCAGGAGCTGCCCTGGATGCGGACTACAGAATGTCTTCAAGGAAGATGAGCACTCCCGGTGGAGGGCGGGGCACGGTAGCCATAACGGACACAGATACCACCTCTGAGGATGAGCTGGGTAGCGTCCAAAGGATCCTGGACAAGAAGTTCAAGGAAACCAGGGCCTACGGGAAGGATCCCAACGAGGCTGACGAAGAGAGCAACGGGGGGCCGACGAGGAAGATCGGACCGCGGAGGACCCCACACCCCACCCGTCGGTCCTGTTGCAACCGTTGCCTGTGCCGCAGGACAATTCAGGAGAAATCTTGATGGCTATAAAGACCCTGTGTACGGAGATAAGGAAAAGGCTGCCTTTACCCCCAACAGACGACCCAACAGCACCTGCACCGTCGGGGAGCCCACCGAACAAGCGGAGGCGAGTCCATCCTCCTCCTCCCTTCCAACCTTCACCTCTTCCCCTCCACCGAGGGATGAGACGGCGACGACGGGGACGGACGACGACAGTGGTGACGACGGGACGGACCTCCCATCACCCCCTGCTCGGACCTCTCACCCCCCCCCCCGACAAAATTGGCTCCTTCCAATCCATGATCCCCAGGGCATCGAAGCTCTTCCAGCTCAGCCACGAAGAGCAGAAGAAGGAGGGGTTCCTCTACCAACGACGGGAGGCCAAGAGGAAGACTATCCTCTCAGTCCCTTTACTGGACGACATCTGGGACGAGGGACTGGCACTACTGAAGAACCGGTCCACGGCTCCTGCTAAGAAGGATCGGTATGAGAAGAAGTACCGGGTCCCGGACTCCTATCCTGTGTACCTCAGAGCACAGCCATCCCCGGATTCAGTGGTCTCCGCAGCGGCCAAGAAGATATCGGCGGGGGCGACGGCATCAACTTCCACTTCCCCGCCGGACGGCGAGGGGAAGAAGCTGGACGCCATGGGACGATGGGTCATCTCGTCGGCGGCGATGACCATTAAAGCTGCCAACGCCCTCGCGATCGTGGCACGCTACGACAGGGAGCTGTGGTTCAAGATCGCTCCCCTCCTGGACTTCCTCCCAGACGACAAGAGGGCAGAGGCCCTGGAAATCCTACAGGAAGGCGAGGTGGCTTTGGACCACGCCATCACGGTGGCCACGGACATCGCCGACACCGGCTTTCACCAGATGGGCAACAGCGTTTGCCTTCACCGGCGTGGTTGGCTCAAAGCCACCGATTTCTGTCAGGACGTGCAGACCAGGGTACTGGACATGCCCTTCGACGGGAACAACCTGTTCGGCAAGGCAGTGGACGAGTCACTGCAGGCCATCAAGGCAGACACCGAGACGGCCCGGGCCTTGGGTTCTCTCCACCAACGACGGCTGTCCTTTCGGACCCCCGGAAGCAAGTCACAAGGTGCCTCCAAAGTTTTCGGCGGCAGTTCCGCGTCATACCGCCAGGCGGCCCGCTCCTCGTCGCAGGAAGCCTACAGAGACCGCAGCAAGGCCGGAGGATCCCGTCGTCGTCTCCAAGGAGGCGAAGGTGGCAAGGCAGCGGCGAAGCAAGACTGAACCGGCCGTGACGTCGGGCCCTCACCTGAGCACCCCGGTGGGAGGCCGGCTGGCGAATTCCGTCAGCGTGTGGGAGTCCATCTCCACCGACCGTTGGGTGCTAGATGCCCTGGCCCACGGGCACACTCTGGAATTCCAAAGAAAGTGTCCCTGTCTACCACCCGTGACCAGGAAGGAAAATCACGTGCCACAGCTACTTCTGGGGGTACGAGCAATGCTAAGGAAGGGCGCCATAGAACTCGTCCCAAAGAGGCTCCGGGGCTCCGGAGTATACTTGCGGTACTTCCTCGTCCAAAAGAAGACCGGCGGTTGGCGACCCATCCTGGACCTTTGTCGTCTAAACAAATACATCAAGTCCCAGAAATTCCGGATAGTCACCCTGCAGCATGTGCTGGGACAGCTGGAGACGGGCGGCTTCCTATTGTCACTGGACTTGGAGGATGCCTACTTCCACATCCCCATACACAAAGGACATTGAAAGTTCCTACGATTTGTGGTCCAAGGGCGGCACTACCAGTTCAAGGCCCTACCCTTCGGGTTGAAGTCGGCGCTGAGGGACTTCACCAAGTGCCGGTGGCGGCGTGGCTGCGCCTGCTGGGGATCCACGTATACCCCTACCTGGACGATTGGCTCATCCGAGCAAAGTCAAGGGAACTCACCGTCGATCACACAGCGAAGACCGTCTGACTGCTCACGGATCTGGGATTCTCAATCAACTTTGCAAAATCTCACTTGGTTCCGTCGCAAGACGCCCTGTTCCTGGGAGCCAGTCCCGACACAGTGGCGCGATTGGCTTCTCCGTCGGAGGAAAGGACGAAGACCATCCTGGGCAAGGTACAACGGCTGTTGACCTTGGGGACGGCCAGGGTGAGGTCCATCAAATCCCTACTCGGCATGATGTCATCGTGCATCTACCTCTTGCTCCTATGCAGGTTGCGGATGCGGCCACTGCAGGAGTTCCTCGACGCCTGTTGGATGCAAGCAACGGGCAGCTTAGAAGACAAGATCTCCGTCAACGAGCCGTTCCGTCAAGCGATCCGGTGGTGGGGCAACCGCACGCATCTAGTGGCGGGTATGGACTTCCAGACCCCGGCACACCAGGAAACGATGACGACAGACGCCTCCCTGGAAGGATGGGGAGCACACACCAGAGATCTGCATGCAAGAGGCCTTTGGCTCCCGGAGGAGAGGTCACTACACATCAACGTCCTGGAGCTCCGAGCCGTGTTCTGGGCCCTCAGGTTGTTCCTCCCGTCCCTCAAGGGCAAGGTGGTGAGGGTCTTCACCGACAACACCACCACGATGTTCTACATCAGAAAGCAGGGGGGCACCAGATCCCCAGCCCTATCCAAGGAAGCGCAGGATCTATGGCACTGGGCCGTTGCCCAAGGGATGTTCCTGGTACTCTTCCATCTGGCAGGAATAAAGAACACCATTGCCGACTCACTCAGCAGGGAGCTGCGCTCGTGCCACGAGTGGGAGCTTCGGCAGGATCAAGTGGATCTCCTATTCCGACGATGGGGCAATCCCCAGATCGACCTATTCGCGACGGCGACGAGCGCCAAGTGCCAGAGGTTCACCAGCAGGTTTCCCCAACCAGGGAGCATCAGTGATGCCTTTTCATTCCCCTTGGACTGCCTGTTCCTGTATGCGTTCCCTCCGTTGCCGTTGCTGCTGTGACTCATCAGTCAACTCTGACGGTCCCGGTGCAGGATGATCCTCGTCGCACCGGCGTGGCCAAGGCAGATTTGGTTCCCGGACCTTCTGGACATGTCAGCGTCCCCCCCCAGTCAGACTGCCGACGGACACAGATCATCTCGCCAGGGAAGGAGGCGCCATCCTCCACCACGACCCAGAACCTGCAGGCCTGGCTCCTGGAGTTATAGAGTTCGGAGGGTACGATATCTCAGCGGACTGCAAGGAGGTGCTTGCAAAGGCCAGGGCGTCCTCGAATCTTAAGTGCTATGGACACAAATGGAAGAGGTACTCTGTCTGGTGCCGTGCACAGAAGATAAAGCCTCTGTGGATTACGGCCCCTCAAGAACTGCAGTACTTGCTGTCGCTGGCCAAGGCAGGGCAGGCACACGCCTCCATCAAGATCCATCTGGCTGCGATCTCCCGCTACACCAGAACTCCGGGGCGGTCATCTCTGTGGTCTCATCGCCTGGTGAAGGAGTTCATGAAAGGACTGTTCCGCTCATTCCTGCCGGTGAGGGCTCCGGCCCCGGCGTGGGAGCTCAACGTGGTGCTGACCAGGCTCATGGGCCCGCCATTCGAGCCTCTGCATTCGGCACCATTGAAGTTCCTATCGTGGAAGACAGCGTTCCTTGTGGCCATCACCTCCGCACGACGAGTGGGAGAGATCCTGGCCCTATCCTGGAAACCTCCATATCTGACATTCCACGAGACGAGGGTAGTGCTGAGGACGCACCCCTCCTTCATGCCCAAGGTGCCGTCGGACTTCCATCTCAACGAGCCCTTGGTGTTACCTGTTTTCTTCCCGTCGCCTTCGTCGCCGGCTGAGAGGACTTTGCACTCGCTGGATGTGGCTAGAACGCTGAAGTTCTACGTGGACCGCACGAAGAGCATTCGGAAGACATCACAGCTGTTTGTGAACTTTGGACCTGTATACCAAGCAAAGGCCCTCTAGAAGGATTCCATTTCCAGATGGCTCTCAGGCTGCATCATGCACTGTCACCGGTTGGCAAACCGACCGTTGCCCGGCCGTCCGAGAGCCCATTCGACCAGAGCGATCGCTGCTACCACGGCGTTCCTGTCTGGTGTGCCCCTGCTGGACATCTGCAGGGCGGCTACGTGGAGGTCGACACACACCTTCACGAGATTCTACTGCATCGACCGGGATTCCAGGGAGGAGTCCAGAGTCGGTCAGGCAGTGCTGCGCAATCTGTTCGCTTGAAGGTGAGCCTGGTGAGGAGGTAAGAGATGCTTAATGTTGAGTTGTTGAAATGCTTAATGTTGAGCCTTGCCACCTCCCGTGGTTGTGCATGTGTGTACTGCTGTGTATTTTTGTATTCATGAGCATATGAATCCATGCCAGACCCCATGCTGGAGAAGGAACAAGTTACTTACCTGTAACTGTTGTTCTCCAGCATGGGTCTGGCATGGATTCACATGCAAACCCTCCCTCCGAACCCCTCTGCGGCTCTTCTCTTGGTCCTACTGCCACTTTACGTGCTACCAAATCTGAAGATGGCTGCCAGAGGAGGGGCTTAGGTAGAGGGCAGTCATTGGCTGGGGGCAGTATGACCCAGAGACCAGTGATTGGTTATTAGTAGAAAGACAGTTCAGAAACGAAACTGAAACTGATTTTTTTTCTTTACAGAGGATTCCCAGCCTGACGACGGGGAATATTCATGAGTATGTGAATCCATGCCAGACCCATGCTGGAGAACAACAGTTACAGGTAAGTAACTTGTTCCTTACAGGCTCTCTTTCTTCCCCTTTTCTCTGTCTCATGCCCCTTTGCTCCCCTGAGCTCTTGCATGCCCTGAGAGAATTCTTTCCAATCCTCCATAACGGCCATCTGGTGGGGATCCCCCATACTGGCCCCCAGGGCCTTCTGTATGACCTGTCCCATCTCTGTATAGTTCCTTTTTTGGCTCACTTGCGCCCTACATTCCTCACGGGAGCTGGACATTTTACTAAAATATCTATCAGTGTATTTATTCACAGGTTTCTTTGGCCTGTATTCCTCTCACAAACACACTTACCATGTGAGCAGTGGTCTTATTTCAGGCTTTTTTGCCTGTTGGGTTTTTGTTGGGTCTGTGCCTGTCAATTTCGTTGCTTTTCTGCAACGTCAATTCATTAGCCACCAGTTGCCGTTGCTCCGCCGAGCGGTCTTCTGACAGAAGTGCTCTGTCACTGAATGAACGCCTGCGCGAGTTGCGCGTAATGTTCTGCTTACTGCAGAGTGTAAGTCTTTATCTCTCTTTCTGAGAGTAAATAGAATTATAATCATTGCAGGCACTCAATGTAGACACGGTTGACAGGAGCAAAGGCGTGGTGGAAATACCTCCTCCCGACGCGCCTCATCTGCAGCGCTGTGTCTACTCTGCCCCCTAATGCCGGCCCGGACTCCTGTCACAGAGTATCCTACTGGCGAAATGATCAAAGTTTCCTTACACTGCGGATATGCTCCGCCGTAATCTAGATACGTTACTCTCTGAATTCCCCACGCTTGTGCTACTTTATATATACAAACATTACATTAGTCACATCGTTTTCAAAATTAAATAAATTGGTACTTAACTGACTGCCCGAGCAGCAAAGTAAGAGGAGGATATTAAGATGGTGGACAGATTTATAGAGGTGTTGAGAGACTATTGGTGGAATAAGATCACATGATTATATGCAGACCAATAACAAGAGAACTACTAAAGACTCTGTTTTACATGGAACATGTAGTTTTTCGCTTTATTGTTCTACTAAGGTTGTTATTGTAATGTTGCTCGAGTTGAGTAAAGATAAGAGAAGCATAATCCGAGCCTCCGGGTCTTGACATAGAATGTGTGTGCTGGGTATTAGGTCCTGAAAACTATACTCGCACTTGGGCATCTGTGTCGAACCATGTAAGTTAAATGGCCTAACACTGTATGAAGTCAATTACGTAGTGATTATGTGACATAATGAGGATGGATGAAGTGGTATTAGACTTGTAAAACTGCAGACCGGGAGCCGCTGCGCTCCCCGTGGCTGTTGCTTGGCAACGCCCGCATCATGTGATTAAGGGGGTGGAGGGGCTCATGCATTTTCTACAAGCGCATTCACAGGAAATTGTGTTAATTATCATTCATTGTTGCAAGCGAATTTCCAAATTGATGTGGTTATGGGTTAATAAGACGTGAAGCTTGTGGTCTGTGTTTAAGCCATCCCGAGTGGCTGCATTTCAAAGATAAGCCTGGCTTCTTTTTGTCGCATTGTGAGCAATTTATTGTGGCATCTAATGTTGCATTTAATTTGCTGGATGTCAAAGAATCTAATACCGCCAGGGTCACCAGTTGCATGGTTCGCTATGGGATTTAATGAATTTTGTATCTGAATTGCATATAAATGTTCACGAATTCGGACTCGAAGCTCAAGTTTAGTGCTGTCAGTATAGAACCACTGCCATTAACATACAAGACAGTACACAACATACGTTGTTTTGCAGTTTATGAAATCTTGTATTGGGATGTTGTAACCGGTATATGTAACAAAGTGCTTCATATTACTGATTACATATTGGCAAAAGTTGCAGGAACCACATTTGTGGAATCCTGAGGCTGGTGGAAGCCAGGTCCTGGTGTTGGGAGCCCCTTGTTTTTTAAGGAAGCTTGGACTGATTATGTTGGCAAGACTGGGGGCTCTTGTGAAAACCATGTGTGGTTTGTCTGTAATGAATGAACTCAAATCAGAGTCTAATCTCAGTATTCTCCAATGACGTCTGAGAATGTTATTAATTGTCTTGTGGTCCACTGACTATTTGGTCACGGATATCACACGTTCAGTATCTGGTTTAGTAGAAATGGCTTTGGGTGTTAGTAGTTTGTCTTGATCTGTTGATTCGGCCCAAAGTATGGCTGCTTTTGCCTATTTCAGCCAGACCTCACGCGCACCAGGTTCACGCACCCGCTCGAGTACCAAACGAGTACTGACTGATGACCGCTGTGCCGCGGTGTCGCGGTGCCGCGTGTCAGCCGTTTGGCTCGTTAGCCTGAAAACTAGAGCCTGTGTACTAGTCTCCTGGTTGAATAGTCAACACTTTTTATAAGTAAGTGCGGGCTCGTCTCCTTTCATTGTTTACCTAAAGTCGATTGTAGAAGTGTTTAGTTTACAAGTAAATTTCAAAATGAATACACTAACTGCTGGCATGCCACGTCCCTTAAACCCCGCTTTGCAGCGTTAATTTTTTTGTAAGTCTCCCAAGAGCTCCGGAGTGAATAAGGCAACCGTCAACACTCCTAAAAATGTTGCATTTGCCTCCGACATTCGTACATTCTTAGTTGAAGATGAACCTGTGAGAATCTCCCCCACGAATATTGCAAATGGTAATAACAAACGAATATCGGTAGCACACCTCCACTTCCCGTCCCTTTCTAACGCTAATGTAGCATTCTTACCAAACCATCTATCTGATGCTACTATCCAAGGATGCATTGAGACTGGCAACAGTGAGACCGCTATAGACTCTTTTCATACGCCGACTTACCTACCCCAATTTTACATGGATTCACAAGTGCCTAAACAGCCTCAAGCAGCCCATCTTTTTGCCCAAATTCCATTATATTCCCAAATTCTAGGTCCTTCTCAACGAGAGAACCATTCAAGCAACCACTCAACGCATCCCCCGTTAACTCTAACGGGGTCAAGTTCGTCGCTTCCAGCACCTACGTTCCAATCTACCCAAAACCTGTGTCAGTGCTCCTGCCCCTGGTGCCACTATGGATAATATCTCATCCAAGCCAAACTCAGAGCATTCTGCACTCTCGAATTCGCCAGAGCTATATCCAACTGATGCACCACAAGATATAATTCCTTCTGATGACTCAGAGTCATCCCTAGTAGCTTCCTTTGCCAAACCAACCCCAAGGCCTTCTTTCGGGTTTCCCCCTAGTTCTAATCCTATTCTTGAATCGGCCCTAACAGCCCTAAACGCTAGCATTTTTTCCCTTACCAAGTTATATGAGGTACTAGACCTTCGTGCCGCCACTCAAAATACATCTCTAACACTCCTCCACAACAAACTTGATTGGCTAGCTACCAACAAAATGACGTTTATCAACACTGAGATAGTTAATTCTCATGTTCAATTTGAATCTGCAGGATTACCAAATGTAATACCTTTGGAGATGCCACAATCTGAACCAGAAGATGCCCCATCTTCAATTATACCACTAATTGAAGATACCCCGGAACTTGAAATGATGAATCCTGAGAGTATTGACTCCATAGTCATTGAAAAAACGTTATACGATCTTTTTTCAAAAACCTCCCAAAACAAAAGAAGAAAAAGAAAGGGCAATAGAAAAAGAACATCTCAGTGTCTTAATGATACTAACATTAACCAAAACATTGAACAAAGAAAAAATAAAAAAAATAAAAAACTGGCCTCTTCGGGTCAAAAAAATCCAAGACCAAAAAATGTATAGCAAACTTGTCTTTTCCCATCCAAAGGCCTCCCATCATCGACGTTGAACAGGCCTCAGCGTCTACTTCTGGTCGACAAGAAAATGACGCTGCTATCGTTCCTGTGGTTTCGATGGCTGGCATCTTCAAAGGTAAGACTTCTGATAAGTCAAATCCTGTTTCAAGTGCATCTCATCCTACATGTGAAACAGTTGCCAAGCTACCTCAAACTGCCTGTGAATCTCTTTGTCCGATAAATCTAGATTCTACACATGAGCAACTCATGAATCTATCAGTTTATCGGCACAGCAACAAATCAATGGTTGAGGATGTTCATTATGGTTTACATCACACCCAAAGTCATATCCAACAACTGAAACAACATCTAAGGCCTATTTTCCATGTAAACTTTGACATCCACCCACAGGCATTTAGAACCATGGATCAAAAACGCAACTCAAACCTAATGGGCTCTAGTTCACAAGAAAGCATTGCATCCTCTATGCCGCTTCTACCCTCAACTGAGTCACTTAACAAAACTATTATATCTTCTAGCGCGAGTAGTAATGACATTCCTACTATGCTACCCTTAAATCCTACTCAATTGGCGCTGTCATCATTGAATTCAATTCAAAACTCTAATCTTCAAATGTCAAACACGCTTGATATAAGCCTTCTATCAGCCTCGCCTTTCTATTTTGAAAAACGAAAATATTCGTCTCACAATGTTGGACAGACTGCACTCAGACCCATTTCCAAATCGAACGACAATATTAACTATGGAACTCCCTCCCCAACAACATCAAAGAAGAAAGCTCCTTCACTGGATTCAAAAAGTCACTCAAAATGTTGCTTTTCAAATAGCAGATATGACACAGTTACTAGCAAGCCCAAACATGCTGCAAGTAACCCGCATCGTATAATTGAATGTGAAACAATTTGTTATTTTGTCATGAAAAACTGCATTGTATAATATGTTAAAAAAAAATTGTAATATGTTATCTCTGCTCTGTAATCTCACCGTGATACCTGTGGTTCTGGGCCTCTCAAGTTCTCACCCTGGGGGACTTTAACATGGGCTACAACGACCCGGCAGACCAAACAGCCAGCACTATAGCTAACACCCTTGCTGAACTAGGCTTTGCGCGAAGAAGTATGGCACCCACTCATTTGAAAGGCAGAACACTTGATTGGGTGGCCGACCACAACTGCTTAGCAAACATCACAAACACCTCACCACTAGTCTGGACCGATCACCACCTGGTATCGTTCTTGTTATCCACTGACAGACCCCGACCTCCGCCTAACACCACGGCCCCTCCTACTCTCACCAGAAACAAGAAGAACATTACACCAGAAAGACTCATCCCGAATCTACTCCCCACACTTAACACACTCCCCGACAACCTGGATCCAGAGATCCTGGTTGAAGAATACAAGGTCATGGCTGCCTCGTTGGACCTCATCGCCCCACTTAAACTCAGACCTAGCAAACCGACAACGCACCTTAACAAATGGTACACTCCATTCCTCAAAAACCTAAGGCAACAAAAAAGAAATTGCGAGGCCACCTGGAAAAAATCCCCCTCAGCCGCAAACAAACTCAAACTTTCCAGACTAACCGCACTTTATAAAAAAGAAATCTACCTGGCTAAACGAACCTCCTTTGACTCTCGCATTTTCCAAGCTAAATCTAATATGAAAGAACTCTTCTCTATACTTAAAGAAGTAGAAACCCCCATACTCCCCCCTGATACTTGCACCAAAGATAAAAACTGGTGTTCAGAAATTCAAAATGCCTTGGCAAATAAGATTGTGACCCTTCAAAGTAAAATCTCTAGCAAAAAGGCTGCCCTAAAAGACACCCTCCCTGCCAAAATTCAGGATAAGCGCACGACCACGACTACAGATCCTACCCGCTTCAAGTTCTCCAAAGTCAATACTCTTGACGTAGAAAAAATTATCCTGTCTTTGAAACCATCCAACTGCCAGGGAGATCTGTGCCCAGCACAGCTCATCAAAGATACCGCCCGCGACCTCTCACCCTTCATCACTAAACTGATCAATGCTTCCTTCAACACTGGCTCCATCCCCTCCAACCTAAAACAACCCTGGGTACTTCCATTACTAAAAAAACCTACCCTGGACCCAGCCATACCCACAAATTACCGACCCATAACCACTGTTCCCTTCCTACTAAATATCCTCGACAAGGTCGCCTATGTACAAATACAGAAGCACCTGGAAGAACACCACCTCTTAGGATCCAGACAATCAGGGTTCCGTCCTCAACACGGGACTGAAACTGCACTTATTGACCTGAAAGCTCAGATCGATACACTCGGGGACAAAGGGCAAGTTGCCTTGCTCCTCCTCCTTGACTTATCTGCAGCTTTCGATTTGGTCGACCATTCTGTCCTATGCGCACACCTCCATAAAGCAGCACACTTCTCTCCAGAGGCCATCACATGGATCACCTCATTCATTAACGGAAGAACTATGAGGGTCTTCTCTCCCACTGCTGCAGCTGACCCCATTCCCATCACTTATGGTGTCACACAGGGCTCCTGCGTCTCCCCCACACTGTACAACATATTTACCAAGCCCCTTTTCGATGATTTGGATCATCTCGGTATCACCTACACCAACTACGCAGATGATACCCAGATCCTCCTTCCACTTTCTGGAAATTATGAAAAGGATTTGGCCTTGGTAAATAGGATGTACATCATCATCCAGGCATGGATGGCCACTCTTGGACTATGCCTGAATGATGAGAAAACGGAGCTTATCATCCTGGGTACTACGTCCAGCTTAATGAAACTTAGCCCTGCCTACAACTCCTTCATGATAGATGGGAACAATATCAAAGTTGGTCAGGAGGTCAAAACTTTGGGTCTCTACTTGGATTCTAACCTTTCCTTCAAAAGAAAACTGAGCTCCTCGGCTTCCTCAACTGCATACACGTGCAAATTAATCCGCTCAGCCAAACCATTTCTGTCAGACACTAGCTGCCTCACACTCGCTAGAGCCCTTATACTATCCCGCCTTGACTATTGTAACGCCCTTTACCTGGGAACTTCCAAGGCTACCACCAACAAGCTACAAACCCTCCAGAATAACGGCCTGAGAGCAGCCCTAGGCATCCCTAGAAGAGAGCACATTTCAGGACTCAGCCAACAGAACAACTGGCTATCCACTAGAGACAAAAGTCTCCTAAAAACGGCATCACTTACCTACAAATCCCTTAACAATGCCGCCCGATCTATTTGATCAATAGATTCCATAGACCAGCTTCCTCGAGACCCCTCAAACTGCTTACAAAGATTGCCTCTCTGTCCCAAATTTCAAACTTGCCACCATAGGAGGTAACAGTTTCCCGGTAAAAGCAGCCAAACTGTGGAACTCCTTGCCTCCCAACCTTAGAGTAGACATGCCCTACCTCAAATTCCGATCCATGCTAGTTTCATGGCTGAAAACGAGGGACCACCAAGATAGCTAAGTGCCAAGGCTATCACTTTTTTTGCTATCCGCACACTGTGTAACCTCGTGTGCCCACTTTGTACTCTTGTTTATATTGTATATATTGCCTGTTCTCCTCATTATGCTCTGTATATATTTCCATTGTTAACATGTACATTTTATATTTTGGAACTAAGCTTCGCATATTCTTGTAAATGCTGCGCCTTGATATCCCCGGGTATATCTGCCCATTACAAATAATAAAACAAACACCAAACAAACAAACAAACAAATGTTATAAATAAATAAATTATAAATAAATATCCTCAACTCTATCCCGGCTCTAAAACAAATAAAATCCAGCGATATTGAATCAGTTAAATATCCAATACCTGCTCAACAAGATATTACCATCATTACTATACCATCACTACTTGTTAAAAATGTAGTATGGGCTGAGAGACATCAACTATTTGCCAGAGGAATGCGTCTTGAAGCAATAACACCTCCCCCTTCAAATGACCACCAATCTTGTCACAACTCAGTGGCCTCATTTGATAAACCAAATGACAAAACTCTAACTTCTAATGGAAAACCAATTTGCAGATGCATGAATGAACCGGCCTCCATGACGATCCCCAACCATTCGAAATGGGACTGGGTAAAAAGTGCAATAAAAAAAATGAACATCAATCAACCCATTATGAAATTATTACAGATAGCATCCATGCTTGCTCGTTAACATTGTGGAATACTAGAGGATTCTCTCATCTTTTATTCTCTGAATCCTCACAATTGAATAAAGTTGAATCTATCTTAGCTTCAGAACCCTCTAGAGGTCGTTCAGCTGCTGGTCTCCTCATCGCTATTCGCAATGATTCACAATTGGCTCTTCAACCATGGTTATCTCCAGACCCAGGCATACAAGTGGTCAAAGTATCTACCAACAATGCAAGTCATCCTCTTTTTCCAACAAGTATAATTTTAAATATTTACTGGATCCCTGCTTCTTCCTCTGAACTACAATTTCTAGACAAAATAGAGAACGTTCTAAATAAAATGGTAACTCTACCTGAAGTTAAAACGACTATAATAGCAGGCAACCTCAATTTGAACACTCTTCTATCTTCTAAAATTTGTCCTGACTCGAGAGCCTCAAGATGGATTCGATTGATGAGTACAAGAAAATTCACTATGCTTAATGGTTCTACCCCGGAAGACTTACCTCCAAGGGCAACATGGTCCAGAAATATGAGTCAATCAATTCTTGATTATGTATGTATTAACTGTGACTCAGACAAGCTAATAGCCTCTTTTGAAGTTTTACCCACCACACTGAGTGATCATAGTAGTCTGCAAGTATATTAGGTTCCTCATACACCTGTTAAGCAATCTGAGTATCCCTTCAAATCTGGAATCAACAATGCTGGAAATCGTGTTAGATAGTTTCCAAGCCAAATTTATAAATTACATCTAAGACTTAAAGACAGTGACTTACAATCATCTTGTTCTTCACAAACATTCTACAATGATAGTAGTATGATACTAACAATGATAGTAGTATGATACTAACAATGATAGTAGTATGATACTAACAATGATAGTAGTATGACACTAACAATGATAGTAGTATGATACTAATACAAGAAGCCTCCTCTTTAAATCCTCAGAAAATTGTTCATAAGCGTACACAAAATCCTGCTATATACAACCTGAAGCAAGATCTCAAGATTGCACTGAGAACGCCATCTGTTAGATATTCCAAAGCTTAAAACAATTTATAGAAATAAGATCAAAAATCTATCAGCAGTTCAGAAACAAGAACGAGCTGAGCTAATGCTAAGAGCTATCATGTTGAAATCTTCTGGTGAAATTTGGAAATTAATTAATAAACTACCCTCTAATGCTCACCAATCTGTTATGCTCAACATGATATCAGAAGAATCATGGACATCTCATTTTCAATCTCTTCTGTTAAAACCTAACATATTGATAAAGGAGCTGTTTGTGTCTGTTCCTGCACTAAATCAACTCAAATTTGATAAACTCGATATTGAGTTGATAATAAAAAAATTAAGTTCTCCAAGAGCCCCTGGGCCTGACAAGTTGACCAATGCAATTCTGAAATCCAACCCCGAATCCTGGGCTTCGGTTCTAGAAACTATTTTTTTAAGAGTACTGCATACGTCTAAGATACCGCCATCTTGGCAACAAGCCATAGTGATACCTATATTCAAAAAAGGAAGTCGAGCTAATCCTGACAATTATAGGCTGATAGCTTTGCTTGATGTGCCTGGAAAAATGTTCGCGAGAATTATTCTTCGCGATTTTCTAAGATGGCAAACAGAAAATGAGCTCATGGATAAAAACCAATCAGGATTTGTTATAGGTGTTGGAACAACTTTGAATCTTCTAATTTTTGCGATTTTAAAACAACAAGCAATTCAAGCTAAATATCCAATTATTTTTAGCACTCGTTGATTTTTAGCAAGCCTTTGATTCTGTCTCCAGACAAATTTTATGGTCTAAACTTTTTAAAGCTAACTGTCCGTTGTACATTACCTTTTTAATTCATCAATTTTATTCGGACACCTATATTAAAGTGAAGATGACGACTGATGGGCTTCTATCAAATTTGATTGGGACAAACACGGGCTTGAAACAAGGCTGCCCATTTGCCTCAATACCTTTTTAATTTTTATATAAACGATCTTAATGTGGCTTTTAACTCAGACCGCTCGTTTCTACCAAGACTGGGAAAACATGAGATATCTTATTTATTATATTCTGACGATCTCATTCTTTTAGACAGAACTCCTATTGGGTTACAGAGAAAATTGAACGCATTATCGGAATAGCTGCAAGAAATGATTTAATAATCAATACAAACAAATTGAATATACTTGTATTTCATCATATTGGTAGTAGTAAACAATTCAAGTTCAATTGTTCATTACAACAGATTCATGAAATCAAATATCTAGGAGTTAATCTAAATTCCCATCCATCTGAACAACCATATAAAGGAGAACTGACTTCAAGGATGAGACTCTTAGCTATCCAAGGAAAAGCAATACGAACAGCTTATGGGAAATTCTCCCTCTCACCAGCACAAATTCATTATATCCAAAAGGTTGTGCCCATCATTACTCACGGGAGCCAATCTAAAGCGTATCCTCAATCTGTACGGTAGGACAACCTTGAGGGCATTTATTGGAAACACATACTGCCAGTGCCCGTAAGTGTCCCTATTGCATTAATTCGATATGAATTAGGACTTGTATCTCTCCATGCATCAGTATCATGGTTAATGCTAGCAACCTACAGAAAATGTTTGATATCGCAAGATACTTCAAAAAATCTATTCTTTGTCCTGAAAGAGGGGTTTCAATCTTCAGCATCTAAGCCCATGCTTGAATGGAAACTGACTTGCAGTTCCATATTAGAGACAGCTGACATATCTGAAACATTACTTTTAGAATTTCTGGATAAAGCTAAAATCAAGCTATGGAAATATGACTGGATAGTTACTCTTGACAAAATCAATACATACCAGATGGTCAGGTTGGGATAATTTCACCCGAAATTACTCAATACACTACCACAATATTTAACTCAATTTCCTGATCGTGTTTATGCTGATTCATTTTTAAGATTTCGATTTGACTTACTTCCTACCAAAAGTAAACTTGCCACCTATAATAATTTACCAGACTCAGAATAGAAATGCAAGCACTGTGAACTACCTGACTCTATTGAGACCACTAAACATCTGATGATTCACTGCCAACACCTTGTTGATATGAGGACGAGATATCTGTATAAACATTTTCATCATAGCCGTCTACTATCCAAGGACGAATTATGGACAGCAATGTTTAATGCTTCAAACTATTCAATCATTATTGACATTGTTCAATTTTTAAGGGAATTGAACCTTTTTCCATCACAATTCTAGTCTATGAAAGCTTCTTGATATTCTTTATTCTCCCTATAGATTGACAATTGTTCATCTGATGATACACAGCAGCATGAATAATAATAATGATTGCAACATTGAAGAACATGAACTTTATAACAATCAGAAACAGTGCTGGAATACTTATTGTTGCTATACTACCTAGTTCATGGTACCATTGTATTGTGATTTTGACATGTCTGTAAAATTTGGTTTTATTAATGATAGAAAATTGGTTACATTAAGAAACATCAAAGAATATCAATAATCTGCATATTGGAGAAGTTGTTAATTCAACTGAAACAATAGTTCAATAAAAAAAATTAAAAATAATTTTAAAAAACAATCACATTTAGCACGCAGCATTACACCCTTGGGAATGTTGCGAATTACGTTTTCTCTGTGCCCACTACTGGCATAAAGGACGGAGTTAACCTCATTCGGTTTTCTTTATGTGTGGGTTGTAATTATGTCAATAATCTCAATATCGAAATCCAAAAAAGTGATATTGTTCTGACTGTATGTGCAGGTAAGTTATATACTGTATCTGTTGTAGTTGAGTTTATTGGTGAAGATGTCAAGTTGTTCCTGAGTCCCAGTCCAGATGACTGGTATATCGTCGATATATCGTTTCCACAATAGAACATGATCCTCTATATCAGATGTGCTGGGGAATAGAGCATATATCATCTCAAACTCCCCCATAAAGAGGTTTGCTAGTGTGGGATCGAGTTTGGCTCCCATTGCTACCCCCATGCAGTGTGTGTAGTAAGTTCCGTTGAAGAAAAAATAGTTGTTGTAAGGGCAAAATCTACCATTTCTGTTAGCATCTGTTGGAATAGATAATGTGAGGCAGATTTGGAAGATAACCAATGGACAATGGTTGATAGTGCTAAATCATGTTGTTTGTTAGTGTACAAAGCTTTCACATCATAGGTTAGCAGGAGATAATGCTCCTTCCATTCGATATTTCGTAGGGTGTTCAGTATGTCCATGGAGTCTCTGGTATATGATTTCAGTTTTTAAACTTCCTCTCATAGCTGTGAATCGATGAATTTCAGAAGGGGTTCACTTAGCCAGTCATTGGGCCTCATTACACGTTATGCACTAAAATCGGGCCATTACCGGCATGGCACTATTAACGTGTCCGGCTTGGCATGATGCCGCTAATAGCGTGGCATTACGAGTACGCGGACACGAGCACAGTGCCATGCCGGTAATGACTCTACCGCCATGCCGCAAAAGACCCCAAAAAGTCCCTTACCGGCTTAGACGAAAGAGCTGATAGCACTTCCGACCTCCCGCTACATGCAAATAGCGGTCACCAGCGGAAGCGGAAATAGCGTCATCGCACAGGAACGGGAAAGAGCACGGCGGCCATCTTTAAAAACACAATCCATTGCGATCCTCAGCACCCAGGACCTGTTTCCACACGACTTCAACACCAAATCATCCCGGATACCCTGAAGATGCCAAAGGCCATCAAGAAAGGCGCGGATCGGCAGCGCAAAGAAAAATTCACCAGCGAGGAGCTGATCATGTTAACAGAGACCCTTGCGGCAAATGCCAATGTTGTATTCACCAATGACATGCGGCGTGAGACCCTCGTGAAGAAAAAGGCCATCTGGGCAGAAGTTGCCCACCAAGTCAGTGCGGTGGGCACCACTACCCGCACTGTCAAGGACTGCAGAAAGCGGTGGGACGATCTACGGCTCCGGGTCCGAAGCATACAGTCCGCAAATCGCAACCTGGCTATGGCCACAGGAGGTGGTGCTGATTCACCAATAAAACTCCGGGAGTGGGAGGAGACCTGCGCCAGCACAATTGGATCCAGCCACAAACATACATGCACACAACCCTGCCAATGTGAGTGTCACACCCCAACACACACACAGGCACGCATCACCACATACACGTGCAACACAGACCCATTCATGCATGACCCACCCGACATCCCCATTACCGGATTCCCAACTAAAGAGGTCCCAATGCATAGAGCGGCATGACATAATCATTCTGCATAAGGCACGTAGAACCAACTACAGTGATATTCCCTTTTATTGTCCCCCACAGGATCACAGGCAGACCGTGATGAACAGGGCACTGTGACACCTGCTCCCCTAGCCAAGAAAAAGGCCAGGACACAGGAGTCAGGGGACACAGCCACCACCTCAAGGGGCACAGGGAGGGGTGAGCACCAGCAGAGGGCGAAAGGCAGCAAGAGCGCCAGTTCAACACAGCCTGAAGCCACGGCTGCTACAGTTGATGCACCCACGGCAGTGTAACCCCCCTCATTGGAAACAAGCACAGAGGGCCCGCTCTCTGCTGCCACCAGTTCCACTGGTGAGGCAGCAGCCACCGCGCCGCTGTCGGACGTGGAGGAGACCAGTGACCTTGAAATGCAAAGGCAGACCCCCAGCCCCCTGCAATCCATTGAGCCAAGCCCACGGCCACCATCGCAATCAAGTTGCCATGGACAATCTGGAAACGACACCGTGGAAGGGCGCTGGAGCCCTCAGGTGTCCTCACCTGATGGCAGAGGCATGGACCAGGGCGCAGCAGCCACCCCAAGAGCTGGACGCAGTCGCCATGACCTGGCAACCATCAGCCAGAGGCAGTAGGAAATTACAGGGCTGGTTGGGCAGCATGTGGAAGAGGCAGCCTGTCTGAGGGAGGAGGTTAGGTTGTATGCAAGCCAGACAAGGGAGGCCATGGAGTCCTGCAGAAACAGGCTGTGCGAGGAGATGGCCCAACTGAGGCAGATCCTCACACGTATAGCGAACGCTATGAAGCGACAACATCCACCCCCAACACAGGATCAACCGGGCACCTCCTCCTCTGCGAGTTCACGTCAGACAAGCCCCCGCCACCTCTCCTTGCGCACCATGAGGCGCACGCCATCCCAACCTCCCAATGGCGGTGGAGACCATGAGAAGTAGGGCCAGTAAGAACTAGCTGGCACGTGTGCAGCAGGACACCTACGCACTACAAGCCACACATGGGGGTGTTGTGGGGGGAGGGGGGAAAGGGTGTTTTTGGGAGTGTTGTGGGGGGAGGGGGGAAAGGGTGTTTTTGGGAGTGTTGTGGGGGGAAGGGGGAAAGGGTGTTTGCACAGTTGGGGCCATACAATTTTTGTTCACGAATTAAACATAATACACTGTTGACAAGTTGAAATCCAGGCTTGGTCTTCATCATTGTGTGTACTTTATTGGGGACAGGGCCCATTGTGCGCCTCACCACATACAGCAGGGCAACAATGCCCATCTCCATCCAAAAGAGTTGACCCTTGTCTCTCAGAATATTTGATATATCAGATTCTGACGCACATTGTGTCCCTCCTGGCCATCGCCTCTTGCATGTCCTGCCGGGCAATTTCCCCCATCCTCATCCCCATCAACATCATCTTCATCAGGTGGTTGCATGTCAATGTCAGGGGGCATAGGCACATTCCGTCTGATACACATATTGTGCTGCATGACACATGCCATGGTTATCTTCGCCACTTTGTCCTGGCCGTACAGGGGAGCCTCACCCGGCCAGTTTAGGCACCAGAGCCGTGTCTTCAGAAGGCCAAATGGCTGCTCAATCGCGACGCGGGTACGGTTCTGTGCAAGGTTCTATTCCTCTTCGTGCCTGTTCTGTGGGTTCCCTATAGGTGTAAGGAGCCAAGTCTTCAGGGGATAGCAGGCATCACATGATGCATGGGTGGAACAATGGGGCCTTGTTACTGGTCCCTCAATTGCAACCTGGACATTTCACACTAATTCTGTTAGCATTCTGATTGGCATCCACGAATCCCAGCGTGCATGGAGACGATCAGTGTAACTGCAATGTGAGAAGGTAAGCGAGTCCCTGCAAGTGGACGTGCACCATGCATGCCTCCGGCATTATTTCCAATGTCCTGGGTGTGGATAGGTCCTAGGTGTTCCTGGGGCCTGACAACCTTTTTACCACACTGCTAGTGTACTACCATTATGATTCCAATGTCCCCATGCTGTGAAGCGCACATCAGTAGTGGTGTACGGGTGTGGTTCTGTACAATGGCTACAGGTGATCCATTTGCATGCACTCAAGGGCGCATTTCTGTTGTGATGTTGTTCAACGCACATTTACATTATGCATATTGGCTGCATGTAGCAGCTTTGTGTCATGTAGGGTATGGTATAATGTGCAAAGTGCATGTGGATAGATGTGTCATGTATTGCGTTATGGATTGATGTCTTTGTTGTGCAGTTTACTACTTGCATGTGGTTTCGTGTCCTCTCCATTGTGTGCTGCGTTGGTGGACATTGGCGTACATCTGTATGTCCCTTTATTGTACGGACGACAGTCCACAACCAGTTGGAGTATGCATCTCTCCCCCACCCAAACACACCCCACACCACACTGCCATGTGCCTGCCCTGCTACTCACCAAGTAGCCACAAACTTTGTCCACCATGGCGCTCCATGTTGCGTGTTATCATTGAGTTCCGCAGGACCATTGATTCATGGATTGAGCAGGGGTATCGGTCATGATATGTTATTCTCTTTTTTGAGTCACATGCCATTTGGACATTGATGGAGTGATAATGCTTTCTGTTTCGGTAGACAGCCTCATTGTGATGTGGGGGCACCATTTCCACATGGGTACAGTCGATTGCCCCGATGCTACTTGTGATACATGCCAGTGAATAGATGCCAACTTTGGTGTTGGAGATCTCCTGGGCAGTCCGTGGCAGGGATATGTGTTCACTTGTGTGCTTCAGGAGGGCATCGAGCACCTGGGTCAGCGTGCGTGTGAATACTGGTTGTGAAATGCCATGCATCTGCCCTACCGTATGCTGGTAGGTGCCTGTGGCCAGGTAGTGGAGCACAGTTACCACCGTCAGTAGAGGGGGGATGACAGTACGGATGTCTATGTGGCTCACTATATCGTTGTGATTCATGTCCACCATGGTGGTGATGGTACCCCGGTCCAGGCGGCACAGGGTGTGTATCTGCTCAGGGGTTAGATTGAGTGGAATGGCTACAATCCTGGGGATTGCTGGCTGCCTCTGTGGTATGACTGGGTGCACTGGTGTGGCTTGCTGGGCCAGTATCGCCATACTCCTCCCCCTGCGTCTCCTCTGTGCTGCCTGTTGTTGTTGGTGCTGCAATGCAATCATGTCCTCCAGCCCATGTAATGCTGCAAGTATTGGAACCATCTCAGTGTGGGAAGGGTTGTGGGAAGGGGTGTGGTGTGCTCCTTTTGTGCTGCCCCAGTCTCCATTGCCTCCACCTGTGCTGTTGTGGCCACCTGTGGCAGGTGGGGACACTACTCAGCTCTCTTAACGTGTGGTTCGCGATGCCGGTATTTCCTCCAGGCCGGTATGGGCTTCTTCGGCCAAAACCATGCCGCTATTTGCATGTATGCATGCCTTGTAATGGCGTGCTATTAGTGCCATGCCGCTATTTACGACCTGAGGGGTTGCGCGCCCATGGACTGGCCGCTATTAGTGGCACCGTTCTTAGTGGTGCCGCTAATAGCGGCCACTCCGGCTCGTAATTGGCTAGGGAAATTAGCAATACCGGTAATCCCTTACCGGTACTGTTATTCCCTTAGCGCATAACGTGTAATGAGGCCCATTGTCTGACATGATGGGTCTCATGTCTGGGATTGTTGGGAATTCTTTGTGGACTTCGGGTAAAAAGTATATAGTCGGCATGCAACCCGATGAGTGTAAGAGAAATTCTTTTTCATCTTTACCCAATAGTAAATAGGAGTGCCATTTGTCACCACCTTCTTTCTGACAACAGGGGTGGCGTCAGTCAGTATCTTGGAATATCATTACTATATTCCCCCCTTGTCAGCTGGTTTGATGACTATGTTTGCGTTGTCTCTCAGGTTTGCGAGAGCTACTCTTTCCGCTGGATTCAGGTTAGCCGTACTGGAAAAATTCTTCTTTTTCTTCAAGTGCAATAAATCCTACGTGACCATATCAAAAAATGTATCTTTATGGTTGTTTTCTGAGCTGGGAGGCAGACATTTTGATTTCTTCTTAATTTTGCTAGGTTGGTATGTCGTATTCTATATCCACGTTTGATAAGAGAGTGACATCATCTGTTTCTTCTTCATCTGCTAAAGACATCAATAGTTTGTTATGGGTTAGTTCCCCAAGTGTGAAGGCGGAGGGCATCCTGGTCCCCGATTCCTGAATTGGCAAATGGTCCTTGTTTAAGAAAAACTTCTTCAACTTCAAATTCCTGATAAATTTGAAGAGATCTATGTAGTGTTAAGACGGATTTCTGAACTCTGTCCTGGTGGCGCAGAGGTTCAGAAGGCCAACCTAATTACTTGGAACAGGGTAACCTCTGGACAAGCCAGACCAATCAAGGTAGCGATCGCGGCGGTCAAGACTAGGTCTCAAGAGGGGTGAGGGTGACTGAAAGCCCGCAATGAGCACACAAAGCAAGAGCGCTTACAAACTACTCCAAACAGTTGTTTATATCAAAAATAGATACACATTTATTATAAGGCCTTGAAACTAATAACCACAGTAAAAGCAGCAATATACAACGATATTAAACCAACACATACACTATCCACCCAATATATATACAGAATACACAGTTTCACAGCATTAGCAGCACGAAATATGTTATCCACCTGCAGGGGAAGGAAAACAGGCAGTGCGAACCAATGCGTGTGATATGTCCGCCTTCTGAGGCCCCTAACTGGATGGTAGTCCAATCCCTACGAAGAGTGGAGCCTAGCGCTCAAAAGTACCTGCACACGCCGGTGCCAATGGGCAGAAGGTGAAGCTCTTCGGAGGACGTTGAACAGCTCTGTAGGGAGCTCTAATGAAGGAGAACACGGTCCGCGACTCTAGCGCAGCCTCCACTGTGAGGCAGAAGCAGGGCGCGAGTACGGACAAGGGGTGCTGTATTCACAGCGGGGAAAAGCAAAGGGCACTGCAGGAGGGCGACCAGATCCTAGCTAATCTACTCACCGGTCCCCGAAGCAAGCAGGCCCGAGCTTCTCCTCGATAGATGCAGCTTCTGGCAGGTTCTGAAGAGCAGGGAACGTCTCGTCGTCGTGCAGAGTAAAAAGACGTCCCGATCGAAGAAACAAGCACAGTTTTGTCGCCACCGCAGGGCAACGGAACGGCCGGGTGTATTCAAGCCAAACGAGCACCGCTCACCTCTAGCTTAGGACTGCTAAGCAAACGAAGCGTGTGAGCATGCCCCGGACTCAGAATACCACCCAACCTGTCGGCGATTACAGAGCAGGCCTCCTTAGTAAGCTGGTCAGTCAACTGGATGGCCCAGAGACACTTCCGAAGGCTTACAGCAGGAGTTGATGAAGGTGCCGGGAATAGCTGGTCCTGCTATTCCAATAGGTCGAAGCGCCAGTACAGGCCTTCTTGTTCGATCTTAGGTGGAAAGGGCTTCACCGGACGACAGCAATGAGGAGCAGAAGTTCTTCAGGGGGTCACCAGTGATTCCTCGGTCCAGCCTCGTGTTCGCAGGATACTTGGCTCCTGTATCCCTGGGTTCGTAAGAACTCAGGAGATCGACATGGTAGTGGTGTTTCCAGCTCCCTCTTATCCACGGTTCCCTTCGCGCCAAAACGGAGGGGAGCCAATGGGAGATCCGCTCATCAACACACATACCATACGTGGACCAATCACGGACCACAGTGGTCCCAGGCATTCACACCACCCTAGACTCTCTGGCACCCAGGATGTGTATTGGGACCAGACAGCCCAGCCCACATCCTGGGGGCACTCAAACGACATGTAGAAGCCCGCGAAAGCAACCGTGTTTCGCGGGAAACTACATGCCCAAATAAGGAAGGCCCCGGGTCGCCTGACCCGGGGGAAGGTAAAGGGAGCAAGACGGACAGTGGACGAGACAAAGGAGCCTCGTGGTCCGGCCATTTTGGGTAGCCGGGCCACCCTTTTGTGTTCGCGGCAAAAAGGTGCTCAGAACGGCAAAAGGAGCTCAAAATAAACCAAATGATCGCTGCCACCAGCCCAGTCCCTGAATGACTTGCACCGATCCAAAAACCATCCTATAAGAGTGTCTAGGGTCTGTAGAAGGCTAGAGACCCAAGAGAGCTGTAACTTAGCTTACAGTGCCCTCTTGTGTCGTGTTGCACTAAAATGGCGACACGATAAAAGAAACTACGGGAAACAGCGTTCCCCGGTACTGACTGTCTTAAGGGCATGTCAGTTTCCCCGTAAGAAAGGAGCGAAAGCCCAGAGGAGTACAGCAGAAGGCTGCACTTCTCTGGCAAAGTCAAGAAAACAGGTTGAAAACAATAGCAAAAAGTTTAGGGGTTGCCACATGGAAGGAAAGTTCCCTACAATAACGAAATCTTTCCTAACACTCGCCCCTCCCAGACTATGGACAGGGGGAACTAATCCACCCCTGGATGAGTCTCTTGTTCAGGTCGGTAAAACATTCTGGACAACCCATCAGCATTGCTATGTTGGACACCTGGCCTATGCTCAATAGTGAAGTCGAAGCCTTGTAGACTTATGGACCACCTAAGCAACTTTGGATTCTCCCCCTTCATGTTCATTAGCCACTTTAACGGCTTATGGTCAGTCTGCACAGTGAAGTGGGTCCCATAGAGGTAGGGCCGCAGCTTCCTTAGGGCCCACACAACAGAGAAACATTCTTTCTCTACCGTGGACCATCTGAGCTCTCTGTCCTTAAGCTGGCGACTAATAAAACCGATAGGGTGTTCCTTACCCTTCTCATCTACTTGTGATAGTACAGCTCCTATCCCAGTGTCAGAGGCATCCGTCTGCACGATAAAAGGTCTTTGATAATCAGGGGCCCTGAGCACAGGGGCCTGGCACAAGGAGTCTTTCAAGCCATTGAAGGCCTTCTCACACTCGTCAGTCCAAGTTACCTTCTTGGGTTTCTTCGGAGTTGTGAGGGCAGTCAGAGGAGCAGCTATGGTGCCATAGTCTGCCATAAAATTGCGGTAATAACCCGTGAGTCCTAAGAAGGCTCTCACTTGGGTTTGTGTAGTGGGGGTAGGCCAGTCTTGTACTGCTTGTACTTTACTGGGGAGAGGCTGTATCCTTCCTCCACCTACTTCATGCCCAAGGTAAACCACTGAGCCTTGTCCAATCTGGCATTTACTCGCCTTTATGGTCAAGTGGGCTTTCTGAAGAGCCTGGAGCACAATCCCGAGGTGTTTCACATGGTCTTCCCAGGTGGCACTGAAAACTGCTATATCGTCCAGATATGCAAGACAGAATTCGTCCAACCCATTCAACACATGATTCACAAGCCTCTGGAAAGTGGCAGGTGCATTCTTCAATCCGAACGGCATTACCCGGAATTGGTAAAGCCCGTCGGGAGTTGAAAATGCTGTCTTCTCCTTGGCATGTTCTGCTAAAGCTATTTGCCAATAGCCCGCAGTCAGGTCAAACGTGCTGAGGTACTTGGAGGCACCCAAGGTATCCACCAGCTCGTCAGTTCGAGGCAAGGGGTGAGCGTCTGTCTTGGTGACAGCATTCAGAGCCCTGTAATCCACGCAGAACCTCAATTCAGAAGTGCCTGCTTTTGGAACCAGAACCACAGGACTGGACCAAGGACTACTAGAGGGTTCAATCACCCCAAGGTCTAACATCTTGTTGACCTCGGTCTTAATATAAGACCGTACTTTATCCGACATCCTGTATCCCCTACTTTTGGTAGGTACACTGTCTCCTGTGTCAATGTTATGTTTGCACCAAGGTGTCAAACCAGGCGACTGTGAAAACAGGGGGGAAAACTGCCTAAGCAAACTTTTCACCTCAGCCTGCTGATCAGAAGTCAGGTGAGGGGCCACTCGGACACCCTCAACGGAGCTATCTGAAGGACCGCTTTGGAACAGGTCGGGAAGAGGTTCTGACTCCTCTTCCTCAACGTCTGACGCCAGTAGCAGTGCTGCGATTTCGACTCTTGGGACGAAAGCCTTCAGCCTATTTACGTGGAACACTTTTGGAGCCTGTCCAGGCCTTCCAAGGTCCACTAAATAGTTCACCTCACCCAGGGGCTCCACCACTGTGTAAGGGCCTGACCATTTGTCCTGTAAAGCGCGAGGCCTTATAGGGTTCATGATCAGGACTTGCTGACCAGGGGTAAAGTGAATTAAGGAAGCTTTCTGGTCGTACCAATGTTTCACCAGCGCTTGTCCGGCCTTCAACTTTTCACTAGCCAAGCCCATCAGGAGTACCATCCGTTTTCTGAGCCCTAGCACATAGTCAACTACATTGGTAGTAACAGGGGGAGTGGGCATTTCCCATCCCTCTTTGACGATGGCTAAGGGTCCCCGTACGGGATGACCGAACAGAAGTTCGAAGGGGCTGAAGCCAACACCCTCCTGTGGTACCTCTCTGTAGGCAAACAGCAAGCATGGTAACAGAAGATCCCATTTTCTTCTCTGGGGCTCCTCCAGAGCCCCAATCATGCTCTTTAACGTTCTGTTGAAACGTTCCACCAGACCATTGGTCTGGGGGTGATATGCAGAAGAGAACTTGTAGGTGACCCCACATTCTTTCCACATAGCCTGCATATACTTCGACATAAAGTTGCTGCCACGATCTGACACAACTTCTTTAGGGAAGCCAACCCTAGTAAATATGCCGAGTAACGCTTTTGCAACTGACTTGGCAGTTACAGTCTTTAATGGGATGGCCTCAGGATACCTGGTTGCATGGTCGACCAGCACCAGGATAAACCTATTGCCTGAGGATGTTTGCGGGTCAAGGGGACCAACGATGTCGATCCCTACCCTTTCAAATGGTACCCCCACAACTGGGAGCGGTACCAACGGAGCTTGGATTGTCGCGCCAACCTTACCAGACAACTGGCAGGAGGCACAACTCCTGCAGTGACTTTCTACTTGCACCCCCATCTTGGGCCAGTAGAAGTGCATAGATAACCTTTGCTTGGTCCTCTTCATTCCAAGGTGACCAGCAAGGGGAACTTCATGCGCCAACTGCAGGAGGAAGGGTCTAACAGAAAGGGGAACCACCAACCTCCTATGGTCTCCTTCTGTAGACTCTGTGGGCTCACTGTACAGGAGTCCACCTTCCCAATAAATCCGATGCTTCCCAGGAGGTTCACCCTCAAGCTGGGAGCAGGCCTGTCTCCTTAGGCCTTCCAGAGATGGGCACTCACGTTGGCCCTTACTGAAGTCGTCCCTATCAGGACCTCCTTCAACTAACAAGTCTTTTAGTTCAGGATGGTCGTTGGGGTCGAACACTTCAGGCATCGCCACCTCCTCGTCAGGCTCGGGCGATTGACCAACTCCCTCCACCGCAGTGGTAGGCGAGTTCGGGGGAATATTCTCTTTCCCCCGTCGGGACTTGTTGACTCCTTTCGCCTTGGGTTTCCCCTTCGGCTGGGGCGGCGTATTGGACTTGGCCAATGCTGCCCGTGCTTGAGACCGTGTGTAGGGTCTTTCGGCAGTGTCTCCTACGAGCCCTAGAGCTCTGAGATCATTGCCCAACAAGACCTTTCCCGGGACGTTTCTCTGAATGCTCACTGGAATCCTAACTGCTGTACCATTTAAAGTTAGATTAACAGGGATCACGGGAAACATACGGAGGGGGCCGTCAGCCAACTTAGTGGGCATCAGAGTAGCTCTGGCAACCTCCTCTGAGTCTACCAAGGTAGAATCCACTACAGTTCGACTGCACCCACTATCCCTAAGAGCTGGAGTATCCACTCCATTGATCAGCACACTGTCTTTAAAGTAGTGCTTGGTATTATCCGGAATCCTAGCATACGCCTCTGCGACTTTAGGCTCCCAGGAACCCAGGGACACTAAAACTACCTCAGCCTCTATTCCGCTGGGAAATGAGTCTGAGGAGAAGGATGCTCCTGTAATCTCTTCTTCCTCGTAGGAGGAGAAGGCCAGATTAGCGGAGTGGACCCCCAAAGGTCTAACCTTACAACGGGGATCCCCCTTCACATGGTCAGTTGCTCCACAAGAAAAACAAGCCCCATTGGGTCTGTTTACGTAGGGAGGCTTATTATAACCAGAGTTCTGTTTCGGAGGCGAACCTCCACTACCCTGTGAGTTCTCGGATGGCTTACCCTTATTTTTCTTTTTGTGGCCCTTATGGGAAGAAGATTTAGCAGATTCCCCACCCTCCACATCTTTGGACTTTTTCCCTTCCTCCTGCTTACCAGGATGAGTTTTGTCCTTATGGGACACTCGATGTGACACCCATAAATCTGCTGCAATGGCCAGCTTCTTAGGATCTATCTCCTTCGAATCGGCCAAATGCTGCTTAAGCTCCGGGGAAGAAGAAGCAAAAATGTGTTCCAGCATGACCAGATTGATCATGCCTTCGAAGGTAGAAACCTTATAACCTTCAACCCAGCCAGTCAAGTTTTTCAGGGACTCAGCTACATACGACACCCAAGTACCACCTTCCTTTTTCTTATACTCTCTAAACCTTTTCAAATATTGGGTCGGAGTCTTCCCAAACTTTAAAATGAGAGTCTGCTTCAACATTGCAAAATCAGCGCGCTCAGCCTTCGACATTTCCATAATGGCACTGCAACCAGAATGGGGCAGTCTGCTGAGTAACCATGCAATCTTATCCGCATTATCAACCTCTTGAACCTCGCATGCATACTCAAACGCATTTAACCAGTCCATAATGTCATTTCGTTCCTCATACACACTGAGCAGATCTTTTGGAAACCGTGGATGAGAGGAAGCCCCAGAACCATGTCCAGGACCCTTGGACCCATTTGCGAACTGAAGCTTGGCCAGTTCCAACTGGTGATCCCTGTCTTTTTGTTTTTCTGCCTGGTCGATTTTCAGTTTGGCTATGCTGAATTCAAGCTCCTGCTGCCTAAACCGCAGCTCTTGCTTCTTGAATTCAAGCATAGCCTCCCCATCAACACTGGCAGAGGAAACGTTAGACATTACATCCTCCCTGTCCTCGTGGTCGTGATGGATCAGTGCAGCGGCAGAACCGTCGGTTCTGCCAGTGAGAGCAGCCCCACCACCTTCTGCACTGTCCTCGGAAGTTATAGCGTCAAGCTGCGCTTCTTGCCACGCCACGATTCTCTGGATCATTTCCAATTTAGTGCCTTGAGAGGAAACCCCTCTCTCCGCACACATCTTCTTCAATGTTTCAGATTTCGAAGCATTTAAGGTTAATAAAGTATTCGTTTCCATACTGTCGATAGGACTATGGCCTTTTTAACGTTATATTCAATACTTTACTGCGTGTCCTGGTTGGAATAACCTGAAAACGCCTTAGCTCGTGCGCAACACTGGATACCTTCAGTCGTATCCCACCGCTGTACACCAATTTGTTAAGACGGATTTCTGAACTCTGTCCTGGTGGCGCAGAGGTTCAGAAGGCCAACCTAATTACTTGGAACAGGGTAACCTCTGGACAAGCCAGACCAATCAAGGTAGCGATCGCGGCGGTCAAGACTAGGTCTCAAGAGGGGTGAGGGTGACTGAAAGCCCGCAATGAGCACACAAAGCAAGAGCGCTTACAAACTACTCCAAACAGTTGTTTATATCAAAAATAGATACACATTTATTATAAGGCCTTGAAACTAATAACCACAGTAAAAGCAGCAATATACAACGATATTAAACCAACACATACACTATCCACCCAATATATATACAGAATACACAGTTTCACAGCATTAGCAGCACGAAATATGTTATCCACCTGCAGGGGAAGGAAAACAGGCAGTGCGAACCAATGCGTGTGATATGTCCGCCTTCTGAGGCCCCTAACTGGATGGTAGTCCAATCCCTACGAAGAGTGGAGCCTAGCGCTCAAAAGTACCTGCACACGCCGGTGCCAATGGGCAGAAGGTGAAGCTCTTCGGAGGACGTTGAACAGCTCTGTAGGGAGCTCTAATGAAGGAGAACACGGTCCGCGACTCTAGCGCAGCCTCCACTGTGAGGCAGAAGCAGGGCGCGAGTACGGACAAGGGGTGCTGTATTCACAGCGGGGAAAAGCAAAGGGCACTGCAGGAGGGCGACCAGATCCTAGCTAATCTACTCACCGGTCCCCGAAGCAAGCAGGCCCGAGCTTCTCCTCGATAGATGCAGCTTCTGGCAGGTTCTGAAGAGCAGGGAACGTCTCGTCGTCGTGCAGAGTAAAAAGACGTCCCGATCGAAGAAACAAGCACAGTTTTGTCGCCACCGCAGGGCAACGGAACGGCCGGGTGTATTCAAGCCAAACGAGCACCGCTCACCTCTAGCTTAGGACTGCTAAGCAAACGAAGCGTGTGAGCATGCCCCGGACTCAGAATACCACCCAACCTGTCGGCGATTACAGAGCAGGCCTCCTTAGTAAGCTGGTCAGTCAACTGGATGGCCCAGAGACACTTCCGAAGGCTTACAGCAGGAGTTGATGAAGGTGCCGGGAATAGCTGGTCCTGCTATTCCAATAGGTCGAAGCGCCAGTACAGGCCTTCTTGTTCGATCTTAGGTGGAAAGGGCTTCACCGGACGACAGCAATGAGGAGCAGAAGTTCTTCAGGGGGTCACCAGTGATTCCTCGGTCCAGCCTCGTGTTCGCAGGATACTTGGCTCCTGTATCCCTGGGTTCGTAAGAACTCAGGAGATCGACATGGTAGTGGTGTTTCCAGCTCCCTCTTATCCACGGTTCCCTTCGCGCCAAAACGGAGGGGAGCCAATGGGAGATCCGCTCATCAACACACATACCATACGTGGACCAATCACGGACCACAGTGGTCCCAGGCATTCACACCACCCTAGACTCTCTGGCACCCAGGATGTGTATTGGGACCAGACAGCCCAGCCCACATCCTGGGGGCACTCAAACGACATGTAGAAGCCCGCGAAAGCAACCGTGTTTCGCGGGAAACTACATGCCCAAATAAGGAAGGCCCCGGGTCGCCTGACCCGGGGGAAGGTAAAGGGAGCAAGACGGACAGTGGACGAGACAAAGGAGCCTCGTGGTCCGGCCATTTTGGGTAGCCGGGCCACCCTTTTGTGTTCGCGGCAAAAAGGTGCTCAGAACGGCAAAAGGAGCTCAAAATAAACCAAATGATCGCTGCCACCAGCCCAGTCCCTGAATGACTTGCACCGATCCAAAAACCATCCTATAAGAGTGTCTAGGGTCTGTAGAAGGCTAGAGACCCAAGAGAGCTGTAACTTAGCTTACAGTGCCCTCTTGTGTCGTGTTGCACTAAAATGGCGACACGATAAAAGAAACTACGGGAAACAGCGTTCCCCGGTACTGACTGTCTTAAGGGCATGTCAGTTTCCCCGTAAGAAAGGAGCGAAAGCCCAGAGGAGTACAGCAGAAGGCTGCACTTCTCTGGCAAAGTCAAGAAAACAGGTTGAAAACAATAGCAAAAAGTTTAGGGGTTGCCACATGGAAGGAAAGTTCCCTACAATAACGAAATCTTTCCTAACATGTAGGTATCAGTAATGTTGACCGAACCCAACCGGGAAAAGGAGAGGCCCTTGTTCAGTACAGATTCTTCACTGGTACTGAGGACATGAGAGGGCAGGTTCATGACTCAATTGGGAAGATTCAATAATTGCGACCCCTGGACCTGGTCGTGATGACATGTCCTGTTCCTATTGGGCTTCCTGTGTTTGTTGCCCTGTCCTCGCCTGCCTCTGATGTGTTTGTTGAAATAGCTGTGTTGGATACCAGAGTGTTTGAGCAAGTGACCCTCTTTTTGGGAAAATTCCTGCCCTTTTATGACATTTGATCTTAGTGGCAAAATTGGTCTGTTTGTATTTAGTTAACATCTGTTCTGTGTCTGTAGATGATGCTTCTCCCTCACTGGAATCTTCAGTGATATCAGCATCTGAATTCCTCATCTTCTTCATCTCCTATGTTGGGAAAGACACATAGGCGTATTCCACGTGGGATCCTGTCGCAATCTAGGTCCAGCGTTATGCCGCTTATACCATTGACAGCGTCCCAATCCCTGTCGCCCCGTCAGTGAAGATATTGGGGGTCTACCTGGATGACGCTCTATCCCTTCTTCGTTAAGTTAATGCCATTGGTTCCTCCACTGTCCCAACCACCAAACTCATCAACGCCTGCAGACTGTTCCTCTCTGCCAACAGCTGCCTCACAATTGCCCGAGCTGTCATTGCCGCCAGATTTGATTGCTGTAATGTTTTGTTTGCAGGCACCTCGACCCAAAATATCCAAAAGTTGCAAGTCATCCAGAGCAACATTCCCAGGCAAACTCACATCTCTGCTGCAAGAAGAAACACCCACTGGCTCCCAATAAGAGACTGGATTACCTTCAAACATTGGCGATCACCCACAGGTGCCTCTCCTTACCTCTTTCACTAAAGTCCAAACAAAGAGACCAACCAGAACTGCCTATGCTCACCATCTCGTCATGTCTAAATTAGACGGTCCAGGGCGGGCAGCGCAGGTGCTATTCCACAACCATTGAAGCCAGCAAGCATTTCAACTCTCCAAAGAGGATACAACCCACATACCCCAGGAAGCTGAAATCCTAGGAAGGGCCGCCACCCTCCACGACTAGAATTACAGTGAGGAGCAAAACGTGTTCCATTACTGTCAATCTGGATTCCACCCAACCAGGGGGACAAATACATCAATGGCAAATATGAGAGAGAATCTGCCTGTGGCTTGGGGCACTGTGACAAGGTCATCTGCCATTGTCAATAGGTGGTGGGGTCCCCTCTCAGCCTGGGGTGGGAGGCCTACCAGGGTGAAAGTCAGAGTCAGTCCTACCCCAGAGAGGGAAGGTAGCACTTGGGATCCAAGTCCCTTCTCATAGTGCCAGCCTGCTTGCCGACAGTGTCACTGACAATCACACCATAACTTTCTCGCATGATGCTGGCCAGTTGTTACCTTTTATTGTAGAAAACTTTAATTATCCAGCATTCTTTGCAAGGAGAAGCACCTTTACAAGCTGAACAGTAGTTTCCCTAAGTGACTGAGAGTCTGAATACAGTTACCAGCCGTGTGCAGAGAAGTAATCACTCAGCGGCCCGGGAACAGCAAACAGCAGCGGTGAGACGCAGCACGAATCAGAAGCATCAGAGAAACGCAGGCCCACCAAGCACTCCATGGACAATGTGAGCAAACAAACTAACAGGCCCACACAAGAACTGGGGCTTACTGGACACTACCCTTACCTGGGAAAGAGCTGTGGAGAAATCCCCAGCGGCCTGACAGGCTGACAAGGCCCTTACATGAACTGGACCTCGAATGCCATAAACCATCAACTGATATGCGGCGGTCCCACACACAAGAAAGGGGTGCGGCTTAGACACACTTTTGTTTCCACTGTTGTTTGTAACACCTCCCTGACAGGGAAAATAGGGGGAGATTGGCCCGGTGAACCAGTGGGGAGGGACAACCAGAGCTAAGTGTCTAAAAAGTGCCGTCCCTACATTGGCAGCACAGACATGGAACTCCCTGCCTATGACCCTACGCTTGGATATAAATGAGAAAACCTTTCGAACTTCTCTGAAGACCACCCTTTACAGAATATTAGTGTTCACTTCTGTCCTGGGTGATCATTGATCTCCTACAAATTAACTCTGCCCTAGTCTTGTCTTATGTGTTTGTTCTGCGTGTTCATCTGCACCCAGATGCCTGCGGGTTCCTGCCGTGTTACAAATAAATAAAGTAATAAACCAATGGGGAGAAAGAGGAAAGTATAAAGGGAGAGCTGGGAGACAGGAGGTTCTGGGTTGTTCGGGTGAGGTCGAGGAGGCAGAGGTCTAGAGGCCAAGAGACTAGGTCGAGGAAGGAGGGTGTGGAGAAGAATGGAGGAGAAGGTATTGGTTAGTGGGAGTAAGTGCTTACACCTTCTCGCTTCTGTACTCACTCACGCTGACTATAAGGCTCCCTCACGGCAGAAAAAACACAATCCGAGGCACCTCGAAGTGTGAGGGATTTTGGGTACACTACACGTCACATTAGGGATAGTGCTATAGTCACGCCCATGTTGACGTCCCCTTTCGATCTTCAAAAGAAAGATGCACTACTCTGCGCTAACCACTAGATGTCGGACTATATGTAGATACAATCATCAGAAATGCTATTACGGTGAGTAATGCATGTCATATATAGCTACCCCTCGGGCGTGTGACGAGTACAATGATCCATACCAGTGAACCCCCATCCATGCGCTGCTTGGACCTTCGCGCCCGCCTCTAGTGTTTCCCTGAAGCATCAATATATTTTCTTGGTGCTTATTGGCATACTGCATTACTTGCCTAAGTTTCTTTGCATGTTGGAGGCCCCTCACATTCCAAGACAGTACTCCTATTCTAGGACCTGTATGGCGGTCGGTAGTAATCAGGTGTGGCCATTTCAAGGTTACTGCGAGTACATGTTGACTTCCCATGAAGTGTGACACTAGCGAATGTCCAGTGGGAATGTGAATGTCTAAGTCCCTCACTATGGAGATGCAATACTTAGGGTATACTCCCCCCCCATCCCAACTGTACCCCTATCTCAAGCCAGAAACTATAACTGACTGGCTGCCCCCATTGCCCCCACTTCCCAACATCAAACACAAAAGAAAAACAAACCCAGCATAAAAGCATGCGTTGGGGGATGTTGGAGTTGCCCAGTCGCTCCCTTTGGGTGTAACGGAAACTGGGGTATATAATTCGGGTTCCATAAACCTGCAGTTATGTGTGGGCCTCTAGTGGCAGAGTCATCTCCTGGATTGCGAGAGGCCGCTGCACAGTTTACTATGATCAGGTGACGGATTCGGTCCCAGGTTGGGAAGCCACAGCAGAGAAATCCTCAGTCAAGTAAAGGAACGGGTAGTGCCATATCTGTGCTGAAAGGCCCAAATGCGATCAAGTGAGGGGCGTGGTCAGGTATTTCATGTTGGGGCAGGGATGCTGCCATTGCTCGATGAAGGTGGTCTTCCACGCGGTCGGTTCTTGATGCCGCCAACGTGCTCTGTGATAAAGCGTGAGTCCGCCTTGGTGTCCATGAAGAAGGTTGTGTTGCCCTCATGCATAATGTTCAGCTTGGCGGGATATCTCATGGCATATTTGACGTCATGTTTATGCATCGTGTCCTTCACATCTTGGAAGACCCGTCTAGAATCTTTTACTTGCGGACTAAAATCCGTGAAGATGTGCACGGCAGTGGATCCAAACTTTAGCTTGCCGTGCTCCCGAGCAAGTCTCAAGATAATGTAGTTGAAAATGCGGGCAATGATGGGGCGTTTTTGGGCCCCCGTGGCCAGTCTAGGCCAGAGCGATCTGTGAGTGGGCTCCACTAGGAACACTGGAGACATTACAGGATTGCCAAGTATCTCAAGCAATAGGCACACCATAAAGGGATCCATCTTTGCAATGGGTGTGGTTTTTGGCACCCCCATTATTCTGATGTAGCAGAGAGACCCTGGAGGTCGTCATCTGTGGCCATTACTCTCTTGAGTGCTGATTGTTGTTGAGAGATGTCAGCTTGCAGTCTGGTGGTTTGGTCCCCAGTGTCTCCTATGCATTTTTCTGCTTCAGTGACCCGTCCACAAAGGTTCTCAGGCAGAAGTATCTACCTTAGGGGTGAGGGAGTCTATGTTCTGCCCTAATGTGTCCATACTGTCTTTAAAGGCAGCCATGGTGAGATTTAGCTTTTGTAGATGCGGGTTGGTGCCATATGGCCCGTTATTGTCGATGTGCACCGTTGGTGCCTTTGGAAATACCTCAATTTTCACCTGCTTCTTTTTGGATCCCATGTGGGATCTCCACCCCAAATCCTCAGCGCGGGTGCTCTACTGGCAATGGGCCTTTGATCGAGGGCTCTAAGGCCGGGTGGTGGCACAGTCCGGCAGCTTAATAGGATAGGGCAGAAGGCTGTGATGCACTCGTGGCCACACGATAGCAGCACAGTGCTCCAGGGCTCACTGAAGCAGCATCTTCTGTGGCCTGGGCCAGGGGGCAGCCCACCCACCATCCCAACATGAAGGGATATTGGGCAGCCGCACGGGCCCCCGCTGTAGTATGTTTGGGGTGGCGCACCCCACATCCGACGCAGCAGAGGTCGCCAGCTCCTCAGGGTTAGCAGCAATGTGTTTTCCCCACGCCTCTCAAGCCGGCCACGCGGTGTCCGCGCCCCGGTCCGTCCATCTCTCCTATGGGGGTGCAGCGGCGGCGAGGTACAGGATCGCCTGTCAGGGCCGCTTGGCTCCACGACCACGCGGCCTCCCAGTCGGGCCAAGGGTAACCAGGACCACTGAGTATGAAACGACTGTGCAGGCTCGAGGTAAGGCCTTCTCCGGGGCCAGAGGGAGTCCGCTTCGTTTCACTGCTGCTTTAGGGCTCCATGTCTGCTGGTTTAAGGATCTTACAAAAGGATCTTTTTCAAGATGTGGTCATCTTGCTGCTCAGCCGACAGCGCCCTTCTACTTATTTAATTCGTATAAAATCTAATAAGTTTGAAGTTGCATTTCTGTAAGATATTCTTGGATTTTGATAAGATCCTTCTAAGAACATCAATAAGAAATTGTTGTATGGGTGCGGATACAATTTCTTTCTATGTTGTGGACATGAAAGAGACTGCTTCTGTGCACCTGCCCAACCAGCGTTAGGTGTTTACATTGGTGGAGCCACCTGTTTTCTACCATTGTAGATTTTTGAAGCCCTATGTACCATTTTTATGAGACTGACATATGAGCTGAGGTATCCCCCTCGTCAGAAATTACATTATAGTAATGTTTGGAGGCCACAGACGGGGAAGCACTTGATGTTATGGTTCTGCCATGCCCTCCTGCTCCTCCCTGCACCCCCCACCCTCTCCCCTTTTCTTGTTAAGCACTTGTGTGATCCAAATCACCTTGTGGCCTTGTAGGAACGCTTTTTATTCTCCAGCATGGGGTCTGCCATGGATTCACATGCTCATGAATATTCCCCGTCGTCAGGTTGGGAATCCTCGGTAAAGAAAAAATCAGAGCGGAGAGCTGCGAGGAGGTGCAGTCTGGCAGGAAACTCTGATTTTTTTTTTCTTGTTTGCTGTGGAAGTCTGTCTGCAGTGTTTACTGCTACAAGGGCTTAAAAACCCATTTTGGCCGCGGAGCGGCCGCGGAGAGCTGCGAGGAGGTGCAGTCTGGCAGGAAACTCTGATTTTTTTTTTTCCTGTTTGCTGTGGAAGTCTGTCTGCAGTGTTTACTGCTACAAGGGCTTAAATAGATGGCTATTAGTCATACACGCAGCTTGCCTCTATAGGATCTGTAGGAAGGCCATTTGGGGCTCTTGCCATTTTGATTGACAAAAATATAAAGGCTTAATCTAATATGATCTATGGTGGAGAAGATCTTTTGGTAGTCGAACTAAAGCTTCTCAGTGAGACAATTGTATTGTTCTTGATTATCTGTATATACTGGAATCCGGTTAGTAGTCCACAAATGCATTTAATCAACTTGATACAATTTTGGAAGAGGCTTTTATTCAAAATTCGAACTACCAGCTTGTAATTGGCAGAGATTTTAATTCAATGTGTCTGGACCCAGTTACGTTTAATACATGCCCTATGCACATCAAACGAGAGTCTATCTCGCAAATAAGAGGTCGAAAGTGGGTCAAATATCTCTAAGAATGGGACTTACAGATGGTTGATGCTGAACGCAATGGCAATACATTGACTTGGTCAAGAGCTGGAAATAGATCTTGCATCGATTACTTTTTTGTTTCCAGCTCTCTAATTAGTGTCTGTGAGAGTTATAAATCCCACATTGGGAGATCATATGCTCATTAATTTAGACGTTCACTTGGCATATAGTACTCACAACATTGATCATGCATTGGCATTGATAGAAGCTGATCGACATCTTGTCTCAGTTCGATGGACTGCGAGGATGTCGAGAACTCACTCATAAGATTAGCCAAGAAATCAGGCTTGAAGTAGATGAAACTCAGTTCAGAATCAATAAGCAACAAATTGAGGAATGGAACACTATCATCATTAAACACCATCTGAACAAATTATCCAAAGCCAAATTCACACAAATTAGTGATCATAAGCACAAATTCAGTTCGGAGGTGGCTTATTTAAAACAGAAGAATACAAATTTGAGGGAACTAAAAAAAAAGGTTTTGACACTAACACAATTTAAAAGTAACAAAATTCAAATTTGTCAAACCTATAAAAATAAAATCAAAGTGATTAAAAACGAATTATATATTGCTGATAATCAGTGTATTATTTATAATCTATGTAAAACAATTCTAAAGATGTGTGGACAGTTTTGAGAAGCTCCACTGTTCCTAGTCGTGCTTGTATCCAATCTTCCATCTCGGCGGACGTGTGGCACAGTTATTTCACTCTAAAATATCAAATGCCTCCAAAAGCTCCAAAATATCGATCACTGAGCTATGCCCCTGGTCCTTGACTGGTATCAAGTGGGCTATTTCAGAACTTAAATACTCCAAAGCGGCTGGTCCGGATGGAATCCCTGCTTGTGTTCTTAAAACTGATCCCGATTTTTGGGGCATTATTTTAAAAGCCAAATATGATTACATATTTGAAGAGAAACGTATTCCAGAGTCATGGCATTCTGTCACCATCATTCCCATCTATAAAAAGGGTAACCCCATGGACCCCCATAATTATAGACCCATTGCCCTTACAGATGCTTCTTCTAAAGTGTTTTCTATTCTTGTACTAAATGAACTTCAACGCTGTATTCATGATCATGACATTAATTATAGACCCATTGCCCTCACAGATGCTTCTTCTAAAGTGTTTTCTATTCTTCAACGCTGTATTCATGATCATGACATTGATTATAGACCCATTGCCCTTACAGATGCTTCTTCTAAAGTGTTTTCTATTCTTCAGCGCTGTATTCATGATCATGACATTAATTATAGACCCATTGCCCTTAGAGATGCTTCTTCTAAAGTGTTTTCTATTCTTCAGCGCTATATTCATGATCATGACATTAATTATAGACCCATTGCCCTTACAGATGCTTCTTCTAAAGTGTTTTCTATTCTTGTACTAAATGAACTTCAACGCTGTATTCATGATCATGACATTAATTATAGACCCATTGCCCTTACAGATGCTTATTCTAAAGTGTTTTCTATTCTTCAGCGCTGTATTCATGATCATGACATTGATTATAGACCCATTGCCCTTACAGATGCTTCTTCTAAAGTGTTTTCTATTCTTGTACTAAATGAACTTCAACGCTGTATTCATGATCATGACATTAATTATAGACCCATTGCCCTTACAGATGCTTCTTCTAAAGTGATTTCTATTCTTAAACGCTGTATTGATGATCATGACATTAATTATAGACCCATTGCCCTTAGAGATGCTTCTTCTAAAGTGTTTTCTATTCTTCAGCGCTGTATTCATGATCATGACATTAATTATAGACCCATTGCCCTTAGAGATGCTTCTTCTAAAGTGTTTTCTATTCTTCAGCGCTGTATTCATGATCATGACATTGATTATAGACCCATTGCCCTTACAGATGCTTCTTCTAAAGTGTTTTCTATTCTTGTACTAAATGAACTTCAACGCTGTATTCATGATCATGACATTAATTATAGACCCATTGCCCTTACAAATGCTTCTTCTAAAGTGTTTTCTATTCTTCAACGCTGTATTCATGATCATGACATTAATTATAGACCCATTGCCCTTACAGATGCTTCTTCTAAAGTGTTTTCTATTCTTGTACTAAATGAACTTCAACGCTGTATTCATGATCATGACATATATTGTAGACCATTGCTCTTACAGATGCTTCTTCCAAAGTGTTTTCTATTCTTCAGCGCTGTATTCATGATCATGACATTGATTATAGACCCATTGCCCTTACAGATGCTTCTTCTAAAGTGTTTTCTATTCTTGTACTAAATGAACTTCAACGCTGTATTCATGATCATGACATATATTATAGACCCATTGCCCTTATAGATGCTTCTTCTAAAGTGTTTTCTATTCTTCAGCGCTGTATTCATGATCATGACATATATTATAGACCCATTGCCCTTATAGATGCTTCTTCTAAAGTGTTTTCTATTCTTCAGCGCTGTATTCATGATCATGACATATATTATAGACCCATTGCCCTTACAGATGCTTCTTCTAAAGTGTTTTCTATTCTTCAGCGCTGTATTCATGATCATGACATTGATTATAGACCCATTGCCCTTACAGATGCTTCTTCTAAAGTGTTTTCTATTCTTCAGCGCTGTATTCATGATCATGACATTGATTATAGACCCATTGCCCTTACAGATGCTTCTTCTAAAGTGTTTTCTATTCTTCAGCGCTGTATTCATGATCATGACATTGATTATAGACCCATTGCCCTTACAGATGCTTCTTCTAAAGTGTTTTCTATTCTTGTACTAAATGAACTTCAACGCTGTATTCATGATCATGACATATATTATAGACCATTGCCCTTACAGATGCTTCTTCTAAAGTGTTTTCTATTCTTGTACTAAATGAACTTCAATGCTGTATTCATGATCATGACATTAATTATAGACCCATTGCCCTTACAGATGCTTCTTCTAAAGTGTTTTCTATTCTTCAACGCTGTATTCATGATCATGACATTAATTATAGACCCATTGCCCTCACAGATGCTTCTTCTAAAAAGTGTTTTCTATTCTTATACTAAATGAACTTCTACGCTGTATTCATGATCATGACATTAATTATAGACCCATTGCCCTTACAGATGCTTCTTCCAAAGAGTTTTCTATTCTTCAACGCTGTATTCATGATCATGACATTAATTATAGACCCATTGACCTTACAGATGCTTCTTCTAAAAAGTGTTTTCTATTCTTATACTAAATGAACTTCTACGCTGTATTCATGATCATGACATTAATTATAGATCCATTGCCCTTACAGATGCTTCTTCTAAAGTGATTTCTATTCTTGTACTAAATGATCTTCAGTGCTGTATTCATGATCATGACATTAATTATAGACCCATTGCCCTTACAGATGCTTCTTCTAAAGTATTTTCTATTCTTCAACGCTGTATTCATGATCATGACATTAATTATAGACCCATTGCCCTCACAGATGCTTCTTCTAAAAAGTGTTTTCTATTCTTATACTAAATAAACTTCTACGCTGTATTCATGATCATGACATTAATTATAGACCCATTGCCCTTACAGATGCTTCTTCTAAAGTGTTTTCTATTCTTCAACGCTGTATTCATGATCATGACATTAATTATAGACCCATTGCCCTCACAGATGCTTCTTCTAAAAAGTGTTTTCTATTCTTATACTAAATGAACTTCTACGCTGTATTCATGATCATGACATTAATTATAGACCCATTGCCCTTACAGATGCTTCTTCTAAAGTGATTTCTATTCTTAAACGCTGTATTCATGATCATGACATTAATTATAGACCCATTGCCCTTACAGATGCTTCTTCCAAAGAGTTTTCTATTCTTCAACGCTGTATTCATGATCATGACATTAATTATAGACCCATTGACCTTACAGATGCTTCTTCTAAAAAGTGTTTTCTATTCTTATACTAAATGAACTTCTACGCTGTATTCATGATCATGACATTAATTATAGACCCATTGCCCTTACAGATGCTTCTTCTAAAGTGATTTCTATTCTTAAACGCTGTATTCATGATCATGACATTAATTATAGACCCATTGCCCTTACAGATGCTTCTTCCAAAGAGTTTTCTATTCTTCAACGCTGTATTCATGATCATGACATTAATTATAGACCCATTGACCTTACAGATGCTTCTTCTAAAAAGTGTTTTCTATTCTTATACTAAATGAACTTCTACGCTGTATTCATGATCATGACATTAATTATAGATCCATTGCCCTTACAGATGCTTCTTCTAAAGTGATTTCTATTCTTGTACTAAATGATCTTCAGTGCTGTATTCATGATCATGACATTAATTATAGACCCATTGCCCTTACAGATGCTTCTTCTAAAGTATTTTCTATTCTTCAACGCTGTATTCATGATCATGACATTAATTATAGACCCATTGCCCTCACAGATGCTTCTTCTAAAAAGTGTTTTCTATTCTTATACTAAATAAACTTCTACGCTGTATTCATGATCATGACATTAATTATAGACCCATTGCCCTTACAGATGCTTCTTCTAAAGTGTTTTCTATTCTTCAACGCTGTATTCATGATCATGACATTAATTATAGACCCATTGCCCTCACAGATGCTTCTTCTAAAAAGTGTTTTCTATTCTTATACTAAATGAACTTCTACGCTGTATTCATGATCATGACATTAATTATAGACCCATTGCCCTTACAGATGCTTCTTCTAAAGTGATTTCTATTCTTAAACGCTGTATTCATGATCATGACATTAATTATAGACCCACTGCCCTTATAGATGCTTCTTCTAAAAAGTGTTTTCTATTCTTATACTAAATGAACTTCTACGCTGTATTCATGATCATGACATTAATTATAGATCCATTGCCCTTACAGATGCTTCTTCTTAAGTGATTTCTATTCTTGTACTAAATGAACTTCAGCGCTGTATTCATGATCATGACATTGATTATAGATCCATTGCCCTTACAGATGCTTCTTCTAAAGTGTTTTCTATTCTTGTACTAAATGAACTTCTACGCTGTATTCATGATCATGACATTGATTATAGACCCATTGCCCTTACAGATGCTTCTTCTAAAGTGTTTTCTATTCTTCAACGCTGTGTTCATGATCATGACATTAATTATAGACCCATTGCCCTTACAGATGCTTCTTCTAAAGTGTTTTCTATTCTTGTACTAAATGAACTTCAACGCTGTATTCATGATCATGACATTTATTATAGACCATTGCCCTTACAGATGCTTCTTCTAAAGTGATTTCTATTCTTGTACTAAATGATCTTCAGCGCTGTATTCATGATCATGACATTGATTATAGACCCATTGCCCTTACAGATGCTTCTTCTAAAGTGTTTTCTATTCTTGTACTAAATGAACTTCTATGCTGTATTCATGATCATGACATTGATTATAGACCCATTGCCCTTACAGATGCTTCTTCTAAAGTGTTTTCTATTCTTAAACGCTGTATTCATGATCATGACATTAATTATAGACCCATTGCCCTTACAGATGCTTCTTCTAAAGTGTTTTCTATTCTTCAACGCTGTGTTCATGATCATGACATTAATTATAGATCCATTGCCCTTACAGATGCTTCTTCTAAAATGTTTTCTATTCTTAAACGCTGTATTCATGATCATGACATTTATTATAGACCATTGCTCTTACAGATGCTTCTTCCAAAGTGTTTTCTATTCTTCAGCGCTGTATTCATGATCATGACATTTATTATAGACCATTGCCCTTACAGATGCTTCTTCTAAAGTGTTTTCTATTCTTGTACTAAATGAACTTCAACGCTGTATTCATGATCATGACATATATTATAGACCATTGCTCTTACAGATGCTTCTTCCAAAGTGTTTTCTATTCTTCAGCGCTGTATTCATGATCATGACATTGATTATAGACCCATTGCCCTTACAGATGCTTCTTCTAAAGTGTTTTCTATTCTTGTACTAAATGAACTTCTACGCTGTATTCATGATCATGACATTGATTATAGACACATTGCCCTTACAGATGCTTCTTCTAAAGTGTTTTCTATTCTTGTACTAAATGAACTTCAACGCTGTATTCATGATCATGACATTTATTATAGACCATTGCCCTTACAGATGCTTCTTCTAAAGTGATTTCTATTCTTGTACTAAATGAACTTCTACGCTGTATTCATGATCATGACATTAATTATAGACCCATTGCCCTTACAGATGCTTCTTCTAAAGTGATTTCTATTCTTAAACGCTGTATTCATGATCATGACATTAATTATAGACCCATTGCCCTTACAGATGCTTCTTCTAAAGTGTTTTCTATTCTTCAACGCTGTGTTCATGATCATGACATTAATTATAGACCCATTGCCCTTACAGATGCTTCTTCTAAAGTGTTTTCTATTCTTCAGCGCTGTATTCATGATCATGACATTGATTATAGACCCATTGCCCTTACAGATGCTTCTTCTAAAGTGTTTTCTATTCTTCAGCGCTGTATTCATGATCATGACATTGATTATAGACCCATTGCCCTTACAGATGCTTCTTCTAAAGTGTTTTCTATTCTTCAGCGCTGTATTCATGGTCATGACATTGATTATAGACCCATTGCCCTTACAGATGCTTCTTCTAAAGTGTTTTCTATTCTTCAACGCTGTGTTCATGATCATGACATTAATTATAGACCCATTGCCCTCACAGATGCTTCTTCTAAAGTGTTTTCTATTCTTCAACGCTGTGTTCATGATCATGACATTAATTATAGACCCATTGCCCTCACAGATGTGTCTTCTAAAGTGTTTTCTATTCTTCAACGCTGCGTTCATGATCATGACATTAATTATAGACCCATTGCCCTCACAGATGCTTCTTCCAAAGTGTTTTCTATTCTTCAGCGCTGTATTCATGATCATGACATTGATTATAGACCCATTGCCCTTACAGATGCTTCTTCTAAAGTGTTTTCTATTCTTGTACTAAATGAACTTCTACGCTGTATTCATGATCATGACATTGATTATAGACACATTGCCCTTACAGATGCTTCTTCTAAAGTGTTTTCTATTCTTGTACTAAATGAACTTCAACGCTGTATTCATGATCATGACATTTATTATAGACCATTGCCCTTACAGATGCTTCTTCTAAAGTGATTTCTATTCTTGTACTAAATGAACTTCTACGCTGTATTCATGATCATGACATTAATTATAGACCCATTGCCCTTACAGATGCTTCTTCTAAAGTGATTTCTATTCTTAAACGCTGTATTCATGATCATGACATTAATTATAGACCCATTGCCCTTACAGATGCTTCTTCTAAAGTGTTTTCTATTCTTCAACACTGTGTTCATGATCATGACATTGATTATAGACCCATTGCCCTTACAGATGCTTCTTCTAAAGTGTTTTCTATTCTTCAGCGCTGTATTCATGATCATGACATTGATTATAGACCCATTGCCCTTACAGATGCTTCTTCTAAAGTGTTTTCTATTCTTCAGCGCTGTATTCATGGTCATGACATTGATTATAGACCCATTGCCCTTACAGATGCTTCTTCTAAAGTGTTTTCTATTCTTCAACGCTGTGTTCATGATCATGACATTAATTATAGACCCATTGCCCTCACAGATGCTTCTTCTAAAGTGTTTTCTATTCTTCAACGCTGTGTTCATGATCATGACATTAATTATAGACCCATTGCCCTCACAGATGTGTCTTCTAAAGTGTTTTCTATTCTTCAACGCTGCGTTCATGATCATGACATTAATTATAGACCCATTGCCCTCACAGATGCTTCTTCTAAAGTGGTTTCTATTCTTAAACGCTGTGTTCATGATCATGACATTGATTATAGACCCATTGCCCTTACAGATGCTTCTTCTAAAGTGTTTTCTATTCTTCAACGCTGTGTTCATGATCATGACATTAATTATAGACCCATTGCCCTCACAGATGCTTCTTCTAAAGTGTTTTCTATTCTTAAACGCTGTATTCATGATCATGACATTGATTATAGACCCATTGCCCTTACAGATGCTTCTTCTAAAGTGTTTTCTATTCTTCAACGCTGTGTTCATGATCATGACATTAATTATAGACCCATTGCCCTCACAGATGCTTCTTCTAAAGGGTTTTCTATTCTTCAACGCTATGTTCATGATCATGACATTATTTTGCTGTTCCCGGTTGGTTTCTGCAAACAAATGGGCTGTGCTATAAACGCAACTATTCTTGCACACATCTTGGAAAAAAACAATCGATCAGATTGCGGCCCTGTCCATATGGCTTCCCTGGACATGACTGCTGCTTTTGACAGAGTCATCCGTAATCTTTTATGGGGTAATCCCTTCCCACCTAATCTCTATAATTGCCATGTTGCACAATCACACCAATTATAGAGTTAGGATCAACCTGGAGGGGGCGCTTACTGATCCAATACCCACTTTCACGGGTGTGAAGCAGGGGTGCAATTTGGCATCTGTTTTATTTAATCTCTTTCTGTGAGATTTAAATGAATTATGGAACCAAGGCAAAAAGAATGCAGTTAGATTGGGTAAATTGCATTTGAATTGGATGTCCTTTGCTGGTGATTTGATTGTTTTTCACAGGACAACCTTTGGTCTACAGAATAAACTCAACCTTTTACGATATTTGCCAAAAGATTTAATTTACAGGCCAATCCTTCAAAATCTCGTATTGTGATTTTTTATAATAGAAAGAAGATTGCCAGGTTCCATTGGTCAATTGGAGGTGCACAAGTTGAGCGCAAACTTACCCTACACTATCTAGGTTACAACCTGTGTGATACAGCGTCCGTACTAATGTGGACGACTGCGCTGAATCTAAAAGTTAGACCACTGTTGAGTCAGATGAAACTTATATACGGAAAGTATTGCAAGGTTTCAGTTACCCCATTAATTTATTTTTATATATTGAAGATTGAGTCAATACTTCTCTATGGCCTAGACAGGTGTCTATTAGACATAGATAACATTTTGGACACACTCCAGGGTATTTGGAAAAACACCTTGGGTTTGGCCAACTTGCTTCCCAATTCCATCTTGCGTCACAAGCTTGGACTGAGCTCTCTTTCATCTAAACACCATTGGAGAATGATGAGTAATTATTCCAAAATGCTCAACCCTCCGTGCAACTCCATGTACGAAGATCTTTCACAGATGCTCATTCACCTACATCCATCTTTAATATTAAGGTTTGATGTAAAAATAAAGAAACTTCTGAGTAGGATAAATGTAGACTCACAAGAGCTGTGTGCATTTGTACCCCATGTGAAGAAGAAACACTATGCTCATGATTGGTGTAAGACCATCGAGACAAACAATGGCTACAGTTCTTATAACGAATTTGCTGGGTTTGCCAAAAAATGGAAACCTCGCTCCACCTATCTCTTGAAGTTCCCGTGTGAGAAAGCTTGTATGCTCTATATAAGATTTAAACATAATCTAATTTCAACCAATGAACGACTTTATCGTTGGCAACACAATAAGGCCAACACCAATATGGGCATGTGTCGTCTTTGTTTATGTGCTAATGAGCGTGACACTTTAAAACACTTTAAAGTAATATAATTGCATACTGTCTATCTAAATCTCTTCCTTTTATATTCTTTGGTCTAGGGGTTGCTATAAGCAAAGTACTGTTAGACTTGCACGATTAGACTTGTGATCTTGCACGTGGCTTGTCAATACATCGAAATACAGTGGAAACTATTATTATTTGTAGTTTCACACTAACTGCTACTTGTCATTTGTTTCTGATGTATCTTTGTAAATGTACAGCGTTATAAATATCAGCTCATAGTGAGCAAAACTGTACACAAACAATGATCTTATATTTACCTTGAACTTGAAATGATTTTTTGTAAGGTTGTAAACATTGTATTTTAGAAACTCTCGAGATGAAATGCACATTTGCTATTTTGCACAAGGTAATAATTGAGGTAGTGATTTTAATATACTTATTTGGGATTTTTACTATAGAATTATTTTCAGTTGTATGTATGCATGGAATAACATGAAGTGTACATTTGCTATTTTGCACACTTTCTTTGCTTTTTATTTTTAACTTGCAGAGATAGAAAAGAATAAAAAAACAACCAGATTTTAAGGTGATTTTAGGTAGTTTTAGATTTTCTGATATGTAAGAAGTTCAATGTGTTTGTGAGATGAAATCTATCATCGGTTTAACCAAATGTTGTGAAGGTTTTTGTATAAACCAAACACAATAAAAAATTAAAAAATAAAAATAAAATGTCCTCCTAGAGAGCATCATACGGCCAGTGCCACATCTTTTGGAAACTCCACAATAACTGTCCTACTTTTCTTTACCCCCATGCAGGGCAAGTTGGAAACCGAGAAGCAGAAAACTGTGGTGGAGTTTCAAAGAATGCGGCAACTCCTGATGGAACAAGAGCGGGAAATACTGCAGAGACTGGAGGAAATGGAGGGGAGAATTACCACGACTGAAAATGCAAATATATCCAAATTATCGCAGCGCCTCTCATTTCTTAGTGCCCTGATAAGTGAAATAAAGATGAAGTGTGAGCAGTCAGCAGAGGAACTCCTAAAGGTGAGACACTGCGTGCTGCATGTACACTGATATAGTGAAGAGAGAAGTGTGAGCAGTCAGCCGAGGAACTCCTGAAGGTGAGACACTGCGTGCTGCATGTACACTGACATAGTGATAGAGGGGAGTGTGAGCAGTCAGCGGAGGAACTCCTGAAGGTGAGACACTGCGTGCTGCATGTACACTGACATAGTGAAAGAGAGGAGTGTGAGCAGCTAGTGGAGGAACACCTAAAGGTGAGACACTGCGTGCTACATGTACACTGACATAGTGATAGAGATGAAGTGTTAGCAGAGAGTGGAGGAACTCCTGAAGGTGAGACACTGCGTGCTGCATGTACACTGACATAGTGATAGAGAGAAGTGTGAGCAGTCAGCGGAGGAACTCCTGAAGGTGATACACTGCGTGCTGCATGTACACTGACATAGTGATAGAGAGAAGTGTGAGCAGTCAGCGGAGGAACTCCTGAAGGTGAGACACTGCGTGCTGCATGTACACTGACATAGTGATAGAGGGAAGTGTGAGCAGCTAGTGGAGGAACTCCTGAAGGTGAGACACTGCGTGCTGCATGTACACTGACATAGTGATGGAGAGAAGTGTGAGCAGCCAGCGGAGGAACTCCTGAAGGTGAGACAATGCGTGCTGCATGTACACTGACATAGTGATAGAGAGAAGTGTGAGCAGTCAGCGGAGGAACTCCTGAAGGTGATACACTGCGTGCTGCATGTACACTGACATAGTGATAGAGAGAAGTGTGAGCAGTCAGCGGAGGAACTCCTGAAGGTGAGACACTGCGTGCTGCATGTACACTGACATAGTGATAGAGAGAAGTGTGAGCAGCCAGCAGAGGAACTCCTGAAGGTGAGACACTGGGTGCTGCATGTACACTGACATAGTGATAGAGAGAAGTGTGAGCAGTCAGCGGAGGAACTCCTGAAGGTGATACACTGCGTGCTGCATGTACACTGACATAGTGATAGAGAGAAGTGTGAGCAGTCAGCGGAGGAACTCCTGAAGGTGAGACACTGCGTGCTGCATGTACACTGACATAGTGATAGAGGGAAGTGTGAGCAGCTAGTGGAGGAACTCCTGAAGGTGAGACACTGCGTGCTGCATGTACACTGACATAGTGATGGAGAGAAGTGTGAGCAGCCAGCGGAGGAACTCCTGAAGGTGAGACAATGCGTGCTGCATGTACACTGACATAGTGATAGAGAGAAGTGTGAGCAGTCAGCGGAGGAACTCCTGAAGGTGATACACTGCGTGCTGCATGTACACTGACATAGTGATAGAGAGAAGTGTGAGCAGTCAGCGGAGGAACTCCTGAAGGTGAGACACTGCGTGCTGCATGTACACTGACATAGTGATAGAGGGAAGTGTGAGCAGCTAGTGGAGGAACTCCTGAAGGTGAGACACTGCGTGCTGCATGTACACTGACATAGTGATGGAGAGAAGTGTGAGCAGCCAGCGGAGGAACTCCTGAAGGTGAGACAATGCGTGCTGCATGTACACTGACATAGTGATAGAGAGAAGTGTGAGCAGTCAGCGGAGGAACTCCTGAAGGTGATACACTGCGTGCTGCATGTACACTGACATAGTGATAGAGAGAAGTGTGAGCAGTCAGCGGAGGAACTCCTGAAGGTGAGACACTGCGTGCTGCATGTACACTGACATAGTGATAGAGAGAAGTGTGAGCAGCCAGCAGAGGAACTCCTGAAGGTGAGACACTGGGTGCTGCATGTACACTGACATAGTTATACAGAGAGTGTGAGCAGAGGGTGGATTGACTCATGGAGGTGATGCACCGCAGGTGAGAGTGCACTAATCTAGTGATACAGAATCAGAAAAGGAATTGAGCAGGGAGTGGAGGAACGTGCGAAGGTGACACTAATACTGTGACACAGAGGAAGAGAGGAGTGTGAGTAGAGAGTGGAGTGACTAATGGAGGTGATGTACCGCAGGTCAGTGTGCACTAATCAAGTGATACAGAATCAGAAATGGAATGTGAGCAGGGACTGGAGTAACGTCTGAAGGCGACAATGATACTGTGAGACAGAGGAAGAGAGGAGTGTGAGTGGACAGAGATGATGGACTGCAGTTCTGCTACTGTGTAGTGTGTTTGTTTTTTTATTTAATTTCTATAGCGCTTTATGCCTAAGCGCTTCACAAGTGACAATCAGTGGTACAATAGGATATGCAATGAGACAATCAAACCAAAAAACAGAGTCTAAAGAAGAAAAGCTTTGAGAGGTGTTTTGAAGAGACGAAAGGATGAGATGGCGTGCAAGCAACATTCCAATGCTTTATGCAGTAGGCCAGAAGAGGGAGGCGGACAAAGGGATGGCATTTTGATTAGTGCTTTTATTCAAATATTAGAAAAAAGGCCTATCTGTGCCTATCAAAAGGGGTTATTCCCTGCCTAACACAAATCAAACTATAGTGCTCGTCCACAGTGTTATTGTCCACATCTAATTAGTACGTCCTCCATCTAAAAAGCGAACCTACGCTGACCCGACCACTAAAGAAAGAAGAGGATCATTGAACAATAAGAGGGGTCCAGGAGAATGACTCCCTTCTCCTAGACAGGCTTGCTCAGCCTTAGTAGCTTATGAACAATAAGAGGGGTCCAGGAGAATGACTCCCTTCTCCTAGACGGGCTTGCTCAGCCTTAGTAGCTTATGAACAATAGGAGGGGTCCAGGAGAATGACTCCCTTCTCCTAGACAGGCTTGCTCAGCCTTAGTAGCTTATGAACAATAAGAGGGGTCCAGGAGAATGACTCCCTTCTCCTAGACGGGCTTGCTCAGCCTTAGTAGCTTATGAACAATAGGAGGGGTCCAGGAGAATGACTCCCTTCTCCTAGACGGGCTTGCTCCGCCTTAGTAGCTTATGAACAATAAGAGGGGTCCAGGAGAATGACTCCCTTCTCCTAGACGGGCTTGCTCAGCCTTAGTAGCTTATGAACAATAAGAGGGGTCCAGGAGAATGACTCCCTTCTCCTAGACGGGCTTGCTCAGCCTTAGTAGCTTATGAACAATAAGAGGGGTCCAGGAGAATGACTCCCTTCTCCTAGACGGGCTTGCTCAGCCTTAGTAGCTTATGAACAATAGGAGGGGTCCAGGAGAATGACTCCCTTCTCCTAGACGGGCTTGCTCCGCCTTAGTAGCTTATGAACAATAAGAGGGGTCCAGGAGAATGACTCCCTTCTCCTAGACGGGCTTGCTCAGCCTTAGTAGCTTATGAACAATAAGAGGGGTCCAGGAGAATGACTCCCTTCTCCTAGACGGGCTTGCTCAGCCTTAGTAGCTTATGAACAATAAGAGGGGTCCAGGAGAATGACTCCCTTCTCCTAGACGGGCTTGCTCAGCCTTAGTAGCTTATGAACAATAGGAGGGGTCCAGGAGAATGACTCCCTTCTCCTAGACGGGCTTGCTCCGCCTTAGTAGCTTATGAACAATAAGAGGGGTCCAGGAGAATGACTCCCTTCTCCTAGACGGGCTTGCTCAGCCTTAGTAGCTTATGAACAATAAGAGGGGTCCAGGAGAATGACTCCCTTCTCCTAGACGGGCTTGCTCAGCCTTAGTAGCTTATGAACAATAAGAGGGGTCCAGGAGAATGACTCCCTTCTCCTAGACGGGCTTGCTCAGCCTTAGTAGCTTATGAACAATAGGAGGGGTCCAGGAGAATGACTCCCTTCTCCTAGACGGGCTTGCTCAGCCTTAGTAGCTTATGAACAATAAGAGGGGTCCAGGAGAATGACTCCGTTCTCCTAGACAGGCTTGCTCAGCCTTAGTAGCTTACCTTCATATCGTTTCTTGTGATGCTTTGAATTAACCCCTTTTAGTTCTGCGAGGGGATTCTTCCACCCTTTCTTGGGTATCCCCTGATTCCTTTTGTTCACTGCTCCTTGTTTCACTCTTTCAAGGTCTGAGCCTTTTTCCACTGAGTTTCTAACAGTGTCTCTTTCTGTCTTCCCCATCCATGTGTATTCAGGGTCCTCTGTGAGCCTGCTACCAATAATTGACCAAAAGTAGTCCAAGAAGGAGCGTACACCAGGCAAGAAGTACCGCTGTTTATTACAGCTGGGCGAGAACAAATGAAACAGCACAGTGGAACAGAACTGGCCGATGAGAGCCGACAAAACCGCCCACTACGGCTAGATCTTTTATACAGCAGAAACAATAGCGAGCATAGCACTTAGCATAGTGAGAAACAGTTACACTTCCAAGTTACGAGTTGTCGGGTGTCCCACGAAGCTGATTGGTGGAGTGACGACAGTCCCCTGTAGCTGAGCATAGGTTAGTAAAAAGTGATTGGAGCAAACATTCCCTCCCCCCGAACCCCAGATCCATCACCTCCCTTGTGGCACCACATTCCTTCCCACTCCACCCCAAACGGTAGTTGTTACTACATGCTACGTAATCGTGCTGACCTCTGGGACTTTATCAACCTGCCATTGGTCAGCACGCATTGAGAAAAAACATGAGACACCCTGAGCTTGTGGGAAGGGAGACATTCACACGGCATCTGCTCAATGAGGTGCTTTGCGGACATCAGGCTTTGTGCGTGCTCGAGGCACTTAGTGCACAGCCGTCAATGTTCCCCTATCCCCTACCGGGGGTGCCGGTTCCTCTCCCATTATTTCCGCAACTGGTAGGTGCAACCCCACGGCAGCACTGTATCAGCACTTTCATTGCACTTGATTACGTTTTAACCATTCTTTTGTTTCCACCTGTTCAGTATCCAGGGTCCCCTTTCCCAGTTCTCTTGTACTTGTTGTGTGATGTTCTCTAAAATTGCGACGAGTGCGGCAAGTCTCGTGGTTCCCTTGGCTGGCTTGACTAATTTCACCACTACTGGAACGAGGAGGATGCCTCCCACAGTATTCCTGGTTTTCTTTACTGGTCTCCCAATTACTGAGCTCAGTGAGATGACTCCTGTAGTGTTTTTGACTTGCTTTATGATTTTCCCAATTACTGAAACGAGGGAAATGACTCCCATAGTGTCCTTCACTTGCTTTACTATTTTTGCAATTGCTGAGCTCAGGGAGATGACTCCTGTAGTGTTCTTGACTTGCTTCATGGTTTTCCCAATTACTTAGCTGAGGGAGATGACTCCTGTAGTGTTCTTGACTTGCTTCTTGGTTTTCCCAATTACTGAGCTCAGGGAGATGACTCCTGTAGTGTTCTTGACTTGCTTCATGGTTTTCCCAATTACTGAGATGAGGGACATGACTCCTGTAGTGTTCTTGACTTGCTTCATGGTTTTCCCAATTACTGAGCTCAGGGAGATGACTCCTGTAGTGTTCTTGACTTGCTTCATGGTTTTCCCAATTACTGAGATGAGGGAGATGACTCCTGTAGTGTTCTTGACTTTCTTCTTGGTTTTCCCAATTACTGAGCTCAGGGAGATGACTCCTGTAGTGTTCTTTACTTGCTTCATGGTTTTCCCAATTACTGAGATGAGGGAGATGACTCCTGTAGTGTTCTTGACTTGCTTCATGGTTTTCCCAATTACTGAGCTCAGGGAGATGACTCCTGTAGTGTTTTTGACTTGCTTTATGATTTTCCCAATTACTGAAACGGGGGAGAGGACTCCCATAGTGTCCTTCACTTGCTTTACTATTTTTGCAATTACTGAGACGAGGAAGATTACTCCTGTATTGTTCTTGACTTGTATTGTATTTTCGATGCCCTAGTATCCACACGGGTTTCCCACCAGTCTCGTTACCTGTATTTCAATGGGTGGGCGTCACCAGTTCTTCCTGGGGTTGCGAGGTTGCTCCGTGTGGACACACGCTCCCAGGGTGTCTTCGTTCCGCTTTCTGCTGTTCTCTCTGGCTCTGCAAATCTCTCTGCTTGGCAGTCTCTGCGCTTGTGGTCCACACGGTCCACCTCCTCGAGGGCACGCCACAACCTTGAACTCCGTAGTTGACTCCCTGCCAGCTTCTTGACTGCTTTTCCTTCTGCTTCGCCACGTCCTCTTGACTGAGGACCTCCCGCTTCTCCTCTCCCAGGTTTGGACTTCCCAGGCTACACCTGCTCGGTGTTGCCTTCTTTCATTTTCGTATGGTCTTGCTGGTTCCTCCCCACTGGAGGATCATAGTCCTTCCTCACTCTCCATGAAGTATTATTGCGTTAGCACTGCATTCAAAGGGCTGGAACGGGGGAGGGGCACCGGCCAGGCAGCATGAGTTATAAGCCCTGGCTCCGCTCAGGCCTAAAACGAGAGCACTTGGATGTTACCCCCATTCCAGCCTTAGTGTTAGGTGGATGCAATGTTTGTGGTGCCTTCTTTACATCAGACAAATGCACCCAATACCATCATTCTTTCACCTTGACTGCAATTGGAGTAGCGTACACCACAGTGTAAGGACCATTATACCGAGGCTCACTCCACCTGCAGACAAAGCTTTGAATATAGACCCTATCTCCAGGAAACCACTGTAATGGCAGTGAGCCCGCAGTCTCCGGTGCAGCGCTGTTTTCACCATTATTTAATAGACTTTGTTAACTGACTTAAGTATGAATGGAACTCATCCCCCAAAATTGACACGGCTCTGTGAGCATCAGATGCACTGCACACGGGAGATAATGGTGTGTGCATACGTCTCCCCGTCACTATTTCGTGGGGGGGTGATGATCCTTACAGGGCTGGGTCGTCAAACTAAATAAGGCCAGGGGGAGATACTGCACCCAATTTCTTTTCAAGGTTGCACATAGTTTGGATAGCGTTGTCTTCATTAAACCATTCACCCTCTCCACAACACCATTGGCCTGAAGGTGATAAATGGAACACATCTTGTGTTTAATTCCCAAAAGAGCTGCAATTTCCTTGAACAGCTTGTTAAAGAAGTGTGTGCCGTTCTCACTTTTAAGCATATTGCACACCCCTCATTGGGGGGAACATTTCTCTCACCAAAAACGTGGCTGCTGATTTGGCATCAGGATGTGCACATGTACCAGCCTCAATCCAACAGGAGAACAGACAGACCACAACTATGAAGCAGCGGAAGGTGTTACCTCTTTCCACCATATCTGCAAAATCTATATGCACATCTTGAAACTGACCAATTTAATAAGCCAAAGTTCCCCTCTGTGTTTTTAATGTCTGCCCATTGGTTTATTTCTGGCAATCCACACAATTGGATGTAAACGTAGACAACAACTCATGAACATTGGGCACATACCAAGTTTCTTGCATATCCGCAGCATTATGCTGTTTGGACACGTGACCAGGATAGTTAAGCTGGTCAAACACTACTAAAGCAAAATCCTGGGGCATCACCACCTTCCTTGTACTCATCTGTATCCACACCATATCAGCTGGGGACTGTGCGCACCCCCTTTTAAGCCATACCAACTTCTCACTTTGTGGTGGCTGACCTTGTATCACAATTATGTAGGTAACTGGAAGTGCAGTATATGCAACATGCAATTGTAGCTCCATTTTTACGAACACTGGATGCTCAGAAATGTATGGCACCAGCAAGTACGCAGCCAATTTTGCTGCTGTGTCTGCTGTTTTGTTCCACAGGGACACAAAGTCTGCACTACTTGTGTGGGCAGTACATTTGACGATGGCGGCGAGTGAGGGTTATGATAGAGCATCGATTAATCTATCTAGCAACGCTGCATGCTGAACTGGGGACCCATCTGCTCTCTGAAACACCCTTCTCATCCACCTCGACAACCGTGAATAAATGGTGGTGGTGACGTAAGTGGAATCCGAATAGATTGTGACCCGACAGCCTTGCTCTTCCTTGAATGCTTCAATTAGGGCAATTCATTCTGCTGACTGTGCTGAATAGTGACCCGGCATCCTGCGCTGTACGAGAACCTCATACTCTCCGTCCACTAATCGCATCACTGCTGCCCCAGTATGCCGCTGGCCCATCTCCTGGTCAATAGTGGAAGAACGGTCAAGAAAGAACACCTCACCATCATGTAAAGCTTTGGGAATACCATCCTCAGGACCCTCGTACGTAACACAGTCATGCACTTCGTCATCTTCAGTAATGGGTTTGGTCAAAAATGTGGCCGGATTTACAGTTTTACAATGAACAATGTGAATAGATGGTCTTGAAAGTCTCACTTCATAAGCAGAAGGTCTCTGTGTAGTCAATGTGGATTTGGACCTTTCTAGTATTGCAAAGACGGCGTGTTCTACGTACAACATCAGTGAACACCCCATGACAATAGTTGCAGACTTCTCAATAGCAAAAGCGGCAGCAGCTAACACCTGTTCACACAGCAACTGTCCTTGCATAACGGAATCTAGCATGCTACTGTAACAGGCTAGGGGCTTGTGACCCATGGTGCTGCGATGCGTCAATACTGCAGTCATCATTTGACTATTGGAATGGAAAAAAGATAAATCTCTTTGGTATAGTCAGGAGTTGCCAAAACAGGAGCCATAGAAATAATGTTTTTCAGCTCCTGAATACTGTTAACCATCTCGTCAGTCCATCAATAGTGTTTTTTGTTTGCTTTGCTTCTTTGACGGCCTGAAGTAAGGGTCGAGTGTTGGCCGTTTAATCAAAGATCCATGCTCTACAGTAATTACATAACCCAAGAAATGTTGGCATGTCCTTAACTGTCACTGGCTGAGGGGTAGCGCGGACTGCTGCCACACTTTCTTGAGTCACTTTGCTTCCATTTACTGAGATGAATTGGCCCAAATACAACACCTCTTACTGACAGTACTGCAACATTGCTCTGTATACCTTATATCCTTTGTGAGCCAGCAGTTGTAACAAAGCAATGGAATTCTCCCTGCACTGTTGTTCAGTGGTGCTGCATACCAATAGATCGTCCGCATACTGAATAATCGTACTAGGTACGTCAATGTTTCCTAAATCTTCATGCGGAACCCTGTTAAAAATACTCAGGGATTCACAGTACACTTGAGGTAGCCGGGTGTGCTCAAATTGGCTCCCGGCAAACGTAAACGCGGTGAGATACTGTGAGTCTAGATGCAAGGGCATTGAGAAAAAAGCATTTTTCAAATCCACCACAGTGAAATGAGTATTTTACACATGTATATTACACAGTATTGTGGCAGTGTTCAGAACCACCAGAAACTCTGCCAATACCACATCATTGAGGGGACGTAGATCCTGAATTATCCTCCAACTAGCCCCCTTTGATTTCTTCACTGGGTAGATAGCTGTGTTACACAGGGAATAAGATGGTATTATGATGCCCTGATGCAATAGAGCCATAATGAGGTAATAAATCCCTTCTTCCAATACCTTCGACAGGGGATACTGTTTCACCATGGGCAATACAGCACCAGGTTTCAATGTGATGTGTACTGGTGCAACACTGCGTAAGAGCCCTACGTCATGCTGGTTACTTGTTCATAACGTAACAGGTACCTGAGACAAATCTTCTGAAGAAAAAGGTGGACCAACCCGTACCAGTAGCATAGAACAGGCCACACGTCTGTATTGGATCATTATCTCGCATGGGACACATGCTTCCAATATTATCTCCCCTTAGTTTTCCATGCTCTCAAAAAAATCCTCATCTGAAAAAGTTTTCATCAGTTTTGTGGGATCGATGCACAACACTGTGCATCACTCCCCATTATAAGAATCAACTGCGATCAACACAATTATGTCTTTTGACACTAGAACTCCTTCTATGTCAGGCATGATAATTGTCCCTGCACCTACCTCCTGGGGTTGGGCGGGCCAGAACAAGAATTCGGAGGGCACACGCCAGTATCGGTTGGCCACCTGTGGTATTGCACTGAGCAATATCATGATACCGTATGTGAACAAAGCAGGGACTACTGACATTCCTCTCGCTGCCGATTCAATGTCCAATGAACATGGTAATGTAAAGTCAACATCACCCTCACAGAACACATACCAGGCATTGAACACACCATGCCCCTTTCAGTGAACGAGAGGGTCATGTTGATCTTACTCAAGATGTCCCTTCCCAGTAGGTTGATCGGGGTTGAAGTAGAATACAACAGGGGGGGCCCACACTTCCCGGCCATCCACCTTAATGGGAAATTATTTTCATGAAAGGAACCATTTGAATTGTCCCATAGAATCCCTGAGTATCCATAATATCGTCTGACAGAGGGAATCATCTCTCACTAATGGATGATTTAGTTGCACCTGTGTCCACCATAAAAATAAATGGCTTATTCCGTATCTCCATGCCCACCAGCGGTTCTTCTTCTGGGTCGGCAGTGACCGATAGTACTGGGCATGCTAGGTCTGTCTGTGGGCTGTCCTAATCTGGATATGTATTTGCCCCTGGAAAGACATATGGATTGCCTCTGACCACTTGGCCCCTTGCAATGTGTCACTGTGCCATTCGGCATAGCGTTACTTTTCAGTATCTGAGGGCCCTGCTGTTGTCCTTGATGCACTGCATAAGGTGGCATGTTACTGCGGAAATGATGGTGGGCGAGCAGGCAGGGCAATGGGCACTGGTGCACATTAATAAACTGCAGGGGGCAGTTGGACATATGACTGAGGGTACAGGCCGTACCTCCCTGGGGATAAGGATACATTTGTTGCTGGTGGTTGTCAGGCAGGCATGGTATCAAAAGAGACGCAGACTCAAAAGTAACAGTTTGAAAAATCTTTATTAAAGAACATTCTTGGGTTGGTTTAATGCCTAACTGGCCCTCACTCTAAAGGGATGTGCCCTCACCTGATGTTTCTAAGGGCTGTTGGTGTCGTAAGTCCCAAACCAAAGTCTGTCTGTGTCAAAACCTATGCTTGCCCTCACTCTTAAAAAATGTGTTTCAGGGTCTTTTTTAAGAAAAATGGTGGTTCGAAAAGAAAATGTAAATCAAGACTGTTTTCAGGTAGTCTTACCATCAGGTGTAGTTCTGCCAGTTTAAAAAATAGTTCAACTCAAGGAGGGTTGCCATCGGAACCTTACGTGTAGGTCTCTTGTAAGTAACCATTCCAATAATAGTTTTTTTTTAAACAATTTTTATTAACTTTTACAAACAATCAATACAAAAAACCTGACAGTGCGTGTCATATAACTTCCAACATCATATACAGTATCGTGAAATGACCACTGTTTCCCCATTACCCACCCCCCTAACTCGAGCCTACTTCACTTCACCCTCCGCTGTTGTTTCCTCTTGGGGTACCTCCCCCTGTGTATTCCCGGAGGAATCATGTTCACTTAGACAGGCCTGGGTGGACCCAGACAGTGTGGCCACTAAGTGTCTCCAAGCCATCAGAGTTTCCGCTTCCTCATCCCCCCCATTAGCCGCTTCATTCCATACCGCCGTTTACGCTTCTGCCCATTTTTGGAGATCATGCCACCAAACCTCTACCCTTGTTCTATTGTTTGCTTTGCTTTCCAAACCCATGGCAATTCTGCGCTTGGCAAGTATATAAGCCAGATCCTTGAGTTTACTCACATGTTTCAGTGTACGCGGTCTAGAAAAAACCCTACCATGCATGCCCACACAGATTCCACATCTAGCGTGATCTCTTTCTCGGTTTAGCGGTGGGTACTTCTCCCCAGAATATTCCAATTTCTGGGCATGCCCAGAACATATGTATCATCCCTGCGTTCACTTCCCCACATTTGGGACATGTTTGTATCTCTGCGCCCTTGAATCGAGCAATCCTCTGGGGGGTCACATTCGCTCTGTGGGTAACATATAGCTGGATCTGTTGCAGCCTCGCATTCCTGGACATTTTTTTATGGTATCTCTGAACCCTCTCCCAGAGCCCCTCATTCATGGGTTCCCCGGCATCTTCTTCCCAGTCCCGTCTCTCAGCTGGGTCACTTCCTTTCCCACCCTGGACATCAGCAGTTCATAGATTCGAGAGACCTTGTGCCCCCCCCTCTGCGATATCATAAATTGTTTCAATGGCCGTGTCGGGTTGATCCTCTAGCACTATTTCGGACCATCTCTCTTTCACCCGCCGTATCAATCTAGTGTAAGTAATATATTGCCCTGAGTGTAGACCACTTGCTTCTACCAGTACATTGAATCCCATTACCTTCCCATCTTGTCATACATCTCCCAGCGTTGCAATGCCCACCGGTTCCCAATGCTTACGAATCGTCTTCCTCAATTGCTTGTCCCCTCCAGTCAGTGCCACTAATGGCACCTGTGGAGAACACGGGGTTGGGTTCTCCATGATCTGGCAAGCCTTACGCCACATCTTCCATCCCAGTTCTAACATCTTTGTGCACCCTTTTTTTTAAATTTGTTTAATTGTATTTAAGCAATTTTTACAAAGGTAGATGAAGTAAAAAACAATTGAGTTCAGATCAAATCGATATTGAGTTTGTTAACTAACTAGTTCCTTAATATGTGATCCTTGGCTTTTTTTCCCTTTTCGATTTTTCCTTAGCGGAACTAGTTCAGGTTCCTTCTGGTTCCTTATTGCAATTCTGCACATCCAGCCCGATCGATTTGAAGAAGCCTACTACAGAAATAACCCAGTCAGTCTTTTCACCACTTGTTAGGCAAAGCCACCACTCCTGCTCATCGTAAACATGTAAGTCTTTGAACAGGTGGCCTAACCATCTCAATCGTTCCTTAACAAGGCCTGTGCAAGATAGCAGCAGATGTTTCCTCGTTTCTACCTGGTTATCCTGGGTACAGAAGCGAAAATTGTTTGGAACCGCCTGCTTCCTGATCATTGGGATTTCATTTGTGCTGAGTAGGTTCAATCTAAATCTGAGGAAGCTTGCTCTTAGTTCTTTGCTTGGAGATTTTAGGAGGTAAGGTAAAGTCTTGTTTAGTCTTTTGGGATTATGTGGAAATTCCTTTGTCTGAGCACGTTTTCCGGCAGCGGACTGAGTTTCTATCAAATCCCTTTCTAAGATGTTCTTATTTACTTTTACTGGGTTGGAGATTAGTTCCTCCTCCGAGCTGCCAACTTTTTCCAATAGGCCCCTGTTTTTTCATCTCCAGGCTCTCAGGGTTTGACTTTCGCCATTCATCATTGCGCTATTAAGTATCTCCAACATTCGGTTTGAGTTAGGTTGTATTAGCTTTCGATATAACATCAAACCGTTTCATTCGACTATTACTTTGAGAGATGACAAGCTCAATTCTCTCTGAATCAGCATCGTTGAGGTTGATTGAGGCAGGTTCAAGACTTCACGCCAATAGGCACCCTCAAGTCTGGTACAAATGGTCCAAATGGAGTGAGGAAGTGATGGCATGGCTTCAGCTTCGTAGACAATGCTTGGAACCACTTTGAAGAACCACAATTTCAGAGTTGGCAAGAGTGAAAATCTGCTGAACTTTCTGTTCATGATCTTCGTCTGAACTATTAACGATGCACCCTTTTAGCTCTGGTTTTGGCAACCATATCCATTCTTTCAAAAAGTACGGAACGCATTCAGACCTCAACAATCTGGACTCCGATGTTGTGTCTTCCGTTAACCACTTGGCCACAAATTGTAGTTGACTGGCCAAATAGTAGACCTCAAAGTTGGGCAATTTTATGCCCCCTTTATCATACATGTTCTGCAGTTTCCATAGGGCTATTCCTGTTCCTGGTATTGTGCCATATGAACCCTCTACATATGCTCTGAAGTTTAACAAAGAATCGCTTGTATGGTATATTCCCAACCCATTCAAATAAAAGTTCCCAGTGTCTCTGGGTCGCTCAGGGTCCCTTCCCCAAGCTTTGCTCCTTCCAGATTTAAACAAAGAAAAGATGCTTCTTGCTAGGCCTGTCAGGGCTCCCTTCCCCAAGTCTAGGCCTCTCCTATAACGTTAAAATAAAATTCTCTGTTGGCTTCTCAGGGTTTCCTTCCTCAAGCGTAGGCCCCTCCAGTCTTAAACAAAAATCCACCTTGTCAGGATGTACCTTTTTTAACACACACAGTTCTTTCCATGGGGCAGTGTCAGAGACTTTCGAAAATGGCAAGCTATTTTTGCTCCTCCCCTGCGCGACCACTCTAATTTCTGGCCCTTCTCCTTATACTTTGTACACCCTCAGGTTGCATACTTTGCACTCTCTTGAAAACTGGCTCATTCGCCCACATGTCCAACACTGACCCGCTCCTCCTCCTCGAGGGCCCATGCCTCCAAAGCCTCCTCGCCCTACCTGGGCCCCGGAAGACCCCCCTCTTCCTTGCTGAAAGCCCCTCTGTAAATCCCCCCTTGTACTGGGGCTGGTACCCACCTGCCCAATCTTTTTCAGCTCCCCACCCTGGGGCCGCTCGCACATCGGCCTGGACCGCCCTAAACTCTGCTGGTCCTTCAATCTGCACTGCCGCTACAGCTCCTTCCAACGCAACCTTTGCTAACTTCTTTTGGACCAGTTTTGCTTCCTGCGCTTGCGCTCGCTGTGCCACTTCCTTCTCCTTTTCTTTCAACCATTTACAATGGTGGATAATAATAGACTGAATTTCCACCCACCCTTTTGCTTCGATCCCCACTATGTTGTCAAGCGCTTTCTGTACCTCCTTTGGACGTCCCCTTTTCACAACAAAATAAAAGAATGGAATCGCCCGGTCCCAAGAGTCTCCTGTTTCAGCCCTCCACATTCCCTGGATGTGCAGTATGTACTGAGCGGTGTCCTCATCATCATGCATTGTTCTTTGCCTAATCGATTGGTGATCGGGTGTATCTGGATATGTGCCTTCCAAACGCCGGCCACACTTGATGTCTAATGTCGTTAAAGTGCACCCTATCATGGCTGTTGTCATCCAACTTCACACTTAGGTACTCAGCCTTAACCCATATGTCATTGGCCTGGTCTCCCAGTATCGAAACAAACAAACTTTTCAAGTCCCCTACAGCCAAAGTTGTGCCAGCCATTTGTTTTTCAAAAGCCTATATCCACTTCCCCGCCCCAGCAGTAAGCGACGGGAGTGCCTTCATAAGGTTGTTTTTATCCATGTGGGGCCATGGTATATATTGTGCTTTCCCAGGTCCCTTGTGTAACAATGGAAACTGTGCTTCTACCATCTTTACCACTTTCCTTTTTCCTGCCACCGATCTCCTAACTTCTGCCATGTGGCCATACCTGTTTCTTAACCTAGGTCCCCATAAGCTTTCCAAACTCATCTATAGTGTCCCACTCTTTCTCCCCCTCTCGTGTACGATCATACTTCTCATCCTATCGTATGGTACCATAGTCCAAGCTCTCACGTTGTCGCCTCCTTTCTTCTATGTCCTGTTCTATATGTACATCCTTGATTGCTGTGCTTTCTATTCAAAACAAAAAAATCTCCTGACCTCCATTCATCCGTTCCTACAGATGCACACTGTCCGTCTCTCCTATCCAATTTTAACTGCGCCAGTTCGCCTTCCACTTTCTTTAAAGTGTCTACTAACTCTGTTTGCTGTTTTGTATCAGTATTCTCTGATGGTATTTTACCCCAGTGCGGCAGCAGCCAGTATCGGGTTAGGGAGATTCTGGCATTGAGACGGTGTAAGCGGCAGGGGAGCTGTGGTGGCTTGTGGTACATATGTGAGATAGGTATATATCCTGAAGCAGCACGCATAGGATAAAATCCTAACGGGGGACACTGGGCACAGGGACGTCACTTAGGGGTCGCTAGGGGTTGCCTAAATACTAAAGAATTTTTTTTTTTAATTCAGGCTCCTGGGCTGTGGCCAGCAGCATGTGGCTCTTTGTTTCTGGAGTGGCTGGTTTACTGGTAGCTCCCTGCTGCAATGTGCATGTGATCTGCAGGTTGCAGGTTCGACTCCCTGCAAGGTCAACTCAGCCTTTCTTCCTGCTGCGGTTGATAAATGAGTATCAACATAGGTTGGGTGATATTGGATATATATTTATTCAATATGAAGTGCTTAAGCGTAACTGCTATTTAATAACACATCATTATCGTTTGGCCTTGGACGTCTGCTTGCAGTCATAGTAATTTGGTAATATGGGCCTATGCGCACTGATATTAACGATACATATGGTGATCCATTTTTGTATGCAATGTATATTACTTTACAGTGATACCGTAACCATATTTTTCATTGTCGACTTAGAAACAATGCTATGGGATGACACTTCCTGTTTTGTAAAGGGGTGAAAGGTTGTGTTCCATCGCTTCCCGTGATGTCACTTTGGGGTGGAGTCAGATGACATCACTTCCTGTGATTTCATCAGAGGTCAAGGGTTATGTGATGTCCCTTCGATTACCCCTAGCATTTTGGTGAAATGACATCCTTGCTGGGTAAACTCAATACGGTGAACGGGGGCGCTTGGGACGGTGGGCGTAGTAGTTGTGGGGGCACAAGAACTTACTACCTTGCTCGCCATTTTAAGAGATTCTCTAGACATATCTTCTAAATCCTCCACCATTTTCCATAATTCTAAAACTTCTTTTCGATTTTCCATTTTCTCCCCTTATATTTAGCTGCCAAAAATGTATACATGTGACTTAGTATGTCCCTGTCATTTGTCCCCTGTTCCGGCCATGGTTTATACATTCCTCCTTTAGTTTCTGCAAGCCATCCTTATGATACTTAAGAATCTGTTCTCGTTACAAAGGAAGAGCCTTGCACATATATTCCAACGTTGTAGTCACCCCGTCTCACTATTTTATAATGCCCTCAACACCCTTGCCCCAACCCAACAACCAAAACCCCTTCCCCCATGTCCCTCCTCTCACCACTGTTCTCCCCCGTCTCCTCAGTGCTCACTCCCCTGCACACTTCTCCTTACACAACACACACACATCCATTCACTCCTCTCAATATTCCTATAATATACCACAACAGGCCTTCCCGCAGCCTCAGCTAACAGCAAATCGCGAAGACTAAAAATCACGAAAATGTCTACTTTTTTGTTCCAACACCCCCTTTATATTGGGTGATCCCAGGCCCCCGAGGGCCTGTGCCACAAATACTTCTCATTCTTATGCCCGCTTATTTTGGGCGGAGAGGTCCCAGACCCACTAAATATATGGGGTCTCTATCCACATCCTTTATATTCCGTTACACAGCGCTGTCTTCTTCCCTAGTGTTATATATAAAAAACAAAACCAATTTAACATATGTCCAATACCACGTGGTTTTCTGACCTACCAATACAGACACATGTACACACTTTCAAACACTCATGCTCCTTCCCCATCTCCCACTTGTTTTTCTCCAAAGACAGTGCACTTACGTCTATGTGTTCAACCGAAATCCTCCGTCATGAGGTCCCATAAACGTCCTGCACAATCCGGAGACAGCGCCCGCTCCGAAGAGTAGACAGGAATTCTGATAACACGGCTCCTGTAAACCTCTTGAAGGCGTATACGAGGGGGACTGGTCGCTGCAGGTGGGTGCGGCCCCTCTGGATGTGGAATCCTCCATCTTCACGGGGGAGTCTGGGATTGCGTCGGGGTCACCAATAATTTAGGGTGATTCCTCAGCAACCAGACATAGAAAAAACAACCCGCTAGGGAAAAAGGCTAGTGCATACTTTTTTAAGAAAAACAAGAGCTTTATATTTTATACATAAAGGAAAATGGCGACAATGGTATTTTAGGTCCACTGCCACAGTCCTCGATTGTCTCTCATCATCAAGATGGAGGCCACTTTATAGACACACAAATCGTCATTCATGACGCATTCGATACACAGTATTAATCCCCCACCCTCATATGACCCCTGTGCCAATTGGTTGTGTCGTTTTCTTCACCATCTTGTCCCCGCATGGGGTACAAGCTCTTCACCTCAGAACGCTGCAAAGTAATTGGTTAAACTTAAGAAAGCAATATCTTGTCTTTGTTCCTAAACACCTGATGTGCCCCTGGTCATCAACATGAACTCAGCAGATAGCTTTGAGGCCAGACTGGTCCTCGCTTTTCTCTTCCCAGACATGTAGGCGCCCCCATCGTGCCTCCCCGTCATGATCTTATAACTTGGCATCACCCTTTGCTCTCCCTGGTACAAATCATGGACATTGTTGTTCTCAGCTCCCCCCTGTATCAGCTGCCCCTCCCGGGGTATGGACCTGGGGTCCCACTAATCCACCCAATTCATGAAGGATTTAAGAGCACTATTTCTGTATATCTGGTAGTTCAAATGGAATGACCATTCCTCTGGGGGGGGCGCTAGTGTCCTAAATCTCAGTTCCTGTTTGGAAGCTCCTGAACTCTGCCCCAGCTCCCATGAGTATGACCTTGGTACTGGGCTGCAGCCCGGCTCCCATTCAACTTCTGGCATTCCTACCTAATTGTTCAAAGGGCTACCTTGATACAGTTATATTTTATTTATTTTTTATTTTATTGTGCATTTGTAAGGCGCTTATACATCAAGTGAATTGTGTTTGAAAGCGCTGACAGGGCAACAGGGAGGGCACATGGAAAAGAAAAGCAAATATAACAGTGAAAGATAGAGATGGACCTACTAGGCCTTGTGAGCATTCAGAACGTGCAAGTGCAGAGAGAGAGAGAGAGAGAGAGAGAGAGAGAGAGAGAGAGAGAGGGAGAGAGAGGGAGAGAGAGAGAGAGAGAGAGAGAGAGGGAGAGAGAGGGAGAGAGATGGAGAGAGAGGGAGAGAGAGGGAGAGAGAGAGAGAGAGAGAGAAGGGAGGAAGAAGTGGGGGGTAAGTGCTAGGAGAGAAGGCATGAGGAAGTGGGGTGTACGTGCGTGTTACTTGCCGCGTCTGGGAATTCGGGTGTGATAATTAAGCAAGAGATAAGGCCTCATTCTGTATCTCTGACACGGCCTGTGAGGATTCAGGCCTATTCTCGTATGCAGCCCTAGTTCATGTTGTGAATGTCGCACCCATGCAATGTATTCTAAGAGACACTATTGCAAAGCAATGGATAGTATTCCCCTATATGAGTTCCTAAAATACATATTTTCCCCGTCGACTTCTTCCACCCATACATTCCTCCCTACCCTCTACACCGCCCTCTCGGCATTCTCTGCAGTTTAATATATTTTCTGCAATCTAAATCATTTGGGAGGGGCAGTGATCTGAACGTGCATCGCTACACAACGCATCCCTTTTATTTGTGAGGACCTACATAAAACAACAAAGAACCTAGAATGGAAGAGAGAGAATCGTACGCAGAGGCGATCTGATGGGAAGATGTCCTGGAGGAGCGGAGCCATGCTACACCGCGGAGACTGCAGTAGCATGGAGCGTGAGCCGATCGCTAGCAAGACGCCGGTAGACTGGTATCCTGACTGACCAAGAAGCCAAGGTCGGGAGAGAAACATAGACTTGAAAGGGACCATCTCACCTGCACCGCGGTGGGCCTTGGGCCCTTCAACAGGCACTGAAATCAGACCGCAGCAGAGAAGTCGGATCCCCAATTTACACATAAGAAGTCCATCCACTGCCGAGCTGGGCAGAGTAAAGGAAGCAACCGCTCCCAAAGAGGTAACGCCGTTGAGAGTGGAGAACATTAACAAAAGAAGCTGGGGAAGCACAAGGGTTACGGGAGCCCGGAGAACATGAAGGGACAGACGTCCTGCTGAGGTCCTGATAAAGCCAGGCTATCAGAGGGCTAGAGGGCTTTGGGGAGCTGTAGGAAATTAAGAGAAGTTAATGCTCAAAGCTGCGAGATCAGCAAGGGTTACGGAGCCCGCAAAACCTGAACGCGCAAATGCCCTACTAACGCGCTGCTAAAGCAAGCCTGTTAGAGGTCCAAAGGACTATGGGGAGTTGTAGAAACATGCAGAACTGGTCGGAAAGAGAACCTGGAGGGTTCCAATGTTTAAAATCCAGGCAAGGATACTGCCGAGCTCCAAGTGAGAAATGATGGATTTATATTAGAAATACCTTGTCGTTCCTGAGAAAAGGAAGCTGTATCGAATATTGATAAAACCTGAAATTTGTGTTTAGGCCAGACAGAAGCAAAGAGCTGAGCTTTTGCCCCGGCCTCCTTCTTCCCCTCCGCCCCCACCCGACCCTAAGTGGTAGGGCCAGTTAGATATTAGGATTTGGACTAAGGACTATTTCTTTTCAGACTTTGACAAGCACCATTAGTTTTAGTTGTGCTGGGCAGGGAACTTCACTCATTGCGATAGGGTTAGATAGGCCTTTTTCTTATTTGAATAGAAACCCCTTAAAATGTCTCTACTTAGTCTGACTCCTTCTGGTCCGCCACTGACCTAGAGATACAGAATTAGAAAAGGAGTGTGAGCAGGGAGTGGAGAGACTCCTGAATCCGAGACACTGTATGACACATAGGATACACTGATACAGTGAGAGATAGGTAGGGAGGAGTGTGAGCAGGGAGTGGAGAGACTCCTGAATCTGAGACACTGTATGACACATAGGATACACTGATACAGTGAGACAGAGGTAGAGAGGAGTGTGAGCAGGGAGTGGGGAGACTCCTGAATCTGAGACACTGTATGACACATGGGATACACTGATACAGTGAGACAGAGAGGAGTGTGAGCAGGGAGTGGGGAGACTCCTGAATCTGAGACACTGTATGACACATAGGATACACTGATACCGTGAGACAGAGGCGGAGAGGAGTGTGAGCAGGGAGTGGAGAGACTCCTGAATCTGAGACACTGCATGACACATGGGATACACTGATACAGTGAGACAGGGGTAGAGAGGAGTGTGAGCAGGGAGTGGGGGGACTCCTGAATCTGAGACACTGCATGACATATGGTTTACACTGATACAGTGAGACAGGGGTAGAGAGGAGTGTGGGCAGGGAGGGGAGAGACTCCTGAATCTGAGACACTGCATGACACATCGGATACACTGATACAGTGAGACAGGGGTAGTGAGGAGTCTGAGCAGGGAGTGGAGAGACTCCTGCATCTGAGACACTGTATGACACATGGGATACACTGATACAGTGAGACAGGGGTAGAGAGGAGTGTGGGCAGGGAGTGGAGAGACTCCTGAATCTGAGACACTGCATGACACATCGGATACACTGATACAGTGAGACAGGGGTAGAGAGGAGTCTGAGCAGGGAGTGGAGAGACTCCTGCATCTGAGACACTGTATGACACATAGGATACACTGATACAGTGAGACAGAGGTAGAGAGGAGCGTGAGCAGAGAGTGGAGAGACTCCTGAATCTGAGACACTGTATGGCACATCGGATACACTGATACAGTGAGACAGAGGTAGAGAGGAGCGTGAGCAGGGAGTGGAGAGACTCCTGAATCTGAGACACTGTATGACACATGGGATACACTGATACAGTGAGACAGAGGTAGAGAGGAGTGTGAGCAGGGAGTGGGAAGACACCTGAATCTGAGACACTGTATGACACATGGGATACACTGATACAGTGAGACAGAGAGGAGTGTGAGCAGGGAGTGGGGAGACTCCTGAATCTGAGACACTGTATGACACATAGGATACACTGATACCGTGAGACAGAGGCGGAGAGGAGTGTGAGCAGGGAGTGGAGAGACTCCTGAATCTGAGACACTGCATGACACATGGGATACACTGATACAGTGAGACAGGGGTAGAGAGGAGTGTGAGCAGGGAGTGGAGAGACTCCTGCATCTGAGACACTGTATGACACACGGGATACACTGATACAGTGAGACAGGGGTAGAGAGGAGTGTGAGCAGGGAGTGGAGAGACTCCTGAATCTGAGACACTGTATGACACATAGGATGCACTGATACAGTGAGACAGAGGTAGAGAGGAGTGTGAGCAGGGAGTGGAGAGACTCCTGAATCTGAGACACTGTATGACACATGGGATACACTGATACAGTGAGACAGGGGTAGAGAGGAGTGTGAGCAGGGAGTGGGGGGACTCCTGAATCTTAGACACTGTATGACACATCGGCTACACTGATATAGTGAGACAGGGGTAGAAAGGAGTGTGAGCAGGGAGTGGAGAGACACCTGAATCTGAGACACTGTATGACACATAGGATACACTGATACAGTGAGACAGGGGTAGAGAGGAGTGTGAGCAGGGAGTGGAGAGACACCTGAATCTGAGACACTGTATGACACATAGGATACACTGATACAGTGAGACAGGGGTGGAGAGGAGTGTGAGCAGGGAGTGGAGAGACTCCTGAATCTGAGACACTGTATGACACATAGGATACACTGGTACAGTAAGACAGAGGTAGAGAGGAGTCTGAGCAGGGAGTGGAGAGACTCCTGAATCTGAGACACTGTATGACACATAGGATACACTGATACAGTGAGACAGAGGTAGAGAGGAGTGTGAGCAGGGAGTGGGGAGACACCTGAATCTGAGACACTGTATGACACATGGGATACACTGATACAGTGAGACAGAGGTAGAGAGGAGTGTGAGCAGGGAGTGGGAAGACACCTGAATCTGAGACACTGTATGACACATGGGATACACTGATACAGTGAGACAGAGAGGAGTGTGAGCAGGGAGTGGGGAGACTCCTGAATCTGAGACACTGTATGACACATAGGATACACTGATACCGTGAGACAGAGGCGGAGAGGAGTGTGAGCAGGGAGTGGAGAGACTCCTGAATCTGAGACACTGTATGACACATAGGATACACTGATACAGTGAGACAGGGGTAGAGAGGAGTGTGGGCAGGGAGTGGAGAGACTCCTGAATCTGAGACACTGTATGACACATGGGATACACTGATACAGTGAGACAGGGGTAGAGAGGAGTGTGGGCAGGGAGTGGAGAGACTCCTGAATCTGAGACACTGCATGACACATCGGATACACTGATACAGTGAGACAGGGGTAGAGAGGAGTCTGAGCAGGGAGTGGAGAGACTCCTGCATCTGAGACACTGTATGACACATAGGATACACTGATACAGTGAGACAGAGGTAGAGAGGAGCGTGAGCAGAGAGTGGAGAGACTCCTGAATCTGAGACACTGTATGACACATCGGATACACTGATACAGTGAGACAGAGGTAGAGAGGAGCGTGAGCAGGGAGTGGAGAGACTCCTGAATCTGGGACACTGTATGACACATGGGATACACTGATACAGTGAGACAGAGGTAGAGAGGAGTGTGAGCAGGGAGTGGGGAGACACCTGAATCTGAGACACTGTATGACACATGGGATACACTGATACAGTGAGACAGAGAGGAGTGTGAGCAGGGAGTGGGGAGACTCCTGAATCTGAGACACTGTATGACACATAGGATACACTGATACTGTGAGACAGAGGCGGAGAGGAGTGTGAGCAGGGAGTGGAGAGACTCCTGAATCTGAGACACTGCATGACACATGGGATACACTGATACAGTGGGACAGGAGTAGAGAGGAGTGTGAGCAGGGAGTGGAGAGACTCCTGAATCTGAGACACTGCATGACACACAGGATACACTGATACAGTGAGACAGAGGTAGAGAGGAGTGTGAGCAGGGAGTGGAGAGACTCCTGAATCTGAGACACTGCATGACACATGGGATACACTGATACAGTGAGACAGGGGTAGAGAGGAGTGTGAGCAGGGAGTGGAGAGACTCCTGAATCTGAGACACTGCATGACACACGGGATACACTGATACAGTGAGACAGAGGTAGAGAGGAGTGTGAGCAGGGAGTGGAGAGACTCCTGCATCTGAGACACTGCATGACACACGGGATACACTGATACAGTGAGACAGGGGTAGAGAGGAGTGTGAGCAGGGAGTGGAGAGACTCCTGAATCTGAGACACTGTATGACACATAGGATGCACTGATACAGTGAGACAGAGGTAGAGAGGAGTGTGAGCAGGGAGTGGGGGGACTCCTGAATCTGAGACAATGTATGACACATCGGCTACACTGATACAGTGAGACAGGGGTAGAGAGGAGTGTGAGCAGGGAGTGGAGAGACACCTGAATCTGAGACACTGTATGACACATAGGATACACTGATACAGTGAGACAGGGGTGGAGAGGAGAGTGAGCAGGGAGTGGAGAGACTTCTGAATCTGAGACACTGTATGACACATAGGATACACTGATACAGTGAGACAGAGGTAGAGAGGAGTCTGAGCAGGGAGTGGAGAGACTCCTGAATCTGAGACACTGTATGACACATAGGATACACTGATACAGTGAGACAGAGGTAGAGAGGAGTGTGAGCAGGGAGTGGGGAGACACCTGAATCTGAGACACTGTATGACACATGGGATACACTGATACAGTGAGACAGAGAGGAGTGTGAGCAGGGAGTGGGGAGACTCCTGAATCTGAGACACTATGACACATAGGATACACTGATACCGTGAGACAGAGGCGGAGAGGAGTGTGAGCAGGGAGTGGAGAGACTCCTGAATCTGAGACACTGCATGACACATGGGATACACTGATACAGTGAGACAGGGGTAGAGAGGAGTGTGAGCAGGGAGTGGGGGGACTCCTGAATCTGAGACACTGCATGACACATGGGATACACTGATACAGTGAGATAGGGGTAGAGAGGAGTGTGGGCAGGGAGGGGAGAGACTCCTGAATCTGAGACACTGCATGACACACAGGATACACTGATACAGGGAGACAGAGGTAGAGAGGAGTGTGAGCAGGGAGTGGAGAGACTCCTGAATCTGAGACACTGTATGACACACAGGATACACTGATACAGTGAGACAGGGGTAGAGAGGAGTCTGAGCAGGGAGTGGAGAGACTCCTGAATCTGAGACACTGTATGACACACAGGATACACTGATACAGTGAGACAGAGGTAGAGAGTAGCGTGAGCAGGGAGTGGAGAGACTCCTGAATCTGAGACACTGCATGACACACAGGATACACTGATACAGGGAGACAGAGGTAGAGAGGAGCGTGAGCAGGGAGTGGAGAGACTCCTGAATCTGAGACACTGCATGACACACAGGATACACTGATACAGGGAGACAGGGGTAGAGAGGAGTCTGAGCAGGGAGTGGAGAGACTCCTGAATCTGAGACACTGTATGACACACAGGATACACTGATACAGTGAGACAGGGGTAGAGAGGAGTCTGAGCAGGGAGTGGAGAGACTCCTGAATCTGAGACACTGTATGACACATAGGATACACTGATACAGTGAGACAGAGAGGAGTGTGAGCAGGGAGTGGAGAGACACCTGAATCTGAGACACTGTATGACACACAGGATACACTGATACAGTGAGACAGAGAGGAGTGTGAGCAGGGAGTGGAGAGACTCCTGAATCTGAGACACTGCATGACACACAGGATACACTGATACAGTGAGACAGGTGTAGAGAGGAGTGTGAGCAGGGAGTGGAGAGACACCTGAATCTGAGACACTGTATGACACACGGGATACACTGATACAGTGAGACAGGGGTAGAGAGGAGTGTGAGCAGGGAGTGGAGAGACTCCTGAATCTGAGACACTGTATGACACATAGGATACACTGATACAGTGAGACAGAGAGGAGTGTGAGCAGGGAGTGGAGAGACTCCTGAATCTGAGACACTGTATGACACACGGGATACACTGATACAGTGAGGCAGAGGTAGAGAGGAGTGTGAGCAGGGAGTGGAGAGACTCCTGAATCTGAGACATTGCATGACACACAGGATACACTGATACAGTGAGACAGGGGTAGAGAGGAGTGTGAGCAGGGAGTGGAGAGACTCCTGAATCTGAGACACTGCATGACACACAGGATACACTGATACAGTGAGACAGGGGTAGAGAGGAGTGTGATCAGGGAGTGGAGAGACTCCTGAATCTGAGACACTGTATGACACACAGGATACACTGATACAGTGAGACAGAGGTAGAGAGGAGTGTGAGCAGGGAGTGGAGAGACTCCTGAATCTGAGACACTGCATGACACACAGGATACACTGATACAGTGAGACAGGGGTAGAGAGGAGTGTGAGCAGGGAGTGGAGAGACTCCTGAATCTGAGACACTGTATGACACATAGGATACACTGATACAGTGAGACAGAGAGGAGTGTGAGCAGGGAGTGGAGAGACACCTGAATCTGAGACACTGCATGACACACAGGATACACTGATACAGTGAGACAGGGGTAGAGAGGAGTGTGGGCAGGGAGGGGAGAGACTCCTGAATCTGAGACACTGCATGACACACAGGATACACTGATACAGTGAGACAGAGGTAGAGAGGAGCGTGAGCAGGGAGTGGAGAGACTCCTAAATCTGAGACACTGTATGACACACAGGATACACTGATACAGTGAGACAGAGTTAGAGAGGAGCGTGAGCAGGGAGTGGAGAGACTCCTGAATCTGAGACACTGTATGACACACAGGATACACTGATACAGTGAGACAGGGGTAGAGAGGAGTGTGAGCAGGGAGTGGGGAGACTCCTGCATCTGAGAAAATGATTGACTCATAGGGTACACTGATCGGTATTCCATGCTGGTTTATGCATTTTAGATTGAGGTCTCCAGAAATAATCAAGTTTAACAGTGGGTCTTCAGCCATCTCCTCTGTTTTTATTTTCGCCACACAATGTAACAGCCTCTGGGACTTCATTTTTAAAGGCTTCCAATATATGTTTATTAATAGGATGCTGCTTCCATGTCTTAGTTCCTGGTCTTGCATTTCGATTATTGCCCATTGTAGAAATGGATCAGGATTTCCCTTTTTTCTTAATATCGTTCCTCGATTTTGCTTTATTAACATCAGGAGCCCTGCACATGGTTTCCCGCTGTGACCTTTTTGTGCAGGGTTAATGAATACCTCACATAGTGGCCGCTCCTGGATCCAGGTCTCCTGTAAGCATATAATCGATGCGTTACTCAGATCTTCGTTCAAATCGTTAAACAGCTGTCTGAATCCCCTCGTGTTCCAGGGGATTAACGAGTCCTGTTCCTTTTCATCCTTCTTCTTTTGCTAGACCTTTTTGTTGATAACTAAAGAACTTGCCACCCACCACCATCTTCATTTTTTTCCACAGAGTCTTGTTTCTTCTGTTTATGTTCATTAAGTTGTTTCTGTGCACCATCTTCTCTGTTATTCTTTTTTTTCCTACACTGTCAGGTTATGCCGATGAGTCTCAGTCTTCAGAGGGTTGAATGATCCATCATGTCTCTAGTTTCCTTTTTGTGTTGTGGTTGCCCACCCACTCCCTTCATCTTCACTCTACTGACAATGAGATTCCCTCTCTTTCCCTTTCCCACCCATCCACTCATGACTGGCACTACTCCCCCTCTTTATGTTTTCCTCCTAACTCTTTCACCCCCTTAATCTGTCAATAATCCTGATATCATATTGACCCCCACTTTCCATTACTGATTACATTTCTTGTCATTTTTTGGTTCAGAACATCTGTGAAATGCACCTTTTTCTCACCTTGTCTAGCACTGCAACTCTTATTCTGGCACTGGTCTTCCCGAGACTTGACGACGGTTCCTCAGTACGCTCTTCCCTCTTGGGTCTGTTCATAGCTCTGCCCCACATGGTCTCTGCTTGCTTCTTCCTCGTTCTCATATGTTTCCCTCTCTTACTGCTCTCCAATGAGGCTCTTTTCAGGCTCATCTTCAGTTTTGCTTCTTATGTTCTTTTATTTCCAACCACAGTGGCAACAAGCGCACTTTCCAGAGTAAATCTCATCCAAGCATGGCTTAAATTTAGCCAAAGGTAAAATGTCATTATTTTGCTCATCTAAGAATGAGTCTAGGGCTAGGTACACCTTTGTGAAGATGCTAGTGTCCAGGGGGGAACTGGCCTATTGGGGAGTCTGGAGATTTCCCAGTAGGCCTCTGCACCCTGGGCAGGGGTGGACTGGCCTATAGGGAACTCTGGAGATTTCCCGGTAGGCCTCTGCACCCTGGGCAGGGGGGAACTGGCCTATTGGGAAGTCTGGAGATTTCCTGGTAGGCCTCTGCACCCTGGGCAGGGGTGGACTGGCCTATTGGGAAGTCTGGAGATTTCCCGGTAGGCCTCTGCACCCTGGCCAGGGGTGGACTGGCTTATTGGGAGTCTGGAGATTTCCCGGTAGGCCTCTGCACCCTGGGCAGGGGGGAACTGGCCTATTGGGGAGTCTGGAAATTTCCCGGTAGGCCTCTGCACCCTGGGCAGGGGTGGACTGGACTATAGGGAACTCTGGAGATTTCCCGGTAGGCCTCTGCACCCTGGGCAGTGGGGAACTGGCCTATTGGGGAGTCTGGAGATTTCCTGGTAGGCCTCTGCACCCTGGGCAGGGGTGGACTGGCCTATTGGGAAGTCTGGAGATTTCCCGGTAGGCCTCTGCACCCGGGCCTCTTGTATGTGGTATTTCCACTTTTTCTCATAGGAAAAGGGTTGGACTTGCTGGAAATTTGTAATTTGGGGCTACTTTGAAAATTATTTCCAGGTCCTCTTTTGGTTCCAGGTCCAACGCTGCTAGTGTCGTACCTACGTATCATGCAATGAAGCTCCAATCATATATTTTTGATCTCTTTTAATTGCCACAAATTGTTTTGCTGCAGTTCATCTAACTTTTCTGTACATCCCTTTGGGGAAAGCCCTCTATGAATTCAAATGAATAAAGTGCTTTGTATAATCTGTGCTGTATAAACTAATTTCTTTGTGATTTTCCTCCCTCCTGCAGGATGTCAGAAGCACCCTGAGCAGGTGAGCCTGCTTTATTTGTGTCCTGCTAACCATGTAGGGGTCACTGGAGGGAATGGGGTGAAATAAGGTAATATGTGTGTGATGATTTTGTATAACTGGAAAGGGCTCATCTTCTTACAGTGCATGTGATGAAGACATTGCAGAGTGTGTCTTTAGCCAGTAGGTGTCAGCAGAGAGCTCTGTCCTATAGGACTGCTAGGAACGGGTACCTGACGAGGTAACAATGAGCCGGATTGGTCTAATGTTGTAAGTATTCTGATTGGTGGACATAAACCACACTCTAATACAGGAGAGAACTCTTAGTATCTTAACCCGATTGCCATCAAGGGCAGCGCCCTGCAATAGGAGCTTAGCGAGACACTCTAGTACAGAAGAGACACCCTATTAGCCAACCAGTGTGCCCAAGAGGAGGAGCCCTGCACTAGTAGCTTAGCGTGACACTCTAGTACAGAAGAGACACCCTATTAGCCAACCAGAGTGTCCACGAGAAGGAGCCCTGCGCTAGGAACTTAGCGTGACACTCTAGTACAGAAGAGACATCCTATTAACCAACCAGTGTGCCCAAGAGGAGCCCAGCACTAGGAGCTTAGCGTGACACTCTAGCACAGAGGAGACCCTCTAAAAGCCCTCGCAGGACAAGGCTGCAGTGTTGAACGATGCAGGTTCGCAGCAGACGCTGCCCGATTTCCACGTAACACGTTTGTTACGTCCATGCTACTGAGCCTATAAAATCCTAGGTTCGGGCCCTCTGCAACAAAGCCCTCGCAGGACAAGGCCATGGTGTTGAACGATGCAGGTTCGCAGGAGACGCTGCCCAATTTCCATGTAACACATTAGTTACGTCCACACTACCGAGCCTATAAAATCAGAGGTTTGGACCCTCTACGGCTAAGCCCTCGCAGGACAAGGCTGCAGTGTTGAACGACGGAGGTGTTTGACGATGAAGGGGTCTGCGGTGTAGACAGTGTGTGCGGACGATTCACCCTCCTGTGTGCAGCCACCAGGTAAGAAGTTGTGGAGTTTGCTTGCCTGCTCTGCACTTCTTAGCCCGTCCGACTGTGCGTCGTCTCTGATTGTGCCCCTCCCCTTGCAACCTACGCCTCTCCCCTTCCTGGTGCTACCCTTCCCCTGTGAGTCTTATTGCTGCCCCTTCCCATCCCTCCTGAGCCCCCCTCTTGCCCTTCCTTCATGTCCCCCCTGTGCCCTTCCCTGCGTTGCCCCTCGATTCCTTGTTCGCATACCCTTCCGCTCCACTCTATCGCTGCTTGCTATCCTCACTTCCAAGAACCTCATCTGTGACGGCTGGCCACCTTGTGCTCTCTCCTTTCTCCTCTTCTCCCATTAATGGTGGCACCCAGTTGGTGGCCCTCCTGGCCCCCTTCCACTCGTTTAAGGTCATCATTAATGTTTACCTGAATGAAACCGTCTTGGTCCAAGGCCCTGAGGCCAACCTTCTCCTCTTTGATAGACGCTTCCCACGTCTCATCAATTTCCTTTCTTATCCTGCTGTCCCTTCTCCCCCTTCCTCGGCTTCCTTGCCTCCCCCCTCTGCCTCCTCCTTGGCTACCTTGCCCTCTCCTCCTTCCTCTTTTGCCCCCCATCTGGCTCCTTCTACACTTCCGCAGGGCGTACTTCTAATTTGTACCCCTCCCCGGAAGTCTTTCAAGGTTGGCAACCTTCTCCATATTGCCACTCTCAACTCTCGCTCAGCTATCAAACACTCCTCTGACATCTGCCTCCTCCTGGAAGAACTTGACCTCAATGTCCTCGGTCTCACCGAGACATGGTTCAGGGCCAGCTCTGTAACGAGCTTTGACACTCTCCTCCCTGATGGCTACAAGATCCTATCCGCGCCCAGACCCAACTGTTCCGGAGGGGGTGGAGCCTTGATCTTCCCGGAGTGGATTCCTGCTGTCATTCCTATGCAGGCCTACTCCTCTTTTGAATGCCTTGTCTGCAGGCTTTCTCTCTCTCCTGGCCACTCTCTTACTGGGGCTACTATCGGCCACCTGGCCAGATCTTCTCCTTCCTTGCTGAGTGGGCGAACCTCTCCTCTTCCCTCCTGGCCTCGACCACTCAACTCCTCCTTCTTGGAGACTTCAACATCCACCTGGATGCTTCCTGTCCCTCCTCTGGACTCTTTCGCAACCTCTGTGACTCTCTCTCTCTTTCTCTTCTCCCCTCTGGCCCGACTCTGGATGTTCTGATCTCCTCAGACCTCCCCCTCTCTATCCCCCTCACCACTCCTCTCTCCTGGAGTGATCACTTCCTCATTTCCTCCTGTCTCTCCCTATCTACCCCTCAGGCCAAGCCAACCCCAGCACTGCCATCCACCTTCTCGGTCATCCGACCCATGAGGCGTGTGTCAGTTGAGGCTTTCGCCGCCACTTTCTCTCACCCTCCTCCTCCTCCTATGACTGACTCACATCCTGACACAGCCCTTTCCATGCTCTACTCTTCTATCTCTGATACTCTTGATGTTCTTGCTCCTGTCATGAGGATCCGCTTGAAGCCCAAAGCCAAGTGCAACTCCTGGTACGACTCTGATCTCGTCACCCTTAAACGCAAGTGCAGGGTGGTTGAGAGGAAATGGCTAGCTTCTTGTGAATCCTCTGACAAACTGGCCTGCCACCTGCTTCAAAGGCAATACCGGCTCTCTGTCCGCACTAAGAGAGCGCACATCCAAGCCCGCGTCTCTGCGGCATCTAACAACTTGGCCCAACTCTTTAAAATCTGTAAGGAGATGGCCAAACCTGCTGCAGTCTCTACCTCTCCTGTCCCCTCCCAGTCCCTCTGCATTGCCCTGACTTTTCATTTCATCTCTAAAACTCAGGACAACCTGTCCATCCTCTCCTCCTTTACTCCTCCTCCCTCTACTCTCTCCTCTGCCTCTGGCCCCCCTGTGCCACCTCTCCTCCCTCTTTCTCTGCCTTTCCTCTGTTTTCCCCGACAAGGTTTCTAGACAAGTCTGATCTATGAAAGTCTCGTCAAAACAGGTTCTTCCCTGTTCTTCCAAAACCATCAAGGACCACATGAACACCCTTGCTCCTGCCCTGGCTGACTTCTGCAACCACTCCTTCACCCCTGAAGCCCTCTCTTGTGCACCCTCTTCTCAAGAAACCTTCAGCCGACCCCTCCTGCCCAGCTAACTATTGCCCGATCTCCATCACTCCTTTCCTGGGCAAACTCCTGGAAAAGCTGGCCATCTCCCAGCTTAATCTTCAGACTGAATCTGTTGGTCGTCTCCATGACCATCAGTCTGGCTTCAGAGCAGCCAGAAGCACGGAAACTGCTCTCCTGAACATCCGTGAAGACCTGCTCTCTAACCTCGATTCTAATCTCCCCTCTGTCCTCGTCTTACTGCCGCCTATACCCAGCCCTTCTTCCACCACCGTCCACTCTTCAAATGTATTCACCATATCTATTTATCTGCCCCACCTTGCTTCCTCCATACCCCACTACTCCCCACTGTCTTTTAGTCCCTTGCACTCGCTGTGCTGCCCCCCACTTCTGCTCCACACTCCTTGTGTATCTCCCCCAAAATACCTCACCCTCTGTCCTCAAGAGGATAACCAGTGTCCAAACCTTAAGAGGGCCCTCAAACTACATCTCCTCTCTTCAGTGATCTTCTACTTTACCTCACCACCTCGCACAACCCCTCGCCCGGATCCCCACCCACTCCTCCACTTGCTCACTACTATGAATGAATACACACAGCTCTTGTGCCCGATGGCCCGGATCCCCACCCACTCCTCCACTTGCTCACTACTATGAATGAATACACACATCTCTTGTGCCTGAAGGCCCGGATCCACACCCACTCCTCCACTTGCTCACTACTATGAATGAATACACACATCTCTTGTGCCTGAAGGCCCGGATCCACACCCACTCCTCCACTTGCTCACTACTATGAATGAATACACACATCTCTTGTGCCTGAAGGCCCGGATCCACACCCACTCCTCCACTTGCCCACTACTATTAATGAATACACACATCTCTTGTGCCTGAAGGCCCGGATCCACACCCACTCCTCCACTTGCCCACTACTATGAATGAATACACACATCTCTTGTGCCTGAAGGCCCGGATCCACACCCACTCCTCCACTTGCTCACTACTATGAATGAATACACACATCTCTTGTGCCTGAAGGCTACCCACTCCTCCACTTGCTCACTACTATGAATGAATACACACATCTCTTGTGCCTGAAGGCCCGGATCCACACCCACTCCTCCACTTGCTCACTACTATGAATGAATACACACAGCTCTTGTGCCCGATGGTGTAAATATAGCGGTATCAACACCATGTTGCCCATCTATCATGTCCCCGTTACACCCCTACACACTACCTTGCACGCCACCATTGCACTACCTTAATGGAAAGCTCCCAGCCACAGGATTACTCTATGTTCTGCATTCACCCTGGTGTATAGTGCTTGTGATTGAAGCGCTATGCTTGATATCAGATCAATAGAGTCACAAAATGCAAATACTACTTTCTTGCCACATTGTGAAGGTAAGCTCAATCAAAGGGCAGAATATTTTCCAACTGCATCTTTTGTTGGTTGCAGCAAGATTTTTGAGAGTCATGGGGCTGGTGAGGGGGGACACTGCCAGCCAGGGACAGCCACCCATCCACTCAGCAATACTGACCCCAGGAGCCATATGCAGGGACACCTCCAGAGTCTCTCTCTCTCATCCCCACCCTTGTATCACATCCCCAGAGGCGGTACACAGAGGATCCCCCAGAGCCTCTCTCTCACCCCAGCCTCATATCATGTCCCCAGAGGCGGTACACAGAGGATCTCCCAGAGCCTCTCTCTCATTCCCTGCCTCGTATCATGTCCCCAGAGGCGGTACACAGAGGATCCCCAGAGCCTCTCTCTCATCTCCTGCCTCGTATCATGTCCCCAGAGGCGGTACACAGAGAATCCCCCAGAGCCTCTCTCTCATCCCCTGCCTCGTATCATGTCCCCAGTGGCAGTACACAGAGGATCCCCAGAGCCCCTCTCTCATCCCCAGCCTCGTATCTCAGCCCTGGAGGCGGTACACAGAGGATCCCCAGAGCCTCTCTCTCATCCCCTGCCTCGTATCATGTCCCCAGAGGCGGTACACAGAGGATCCCCAGAGCCTCTCTCTCATCCCCAGCCTCGTATCACGTCCCCAGAGGCGGTACACAGAGGATCCCCCAGAGCCTCTCTCTCATCCCCAGCCTCGTATCTCAGCCCTGGAGGCGGTACACGGAGGGTCCCCAGAGCCTCTCTCTCATCCCCAGCCTTGTATCTCAGCCCTGGAGGCGGTACACGGAGGGTCCCCAGAGCCTCTCTCTCACCCCCAGCCTCATATCTCGGCCCCAGAGGCGGTACACAGAGGATCCCCAGAGCCTCTCCCTCACCCCCAGCCTCGTATCATGTCCCCAGAGGCAGTACACAGAGGATCCCCAGAGCCTCTCTCTCACCCCCCAGCCTCGTATCTCGGCCCCAGAGGCGGTACACAGAGGATCCCCCAGAGCCTCCCTTTCATCCCCAGCCTCGTATCATGTCCCCAGAGGCGGTACACAGAGGAACCCCCAGAGCCTCTCTCTCATCCCCAGTCTCGTATCTCAGCCCCGGAGGCGGTACACGGAGGGTCCCTCAGAGCCTCTCTCTCACCCCCAGCCTCATATCACATCCCCAGAGGCGGTACACAGAGGATCCCCCAGAGCCTCTGTCTCATCCCCAGCCTCATATCATGTCCCCAGAGGCGGTACACAGAGGAACCCCCAGAGCCTCTCTCTCATCCCCAGTCTCGTATCTCAGCCCCGGAGGCGGTACACAGTGGATCCCCCAGAGCCTCTCTCTCACCCCCAGCCTCATATCACATCCCCAGAGGCGGTAAACAGAGGATCCCCCAGAACCTCCCTCTCATCCCCAGCCTTGTATCATGTCCCCAGAGGCGGTACACAGAGGATCCCCCAGAGCCTCTGTCTCATCCCCAGCCTCGTATCATGTCCCCAGAGGTGGTACACAGAGAAACCCCCAGAGCCTCTCTCTCATCCCCAGCCTCATATCTCGGTCCCAGAGGCGGTACACAGAGGATCCCCAGAGCCCCTCTCTCATCACCAGCCTCGTATCATGTCCCCAGTGGCGGTACACAGAGGATCCCCAGAGCCTCTCTCTCATCCCTAGCCTCGTATAATGTTGTTAGGCAGAAACCTGTGCAGTTCCCTCTGGGACCACTGCAAAAGATTTAGGACTACAGGTGTTTGGCAGTAAACCCACTTGGTAGCAGTCTTTACCACACAGATTCAATTGGTAGCTGTGGCTGAGCAGTCAGACTTCCCTCAAGAAGAGTTAGGCAGTATACAGAGTATTCACAATAGGTCAAAAGAACACAATAGAACAAGTAAACACTGACCAGAGCTTGGTGTAAAAAGAGATAATTATTTATTTAAAACCACATCTAGAAAAACACACAGGCACTAATAGTAAGCAATCCAAAAACACGGTCATTAAAAGATATACACTCCCTTAAAAGAATATTAGACAAGTCTTAAGTAAAGCCCCACTTATTTTCAGACAGCGGTGAGCGCTTAACGTAGATGGCACTCTAATAATTTGTTTTAAAAAAAGAGAGAGAAAAGCAGAGAATAAATTGAAACAGATCCCAACACTTGTTCACGAACACAACAAGAGGGGAAGGCAAAGTAACACCGTGAATTCAGAGTCAGTAGGCCGGATCCGCTTTAAGAGGATCAAAATGAAATGTGTTCAAGGTCACACGGTTGCAGTGCACAAAAGTCTTGTAACGGTTCAAAAAGGAGTTGGACCAAAGAAAGGGACCAGTTAGAGGGTCAAGGCGGCCAGCCCAGTCCAGAAGGTTAAGGGGTTATTATTACCTTGTAGCAATCTTTAGAAAGGGAGGCTTGGCGGACACGGTACCTTAAAGTGGTGAGAAAACTCCAGCGGGAGCAGTTGTTCTTGGCAGCGGATGCAAGTCGGTGCTTCGTCCAGGGGAAGAGAAGATCTCGTCGGGGAGGAAGACATGAGTCCGTTGCACTGCCAGGGAAGAAACCAGCCGCGGAGTTTCTCAGGTAAAAGGAGCGGTCTGTTGATTCGCGGTCCAGCGGTAAGTGGCTATCCGGTTGCCGGGGTGCTTGGCATGGGCAATTCGACCACAAGCCAGTCTGGGGTGCGAAGAGAAGAAGGTAAACTGGTTGTGCCCACCAGTCAGGGGAAGAAGCCTCTCCAGCCGGGAGATCTTCTCTGTCGTCGGGAAGTGGTGAGTCGGTTACGCAGGGCTCCACCGGTGGTGTCGTCGTGGTCGGTCGGCTCAGCTTCTCCCTTGTCGGATTCTCAGGTCCTGTGGCGACTTCTGAAGTTCCAGTCCCCAAAGCCCTGCTTTTATGCAGCATACCCCCATTCACTCAGCCTAGCTGTCAATCAAACATGCTAAGTGGTGAGCCGGCCGGCTCACCACTTGGGCCAATCACACAAGAGTGCGACTTGAGTTACCAAGGTAACTCAGTCCAGGGTGCCTAAACCCCCTCCCACACCTCCTGTGGTACCCAGACAGAGTGGCAGCACTTTTGGATTTTTCTGTGGAGAAGCCCGCCAAAAAGTGGAACAAAGGGCTCGACTTGGGTTGGAGTCACAGAAGAGAACACAGACGCCATTTTAGAATCGAGTCCTGGCAAAAAATACCAACCGGCGTATTAATATTAATTAAATAAACCGGAGGTATGTTCGAGGCTATGAGAATTAAATAATTAAAGTTGGTAGCCTCGAACAATGGGAAAATCCCATAGGGATATATTCGCGGTCGAATATAAAAAGTAGTATCCACTGCCACCAGCCAAAACTCGATCAGGGGGGACGGAGACGTGCCCCCTCGACTAACAGACCCCGGGGCAATCGAATTGCCCCGACCAGTACGTCCACAATATGATGGTTTGTACCGGTTTCTGTTAATAATTTGGGACTAGTAAAGCCAATGGTGACTTTACATGCCCTAGGAGACAGTAGTCAGTCCCAGGGTATGGAGTCTATGGTGGGGTGTCACTATGACACCCCTGTGTTACTGCACGGAGTGTGCTGTGTAACACACATAGTAAAAACACATGAGACCCTATGGAGTAAAGGACCCCATAGCCCATAAAACACATTAACAGTCAAAGGAACCCCTCAAATCATGTCCAAGAGTGGGAGAAAAAGAGTCTCACTCTTGGCAGGAGAAAAAACAAACTCCAGAAATCCAGCAAAGCCGCTGGGGGACTCACTAGGTTAGGAAATTCAGCCTAAAGAGAGAATTCTCCCTAACAAATGTCCCCAGAGGCGGTACACCTGAGGATCCCCCAGAGCCTCCCTTTCATCCCCAGCCTCGTATCTCGGCCCCAGAGGCGGTACACAGAGGATCCCCCAGAGCCTCTCTCTCATCCCCAGCTTCGTATCATGTCCCCAGAGGCAGTACACAGAGGATCCCCAGAGCCTCTCTCTCATCCCCTGCCTCGTATCATGTCCCCAGAGGTGGTACACAGAGGATCCCCCAGAACGTCCCTCTCATCCCCAGCCACGTATCATGTCCCCAGAGGCGGTACCCAGAGGATCCCCCAGAGCCTCTCTCTCATCCCCTGCCTCGAATCATGTCCCCAGAGGCGGTACACAGAGGATCCCAAGAGCCTCTCTCTCATCCCCAGCCTCGTATCATGTCCCCAGAGGCGGTACACAGAGGATCCCCCAGAGCCTCTCTCTCATCCCCTGCCTCGTATCATGTCCCCAGTGGCAGTACACAGAGGATCCCCAGAGCCTCTCCCTCATCCCCTGCCTCGTATCATATCCCCAGAGGCGGTACACAGAGGATCCCCAGAGCCTCTATCTCATCCCCAGCCTCATATCATGTCCCCAGAGGCAGTACACAGAGGATCCCCAGAGCCTCTGTCTCATCCCCAGCATCTTATCATGTCCCCAGAGCCGGTACACAGAGGATCCCAAGAGCCTCTCTCTCATCCCCAGCCTCGTATCATGTCCCCAGAGGCGGTACACAGAGGATCCCCCAGAGCCTCTCTCTCATCCCCTGCCTCGTATCATGTCCCCAGTGGCAGTACACAGAGGATCCCCAGAGCCTCTCCCTCATCCCCTGCCTTGTATCATGTCCCCAGAGGCGGTACACAGAGGATCCCCAGATCCTCTCCCTCATCCCCTGCCTCGTATCATGTCCCTAGAGGCGGTACACAGAGGAACCCCCAGAGCCTCTCTCTCATCCCCTGCCTCGTATCTCGGCCCCAGAGGCAGTACCCAGAGGATCCCGCAGAGCCTCTCTCTCATCCCCAGCCTTATATCATGTCCCCAGAGGCAGTACACAGAGGATCCCCAGAGCCTCTCCCTCATCCACTGCCTCGTATCATGTCCCCAGAGGCGGTACACAGAGGATCCCCAGAGCCTCTCTCTCATCCCCAGCCTTATATCACATCCCCAGAGGCAGTACACAGAGGATCCACCAGAGCCTCTCTCTCATCCCCTGCCTCGTATCATGTCCCCGGAGACAGTACATGGAGGATCCCCAAGAGCGTCTCTCTCACACCCAGCCTTGTATCTTGGCCCTGGGGGTGGTACATGGAGGGTCCCGCAGACCCTCTCTCTCATCCCCAGCCTCGTATCTCAGCACCTGATGTGTTACATGGGGGATCCCCCAGAGCCTCTATCTCACCCCTAGCCTCATATCTCAGCCCCAGAGGCAGTACACAGAGGATCGCCCAGAACCTCTCTCTCACCCCCAGCCTCGTATCATGTCCGAAGAGGCGGTACACAGAGGATCGCCCAGAGCCTCTCTCTCACCCCCAGCCTCGTATCATGTCCGAAGAGCCAGTCCACAGAGGATCCCCCAGAGCCTCTCTCTCACCCCCAGCCTCATATCTCAGCCCCAGAGGCCGTACACAGAGGATCTCCTAGAGCCTCTCTCTCATCCCCAGCCTCGTATCATGTCCAAAAGAGGCGGTACACAGAGGATCCCCAGAGCCTCTCTCTAATCCCCAGCCTCGTATCTTGGCCCTGGATGTGGTACACAGAGGATGCCCCAGACACCCTAACTCACAACCATCCTTGTATCACATCCCCAGACACAGATTACAGAGGATCTCCCAGCGCCTCTCTCTCACCCCCAGTCTCGTATCATGTCCGAAGAGACGGTACACAGAGGATCTCCCAGAGCCTCTCTCTCGCCCCCAGCCTTGTATCTCTACCCCAGACACAGTACACGGAGGATCACCCAGTGCTTCTCTCTCATCCCCAGCATGGTATCTTGGCCCTGGATGTGGTACACAGAGGATCCTCCAGAGACCCTCTCTCGCACCCAGCCTCGTATGTGAGCCCTGGATGCAGTACAGACTCCAACAACAAAGAATGAAAAAATATCTCAAAGCAATACAAAAAAGCTATCTTCCTTGCCAAATCTAATGCCATCAACCTCCGACTCTCTAAAGCCAATTCCAAGTCCAAGGAGCTGTTCTCAATTTTCAAAGACCTCACCACCACGCCAACCAGCCCCGGCGAAATCACTAAAGACGTAGCCTGGTGCACCAGTATACAAGCAGAACTCTTAAACAAAATCTCTCTCCTCCAGGACAAAATACAAACACAACGCAACACACTTCCCAAATCCCCTGCCACGCCCACCACTCTCCAGCAAAAGCCCCCCCTCTCTTTTCATTCTGAGATGTCTCTGTAACCGAAGTTACAGCTCTCCTCAAACACCTCAAACCGTCCACTTGCAAAGGTGACATCTGTCCTCCCAACATCATTAAAGAGAGCGCTGACTCCCTGACCCCCCTCATCACCGCCTTCATTAACGCTTCCTTCACCTTAGGTATCGTCCCATCTAGTCTGAAAGAAGCTTGGGTCTGCCCCCTTCTTAAAAAGCTCTCCCTGGATCCCTCCTCCCCTAACAACTACCGCCCCATCACCACCGTCCCATTCTTGCTCGAGATCCTTGGTTAAAGCCGCCCACAATCAGATTCAGCACTTCCTTGAAACCAACTCCATCCTAGGCAAGAGACAGTCCGGATTCTGCAAAGACTATGGCACCGAAACCGCCCTCCTGGACTTAAAAAAACAAATAACCAAGATAATGGACTCAGGTAAACCAGTCCTCCTGCTGCTACTAGACTTATCTGCCGCATTTGACCTCGTCGATCACAAAACTCTCACCTCCCACCTGACCAATGCTGCCCACTTCTCCAAACAGGCCTCTTCGTGGATAACCTGCTTCCTAGAAGGCAGAGCCATGAAAGTCGTTTCAGACTCTGCCAACGCTGCCCCCACCACCAGCCACTGCAGCGTCCCCCATGGATCTTGCACTGCGCCCACCCTCTACAACCTGTTTACCAGCCCCTTTTCGACAAACTAGACTCCCTCGGCCAAGCCGACACCAACTATGCCGATGACACACAAGTGCTCCTTCCCTGGCGCGTATGATCACAACTCTGCAGCCCTTCTTCAAATATACTCTACCATCCAGGCTTGGATGGCAGCCAATGGACTTTGCCTCAACGGAGACAAAACAGAGATCATTCTCCTAATTGAACCAAAAATACAGTAACTTCATCATTGACACCACCACCATCCCCGTCTCGTCCTCTCTGAAGACCCTTGGGGTCTATCTCGACTCCACCCTATCCATGAACAGACAGGTCAGCGCCATTGCCTCCGCCTCTACTCATACCACTAAACTCTTAAACGCCATCAAACCATTCCTCTCCAACCAGAACTGCCTCTCTATCGCCCGGGCCACCATAGGTGCCAAATTAGACTACTGTAATGCCCTCCTGGCAGGCACTTCAGTAAAAAACCTAAACGGGGTCCAAACTGTCCAGAACAACGCGCGCAGAGCAGCACTCAACATCCCCAAAAGAAATCACATCACACAAGCCAGACGTGATGGTCACTGGCTCCCAGTTAAGGAAAGAATTAGATTCAAAACGCTCACCTTAACTCACAAATGCCTTAGCCTCTCCACCCCCTCTAACCTATCCGAAACCCTCAGCAGAGACACCTCTGCACGGCTCAGAAGAACGCACAACGCTAACCAACTGCACATCCCATCCTTGTTCAGAAGGGAATTGCCATAGCATTTTGGTGCTGGACTGCCCATGTGGGCGGGACAAAGACTGATATGCAAATTGATATTTCCCATCTGTTAAAGGTACAGTGAGCTAAAGTGTGGCTGCGGACTCTTGAATGGGTACCTTCCCACAGAACAGGTCAATGGGCCGTGTTAGTTTTCGAAGAGGGGCGCCTATGACTACATTTTGATTATTTCAAGGGCCTTAGGTCTAGTCACCCTAAGTTTCCCAGGGTCGTACAGACATGGAGCTCTTGCTCACTAGGCACAGCTCCACCTCACTGATGATGCCCAACAAGGCTGAAACACTTGTATGGGGTTGCTGTTGGTACTCTTTTTCAGAAGGGAATTGCCCTAGCATTTCAGTGCTGGACTGCCCATGTGGTCGGGACCCATCGGTGAAGCGCCGTGTTACCTTTTAAATTCTGCCTGTCGTGCATCAATGGGCCGTGTTACCTTTTAAATTCTGCCTGTCGTGCAATGGCAAATTTCCCTGAAAAGACACCCATCGCCGATGCAATAAGTATTTTCCTCGTGAGCACGACGAGCGCTCATGCAAGGCCTGCTAACTCTTACGACCGATAACGTTGAAGACCGGCGGTCTAAACGTTGGGTGGCCTACACTATGTAGGCCGAAAACCTTAGCCCTGCCGGTGCTTCGGACAATGAGGAATCCGTCGGCAGCCATCCATGACACTGATTCCGTAGCCATCGACCTTTCAGCGGAGCCTACGTGCTCCCAAGTGCCCATCCCCGGCCCGAGAGGCAGGCCACTGGCACTGTTATGGGGAAATCATGCCCCAGCGACACGGGCACCCACGCGTACTCAAGCACACAACCCCTAAGGCCTCTTCAATAGAGTCATCGAAGAAGCGCACAACGCCCGCAGGACAGCTGAAAATGTTGACGGTTCCTTCACGACCTAACGGTTCGGCACCCTCCACGCAACCACACCCGTAGCATGCAACTGGGCATAATGCTCCTTCTGGAACGGTCGATCCCCCTTCAAAAACCACTGTCGTCGACCCTCCATCCAAGGGCACGCAAGCGCTGATGGACTTGGTGGTGTTACCGACCGCGGCTGCGCCTTCAGGTGCATCGTAACTTCAATACAGCTGTCGAAGCTTCGTGAGAAGCTTTCGGAAATCCTTTCGATGGCCAGGGAGTACAAGGGCATCCCCTCTCCCCAAAAGCACTTTTCCGTGGCCCCCCAGCCTCTTTCTAAGGCCTTACAGGGAAAGTCTTCCCCTTCTAGGCAGCCCTTCCCTCCTCCTGACTATTCAGCTTCCTCACAATGGACTAGGGAGGGGTTTGAACAATGTATGGACACAATGGACACATTCATGAACTTTTCGGACCAATATGATAAAACCTTGAAGAGACTTAGGGAAGTGGACTCTTGCCCCATTCCCTCTAAATTTCAGAAACTCCCCTCCTCTGCACAGGGACACCAAGAAGATATCTTTGACGCCCCAGATTACCCAACCCAGGAGGATTCCTATGAAGGGTTTAACCTCTTTGATCAAGACCTAGCCAATCAGGACCGAGACTGAGATCAGGCGCAGGACCAGGGCTCTTGGCATACACCGCCACATACCGCTGACCTGGACGTCATCTGTCTAGATCCCCCTACTACTCCTCCCTTTGCAAAGAGATTCCTCACCTGTTGACAACCAGATGCTGATCAACTCCATTTTAAAAAGAGCAGCCGACCATTTTAAAATTGCAACGCACGAAGCCGCTCCACACTCAGACTTCGTGGAGGACATCCTCAAGGAAAAGGCTCTAGTTAGCCAAGCCATCCCTTTACTAAGTACTATAAAAAGGCACCTGACCCCTTCTTTGCTGTCCCCATCTCTTACATGGGCAGCCAACCCACGGGTGGAGAAATTATTTTGCCCAGCACCCTCCGACCCCCTTCACATCAGGGCTCATGCCACACCGGACTGCTTGGTCGTTACGAACACTCGAAAAAGGGCAGGCGTACCATTGTCTTCAGCAGAATCCCCTCTTCACAAGGACTGCAAGAAGCTTTACCCCCTGGGTAAGCGGGTCACCACCTCTGCGGCCTACTCCACAAGAATTGCAAATAGCACCATGGTCCTGGCAAGCTACAGTGATGTCCAGTGTGGCCTAGTGCAAGATGGGCTTCAGGATGATCCAGAACCCACCCGAATACGCCTGCTGGCGGTCGTGGCTGAAAGCAGACAAGTAACCTTGAATATACTAAAGAACACACTGGACTCGGCCAAAACCGCTGGAGGCACCCTCGCCCAGGGAACCCTACTTAAAAGGCATGCCTGGTTAAAAACTCTGGGTTCAAACCCAAAACTCAAGCCTCTCTAATTAACAAGCCAGTGGAGGATTCCAACCTTTTTGGGGAAGTGGTTGATGACGCCCCAGAGATGGCAAAGAAAGAACATGAGACTCTAAAGTCACTTAGCCAGATTACAGCTAAACCCTTTCAACAGCGTGGAGGCTCTAATGCACGCCGGTCCTTTCATGTCCAATCCTTCTCCCGCTCACCCCACGGGCAATACTGCTCAGGGTGTAGCCCCTGGTCCTCCGATCAAGGCTCCTCTGGTAAATTCCACTACGAGCAAAGAGGCTCTCTAGGGGCAAGGGGAGAGGCAGAACCTCTACCCCTAGAGGCTCCCAGGCTCCACCTCAAAGTGACTCGCCGGTACAGGCCCCTCCCATGCTTCCCCGGTCGGGGGTCGCCTGTCTTCATTCATCCACGCCTGGGAGGGGATCACTTCAGATGAGTGGGTACTAAAGACCGTTGCCCACAGGTAATGTATCGAGTTTCTCCGACCACCTTGCTACGACCCACCGAGACGCAGACGCATGTCACCAGAACACCTGTGCATCCTGCTGGAAGAAGTTTAGGTCCTGCTGGAAAAGGGCGCCATCAAAGTCGTCCCCCCCTTCTCCAGGTAAACAAGGGTATTTATTCAGTGTACTTCCTTGTACCCAAAAAGAATCTCACCATGCGCCCTGTTTTAGACCTGTGCTCTGCGATCAAGTATGTAAAATCTCAAAAGTTCAGGTTGGCAACACTTCAGGAGGTAATCCCACTGCTGCAGTAAGGGGATTACATGGCCACATTGAAATATGAAAGTATGCATCTTTCATGTCCAATGCTGCCAGCGCACAGAAAGTAACTCAGGTTCATCATAGAGGACACCCACTATTAGTTCAAGGTTCTCCCCGTCGGCATTGCCTCAGCCCCAAGGGTATTTACAAAGGTAATGGCGGTAGTGGCGACTCATCTGTGCATGCATTCCATCCACGTATATCCCTACCTTGATGAGTGTCTCATAACAGGGAACTCGTACAGAACATGCCAGACAAATACCCGACTCCTCTTCAACCTAGGATTCTCTATCAACGAGAGAAAATCCAGTCTAAACCCCAGCCAGGTCAAACACTTTCTGGGGGCTCTAATTCAGACAAAAGACAGACTTGTCTCTCCCTCCAATGAGAGGGTTCGAAACATGCTGTTCCAGATCCCTCACTATGTAGCCACTCACCAGGTGACCATACGCAAAGCCATGCGACTGATGAGGATGATGACTTCCTGCGTCTACCTAGTTCCTCACACTCGTCTGCCCATGCGCCCCATGCAAGAGTGGCTCTCGAGCCAACGGTGTCAGGCCAGCGGCCGGTGGGACGATCTAGTGGTTGTCTCGGCAGCCCTCATTAGTCTCTGCAGTGGTGGTCAATGGAAAACCTTCTGCAGTGGCAAAACCTTTGCCACCCTGCAGTAGAAATCATTCTCACCACAGATGCATCTCGGATGGGGTGGGGGATCACCTCCTTCAACAGACGGTGCACGGCATGTGGTCTCCAGCAGTAGCATCCAATCACATCAACCTGTTGGAACTGCTAGCAGTGTTCAAGGCCCTGAAGGCCTCCCAGACGCACCTCCAGGGTAAAACAGTTGTAGTCCTCACGGACAGTAACACGGCCATGTATTACTTAAACAAACAAGTAGGCACTCACTGGAAGTGGGCACTCAAACACAACATGTTCCTCTTCTCAAAACATGTTCCATGGGAACTCAGCCATCTGGCAGACATACTCAGCAGAGACTTCTCCTTACCTATAGCGCACAATTGGTGACTACAAGAGAACATTTTACTCAACGTCTTTGCAGAATGGGGCTTCCCAGAGATCGACTTATTCGCCACTCTGGAAAATGCCCAATGCCCAGACTATGCCTCCAGATACCCACAGAACCCCTCCGAGGGGAACGGTCTCTGGGTAACATGGTCCGGGAGATTTTCCTACACTTTTCTTCCCGATTCCCCTTCTCAACAGAATAGTGCACAAGATGCATCAAGAACCAGTGACAATGATCCTGGTGGCCCCCATGTGGGCCCGCCAGCCTTGGGTCTCCCATCTCATGGCAATGTCAGTTTCCCCTCCCAGGAAGCTGCTGTGCTGTACAACGTGCTGTCTCAGGATCAGGGAGATACACTACATCCATGCCCACAACACTCAATTTAGCAGCCTGGCTCCTGAAGTCATAGAGTTCGGGCACCTTCAACTCCCTCAAAGATGAATGGAAATAATCAGAGAAGCACGGAAACCTACCACCAGACATTGCTACTCCGGCAAATGGAAGTGCTTTGTTATCTGTTGTAATGCCAAGGGCATCAATCCTATTGATTTCTCACCTAAAGATATCATCCTTTGCCTAACTCACCTGTTAGATTCAGGACTGGTTTTCAATACTCTAAAAGTCCACTTAGCCGTGATTTTGGCATACACCATGTTCCAGAGCAAGGTTTTGTGGTGGAAAATTCCTGTAATTAAAGCCATAATGGAAGGGGTAAAGAGACTTCATCCCCCTATCTCCAACCCAGCTCGTGGTTGGGACCTGAATGTTGTTCTTATCAGACTAATGGGACTTACCTTTGAACCAATGCACACGGCTAGCCTTAAAGCACTCACCTACAAGACTGCCTTCCTGGTGGCGATCACCTCTATAAGGAGAGTTAGTGAACTGCAGGCCCTTTCAGTTCAAGACCCATTCCTCACGATTCACAAAGATAAGGTGGTTTTGCGCACTCACCCACGATTTGCGCCTACATTTATTTCAAAGTTCCATGTAAACCAGTCCATAGAACTACCTACCTTTTTTCCAAAACCCCACTAACGTGGCAGAAAGAAGCCTCCACACACTGGAAGTGATGAAAGCAGTAATTTACTATCTGGAAAAGACAAATCCACTAAGAAAAACAAACCAGTTCTTCGTCTCAGTGGCAGCTGGTAGAGAAGGGGACCCGTCTCTAAGTCAGCTATTACCAAGTGGATCATAAACTGTATCACATTGTGTTACACTCTTGCCAAGAGCGATATTCCCTTCACACCTAGAGCTCACTCGACTCAGGGCACAGGGGCTACCATAGCATTCAATGCTAATGTTCCTCTAGATTCCATACCTTTACACAACGCTAGTACCTAGATACACACTCTAGGTCTGATTCTCAGGTGGGACAAGCGGTGCTAAGACATCTCTTTGCTACTGTTCCTTCACACATCCCACCACCATCTCTGGGTACAGCTCGCTAGTCTATGCACAGCATGTGATTGTAAGCAGATCCATAAGCATCGGAAGACATGCATTACTCAACGTAATCGCATTTCTGATGATTGTATCTGCTTAAATTCACATGCGCCCACCCGTCCTCCCCTCGTGGAGTAGAAGGAACATAGACCTCTTACACCTTCTCTCGTCTGTACTCGCTCATGCACTCTATAAGGCTCCCTCACGTCAGAATAAATACAACCAGTGGGACCTGGACGGGTGAGGGATTTTGGGTACACTACACGTCACATTAGGGATAGTGTTAAAGTCACTCCCATGTCGACGTCCCTTTTGATCTTCGAAAGAAAGATGCAATACTATGAGATTACCACTAGATGTTGGACATATGCACAGCATGATATGATATGATAGGTTATTTATAAGGCGCTTAATACCCAGAGGTTTCTAAGCACGGACCCGGGGTTCAAACCTGTTTTGCTCTGTGTCGTCTTGTTTCCAAGGGGAGCACGTTGCCACTGAGCTATCCTCCTGAGACAGCATGTGAATCTAAGCAGATACAATCCTCAGAAATGCTATTGCGTTGAGTAATGCATGTCATCTGGCAGATTGGGAAAAGAGTGCCTCCAGTGTCCGACGAGGCAACAAAATGGCGGTGGAGGCTGTGGCGCTAAGGAAGTAGGAGACTGACCAAGTGGAGCCATGTTTAACAAGATTTTATTATTTATCAAAACGAAAATGACTATCTCTCCCTGTACAAAGGTGGTATCGTTACTTTAGAAAACTGTAACTGGGGCAGTCAGGATGTCAGTCAAGTCTAACTTAAACAGTCCTGGTCAAAACCTACCTACTTTCCCTATCGCTACAACGAAAAGACAACTAAAGGTTCTAGCTCTACCAGAGCCCAGGAGAATGACTCCCTTCTCCTGGTAACTAAACATTCCTTTGTATCGAGAAACAGTTCACACCCGAGTTCCAGCAGGGCTAGGAGAATGCCTCCCTTCTCCTCGTGTATTCCTTCTGGCGGTTCAACGGAAAGGAAAACAAGTACTTGTGGACGAAAAGCAAAGTCAACTTAAAGTTCAAAATGTCAACAAACAAAATGTCTGTTGGTCCCCGACTGGGACGAGAAAGATTCAAACAAATACGTTCCCCTTGTATCGTGTATTGTATTGTGCTATATTTGTAAAGCGCAAACTAAGGCTCAAGCACATCTAGGCACTAAAGTGGGGGACGGACAGTCCTAAGAGGCACTTCCACTATGCAGAACATTTAGAAAAGATAAGATTTCAGTGTTTTGCGAAATTTGAGAAGATCTTCTCTATTACGCAGAGAGAGCAGAAGTTTGTTCCACAGGGTGGGAGCAAGCACCGAAGTGGAACCTTTTGATAACGTGGAACTCTCAGTAGCATTTGGAAAGAGGAGCGAAGGCATCTGGAAGGATGATAAGGTACCAACTTATTTCTCAAATAGGTTGCCCCAGTATTGCGTGGGGCCCGGTGAGTGATGCACAAGGTCTTAAACTCCACTATGGGCTTAACAGGCAGCCAATGAAGCTGCCGCAACATATTTACAGAGGGGCAAGTCTAGGGGCATCCAGAGACGACCTGGCCGCCGAGTTCTGAAGCACTTGCAGCCGCTGTGGCACGCACTGTGGCTGACCCAAGTAAACCTGTTACAATAATCCATGGATCCCATTATTGCTGAGGTAATCGCTTTGGTGCGGCATTCTGTGGGAAGTTTGGGAGGAGACAGGGCCCATGGGAATGAGAAGACTCTGCGGGGTTAGATGCAGTATTTTTCTCCCTCTGGGGAGGATACCTCCACATTACCAGAGTATCTAATGGCTCGTTGCCATAGCAATCTTTCAGTTCCACAGGTTGAACATCTTAATGTGGGTCACAACGATCAGAAACCCTTAGGCATTGAGAGAAATAAAAACCCTCCTAAAACCCGGGAGACCAGGGGGGGCTCTCCCAGCTCCCCTAACTCCCAAGGGTACAGTGAGAAGAAGTCTGTGAATAATAACCATTCAAACTCTAAAGAACTTTATTCCCCTATACAATCCAGCCTTGAGATTGATTTTTTTTATAATTACATTTGTAGCTGTTCCTGAGAGGGTCTTTGCCTCCAGAAGCCTTGATTGCAGAGGTCCTGCAGAGGCATGCGTGAAAGAGGGAAGCTTATCCTCTGAAGACTGGTTTTGCAGAGGCTGTGCAGCGGGAAGCGAAAGCGTGGAAAGCTTTCTTCCACACAAGGCTGTCTCCGGCGACCGGCGTGCACCAGAGAACCTCAGGAGCGAAGGAAGCTCCTTGTACATGTGGCGCGGTCGGCAGAGAATGAAAAGCAGCCGAGTGCCGGGGGTCGCAAGGAGCCACTGAAGCAGAGCACCTCTGAGCAGCAAGAGAATCGGACGCGCAAGTCTTACCCGGTTAGTTCACAAGCTGATAGTGACCCTGGAGCGCTCCGAGACCGCTCGCTTGCTCGATACAAGATTTTTCAGAGTACAAAACTCTCGTGCAAGTAATAGCCGGGGCAATTCTGAATACCAAGCTATTAGAAACCTGAGAAAACATTATTTCTTAAAACCAAATGTGGGCCTCATCATAGCATTGGCGGTATCCGGGTGGTAATTGCGCTGGGACACTGCCAACGCTATTAGCGTTACGGCAACTCGGTCCGGCCCAATTTGCGCCATATCCTGAGTTACGGTATGGCTGTAATTCCCCATTTTATCAAAGAGTCCAATGGGACTCTGTGGAGTTTTTCGGCACTGTTACTGCCAGCGGTAATATCGCCTGTGCTAATTGCACCAAAAACGGGCAGAAAGTGGAGGTTTTTACCTCCAGCAAAAATCTGGAGGTAATATTTCAAACTTTCTGCCCAACTCATAATTGGGACAGCCCTTTAATAAATGCAGCGGTGAAAGCAAAACCGCTGCATTTAAGGGTTAAGGCCCAACTTGTGATGAGGCCCTGTGTCTTTAAGCATGCAAGGTTACTGAGAATCCAGCAAAAAGATGGGGCAATACTTTTAAACCATACTGCAGACAACCATTACCCAAGCCAAGATGAAGCAGAAATCATGGCAATTTTAAACTCACGGATATTGACAAAGGCAGGAGGAGACTAATGAGAGTTCCAAAGGTTGTAAAGCTTATTGCCCATATTTGCAGAAGCATATAACAAAAGCTAGTAGAAACCCACATTGCCAAAGCCAAGGAAGAAGCAGAATGCAACCATCTCCTTGTCAGTATTTGGTTGATAATGCAGCGGGGAAACAAGACTGGCAAGAAGGCTGCCTTTCTGGAAAAGGTTGTTCAAAAGGAGAGTAGCATAACTTGCAGAGATTTTGGGAAGTGCGAGAGAGTACTAAAGAGCATCAATGCAAATCTTACTTTCCCTTGAAGAAGTACTTAAAGTCTGTTGTTGTACAGCAATGAAAACTATAAAGCTGCTGGAAGCTGATCTTGAGAACAGATGCACTTGTATGTGAAGTACTGTTTGGCCAGGGGAGTATACCTGATCAGCAAACCTTTGAAGACGTAGGCCTGGCATGGGAGTAAACCACGTTTAATTGAGGTAGTAGGTCTGGCATGGGAGTAAACAAGGTATAATTCGGTAAAGTGCCTGGCTTGGGCATTCCTTTTATTGTGGTACTTGCTGCACTCTTGCTTTAGTATAGACAGGTATTTGTATAGCGCTTTGCTTGGGCATTCCTTTTATTGTGGTACTTGCTGCACTCTTGCTTTAGTATAAACAGGTATTTGTATAGCGCTTTGCTTGGGCATTCCTTTTATTGTGGTACTTGCTGCACTCTTGCTTTATTATAGACAGGTATTTGTATAGCGCTTTGCTTGGGGATTCCTTTTATTGTGGTACTTGCTGCACTCTTGCTTTAGTATAGACAGGTATTTGTATAGCGCTTTGCTTGGGCATTCCTTTTATTGTGGTACTTGCTGCACTCTTGCTTTAGTATAGACAGGTATTTGTATAGCGCTTTGCTTGGGCATTCCTTTTATTGTGGCACTTGCTGCACTCTTGCTTAAGTATAGACAGGTATTTGTATAGCGCTTTGCTTGGGCATTCCTTTTATTGTGGTACTTGCTGCACTCTTGCTTTAGTATAGACAGGTATTTGTATAGCGCTTTGCTTGGGCATTCCTTTTATTGTGGTACTTGCTGCACTCTTGCTTTAGTATAGACAGGTATTTGTATAGCGCTTTGCTTGGGCATTCCTTTTATTGTGGTACTTGCTGCACTCTTGCTTTAGTATAGACAGGTATTTGTATAGCGCTTTGCTTGGGCATTCCTTTTATTGTGGTACTTGCTGCACTCTTGCTTTAGTATAGACAGGTATTTGTATAGCGCTTTGCTTGGGCATTCCTTTTATCGTGGTCCTTGCTGCATTCTTGCTTTAGTATAGACAGGTATTTGTATAGCGCTTTGCTTGGGCATTCCTTTTATCTTGGTACTTGCTGCACTCTTGCTTTAGTATAGACAGGTATTTGTATAGCGCTTTGCTTGGGCATTCCTTTTATTGTGGTACTAACTGCACTCTTGCTTTAGTATAGACAGGTATTTGTATAGCGCTTTGCTTGGGCATTCCTTTTATTTTGGTCCTTGCTGCACTGTTGTTGTTTTAGTATAGACATGTTTTTCTATAGGGCCTTGCGTGGGCATTCCTTTTATTTTGGTCCTTGCTGCACTGTTCTTGTTGTTTGGAAGCTGCTGCTGTTAAGCCTCTTCTCCTGGAGAGTATACCCCTCCCTCGGTCTGCGCTACCAACACAGAAAAGGAGATGTTTAGCATATATAACTGAAACACCACTGAGCCTAGTTGTGGTACAGGTTTGGCCAAAGTGCATAGAAGCTCTCCCTTGTACTTCTTCTGGTCCCTAGGGGATTTCAGGAAATAGTTTGTGTGCTGATGCGCCCTGTGATCCTGAGCTGTGATACTTGTGTACTCAGTAACAGTGGCTGTTTGAGCTGCTCTCGGTTGCTGTGAGATGGGCTGTATAGTAACACATATATTTTGCTGTTTCAGGTGTGAAAGTGTAAAGTTGACGAGTGAGAAATTTGGAGACGCGATAAAGAAATACAAAGGTAAAGAGAATGCAGTGTTTTATCATAATCTAGATTATCCCCCCTCCCCCGTAGCCCCCAGTCATAAGTGGTGGCCTCCGCACAGCCCGGAAGGAGGTAAGGGGGCCCTGCGTGTACCCGCGACCCCAGAGATGCTGCTCCGGGGACTGTGTGGCGTGGCCTGAGCAAGCGTCTGCACGGGCCTTCCTGGTCCCTGCTCTGGGGGGGAGGGGTCTGGCCCCGGTGGGGGGTGGTCCAGGAGCAGGGGTGCACCTGACAGGTTAGCCTTGGTGGGAGGGTGGCCTCTACAGGGGGGGGTGCTGCAGGGCAATAGTAATGCAGGCCGGGGGTGGGAGTACCCTCTGTGCCGCCATGCAGTCTGGGCACCCCCCCCCCCACTTGATCATCACGGGGTCTCTTCTGGGACTCAATAGGGGATGCCACCCGCTCCTGCCCACTTTAGCCCCAAAAGGAAGCATTATGAGGTGCTTGATGCACTGGGCAGCTTAGTGTGTACCCCTCAGCCCCCCATGGGAGGCTTTCCAGTGCCTAAATACTTGGGGCACCTCGCAAGGCACAGCTCAGGCAGCTCAGGCAGGAGAGATGGGCTGCGTGACCCACAACAGAAGTGTTGCAAGACACCACACTCCTCCATTTTTGTACAGAAACCAACCTTGAAACATGTGTTAGCCAAACACATAACCCGATCATTATCTGGGTGAAACTATGCATTATTGGGGTCGGGTATGCTGCGTGTTTGTATCCTAGTCCTGCAGGTACGCCGGCTGGCGCCTGGACCCTTGCATCGGGTATTGTCGCTCTCTTACCAGCTCTGGCACTTCTCCCACCTGGTTGCTGGGCTCTTCTCCGTCTGGGCCATCTGCACCGACCTGTGGTGGTCCTCCTTGATCGTCATCGTCGCCATCGCTTATGGCCAGGCGTGGGGCACGACCCCTTGATCTCCTCCATTGCCCTTCCCTGTCCTGTCTTGGCGATTCAGATAGTGTGTGGATGAAACTCGAGTTCCTGGTGATCTGTCCTTTATTGTCATTGGGCCTCATTACGACCCTGGCGGATGGACCATGGTGCTAATAACATCATGGTCAATGCCGGTAACTCTCCGACTCCGCCATGGCGGAATGGGGAATTACCACCCCATTCCGAGATTGGCGGAGTGGTAATTCCCCCTTCCGCCATGGCCCTTCCCCATTCCCATTTTTCCCCCATAGGGCATAATGGGAATGGGGAAGGCGCTAAGTATGGTGCCGCAAATTGCGGCACCGTACTTAGCACCAAGGTCCCTTTGCGGCATGGTTTTTAACGCCTGCAAAAAGCAGGTGTTAAAATCACCATCCCGCAAAGGGACCTTGTAATCAGGCGTTAAGGGTCGGCGCCGTTTACGGCGCCGTAAAACCCTTAACGCCTGACTCGTAATGAGGCCCATTTACTTTTACCACCTGGAGTGGCGTTGGCTCGTGGATGAGTGACATCTTCCCTGTCGGATTCCGTCTCCGCGCCAGGACCAAATCCCCTACCGATATGTCATAGTCCCGGAGGCCTCTCGTGCATTTCCCCGATCAATGCCTGTTTTCGCCCCTCCATCTCAGGGAGGTAGGTTCGTGGGCACCTCTGGAACAGGGCTTCCGCAGGGGCTAACCCTGTCGAACAGTGCGGGGTGGTGCAGTAGTCAAGTAAAAATTGGAAAAGGGCTCTCTTTTCGCAAAGACCCTGACTGTGAGCAATTCTGAACGTTTTTTTTAGGGTGCGCATCAGACGCTCTGCCTCCCCATTCGATCTCTGCCACGGAGGGGTGGCTTTCCTGTGTCGTATTCCTTGATCCGTCAGAAACTCTTCCAGAGAGACCTGTGCATTGGAAAGGTGGGCCGTTATCTGAGCATATTGTCCTTGGGAAGCCATGCGTGGCAAAGATTGTTTCCAACACGGCACTACAGCGTGGAGGGCCACTGACTGAATGAATTCTATTTCTGGGTATCGGGACCATTGGTCCACCATGAATAAGAAGTGTGGCTCCCGCTGGGTCGAGCAAAGTCCATGTGAACACAGTCCCCACATTATTCACTGCTCGGCATGCATTTGATTGCGGGTTCTTTGTGTCTCTGGGCCGTTGCCTGGCACCATACACAGCTCTTTACAAATACATCCACTTTTTTCTCTAGGGCGGGGAATCACAACTTCAGCCAGAGGCGACTCTTTGTCTTCGCTGTCCCTTGGTGGTCATGGTGAGCTAGTGCAATCACTTTCTCAACCAGTGCAGTGGGTACTAACATCCATGAGTCTCTCATGAGGAGACCGTCCTCGGTAAATGTCAGCTTGTACTTCACTTTCAGAGTTATTCCAAGGTCACTTTCACCTCCTGTGTTCTATTTCCAAGACTTTCCAGGATGGTCTTCCACTGTCCTGACAGTCCTGACACCATGGCATTCTTCAGGAACTGGAAGCAGCTGTCCCTTGCTGAGGCTTCCTTTAACTCGTCGATGTCCATGGAATTGGGTATCGTCCCAGCAGTGACTAACCTCCCGAAATCTTCAGTCCCTGAGACATCACTACAACCACCATCATCTTTTCCATTAGGATGAGTTACTTACCTGTAACTATTGTTCTCCAGCATGGGTCTGGCATGGATTCACATGCAAACCCTCCCGCCTACCCCTCTGCGGCTCTTCTCTTGGTCCTACGTGCTACCAAAACTGAAGATGGCTCCAGAGGAGGGGCTTAGGTAGAGGGAAGTCATTGGCTGTGGACAGTATGATCCAGAGACCAGTGATTGGTTATTAGTAGAAAGACAGTTCAGAAATGAAACTGATTTTTTTTTAGGATTCCCAGCCTGACGACAGGGACTATTCATGAGCATGTGAATCCATGCCAGACCCATGCTCGAGAACAACAGTTACAGGTAAGTAACTTGTTCCATCCATGTCCTTCCCAGATCATCGGCTGGTGTAAGGGGGGGCTGAAGGAGAGCTTCACCCCAGAACCATTCCATGACCTACCACACATTGCATCCATGTCCTTCCGTGAACATCAGCTGGTGTAAGGGGGGGGGGGGCTGAGGGGGAGATTCACCCCAGACCCATTCCATGACCCACCATACATTGCATCCATGCCCTTCCCTGATCATCAGCTGGGATAAGGGGCGACTAAGGGGGCGTTTCACCCCAGAACCATTCCATGACCCACCATACATTGCATCCATGTCCTTCCCTACTCATCGGCTGGTGTAAGGGGGGACTAAGGGGGAGTTTCTCCCCAGAACCATTCCATGACCTACCATACATTGCATGCATGTCCTACCCTGATCATTGGCTGGTGTAAGGGGGGACTAAGGGGGAGTTTCACCCCAGAACCATTCCATGACCCACCATACATTGCATGCATGTCCTACCCTGATCATTGGCTGGTGTAAGGGAGGACTAAGGGGGAGTTTCACCCCAGAACCATTCCATGACCCACCATACATTGCATCCATGTCCTTTTCTGATCATCGGCTGGTGTAAGGGGGGCTGAGAGGGAGTTTCATCCCAGAACCATTCACTGACCTTCAATACCTTGCATCCATGTCCTTCCCTGATCATCGGCAGCTGTAAGGGGGGCTGAGGGGGAGTTTCACACCATTCCATGACCTACCATGTATTGCATCCATGTCCTTCCCAGATCATCGGCTGGTGTAAGGAGGGCTAAGGGGGAGTTTCACCCCAGAACCAATCCCTGACCCACCATGCATTGCATCCATGTCCTTCCCAGATCATCGGCTGGTGTAAGGAGGGCTAAGGGGGAGTTTCACCCCAGAACCATTCCATGACCTACCATGCATTGCATCCATGTCCTTCCCAGATCATCGGCTGGTGTAAGGAGGGCTAAGGGGGAGTTTCACCCCAGAACCAATCCCTGACCCACCATGCATTGCATCCATGTCCTTCCCAGATCATCGGCTGGTGTAAGGAGGGCTGAGGGGGAGTTTCACCCCAGAACCAATCCCTGACCCACCATGCATTGCATCCATGTCCTTCCCTGATCATCGGCTGGTGTAAGGGGGGCTGAGGGGGAGTTTCACCCCAGAACCATTCCATGACCTACCATGCATTGCATCCATGTCCTTCCCAGATCATCGGCTGGTGTAAGGAGGGCTAAGGGGGAGTTTCACCCCAGAACCAATCCCTGACCCACCATGCATTGCATCCATGTCCTTCCCAGATCATCGGCTGGTGTAAGGAGGGCTAAGGGGGAGTTTCACCCCAGAACCAATCCCTGACCCACCATGCATTGCATCCATGTCCTTCCCTGATCATCGGCTGGTGTAAGGGGGGCTGAGGGGGAGTTTCACCCCATTCCATGACCTACCATATATTGCATCCGTCTCCTTCCCTGATCGGCTGGTGTAAGGGGGGGGCTAAAGGGGATATTCACCTCTTTCCTTGACCCACCATACATTGCATCCATGTCATTCCCTGATCATCAACTGGTGTAAGAGGGATCTGAGAGGGAGTTTCACCCCAGAACCATTCCATGACCCACCATACATTGCATCCATGTCCTGTCGAATGGGAAATCATATCGTGCCTCCTATACTGTATGAATATATGTATATTGGCCTACGCCAAGCTACTTACAAGCTGCTTACAAGCCACATGCAAAGAAATCCGCGTTGCAAGGTCTTGACCTTAGATCTGAGTAAACCGCCATTTTAGGTCCATCTGCCATTTTAGGTTCTCTTTCTAAAGTCACTTTGTGTTCTAAAATGATGGACAGCGTCATTCTGAATGTAACATGGCCGTCTTGACCTCTGTGTACGAGCTAAAGAGACGTGACACCTCAACAGCGCTGCACTGCCCAATCCCTGGACCATGAGCTCGCAGTCCGAGTCGGCATCTTGATGAGGGTCCACTTATCGAGGCGGGCATATTTGCTGAAATCACCAAACACGAGGTAAAAGTAGTTAGAAAAGAATCTTTGAAATCTGATCGGACCTCCTTAGGATTGATCAGGTGAGTCGTGACCCGATTCTTAAGTATCCTGATAATTTGTTTTGGCGCATTGTACCTGCAAATACAATTATTGACCAGGTAACACCAGAATTCTGATATGCCTGGGAAATTATCTGCCTGCTTCAGGGCGTTATTCCACAGCGATAGACAATCTTTGGAATTTAGCCGTCCGGGACCACAGGAGGGGTCGCCGGCTTGTACTATGTAAAGTAAGCATGGTATTGGTAGTATAGTGTTTTATGATATTTGGCACAGACAAACTAGACATGCTTCCGAACTTCAGTGGCCGTTCAATGGTAGTTTTGAAATCCCTCGTATTGAGTATTTAGAATTAATTTTATTAAAGTAAAAGGCTAGACCTGCAGCATTTGATGTTTTACTGAATTGGAAGAAAGAAGCTTTGCTACAGCTTAAAAGTAGGGAAAAACATGCGCGCCGTCATAAGACGAATGCCGAAAAAGCATTGTTATATGACCAAGATAAACAGTCTGAGTCGGCTAGGAATAGGGATAGGGCTTTCCCACTTGGCATTCAGAAAATCTATCCTTCTAAAGACTTTCATGTTTCTGACGAACTTATTCACAAGTTGGTAAACGAACGAAGGCCTGGTGCCACTGCACCACCTCCATATGTTCCTCTTTCTGCTGGTTTGCCTCTTCCTGTTGTTATTCCTACTCATCTTGCTCCTCCTGTTGTTCTTCTTCCTCCAGTCGTTGTTCATCCTTTTATTGCTGCTCCTCCACCTGCTCCTCCACCTCTTCCTATTGCACCAGCAATAGTACCTCCGTTGAACTTGCCTGCTCTCCCTCTTCCAAGTGGCCCTGCACCACTTGTAGTAGATCAGGAAGCGGGATCGAGGGTTGTCACTTGCAATACTGTACCTCCAGAGACGTGGCTTGATTGCGTGGGCTAAGCATTGTATGGAGGGGGGTGATCGAGCTTATGTTTTTGCCACACTTTCTAATATGGACAATTTTCCTGAGAAAAATGTTTTTATTGAAGGATTAGGGATTCACTTATGTGTAATGTGGGACAGATTAAACAATACAGATCTCCCACAAGGATTGAGGGATCTGAACACCTCAGCGCTTTCTAGAGACACTGTGGAGAAAGTACAAGAGCATGTTGAGAGGGTATTTGAGTATAGAAAGGAGTTGGAAAGGTTGCAGAACGAGGATGAAGATGAGGATAGTATGTATTTACAGAAGCGGTTCCTTCCTTGTCGTAAATCGATATCTGATGAAACACACATTTGTACGAAAGACGCGATTAGATGGATCTCAGACACGTCGATAACTCCAGTTGAGGTATATGATACATATAGTCAATATACGCCAGAAATGCAGAGGAAAGTCATACAGGTAATGGTAGAGTACATAAAGAGAAGGATAAATTGTCCCACAGAGTTATTGAGTATTTATAAGAGAGCTTTTTCACTTGACACTTCTTCGGCTGCTTTAGCGCTCGATTTGGCTCTGTTGCTTAGTAAGCGCTCGGAGTTGCCTACTTCTCAGTTGCCTACGAGAGAGGTTCCTCTGACATTTGTCCCAAAAGTAGAGATCCCTGCTAATGTTGCAGCGGGTACAGCTGCTGTGGACATAGCTGCACACTGTGTGTCGCAGTTTGTTCACGTCCCATTTTCAAGACAGGAAGTGAACACCGTTAGACAATTGTTATTTCCTGTACTCCTGCCCGTAGATTTGTGGAAACAGGTTAGGACTATAGATGATGTACCATGGTTAGGAGATACATGGGCTAACATAATAAGACTCAATGGGGAAAGGCCAGCTGGCGAAAGACCGCCTCAGGTGATACTAACTTTGCCTGACAGAATCGTTGCGAAATTAAAAACTATAATTCCCGAAAAGAGAATTATCTGGGGCAAGCTTACGGCCTGTGTCCAAGGCAAGTCTGAGGGTGCTACTGAGTTCTTTAATCGGTTTGAACAGGTATTCTCGGATTTCAGTGGACAAGACTTAGGCACAGAGTCTGGGAAAAGATTATTTGTAGACAAATTTGTGCGTGGATTGTTGCCGGACATCCAGTTGCAAAGCATGTCCTTCGAGAGCGCTTGGCAACCGAAATCTCGATCAGAAGTACTGCACATGGCTCAGTACTACGAGAATCGTGTCAATAATGAAATGGAAAGAGTTGAAAAGAGAAAAGGTGATTTGAAAACAAAAGTATTATTACAGCAAATTCTTAGAGGCCCTAGAGGGGGTAGTACACAAATTAGAGGTCAGTATGTGTTAGGCAGAAACCTGTGCAGTTCCCTTAGGGACCACTGCAAAAGATTTAGGACTACAGGTGGTTGGCAGTAAACCCAATTGGTAGCAGTCTGTACCACCCAGATTTACCTGGTAGCTGTGGCTGAGCAGTCAGACTTCCCTCAAGATGAGTTAGGCAGTATGCAAAGTATACACAATAGGTACAGAGACACAGTAGTACAAGCAAGCACTGACCAGAGCTTTGGTGTAAAAGTATATAAATATTTATTTAAAGACACACTTGTAAATTACACTAGCACTAAAAGAGGTAAATAAATTCAACACACAGTCACCAGTCACTATTACTAGAGGTACATCCCTTATTCCTTATTAGACAAGTCTTAGTTAACACCACTTATTTCCAGACAGAGGTGAGCGTTTAACTAAAGATGGCACTCCAATAAGTTAAGAAAAAGGGAGGGAAAAGGCAGAAATTAGGAAAAGCACACAACACAATACTTTAGAAGCACCCAGCAAGGCAGGAATGTCAAGTCTACTTGTGAGCCAAAAGTTCAGAGGCCAGGCTCCCTCTTAGAGAGAACAGAGCACCAATGCGCCCAAGATCACACAGTTTAAAAGTCTTGCAGGGAGTTCAGAAAATAATTAAGTCAGCTCAGAAAAGTTAAGCTAGCCAGCCTAGGGCCAACCCAAGTGGTAAGTGGAGACTTTAAGAGTCACCCCGCACAGACCGTTACGAGGGAGGCCAGGCGGACAGAGTACCTTCAAAGTGGAGAGGATCCTCCAGCGGGGGCAGTTGTTCCTGGCAGCAGGTGCAAGTCACGGAGTCGTCCAGAGGAAGAGATGGTCTCGACGTGGAGGAAAGCTGAAGGTCGTTGCACTGCCAGGGAAGAAACCAGCCGCGGAGTTCTCCGGTTAAAAGGTAAGACCCTTTTATTTGCGGTAGGGGAAAAACCGTGGTATCCTGGTTGCCGGGGTGCTTGGCACAGGCAAGGCGGCCATGAGAGGATCCGGGAAGGCGAAAGGACGGGCAAACTGGTTATCCCCACCAGTCAAAGGAAGAAGACTCTCCGGGCTGGAGATCTCCTCTGTCATCAGGAAAAGTGGTAAGACGGTTCAGCAGGGCTCCACCGGTGGTGTCGTCGTTGCAGGTCGGCTCAGCTTCTCCCTCTTCGGATTCTTTAGGTCCTGTGGTGACTTCTGAAGTTCCAGTCCCCAAAGCCCTGCTTTTATGCAGCAAACCCCCATTCACTCAGCCTAGCAGTCACTCAAACATGCTAAGTGGTGAGCCGAGCGGCTCACCACTAGGGCCAATCACACAAGAGTGCGACTTGAGGTGCCGAGGCAACTTAGTCCAGGGTGCCTAAACCCCCTCCCACACCCCCTGTGGTACCCAGACAGAGTGGCACCACTTTTGGAGGCTTCTGTGGAGGAGCCCGCCAAAAAAGTGGAACAAAGGGCCCGACTTGGGTTGGAGTCACAGAAGCGAACACAAACGCCATTTTGGAACCGAGTTTCGGCAAAAATTACCAACCGGTGATTTTATATTAATTTAATAAACCGGCGGTATGTTCGAGGCTATATTAAAAAGTGGTAGCCTCGAACAATGGGAAAATCCCATAGGAAAATATTTGCGGTCGAATATAAAAAGTAGTATCCACTGCCACCAGCCAAAACTCGATCAGGAGGGACGGAGATGTGCCCCCTCGAACAAAAGACCCCGGGGCAATCGAATTGCCCCGACCAGTACGTCCACAATATACTGCTATGTACTGGTTTCTGTTCATAATTTGGGACTAATAAAGCCAATGGCGACTTTACATGCCCTGGGAGACAGTAGTCAGTCCCAGGGTATGGAGTCTATGTTTGGGGGTCACTATGACACCCCTGGGTTACTGCACGGAGGGTGCTGTGTAACCCACATACCAAAAACATATGAAGCCCTATGGGGTAAAGGACCCCATAGCCCATAAAACACATTCAAAGTCAAAGGAACACCTCAAATCATGTCTAAGAGTGGGAGGAAAAGAGTCTCACTCTTAGCAGGAGAGAAAAAATAAACTCCAAAAATCCAGCAAAGCTGCTGGGGGACTCACTAGGTTTGGGAAATTAGCCTTAACAGAGAATTCTCCCTAACAGTATGTTCCACAAGGAAATGTGCCCTTGGGTCCTGTAAACATTAACCAGTGTGCCTATTGTAGGCAAGATGGTCATTGGTGTGCACAATGCCCGGTCCTCTGACAAAGGTCAAATAACACATTTGGGAATATGGGTAGACGATCCAGAGGTCGCCCGGGTGTAGGGGGCCCTGATAGAGGTCAGTTTGCACAGGATCCACAACAACCTTTTTCACAGGACAATCAGACACCAAGTGTGGATACTAGAAACATATTCGATCATCCGTCTGCCGCTTACCTCTCTGAAGAACTTCCTTTCGATGACATTCTGTTTGGCTAGGATTGCCCGAAGCAGGGTTTGGAACTGACATCTATTCCCGTTAATCAGAAAGGTCCCTACGTTGAGATGTTAGTGGGAAATAGGCAACATCTATTCTTGATAGATACAGGGGCACAGAAGTGTTCCATTGATCATTCCTGGGTTCTAAACATTCCACTGTCAGGGCAAACCAATGTTTCTGTAGCGTTTTCTGGCACACCAGTTGTCTGTCCGGTTTCTTCACCGGCACCTATTTCTTTGGGTCCCTTTACGGACCACTGTCCATTCCTTTTGACTTCGAATTGTGGATCGAATTTGCTGGGGTTGAATCTGTTGAAGGAATTAAATGCGGTAATTCATTGTTCTTCTGATGGAGTGTGTTTGACGATTTTACCACAGCAACTTTCTGTCTCCCAATTCTTGACTAGACCTTTGCTGCCAGAATTCAGTGATGTCCCAGAGTGTTTATGGGCAATTGACGACAATGATGTCGGTGTTTTTCAAATCGAGCCTGTTAAAATTGTCTTGAAACATGGAGTAAAGCTTCCACGTATTCCTCAATATAAGATTTCAGTTGAGGGTGAGCAAGATTTGAAAAGCATTGTCTCCGATTTTGTGCATCGCGGGGTGATTGAGGAAATTGCAGGTAGTTTGTGCAATAGTCCGATTTTGCCCGTGTGCAAGAAAGGCGATAATGCAATTCCTTTTCGTTCATAATTGATCTACGTGCCATCAATAGGATCGTCGCTCCACAATTTCCAATTGTGCCTGATGTGACGACAATATTAACTATGATCCCGGCTTCAGCTACTTACTTTAGTGTTGTGGATCGGAAGAATGCTTTCTTTAGTATTCCTATACACAAGGACAGTAGATATTTGTTCGCGTTCACCATAGGGGGACGGTCGTTTACCTTTACCCGTGCGCCGCAAGGTTACACAGAAAGTCCTAGTATCTATAGTAGGGCTCTGAAAGAACAGCTTGATACCCTTGAATTGCCCTCTACTTGTACACTGCTTCAATATGTTGATGACCTGCTTTTAGCTGCTGACTCAGAGAGCGCTTGTAAGGAGGGCACTGTGTTGTTACTTATGCACTTGGATAAACATGGTCACAAAGCTTCGCTTAAAAAGTTTCAATATTGTTGTCAGGAGGTTGCCTATTTAGGCTATCTCCTGTCAAAGGAGGGAAGAAGATTGACACCTGAACAGATAAAAATAATTTCTAGCATGTCTGTCCCAAATACACAGAAGGAAGTCAGAGCCTTGATAGGTATGGCTTCTTACTGTAGGCAGTGGATCCCCAGTTTTTCACTAGTGATTAAGCCGATGTTGGCTTTGACGAAGAAGGGCATTTCTTCGCTATTGCCGTGGAACATGGATCACCAGCGTGCATTTGATTTGCTCAAGACTGCATTGTGCTCGGCACCGGTTTTGGGCACACCAAACTATGAAAAGGCCTTTGTGTTGTTTGTGCATGGATGTGATGGATGTGCTTTGGCTTTATTAACGCAGGAACATGGAGGGAAGAATAGGCCACACAGTTACTTTTCTTCCGCCCTTGATCCCGTAGCATGCGCTATGCCCAGATGTTTGCGAGTTGTCGCTGCTGCTGCTGCTGCGTCTGTAAAACAGAGTGAGGGAATGGTCCTACGCCATCCTCTAACCCTGATGGTGCCTCACTCTGTAGATGTTCTATTGAACAGAACTCAAACGCAACACCTCACTTCCGCACGGTTGACGAGATATGAATTGATCTTGTTTGCTCCTCACATACAAATTAAGAGGTGTTGTGTCCTTAATCTGGCAGAACTCTTACCCTTTCCTGCAAGGTACTGCTTGCAGTGACGAAGAGTCACATGATTGCCTGTACACTACCGAACAAGAGACAAAGGGTAGAATCAATCTGAAAGATACTCCTTTGAACAATCCGCAAGGGGAGCTGTTTTGCGATGGCTCCTGCTTTAAACTTCGGATGATACATCCACAGCTGCTTATGCAATCACTACATTAAGCTCGGTCGTGGAAACCAAGAGAATCACGCATAACTCGGCGCAGGCTGCAGCGATTATAGCGTTGACTCGAGCTTGTGAACTCTCCGAAGGGCTTACGGTGAATATATACACTGACAGTCAGTATGCCTTTGGGGTGGTTCACAACTTTGGTAGACTTTGGTCAGAAAGAGAGTTCTTAACTTCACATGGTATGAAGATCCAGCATGGTTCCCTAATAGTACAACTGCTCTCAGCGCTTGCACTCCCTACTCAGTTAGCTGTTGTACAATGCGCAGCACATCAAAGGATTGTAGATGATATAGGAAAGGGAAATGTCTTCGTTGATCAGACTGCCACCAATCTCTCTGCAGACATGTACACTTCGAGGGAGACCGTAAATGCCTATGCAATGGATGAGGGTGTTGACTCTGTAAGGGATATACAAGCCGATGCCACACTAAAAGAATCCAAGAAATGGGCTGAGGGCTTGGGGAAACTTGATGATGATGGGTGTTGGGTGGACATAGTTGAAGGGAAATGGCTACTTCCTGACGCGTACATAATGATGATGGTCGTTATGGCTCATGGCCCTACACATATATGTGCCCGCAAGATTACTAAAATGTTGGAGAAAGTTTGGGCAAATGACAAAATCTCTAAAATAGCTGAGCGCAATGTTCAGGACTGTATGATCTGTCTACAGCATAATGTGGGAAAGGGAACGTCAATTCCTAGGGGAAGTTTTGGTCCACCTTCCGCCCCGTTCAAGGTGATACACTTTGATTTCATCGAAATGGAGCGGTGTAAAAACTTGAAATACGTGTTAGTTGTCATCTGTGCCTTTAGCAAATGGGTTGAGACTTTTCCTGTTAAAGACGCTACAGCCATGACCACTGCGAAAACTATGTTAAAGGAGTACTTTTCTAGGTTCGGGCTACCAAGAGTCATCTGACAATGATCCACATTTTGTCGCTGCTGTAATTCTGCAGATATGCGTGGGATTCCAGATCGACAAACGGTTCCATTCGGCCAGACACGCTCAGAGTGCCGGACTAGTAGAGAGACACAACGGCATCATCAAGAACAAGCTCGCTAAGACGTGTGCCGGTACCAAACTAAAATGGCCGGACGCCTTACCGATCGTGTTACTAGCCATGCGTACAACCTCTCAAACTAAGACTGGGCTCTCTCCATTTGAGGTAGTAATGGGGAGACCTGCAAATATCTGGAACCTTCTGAAATGTCGCTCTTTGAAAATTGTCGAAAATGTACTTCTTTCAGATTACTGTAGCCAGTTGACTAAAAACCTGTATTTGATTTATTACCAGGTGCGAGAGGCTTTACCTGTATGATACGAGTGCCCAGGTCATAGTGTTCAGCCCGGCGATTGGGTGCTGACAAAGGCATTTGAGCGATCCTCTTGCCTTGCACGTCGGTGGCGGGGCCCATTCCAGGTCCTGCTGGTCACACAGATGGCGGTGCGGGTCACAGGCAGAAAACACTGGATCCACACGACACATGTCAAAAGGATTCCACGCCTGGTGCCACACGATACAGAAGAAACAGAACCCCTCACCAATACTGCAACCAACGATCCTGAAGCAGTAAACAGCATTGAGAGTGCATCAGAGTCTCTCTCTGAGCCCGTGAGGCCTAGGGAAAGAGCTATTTTGTCTCCACACTCTCCAAAGGTTTTGCTTCCGGAAACTGTTGTTCCGGATCTTGCATCTTCACTTGCTCTTGATACACCACTTCGAATGGGAGGTGACGACACGTTGTTCACGGATCAATCAGTACCGGGACAATGAGGTACAATCTATGTCCAAGGAAATAGACTTACGGCATGGTTCGGCTGTGCGTTCGAAGAAGAGAAAAAAAAGTCATCAAGGGCTTGCTTTGTGCCCAAGTAATTGTTTGAAAAGGGGATTCTGTTGGCTAGGGTTGTGGAAGGACTAAGAAGTTGCTTGGCCCGGGAGGTCGCCAGCCAAAAAACACTGGGGTTTTTCGTTTGAAGACTACAATGCCTGCAACCGCTACCGCTCGTACAGGACTGATAAATGATTGTGTGACCAGCTGTGATAATGGACAAACGGTTTGGGCCCCAAAAACGTACTGCTGTCTTTTTATAATGTCAATTGGGTTTATAGTAGTAATCGTTTTGAGCTTTTGGTATCTGGAAGAAATACATCCATTCGAAACTTTGTTACCAACTGAAAATGTACCCACTGTTTCTACTCCTTTTGTGCATCTGCCCACTTTATCTCCTAGAGACTCTCAGCATAGATAGAGATACTACAATAATACATTATTACTCATCATGAATGCTACACGTTCCATTTTTAATAAATCCAACTGTTGGGTTTGTTCGCATTTACTGCAACACAGGGATAAGGGGCTTGGTTGGTATATTCATCCTTTACCTTTGACAACTGCATGTTATGCTTCTCTTAGAGCACTGTTCTTTGGCCGATGGAACAATAGCATCTCGGGGAACTTTGACGGTACTAATTTGAATAGTTTTGAGAAACGTGTTCTTACGCCCCTGGGATGCTCGCTTTTCGCAAATAGGAGCAAGCTCAACGTTGCTTCTATTAGGCCTTCTGATAGATTGTCTCGTCCTTTCCAATCTTTGATTTCCTTTAAAATGGCTCCTGTAGGCAATAAGGATGCCACACCTCCTTCTTACACTGTTAACCATAGCCCCGATTCAGTTTCTTTCTGCATACAGAGGAATGGCACTCAGTCAATAGGTGATTTTAATGGTTGCGCCAACGTTGCGAATTTGACTGGGGAAGACAGACCTTTGTATGTAGGCGAACCTGTCTACTTTGTTTGCAGTAAGGTAGCATTTCCATGGTTACCCAGGGATTGGCAGGGAACCTGTTATTTAGAGATCCTATTACCCGGGATATTCATAGCTAGTACTGTAGAGGTTTCAAAGGCTCGTCCACGGCGGGACGAGAATGGAGATACTCCAGCACAAGTTTTTGGTGACGTAGATAAGTCCTTTGTGCCATTTTGGGGACAAATAATTAATTCTGAAGACATCAGGAGACTAGCGAGAGTACTGGAGAGAAACATCAACCGGACCACGGACATACTCTATAATATGACATTAGAACAGAAAGCAATAAGAATAGTAGCACTTCAGAACCGGATGACATTAGATATCATTCTGGCTGAACGTGGTGGAGTGTGTAAATTAGTGGGGTCCGCTTGCTGTGTTTTCGTGCCAGATTCCTCCCCAACTATCTTCAAGGCAATACAAAATCTGCATGTCCTTAGTTCAGAAGTGCATGTTGCCGAGGGAAACTGGGATCTTAGCCTTGGTTCTGGGACTTCTTGTGATCTTGGGGTCGGAAGGTGCTTTCGGTCTTGCTGATCATTTTGGGAATTCTGTTGTTCCTTTGTTGCTGTATACAGTGTCTACCTAGTATATGTTCGATGCTAGGGGGATGTTGCGCACAGGTGATGAATATATTAGGACACAAAGTACACGCCCCAGATAAGAACACCAAAGAAGGAAATTTTGATAACCGATCTAATGGCAATAGATATTTCCGATAGTGATTCAGGGTGTATGGACGTTGAGACATGGAGCTGTTCGCAAAGTGAACAGAAGTAGTTTTAGTGCTTGGCATAGGCCAAAAGGAGGGTTTGTAGAATGGGAAATCATATCGTGCCCCCTATACTGTATGAATATATGTATATTGGCCTACGCCAAGCTACTTACAAGCTGCTTACAAGTCACATGCGAAGAAATCCGTGTTGCAAGGTCTTGACCTTAGATCTGAGTGAACCGCCATTTTAGGTACATCCGCCATTTTAGGTTCTCTTTCTAAAGTCACTTTGTGTTCTAAAATGGTGGACAGTGTCATTCCGAATGTAACATGGCCGTCTTGACCTCTGTGTACGAGCTAATATATAACCTGCCTGCAGGCCACTTGTTAGGGTCATGAACTGAGACCTTGTCCAACGTTGACCTATGAGTAGAGGATTACCTGCGCCAACTAAGCTAATCCACGAGCATATGTTAAACACAATGTATTCAAATACTGAAATGTGAACACTTGTTTGACTGCATTGTATAAAAATGTTTGAGAAGGCTCTATGAGTAATCCAAAGACATACTGCTGTCATTGTGACTTGTTAGTGAATGTATTAATGGTAAACCCTAAATGTATAGATGTGCGAATTTGGCACGAACCCTAGATCTGTGATGTATTAACTTGTAGGTGGGCTGAACATCATGTTTTCGATAGTATATAAGGTGCAACTATTCTAATTTACAGCCCCACTCACTGAGCACACCGAACAGGGCTGGAGTTCGCTGTGTTGTACTGAGGGCCGATAGCTATCTGTTTTCTTTGTCCTTTGAAACTGTTCAGTATAGAATAAAGATCTTTGTATCTTTCTTTGTAATCCGCGTTTGGTGTATTTCCTTTTGGGGTACTCAGCCTCGATATCTTCCTTTTGATTTCACAGTCCTTCCCTGATAATCGGCTGGTGTAAGGGGGGCTGAGGGGGAGTTTCACCCCAGAACCATTCCATGACCCACCATACATTGCATCCATGTCCTTCCCTGATCATCGGCTGGTGTAAGGGGGAGTTAAGGGGGAGTTTCACCCCAGAACCCTTCCATGACCTACCATACATGTGGGGGGGGGCTTGGAGGTGGGCATTCTCAGTGCCTCAGAGTAATCATTATCATATGCAGGGCCACAGTGGGCATGGAAGTCACCCCCAATGTTTGTGAGCCCTTTTATTCCATGAACAGATATGAAAATAGTCTTTGTGTTGGTTAGGAATCCTGTGTAGGCTGCGTTAGCTCAGTGGGTGCTGTCTTGCAGCACATGTCTTTCTAATTCTGTATTCGTGACTGCAGTCTGTCTGCCTTGTGCATTGCAGGTTATTCTGCGGTAGCTCAGTGGGTGTTGTCTTGCAGCGCATGTCTCTCTAATTCTGTATTAGTGACTGCAGTCTGATGGCCGGGTGCCCGTGAGCTCTCGGCACCTCAAATAAATCCGTCCAAGATCCTGCCGTTATCTGGCCCAAAGTGAAGCTGTGCACGAGGGACACATTGACTGGGAGTCCCAGGCACATCCTGTCAATATTCAGAGTTCCCGGAGCTGGTGCCTGCAAGGTGGGGGGGCGGGTACCAAAGGCTCCAGAAGGAACACCCCTCAGAACCACAACAGGAACACGGAGTACCTGCAAGCGCGCCCAACCGACAGAGCGTGTTGACCTTTGAGGCACCAAGGTTGAGAGCAGTGGATAGCAACAGGTCAGATAAGTGACCCCCCAGCCCTAATCCCCTCAAGCCCCCTCGACTGCCAGTGCCACACCACCAACCACACGGAGGTCAGAATAAAGGAGGACACTTCGCGTCCCCTGAAAGCCAGAGGTTAAACAGCAGAGCTGGGAGCTGTCCCAGGGGCCAGGCATTAGGGGTCTAGACTGTTGGTCACCACCGCAGGCGACGACGCAAGGCCCAGACAGACTCGGAGGTGCCTCGGCCACGCATGGCAGGGCCTGGAGCCCTGGAGGTGCCACGCCTTGGGCCAGTGAGGTGCAGTGCCCCAGATCTCAGCGTGGAACCCAGGCAAGGGGGAGAAACTTTTCAGGATAAGCAAAGGGGCGCCGCCCCAACTCTCAGTGCCTCGGACTGGGGGCTGCTTCCTCCCATGGACCTAGTCGGGGAGCAGGGACGTCTTGCTGCTCTTGACAAGAGAAACCAGCGCACACAGCACAGAATCTCCACATTTCAAGATCACAGGGAAAGGTCACAACCAAGGCGTGAGGATACTCTGGGACTACGAAGGAAGCAGTGCAGGGAGGCGGGGAGACGCCACTGCAGGCATCAGACCCCCAAGAACATTATTTCATATCTTTGCGTCTTACCCCCTGGAGGACAGCGCCCACATCCATCGGGCAGAAGTATATTGTTTACGTAGTGGACCGACTTAGGGGCGCCACCTGCGGAGAACAGCGAATCGGAAGATGGCCAAGGAAAACAAGCGGGAAACAGCAAACCAAGCTCCAATTTGAGGCTGCTTCGCAAACCAAACACATTGAGGCCACGGACGCCCCTGAGGGATGCAACCCACAGACCACCCACGATACCTAGACGGCGTTTCACGACATAAATGAGATGTTCAGTCAGCTGCAAAGCAGCATACAATCCCTCGACGGACAAAGCGGAAGGAAGGGTTCCAAGGGTTGAGGATGAGGCTGTCAGGACCCGCAACAAATGAAGAGAACACTGAAAGAGCTTACGGAGAAGCAGGATGACCTAGAGTCAAGGTGCAGGTGGAATATCCTGCGAATCATTGGCGTTTCCGAAGCAGCGGACCAGCGGAACATGGAACTCGCGGTGGAGGAGATCCTGAGGGATGCATTGGGCCTGGAATGCTTCTGGAATATCTTTGTTGTGGAAAGGGCACATAGAATACCTAGCGGCAGGAAGCCAATACCCGGAGCTCCACCATGACCAATAATCGCACGGATGTTAATCTATCGGGACAGGGACGCTGCCCTATGGAAGATGAGAGAGAAGGGGACCCTCGCATACAAAGGGGCACGATAAACATCTTTCCAGAGTTCTCTGGTAAAGTTCAGGCATCGCGCAGAACCTACATAGACGTGAATAAGAGGATGCGGGATAGGGGCTTTCGCTATGCCATGATGTTCCCAGCCAAACTCCGGGTGGAACACGAAGGGCGCACACTATTCTTCACCCCGGCTGAGGCCAATGACTTCCTTGAGCGCCTACCCCGGAATCCAAGATTTAGGGGGAACAATGATTAAGATTGCACCGGAAGCACACAATTTTCAGGGACCAGGAGTCAACGAACAGCAGAAAAAAGGAAATAAGGGGCCAGGAGCAGACCTTTATGTAGTAAGTGCAGAGACATGGTCGCGCCACTGGCTGCCGCCCAAGTGGAAGCAAGTTTCACAGATCTACATGCTGGCAGGTGGGGTTGCCAGTGGCGCAGGGGGAGGGCCATGGGGAGCCATGGGGAGGGTCCACGTGGAGAGAATGCATCACAACACACGGAATGGTATGGGTTACATGACGAGGGGGTTCCAGGAACACTGGCTAGGACACACCTGGTTCCAGAAAAAGGGCTTGGAAACAGGACAGTGCAGTGACTTGAGTTATGGGAGATTGCGTTCCTGCATGAGATGCACCTCACTCCGGAAGCTGAATCGAACTTCGGCAGAACCTGGGGCTTTCACCGATATTTTTCTTCCTACTTTTCCTATGCGAGAGGGCTGGGCATCCTTGTCCAGAGTGTGGCTGGGGTTAATTTAATCTCCAAAACCAGGGATAGTGAAGGGAGGGGTCTGATAGTGCGGGGCACGATACAGAGTCGCCTGTACAGTCTAGTTAATTATTATGGGCCTAATCAGGGCACTGTCGCAACTCTGGAATGGCTCAATCGGCACCTAGGGGATGCTCCGTCAGGAGACATCATATGGGCAGGCGATTTTAATGAGGTGTTGGAGCTGATGCTGGACCGCACGACAGGCCCGTCCGACCCCCAACTAAAGGACATAGTGAACTGAGAGGAATGAGTCAGATATGGGAACTGGAGCATGTGTGGAGACTCAAGAATCAAGGGGTGCGACAATACACCTTCCACTCCTCGGTCCATGGAACGGCATCACGCCTGGACTTCTTTTTGATTTCTCAGGCACTGATGGTGGTCGTAACGGAGCTCTCCATTTTGGCCCGTACACTCTCAGACCACGCGCCGGTACTGTTAAACTTGGAACTATCCGGTCGAAGTCAGGAGAGGAAACCATGGCAATCCAAGGGTGGGGCCCTGGTGGCCACACTGTTCTGCGACAGCATATTGAAGTCTATAGATACCTTCTTTGAGACTAATGAGGGCTTGGTGGAGTCAGCGGGAATCCTCTGAGAGAGTTTCAAGTGTGTGATACAGGAGGAATGTATCGCCAAAGAGGTGGAGATGCTGAAGCAAATTAGACGTCAGCTCGGTGTAGTGGAGTCACGCCTATGCACACTACTGGCGACCGGGGAACTAGAGACCCCGAGCCAACAGGCGGAGTGAAAGCAATTTATGGAGCAGTTTAAAACGCTGGCACACAGGGAGGCAAAACTACTGTGGTGGCGAGCAGCCGTGAGGCAGTACGGGGAAGGGCAGAGACCACGCAGAATATTAGCTAGGGCCGTGAAGCTGGAAACATTCAAGGGACTGGTTACATCTATAATGGATGAGCAGGGAGCAGAGAGATTTGACGACACAGGGATAACACAGGAGTTCTGCCGTTTCCACAAGGACCTGTATTCGTCCCATACGCATGTCTCCCAAGAAGAGTTAGAGGGATACTTAGGCCGATTCTAAGTGATCCTCCCGCGGCCGATTTTGCCACGGCCGGTAATTTCACATGAGAAAGGTGCGAACTACCAAAAGTTGGCACCTTTCTCATGCGAGCACACGTACATACTATGGTGGCTGCAGGCGTTTCCCACACAACCCCCGCTCACTATACTGTAAAGTATAGTGAGCGGGGTGTTGCGGGGGAAACCCGTTTAGTTTTTATTTAATTTTTTAATTTTTTTGCGGGTGTGCTGCGGTGGTGTCCACCGCAACACCCTGCTCACTATACCGCACAGTATAGTGAGCAGGGTGTTGCGGGGGACACCTCCGCAGCCCCCGCAGTATATATTTGTTTTTTTTACATACCTGCAATGCTACCACCAAAGGTTCGAACTTTTGGTGTTCAAGCCTTTGATGGTAGCATTTTTCAGTCGTTTTGTACGGTCGGACCTTTTTTTTCGGTCCGATCGTACAAAACCACTTAGGCCAGGTGGCCCTATATTTGTGCTCAGAGGATGATAGGGAGGGACTGAATCATCAAATAACCTTAAAAGAAGTTCTAACGGCCATCAGGTCTCTGTCCTCCGGGAAGGCCCCCGGCCCGACGGGTTTGGGGCGGAATTCTATAAATACTATGCAGCAAAGATAGTTCCCTACCTCTTGAAAATGTATCATCAAAGTGCCCGGGAGACATTGCCATGGTATCGCTACTGTACGAGTCACCCATTGCCAGAGTGCTAGTGAATGGTCAACTTACCCCGGGGATAACTGAATAGGGGCACAAGACAGGGATGTCCCCTCTACCCGCTGCTGTTTGCCCTGTCAATTGAGCTGCTGGCCGAGAGCGTGAGGGTCCCACATACACAGGGGCATCCAACTCTTCAAACATAAGGTGGTTATGTCACTATATGCGGATGACATGGTGACGTTCATAAGGGACCCTTAGCGGCACCTAGACCCCATCATGGAAGATGCCGTCAAGTTCGGGCTCTACTCGGGCCTCGTGATCAATGCAATGATATCAGTCCTTTTCCCGCTAACAGAAAGTGAGGTACAGTATGCTGATAAATGGGGGTTTCAGTGGCACATCGCACAAACTCGTTACCTGGGGGTCAATGTAGCCCGGGACGCGAACACAATATTCCAAAGTAACTACCGAAGGGCACTAAATGAAGCGAGGGAGGCGGTCCCAGGTGGAAGAGTTTACCACTCACCTTATATGGCAGGATCTCCCTAATCACGATGGTATTGCTCCCCCGATTCCTTTATGTATTTCTCAATGTGCCTATAGCAGTCCCAGCAGAATACTTCCAGGCGGTGACATCACTAATCACTCAGTTCATATGTGGATAAGTTAATAGCACCAATACGGGGAGGCCTGGGCCTGCCGGACCTGGAAACGTACTATAATGTGGCACTGGTTTGGAGATCAGAGGGAGAGGAGGCACGTAGCGGTGGAATGGGCACCAGCGGCCCCATTTGTACTACGATCCGGCATTCTCACCGCTCCCGAAAGAGGGAACAGAGCAGGGAACATGGTGGAACTCACTTGCACAGCATGGACACGAATAGAGCACAAGTCAAGAACAGAGGTCCTTTACTCTCCAGCACCCCGGGTATACCACTCACCTCAGAGAGGGGCTTTGTCAATCTTATGCGGAAATTGGAGATGCATAGCTACCGCGATTTGTTTCCCCGACGGGAGGTTTATAACATTCGAAGAGATGAAGGCCAAGGGGGGGGTCTAAACCCCTTGGAGGTGTTTCTATATTGCAGGCTAAAAAGATATTCCTGACCTTTCCAGAACAGCCAGCAGCGGCACCAATACTCGATAGAATAATCTCCGGGGGCAACATAGGAGGGTGGTTTCGGTCATGTACGCTATGTGGCTAAACTCTAAGCCACAGATTTCGTCCCCCAGAGGAAAGTGGGAACGGTCCCTGGGGCATGAGATATCCAGAGAGGAATGGAGATATTGCTGTGAGGGAACCAGGAAGGCGGCAATAAAGGCTAGATACCTACCTACACCAATACTATTATTCCCCTACCCACATCCACAACTATTTCCCAGCGGCAACCACCAGCTGCGTTAGATGTAATGAACCAACGGCAGACTTTATACATATGGCCTGGTGGTGCCCTGCGGTACACACCTTTTAGGATAAGGTATGTAAAACTATTGGAGAAATGATTGGCGATAACCCCATGACAGAACTACTGGGATACACTAAACTCATGCCCAAGGGCAGAAGGCGATTAGCTGGGCTACTCCTACTGTTAGCCAAAAGGAGGGTGGCATTCAGACCTGGTGCGGTGCAATGATATGGAGGCAGGATACAGGGGCTTATCATCCTACCGCTTGAGCTCGCCAAACATGTGGGACCCGCACAGCACCAAACATGTGGGACCTGCACAGCAGCAAACATGTGGGACCCGCACAGCACCAAACATGTGGGACCCGCGCAGCACCAAACATGTGGGACCTGCACAGCAGCAAACATGTGGGACCCGCGCAGCACCCAACATGTGGGACCCGTACAGCACCAAACATGTGGGACCCGTACATGGGACCCGTACAGCACCAAACATGTGGGACCCGCACAGCACCAAACATGTGGGACCCGCACAGCACCCAACATGTGGGACCCATACAGCACCAAACATGTGGGACCCGCACAGCACCAAACATGTGGGACCCGCGCAGCACCAAACATGTGGGAACCGTACAGCACCCAACATGTGGGACCCGTACAGCACCCAACATGTGGGACCCGTGCAGCACCCAACATGTGGGACCCGTACAACACCCAACAAATGAGACCCCTGCAGCACCCAACATGTGGGACCCGTACATGGGACCCGTACAGCACCAAACATGTGGGTCCCGCACAGCACCCAACATGTGGGACTTGTACATATCAGATGGAAGAGGGGAGTCAGGAACTATAAGGGGGGAGAGTTGCATGAAACTCCCATGAAGCTCCTCACCCCTAAGGGAAGGAAAGGGCCACTGATCTCCAGAACCTTCTGTGTTCATGCCCCTGGCATAAGGGGTACGGAGGCAGTGTATCTATGCGCTACCAGCGCCACCCACTGGGCGAGAGAGGAAGAAATGCCACTAATGCAAAGAGCCAATGGGACCCACGATCCCCGAATAAGGGAGGTCTGCAATTCAGCCCGGAAATGGGGGGCTCTTTCTTTTGTATGTTTTTGTCCTCATTTTAGGCGTTAAAGGAATGTGTCAGCATGCCCCAATGTACAGAGGGGGCGGGGGGGGGGGGATATTCTCGCTCCATCAGAGTTTCTTCAATTAGACGCACCCCTTGTAATGCAACCCCCCTCGCTTTGATCTTCTTGAAGTCTTGGGGAGGGGGTTCCGGGTCTCCCCTCAGCTCCACCTTTACTCTGTGTAAGTTTAGGGGCCGCCTCTATGATGGGGGGCATCAAACTAGCACCTGTGACTTATCCCTCCCCCCCGGGGTGCGCTAGAGAGGGGCCACTGAAAGCTGGGGCTGGAGGGGGGTTTAGGGGGGCCAGAGGAGATCGTGGCTGAGAGGGGGCCGCAATACACCCCATAATCTCCCACATGGAGAGCGATCCATTAGCCCCCACCGCCCCCATGCTTCTGCTGTTATGAGGGGGCTCTGGTGCCAGCTGCTGCCTATTAACCCTTTCTCTTCTCTCCTCTCTCCGCAGAGCACGTGATCCTGGATGTAGACACAGCGCATAGAAACCTGGCCCTGTCTGAGGGGGGGAGGCGCGTGACCCTCACAGGAAGCAGGGGGCCGCTCCCACGGGACCACCCCTGGAGATTCACTGCCACTCTCTCTGTGCTGGGGAGGGGGGGCTTCTACTCAGGGAGGCATTACTGGGAGGTGCTGCTGCTGCAGGAGGGGGGAGGATGGAGTGTGGGGGTCACACAGGAGTCTCTGAGCTGGAAGGGGGGAGTCACACACTTACCCGAGAGGGTGGTCTGGGCTCTGCATGTGCGGGGGGGTCAGTACCAGGCTCTCACCTCCCCCCCCACCCCCCCCTCCCCCCAGCAGCCCCCCCTGAAGCTGGGGGTGTACCTGGACTACGAGGGGGGGCTCGTGTCCTTCTATAATGCTGACACCGGGGAGCCCCTCTACACCTTCACCAGCGCCGCATTCACCGGGGCCCTGCACCCCTACTTCTGGCTCTCTGGAGGGACAGACCTTCGCCTGGTGTAGGACCCTCCAACACCCGCAACCCCCCCCACATCACTGATACAGTCGCTTCCAAGGGTGAAAGACATACCCCCTTCCCCCCCAGGTGCATCTCCCTCTCTGGCCCCCACCCGGGAATAGTAACTTTAAGGCTCCTCCACATTCATGTTACTTTAGAGGCGACCCCATTATTCATGCTGTGACGTCATGTTCCTTATTCTGTATCTTCTCGGATCATTGCATTTCCGCTAAATTGAATCAAACGTTCAATAAAACACTATAATTCTCCATAATGGTTTGTGGGGACATCTGGGAACTGCACCCTTAAATCTCCTTAATGGTTTGTGGGGACATCTGGGAACTGCACCCTTAAATCTCCTTAATGGTTTGTGGGGACATCTGGGAACTGCACCCTTAAATCTCCTTAATGGTTTGTGGGGACATCTGGGAACTGCACCCTTAAATCTCCTTAATGGTTTGTGGGGACATCTGGGAACTGCACCCTTAAATCTCCTTAATGGTTTGTGGGGACATCTGGGAAATGCACCCTTAAATCTCCCTAATGGTTTGTGGAGACATCTGGGAACTGCACCCTTAAATCTCCCTAATGGTTTGTGGAGACATCTGGGAACTGCACCCTTAAATCTCCCTAATGGTTTGTGGGGACATCTGGATGTTGTCGGTGGAACTGCACCCTTAAATCTCCCTAATGGTTTGTGGAGACATCTGGGAACTGCACCCTTAAATCTCCCTAATGGTTTGTGAGGACATCTGGATGTTGTCGGTGGAACTGCACCCTTAATTCTCCCTAATGGTTTGTGGGGACATCTGTATGCTGTAGGAGGAACTGCAACCTTAATTCTCCCTAATGGTTTGTGAGGACATCTGGATGTTGTCGGTGGAACTGCACCCTTAATTCTCCCTAATGGTTTGTGAGGACATCTGGATGTTGTCGGTGGAACTGCACCCTTAATTTTCCCTAATGTTTTGTGGGGACATCTAGATGTTGTCGGTGGAACTGCACCCTTAATTCTCCCTAATGGCTTGTGAGGACATCTGGATGTTGTTGGTGGAACTGCACCCTTAATTCTCCCTAATGGCTTGTGAGGATATCTGGATGTTGTTGGTGGAACTGCACCCTTAATTCTCCCTAATGGCTTGTGAGGACATCTGTATGTTGTTGGTGGAACTGCACTCTTAATTCTCCCTAATGCTTTGTGAGGACATCTAGATGCTGTAGCAGGAACTGCACCCTTAATTCTCCCTAATGGCTTTGTGAGGATGTCTGGATGTTGTCAGTGGAACTGCACCCTTAAATCTCCCTAATGGCTTGTGAGGACATCTAGATGTTGTCGGTGGAACTGCACCCTTAAATCTCCCTAATGGCTTGTGAGGACATCTGGATGTTGTCGGTGGAACTGCACTCTTAAATGTCACTAATGTTTTGTGAGGACATCTGGATGTTGTCGGTGGAACTGCACTCTTAAATGTCACTAATGGTTTGTGAGGACATCTGGATGTTGTCGGTGGAACTGCACTCTTAAATGTCACTAATGGTTTGTGAGGACATCTGGATGTTGTCGGTGGAACTGCACCCTTAAATCTCCCTAATGGTTTGTGAGGACCTATGGATGTTGTTGGTGGAACTGCACTCTTAGTTGGTCGGGACATCTGGATGTTGTTGGTGGGATTGCAGCTGTGAGGACATCTAGATGTTGTCGGTGGAACTGCACCCTTAAATCTCCATAATGGCTTGTGAGGACATCTGTATGTTGTCGGTAGAACTGCACCTTTAAATCTCCCTAATGGTTTGTGGGAACACCTGGATGTTGTTGGTGGAACTGCACTCTCAAATCTCCCTAATGGTTTGTGGGGTCATCTGGATGTTGTAGGTGGGATTGCAGCCCTGAGGCTCAATAATGGCTTGTGAGGACATCTAGATGTTGTAGGTGGAACTGCACCCTTAAATCTCCCTAATGGTTTGTGGGGACATCTGGATGTTGTCGGAACTGCAGCCTTAAATCTCCCTAATGGTTTGTGGGAACATCTGGATGTTGTGGTGGAACGGTGCCCTTAAATCTCCCTAATGGTTTGTGAGGACATCTGGATTTTGTCGGTGGAACTTCACCCTTAAAGCTCCTTCATGCTCTGTAGGGAACTCTAGATTTTGGCAGTGGAATTGCAGCCTTTAGGCTCAATAATCGCTTGTTAGGACATATGGATGTTATAATATGATAGTTTATATAGCACCCATACACAATGGGGGTCATTATGACCCTGGCAGTAGCCGTGCTGGTAAAACCGGCATAGCTGCCGCTGGAGTTGTGGAATTATCCGCACCTGGCAATGGGCAATTACCGGGGCATTCCAGCCCCTCCGTACCCGATAAAAGCCCATTGCCAGGTGCCGTAATTATTACTCCCCATTCCCATTTGAGTCCCATAGGGCCTACCAACCTGACGGCCCATCGCCCTCCTCTTCTTGTTGCTACTATAGAGGAGATTAGGAGGGAAGCCGTTAGCACTACATTTTCTTGGGTCTGATATATCTTTTAAAAGAACCAGATTTCCAACCTCCTATTTGCTTGATGGGCTCAGCGCCTAGTCCTATCCCTGCCGCCAAGGTGGCTGCCCCTATGTTAATGTTAATGATAATGTTAAAGGACATTTGTACCGCGCACTATCACCACCGGAGTGGTCCCCTGGTGCTCTGGCGGCTCTGAAAGAGGAGGGGGGGTTGAGTTAGCGGGAGAAAGCAGGAACAGAGCAAGAGAGCAGTGATGTGCTGTTGGCGGTCCCAGCCCGGTGGGTCCGTTGGCTGGGCCTGGGGTGTTTGCGGCCGGTAGTCGTCATGTACTGTTGTGCAAGACTATGTGTGTTTTTGTTTTGTTGTTGCAATGTAGTGAAGTTTGTGCGGTTTGTTGTGCCGTAGGTTTTGGTTGTGTTTGGTTTGGAGTTTGAGAGGTGTATGCAGAAAGGGAAATTGTTAGTAGGGTTGGTTAGTTTGTGTCTCTATCCTGAATTAAGGCGCTCGGTTTGCATAGTCTACCCTGATGCGGCTCTGTCCTGATCTGGGTCCGACTGGCATACAAGGTTCCTTATTCCTCTGGCCCCCTATCCTAAAGGAATGAGTCCCATGTACCCCATTAGAATACCCAGCCTTCTCCAGCGCCATGTCCATCACTCTCCTAAACTGAAAACGGCTCAATGCTGACCCATCGCTATGCATCAGGAATGGCTCCCCGCTTCCTGTGTGGACCCTCCACTTTAGATACGCGGCTACACACCCCACTGGACAAACCGGGCTGGCCCGGGTGCCCCCCAGTGTGATAGTTCTGCCCTTCCCCTCCTCTGCGGTTTTGGATTTCCTAATAAAAATGTACACCTGATCACCTCTTACCCATACATCACTCATCCTCAAAAACCCAGATCCTTTACCTTCTTTATTAATGAGCACCAACTTGCTTACCCTTAGAGCTCCAAAAAATGCCAGTGAAAACCCCGCCCTGGCCCCTGATCATCTGATGCAATTTCCCCACATCAATTGGCCGCCTCTCATCAGGCTTGGTTTTTACCTGCTTGGCCCAACCCTTCATTGCCATGACAATATAATGTTTCTTCGTGGGATCGGCCGTGCCCCCCAATTTGTAAAAATGTACAATGGCAGCCAAATGGTAGACAACCCAAGATCTGGACCTACCTTGTTGCCAGCACCACCCCACAAAGGCCCGCACGGGCAATTCCCTCTGGGATTCTGGCAAATTGCTGTTCTGAAAGGCTAAGAAGCGCTCCCAGCACCCTCCGTATCTTCTTACAGTGTCTGGTGCCAGTGCACAGTTGATCAATGCACTCAGATCTCCCCAATCAAGCCCCACCACTGCGTTTGGAACGGGGTCATCATCGTGTTCGCCTCTGGATGGTTTTCCCGAAACTTTGCCCACTGCAAACGAGAAAGAGAATCAGCGGCCACATTTTTAACCCCCGGGATATGACGTGCCCTGACCTCTGTGTTTAGCCAAAGCAGGCTCCTTGTGAGCTCCCTGAGTAGTTCAAGCACTCTGCTATTCCTGCTTGTCCCTTGATTAATAATCTGTACCACTGCCAAATGATCAGACCAGACCATCACCTTCTTGTCCTGCAGCTGCTTGGGCCACAGCTTAAATGCTGCAACAATAGGGAGCAATTCCAACAGTGTAATGTCCCTGGTGATCCCTTCCTTCTGCCACTGTGCCGGCCACGGTTGCCCGCATCAACTATTCCCTAAAATGGTGCCGAAACTGAGTGCCCCAGATGAGTCGGGCAGTCACACCGGGGCTGGAGCCCAGCACAGCTGCTCCCTACAGCAGCAACTTGGACTACTAGCCCGCACAGCAAGCCGCATCCAGGCATATGCTGGCATCGACTTCAGAACGCAGTCCAGGTCTGCCCACCTGCACACCCTGCTAACTACCAGCTTCTCTGCACCATCCCTGCAACCTGGAAGCAGCAGCATTATTAGCACGAACCCGCTAATACCTGAGGCGAATCCGCCATCACCCACGCAGTTTGAGCACCAGCTGATTGTCGGAAAATGGCCACCGATCAAGGACACGCCTTTGTTTACAGGCGTAACTAAGCAACCCACTGTTCCTTAAACCTACCGCAGAAGGCCCGCAGCATAAGGCCCTGTTAACCCCTGTTCGCCCCGGGGCATCCTTGGTGGCTGCTGCTGCCGGATCCTCCTTCGTGCACGTGAGTACGACTTCACTCCGCTCACGTATGAGCAAAAACTCCCATATTCACAACCCTACCACGCCACGAGTCCTCTTCCCCCATACCGTCACACCGTCCACACGGCTTGCACAGCCGTTTCATCTATACCTTGTACAAACAGCTGGCCTGGCTGTTCCCCGAGAACGCCCATGCCATGGCCTTGGCGCCCTGGCCACTCTACTGCTCTGCACTCCACTGTGCAATGCTGTGCGCTCTAGCTCTGTGATACGTAACACCATGGAGTTCTATTATCACCCGCTGCAATACTAACACGTGCAACCAATTGCCATTGCACCACGCCTGTTGGGAACAATTCCGACCCTCCTGTGGAAGGAAGCGCGGCCTGCCTCTTAAGGCCAGAGCCTGTCCTTCTGCCTGTCGCCACTCGCTACAATACTACGTCCACAAGTCCCTCATATCTACGTTCCATCTGGTAAGCGACAACAGCGCCCTAAGCTCGCAACGTTCCTGCTAATTGTTCTCCTATTGCGCCCATGTTGCCCATGAGGCGTACATGTCCTCAGAGCTTGCACTGCCACACTCTTCACGTAGCCCACTGTGACTCCTTTCAACCACGCTACTGCAGCTCACTATGCCTATTTCTCTGAACGAGCCTTCTTATTGCACACCGCCTATTTTGTACTACACGGATGCATCTTACTGTGCCCACTTTGAATTGTACTGCCGCAACCCACTATGCCTGAACTTTGAACTTGCCTGTTTGCAGCCCAATGTGCCCGATTTAGAACTAACCTACTTGCAGCCCAATGTGCCTGATTTTGAACTGGCCTGTTTTTGAACTAGTCTATTTGCAACCCAATGTGCCTGATTTTGAACTAGCCTATCTGCAGCCCATTGTGCCTGGCCCTGAACTAGCATGTTTGCAGCCCAATGTCCCTGTTTTTGAACTAGCCTACTTGCAGCCCAATGTGCCTGATTTTGAACTAGCCTGTTTTTGAACTAGTCTATTTGCAACCCAATGTGCCTGATTTTGAACTAGCCTATTTGCAGCCCATTGTGCCTGGCTCTGAACTAGCATGTTTGCAGCCCAATGTGCCTGATTTTGAACTAGCATGCCTACAGTCCAATGTGCCTGATTTTGAACTAGCATGCCTACAGCCCAATGTGCCTGATTTTGAACTAGCCTACTTGCAGCCCAATGTGCAAGATTTTGAACTAGTATGTTTTTGAACTAGTCTATTTGCAGCCCAATGTGCCTGGTTTTGAACTAGCCTGTTTGCAGCCCAATGTGCCTGATTTTGGACTAGCCTATTTGCCTATTTGCCTATTATGAACTAACCTGCTCTCTCCCCAACTCAAACTAGACTATTGTCCCAAGTGAGCTTCACCTGACCACATTCCTGGACTCAAACTGACTGCCCATGGCAAACCTCTACTTAGCCACTCTTACCTTGACGGCAACCCTCTCCCTGCTTCACCTCAACAACACCACCTTCCCTAAACCACGACCGCAATCACCCCCAACCCAACATCCCACACATACCACGACTATGGGTTATGTCGAGGCTAAACAAATTGACCAGCCAAACTGCGCCCTCAGCCCTCTAGAATGGATCCGCCGATTTGCTGCTCCACCCACACCCTGGAACCCATGCCCAGTGAAAGACAGAAACCTGAGAATCGGCTCTCGGTTCTTAACCCCCAAGTCACCCACCAAAAGACCCCCCCCTCATCCCATGCACAACCAAGCTCAAGCCAACACAGCACACATTTGGACAACACCCAAACAGCCCCCATGGGCATCATTGAACACCCACTGATCAAAGGCGCCCTCATCAATGCCCGCTCTCTGGTCGCTTATGCGCTAGACATCGCAGACTTCATCTCCGCTAACAACCTGCACTTCTTGGCTATCACTGAAACCTGGGTGCACCAGGCAGCAGGCCCAGCTCTATCCCTCGCCATCCCAGAAGGCTATTCAATATTAAGGAACGACCGGGACTCAGGTAAAGGAGGAGGAGTAGCCTTCATCGCCAAAACATCCCTTGGCCTTAGAATAACCCCACCTTCCAGCTTCCGGTCTGCAGAACTTCTGTCAACCAAGCTTCAACTCTCTGCTACACAAAACGTACTTTTACACCTCTTATACAAACCCCCGGGCCCCATCTCCTCATTTGAGGAAGAGATAGCCGACCTCATGACCACCAATACCAAAACAGGATCTCAAATCATCCTACTAGGGGACCTTAAACTTTGGCGATCCAAATGATGCCAATGTGCTCTCCCTGGAAAACACCATGTCCCAACTAGGGTTCAAGCTCAGAATCACAGCTCCAACACACAACAAAGCTAGAACCCTGGACTGGTTAGCGGATCTCAACTGCACCACAGCCATCCTTAAAAACGACCCAATTGCATGGTCAGACCACCATGCCATTTCCTTCTCCATCCAAGGGAAGTCACAACCAAACACTCCCACAGTCACCGTCCCACAAACCCTCACTAGGAATAACCGCTACATCACCTTGCAGAACCTTCGCCCATTTATTCACAACATCCTTACCCCCGCAAACTACGCCAACCTAGATGCGGAGAAACTCGCTGACCTTTGCAACAAAACGCTAGAATCAGCAGTAGATACCATCGCTCCCATCAAACTCACCAAAGCCAAACCAGCAGCCCACTTGAACAAATGGTTCACTACGGTGCTAAAAATCCTCCGAAACACCAAACGAGCTGCAGAAGCCACCTGGAGAAAAACACCAAACCAAGCCAACAAAACATAACACGATAGCAGCTACCACCTGCAAAACTTCCATCCTCAGGGCCAAAAAAGAGACCTACAACAACAGAATTGAGAGCGCCAAATCCAAAACAAATGAGCTCTTCAACATCCTCAGGGAACTCAAATCCCCTCCCACACTTGCAAAAACCTGCGGGAAAGATGCAGACTGGTGCGAGAGGATCCAAAAAGCCTTGGCAGACAAAATTGCCATGCTACAATCCAAAATCGAACGGAAAAAGCTTAGCCTAACCAAAAAAGCAAATCTTCCACCACCACTCACCCCCAAAGCTCCATCGTGCCCCCCTTCTCCTTCTCCCCAGTATCCACTAAAGAAGTAGAAAGCATCATCAAGGGCCTCAAGCCCTCCAGATGCCAAGGGGACTCATGCCCAGCTCCCATCATCCAGGAAGGCGCTAACAATCTGGCCCCTTTCATGACAGCCCTAATCAACGCATCCTTCAAATCAAGCGCAGTCCCTAGCAGCCTCAAGGAGGCCTGGGTCATGCCCCTACTAAAAAAAACAGCCTAGACCCCAATAACCCAACCAATTACAGGCCAATCACCACTGTTCCCTACATCCTAAAGATCTTAGACCGAGTGGCCTACCTGCAAATCCAGAAGCACCTGGAAGATAACAATCTCCTGGGCCTCAGATAATCTGGCTTCAGACCAAGGCATGGAACTGAGTCAGCACTCTTGGACCTAAAAATCCAGATGGACGAGGCAAAGGGTAAGGGCAATGTAGCCATTATCTTACTGCTAGATCTTTCAGCAGCCTTTGACCTCATCGACCATCAGATCCTCACGGAACATCTGATGACCTCAGCGGCCTTCTCTAACCAGGCAACTGCCTGCATCCAGTCCTTCCTAGCCAACCGAACCTCCCGGGTCTTCTCCCCGGGGGCCTCAGCACTCCCCATCCCCATCACCTGTGGCGTCTCTCAAGGCTTGTGCGTCTCGCTGACCCTATACAATATCTTCACCAAGCTATTGTTTGACCGCCTTGATAACCTGGGTGTCACATATACAAATTATGCTGACGATACCCAGGTTCTCATCACCCTATCAGGGTGCTATGATGAGGTCTCCACAAGGATCAACAACCTCTACCTGGCGATCCAAGCCTGGATGGCAGAACACAGCTTATGCCTCAACAACAAGAAAACTGAGCTCCTTCTTGTCAGCTCCCAACCACGGCTAAACAAACTAGACCCCCGTTACACTTCTATCAACATAGACGGTAACCTAATCACAGTAGCCAAAGAAATTAAAACCCTTGGGGTCTATCGAGACTCCACACTCTCGCTCAAAAGACAGGTGAACGCCACAGCCTCAGCCACAGCTTATACAAATAAGCTCATCAACGCCTGCAAACCCTTCCTCTCACCCTCCAGTTGCATTACATTAGCCAGACCGCTAGTGCTCTCAAAAATTCACTACTGTAATACTCTCTTTCTTGGCACCTCAGAACGCAATCTGAACAAACTACAGGTGCTACAGAATAATGCCCTCAGAGCTGCCCTGAGAATCCCGCGACACGCACACATCTCCAGCATCAGACAAGATGCACACTGGCTCCCTCTACGAGACAGAATCACTCTCAGATCCCTTGTTATCGTCCACAAATGCCGCTCCAATGACGTTCCCAAATACTTGGCAGACAAGTTCCTCAATCACACTTCAACTAGACCAACCAGAACGCCATACTCACACTGCCTATCCATCCCCAAATTCTCCCTAAAAAAAGCAGGTGGCTCGAGCTTCCCGGTCCTAGCTGCCAAACCATGGAACGCTGAACCTTAGAGCAGAACCCTCCTTTTGGACTTTTAGAGCCAAAACAAAATCATGGCTCTCCAACAAAAATTCCGCTTAATGTACTCATCTCCTTTGTCGACCATCATGTAACCCGGTCTACTGCACTTACTGTTGTTTTATTGTATGTTGTTTTGTAAGTCTATACTATGCTGTAACTTCCTCTAAGTCTCCGGGGCCCAGCTACCCCAGGGTTCGGTGTGCCTTATGAATAAAGAAACTAAACTAAACTAGCACCGGCACCGTTAATAACGGTGCCGGTCCTACCGTGTAAGGCTGCTTGCGGGTGCCTTTCAGGAGGAGATAGGAAAAGGGAGAAGGGAGAGGAGGAGAGAACAGAGAATAAGCAGTGAAAAAGAGTGGAGAAGCAAGAGGGGAGAGCGAATACAATTGCAGAAGTCAGTAGTAACACATAATGTTGCAAGCCAGGATACAAGATGAAGACGGGAACAGCATGATTCAGGGCCACCATGAGTACAAGATGCAGGGGAAGCCCAGCATGAGAGTTGAGAGAGGGGTGACGCACCGTGAGTCAATGAAGTCTAAAAAGTCAAATCCAAGCATTGGCCACAACACAGTGATGGTGAAACCAGAATGTATTAAAAACGGACTCCAGCAGAGGTAAGAAGTAGGGGGGGAGGACAAGACTGGAGGGGCGGGAAGCTGGGTAGAAAAATCAAGCAAAACAGGCAACACCTGTATGAGAGAGGGGGGAGCATAGCGGAACATAAAGGGGGAATCTAGAGTGGGAGGGGGCATCACGGAACATCAAGGGGGGACCAGAGGGGGAGGGGGGAAACAAGGAACATCACGGGGGGAACAGAGGGGGCCTACAAGGAACATCACGGGGGGACCAGAGCGGGAGGGGGGCTACAACGAACATCAAGGGGGGAACAGAGGGGGAGGGGGGAAACAAGGAACATCACAGGGGGAGCAGTGGGGGAGGCGGGGCTACAATGAACATCACGGGGGGACCAGAAGTGGAGGGGGCTACAAGGAACATCATGGGTGGACTAGAGGGGGGGCACCATGGAACATCACGGGGGACAAGAGGGGGAGGAGTGCTACAAGGAACATCATGGGGGGACAAGAGGCAGAGGGGGAACAAGGAACATCACAGGATGAACAGAGGGGCGGGCACCACGGAACATCACAGGGGAGTCAAGAGGGGGAGGGGGCCTACAAGGAACATCATGGGTGCAAGAGGGAGAGGGGGGGCTACAAGGAACATCACAGGGGTAAAAGAGGGGGATGGAACTTATTCTGCATCACCTCCCCCACCTTCCTGAGCTGCTACAGACCTTTCAAGAGACCCTGTTTTGCCCATCTGGACTACCACCTGCCCCAGCATTGCAAGTACATTTGAGCAATAGGCTCCCCTCATTTTAGGGACTGGACTGCCTCTCAGTTAGGATTTATTTAATGAGAATTGCCTAAAGACTCTGGCACTGCCTGCTTCCTCCCCCTTTTTAGGTTGTGGACCCATTCTGTGCATTAACCCTTTAGGCCACTTGGTCTTGTGTATATGTATGTAGATAGGATTGTATTGATCTAAAAGTATGACTGTTATTGTGTGTTGAACTTTCAAAGGCATTGAAATAAATGTATTTATACGTTTTATATATACACCTGACTGGGAGAGATTTGTAAGTGTCCTTTACTCTGTGTGCTCATTGAGGTCTTTCAGTCACCCTCACCCCTCCTGAGACCTAGTTTCGACCGCCGCAAACGCTACCTTGATTGGTCTGGCTTGTCCAGAAGGTTACCCAGTTCCAAGAAACTAGGCTGGCCTTCTGAACCTCTGCCCACCAGGTCAGAGTTCAAAAATCCGTCTTACCACCCTGCACCCAGCACAGTCCTAGGGCCAGCGGCGGCTGGTGAATTTTTTAAGTGGAGGGTCATAAATATTTTCCTCAGATATGCCATTGCGACCGAGCGTGGTGGGGGACCCCGAAACAATGAATGGGTGGCTGGTGGGGTCTCCCCTTGACATCTTTTAAAATAATGAGTTACAATGCTGCATTTTAGAACAGAACCTTTTTAATTAACCCTGTTTATCACTCTTACCTCCCATCCCTAAACTGCACAGTTTATTAACAAGTCTTTCCAGAACAAGTGTTATCATGTGAGGCAACATGTGCCCACATCTCTTTGCAGGTGTCAGGGTGGAGGTTTCCTTATTTAGGCTCACTTGTTTTCACTCTACCAGTATCTGCACACTCACCGTTGGACTGTCAAGCACTTGGCATTCTAACGTTGCAACGAAATCTCTTTTGGAATAATTACATTTGCAGCTAATTGTGATGAACAGTGCTCCCTGATTTCCAGTGGAAAAAGACCCATGAAACGTATTGAACACATTTGACACCTAGAGAGCAAGTGCCCTGTGCTATGAAATGAACGCTTGGCACCATACGGCTCCTTATAAATGACCTATATATAAAACATCACGGTACAATATAACACACAGGAATATTTGAACTTAATGAATAATTTAATAAATGTCTCTCTCTTTCCTTCACAATGCACTAACATGCAGTCTTTACGAGCCGAAGCTGACACGATTAAACATGTAGGCCCTCATTACGACCCTGGCGGAGAGGGTTTACGCCAGCGGAAATCATGGCGGACCCTTCCGCCTTACTACGAGTTCCCGTAGCGCCATGGAGCCTTTTTCCGCCTGCTTTTTCCGGGCGGAGAAATCCATGGCGCTACGGGACCTTGATGTTAATTACGCCACCGTAATTTACGGTGGCGTAATTAACGCCTTCCCCACTCCCATTATACCCTATGGGGCAAAAATGGGAATGGGGAAGGGCAAAATGGGGATTGGGGATTTACCGCCCCGCCAAGGTCGGAATGGGGCGGTAAATCCGCCAACCCCCATGGCGGTGTTGGCAGCTTTGCGCCATGGTCCATGGTGCAAATTGCACCATGGATCTCCGCCAGGGTCGTAATGAGTGCCGTAGTGATAAAGCAGACCGTTTTGTTTTGTGTGTGGAAAGGAGCTTGGCCTTTGCAGGCACTACCTTAACAGTGGTATCTGCCCATAAGATGGCGTTAGCTGGCGAATCGTGTGAGTACCTGGCAAATGCCTGGCTATCTAATAGCTACAAAAGAGGCCTCCGTGGCTTTGCCAAACTTGTTTTGTTTGCCATTTTTTGTGATGAAAAAAATGATCAAAGCAGATTTCACATTATTTTAAAGCTTAGAAAAAATGTCAGCCTGAGAATAAAAAATTAAAAAGAACACTGGAAGCCCTAACTATGTTTGATCAAGCATAAGAAGTCTGGTATCCTGTAGAAAGACTTATTACGGATGCAAAGCCCTTCGCTTGCTCAGCAATCACCCTCTTTTTATGGTGCTCCTCAAATCATCTGCATTTTAAATAACACACTTAACCAATGTCATGGTTTAGTAGAACATGCAAGATCTAATGCCCAGTAGTGTAGAGAGCTACAATACTGTATGTTGTGCCAATTATACTATATGCTAAATCTAGTCTCCCGCATGCAGTAAATAGTGTGTTTAATGATAGCCGTGTGCAAGTAAATGGCACCATTACACACGGTATTCATTGCATGCTGAAGAACAGATTTGGTTTTTAGTCTAGAATCTAGACATACCATATATAGGGGCCGATTCATGGAACAAATGTTCGCCGAAATTTGTAGCGCAAGCTGGCACAAGCGTGAAAAAGCAAGCACACGCGTGCGATTCCTGGAAGGCCTGCGCGTGTTTTCCCCGGGATGTGCACCAAATCCGCGGGTGGCGCACATGGGCGCACACGTCACTGCAACATCCCGAACGCCGTGCGCGATGCGCCCAGCTAAAGCGCACAACGTTAGCGCACACACCAAAAAGGGGGCGGAACATGTGGAATGGGGAACAACGCATGAAAATAAGGACGTAACTGGGGAAGTACTACTGGGAAGTACACGGAACGTCCACACGCACTCAAACTACACGTATTCATGGAATCGAATAGGGGAAACACGCGCATGCCAAAAGACAAGCACAGGCCTAAACACGTCCGCCACACGAAGGCAGACGGAAGTGTCCCCACGCAAACAACAAACACGTACATACAGCTACGATGAATGTCCCATTTCTCGCAGCACTGATCATGGGACAATGCAGGAGGAGGAGAATAGCCAGGCCCCGCATTTATTTGCCCTGGACCAGCCTTTTTGGGATGCCTGATGACCAGGTCTATGGCAGGTATAGGTTTCCACCTCATATCTTCCTATACCTGGTCCAGGAGTGGGAAGATGGCCTCACATCACCCACCTTGTGCTCCCAAGCACTGAGTCCCTTGGAGAAGGTGCTCAATGTACTCCATTTCTTGGCCACTGGGTCATTTCAGCAGACCACTGCCATAGTGGGGGGGGTCTCACAGCCCACGCAGTCACGCTGCCTACAGCAGGTGTTGGCAATCATGACTGCGCGACCCCTAGTCCGCAGGCACATATGCATGGCCAGAACACCCGCAGAAAGGCAGGCCGTGGTCCGGGACTTTTACAGGGTGGCACACTTCCCCAAAGTGCCCGGTGCCATAGATTGCACCCATGTGGCCCTACGTCTACCTAGGGCCACTGAGAACATCCACTGCAACCGCAAGCACTAGCATTCCATCAACGTGCAGGTGGTATGTGATGTCAAGGGACTCATCACCTCTGTCAATGCTAACTATCCTCGGTCCACCCATGACAGTTTCATGTACAGAATGTCCGCCCTGGGCCGGGACCTGGAAGATGGGAGGCATGGCGACACATGGCTCATTGGCGAGTTCAAATGCCTGTGCACTTGCATGCATGTCACACACAGACAAATACACAAACCAAACTAATGACAACCATTATCACCTCCCCAGGGGACAGTGCCTACCCTCTGAGCACCCACATGATGACGCAAATCCGGAACCCCACCACACCACCCCAGGTAAGATACAACGCTGCCGATATTGCAACCAGGGCCATAGTGGAGCATTTCGGAGTGCTCAAGTCCCGCTTCCGCTCCCTTGACCGCTCTGGCGGCCAGCTACTATATGCACCCCCAGTAGTGTGCAGGATCATTGTGGCAGCATGTGTCCTGCACAATGTTGCAACACGGTGGGGCGTACCGGTGGACATGGTGGTGCCCCCACATCCCCAACCACACGCACAGGTGCGCTGCGCATGGGAGGGGAAAGGGCACGTGGAGGCCACCTAACTGAGGCGCCCCTCACCTTTTGTGGCCTCCCAACCATGGCACAGATGTACTAGTACAAATGGGAGGTGCACACAACAATTGTCCTGGGCAACTTGGGTGAGGGGGGCAAGGTACGTGATGCAAACAGCACCCCTGTGCTCCTGGAAGGTCACGCAACGCTCAGGCATCCCAAAAAAGCATGAAAAAGAGATATGCGACCCCTTTAGCCCATGTGCGTGTAAAAAAACACACGCAGTACGCTGTGGCAGCCAGGAACACATAAAGTACGTGATCAACATACGGGCTATTATGACTGAAAAAAAGGGTTACGTGACAAACAGGGACACCCACAGTGGGAAAAATAGCGTGCGCGACTCACCGTCTGCCTTGCGTGTAGAAGAAAAATGCGTAGGCAACACCCCTGCCAAAAAAAGAAGTACGCACTGTGGCCGCTGTGAAGTAAATGCGTGTGAACCCCAACGTCTAGAAAACACACGCACCGCTCTCCACGAAAAGCATGTATAGAGCGATGGAAACCCACATGGGACCTTTAACCCATACGGAGGGAAACACCCATGCGCATGTTACGTCACCTATGCGCTTACGCGCTAAGGGCCTTTCCTCGAATTACACGCTGACGTGCTGTTTTTTCACGTGCCAAATCACTCCGTACCAAGCTGGCCACTTGACAACACATGGTAGACCACGCTCCTGCCCAGAAGGCCATTTTCCTGCCCCCCAGAGCCCTGAGCTGACTCCCACCAGCCATCTGCTGCTGCCTGCCTGCCTGCTGGCCACGTGCCCTGCTATTTGGTGCCTGCACTTCAGCCATCTGCAGGGGTCCAGTTGCTGTGACCACCCCTGCTGGAACAGAAGACTCCCGACTGCAGTTCCATCACTCCACAGCCCAGCCCCAGGACCCAGTTGCCCACTCACACCTGCGTTGGGGGTTGCCATGTTGGGGGAAACACCATCGGAGACCACTGGCAACCCCCAGCCAGAGAGGCAGAGGGATGCCAGCTTCACTGCAGGAGAAGCTGGCATCCTGGTGGAGCAAGTCCTGGTGCATTATGATGCCCTCTACGGAAGAAGACGCGCTGACAAGGATGGATAGGGGAGGATCTGGAAGGACATCGTGGTTGCCATCAAAGTGGAGGGGGTGGCAACCCGCGACCTACCACATGTCCACCTTACCACCGACGACAGGGTCCTGGAACGCATTAACCCAGCGCTTCAACGCCAGGTCCTCGAGAGGCAGACCGGTCCGGAGTCGAGCGTAAGTGTCCATGCGCACTTATTGGACGCAGTGCATATGGAGGTGTGCCAGGAGTGTGCAGCTTGGACATATGTCAGAAAAGGCCCATGTATGGATGTTTATGTGCAGGGACATGACCATGCTGCATTTGAGTCCTGTCATGTGTGATGCACATCAATGGTGTATGTGTTCCAATGCATGATGCACAACAGCATGTGGAGATGCACACATGTTAGTATTTCTGTGTATGTACTATGCCATGGTTGGGGTGTGACACATGGATGCTGGTTCCACCTTCATGTACGTGCACAGCATACATGTGCGTGTGTGTGTTTGACATGTGTGCGACTGTGATACGCCATGGATGCATGTGACACAGACATGTAGGAACCCAATTGGAAGATAAGACATAGTTGCCGATGATTGCACTGTGACAGGTGGTGGAGATGTACAGATGATTGTATTTCTGGTGGCGTGTGTGCAGGTGTTCGGCACTCCCCATGTTGCTTGTGACATCATGCCAACCTTCGGATGTTCATGCTGTTGTGTGTGTATGGATGCTGCTGCCTGCTGCATGATTCCTGTTAATTTGTGCGTGTGTGTGGGTTCAAATGATATGAGTGTTGGGGAGTGAGATGCCATCTGTGAAGTTTGACACTGACACTCATGTGCAACTGTCATGTGTGTGTATCAGACCATTGTACAGTGCCCTGATGCCTGTGTTCTATCTCTCCCTGTCTGCAGCATCGACTGATGAAGAGGGCGGAGACGGTGCTGTGGAGCACAGCGGCGGGGATCCCACCGCCAGCCGGAGACGCAAGGCCCAGCTCCCCTCCCGGGTTACAATATCTTCCGGGAGTGAGGAGTCTGGTGCCGCGTCCATGGCCGCAGCTGCCGAGGGAAGGTCCAAGAGGCGGAGGTTGGAGGTGGACTCCTCGGCAGCAGAAGGGGCAGCTGGGATCCCACAGGGGCCTACAAAGGAAGATGGCACTGAGTCATCCAGGCTGGTGGGGGGTTTAGTGGAGGTAGAGGCCCTGCAAGGGACAGACACGGGGTCTGGAGGTGGGGATTCCACCAGTGCTAGTGGTGCAGTGCAGGGGCAGGGACAGGAGGCAGCACAGGCCGCCGTGGAGGTGCCTGTGTGTAATGCTGTCCCCGATCCTGTGACTGCATCATCCTGCACCAGCAGGGATGCCTTCGTCCAGACTCGTTTTCAGGGAGGGGATGCGCAAACAACAACTGGCCTTCCTCTCCCTGCGGACATTGCAATCCGTGACCGGATTGAGCCTGTCCTAGCTGGGGTGGCGTTGCATCAAATTGGTATTTGGGATGACGTGCAGGGTTCTCGTCTGGACAATGCACGTCATTTCAAATACCTCTTTGACCGCGTCAGCCTACTAGGACAGGTCACTGGCACTGGGTTCCTCCGTGTGCTGGATCTTCTAGCGACCCCCTCGTCAACTGAACCCCCTATGCGCCAGTCGTCCTCTGTGCCATCTTCCTGCCCAAGCATCACCTGGGCACCCTGTGGAGCTGCCCCTGAGCCAGCAGCGGCCAGGCTGGTGGAGGACACATCCCTGCCACAGACGGGAGTCAAGGTCCAGCAGGGGTGGCCACCCCACCAACTGGACCCCAGCAAGAGGAGGATGTGCAGGCATCGAAAGGCAGGGCAGATGCATGGCAGCAGCAGGCTCATGGTGGGAGCGATGATGGCTCAGAGCCAACCACATCACAGGGGCAGGCATCGGCCGGAGGGCAGGAGGACCCTGGATTGCGAGTGTCTTCCGTGTGGCAGCGGTTGGGCCAGCAGATAGATGCAGAGCGGCGGCGGGCAGAGGTTGCACGGCTCACTATGGTCAGGGCGGAGAACTCCATGCAGAGGGCATTGAGGCGGGCTCAGTGCCTCGAGGCAACCCGCAGGGAGTTGGAGGAGGCTATGGCTGCATCCCTGCGAGACCTCGCGGCCAGGGAAGAGGCCTGCCTCCGGAACATCGACGTGGAGATCGATGATGCCCTGGGCCCGGAACATCAAAAGTGAGCCGTGGGACTAGCCTGTCGCCTTTGTACATAGTTCTTTAGGGTTAGGTTTCCTTTGTTTTATCTTTTTTCATGGATTTTGCTCCACTTTAAGTATATAGTTTTTTATTCATAGAACTTTTTTGTAGGTTTCCTTTTGTTTGGGGACATGGACCCTTTGGACTTCCATTTTATATAGTTCCAGATTTGTACATACTTTCATTATTTTGACATCCCATGGATCAATGGTTTTTTAAATTTTATTATGTTTATTCCTGTTGTGGATGGACTTTTCTATTTTTATTTTTTTTGCTTTCATTATTTCGTAATGTGCAAGTTTGAATTTTCATTATGTTTTTTCATTACGTTTTTGAATACATTTCATATTTCTTCATGATTGGTGTGGTGTACTCTCATTGGTTTTGTGCATGTCTCCATGAGCATTGCCTCAGTCATGTGTTGCCACTGTGTGGCTCTGTTGTACATTTATGCATGGCCATGGTGGATCTTTTGAGACTCTCATGGCATGGGTAATTTGGGAGTGGGTGCAGTGGATGATTGCGTGCTTGTGCTAGGGGTTAGGGGGGATTTGGGTTGGCATTAGGGCCATGGGTCTGTTTTGTTAGGACTTGTTGTTTGGTGGTGTATGTGTCGCGGCCTGCTGGCAGGTGCCCGTCAATGTTGGGTGGGTGTTTGGGGTGGGGGAAATGAGTCGGGGCCTGCTGGCAGGTGCCCGTCAATGGTGGGTGAGGTGGGGGGACATGAGTCGGGGCTCCCAAGTGCATGGTGCCATGTGGCCTGCCTGCGGGGTATGGTGTGATGGGCTGCCTGCGGGGCATGGCCAGGGGTGTGGGGTGGTCTCCTGTGGTGTGGGCTGCCTACGGGGCATGCCTAGGGGTGAGGGGCTGCCTGCGGGGCATGATGTGGGGTGATGGGCTGCCTGCAGGGCATGGCCAGGGGTGTTGGGTGGTCCCCCTGTGGTGTGGGCTGCCTATGGGGCAGGGACTCTCCCTGCTTCTGAGGGTAAACCCCTCAGAAGCAGGGGGAGTTACAGACTCTAAAACTGGGGGAATAATGATGGAGCTTGGTTCGGGCTCCCATTTCCCTAACATTTTAGCCTGAAATTTGCCTGGGTCAGAGGTCAACTTACCAACACCAGGGCTTGTAGTGGGGTTCTCAGTAGAGGTTCCCACAGGCTTAGAGTGGTTCCTTAAGGTGGCCTCTCTAGCCAACGTGGTCTGGTTCTGGGTCTCCATACTGGGAGGCCTGGGGGTACTGGATACTACTCCTAGAGTTCTTAGATCATTCCCCAACAGGACTCTCCCAGGCAGCACCTAAGTCTGAACACTGACAGGAATCCTCACTGTCATGTTATTACACTGAATGAGGGCTGGTAGAATTGGAACCATTTGGACAGGGCCTCCAGACATCTTAGTGGGACCTTTGGGTGCCTTAGCAACATCTTCAGACCTGAAAAAGCTTTCATCCACTACTGTTCTGCTGGCCCCAGAGTCTCGCCTGGCAGGAGTATCCTGGCCATTGACAAGAATACTGTCCATATAATAAACTTTAGAGTTTTCTGGTATGGAGTTGTACACACTCCTATTCTGATTACTAACCAGACACATGGACTCTACTGTTACACTTGCTTGAACACCCAAAGGTTCTTCTTTCCCAAACCTAGTGAGTCCCCCAGCAGCTTTGCTAGATTTTTGGGGTTTATTTTTTTCTCCTGCCAAGAGTGAGGCTCCTTTTCTCCCACTCTTAGACATGATTTGAGGTGTTCCTTTGACTTTGAATGTGCTTTATGGGCTATGGGGTCTTTTACTCCATAGGGCTTCATGTGTTTTTGTGATGTGTGTTACACAGCACCCTCAGTGCAGTAACACAGGGGTGTCATAGTGACCCCCAAACATAGACTCCATACCCTGGGACTGACTACTGTCTCCCAGGGCATGTAAAGTCACCATTGACTTTACTAGTCTCAAATTGGAAACAGAACCAGTACAAGCCATCATATTGCTGGAGGTATTTAGATTGCCCCTGGGTCAGTTTTTTCGAGGGGGCACTGTGCAGTCCCCCCTCATCGAGTTTCTGGCTGGTGGCAGTGGTTATCACGCAAAATATTCCACCGGAATATTTCCTATGGGATTTTCCCATTCATTTTAAACGCACCACTTTTTGGTGCAATGTTAAAGATACCGCCGGATTATTTATTTAATATTTATTCCCCGGTTGGGTCTTTTTGCTGGAACTCGGTTTTAAAATGGCGTTTGTGTTCATCTCTGTAACTCCAACCCAAGTCGAGCCCTTTGTTCCACTTCAGCAAAGACTTCAAAGTGAGCACTAGCCATTTGGACTTCCTCCTCAGGAGTGAAGGCTAAGGAGACTGTGCTGATCCCTGCAGGTTTACCCTTACATCTGGGATCTCCTTTGATGTGATCAGTTGCCCCACAGAGATAGCATGTTCCAAATGCTCTCTGAAAGGGTGGCTTGGTCTGACCTCCTTCTGGTTTGTGACCAGGGGGTACACTAGCCTGTTGTGGTTTACCCTGGTACTTACCCTGGTTATTTTGTTGTTTGGGGCCCTCTTTGGGTTGGCAGGTATTAGAGGTCTCTTGCTTCCCTTTTGGTGGCTGCTTCCCCTCATCCTTTTTCTGAGTGACCCCTGAATCCTTGTGAGTAGCCCTGTTGGCAACCCACAAGTCAGCAGCCTTAGCTAGATTTCTAGGATCTAATTCCTTTGAATCAGCCAAGTGCTGTCTGAGCTCAGGAGAGCAGGCATCATAAATTGACTCCAACATAGCAAGATTTCTCATTCCCTCATAAGTGTCACCTTGTAACCCTTAATCCATCCCTCTAAGTTCTTCAAACTTGCACTCACCCAGGTAGCCCAAGGGGTACCATCATTCTTTTTGAGGATCCTAAACCTCTTAAGGTACTGGGAAAGGGTCTTCCCAAATCCAGCTATCAAAGCTAGCTACACACATTCATAATCCTTTCTAGCCTCCTCCCCCAACTCCATTACCACATCAGTTGCAACAGGGGGGGAGCATAGAGAACAACCAGGAAAGTAACTCATTTCCTGTAATGTTCTGGAGCCCATGATTATACTCAAACAAACTCAGCCAATCCAACACATCCAATTTAGGCTCATACATACCCACAAGCTCTTTAGGCATCCAGGGTCTTTTGGGACTGGAACTCCTACAGGATCCGGAGAGAGAAGCATTTTCAACAGACAATTTCTTCATCTCTAACTCATGCTTGAGCTCCATTTCACTGAGCCTTAGTTATTGATTCAGTTCTTGGTGTCTTTGTTCTGCTTGAGTATTAAGTTTCTTAAACTCCAATTCCAGTTTCATTTTCTCCAGTTCCAGATATTGGGGACTAAATGTGGGACCTGGTAAAGGTCCAGTAGATACAGCTGGCAGAGCAGGTAGAGGCCTAGGGGGGACAACTATATCATCCTCCCCCTCCTCTTCTGCTTCTGACTCAAGATTATCAATATTAGGATTAATATCAATCTCATTACTGTTATTTACATTTGCTGGAGTGGTAGGTTCCTCTGAACCACCATCCAGACTTTGGTTTGCTAACAACCTTTCTATTAGCTCCATTTTCTTGCCCTTAGTCAGGAGATTCTTATGCTTACAGAGAACTCTTAAACAATCAGCAGTTTTTGTAGCAAGGGACTCTTGACTATAACTTTCCATAGTTGACAGGTTTAGAAAATAACTTTTTTAGTGCTAAGCTTTGTGGTTAGTTGCACTAAGGTATCTATAAGCACACTAAAATGTATACTCAATACAAATCCCACCGCTGTTAGGCAGAAACCTGTGCAGTTCCCTTAGGGACCACTGCAAAAGGCTTAAGACTACAGGTGTTGGCAGTAAACCCAATTGGTAGCAGTCTGTACCACCCAGATTTACCTGGTAGCTGTGGCTGAGCAGTCAGACCTCTCTCAAGAAGAGTTAGGCAGTATATAGAGTATACACAATAGGTACAGAAATACAGCAGCACAAGCAAACACTGACCAGAGCTTGGATATAAAAGTATATAATTATTTATTTAAAGACACACGGGTGATGTGAGAGTTGCATGTGGCAGCATCACTATTTAGGACATTGGGCTCTGGAGAGCATGTTGTTTTCATGTTGTGTTTGCAGTATGGGGTTGGTAGGGGATGTTATTGCGTTCTCCTGGTGCCGAGGGTGGTGGCTCTCGAACTGAGGCGTGCATTCCTCCAGGTGATCGGCAGGGTGGTTGTTTGTAGATACTGCCGGTATGTAGCTAAGCGAGACGCTAGTCTCTTGTTCCTATTGTCAAAGGAACCTGGTTCACTAGGGCTCAGGGTAGGCTTGTGCCCAGTGTCCTGCGGGATAGAGGTGATGTTCAGTGGGCATGCTTTGGGCAGGAAGAGTGACGGTGGGATGTCATTGATTGTTTGTTGATGGCTGGGGGTGTCATGCAGTGAGCGGCTGGTAGGGCAGACTGTTGGCTCCAGCTCGTCCGTGACTTGGTAGGGCCAGGCATGGGTAAATCTGGGCTTAAGTATGGGCCTTTGGTGGAGGGCAGCATTATCGGGTGGCTCCCAGGCAAGTCACTTCACTGTACAGACTGTGGGCCTCATTACGACCCTTGCGTTTAGCGCCATGGTTGACGCCGGTATTTTTCCAACTCTGCCATGGTGAATGGCGGAATTACCGCCCCATTCCAAGGTTGGCAGGCGGTAATTCCCCATTCACCATGGGCCCTTCCCCATTCCCATTTTTGCTCCCATAGGGCTCAATGGGAATGGGGAAGGAGGTAATTACGGTACTGTAAATTACGGTACCGTAATTACCTCCAAGGTCCCTTTTGCGGGTTCGTTTTTTAACGCCTACAAAAAGCAGGCGTTAAGTACCAACCCGCAAAGGGAACTCGGAATAGGGCGGTAAGGGTTTAACGGCACCGGTCTCGTTACCGGTGACCGTTAACCCTTAACGCCCTACTCGGAATGACCCCCATTGTCTGTACACTTAAAGTGGCTGATGAACATGAAGGGAGCGAATCCAACGTTGCTCAGGTGGTCCATTAGCCTTCAAGGCTTTGATTTCACGATTGAGAACAGGCCAGGAGTCCAGCATAGCAATGCTGATGGGTTGTCCGGAATGTTTAACCGACCTGAACATGAGACTCATCCAGGGGTGGATTAGATCCCTCTGTCCCTAGTCTGGGGGGAGAGTATTAGAAAAGATTTTATTTTTGCTGCTTTCCTCCCGTAGAATACGTGCCATCTGGTGAAAGGTACATCATCATTTTAGTGGATTACTCCTATAAATGGGTAGAAATCTAATTCCTAGAAGACAACACCACAAAAATGTAAAATGTCTTCCTTCAAGTCTTCAGAAGGGACGGAAACCCTGTGAAAACAGTTCATGACGATGGCGTACAGTTCTAGTCGACAGCGATGAGAGTATCTACAGTGAACCGGCAAAGAACACGACTGATCAGGCCCCTCCCACTCAAAGGCAGCAGGCAACTGCTATTTAAAAGGCATCCTGCAGGCAGCGGTCACAGGAGGACTGGACTACATGGAGGAATTCCAGAAGGCCAGCACGGAGCATAGGATCAATTCCAACATCATGACCCCATTTCCTCTGATGTGCAGAAGATGTAAAAACACATTCCTCTTCCTAACAGGAGTGAACAAGCAGGACAGGAAGAGCAATATAGAGACATGGTGGATACAGTGACAAGAGAAGTGCAAGAGAGTCAAAATGCAGCAGCCCAGAACACTGTGAGGAAACAGGAATGAAACTCAGACACATTTTAGACACAGTTTTGGCTAAAGACCTTTTTTAGAACACTAGCAAACGTACCCGTTCTGTGAATGGGTTCTGTGGAGAGACATGATAACACTCATCAATTGTGGACAATCAATGATCCTGTGGGTCGCTGTTCCAATTTGGCTTATCGCTTGATGTGCTTTGCACCCTGAAGTAAACTGCACTGAGAATGGGTGCGTGTGGCTGGCTGGCATACACCAGAGCAGACGTTGGGGGGGGGGGGGCATACTGGGACCTTCTGTTTTCTCTCCCTACCTGTCGCCTCCCCCTGGCATAGTGCAGTTTTTTGCAGTGTAAATATTTCGGATACCGTGCATCCTAGGGCCTTGAAACGTGGTTTTGTTCCTTGTGTCAGGACCGGTCCACAAACCAAACTATTCATATCAATCATTGCATCCTCGCCATGGCCCCTGTCCCAAGGACATTGAACAATAGAACGTTATATTTGCAGTCAGACCTGTGGGCATCTCCTCGCCGCTAGCTGAAAACCAAAAGCGCCGCCCTTCGAATTCCTCATTTGCAACATCACGTCGAAAAGGCATCTGTGGCCACTTGAATTCACAAATTAATCCATCTAGTGCGGCTGTGTGTGAAAATGGCAACTGCCTTCACTCACAAATGGGACGCCCCGCCCGTCGGTGAACCTCGGTACAGTGTTGCATGAGGGTCCACCGTTACTCGAGTACTACGTTCCACTGACCCTTCACAAGTCTGTTCGCGACTGCAAAGATAGTATGTGAAACAATGGGACCATAGCCGAATGAACATATCAACCAATGTTACACTGCCATCGGGTACAAATACATGATTGTAATAGCAAGATGCCATTCGTCGAATTGCAGCGTTGTGTGCGGGACGTGCTCGCCCAAAGGGGAGAGCAGCTTGCACAGGTGGAATGAATCACCACAGGTGGAGGCCATACAGCCTGAAAACACATAAATTGCACACCCAGTCTCCTCCCACAACCACACCCACTCCGAAATGCTACCGGCAGGACTAGCTATGTTGGCCCTGGGGGACCTGATAGCACTGCAAGTACTCCAACTTCAAGAAGAAGACGAACACCAACTACAACCGGCCGCACGGCGGAGACGCAGGAGGAGGAGGAGGGCAAGGCAGGGCCAGCAAGGGCCGCCAGCACAGCCACTACCACCACGCAGGCAGCCCGCAATCCCACGCCTCCGAGCACATCCGTTCAACCTCACTGATGAGCAGATCCACACCCTCTACCGTTTGGACCGGGACACCATAACCACCATTGTGGACATGACACAGGCTGACCTTGTCAGCATGATAGATAGCCCAACCGCCATCCCACCCCTACTGAAGGTGGTGTCTGTACTCCACTTCCTGGCCACAGGCACCTACCAGCACACAGTCGGACAGTTGCATGGCATATCACAGCCACTGTTCTCACGGACACTATTGCAAGTGCTCGATGCCCTCCTGAAGCACGCAGACGACTACATCTCTCTACCACGCTCGGAGCAGGAAATTACCAACACAAAAGTGGGATTCCATGCACTTGCCGGCATACCGGGTTGCATTGGTGCCATCGACTGCACCCATGTGGAATTGGTCGTCCCACATGCCATGGAGGCCCAGTACCGCAACCGAAAACAATTTCATTCTCTGAATGTACAAATGGTGTGTGACTCCAACAGGATCATTACACATTGTTGTGCCCGATTCCCTGGATCAGCCCATGATTCTATGGTCTTGAGGAACTCTACAATACCACGCTACATGGAGCGACACGCAGGGAACAGATCCTGGCTACTCGGTGAGTCTCATTTCATGCATGATGATGTGGGGTATGTGATGCGGCAATGACCTGGCAGGAAGGGGGGGGGTGCGTACGTAGCAATGGCATTCCTCAAAATTCCTTTATTGTCCACATACAGGTGATGCCGGGTATCCACTGAAGAGATGGCTCCTCACACCAGTCCGGAACCCACGGGACCAGCATGAGGAGGACTACAACCATGCCCACTCACGTACCCGTGTAGTCATAGAACAGGCATTCGGCCTACTGAAGACTCGTTTCCGCTGCCTCAGCAGGTCTGGCGGGGCACTCCTGTACCGCCATGTGAAGGTTGCAAAGATGGTCATGGCATGTGTCATGCTCCACAACATGTGCGTACGTAGAAATGTGCCCATGCCCCCTGACGCAGAACTGCAAGCACCTGATGATGGTCATGATGAGGGTGGGGATGTGGCAGCACCTCAAGGAGTCTGCGAGGCACAGGAGGGCCGTGACATTCGTCAGCATCTCATAGATGAATGCTTCTAGCACTCACGCCTGGTGGCTGATACATGGACACGGGACTCGTGGCACTGTGTGTGTCTGGAACATGCACAATATGGACTGTACGCCTATAATGGCCTCGTACACAAAGATCAATGTCCACACATCTCATTGGATGGTCGTGCATTGTTTATGGCATATGTGATATCATGTTAAACACCCTATCGACCCGCCACCCAAGTGAGCCCAACACACCCCCTCCACCCTCCTACCTCCCCCCCGAACACCAGTGTCCAAAGATGCTCATTGTCAGTGGGCAGTCGCTATTGCAAGCCCCCTCTGCGGGTATCAGGGGCACCCCTGCCTGTGGAGCGCAGGTTCCTCCCAGATCTACGTTGGGGGCTGCCCTGGACGGAACTTGCGACGGATGACGTCTCTGCCTGCTCACGTCCATGCATGTCCCTGAGTGTTTGTGAGAGCTCAGTGAGCACACGGCGCACAGCGGCAAGTTCGGCACATACGTCTTTGGACGTCGCATGCAGTTCCCCCCTCAGGCTCTCGGTGCTTCTCTCCATTTGGACTCTCAGGCTCTCGGTGCTACTCTCCATTTGGACTCTCAGGCTCTCGGTGCTACTCACAATTTGTGCCCTTAGTGTCTCGGTGCTTCTCTCCATTTCTGCCCTAAGTGTCTCGGTTGATGTTTCTATGTCTGCCTTAGTGCCCCCACACTCATCGGCATGGTCCTTGAGGAGCGTGGCCAGTTGCTGCTGTTGCATGATTAACTGGTCGAGGGACTGTTGCCTCTGCTGGGCCATGGCCATTTGCGGGGGTGTCACAGAGGGGCTGTTGTCCTCATGTTGCCTTGCCACAGGGCTTGGGGGGGATGGCCAGTCGTCGTCTTGTGGGTGCCCCTGCGTGGTATCCTCATGTTGTACGGGATGGGACAGACAGGGGGATTAGGACAGGTCATGGATGGATCTGACTTCGACATCCCCGTTTTCTGTGTCGGAGCATGCTGCCATCAATGGGGTGTCACCTATGGTGCTGCTGCCACCAGAGGCAGTGCGTTCTGTGGCATCCGTTGGGGGGACCTGTGGTGGTGGTGGTGTGGCCATGCTGGCTGCTGGGGTGCCTGTTGATGTTCCCTCCTCTGTGCTGCCACCTGATTTGTGCTGCTGCCGTGTCTTGATCCGTGCACCTGAGGTGGAGGGTCTTTGGCCGTTGGTCTTGGCCCTCTTTGCAGGTGTGCTGGTAGGGGTGTCCTGGAGCTCGTCGTTTGGATCGGACCCTGTGGTGGAGTAAAGGAGGGCGAGGTTATTGATGGGTCTGTGGGTATTGGAATGGCATTGTATCACATGCATTGGGGTGGTACCTGAGGGTGATTTGGGTCGGGGCCTTGGAGGTGGTTTCTTTTGTGTGTGGAGTGAGGGTGCAGTTGTTTGGCAGCCTGCAGTTAGGGTGTGCCTGCTGCACGTGTAGTGGGTGTTTTAGGGGTTTTTAATTATTTATGTATTTATTGTGGTTTTAAAGTGCGCTATCAGGCCGATGTGTGTGGACGTTCTCCTGGACATGTGTTTCTGTTGCACTATGTGGACACATGGTACTTCAGATGATTGGACATTGTGGTTTTAGCATTGTTTTATTTGGGACACCTACCTGATTCTTCGGATGTCTGCACTCCTTTCTCCATCCCTCCGACTCCCTCGATGCTCTCCATTCCGATGGTGGAGGCACAGATTTCTTCCCAGGGGGTCAACTTGATGGGTGATTCAGGACCTCCCCCGGTGGCTGTGGCAATGTTGCGGTTGGCAGAAAGTATGCTGCGGACGCGTATCCGCAGGTCGTCCCATCGCTTTCTGCATTGCTGTGGGTTGCGGGGTGCGGTCCCCACCGCACTTACACGCTGTGCCACCAGAGCCCATATGGCCTTCTTGTTCGCAAGTGCCGTCCTGGTCATTTGCGTGGAGAAGACGACGGCAGCATTCTCCTGGAGGGTCTCTGTTAGCACGGTGAGTTCCTCACGGGAGAAGTGGACCTGCCGCTTGCGGTCGCACGCTTTCTTCGCTGCTTTTCCCATTTTTCTTGGTTTCGCTAGGGTGGATGACGGGTTGGGGTGTGTCTCAGGGTAGTGTTTTTAGTGGTTGTGTGGTTTTAGTGGTTTTATAGGTGTACGGCGGGATGTTTCCCGTTCCGGGCCCATGTTTTTACTTCCGTTTCCGTATATTTGCGGTCACCGTACTTTCCGGTTGGCGCTCACTGCGGTGTCCGCTAAGAGGGGTGGCGGTATTGCACCTAGGGCGCCGTACGGCGGCGGTGTGGGCCGTTTTGGGGTCGTTTCCGCCATCGCGGACTTTGCACTTCCGCCATGGCGTGGTGCTCGTGCCCGATGGGTCGGAATGGGCCGGACTTTGCTCCATCGTGCAATGGCGGAAACGCTATTTACGCTGTGGCGTTCCGGTCAGTCACTTTCCGCCAGGGTCGTAATGAGGGCCAAAGTCTCTTAGGGTTAGAGAGTTTGATCCCGGAGGGTGGTTGCTTTCCCTTCCCAGACTTACGTTCTTCTTTTCTTATATAACACGGCCTCTGAATAGTCCTGATCCATCCTTCACTGTTCTTCACCTACCACTGCAGATATTTCACAATACTGTTGGCCTTTTAACTTTTTCAGTTACTATGGCCCTCATTAGGACCCAGGCGTTAAGGGCTTTACGGCGCCGTAAACGGCGCCGACCCTTAACGCCTGATTCCAAGGTCCCTTTGCGGGATGGTGATTTTAACGCCTGCTTTTTGCAGGCGTTAAAACCCATGCCGCAAAGGGACCTTGGTGCTAATTACGCCACCGTAATTTACGGTGGCGTAATTAGCGCCTTTCCCCATTCCCATTATGCCCTATGGGGCAAAAATGGGAATGGGAAAGGGTAAAATGGGAAATGGGGATTTACCGCCCCACTCACCTTGGAATGGGGCGGTAAATCCGCCATCCACCATGGTGTAAACATAGTTTACACCATGGTGGTAAGGGTACGACCCAGGCGGTAACTTACCACCTGAGTCGTAATGAGGCCCTATATCTAATATGTTCTCCTGTTAGGTTTTGTGGCCCTCAGTCTTTTAAACCAGCACACCCTGCTGATTACATTGTGTATCTCATTAATTTCCAACTTGCCTGGTGTATCTCCCTACCAAGATTTCCTTTACACAATTATGTATCTATATTTATTTATTTATTTGTTGTTAGTACACTAAGAAAATACTGTTTCAAAGCGCCCACAGGGCAGCAATGGAGCAAGGGTTTTGAAATACATTACAACACAATATTTAAGAGCAGTGGGGGTGGGGGGGAGTGCCTGGTGAGTATTCAGAAAGTGCAAGTGCAAACAGGAAGAGGTAAGAGGGGTAAGTGCTGGGGAGTCCGAGCTTGTGGGTGAGCCATAGACAAAGTGCTACGAATAATGAGTGCTACATGGCCGGGAGGTGTAAGTGCCAGTCTCCAGAGCGGAGGTTGTGCAGATGCAAACTGCTGTGGATAGGCAGGAGCTGCTGGGAAGAATTGGTGTGGGATGTCAAGGCCCCGAGGATTCATAAGGGCCAAGGACACTGATTCAGCAACTGTGAGTTTAGCAGAGGAGAGAAGGAGGGAAGGAGGAGGAAAAGAGGAAAGTATTAAGGAGCTTTAGGAATTTAAGAAGATCCTGCTCAAGGCACAGAGGGAGGGGGAGGCTGTTCCAGAGGAGGGAGGCCGCAGAGGAAAGTGAGCGACCCCCTGCCCTCTGCTTAGCAAAATGCTTTACATACGAGTTGGGGCCAGAGGAGCGAAGTGGTCTAGAGGGAGAATATTTGGTGAGATAGAGTTGAAGATAGTGTGGTCCCCAGGCCCAGACAGCCTTGTGGATGATGCAGAGGGATTTGTGCAGGAGAGATGTGGTCCCTGGGCTTAAGGCCAAGTATAAGCCTCGCTGCCCTACTCTGGATAAGCGGGACGGGTCGCAGAGTGATAGAAGGTAGATTCAGGAGGAGGCTATTGCAGTAGTCTAGCCTATAGAGAACCAGGGCTTGGGTAACATTGAGCCTCTGAGGGAAAGTGAGAAAGGTAACATTCCATTGAGAAGGAAGAGCTGATAGTTGGACTTCTTGGCAATGTCCTGAGTGTGAGGGAGGAAGGAGAGAGAGGAGTCGAAGATGGCTCCAAGGTTTCTGGCCTCATTTGAAGGAACAGGGGGAGAGCCCAAGGAGGAAGGCCAGAGTGAGGGGAAGAAGGAGGGAGCAGGGGTCCCAATGGGAAGGATCTCAGTTTACAAGCTTTGAGGCAGAGATCATTGGAGGCGCACCAGGACTGGATGGCAGAGAGGCAGTCCGGGATGATGGAGGGAGTAAGAGGGTCAGCAGGGAGTCTGAAGAAGAGCTGTGTGTCGTATGCGTAACACTGGACGTTGGAGATGAGGCGTGCAAGCAGAGCAAGGTAGATGTTAAAGAGCCAGGGGGAGAGGATAGACCCCTGGGGGACACCACAGGTGGGGATGGAAGTAGGAGGCTAGAAGGGGCCCAGGATGACATGGGAAGTACAGTCAGTTAGGAAGGAGGTCAGCCAGTCCAGTGCCTGTTCCGAGATACCAAGGGTATCGTGGAGCCTTTGTATGAGGATGGAATGTTTGACTGTGTCTAATGCAGAGGAGAGATCGAGAAGGATAAGCACAGCTGGAGAGTTGGAGTCCAGAGATGCGAGCAGTTCTTCAAGGGTGTTCAGAAGAGCAGTTTCCGTGCCTCTGGATGCTCGGAATCCAGATTGATGGTCATGGAGGCCACCAGCAATTTCAGTGTGAGAGTTGAATTGGGGGCAAGGCCAGCTTCTCAATCAGCTCCCCGAGGAAGGGGATGATGGAGATAGGGTGATAGCTGGCAGGGCAGGAAGGGTCAGATGATGTTTTCTTTCAGGAGTGGGCACACAAGGGAGTGCTTAAGGGGGAGGGGAAAGATCCAGTGACAAAAGAGTGATTGCAGAAATCAGCGAGAGCAGGGACAAGAGAGCCAATGTTATCCTTGATGGTCCTGGATGAGCAAGGGGAGACCTGTTTAGAAGAGACGTTTGTGGAGCGGACAACTCTAGTAACATATTCAGGTGTGACAGGAGAGAAGGAGGAGGGAGAGGGAGGAGTGTGGTGGGCGATGTTAAGATGGATTTCTAAACTCTGACCTGGCAGGCAGAGGTTTAGGAGGCCACCCCCTTAATAACAGGCCTGTTGTTAGCTCCCTGGTCCCCTCGCGGGACCCGCTCTGGACGTCTGGTAAAACCAGACGTCCAGAGCGGGTCCCGCGAGGGAACCTCGTAATAGGGCAGAATGGGATTAACCGCGCCGGCACCATTACCCGTGCCGTTAATCTCATTCCGCCCGCACCGCAATGAGGCCCTAAGTCTCAGGAGGGGTGAGAGTGATCGGAAGCCCACAATGTGCACACACAGTCATGAACCACAAATTACTCTTAGACAAGTGTATATGTAAAATATCTATACATTTATTGTCGGACGGACCAATTGACACCAGTAAACTTTAGTTATGCAAAAACAGTTCCCACACAAAACACTATACTATACAGCATATATACAATACGTTTCCTAATGCTACAAATGAGAGAAATACAGCCACAACATGTAAAGGAAGGGTGGATTAACACCCAGGGAGCATTAGGCAATTCTTCGGAGTCATTTCCTAACTTTCGTGTTCAGCCCTAAGAAGTGGGGAGCCTTGTGCTCAACAGGACAGTTGTGCGTAAAAATTCACAATCGCGCAAGTGAAGCAGAAAACTGGTGTTCTTGGGAGGGCTGTAGCAAGTCAGGAAGGGGCTTGAGGCGATGAAGAATTGGTTCCCACTATTTGAGTAGGATCTGCCCTTGGCGGCAGAGTAGATTTCAAAAGGTGAAAATAGCTAGGGAGCACAAGCTAACCCAGCCAAGAGCGAATACCTTTAGGGGATATTCGTGCGTAAAAGGGATCACTTGTGCCAGGGGGCCACCGGAAAGTGATGCAAGTGCTCACTAACCCTCGGCACATTCCAGACCAAACTTTTCCAGTTTAGTCAAGGTTGCTACTGGGTCCGAGTTCTGCAGTTTATCCGCCGTCCGGCTCTAAGCGGCTGCGGGATAGAACGATAGTCTGTGACTGGACAGTTGCCTTTTCTTAGCTTCTGAAGGAGGTATGAAGAAAATTCTGTTGCAGCAGGCGTCAGGGCACAGTAAAGCAGAACGGCAAGACACCTATATCGACCGTCACCAACAGGTATAGATGCGGGAATCACAGATGTGGGTAGCGTTATGCACTCTGTCAATTCAGGACCCAGAGGAGCAAGGCCTGCGAAATTTGGCGGGAGAGGGCACGGGACTAGAAGCAAGCGATGTCCCAAGTGGCGGGTGTCAACTCGAGACAGCGGCGGTTCTGCGGGATACCCTGAGATAGAGCTGGACAGTTCACTGAATGGCCCAGGAACACTTCCGAAGGGGCTCGTTTGGTGGATTAGCAGGGGGTGCCGAGAGTAGTTGTCCCCACTACTCCAAAGGGGCAAAGCGCCTTGGAAGGCCTTCTTGATTGATGAAGAAAACAGGGGTCCGACGGGACAGCAAAGGGTGACGGGTGCCAAACCTTCTAGAGCGTCTCTGGCGGTTTCACAAGTCTGTTTCTTCTTGCAGGATACTTGACTCCTTCTATAGTTCACGAAGAACTCAGTTGATCGACCTAGAATGGATGTAGAGCCCCTTTATCTTATCCAAGATTAGCTTTGCGCCAGAATTGAGGACTTCCAATCAAAGATCTGCTCTCATGTCGGCATCCCTGTCGTTGTCCAATCACGGTGGTCTCAGTCATTCAGGCACTTCAGACATCCTGGCACCAGTAGTGTGGATTGGAACCAAACAGTCCCAACCCGCTTCTTGGGCACACACACGTGACAGGCAGAAGCCTGCGAAAGAGATTGTTTTTGCCGAAGGCTGCATGCCCAAATAAGGAAAACCCGGGTTACTCGACCTGGGTGAAGGCAAGGGACAAAATGGCCAGGAGACAGAACAAAAGACTTTGTGGCTCAGTCATTTTTCGGACCTGGCCACAGTCTTGAACCAAAACGCGATAAATGCGGTGAAATTCAGTAAAAAGAAGTAAAACACTATAAAAAGTAACTGCTGCTACCATTACGTCCCAGGCACACTCGTACAATCACCAAAGAATCCTTTGAGGGTGTCTAGGGCCATAAAACAAAAAGGCACCCCAGCGCACTGTACCGAAAGGTACATTGTGCACTGTTAAAAAGTTACCAAGAAATGGCAACATAGTCAAAGACCAAGGGAAACATAGTTTCCCAGTACTGGCAGTCGGAAGGATGAGTCAGTTTCCCCATGACAAGTGAGCAAAAGCCCAGGGGAGCACAGCGGAAGCTTTGCTCCACTGGCAAAAGTCAGGATAGGAAAGTCCAACAAAAACAAATAGTTTGGAGGGTGGGGGGTGGTCCACAAATGAAGGGAAAATTACACATAATGAAATCTTTCCTAACGGGGGGTGTGGGATGGGTTGTGAGGGAGTGTAGAAAGGGTGTTCAGAATGGCCTGAGATTTGGTGGCAAAGTGTGAGGCCAGTGCATTGCAGAGGGCCTGGGAAGGAGAAGGAGAGGAGGAGACTGCAGAGGGGTGGCTAGTTCCCTGCAGATTCTGAAAAGTTCAACCAAGTTATTGGAAGCGCCAGAGACTTAAGCCTGAATGTGGGCTCTTTTCTTTGCATGGATGGCGAGTCTGTATTGCCTTTCGAGTAGGTGGCAGGCCAGTTTTGTCAGAGCATGAGCCTGAGGTTAGCTACTTCCGTTCTGCTGCCCTGCGCTTTCGTTTCAGGGCTGCAAGTTTGTTGTCGTACCAAGTGTTACGCTTTGAGGCAGGTTTCAGATGGATCCTCATGACTGGGGCAAGAATGTCAAGAGCGTTGGTGATGGAAAGATGGTGGTTGCTGAGTGCAGAGTCTGAGGTAGAGTCAGAGGTGGGGGGATGAGAGGGGGTGAAGGTGAAGACGAAGGCAGCCACAGTCACTCGTTTCATCGGGCGGATGTTAGTGAACGAGGTTGGTGGGACTTTTGGGGGACGGTCAGCGGGCCAATGGGACACAGATGGGAGGAGAGGAGAGAGTGGTCTGACCAGGAGAGAGGGGTGACTAGTGGGGGGAGAGAGATAGATCAGAGTGTATGAGAGCGTGTCCAGCTTTGTGGGTTGGCCCGGAGGGGAGAATTTTAGGGGTGAATGACTGTAAAGAAGAGCAGAAGTCAGCCTATTCAGAGAGGAATAGGGAGGTGGCACCTGGAGGCCGGTAGATGGTAGCAATTGTCAGGGTGGAGGTGGGTGAGGTGACCAACTTGCAAACCAGGCTTTCAAAAAAAAGAGGGATAGGTCTGGGTAAGTAAGATGGAAGCAGGAACCCACTCAGGGAAGATTAAGGCAACCCCCCGCCAGTGCAATGTCGTCGAGGCCTGGAGATGATCTTGAAGCCGACAGGGAGGAGGGTGTCAAAAGCAGTGATTGAACTGACTTTGAACCATGTCTCGGTAAGATCGAGAATGTCAGGGGTCAATGTCTTCAAGAAGGAGACAAATGTCAGAGGAGTGTTTGTTGGCTGAGCGGGTGTTAAGAGTCGCCAGGTGGAGGTGGTCAGTGCATTCGAAGGTTTTCTGAGGTGGGGTACAGGGGCATGGTACACCAGTCTGCGGAAGGAGAGAGAGAGTAGAAGAGGGAGTTGCAGGAGAAGGAAGGAAATTAATGAGAGAAGGTAGGATCCAGTCGAAGAGAAGGAGGTTGGGTTGAGGACCCTGAACCAGAATGGTGCCAGTGTGATAGACATTAACGAAGCAGCGAGAGGATGTGAAGCCAGCCAAGAGGACTTCACACTTGGTGCCACCATTAAAAGAGCAGTGTGAGGAAGGAGAGAGAGTGGAGAGGAGATGGGGTCCAGCGATCAGGAGAGGGGACAGAGAAAAGGATATCAGTGAAAAATTCTCTAGAGGAAGCGCTGACATAGGTGTCTGCGATGAGAAGTTAAGGGATTGCACTCAGGATGTCTTTTTTGTGTGTTTTCCTACCGGACTTGGAGAGAGATGGGGGATAGGTGACAGTGTAGCAGTTAGAGAATATTGGAGTAATGGAGAGAGGCATAGGAAGGCAGAGGATTAGCCAGGAATGAGGTGGCAGCACTGCACAGTTCTGGCTGAACACCCTAGGAGGCCTAGTAGAATGAGGTTGGAGAGAGTAAGAGAAACCCAGAAGGAATAGAATTACATTGGAAGAGTGGCACAGAGATGTAAAAACTATACACACATAAAATTGATTTTAAAAATGAACGCAGCAAGCAATGCAATGTGGTTGGTTCCCAAGTTTTGCTAAACACATATGAGAGTAAAAATAAAACCAGTGAAAGGTATGCCGTTAGTTAAGGCAAGGATGGAGGAGGTGAAAAGCTATGAAGACGCATCAGGAGAGTTAGTGTTGGAGGTCAGCCTAACTCACGTTCATGACTGCAGGGATCCTGAATGGCTTTTGAACCAGTGGCAGTGGTGTCATTAGTCCGGGGGATGGATCATATTTAGAGCTGTGAATCTGGGGCTCTCCAGGCCCTCACAGGCACAGACAGGGCCTTTGAACGTGCGCCTTTGAGTCGGTGGCCGGCTTACACCTTCCAGCTCCCAATTGGCCAACAAAAGCAGGGCACAGACCAATCCAGAGGTAGATGCAGACAGTCAGCCCAGCACTGCAGCAGTCCAATAGAAGGTGCTATTAGCATTGCACCTCATGGTAGAGGCCCAATCAGCCGGTACATCAGGCCCTTAGTTGCAACACGAATAACGCAGCAGCCCTTCAGACAAACAGCATGATTCAAGGCTGTGTATGCAGGCCTAGAAGCCTCAAGTGCGAGCAGCACAGTGTTTCCACTGCTCGGATGAAAGGAAGAGCCTGCCTGGTATGCTCTCCTGCCAGGCTTTCTGGACTCACACTTTTACAATTGCCTGGTATAGTCTCCTGCCAGGGTTTCTTGAAAACACACACTTGTAATTGCCTAGTGTACTCCCCCTGACAGGGTTTTCTATAATCATGTACTTGTAACTGGCTGGTATGCTCTCCTGCCAGGCCGTGTCTCAAATGCACAAACGTATAGCTGCCTGGTGTACTCTCCTGCCAGGGCTTTTCATATGTGAGCTTCTGCTCACACGCCCACCTTTTATGGTTCCGCTTTTTAGCCTTATTTTATTTGTATTTATTGGTTATTTGTAAGGCGCATATACAACAAATGGTGTTTAATCGCGCCACGAGCTAATAAAAGGGGGGGGGGGCAGAGGAGAAAGTTAACAATAACGGTCCTACTAGGCCTTGTGAAATTCGGATCGTGCAAGTGCAGCAACAAGAAGTGGGAGGCGGGGAGGGAAGTGCCAGTCTGCGCAAAGCACAAAGTGCTAGGGTGGGAAGGGAAGAGCAGGGTAAGAGGAGAGAGTGCAAGTGGAGGGGTGTCGGGGAGGGCAAAAGGGGGCTAGGAGGTGCTAAGGGAGGACAGAGGGGCAAGAGCCAGGAAATTGCATGGGGTGCAGGTGGTGAGGGTCCCTATGCTAAGTGTGAGGATGGGGGTGGACTGGAAGGGGGAACTGGTGCCCAGTAGAACTCAGTGGGAACCAGGCAGCCAGTCACTGTGACAGATGGGGATGTTAGCAGGGGAAGGGTAGAGGGAAGGAGGAAGAGAAAAGGAGGGTCTTGAGGAGCTTCCAGAATTTAAGAAGATCTGGCTCAAGCCTGAGAGGGGCAGGGAGGCCATTCCAAAGGGAGGCTCTTGCAGAAGAGAGAGAGCTACTTCCCACTCTGTGCCTTATTGGCTAATATACTTGGTTTCTTATATATGGTCTCTTTATTGTCTCTCTTATAGGCTTGCAACATGCATTGACAAACTTGAAAATCTCTCCTCTTAGAAAACTGCTCTTTCAGTCTTTCTCCTGTTTCATAAACCTGCTTCTTTTCTTTCTCTCTTGGTTTTGCTATTTGTAATTTTCGCAGTTTGGCGTAGCCGCCAATATGGCCTGGTGTTCCCTCTGTCCCTTTGTGGACTCACCGGTTCTTGATGGCATTTCTCGTTGCTTCTGTGGTCCGCCGGTGACGGTCTCCAACTTCTTTTTGCTTCATGACCGTTTCTCCCTTTTTTTCTGCTTCCTGAGACTTCTGCTGTGCTTGTCTGCTTAGCATGGGATTCCGGTGAGCAAAGCAATGTTCTCTGATGCAGGCGAACGCTCAGGAGCCCTCTGCTGTTTTCTGGCATTCTCACTGCGTGTTATATGCTTCCGGCAGCCTTCTCCCTTCACAGTCTCGAGCAGGTTGGCTCCACTGACTTTTTTCCAGCCGTTACTGCGCACCGAGAGAAGCAACTCGCTCCCGCCAGCAGCCGGCCTGCGTTCCTTGCTTCAGATATGCGATCGCTGCCACTAGAGCGCTGCCTGTGCTCATGGATTCCCACGCTCCTCTTCCTCATCCCACTGTTGTGGGAATAGTAATCTCTTCATGAAACACTGTGTGAATGTTTGCATTGGGCTTTAAGGCAAACTGTCAGGGGTTACACATGGCACCCATGTAGGTTTAGCGTGGCTGTGCTGATGTTAGGGGACAGGCAAGTGCATACATCAGGAAGGTAAACAAGAAGGAAGAATAGGCAAGGTAATTCAGAACAACGGAACAGGAAGAAAGGGCAGAGCTCAATGGTGGACAAGAAGGGATGGGGACCATGCACTGGACAAACTATGAGGAATCCCACTAGGGGTGTATACACAGGTTGGACTAGAGACTGCCCACAGATGTAAGGGAAGCTCAATGCCTCTGTGTAAGTTACTTTTACAGACACCACACCTTGCAAGCCCATGGGAGGGGGAAGCAAGAGTGACTTCTGTGTCTGGACACTTGGGCACAAACAAGGAGTGTACTTACACGAGACAAGCCGGTATGGGTCCAGCCAGAACATACATGGATGCCTTCTGAGGGAACAGAACGCAACTTACTGTTACATGAAATACACTATAAACTACAGGTTAACGAGGCAAAGTATGGGGCAGAGATTGCCTCCTAGAGTATATCAGCCAATCTCTGTACAAAGGAATACACAGAGGCACAGGTGCGGACACTATAAAACACTTATCAGACACCAAGAGTCCCAAAAGGGAAACAAGAGTGCAGAACAGGAAAACAGGTACTAGGAAAGCAAGCAGAACACTGTAGCACGGAACTAGTGCAAGGTAATAGAGGCAAGGAGCTGGTACCAGGTAACGGAGACAATGGAGGTCATTACGACCTTGGGGTAGCCATGGCGATATTTGCGGCATGGCTACCCCCATTCCGAGTACCGGGTCCGGGTTCCTGGAATGGGGAAATACCGGGCCATTCTGACCTTGGAGGGCCTGGTATTTCCCCATTCCAGGAACCCACCCCCATTTCCATTCGAGCCCCCATAGGTCTCAAAGGGAATGGGGAGCATGCTAACAACGGGCCCGTTAGTAACGGGCCCGTTGTTAGCATACTGGACCGCTCACAGGACCCGCTAAGGACGCCTGGTAAAACCAGGCGTCCTTATCGGGCCCCACGAGTGGAACTCGTAATGAGGCAGTAGGGGGTTAATGGGGCCGGCAGCTCTACCGGCCCCGTTAACACACTGCCTCCAAGGTCGTAATGACCTCCAATTAGCTGGTACCAGGTAACTGAGGCAAGGAGCTGGTACCAGGTAACAGAGACACAGAGCTGGTACCAGGTAACTGGGACAAGGAGCTGATACCCAGTACAGAGACAGAACAGGAAAAAAGAGGAAAAGCAAGAAGGCAAGATTCTAAGTGCAATGGTAAAGGAGAATAGAACTGCAGACTGGGAACAAGGAACTATAACTCTGGACTGGTATAAAGTGGGCAGGACTGCAGACAGATAATAGAAAACTCAGGACTGGAACCTAGGAAGCTAAAGCCAGGTAACACGGACTATGGGCAAAAGAAGGAACTGCAGCTAGGGAACAAGATAATTGGTGGTAGAGAGCAAGGGGCTGCAGACAGGGAACAGGACTGCATGCAGGGGAGCAGGGCTGCAGTGCAGGAAGCACAGAGGTGCAGGGCAGAAGGCAGGGCAGTGAAGACAGAGTAGCAGGGCTGCAAGGCAGGGAGCACAGGGCACTGGAACAGGAGCAGGTTCTGGAAACAACAGGACACAGCAGCAATTGAAGGATCAAGGCAAAAAAGGACTAGGTGCAAATTCAATGCAAGAGACCTGAGCTCCTGCAGGCAGCTGCTTAAATACTTCCCTGCCCTGTGCTGAAGCAGGCTAATTAGCAGCACCTGGGGCCCCACACCTGAAGGAAATCTGCCTCCTCCCTCTCTGGTCCTGGGGAAGTGAAAGCAGCACGGATCTCTAAGGCTTCTGGGGATTGTAGTTCTAGGATTGCTGCATAGGAATAGCCAGGGAATGAAAACTGCAACAAGGTGCATTATGGGAAATGTAGTTTGTGAAATTAAATAAGGAAGTTCCAAAGACTTTCAAACGGAAAGTAAAAACACAAATATGAATAGGTATTGTCAGGGGAGGATTATGGTAATGAATAAGTCACAAATAGTCCAAAATAAGTGCCAATTGGTGCTCCAGTGGCACAGTTGTCACACAAACTAGGTTTAAAAGAAGAGTATGCCGAACTGGGAAAAGTGTATTTCATAATTTTACAAGGCCGGTTAGATTTTGAGAGTTGGTCTTTGGAGTGTAACAAAAGATTTCACATGGGTGGAAGAGGGAAGGGTTTACAAGATGCTATTAGGGCATGGGGGAGTCGGAGATGTATCACCCGATAATACCAGAACCCTCTCCCGGAGGTTGTCTCCCCTCATATAACCGCCCCCAGGGTCAGGATCAGGCAGTGGCTACCGTCCCCTGGCCACATGGGGGGAGGTCATCGCTGGGAAAGAAGTGATGATACCATCAAATTCATCACAACACGTACATAAGGCCAGGGCGATGACTAATGGGAAAACACTGACACATGTAGAGAGGCAATAATGTAAAATGAGAGCAAAGGAGATAGAGCACACGTGTTATCCTGATGGTGGGTGACATTGCTTAGACCTCCCTCCCCCCCGGAAAAGACGAATCTCTACAGCGAGAGGGACCATGAACCCTGAGAGATGAGACATGAATTAAGGAATCTCCAGCTGAGGGCATCCCAGGAGAGAAAATAAACTACCCCATAGACTCTGACTATGTCATGAACAGTCGTCCTCTCTCTTAAAGGAAAATGATAATGTAGCGCCCCCTTTAATTCCCTGCATCCCCTCAAGTCCTACCTGACACAACATCCCTTGTGCATGAGGCACATACTGCTGGCGTGGGCGCAGCAAGTAAGAGTGCGGCAAAACAACAAAGGAGCAGGAGCTACTAAATTGCAGAGCTCCCTCCGTATAGTCATCCAAGCACTGCACGCTCGCTAGATTAACCCCGAAAATAAAGAAGCCTAACACTACAACCTACTACTATGCTACTACCTTTCCACGCTCCCTCCCTATAGTCATCCAAGCGCTGCACGCTTGCTAGATTAACCCCGAAAATAAAGAAGCCTAACACTACAACCTACTACTATGCTACTACCTTTCCGAGCTCCCTCCCTATAGTCATCCAAGCGCTGCACGCTTGCTAGATTAAACCCGAAAATAAAGAAGCCTAACACTACAACCTACTACTATGCTACTACCTTCCAAGCTCTGACTGTATAGTCATCCAATCGCTGCACGCTTGCTAGATTAACCCAGAAAATAAAGAAGCCTAACACTACAACCTACTACTATGCTACTACCTTCCCGAGCACCCTCCCTATACTCATCCTAGCGCTGCACGCTTGCTAGATTTACCCCAAAAATAAAGAAGCCTAACACTACAACCTACTACTATGCTAATACCTTCCCACGCTCGCTTCCTATAGTCATCCAAGCACTGCACGCTTGCTAGATTAACCCTGAAAATAAAGAAGCCTAACACTTGTGTGGGAGCGAGGGGCCAATGGGCCCCTCTCTACCATCACTTCTCAGTACAAAACTTGGACCAAGTGCCTCTAGTGGTGGGAATGCCCCTAGCCCTTATGCGATACTAACTTTTGGTTATATTTGCGTAGATTGGACCACCGAGCAGGACACAGGGCATCCATTTTCTGTACCCCCTTTCGACTCCATCTTGGTAACTAGGCCTCACTGCGATAGTACAAAATGCATCTCCCTTTTTGCCTGCCGCTGTAGCTCGGAGCACATGGCCCCCACCCTTGTCCCCACTCCAACTGGAAAACTCTGCGGCTCCATTCTCACGCTGAGGCCGGAGCTGCTTGCAACAAATAATAAATGTAACACATCCCTTTTCCTCTGAGATCACTGTCCTGCATGTGAACCAACATGAACTAAGCACATAGCTCCTCCATCTCCACAAAAGTGTCCTTGCCCTCTTACCCTCACCAGTTGAAACTTATTGCCGTCCTAATCCTATGTCCTTGCAAGGCATCCCTTTCATGTGCCAGACTACCAACCTCGCTATGAAGCCCACCCAACAGACCCTTGTGTAGTATATTGTGTCCAATACTAACAAGTGCCACATACCTGAGATTCTTGTGAGACTAACCCTATAGTTCAATGACAGTATTATAGTGATCAAGGCCCTTAAACCTGTGACCTGTGCAACCCAAATGTATAGATGGTGTAAACCCTTGAGTGATTTGTATAACGACATCAGATACTACTAAGAGTCTTTTGATCAACTGTTATTTAGTGCATGCATTATTCAGAATGTATTTTCTTAGCTTAGATAGTGACCACCGTGGTTCACAGTGACCCGACCTTCACCCATCCGGAGCACAATGTCGGACGTCAATCCTCCCACCAACCCAGCAACCAACCCAGAGGAAGAGATGATGCCCACACCTAAGCCACCACCACGGCCGACCAATCCTGGTCCGACGTAGCATAATATGTCAACTTGTAGAAATATTATATAAGTGTGTTGTAACTTGTATGTGGTCAGAGCGCTCTCAGAGATTTACATAAACTTTCCTTGGAACTCTCGCAGCCTGCGCTTTTGTGCCTTATTCCCTGTCCAGGGGGTGTCTGTCTTATTTATTTTACACGTGTTAGACAGGGTGGGCACTAACATTTGGGGACCCCCTGCGACGTGATCGGAGAGGTGCCTCGAGGCCGGCGCCGAGCGGCGAGATCCGGGACGCCCCAGCAAAACCATCGCCTCCACGGTCGACCAGCCTGTGCGTACTACGAAGAAGGGTCAAGGGTTCCCGGTTGACGAATACCCGACTGAAAAACTGCTTGCCGAGGCGGCCCATGGCTTGGTTGGGGTGCGAGCCTAACTGGGGTCGGGGTGCGAGCGGCGATCCTCGGGTCACCTGACTGAACAAGTGAGTGCTGGTTGTGAAGGTTACGAAGGAAAGGTAAGGGGGAAATAGGGGGGACAGGTGGTAACGGGTAGTAGGGAAGAGTAGGGCCTGTGTGAGTGATGATGAGGCTTTTCTGATCTATCCTTTATATGGCCATCAGATTTTGGTAAGAAGTGAAGAGAAAAAGAGAAGTGGTATCCTAGACCGAATGGGATAGAAGGCGGTGCCGCGTAGCATTGTCTCATCCAGTGCAGAATAAATAAGTGAAGTTACAGAGAAAATAGTAGGAGTCTCGTATATTGAGTAGACACAGAGTAGTTATTTAGAACATTCTTTTTCTGGGTACGAAAGGATTCTTGGATAACGAGTAAGAGGGTGTAATTGGTGGGGAGTGAATGAGTAGAGCAGGCGAAACGGGAAAGGGGTGGAAAAAAGAGGAGAAAACGTGCACAGGTAGTGCAGGTGCATGATAAGTGTTATATGTGCTTTTGTGTTCTGTCCATTTTTTGTCAAGGATATCCAAGTACTGTGATTAATTTTTTGGATTAAGTGGCAAAATATGCAACAATAAACTGTTGAATTTGAACATGCAATAACTAAAAGGTTAACATTGAAAAGGGGGTTGATATATATATATATATATATATATATCAGTGAAAAAAACTTTGTTAAAGGGACGTTATGGTTAAGTTGCGCTACTAAAAACCTATGAAATTCAGTGAGAAAACTTTGTTAAAGGGACGTTATGGTTAAGTTGCGCTACTCAAAACCTATGAAATTCAGTGAAAAAACTTTGTTAAAGGGACGTTATGGTAAAGTTGCGCTACTAAAAACCTATGAAATTCAGTGAAAAAACTTTGTCAAAGGAACGTTATGGTTCCAAGTAAAACCGAAAAACCCTTGCAATTCGCCAGTTATGGTAAACTAAGCAACCATAACTCGCGCCATCACCGTGCACTGCTAAGACTAACACCCAGGACATCAAAGATGACATCACAAATGTCATTGATGACATCACTGATGACATCACATGTCTGCCTCACTATTTTTTCTTTTGCTGACATATCTAGGCCACATGGTTTTCTTCAGTAACAGTCAGAAACTAAGAATTATATTTTATTTGTAGACGTATCCTTCTAATAGGTTCTTACAGTAATTCTCTTAGAGTACAGTCACATCATATGAAACATATACATATGGGAAAACACAAGCTTGAAAGACAGCAATCCTTTTTGTGCATAAAGATAATCACTAGACTTATGAGCACTTTCTGACAGTTCTGTTGTTTTTTTATGGCTGTACTTTCCCTGTATATGGTCATATTTGTATACATTGTACTCACACTAATTTCCTTAGCGTCCAATCACATCGTGATACATATACATAGGGTAAATAGCAGCTGTCAAACAGAGCAACATTTTTTCACTGAATTTCATAGTTTTTTAGTAGCACAACTTAACAATAATGACTTTGGGCCTCATTACGACCCTGGCGGAAATCGAAAAACGATGGCGGAAATGCAATACCGCCATCGAATAGCGCTCGGTGCGATCATGACCCGTCACCGCAAAGTACGATGCCATTAGCGACACCGTAGTGAACGTCAACGCTAACTGCACCAAGTACGCGCGCGCGCGCCATGCCAAACCGTAATTACCACCATGGCGCAACGGTACGCGAATTCTGACCCTAGCGGACATGCACCTAACGCCATCAAGCACGGCGGAAAGTACCATTCCGCCATGGTGAGAAGTACGGCATCGCGAACCAACCGTAAACGGCCCTACTGAGTGCCTGTACACCGCTCCCGGGCCACATTGTACAACCCCCCGTAGGTGCAATGAAGTCACACAATGCAACCAGTGAAATGTACTAGTCATCCATGCCTGCCAACGAACAAATGAATCTCAAGAGGGCCCAATGGGAGCTGCAGGGCACAGATGGCACGAATACAGAAGCTATACAAATGGACATGACCTCAGTCTCCCACCAAGAAACGCACGCAAACACAGGCACCTGTGACCAGCAATATTCCGATAATCACATCATTCCACCAATCCAACTGGCTGACCGGCATCTGTTACACAAAAGCTAATCCCCCGCCCCTGAGCATGACATCATCAAAACAGTCATAATGGCAGCCCTTATCCCTGACCTCACTGGGCTTCGTAGGCAAACGCGCCCAGCACAGTACCACGCAACTATACCCCGAAGCTGGAACCCAATGCAGATCTCCTCACAATACATCGCTCCCCAAATAGTAATATGCCACATCACTTGCAAAGAAGAACGCTACACGGTTCATATCAGAATAGAAATTTAATGCACAACAAATTATCCAAGCCCATACAGCCATTAGGCCATGAACTCCAAAATACATTTCACCATTGTGGGCTGCATCCACAATAAATGACCAGCTACTTCTTGTGTGACGCCCTGTTCCTTAATGGTACACAGGGGCTACATTCTCGTACGAAAAGGCAACATGGAAGCGCCTAGAACCGCAGGGCCGTCCCAATAGGGAGGCACTAGTCCAGCTGAAAGGCCGAAATGTTGCTCCTAGCCACTAGTACTGCGTAAGGGCATGTGGCCCATTGGCGATCGTCCCATAAGATCGTAATGCTGCTCCACTGATTAACACGAAGCAGCAGGTGTCGGGAGTAAAATCCATCTGCAGGAGTGGCATACAGATGGCAGCGGCAAAAGGGGAGGAGATACCTGTCAACCAAATGAAATGAAAAAGAATAGTATGGCCATCAGAACTACATTTGAATTACTCACTTCAATGATCACACCAAATCCACAGCCATATGCATGCTAGCCCACTCCAAAGGATCATCACCACCTAAAAACCACTTGCGAATCATAACTATCTATATCGAGGTGAAAACACTATCACAAACGAGTGTACCTGTGCATGCGTCTGTTAAAACAGAATCCATCAGATGGGATTGGTAACGTGCATAGACACAAGTGTTTGAAGGCGCGTCGAGACAGGGAGGGCTCAACAAGGCCAGATAGACGATGGTCCCACTATGGCAGCCCTGCATCACATAGCGCAGGGGAGGCGGATAGATTCCAAGAAGCCCTGTACATGGCAAACTCTGTATCAAATCATCTGTCCATGCATCCATACATCATTCCCTCATCCCGTAATGAAAACGCCTGTTTCCATACTCACATAACATGTGAAATTTCCATTGAGTCTGTGCGTTATGCAGCCTGCAAAATCCACTGTGCCCCAGCCCGTAATTCCAGTGTTGTGAAGTAACATGTATTTGGGAACGTCCGGCCTCATCGCCCAAGTCGCTATTGCGCATCCCAAACTATTCATATCAATCATTGCATCCTCGCCATGGCCCCTGTCCCAAGGACATTGAACAATAGAACGTTATATTTGCAGTCAGACCTGTGGGCATCTCCTCACTGCTAGCTGAAAACCAAAAGCGCCGCCCTTCGAATTCCTCATTTGCAACATCACGTCGAAAAGGCATCTGTGGCCACTTGAATTCACAAATTAATCCATCTAGTGCGGCTGTGTGTGAAAATGGCAACTGCCTTCACTCACAAATGGGACGCCCCGCCCGTCGGTGAACCTCGGTACAGTGTTGCATGAGGGTCCACCGTTACTCGAGTACTACGTTCCACTGACCCTTCACAAGTCTGTTCGCAACTGCAAAGATAGTATGTGAAACAATGGGACCATAGCCGAATGAACATATCAACCAATGTTACACTGCCATCGGGTACAAATACATGATTGTAATAGCAAGATGCCATTCGTCGAATTTCAGCGTTGTGTGCGGGACGTGCTCGCCCAAAGGGGAGAGCAGCTTGCACAGGTGGAATGAATCACCACAGGTGGAGGCCATACAGCCTGAAAACACATAAATTGCACACCCAGTCTCCTCCCACAACCACACCCACTCCGAAATGCTACCGGCAGGACTAGCTATGTTGGCCCTGGGGGACCTGATAGCACTGCAAGTACTCCAACTTCAAGAAGAAGACGAACACCAACTACAACCGGCCGCACGGCGGAGACGCAGGAGGAGGAGGAGGGCAAGGCAGGGCCAGCAAGGGCCGCCAGCACAGCCACTACCACCACGCAGGCAGCCCGCAATCCCACGCCTCCGAGCACATCCGTTCAACCTCACTGATGAGCAGATCCACACCCTCTACCGTTTGGACCGGGACACCATAACCGCCATTGTGGACATGACACAGGCTGACCTTGTCAGCATGATAGATAGCCCAACCGCCATCCCACCCCTACTGAAGGTGGTGTCTGTACTCCACTTCCTGGCCACAGGCACCTACCAGTCGGACAGTTGCATGGCATATCACAGCCACTGTTCTCACGGACACTATTGCAAGTGCTCGATGCCCTCCTGAAGCACGCAGACGACTACATCTCTCTACCACGCTCGGAGCAGGAAATTACCAACACAAAAGTGGGATTCCATGCACTTGCCGGCATACCGGGTTGCATTGGTGCCATCGACTGCACCCATGTGGAATTGGTCGTCCCACATGCCATGGAGGCCCAGTACCGCAACCGAAAACAATTTCATTCTCTGAATGTACAAATGGTGTGTGACTCCAACAGGATCATTACACATTGTTGTGCCCGATTCCCTGGATCAACCCATGATTCTATGGTCTTGAGGAACTCTACAATACCACGCTACATGGAGCGACACGCAGGGAACAGATCCTGGCTACTCGGTGAGTCTCATTTCATGCATGATGATGTGGGGTATGTGATGCGGCAATGACCTGGCAGGAAGGGGGGGGGTGCATACGTAGCAATGGCATTCCTCAAAATTCCTTTATTGTCCACATACAGGTGATGCCGGGTATCCACTGAAGAGATGGCTCCTCACACCAGTCCGGAACCCACGGGACCAGCATGAGGAGGACTACAACCATGCCCACTCACGTACCCGTGTAGTCATAGAACAGGCATTCGGCCTACTGAAGTCTCGTTTCCGCTGCCTCAGCAGGTCTGGCGGGGCACTCCTGTACCGCCATGTGAAGGTTGCAAAGATGGTCATGGCATGTGTCATGCTCCACAACATGTGCGTACGTAGAAATGTGCCCATGCCCCCTGACGCAGAACTGCAAGCACCTGATGATGGTCATGATGAGGGTGGGGATGTGGCAGCACCTCAAGGAGTCTGCGAGGCACAGGAGGGCCGTGACATTCGTCAGCATCTCATAGATGAATGCTTCTAGCACTCACGCCTGGTGGCTGATACATGGACACGGGACTCGTGGCACTGTGTGTGTCTGGAACATGCACAATATGGACTGTACGCCTATAATGGCCTCGTACACAAAGATCAATGTCCACACATCTCATTGGATGGTCGTGCATTGTTTATGGCATATGTGATATCATGTTAAACACCCTATCGACCCGCCACCCAAGTGAGCCCAACACACCCCCTCCACCCTCCTACCTCCCCCCCGAACACCAGTGTCCAAAGATGCTCATTGTCAGTGGGCAGTCGCTATTGCAAGCCCCCTCTGCGGGTATCAGGGGCACCCCTGCCTGTGGAGCGCAGGTTCCTCCCAGATCTACGTTGGGGGCTGCCCTGGACGGAACTTGCAACGGATGATGTCTCTGCCTGCTCACGTCCATGCATGTCCCTAAGGGTTTGTGAGAGCTCAGTGAGCACACGGCGCACTGCGGCAAGTTCGGCACATACGTCTTTGGACGTCGCATGCAGTTCCCCCCTCAGGCTCTCGGTGCTTCTCTCCATTTGTACTCTCAGGCTCTCGGTGCTTCTCTCCATTTGTACTCTCAGGCTCTCGGTGCTTCTCTCCATTTCTGCCCTAAGTGTCTCAGTTGATGTTTCTATGTCTGCCTTAGTGCCCCCACATTCATCGGCATGGTCCTTGAGGAGCGTGGCCAGTTGCTGCTGTTGCACGATTACCTGGTCGAGGGACTGTTGCCTCTGTTGGGCCATGGCCATTTGCGGTGGTGTCACAGAGTGGCTGATCACCTCATGTTGCCTTGCCACAGGGCTTGTGGGGGATGGCCAGTCGTCGTCTTGTGGGTGCCCCTGCGTGGTATCCTCATGGTGTACGGGATGGAACAGACAGGGGGATTGAGACAGGTCATGGATGGATCTAACTTCGACATCCCCGTTTTCTGTGTCGGAGCATGCTGCCATTAATGCAGTGTCACCTATGGTGCTGCTGCCACCAGAAGCAGTGCCTACTGTGGCATCCATTGGGGGGACCTGTGGTGGTGTTGTTGTGGGCATGCTGGCTGCTGGGGTGCCTGTTGGAGTTCCCTCCTCTGTGCTGCCACTTGATTTGTGCTGCTGCCGTGTCTTGATGCGTGCAGCTGAGGTGGAGGGTCTTTGGCCGTTGGTCTTGGCCCTCTTTGCAGGTGTGCTGGTAGGGGTGTCCTGGAGCTCGTCGTTTGGATCGGACCCTGTGGTGGAGTAAAGGAGGGCGAGCGTTATTAATGGGTCTGTGGGAATTGGAATGGCAATGTATCACATGCATTGGGGTAGTACCTGAGGGTGATTTGGGTCGGGGCCTTGGAGGTGGTTTCATTTGTGTGTGGAGTGAGGGTGCAGTTGTTTGGCAGCCTGCAGTTAGGGTGTGCCTGCTGCACGTGTAGAGGGTGTTTTTAGGATTTTTGATTATTTATGTATTTGATGTGAGTTTTAAAGTGTGCTATCAGGCCTATGTATGTGGACGTTCTCCTGGACATGTGTTCCTGTTGCACTATGTGGGCACGTGGTACTTCACATGATTGGACATTGTGGTTTTGGCATTGTTTTATTTGGGACACCTACCTGAATCTTCGGATGTCTGCACTCCTTTCTCCATCCCTCCGACTCCCTCTATGCTCTCCATTCCAATGGTGGAGGCACAGATTTCTTCCCAGGGGGTCAACTTGATGGGTGATTCCGATCCTCCCCCGGTAGCTGTGGCAATGTTGCGGTTGGCAGAAAGTATGCTACGGACGCGTATCCGCAGGTCGTCCCATCGCTTTCTGCATTGCTGTGGGTTGCGGGGTGCGGTCCCCACCGCACTTACCCGCTGTGCCACCAGGGCCCATATGGCCTTCTTGTTCGCAAGTGCCGTCCTGGTCATTTGCGTGGAGAAGACGGCGGCAGCATTCTCCTGGAGGGTCTCTGTGAGCACGGTGAGTTCCTCACGGGAGAAGTGGACCTGCCGCTTGCGGTCGCACGCTTTCTTCGCTACTTTTCCCATTTTTCTTGGTTTCACTAGGGTGGATGACGGGTTGGGATGTGTCTCAGGGTAGTATTTTTAATGGTTGTGTGGAATTTGTGGTTTTATAGGTGTACGGCGGGATGTTTCCCGTTCCGGGACCATGCTTTTACTTCCGTTTCCGTATATTTACGGTCACCGTACTTTCCGGTTGGCGCTCACTGCGGTGTCCGCTGAGATGGGTGGCGGTATTGCACCTAGGGCGCCGTACGGCGGCGGTGTGGGCCGTTTTAGGGTCATTTCCGCCATCGCAGACTTTGCACTTCCGCCATGGCGTGGTGCTCGTGCACGATGGGTCGGAATGAGCCGCACTTTGCTCCATCGTGCAATGGCGGAAACGCTATTTACGCTATGGCGGTCCGGTCGGTTGATTTCCGCCAGGGTCGTAATGAGGGCCTTTGACTTTATATACATGTCATATGGAACTGACTAGATCTCTTCTTATGAACGTGATGTCCGCAAACTTATTTAACGTTCGCGGACATGTTCGGAGAACAGTGTACCACCACCTAAAAACTCTGGGGAGGTATTTGTAATAGTTATATCATAACATAGGAACATTTAACAAATTCACAAAGCAGCACACATACAAAGTATATGTAGTAATACTTAAAAAATGTTACCCATATATGTAACACACTAACCATTCATGTAAATACAATATGTTTTAAAATGGAATATACCAAAAGAAGATAAAGTGGCTTCCACCATAATTACCTCACAGACGCTCCACAACCAACAGCAAGACCAGACGTATACACTACTGATTACATATCTCACCAGACATAGTAAGTGCACTTCTTTTTACTCATATATTTATAAACTTTCTATATTAGAAAAAAAAAAAAACATATTACTTCTTTGTTTTCTCACAGAAATGTGTAGTACTCTGGACTGGCTAGAGGAGCATTTCCCACGAGACGAAATGTTAGAAGATAGTCCACCTAATGGTACACACTTTACTGTATAAACCAATTGATAAATATTATTTTGTATACATTCAACATATACATTCTTTTTTTACAGACCCTACAAAGATTGCAACTACCAAAGAAAAAGAACTGGTGGATAACACTCTTGAACACATTACCCACAAAATGGACCAACTTATGGCAAATTTTATGGATTTAAAGAACTTTGTGGAAGATCACCTAAAACCACCAACAACATACCATTGTACCACCTGTACTTGTCCCCCCCCTCACCATATCCCATTCATTTATCCCCAAACTCTCTCCATGGACCACAACGTTTTGATGAGATTTGCATCCCTTCTTCACCTGATCCCACTAATATTGAAAACCCTAATTCTCCTGTTTTTGTTTCCGTTTCTGCCCTACCTTCTCAGTCATAAATTGTTTATATATGTTAAATAAAGTTACTTTTCTTATATTGTGTTGTAATTACTTTCAGTTCCTTGTAATAAAACCAATTTAGGTGTCCACGGACACTGTGGTTGTTTGGAAATGTTCGTAAAGAAACGAAAATGTAACTGTCCTGAGGACACTACATCTGTCCGTAATGTTCTCATGCAAGTTCAAAATGTTCTAAGAACACTCGTAGTGTCCTGAAATGTTCGTAAAGAAACAAAAATTAAAGTGTTCTAAAGAACACTATATCTGTCCGTAATGTTTGCTATCAACTTAAAACTGTCCGAAGAACACAATTGCTGTCCTGAAATGTTCGTAAATAAACAAAAATGATGTGTCCTGAACAACAGTACAACTGTTCGTAGTGTTCGCTACCCAATTGAAAATGTTCTAAGAACACAATTGGTGTCCTGAAATGTTCGTACATAAACTAAAGTACACGTGTCCTGAAGAACACTATCAGGGTAATTCATAGAATTTCGCAGAAAAGTGTCGCAAGCGGCTGGCGCAGAGTGTCCGCGTGCGATTGTCTGCTAAAACCGATTTCCGCGCACAGCGTATTCATGGATTTTAGGCTCCCAAACCAGCCGTGGCGCAGAGTATCGCAGCGACCCTGCAGCAGCGCCAATAACGCCCCCAAGAACGCCCTCGCGCAAGGAAAAGCCATCCAAATCGCTAAATCATCGCAAAGGGCTGCGCTAACCCTGGACCAGTTTACAGGGCTGCCAAACAAGGAACGCAAAGCGGGTAACGTTCATATCAGGGGTACGCGGGAAGTTTTACACACGATTAGCCAGGGTACGTGTATTACAGGGGTACGCCGGAAGTTCAACATGCGATTGGCCAGGGTACGTGTATTACAGGGGTACGCGTGAAGTTTTACACGCGATTAGCCAAGGTACGTGTATTACAGGGGTACGCGGGAATTATCACACGCGATTTGGCTGGGTACGTGTATTACAGGGGTACACGGGAAGTTCAACACGCGATTGACCAGGGTACATGTATAACAGGGGTACGCGTGAAGTTTTACACGCGATTAGCCAGGGCACGTGTATTACAGGGGTACGCGGGAATTATCACACGCGATTTGGCTGGGTACATGTATTACAGGGGTACACGGGAAGTTTAACACGCGATTTTGCTGGGTACGTGTATTACAGGGGTGCGCAGGAATTATCACACGCGATTTGGCCAGGTACGTGTATTACAGGGGTGCGCGGGAATTATCACACGTGATTTGGCTGGGTACGTGTATTACAGGGGTGCGTGGGAAGTTACACACGCGATTAGGCTGGGTGGGTCCTCACAGGTGTTCCCTGTACACCCTCCACGGCCCCTGCAGGCAGCCCACAAAACAGGGGACTACCCTGCACACCTGCTCATGTCCCCCTGCACCCCCACCCCCCAGCAGTGCAGGGGCAGCCTCCACCAGGCCCCCACTCATGTCCCCTATCACCCCCACCCCCCCAGCCACCAGGGGCAGCCTCCACCAGGCCCCCACTCATGTCTCCCACCACCCCCACCCCCCAGCAGTGCAGGGGCAGCCTCCACCAGGCCCCCACTCATGTCTCCCACCACCCCCACCCCCCAGCCACCAGGGGCCGCCTCCACCAGGCACCCACTCATGTCCCCTATCACCCCCACCCCCCAGCAGTGCAGGGGCAGCCTCCACCAGGCCCCCACCCATGTCTCCCACCACCCCCACCCCCCAGCAGTGCAGGGGCAGCCTCCACCAGGCCCCCACTCATGTCCCCTATCACCCCCACCCCCCAGCCACCAGGGGCAGCCTCCACCAGGCACCCACTCATGTCCACTATCACCCCCACCCCCCAGCAGTGCAGGGGCAGCCTCCACCAGGCCCCCACCCATGTCCCCTATCACCCCCACCCCCCAGCAGTGCAGGGGCAGCCTCCACCAGGCCCCCACTCATGTCCCCTATCACCCCCACCCCCCAGCCACCAGGGGCAGCCTCCACCAGGCACCCACTCATATCCCCTATCACCCCCACCCCCCAGCAGTGCAGGGGCAGCCTCCACCAGGCCCCCACCCATGTCCCATATCGCCCCCACCCCCCAGCAGTGCAGGGGCAGCCTCCACCAGGCCCCCACCCATGTCTCCCACCACCCCCACCCCCCAGCAGTGCAGGGGCACCCTCCACCAGGCCCCCACTCATGTCCCCTATAACCCCTACCCCCCAGCCACCAGGGGCAGCCTCCACCAGGCCCCCACTCATGTCCCCTATCACCCCCACCCCCCAGCAGTGCAGGGGCAGCCTCCACCAGGCCCCCACTCATGTCCCCTATCACCCCCACCCCCCAGCAGTGCAGGTGCAGCCTCCACCAGGCCCCCACTCATGTCTCCCACCCCCCAGCCACCAGGGGCAGCCTCCACCAGGCCCCCACTCATGTCCCCTATCACCCCCACCCCCAGCCACCAGGGGCACCCTCCACCAGGCTCCCACCCATGTCTCCCACCACCCCCACACCCCAGCAGTGCAGGGGCAGCCTCCACCAGGCCCCCACTCATGTCTCCCACCACCCCCAGCCACCAGGGGCAGTCTCCACCAGGCCCCCACTCATGTCCCCTATCACCCCCACCCCCCAGCAGTGCAGGGGCAGCCTCCACTAGGCCCCCACCCATGTCTCCCACCACCCCCACCCCCCAGCAGTGCAGGGGCACCCTCCACCAGGCCCCCACTCATGTCCCCTATCACCCCCAGCCACCAGGGGCACCCTCCACCAGGCCCCCACTCATGTCTCCCACCACCCCCATCCCACAGCCACCAGGGGCAGCCTCCACCAGGCACCCACTCATGTCCCCTATCACCCCCACCCCCCAGCAGTGCAGGGGCAGCCTCCACCAGGCCCCCACCCATGTCTCCCACCACCCCACCCCCCAGCAGTGCAGGGGCAGCCTCCACCAGGCCCCCACTCATGTCCCCTATCACCCCCAAACCCCAGCCACCAGGGGCAGCCTCCACCAGGCCCCCACTCATGTCCCCTATCACCCCCACCCCCCAGCAGTGCAGGGGCAGCCTCCACCAGGCCCCCACTCACGTCCCCTATCACCCCACCCCCCAGCAGTGCAGGGGCACCCTCCACCAGGCCCCCACTCATGTCCCCTATCACCCCCACCCCCCAGCCACCAGGGGCACCCTCCACCAGGCCCCCACCCATGTCTCCCACCACCCGCACCCCCCAGCAGTGCAGGGGCAGCCTCCACCAGGCCCCCACTCATGTCTCCCACCACCCCCACCCCCCAGCCACCAGGGGCAGCCTCCACCAGGCCCCCACTCATGTCCCCTATCACCCCCACCCCCCAGCAGTGCAGGAGCAGCCTCCACCAGGCCCCACCCATGTCTCCCACCACCCCCACCCCCCAGCAGTGCAGGGGCACCCTCCACCAGGCCCCCACTCATGTCCCCTATCACCCCCAGCAACCAGGGGCAGCCTCCACCAGGCCCCCACTCATGTCCCCTATCACCCCCACCCCCCAGCAGTGCAGGGGCAGCCTCCACCAGGCCCCCACTCATGTCCCCTATCACCCCACCCCCCAGCAGTGCAGGGGCAGCCTCCACCAGGCCCCCACTCATGTCTCCCCCCACCCCCCAGCCACCAGGGGCAGCCTCCACCAGGCCCCCACTCATGTCCCCTATCACCCCCACCCCCCAGCCACCAGGGCACCCTCCACCAGGCCCCCACCCATGTCTCCCACCACCCCCACCCCCCAGCAGTGCAGGGGCAGCCTCCACCAGGCCCCCACTCATGTCTCCCACCACCCCCACCCCCCAGCCACCAGGGGCAGCCTCCACCAGGCCCCCACTCATGTCCCCTATCACCCCCACCCCCCAGCAGTGCAGGGGCAGCCTCCACCAGGCCCCCACCCATGTCTCCCACCGCCCCCACCCCCCAGCAGTGCAGGGGCACCCTCCACCAGGCCCCCACTCATGTCCCCTATCACCCCCACCCCCCAGCCACCAGGGGCACCCTCCACCAGGCCCCCACCCATGTCTCCCAAAACCCCCACCCCCCAGCAGTGCAGGGGCAGCCTCCACCAGGCCCCCACTCATGTCTCCCGCCACCCCCACCCCCTAGCCACCAGGGGCAGCCTCCACCAGGCCCCCACTCATGTCCCCTATCACCCCCACCCCCCAGCCACCAGGGGCACCCTCCACCAGGCCCCCACCCATGTCTCCCACCACCCCCACCCCCCAGCAGTGCAGGGGCAGCCTCCACCAGGCCCCCACTCATGTCTCCCACCACCCCCACCCCCCCAGCCACCAGGGGCAGCCTCCACCAGGCCCCCACTCATGTCCCCTATCACCCCCACCCCCCAGCCACCAGGGGCACCCTCCACCAGGCCCCCACCCATGCCTCCCACCACCCCCACCCCCCAGCAGTGCAGGGGCAGCCTCCACCAGGCACCCACTCATGTCTCCCACCACCCCCAGCCACCAGGGGCAGCCTCCACCAGGCCCCCACTCATGTCCCCTATCACCCCCACCCCCCAGCAGTACCAGGGGCAGACTCCACCAGGCCCCCACCCATGTCTCCCACCACCCCCACCCCCAGCAGTGCAGGGGCAGCCTCCACCAGGCCCCCACTCATGTCCCCTATCACCCCCACCCCCCAGCCACCAGGGCAACCTCCACCAGGCCCCCACCCATGTCTCCCACCACCCCCACCCCCCAGCAGTGCAGGGGCAGCCTCCACCAGGCCCCCACTCATGTCTCCCACCACCCCCACCCCCCAGCCACCAGGGGCAGCCTCCACCAGGCCCCCACTCATGTCCCCTATCACCCCCACCCCCCAGCAGTGCAGGGGCAGCCTCCACCAGGCCCCCACCCATGTCTCCCACCGCCCCCACCCCCCAGCAGTGCAGGGGTACCCTCCACCAGGCCCCCACTCATGTCCCCTATCACCCCCACCCCCCAGCCACCAGGGGCACCCTCCACCAGGCCCCCACCCATGTCTCCCAAAACCCCCACCCCCCAGCAGTGCAGGGGCAGCCTCCACCAGGCCCCCACTCATGTCTCCCGCCACCCCCACCCCCTAGCCACCAGGGGCAGCCTCCACCAGGCCCCCACTCATGTCCCCTATCACCCCCACCCCCCAGCCACCAGGGGCACCCTCCACCAGGCCCCCACCCATGTCTCCCACCACCCCCACCCCCCAGCAGTGCAGGGGCAGCCTCCACCAGGCCCCCACTCATGTCTCCCACCACCCCCACCCCCCCAGCCACCAGGGGCAGCCTCCACCAGGCCCCCACTCATGTCCCCTATCACCCCCACCCCCCAGCCACCAGGGGCACCCTCCACCAGGCCCCCACCCATGCCTCCCACCACCCCCACCCCCCAGCAGTGCAGGGGCAGCCTCCACCAGGCACCCACTCATGTCTCCCACCACCCCCAGCCACCAGGGGCAGCCTCCACCAGGCCCCCACTCATGTCCCCTATCACCCCCACCCCCCAGCAGTACCAGGGGCAGACTCCACCAGGCCCCCACCCATGTCTCCCACCACCCCCACCCCCAGCAGTGCAGGGGCAGCCTCCACCAGGCCCCCACTCATGTCCCCTATCACCCCCACCCCACAGCCACCAGGGGCACCCTCCACCAGGCCCCCACTCATCTCCCCCTGCCCACAGGCCCTGACAATCCTCAAGCATGTGCCTCATGGCCATCCACCACAGCCCAAAGACACAACCAAGTATTACATGTGCCCATGATACTACTCCAATGGAAAAAATGTAAATCAACACATGTGTCTCACACACACACAATGGTTGCAAGTGAACCTGAAAACCCATATCATGACATGCATGAAAACAATGAGATGAAACCACACATTGAAGAATGAAAAAATCCAAATAATGTATTAAAAACAACAGCAATGGCAATCAAAATCAACCAAAATACACAAGTAAGAAAATTAAAAAATTAAGCAGGCTGTCCCCTTTTCAAATTGAAATCAATAAATGACAAGTCCATGAAAAGTAAATGAAGGTAAAAAAGAAATAGAAAACCATTGCTCCATGGCAAAAAATATTCATAGTAAAAAAAATATCCAAATCCAAAGTCCAACTATGTACAAAGTATTCAGGGTCCATCATCCCAAGAGAAGAAATGAAACCTACCAAAAAACGGAACTATATACAAAAGGTGGAGCAGTGTCCGTCGACTCCAAATAAAAATAAACTGCAAAGGAAACCTATCACTAAATAACTATATACAATGGCGGCGGGCCAGTCCAGCGGCTCACTTAGTTGTGTTCCGGGCCAGGGCATCATCGAACTCCTCGTCTATGTCCCAGAGGCGGTCCTGTTCCATGGCCACGAGGGTCAGCAGGGACGCCGACATGTTCACCTCCAACTCCCTGCGGATTGCCTCGAGGCACTCGGCCCGCCTCAGGGCCCTCCGCATGGAGTTCTCCGCCCTGACCATCGTGAGCCGCGCCTCTTCCGCCTGCCGCCGCTCCGCATCTATGGCGTGGCCCAACCGCTGCCACACGGAAGACACTTCCCGTCCAGGGTCCTCCTGCCCTCCGGCCGATGCCTGCCCCTCCGATGTTGAAGGCCCCGAGCTATCGTGGCTCCCACCTACAGCCTCCTGTTGCTGCAGCTGCTGCTGTCCATGTGCCCTGTCCGATGGTGCCTGCACATCCTCCTCCAGCTGGGTTGCAGTCGTTGATGTGGCCACCCCTGCTGGACGTCCGACTCCCGACTGTGGCAGGGATCTGTTGTCCACCAGCCTGGCTGCACGGTCGGAGGCAGCTCCACAGGGCACCCAGGTGACACATGGGTGGGAAGATGGCATGGAGGACGACTGGGGCATAGGGGGTTCTGTGGAGAAGGGGGTCGGAACAAGGTCCAGGAAACGGAGGAATCCAGCCCTGGTGAGCTGTCCCAGTGGGTCAACGCGGTCAACGAGCCATGCGAGAAGACGTGCAGACTCATCATGAAAAGACTGCAGGTCAGCTCGCATGGCCCGTTGACGCAACTCCACCCCACCCTGGACAGGCACAACCTGGTGCAGGATAGCCAAATCCGCAGGGAGAGGAAGGCCAGGTGTTGTAAACCAATCCTCTCCCTGAGAACGGGTCTGGAGGTAGGCATCCCCGCTGGTGCAAGATGATGCAGTGACAGGAGCAGGGACAGGATTGCACACAGGCACCTCCACGGCGGCCTGTGCTGCCTCCTGTCCCTGATCCTGCACTGCACCACTAGCACCAGTGGAATCCCCACCTCCAGACCCCGCCACTGTCGCTTGCACGGCCTCCTCCTCCGCCAAACCCCCCACCAACCTGGATGACTCCGTGCCATCTTCCTCCGTTGGGCCCTGTGGGGTCCCAGCTGCCCCTTCTGCTGCCGAGGAGTCCAACTCCAACCTCCGCCTCTTGGACCTCCCCTCGGCAGCTGCAGCCTGGGACGCGGCACCGGACTCCTCACTCCCCAACGAGATCACAACCTGGGAGGGGATCCGGGCCTTGCGTCTCCGGCTGGTGGTGCGACCCCTGCCGCTGTGCTCCACAGCACCTTCTCCGCCCTCTTCATCAGTTGACGCTGCAGACAGGGAGAAAGAAAACACAGGCATCAGGGCACTGTAAAATGGACTCATACACACATGACAGTTATACATGAGTGGCATTGGTAAACCTCAGACATGGCATCACAATCCCCAACACACATGTCATTTCAACTTGCACACATGAGTCATACCACAGCCATATTGCAACAGCCAGCACCATCCATTCACATACAACAGCATGAGCAGCCAAAGGTCATCCACACATCACAAGCAACATAGGGAGTACACTACACATGCACACACAACACCAAACTTGCATGCATGTGTACACCTCCGCCAACTGTCGCAGTGTTTTGATCGACATCCATGTCACACCTGACAATCATTCCTCCACATCCTGTGCCATGCAAGCCCACACACACAAGCACCATCCATGTGTCACACATGAGACCCCTCGCATGTGTCACCCTCATGGCCCTGTACACCCCCCCTACTTGGCCACATAAAAATACTTGTTCAACCTGCACACTCCTGGCACACCACCACACGCACAGCTTACATCAGTATGCATGTACACTTACCGCTCGACTCCAGACTGGTCTGCTTCTCAAGGACCTGGATGTGGAGCGCTGGGGATATGCGTTCCAGGACCCTCATCTGATCTTCCGACAAGTGGCCCCGGCGCCCCTTAGCATCCGCTGCCTTCAGGAGGCGCCGGGCCTTGTTGAGGGTCCTGGACCTGAAGTCCTCCCAGCGCTTCCTGACACGTTCGTAGTCGCGGACTGCCACCTCCTTCTTTGTTGATGGCAGTCACGATGTCCATCCAGATCCGAGTCCGTCCTTCCTTGTCGGCGCGCAACCTTCCGAAGAGGGCATCATACTGCCCCAGGACATGCTCCACCAGGACACCAACTTCGGTGGCAGTGAAGCTAGTGCCCCTCTGCCTCCTTGGCCGGGGGTTGCCACTGGTGCCAGATGTTGCAGTGCCCGACATGGCAACCCCAGAGGCAGGAGTGAGTGGGCAACTGGGTCCTGGGGCTGGGCTGTGGGGCGATGGAAAAGCAGTCGGGAGTCTTCGGTTCCAGCAGGGGTGGTCACAGCAACAGCACCCCTGGCTGATGTGCAGGCAGCAAATGGCAGGGCACGTGGGCAGCAGGCAGTCAGGCAGCAGCAGATGGCAGGTGGGAGCATGCTCAGGGCTCTGGGGGGCAGTAATTTGGCCTTCTGGGCAGGAGCGTGGTCTTCCGTGTGTGAACGCGTGGCCAGCTTGATACGGAGTGATTTGGCACGTGAAAATCCAACACGTCTGCGTGTAATTCGAGGAAAGGCCCTTAGCGCGTAAACGCGTCACCAGCGTATGCGCGTCTATGAAGTCACGTGCACGTTGAATTGGGCACACGTTGGAAAATGTTGCGTGTGAAAAAAATGAAAGACACGTCCGAGTGTCAAAGCGTGTAATTGGTGGAAATGGGCTTAGCGCGTACACACGGCAGTGACAAAGCGTGTAATTGGTGAAAATGGCCCTACACGCAGAAGTGACAAAGCGTGTAATTGGTGGAAATGGGCTTAGCGCGTACACGCGGCAGTGACAAAGCATGTAATTGGTGAAAATGGCCCTACACGCAGAAGTGACAAAGCGTGTAATTGGTGGAAATGGGCTTAGCGCGTACACGCGGCAGTGACAAAGCGTGTAATTGGTGAAAATGGCCCTACACGCAGAAGTGACAAAGCGTGTAATTGGTGGAAATGGCCCTAGCGCGTACACGCCGCGTAGGTGACGCTGGACGTGTGGGCCTGCATAAAAGGTACGCGTAGAACACCATTTCCTTGTACGTGCTTTTCGTGGAGAGCGAGTGGGTGAATTCTGTACTTCTTGTCATTTCACTCGCGATTTACTTCACAGCGTTTCAAGTTCGTACTCCCTGTTACCTCTGACAGCTTTTTCTCTTTTTTCTCTTTTACTGGTTTTCCTGGGCCTGTTCCCTCAAACAGTGTTCCCTTCTACTGTTGTCCTGTCTCCTCAGACAGCGTACAAATCTTCTTTTGGCGGGGGTGTTGCCAACCAAACGCTCTCCTTTTTCACGCTCTTTTACCTGGCAGACAGTGAGTCACGCACGTATCTAACATCTGTGCTTGCCCCGTGTGTAGCCTACCCCTTCAGAGTTCATTCTAGGCTGCGTGTGACACGCATACGTTCATTCTTGTGTTACTGGGTGCCACAGCGTAGTGCAGGTTTTTCTTTCTGCACACGTGGTCTAGGAGGGGTTGCGTGCACGTCATCTCCCTTTTTTGGGCCTCCTGTGCGTTGCGTGACCCGTCATCTTTCCCCAGGGGTTACATTCAGCCTTGCTAGAGCACTAGGGTACAATTACCATCTGGTACCCAACCCCTTTGACCCCCAATTGCCCAGGACAATAGTTTACAGCCACTCCCATACGCACATTAACATCAGTGCCATGGCTGGGAGGCGAGGATTCCGTAAGGGTGGCAAAGGTGGAAGAGCCACAAGTGGTGGCCGTGGTGGATCCGGTAGGGGACGTGGTCGTTACTTGCAGGGTGAGCCTGTCCCCCCATGTGTGGAGGACCAGTCAAGGGCACCCATAATCCCCCCCCCTCCCGTTGAGGCTGATGTGGCTGACACCATCCATGCTCAGCCCTTGTTGGACCAGCCCATTGTGGCACCAGACCTGGCTGACTCCATGGCTGACTTCCAGGTCAGCAGGCCTATGACACGTGCGCTGGTGCACGTTGATGTCATCAGGCCACGTGGATCTGGGGCAGCAAGGTCATCTGCTGCCCCAAGTAGGCAGGGCGGAGAGGCTGCAGGGGCAGCTGCGGCTCCATCCACCCCAGCTCTCACACACCCAGCCAGGACAGTGTCGGTCCTAGTCCATCCTGCTGACATTCCCCCTGACACCATTACACTTGAGCCAATGCCTGCACCAACTCTCATGCTGAGTGTGCAATCCCACACTCCTGATACAGAGTCCACCAGGGCTCCTGCCCCTAGTGTCCAGAGCGGCGCAGGACACTTAGGATCACCACCACCTTCCAAGCGGAAGAGGAAGAGTGCTCGTCCGGCACAGGCTGATGCCCCAGACACGGCTACACAGTCCGGCCCGTCGAGGAAGCCCAGCTTCACAGATGCCGAACTGAATGCACTTGTCCAGTATGTGTCCGGACATGATAACGAGATGGTCATTGTTGCAGGATCCAAGACCACACCTGCACAATGCCAGGCACACTGGCAGACCATTGCGGACATCGTAAGTGCCCTTGGAATCGTGAGGCGCACAGCCAATGATTGCTATAAGCGCTGGAATGACCTAAAGCGCAAGGCAAAGAGTAAGATGGCCTCAAGTCATGCCGCAACTCTAGTGACTGGAGGTGGGTCTCCAGTAGAAGACATGGAACTCACTCCACATGAGTCAGTCGCTGGGACCTACGTCACGGAGGAACAGATCCAAGGCGTGGGAGATCTGCCTGATTATGAGGCATTGTCCGGTGAGTGCACATGCATGTGTGTGTCATCCATGTGCATGGTGTGTGTGTGAGGGCTTCTGTTTGTGTGCCAGGTGAGGGTGTGTGCGCCTGAGTCATTTGGGTCACCCATGTGCTTAATGCAATACATTCTGCGCAGCAGCATTTGGCCATAGCAGTATCCCTTCTGCCAACAGTAGACATCTAGCCCAACTGCACGCCAGTTGCCCTTGAAGTGTCACCTTGCCACAACATATTTGCTTCTTTTTCACTGTTCATTCAGTCAGTTTGTTTGCATTACACCACTTTCACTAGGCATGTCGCTGTCCACTAGTCACATGTCTGACATGGCTATGGTAAAGTGGAGTGACTTTGTTACCTGGATATCATTTGTTCACACATGTCCCTGTGCAATTGGACCATTTTGGACTGGCAGCTCCAGGTGAAAAATCAGACCTGTTTGAATTAGAAAAGCTATTACATGCGGGAACTGGACTGAATGAATAAGTGCTGCCCTCCTCTCCATCTTCACTCAATAGCAATGGTACATGCCATCTGTGTGATGGCATGTGTATTTCACCTGGCAATCACAGGCCAATGTGTGATGCCACTGCCAGGCAGCATGCAGAAAATGTGTTCATCTTCCATCTTGGTGTCAGCAGTGTGTGCCATTTGCCTGCCCTTCATACGCAGTGAGGGTGCATGCATGGGATGGTTTTAGTCATGTGGGACATGTGTCAATCAAGTACTGGTTCTCTTGCTTCTCAGCCCTCATTGTGTGCCATGGTGCTAATGCCTGTTTCCATTTCTTTGTTTTTATGTCTTTGCAGGGGAAGACGCACCTGATACTGCTGGGGTTGTGGAGATGGTGCAGACCCAGGAGGGGTCCGAGGGCCGACCAACCACCAGTGAGGGACGTGGTGTGGTGGTGGGTGAGAACCCACAAGTGCTGCAGGTCGTGCTCTCAAGGGATGTCTCTGGCTGCACCTCCCCCGAGCTGTACTCAGGTGTTGATTCGGATGATGAGACCTACGTGCCGTCGAAGGTGAGTGTTCCTGGGAGGGATTCTGTTCTGTCCCACCCACCTGCACCAGGGTCAGACCCCTCAATGGGGATGTCAGTGTTGCCAGCTACGCCTTTGGTGGTTACTGATGCAGGGTCACACTCCGCGACATCTGATCCTGTTCCTGGGCCAGCAGATCAGAGGGGGAATGCAGTCCTGCAGCCTCAGGCAGTGCCGGCACAGCAAGGCGCAGTTCGCCTTGCCCCAGACAGGTGTGTGCCCGCCGACGTGGTGGCCGTACGCCACCTGGCAATACCGCATGGGAGCAATCCATTTACGTTATGGCAACCCAACAGGCAGCATCATCATAGATGATGGCTCAGGCCATGGAGAGGGTGGCCACTTCCATTGTCCCCCCCGAAAGGCTGATGGAGCGACTACAGCAGGCAACCGACTCCATCTGCCAGTCACACAGGGAGGACATGTTGGCGTCCAACAGGGACAGGCGGGCGGCACTGGCGACTCTGCAGGAAGCCATCTCCATAGAGTCCCAGGGCCACAGGGAAGCCCTGAGGCAGGAGCTCCTTCACCTCAGGACGACTCTTGTTGAGCTTGAGGCTTCAACACACCAAAGGACAGAACAGCAGCTGGAGCGTCTCACCCGTACGCTCTCAGCTGAGATGCAGGCAACGAGGGCGGAGGTCCGGGCATCCCGTGAGTTGTTGCATGGGGACCTTCGCACACTCATCCTCCAGAACGAGACCTACCACACCCGCATGCTTGCAGCCATGGAGGAACAGACTAGGGCCTTGCGTGGGCTGCCTCCCATAGTGCAACCACCTCCGGATGCAGCTGCACAGGGTGATAATAGCGACAGCAATGATACTCCCACAATAGGGTAGCCGTGTGGGCCATGAGCCCATGGAGGTGTTTTTTTTTCCCAAGATCCACACAGGTGGGTTTTGGTGTGCACTCTGTCCTCGGACCTCCTGGGTGGCCTCCCCAACCCCCCCGGGCCCATCAATGGCCATTTTTGATTTATTTATTTATTTATTTTTTTTTTATTTTTATTTTTCTCAATTTTTTTGGGACAATGTGTTGCCTTCCGTGGGTCCTGTGGGCATACGCTGCATTGTGGCTGGGCACATGCAGGCTTGTCATGTATTTGGTTCAGATGCTTGGGTTTGAGTCACACACACCCCTCCTGCTTCCCGTTTCCATGGGCTTGCAAAGGGTGTGCCCAAGTGACATTGACGTACGTGGTGACATTGGACTCCCACTACATGTGTGGGTAGTCTAGTCAATACTGTGTATACATTCCTAGTGCATATTGCTGTTGTGTTGTACACTGCATGTTGCATTGATGTGTAACTCATCATCCGTGTCTACCTCCTAATTTGCAGGTCCTTTCCTCATGTCTACACAAGGCCCTCTAGTTTGGAGATGGGGTCCATGTTGGCAGCAGTGCACCTACAACTCTACATGGCGCCAACACTGTACAGTTGGAAGTGGTGGGAGTGCAGGCATTTCCAGGTGGTGAGACTACTAATTTCTTACATTCGTAATGTCATGTTAATGGTAGTACCTGCTCAAGTTTGTTGTTGGTCCTGCATTACTGTGAGCATTTCAGGTGTCACAAGTTTCAATTAGGGACACTGTACATTGTGACACTTGTGTCATGTTGTGGGGATTACTTTGTTTACCTGCACATAGCATGACATGGCACGGTGTGTCGTGTGGCGGTGCTGGGGATGGGTTGGGTGACATGGCACTGTCCTCATGTTGCATTTTGCAAGTGGGTATTCATTTTAGCTGCTTGAATGTGTTTTTTCAAAAAACTGCATTGGTGGTGTCTGTGTAGGTAGGGATGCACACATTGTAACACTTCCAGGTGAACAATCTCAGGCTGATATGGTTTTCACGGTTGATTCTCCAGACATTCAGGATCAGTGTCAGGTTGAGTCATCATTGATTGTCAGATGGTATGTGCCAGGGCAGTGTGCACTCCACAAGGGTGTGATTTCTATGTGAAGTAATTAGCCACTATCTGTGTACAGGCTGCCTCCCCCCGTGCCCTTTCCCCTCCCATGCGCAGCGGCCGTGCATGTGGTTGGGGATGTGGGGCCACCACCATGTCCACGGCCAGGCCCCGGCGTGTTGCAACGTTGTGCAGGACACATGCTGCCACTATGATCCTGCACACTACTGGGGGAGCGTATAACAGCTGCCCGCCAGAACGGTCAAGGGAGCGAAAGCGTGACTTAAGCACTCCGAATGTGCGCTCCACTATGCCCCGGGTTGTAATGTGGGCTGTGTTATATCTTACCTCGGGTGGCGTGGTGGGGTTCCGAATTGGCGTCATCATGTGGGGGCTGAGAGGGTAGGCACTGTCCCCTGTGGAGGTGGTGATTGGTATCATTGGTGGGGTTGTGACCTTGCTCAGTATCTGACATGCATGCATGTGCAGTGGCATTCATACTCACCAAGCAGCCATGTATCGCCATGCCGCCCAGCTTCTAGGTCCCGGCTTAGGGTGGACATTCGGTAAATGAAGCTGTCGTGGGTGGACCCGGGATAGTTGGCATATACTAACGTGATGATTCCCTTGGCATTATATACTACCTGCACGTTGATGGAATGCCAGTGCTTGCGGTTCCTATAGATGTGCTCAGATGCCCTGGGGGGACGTAGAGCCACATGGGTGCAGTCGATGGCACCTAGCACTTTGGGGAATCGTGCCACACCGTAACAATCCAGGGCGGCAGCATGCCTTTCTGCAGGTGTTCTGGGCAGGTATATGTGCCTGCTGACTGATGGGCGTGCAGTGATGATGTTCAAGACCTGGTGTAGGCAGCGTGACTGCGTGGCCTGTGACACCCCACCCACTATGGCACTTGTCTGCTGAAATGATCCAGTGGCTAAGAAGTGCAGTACATTGAGGACCTTCTCCAGGGAGCTGAGTGCTTGGGAGCACAGGGTGGGTGATGTGAGGTCATCCTCCCACTCACTCACCAGGTCCAGTATTATGTGTGGTGGAAACCTGTAACTCCCATACACCTGGTCATCAGGCATCCCGAAAAGGCTGGTTCTGGGTGTGAATATTCTGGCCCTGACTATCCTCCTCCTCCTCCTTTGGTAGCCCACGGCCACTGCTTCTAGGAACGGTATATTCATCCTGGCGTCTGAGCTTGATATTTTGTTTGCGCGCAAATTTATGCGTCGCTGGTCGACGTATGCCTGCTTCCTACTGGCGTACGTGTTTCTTTGCGCGTGTTGTAGGCGAGCGTGTGACCCGCGCACCCTTGAAATCCAGTACCCAGACCAATAGCGTGTGGAAATTCCCACACACCCCGGGATACAGGTGCGCTGACGTACTTGCGTGTGTAAGTGCCCGCGCACCCCTGAAATACACGTACATAGGCCAATCGCGTGTACGCGCACTTTTGTCCAATTACACGCGATGACACTCTGACATGCAGTCTTTCCACGTGTGCTCCGTCATCACGTGCTATGTGGGAAACACCCGTGCGGGTCACGTCACAGACGCGCTTACGCGCTGAGGGCCTTTGGTCCAATAGAATCGCGTATGCGTGCTGACGCGCTTACGCGCTAAGGGCCTTTCCTCGAATTTCACGCTGACGTGCAGGATTTTCACGTGGCAAATCACTCCGTATCAAGCTGGCCACGCGAAAACACAGGGAAGACCACGCTCCTGCCCAGAAGGCCGAATTACTGCCCCCCAGTGCCCCGAGCAGCCTCCCACGTGCCATCTGCTGCTGCTGCCTGCCTGCCTGCCTGCCTGCCTGCCTGCTGCCACCCTGCCCTGCCATTTGGTGCCTGCACATCAGCCATCTGCAGGGGTCCAGTTGCTGTGTCCACCCCTGCTGGAACTGAAGACTCCCAACTGGGATTACATCGCTCCACAGCCCAGCCCCAGGACCCAGTTGCCCACCCACACCTGCCTCTGGGGTTGCCATGTCGGGCACTTCCACATCTGGCACCAGTGGCAACCCCAGGCCAGAGGGGCAGAGGGGCACCAGCTTCACTGCCACCGAAGTTGGTGTCCTGGTGGAGCATGTCCTGGGGCAGTATGATGCCCTCTTTGGATCGTCCCGCGCCAGCAAGGAAGGACGGGAGAGGATCTGGGCCGACTGTGTGGTTGCCATCAACGCGGAGGGGGTGGCAACCCGCAACGTCCTGAAGATCAAGAAGCGCTGGGAGGACTTGAGGTCCAGGACCCTTGTGAAGGGCCGGCGCCTCGTGGAGGGGGGCCGGGGCCGCATGAGTTCCATCCAGATGAGGGTCCTGGAACGCGTACGCCCAGCGCTCCACGCCCAGATCCTTGAGAGGGAGGCCCGTCTGGAGTTGAGCGGTAAGTGTCCAAGCATTACTGTGTGAGACAGGGCATGTTGCGGTGTGCTGGTTCTATGATACTTGCCTGTATGTGTGCCATGGGCCATGTATGCATGTATGTGTGCAGGGACATCATGGTAATGCATGTGCGACCAGTGATGTGTGAACCACATGGTTGTTGCATGTCTTTAAATGCCACATGGGGAGCCATATGCAGATTTTAAACATGAGAGCATGCCAGTCTCTCTTCCTGGACATGGGTGGGGGTGAGGGATGGGTGCTGATGCCAGGTACATATATGGTAGCCATGTCTGTGTGCCTGACCTGCGTGTCTGTGACTTGTGAATGCCATGGATGCATGACACATGTGTGTGACAATGCACAGATTCACTGATGCAGCCTAGTTACCCTTGTATCCGCTGTGTTTGGGGTGTATGAGGCCAGATGGATGTGACTGAGGTGAAGTGTGTGCATGTGATAGGCATGACCCATGATGCATGTGAGTTCCATATCATTGTATGTTTCAAGAGTCCATTGGACATGAATGGAAATGTCCATGGCATGCACCATGCCTGTTACTGTGTGTGTTTTGCCTGGACTGACCCATGTGTTGTGGAGGGACATGATGGAAGTGTACTTTGACAGTGGTACTCATCTGCTATTGCTTCCTGTCTAGGGGACCATTGTACAGTACCCTGATGCTTGTGTTCTATGTCTCCCTCTACGCAGCGGCTAGTGAAGAAGAGGGCGGAGACGGCGCTGTGGAGCAAGGTGGCGGGGATGCCCCCACAGCTGCAGTGGAAGGGGTGGGTGAGCCCCCACAGGGGCCTGCTACGGTGGAAGACGGTGAGGAGCCATCCAGGTTGTGGTTTCCACAGAGGAGGAGGAGGCCGCCACTGGGGCACACATGGGGCCTGGTGGGGGCATCCCTGCTGGTGCAAGTGGTGCAGTCCAGGTGCATGTCGCTGTCCCTGACCCTGTGAGTGCACCACCATGCACCAGCAGGGATGCCCCGTCCCAGGCCCGTCCGCAGGTAGAGGGGATGTCCATGTCACCTGACTCCCCTCCACCTGCGGACGAGGGGACCCGTGTCCGTATGGAGAAGGTCCTGATTGGGGTTGCGATGCGCGCGGGTGCAATTCGTGATGACGTGCGTGCTTCCCGGGAGGAGCACGCACATCATCACGAAGAGCACCGTGCCGAAGTGGCCCAATTGGGATCTTCCATGTTCGGGGGTTTCCTGCATGTGTCGGCCAATCTGGCGGCCCTCTCCTCCTCTGTGGAGGCTATACGCCGGTCGTTCTCCTTGCCGTCTTCCGGCCCAGATGCCACCAGGGCCCCCTGTGGACCTGCCCTGACCTATGCAGCCAGCTCGGTGGGGATCCCATCCCTGCCACAGTCGGGAGTCGGGAGGTCAAGCAGGGGTGGACACCACAGCAACTGTACCCCAGCAGATGAAGGATGTGCCGGCATCATCAGGCAGGGCACGTGCACGACGGCGTCGGTGGATTCCATCAGCCTGGATGCCGTCGTGCTGGCAGAGGCAGTTGCGTCGGAGGCAGCAGCAGAGTCAACGTGGGAGGCATCATGGCTCGAGGCCATCAACATCGGAGGGGCAGGCATCGGCCAGAGGGCAGGAGGACCCAGGACAGGAAGTGTCTTCCGTGTGGCTGCGGTTGGGCCAGCAGATAGGTGCGGAGCGGCGGCGGGCGGAAGAGGAGCGGCTCACGATGGTCAGGGCGGAGAACTCCATGCGGAGGGCCCTGAGGTGGGCCGAGTGCCTCGAGGCAATCCGCAGGGGGTTGGAGGAGCAGATGGCGTCGTACCTGCGGACCCTCGGGGCCATGGAACAGGACCGCCTCCGGGACATAGACGAGGAGTTTGATGATGCCCTGGCCCGGAACACTACGGAGTGAGCCGCTGGACTTGCCCGCCGCCTTGTATATAGTTCTTTAGTTTTAGGTGTCATTTGTTTCTTCTTATGATTTGGGGTCGACGGACACAGCTCCACTTTTTGTATATAGTTGCATTTTTGTTAGGGTTTTTTGTAGGTTTCCTTTGTTCAGTTGGGCTCATGGACCCTTGGATGGTTTGTACATAGTTCTTCATTGGATTGTTTTATTTTTTTATTTTTTATTTATTCTCCATGGAGCAATGGTCTTTGCATTTATTTTTATCTGTCGGATTGATTTTATTTTAATGTGACTTTGAACAACATTTTTTTGGATTTGGATTTGTAGTTTTGATTTTTTTGGACGGACATGCAGCTTTTCTTTTTTTCATTGGCATTGTAGTTTGTTTCATTTCATTTGCATTCAATTTTTTTTAATACAATTTTGTTTTCATACTTCACTGTGTGGTATCATCTCATTGGTTTCATGCATGTCATGTTGGGTGTTTTCCCATTCATTTGCAACCATTGTGTGTGACAGACATGGGTTCATTTGCTTTATGAACGTTGGGGGTGTAACATGTAATTTCCATTTCCATGTGGGTGAATGGGTTACTTGGTAGGGCCTTTTGGCTGTGGAGGCTGACCATAACGCACATGGTTGGTGATTGTGAGGACCTGGGTGCAGGGGGACATGAGTGGGGGCCTGGTGGAGGGTGCCCCTGGATGCTGGGGGGTGGGGGTGGTGGGAGACATGAGAGGGGGCCTGGTGGAGGGTGCCCCTGCACTGCTGGGGGGTGGGGGTGGTGGGAGACATGGGTGGGGGCCTGGTGGAGGGTGCCCCTGCACTGCTGGGGGGTGGGGGTGGTGGGAGACATGGGTGGGGGCCTGGTGGAGGGTGCCCCTGCACTGCTGGGGGGTGGGAGTGGTGGGAGACATGGGTGGGGGCCTGGTGGAGGGTGCCACTGCACTGCTGGGGGGTGGGGGTGGTGGGAGACATGAGTGGGGGCCTGGTGGAGGGTGCCCCTGCACTGCTGGGGGGTGCGGGTGATAGGGGACATAAGTGGGGGCCTGGTGGGAGCTGCCCATGGTGGCTGGGGGGTGGGGGTGCTGGGTGACATGAGCAGGTGTGCAGGGTAGTCCCCTGTGGTGTCGGCTGCCTGCAGGGGCCGTGGAGGGTATACAGGGAATACCTGGGAGCACACAGCCAAATCGCATTTAGAATTTCCCGCGTACCCCTGTCATACATGTACCCAGCCAAATCGCGTGTGGAACTTCCCGCGCACCCCTGAAATCCACGTACCCTGCCAAATTGCGTCTGAGACTTCCCGCGCACCCCTGAGATCCACGTACCCAGCCAAATCGCGTGTGGAAATTCCCACGCACGTACCCGGCCAAATCGCGTGTGGAACTTCCCGCGCACCCCTGAAATCCACGTACCCTGCCAAATCGCGTGTGAGACTTCCCGCGCACCCCTGAGATCCAGGTACCCAGACAAATCGCGTGTGGAAATTCCCGCGCACGTACCCGGCCAAATCGCGTGTGGAACTTCCCGCGCACCCCTGAAATCCACGTACCCTGCCAAATCGCGTGTGAGATTTCCCGCGCACCCCTGAGATCCAGGTACCCAGACAAATCGCGTGTGGAAATTCCTGCGCACGTACCCGGCCAAATCGCGTGTGGAACTTCCCGCGCACCCCTGAAATCCACGTACCCTGCCAAATCGCGTGTGAAACTTACCGCGCACCCCTGAGATCCAGGGACCCTGCCAAATCGCGTGTGGAAATTCCCGCGCACGTACCCGGCCAAATCGCGAGTGGAACTTCCCGCGCACCCCTGAACTCCACGTACCCTGCAAAATCGTGTGTGTTACTTCCCACGCACCCCTGAGATCCAGGTACCCAGACAAATCGCGTGTGGAAATTCCCGCGCACGGAACCTGCCAAATCGCGTGTGGAACTTCCCGCGCACCCCTGAAATCCATGTACCCTGCAAAATCGCGTGTGTGACTTCCCGCGCACCCCTGAGATCCAGGTACCCAGACAAATCGCGTGTGGAAATTGCCGCGCACGTACCCGGCCAAATCGCGTGTGGAACTTCCCGCGCACCCCTGAAATCCACATACCCTGCCAAATCACGTGTGGAACTTCCCGCGCACCCCTGAAATCCACGTACCCTGCCAAATCGCATGTGAGACTTCCCGCGCACCCCGGAATACACGCACACGTTATTTTTCAGTCAGCGGGTGTCCGTGTTTGTGGGTACCCCTTTGCACGTCATTTGTCCTGGAGGGCCACAGTATAGGACATTCATCATGGCTGTATATAGGTGCTATTTGTTGGCGCACCTTTTGGCGCACATTTCTTACAGGCGCAGAGACGCTACCGCCTGCTTTCTTGTGGCGGTCGTGTTTGTGCCTGTGCGCTGGTTTGACCGTGCGCTTTTTTGCCCTATTCGATTCCATGAATACGTGTTGTAGGCGAGCGTGTGGGCGTTCCGCGCACTTGCACCCTGTACTTCATTTTGGCAAATTGTTCCCCATTCCGAGTGTTACGCCCCGTGTTCCGCCTACTTTTGTTGTGTGCGCCGCGCTATGTGCGATTTTCGCTGTGGCCTGTGCGATTTTCGCTGTGACCTGGCACACGCCGTTAGATGGCCTGTGCGCCAACGTGCGCCGTGCACTTTTTTAGCGCACATCCGATGGTTTTCTCGCGCACGGCCTTCCATGAATCGATGTGCGCTGCTTTTCGTGCGATTTTCGCACTTGCACTGCGATTTTCGCTATTCCACTGCAAATCGCATGTTTTTGGCCACTTGCGCCGCGCTAATTATTCCATGAATCGGCCTGTATATCTGTCCTTACTGTTCGCTACCAAGTTTAAACTGTTCTAAGAACACACGCGGTGTCCTGAAATGTTTGTTTCACGTGTGACGCACTTTTAATTACTTCAGAACCCGAACAGTGTCCGTAGGACATCAATGCGCATGCACTAACCAATCTCCGTGCACTTGGTGTCCTGCGGACAGGCGCTTCCTTCACAGACTAGTTCGCAAACAGATCATATGACTGCGCCCACGCTCATCGTGTGTCCTGAAATGCGGACACTGTTGGTGTCCCCGAACAATTTAAAAGTACATTTTCAGTTAATCCATAATATTTTTCAATAAAATCTCACCATGCCACAAGTCCCACATAGCAATCTTGAGTTTCTATATACCTTTTGAAACTTTCCGATCCTTTTTTTGTGTTCGATCTGTCCGCGCACAGTGCGCATGTCCGCGGACCGTGCACAAGCACCCCTATAAAAGACCACGCCCAAGAGCTTATTCCCATTGTATTTCTGGCTATTCTTCAGAACACAGTGAATTTTGCTGCCACCTGCAGAGTACACCATCATCGACATGGCCTCCTTGGCTGCTGAACTGCCACTTGGTGCTGCACCGCACCACCACCACCCCCTCCACCACCACCACCTCCCCAAGGGCCTGAAGAGGGGAACAGGAGTGAGGATGCGGACGAGGAAGAAGAGGATGATGAGAATGAGGTAGAGGAAATCCCTACTACCCGCACTAGGCGTGAGTCTTGGGTGTGGCGGTTATTTACCATTCATGGGAATGGTCCTAAGGCTCGTGCGAACCATGTCACCTGCAATGAGTGCAAAATGATACTCAGTCGCGGGAAGCACGGTAACTACAGCTTTGGGACCACTACTATGAAGCGACACCTGAGGTCATTTCACTCTGGGGCTATTCGCAGGGTTGTACCTTGCGAAGAACGTAGCAGGTTGATTTCCTCTACTTCATCCTCTGTTTCTGATCCTGTCACCACAAGGACCACCTCTGTGGGACAGCGTCTTTCTCAAGCTGCCTCACAGGCCATACAGAATGCTGATGACCCTTACCTTTCGAGGGTCACAGTTGTATGTATGTACTGTGACACAGTACTCTGCAGGGGGGAGCGACTTCGGAGTGCTTTTGAGACTATCGTCTCAGAGCACGAGAAGACCTACTCACTACCCAAATAAAACCCACTCTACATCTTCCTCTCTCAACTCGCCCTTTCTTATCCCTGTGGTTGGTGTCCCCCCCCTTTACCCTCCTTTACCCTCCTCTCCTAGTGTGTCGTGTCTGAAAAACCAAAATAAATACAAAATTACAAAAATCAAAAAAAATAAGGCTCTTTTCAGAGCCGCCTTTCCCAGTTAAAAAATAGAAGTGAAAATAAATGAAGCAAGGCTCTTTGTATTTTTTAGAAGTCCGCGGACAGTTCGCGAACATTAAAAGAATTGGGTTACTACTCCATCACAAACATTGTAATTTTCTCTGGAAAGAAGTGGTGGCTCTGAAAAGAGCCTTTGGGTGGTGTTTGTAAGTCAAAAATTGTAAATGCTTAACATCTACTTCAAAATCGTTGTTCTAATTCCAAAAAAGGTCGCAATGCATTTTGTACATTTCTCAGAAAAATCTGATTGCCAGCATAAGTAAGATGGACTCCATCTCTGCGAAAAATGTATGTACTACAAAACATAATATTTTCTTTGTGAAAAGAAGACATGCCAATATCTCTTAGAAAGCCACAAACAGCCTTATTAACATTGCGCCTTGCTTTTTCCATTTGTGGACCAAATGAAGAAGAACGAAGCCACATTTGTCTCTGCGCAATCCGTGAAAATATCACTTGCGAATTAGGAAACATGTCCATAACCTTCCTCAGTCCTTCTTTCATAGCAAATTGCAAAAAAATTCCAGTCACATGCCCTAAACTGTTCCCTCCACAATGAATTACAATTATGTCTGGATGTTGCTCTGTCTCCAAAGTAGCACAGAGAGGTAGCAAGTCCAACCACTTCATTCCACGTACTCCATGCCAGTGTACTTCCACATGTGGGAATCCAAGATCTACAGCTACTCCACAGCTTTCTGCATGCACCTTCAACCAATGTATCCACGAATCTCCTAAAATCCAAACAATCTGTTTTCTGAAACACACAGCCATAGCTATCTTTTGTTCTCTCAGCAAAAAGAGTATCTCAAAAAATCTCTCCTGGCACAACACACCCACCAAACTTTCCTGACCAATCCCTTTCAGTGCTTATTCTCATTTGCATGACTTCTGAATCCAAAAATCCCCGGATGTAACTCCCGATGTCCGCGAACTACCGCCATGTCCGCGGACATATCATAACATGAACAGCCCTTCTGCCATTTCCATTACACTCTCTCTGCCATTCCCTCATTGGATGTACCTCAAAAATCACATGACCATGCACCAATCACATTCAAGACCTCTACATCTAACTGCATCATTATAGATCAGCACTGCAAATGTACTCTGAATCTCTCTGAGTACAAGTGTCATATCATTGGCAAGCAGCATCTACCACAAATACTGTACAAGTCTTCAAGATTTCTACTTGCTGCTCCACGCATATCCATATGCATGAACACAAACTTCAGGTATGCATATTTTCTGTATAGTACATGACATAGCTCTCAACCATTTTTGTTTTACAGGCGGGTGAAATCACCCGATTTTGTTTTTAGCGGGTGAGACGCCCATTGGAATGAATGGGCGTCCAGGAGGCTTGGCGGGTGAGTCTGCCCTTTACAAGGCGTGTGACACCCGCCAAAAGCGTGTGACTTGAGAGCTATGGTAGATGAACACATTTTCAAACAGACTTTTACCTTGTAAAATCTGTTAAATGAATTTACTGTACTTTTTTTAATTTCCTAAAATCAACTACCACTTATACACCTTTATACTTTTTACTTTCTTTAAACACACACACTCAAATCATGTTAAACTAACATTTTTTAAATGAAATATATACACTACATATATTCAAACAAAATTGCATGCAAACACAATCTATGTTTAAACCTTTATAAAAATACTTATACAATTTCATATTTTTTGTTTTTATTTATTTATTGACTTAATTACTTTAAATTAGACATGACATTGAGGCGCTATTACCTAGAACAGTTTACTTACAGAAATAGTGGTATTCACTTATATATTATAAATTTCACAAGACATAGTAAAAATATTTTATTTTTGCTACAATTAGTCATTCAATACAATTTGTTCATTAAGTACATATCATACACACTGAACTAATATCTTATGTAAATAAATATTTTAATGAAGAAGCGTACAAACAAAAGCAAAGTAATACAATTGCCATAAATAGCAGTGGTCGAGGTTATGAAAAAGTGAATAATACCATAATGGAACAAGAAGTACTCCTTACAAAAATATGCCCTGAAAACTTAGAATTACCCCTCCATTCAACTGAATCAGAACGTCTAGTGTACAAATGGCCATGCACGTCAATGTGTAACATTCCCAAACAATGTTTCAAATCTTTACGCCAATTCCTCAATAAATAGGTAAAAAGCAAAGACAAAATCAAAATTAAATTACTGCAAAATATAGATACCTGTCCAGTGCGCAAGTACACAGGACTACAAGGACATTCATTGGCCTGCATTACAGGACCTACTTGTAAAACCACTTTCCATGATATCAAAAGGATATCAACACATCATTCAACTGTAAGAAATCTAGTCTATAAACTGTACTATACTAAAAGTCCTGCTTTAGCACTAGCAAAGTTAAATAACATCCTTCTACATGGTACAGCAAAAGACCTACTTGAAGAAATTCACTATATCCAGAAAAAATATTTTGGAAGTGAAAGCCATTTACAGAATGAAATAGCTTTAAACCAATTAAGCAACAATTCTACACATGGCAACCTTTTGCTAAACACATACAAAAAAGAAATACTAAAATTTAAAAGTACATCAGCTGAAGTACCAAACCATGTATGTGTATGTTGCCGTAGAATTTTTCATAAAAGTAACACAAAAACTGTGGACCTATCATACAAAATAGAAGACAATGAAGATTCTAAATGGTTTGAATTAGCTCTCTACCTTGTAGCAGAAAACAAATATGAAATAACTGAGCCCTTAATACTTTGCAGTTATTGCACTACAAAACTTGACAACAACCAAACTCCTTCACGTTCTATCACAAATAATTTGGAATTATACCCAGTACCAAAACCTCTACAACAACTTAATTTATATGAGAGCATCATAATTCAAACAGTACACCCATTTCAAGCAATAATACGCCTTCAACCAAAAACAGCAAAATTACCTCCCTCTGAATTGGTAAAAGGCATTCGTGGAAAAGTAGTTTATTTACCATTAAATCTAAAAGAAAATGTGCATACTCTAGGAGTGCAACGTCCAATGCACCAATCTTTAATTATATTAGTAAATGGAGTACCTACAAAAGACAAAAAAATATGGCAACAGCTGGTAGATTTATATAAAGTTAGACAAGCCTTCCAATATCTCAAAGAGAATAATGAATATTACAAAGAAATTAATATTGAAGAAAACTTGAAAGATACAACTGAAATAATTCAAGAAACACAAGAAGCTGGTCCATTTGAGCTACTAGATCCTGCTACAATATCAAATACTTTAGATCAGTATACAATTCATCCTTTGCACTGTAATGACACCGTACAAGATGTACTGGAAACTTACCAAATGCGTCAAACAAAAGGATCGCCAATCAGTATATGGGAAAAAAGTATAGAAGCACGTGCTTTTCCTCTACTCTTTCCTACTGGCAAAGGAGGAAGGTATGATGATAGACCTATTCAAATATCAGCTTCAGAATACCGCTCATTACGGATGTATTCTGAAGATCCCAGATTTAGACAAAATGTGGAATACATATTCCACCTACTCTTTGAAAGTGAACTAGCAACTTTATGTTACGGAGTTGCACACATATTAAAATCAGGATCACACTTTCAAAATATGACAGCTACACAATTATTAGAGAAAGTGCAACAAAAGGATGAGATTTTACAATCAAATATTACTAATCTATTAGCAAATATGCGTGGTACTAAAGAGCACTGGTTTCGACGTCATGGAGATGTACGTTGTATGATCAGAAACCTTGGCCCACCAGTTGTGCAGAATATGCGTGGGAAGATTTACATGATTTCCTACGCATATCAAATAAAAACAAAACAAACATAGATATTCTAACACCTGGAGAACTTTGTTCTTTGGATCCTGTTAATGTTTCAAGATATTTTCACCATCGCTTCATTGCTATGCTACATTTTATTTGTAATAAAACTGTTCCTCCCCTTGGAGAAGTGCAACACTTCTTTTGGAGAAAAGAATACCAAGCCAGAGGAGCACCACATATCCACATGTTTTTATGGATTAAAGATGCTTCTAAATTTGGTCAAGACAGTGATGCCACTGTTTTACAGTTTATTGAAAAATATGTCACTTGTCAAATTCCATCAGAAGCCACAAATAGTGATCTTTGTGCACAAATTTTACAATTTCAAAGACACAAATGTGGAAAATATTGTCGTCGCAAAACAAAAACAAAGGCAAATACTACACCAAATGCCGATTTGGTTTCCCTAGACCAGTTACAAATACAGGTCAAGTAAACAACCTCATGTCTTCAGTTAGACATACTGTTAAAGGAAAGTCACCTAAAAATACATATTACATAAAAAGAAAAGAAGAAGAAAAATATATCAATGATTATAATGCAATCATTGCCCACTTATGGAATGCAAACATAGATGTGCAGTACATTGCAGACAATTCTACTGCAGTTGCACGATATGTCACAGCATACTTAACTAAAGCAGAAAAAACAGAGCTCCAAGACCTCTGGAATGACCTGTCATCAGATAAAACAGTATCTCAGAAATTATACAGCTTGGGCATAAAAATGCTGACCCATAGAGAATGTGGATCTTATGAAGCAGCTGATCGTTTAACTGGTACTTCATTGTATGGTAAATCTGCAAATATAGTATGGCTAAGTCTTGGTCCAGCTAAATCTAGAAAAAGAGTTCTAAAATCATATGAAGATATAGAAACAATAGCCAAACATGATCCCAACAGCCAAGACATTTTAAAAAACAATTTATTGGACACATACTACCCAAACAGAAGTAATACTTTGGAAAACATGTGTCTATACCAAATAGCCCAAAATTACACATACAAAAATAATATGAAACCCGATGAAAAAAAAGGTAAATATAGAGTGACAAACTGTGAAGGCAGCTTAGTTAAACTCACTAAACCAAATTTAATTAATCATATCAAATTGTCATTGAAGACCCCTCAACATAAAGAAGTATATTACATGTCCCTGCTACAACTCTTCAAACCATGGAGAAAAGAAGAACAATTACTAGATAACTATGACTCATATGAGGATGCTTTCAAAGCAAATGAAAGCACTATAACTGATGTAAACTTTACACAGTACAAAACAATGTTGCACAATGAACAGCAACATTAAGAAGAACTCCAAGCCCAACTAGATAAGGATACTCCTGACAGTAGTCAACCTTCTGTAACAGGAAGCCCAGAACCACTGGGAGAACCACTAATAACAAATGAGGCAGAATTAGCTATGATAGAAGTAGAAAACACCATGTGTCAGTATGAAGATAAGGAAGACTTAACTATACTACAATCAAAACTAAACAATGAACAAAGTAGCATTTTTCAAGAAGTAACAAAACAAATTGCACATGGTGTAAAACATGAAAATAAAGAATGTTCCTGCCATAATTATAAACCTATACTACTGTACGTCAGTGGTGAAGCTGGTTCTGGCAAAACATTCCTAATCAAAATCATTAGTAAGTTCCTTCAACAATTGACAAACAACAAACTGTCAGCTGTTGTTACTGCCCCCACAGGTTTAGCTGCCTACAACATAGGTGGTGTTACATTACACCGATTACTACTATTACCAGTAGAACACCAGAACAAATTAGACTATTACAAACTTTCTGCAGAAGCTGCAATGGAATTACGCAGAGTATTGAAACAAATAAAAATGCTACTAATAGATGAAGTGAGCATGGTCTCCAACCTGATGTTAGCTTTGATTCACCTCAGATTACAAGAAGTACTGAAAACAGACTATGAAGAGCTCTTTGCAGGAAAACACATTATTGTTTTTGGAGATCTCCTTCAATTAACACCAGTAAAAGGTGAACCTATTTTTAAAACATTAGGGCACAAACTCTGCCGTAAAACTGTTGGCAGCATTGGAAATGTCAACCTTTGGCAACATTTCCAATACAGAGAATTAACAGAAAACATGCGCCAATCTACAGATCTCACTTATGCCAACATTTTAAAAAGTTTGAGAGTTGGTATACTTTCTAAAGAAGCAGAAACAACATTGAAAACCCGGCACATTAATGCACTTTATGGCGATAATGCATGTGCTACAGATGTTATGGAACAATTAGCCCACAAAAATGTGAATTGTATGGCCTTAATGCCAACTCTTGCAAGCTGTTTCAAATTCAATGAAATCATGCTAAGTAAAGAAATGCAACCAATAATGGAAATTAGCGCCACAGACAAACTAGATGTACATGGTATGACACTATCCATGTGTGACCAAGCCACAACAAGACTAAATAATTTAGAAAAATCAATCTCAAACACAGCAGGCTTAGAAAAGATGTTACAATTATCCTTAAATTGCAGAGTAATGCTTAAACGTAACCTTGACGTGGACCAAGGACTAGTTAATGAGCACTGGGTACAGTTGTTGGCTTTCAAACATACCCACGTGACAACAAAATTCAGTTTGTCAATATACTCTTTGACAAACTTTCAGAAGTAAAACGGATAGGACGCTCAACAGCTAGATTCCTTCTCTTCAAAGATATGTATGTACGCAGAGAACAATTTTCTCTAACTCTTGCATACGCAGTCACAATTCATAAATCACAAGGTCTTACCCTAGACAAAGCAATGATAGATATTGGTAACACAGTCTTTAAAGAAGGCATGAACTACGTAGCACTATCACGCTTACGTACACTTGACGGTCTATTTCTAATCAACTTTGATGCAAGTAAAGTAAACGCTGATATTCCTTGCATTATAGAATATAATAGACTTCGCTCACTATACACTCCCCATCTAAACACATATTCTGTTCCACAAAAAGTAAAACGTTATAAAAGAAAAATAAATCAAACAGAAATGCAACAGGACGTCACTGGAAATCCTCCAAAGAGAGTAAAAGAAACTAATACTCCATCAAGTACCACAAACAAAAAAGAATCAGTTAGAGAAAGTAAACAAGGTACTTCTTTAAAGACGGAAGACAAACTCCAAAAAAAGCAGTTAGATACAGAACTACCTGGACCATTTAAATTCTCAAATATAGTTGGTGTAAGTTGTTATGCAAATGTAGCAATGAATATTCTATTTCAATTACCACCAATTGTTGACAACATTTACTTACACAGTACAAACCCATTGTGTTTGCAAATGTTAGTACTTCACAGAAATGCAGCAAACAATCCTGACAACACATATAATGTTTTTGGAATAAGACGACAATTGGACTACTGTGCTGAAATGGTGAAATTCACTATAAACTCACAGGAAGATCCACAAAAATTTCTAATGTACTTACTACAAGTACTGGAAAACAAAAACATACCTATAAATGAAATCTTTCAGATTTCATACATGTGGAAACATACATGCACTCTCTGCAACAATGTGACACAAGAAGAAATCCCCAATGAACGCTTCATATATATATCAATACCAAATTGTGAATCCATTCCATTTCAGCAACTTGTACAAAATGCAAACCATGGTAGATTATGCTCTACCTGCAATTCAGATAATCGCTCCACGTTAGTAATACAAACACATAGTAAATACGTAATACTAATGCTTCTACGTTACAATGCAGATGGTACCAAAAACAACTGCAAGCTGACTGGATTCACACATGGTCAAATATCACTTGGTAAGAAAACCTTCACAACAATAGGTATAATCTACCACGCAGGAGCCACAACCAATTCAGGGCACTACACTGCATACATAAAAAAGAAATGTGGATGGTTTGAATGTAATGATAGTACCATTACTCTAAAGCAGAGATTACCAGCAAATCTTACAAATGCTTATTTGATGTTCTTAAAACCAAAATTTGATAAATAAACTGTATTTAAACCTTTAAGTAAATTTGCGTTACAAAAATATAAACTGTTAGAATACTCCAAAAGCTATCTAACTGCTCAAAGATTCTACAACAACTAATCAGATAAATGAATACCACTAAATAAGACCAAAAAATACACAGTTAGAATATGCCAATTGGTATCTAGCTGTCCCAACATTATAAATGTGTGTTAAAATAATATAAACTGTTAGAATACTCCAAAAGCTATCTAACAGCTCAAAGATTCTACAACAACTAATCAGATACATGAATACCACTAAATTAGGCCACAAAATACACGGTTAGAATACGCCAATTGGTATCTAACTGTCCCAAAATTTAACAATATCCAGATAGGTCAATCAAAACCACTAAAATATATTAAAAAAAATAGACAGTTAGAATATGCCAATTGGTATCTAACTGCTCCAAAATTTTATAATATCAAAACAAAAGAAGAATCTGTTACTGCTCCAAAAAAAATACAACAAAGCAAAGTACAAAGCATTAGCCAGAAACAACAAGTGAACACTGAAAACAAACAAATAAACTGTAGCATAACAGAAAAAGGGTTTTTTTTAAATCCAACATGGATTTTTTTTTCTCCCACAGACCCAATGATTTTAGCAACAAATACAGAAACTGAGCAAATTGCACAGTACTTTGATTTGTACTCTACTAAATATGAGGGTCGAAAAAAAATAAAAGTATATTGCTAATACAATGTAATAAGTCGTTACAAAATACTAATACTAACATGCTATTTTCTTTTATCACAGAAATGAAGGAAAAAAACATGGACTCCCATTACTAGACCAAACAGTAAGTATACAATAATAAGGACAACCATAGCAGCACATCACATCCATAGTATCTAATACCTTTGTTCCTTATACATTTGTTTTTCACCCAAACTTATAAACAAATATGAATGTGATATGCTGTGGTGGTTGTTGCCAGGGCATAGAGTCTTGGGTGCATGGCCAAATGGCCATGCAACCAAGACTCTATGCCCTGGCAACAACCACCGCAGCATATCGCATCCATAGAGTCAAACATTTCAACTATGATCTATGGGAAACTTTTAATGTCCGCGAACAATATGAGTGTTCCTAGAACACTTTGAGCTTGCCAGCGAACAATACGGACGCCGTTTTCAGGACACCCCCTACGAACATTTCAGAACAACGCGATAGTTCTTAGAACACTTTCAACTTAACAACGAACAATACGGACACCGTCCTAAGGACACCCCCTACGAACATTCCAGGACACCGGGAGTGTTCTCAAAAACGTCTTCAGAACACCCCCATCTTGTTTATTTGCGAACAATTCAGGACACCGCGAGTGTTCTTAGGACACATTCAACTAGACAGAGAACAATACGGACAGCGTCCTCAGGACACCCCCTACGAACACTCCCCGGACACCGCGAGTGTTCTTAGAACAGTTTCACTTTGCTTGCGAACAAAACGAACACATTTTGACTCCTTAGAACACCCCCTAATCAGTTTATTTAGAAAATTTCAGAACACCCGTGATGTCCGCAAACAAATCGAACACAAAAAGAACGTCTAACACATAAAAAACACAACTTTCATCCTATCTCACACACTCCGACCCTCCCCAAACACTCCTACACACCAACACACTCTACAAAATACACATTTTGAACAAAGTTTCACCGCGCTGTCCGGGACGTCCGCGAATCCAATATGGCGGGCGCTACCGAAAAATCTGACGCACTTCACGCTCCATGCCGTCCAATCAGCGAACACTTTGCATGTCCGCGAACATCACGCAATACGATTGGCCAATCAGGACACTTTCCGCGGAGCGAACAGGGAAGTGTATCCGCAAACCGAACACAGATATCACTAATTTTTTTTAACCTACTTTTTGGTCATTTAAAAACAAAACTACTGGACGAATTTTCACCAAATTTGCAAAAGCACGCTTTCGGGACCAAGCCGCTGATCCTGATCCAAATTTGGTGGAAATCCGTCTAGCGGTTTGGGCTGTAGACGCGAGCAAAAATTTTTTCCCATTCACTCTATGGAGAGTGACTATAATGTATACAAATGTGAGCATATAGAGGGAAGGTAGAGTAATAAAAACTAAAACTATGACAAAGTGCTGATACCATAATGATTATCTTCATGCACAGAAAGGATTCCTCTCTTTCAAGCCTGTATCTTCCGCTATGTACATGTTTCATATATGATGTGACAGGAACCCAAGTCTACAAATATAGTACCTTTTCAACTTTTACTTCCTGACTGTTACTGCAGAAAACTATGTGGCTTCGATATGTCAGTAAAGGATAAAAAGGGAAAGCCAGCCATGTGATGTCATCAGTTATGTCATCAATGACATTTGTGATGTCATTTTCGATGTCCTGGGTGTTAGTCTTAGCAGTGCACGGTGGCGGCGCGAGTTATGGTTGCTTAGCTTACCATAACTGGCGAATTTCAAGGGTTTTTCGGTTTTACTTGGAACCATAACGTCCCTTTAACAAAGTTTTTTCACTGAATTTCATAGGTTTTTACTAGCACAACTTAACCATAACGTCCCTTTAACAAAGTTTTTTCACTGAATTTCATAGGTTTTTAGTAGCACAACTTAACCATAATATCCCTGACATGTAACATAGAACATACTAACCCCCTCGTAGTGATTTTCATGTCTGCAGACTACCGCCATGTCCGCGGACACATCGAAAATCTGAGCGTGGTGAATGTAAATTTAAATAGTGTGCCCCATTTCCCCTTTGAAGTTGGCTCTGAAAAGAGTCGTTTTTTTTTTTTTTTTACAGATGCTTGACAGACACCTGTTATTTTATATTTTTTTTCTTGTTTTTTTTCTTACTTTACTCCTAAAATCTTCACATAACCTTCTCCAAAGCAACCCTTACATTCCAAAATAAAAAGGCATTTCCGGTAAAAGATAAAGAAATGCCATCTTCTTTAAAATTAACAGCATTACTGGCATCAATATTCTCATTGTTACAGAAGAACATACCAGCTCTAAGCATGAAGGCACAAATGCCTCGGTTGATGACACACCTAGCAATGTTTTGCTGAGGACAAAAAACTGAACTATTCTCCCATATTGCCCTAGGTAGTAATCCAGAAAAAATTACTTTCGCATTTGGAAGGATCTTCACTACGGCTTGAACCAAGCATTCCAAATCAGCCAACAAAGTAGGGGCACTGACGTTGCCCAAATGGAAAGCACCATAGTGCAAAACTACCACATGCGGACTGTTCATCGTGGCCATATCCGCACAAACTTGTACAATTCCCTGTACATTGCAATCAGGCACAGTGCTCCACACCACCTCCACTCCTTTGACATTAAAGTTCTTTGCAACATGCCTGCATTCAGCGTATTGCTGTAAACCATACACAAACATATCTCCGAGCACCACTTCTGCCATCTTCACCACACACAGTCTCTTTCAACACAAATCCACAACCTCGACATCTGATTGGCTGATCCGTACAGTCTTCTTTCCATGTTGGATTTCCTGGAAAAACCCGGATTTACCACGCCCTGTCCACGAACAGCCGCGGTGTCCGCGGACGGCATCCACTTTACTCTCTGTACCATTCCCTCATTGCATACAGCTAAGCAATCACACAATACGAATAACGTCCTCAGAACACCCCCATTTTGTGAATTTTCCAACATTTCAGGACAATTATCATTTCATTATTCTACATATTAACATTACAAATATTATACTTTTATCTTGTACTCTGCACACAATGCTATCTTTCTCCATTAGCAGCTCAGTATACTACATAGAATCCCATAATACAATGCTATTTATTGATATAAATGCATCGTGCAAAGCACTAATAACGGTATGATATTTATTGCAATATCCTTGACACTTTTTTCGGAACATTATAATGAAAATCCCTAGTACACAAATTCCATGAAAAGTACATACAGACGTGATGTCATCAGTTATGTCATCAATGACATTTGTGATGTCATCTTCGATGTCCTGGGTGTTAGTCTTAGCAGTCCATGGTGTTGGCGCGAGTTATTTTACATAGCTTACCATAACTTGCTATTTTCAGGGGTCTTTCGGCTGTACTTAGAACCATAACGTCCTTTAAACAAACTTTTTTTAATATCACGCAAACAATATACAAACATGGCTTGCAACAACCAACTTCTACAGATGGCTTTACACAGAATGTTGCAAAGTAAGAATTTATGCTCGTTCACAGTGAAGGTCAGCTGCTTCAATTTTTTCTCGGGCCCCGGAGAGGCTCACGAAGCAGACTATAAGGTTGTATTGTGTTTTGACCTTGACAGACAGAGATTGTGATGAAAGACTTCTCTTGAAGGAGTGTGGCTAAAACGTAAGAGAAGATAAACATGAAATTTCTGAAACAAAACCACTTTTACATATTATATCACTATGCGAAAGATCGTTGGCACACGCAGAGTCGTATTTTCGGACTGCACCACTCGTAGACAATGGAAATTGCAATTGTACTGTAAGTAACCCTTTACATTACTTTATAGCAAATATAATTACAATAGCGTAGCATTAAAGACCTTTGAAGTTGAACTTGTTCGTTGAAAGTGGCATAATGTTTTCCACTGCGTACTATCACCGCCGAATTGATCCCCTGTCGTTTAAAGGGCTCTGAAAAAGGCAGACGACACAGAGTGGGTTAATAGAAATAATTTAACCGGTCTATAGGCGGTCAAATGCTCTACTCGCTGTGCCACTTTACTGTAGCCTGTCAAGTGAAACAGCGAGTACAGCGCTCGCTTTGACATCCGTGCACAGCTTGCTAACGCAAGTTCGAATCCAGGCAAGCCCAAACTCAGCCTTTCATCCTTCCGTGGTCGATAAATGAGCACCCCACACCGTGGTTAATAATAAGCACGGCCTAGATACCTCACATTTCTTAGCGCTATATGAATGGGAACATATTATTTTTTTATTATTAACATACTCTGTTGCACTATCCTCGATAGCAAATAGTTTCACGCCCTAATAAATAAAATGATGATTTTTAATGAAGATCGGCTGGTGAGACTAATTTATGTTTTTTAAAACAGGTACGTGGCCCCGTTTTGTCTATGTCACGATTTACAGACTCCAGCGGATGGGGTCTTCAACTGCCAGGCGCAAGTCCAAATATGCAACTTCATGACCCTCACCATTTTATGGGACAATCGCCAAGGACCAATATGCCCTTACGCAGTACTAGCGGCTACAAACAACATACCAACCAATAGGGTGGTCTAATGGCTCGTTGTTGGAGCAACCTTCCGATTATCAGAGAGACCATTTACTGCTTTTTTCATAAACCAACAGCCTATCTACCCCAAAGGAACAACGCGCGACTCCAAATAAACTTTTGCTGATCGACAGCACAGACAATAGCAAATCCGTGAATATTCACTAAACATTTCATGTGAAATAAATGTACTTTACCAAGTGTACAATCCTGCTGTTTACTTTTAAACCACAGTTTCATATTCCGAATTGTGATGCACTGAGTTGTAACCTGATCTAACACTCTCTGTACCGCAAAGGAACATCGCGTGTCTCAACATGAACTTTTGCGGATCGACAACAAAGACAAATGCAAATTGCTGAATATTCTCTAAACATTTGATGTCAAATAAATGTACTTTACAACATTTACAATCTTGCTCTTTGCTTTTAAATCACAGTTTCATATTCTGAATTGTGGAGCGCTGTGTTGTGACATAATGTGTGTTGTCTTCCGGGTTCTGTGTAAAGTCGCGTAGTACTGCAGATGACTGGGCGCGTTTCATGACGCACCCTGTAACGTCACGGAGAGAGGCGGGGAATATGAATGCTTTGATAATATCAGGCTTAGTGGCGGGAGATATGATTTAGTGTCGCAAAAGCAAGTCAGCCAGGTCAATAGCGCCAGTCATAGGGTTATCACATAATGTCGATGCACACCAGCCGGATTTATCGTTTCTTTAGTGGACAAAAAGTCGGTTGACGCCCCTAGGAAATTGTACTATTAGCGGACAAAAGGAGTGCTCTTAAAACACTTTGACCCTGACAACGAACAATACAAAAAACATTCTCAGAACACCCCCATTTTGTGTAATTGCAACCATTTCTGGACACTGCGAGTGTTCTTAGAACACATTCAACTAGACAGATTACAATACGGACAGCGTCCTGAGGACACCCCCAGTTTGTGTATTTACGAACAATTAAGTACACTGCGAGTGTTCATAGCTCATTTTTACCTTCCTTGCGAACAAAAGTGACACATACTCCGTCCTCTAAACACCCCACCATTTAGTTTATTTACAAAATGTCAGAACAGCCGTGTTCTCCGCGGACAAATCGAACGCAACAAAAAGGTCTAGCACATAAAAAAACAAAGCATTGAACCTATCTCGTACTCCCCCACCCTCCCCAAACACTCTTACACACCAACACACGGCACTAAATACAATTTTTTATCCACGTTTCACTGCGCTGTACGCGGTCGACTGCGAATACAAGATGGCGGGCGCCACAGAAAATCTGACGCGCTCCACGCCCCTCGCCGTCCAATCAGCGAACACGTCGCATGTCCGCGGACATGACGCAAGCCCACGGGCCAATCGGGGTGCTGTCCGCGGAGCGAACAGGGAAGTCCGTCCGCAAAGCGAACGCAGATATCACTAATTTTTTTGCCTTACATTTTGATCATTTTTAAAAAAAACTACTGGACGGATTTACACCAAATTTACAAAAGCACGCTTTTGGGACCAGGCCGCCGCTCCTGCCGCAAATTTGGTGTAAATCCGTCCAGCGGTTCGGGCTGTAGCCGTGCGCAAAGTTTTTTCCCATTCAGTCTATGGGAAAAAAAAAAGTTTTGGGACCCCCCCTATAACTTTTCCCCCCCTGGACGAATCCTCACCAAACTTTGCAAAAAAATTCAGAGTGACCCAACTACTTTTTTTGCAAAGTTTGGTGAGGATCCGTCCAGGGAGAGCGAAGTTATAAGCCGCCCAAAAAGTGCTCTTCCTATGGAAACAGCACTTAACCATAACTACATGGCCACTACCGTGGCCATGTAATATATATATATATATATATATATATATATATATATATATATATATATATATATATCTTGATACATATATGTGCATACAAATGTGCATACAAATTACAAGTAATTGATAAGACTCGTGGTATATTATCCACTAGTTATTAAGCGGAAAGGGAGGTTGAAAGGTAAGTACAGACAGAGGGAGGGAAGGAAAAACATTGTCGTGGGAAGAATAACACCACTAGCACATATTTGTCAGCACCTTCCGTTATACAGTGAGAAAATACAAAAATACCATGATCAATGGTTGACGGAGATAAAAGGGGACAGTGTGACGCCAATCTGGCCAGAGGGTGGGTCATTCGACAAGATAGTATTAGATCTAGTATCTACACACTTGTTAGCAAGGTATAAGGGGAAACAACTGCAAAACAGAAGGGAAGTACTAGACCTATAGCAAATGTTTGAAGAAGTTACGCCTGCAGCAGCGGTAAGTAAAGAGAAAGTGAATGAAACACAGAAAACACAGGAAGAGGTAAGCGGAACGCCAAAGGGCGAGTGCACAACCACTACAGCTGAAGGCGATACAACTAAAATATATCCTCTAATGTCCAGACCAGCAGTAGGATATAGTGAGCCCCTGTACGTACCAGCATGCCCAACTCCTACACCTACAACAGGAGCAGTTGCCACAGCACCACCTCCCTATGATAAAGGAGGTTTGTATGGCCCAACAAGCGCACCCACCGTGAATTTAGCACATATCACTGGAGAATTAGACTGCCAGCTAGCGCATGCACAGATGGAGATAACGCGGCTATGAGCATTGTGCGACAGGAGCCAAATGCTACCAGGGGGAGGAGAGGTGCCACCATTATCCATAGCGGATCTAACACCAACATTGAGCACAGCAGGGGAAGTGGCGCAAGCGATCTCAGAGCCAGCACGGTCAGTATCATCACAAGGAACACGCATACCACAAGGGCAAGAGAAAGAGTGGCGGTCAGGGGAATTCCTGTTCCATCTAAATGACAAACTCGTGAGGATTATACACCCACCCACCCCAGACAGTGAGAGAGGAGAAGGATGTGAAGGGAACAATGAGCAAGAATCAGAACTAGAAGAAGTGTGGAGTGACTTAGACGAATATGAAGAGGCAGCTGCCGAGACTGGTCCCCACTGCCAAACCGCTGGTACCCAGACACACCATCGCCACCACTATGACAGGGAAGACTAAGGCAGCGAGGAGGAAATATGATGGTAAGTAAGACAAAGAAAGGTGTGGTAAGTAAGGTAGGGAAGAAACACAAGTTAGAAATGCCATTGATACATAAAGGAGCAGGTAGGCCACATTACATTCCGTGGGCTCAAATGGATAAAAACAACTTGCTAATGGTCCTCCCCCCACTGTCGGGAGGGGCTGGGAAATGGATACACGCCTTTGAGAAAAATACAGCAGGAGTGCCGCTAGCGATAGGGGTTGTGAAGAGCTTATTAGTGTCAGCAATTGGTGATCAAGCAGACGCAGTGTGGGAAAAGGCCGGATTTCCCCGAGTAACGATGAGTTGTGACCGCCACAATGGATCGGCGTTCAATAATGTTCGAGCACAGGTATGGGATGCATTGAGGTGCACGTTTCCAGATATTCCAGATTTACATTTGGTGATGCAGTGCACAATGGAGGAGAACAAGGATCCTACGCAATTCATACTACGGGTGCAGGATTTATGGAGAAGCGAAACTGACACGGCGTGGAACCAGGCCACCGCCTTGTTTTATTTTATCATCAAGAAGGGGCTCCCAAAGGAGGTGCAGAAGGCCTTGGACAAAATAGCTGGGATAGAAGCCAAGGGCTGGCCTGAAATACAGAGTATAATTGTCCACCACTGCAGGAGGATCAAAGAGAGAGAAAAGGAGATGGCACAAAAAAGGCTGGCAGACGAGGCAAAGCTGGTACAGAACAAATTAGGACAGTGGAACGGAGAAGAGCAATACGGTGGGCAACAGTGGCAAGAAAGACCAGCAAGAGGAAGAGGTGGGTACCATGGCCAGAGAGGGGGGTTTGGAGGTATGGGAAATAGGGGATTTGGCGGCCAAGGAATGAGAGGCGGACCACAAGGGTCATGTTGGAACTGTGGGAGATGGGGAAACAACTCTAGAGATTGTAGAATGTGGCCTCAGGGTATTTCCAGGGGCAACAGCCCATGGAGAACGAACAAGGTTGGGGGTGTCTACACCCAGGTAGCCCCTACGGACTACCGATCGGAAGTGGGAGACAGCAAGACTACTGCTATAACGAACCTAGGGTACAGCAAGGACAGCAACCACCACCACAACCAACGGCAAGACAAAATGCAGTGGGAAGCGCGACCAATAATTGTTATGCAACATCTGCAAATGGTGCGCCCGCACCATACCGTGGCGTGACTGTGATCGGAGATAATGTCTTCTCCGTGCCAGGGCAAGAAAGACATTCAGATTAGGACAGCCCACAGGGAACACTTGAGTGTCCAGTCCTATCAACCACCCTATGTGCAGAAGAGGAACCACTAGCGGGGGCAGAGATAGGAAATAAGCAGTTTATCTTCATGGTAGACTCTGGAGCAGAGAAATCATGCCTTATGGAAGGGCGGTTTCCGCTCTCAGGCAGGAATTTAGAGACACAGGGGTTCTCTGGGGCTATTTTAAAAGTTCCTTACACTAAAGTTCTTGATATAATGGTGGGGGGAAAAACCGTGCGTGCACCCTTACTGTACCACAAAAACGCGCCAATAAACCTGCTGGGTAGAGATTTGTTGAGCAAATTGAATATGACGATCTCTTTTACAGAACGAGGAATAATAGTGTGCTCAACCCCAGGAGTATGCCCAGTACGAGCAATGTTGATGATCAGCACAGTGATGAATGAAGTTGTGGTGCGAGGGGTACCCAGTGATATAAGCATGTTCATATATGGTATCAAGGTGTTGGAACGGGTGGTGCCAGAAATAACGAGAAAAGAATGGAGAACACCATCAGATTTCATATTCCGCCCAATTGCGCCCACAGACATTGTACCAGGCACGATAATGTCCATAGACATTGAGGTAGTTCAAGTATCCAGCAAACGTATTGTGGTCATAGGACTGGACGCGCATGGGTGCGAGTGGAGGACTGTGCTATGCATAGACCCAAACATAATGCTATGAGATATAAAAGATGAGGAATTGTTCACTGATGGTGAGGATGATGGAGAAATAATAATGGAAATAAACATACCATGTGATATTATGGTCCAATACAGAGAGGTACATAACCCATTGATGGCTAGCGTTAAAGCCCCACTGACTATATTTGAGGAAGACATGACAAAAGGCTTCTGCATGAGGTGACGCCAATAAAAATAAAACTCAAACCAGGTGCAATGCTGCCGAGAGTAAAACAATATCCCATATCGAAAGAAGCGGAGGAGGGAATTAGAGAGACCATAAATGCACTCCTGAAACAAGGCATCATAGTGCCATCAACCTCCCCATGTAATACAGCGATTTTCCCGATCAAAAAAGCAAAGGGAGGGGCGTGGAGGATGATCCAAGATCTCCGCCCACTCAATGACGTCATTCAAAAAGAGTTCCCATTAATGCCTAACCCGGCATCAATATTGTGCAGTGTGCCAAAAGAATCAACATGTTTTACTGTAATTGACTTGAAGAATGCTTTCTTCTCCATATCACTCGACCCAGGATCCCAGTACCTGACAGCGTTTTCAATAGGGAACAGGTATGAACACCGCCGACTCCCGCAAGGGTATTGTGAAAGCCCCAGCATTTTTAAGAGGGTGTTACGGGAAGACATTGGAAACATAGATGTAGAGAGCACCATCGTTCAATACGTAGACGATTTGCTCGTCTGTAGCCATACAGAAGAAAAGTGTCGAGAAGACTCGATAGCACTACTGAATGTGCCAGCTGCCAAAGGATACAAGGTAGACAAAGGGAAATTGCAATACTGCCTTGCCGAGGTTGTATACCTCGGACAGTTAATATCAAAAGATGGGAAGCGAATGCTCCCAGATAGAGCATCTGCTATACGCAACATAATACCAAAAACTGTGAAAGACATGCAAAAATTTCTTGGCATTTGTAATTATTGCCGAGCATGGATCCTTGATTACGCGGCATGTACACGCCCCCTACTACAAGCATTAAAAGAGGCACAGAAGAATAGGGCGACAATAAAATGGACGCATGAAATGATAATACAGTACTCGAAATTAAAAGACCATCGCTGACGCCCCAGTCCTCGCGAACCCAGATTATGAGACAGAATTTTTCTTGTTTTCACACTGCAATGGGAAACTGATGACAGCAGTACTGACACAGAAGACATCACTAGGTCACAAACCATTGGCTTACTACAGTGGGACACTAGATCCAGTAATGCAAGGTCATTTCATGTGCGAACAGGCCCTCGCAGCTGCGGTCTTTGCGATTGAAAAAAGCGCCACCATTGTCATGGGATGTTTGGTAACGCTATATGCGGAGCATTCCCTGTTCGCCATCCTTGAGCGATCAAAATCAACACTAACGACACAAAGCACAACAGCATATGAAGTAATAATTTCAAGCCCCAACATACACGTTGAGAGGTGCAATACAGTGAACCCAGCAACATTTATTACAGAACCATGCACGACAGAGGACATACAAGAACACGATTGTGCCACATATGAGGGGGAAGGTGACGACATCCCAAAAGCAAGTGAGAATGCCCTACATGAGGGAGACATATATTTCATAGATGGGTCAGCATCATTAAACCCAGAGACAGGGGAAAAACACGTTGGAATGGCGGTAGTGCTCATGGAAGAAGAATATGAGGCAATTGTGCAAAAGCGCCTCCCATCCCATTATTCAGCACAGGTAGCAGAATTAACTGCCTTGATTGAAGCCCTGCGCACAGCCAAAGGCTGTGCGGTGACAATATACTGAGACTCAGCCTATGCAACTACCACGGTGCACTCAGGGCTGTCACAGTGTCGTAGAAGAGGATTCAGGGGGGCAGACGGTTCTCCAGTACAGCATGCAACATTGTTGAATTAACTGATAGATGCATTAGCAGTACCATCGGTAGTGGCAGTGGTGAAATGCCAAGCCCATACCAACAACACAGACGCAATCTCATTGGGAAACGCGGCAGCCGACGCAGCCGCGAAGGAGGCCTCGTATTTCAATGTGACACCAACACTTGAGTGCATCACAAAAGCAACCACCACAGACCCACGAGAGGAAGCATACAATAATACCCCAATAGCGCAACTTATCCAGAACAGAACTGCGAGACTTGTCCTTGGCCTCAAGCCCAGGGACCGTATCTCTCCAGGACTGAAATCTCTTCACTGGCTCCCAGTGGCTGCGAGGATTAAGTTCAAAACCCTCTGCATTGTCCACAAGGCCTTCTGGGGCCTGGGGCCTAAATACCTTCAACTCTCTCTTCCTAAATATCTTCCTTCACGAGCCCTTCGCTCATCCTTCTCCAACTCCCTCATGGTCAGCCGCTTCTCGAAGCAACGAGCTGGGGGTAGATCTCTCTCCGCAGCAGGGGCCTCCCTCTGGAACAGCCTTCCTGCCTCCCTGAAACTTGAGGAGAACCATCTCCGGTTCCGGAAGCACCTCAAAACCTTCCTCTTCGCTTCTGCCTTCTCTCTCCCTCTCCCCTGCTAAACCTGCTTAACTCCCCACTGAATTCTGCACTAAACCTGCATCTGAGCCACTCTCAGCGACCTCGGTCCAGGTCCCAGCCACTCTCCACTTGCACTGCCTCCCTGGCTCCCCCTGCACTGTGGGACTGTCACTGCATCCCTACAGCCCCCTTCCCAGCACTTGCTCTGCACTTACCTCGCACTTGCCACCAGCTGGCCCTTTTATTTATTATTTATTATTTATTTATTTTTACGCTACTTACCTTGTACCGCACTTCCCCCCCACCTCCTCCCCCTGCACTTTCTCCTTTTCCCCTTACCTCTGCACTTGCGCGATCTGAATGACACCTGGCCTAGTAGGATCGTTTGTCTGTCTTCCCCTTGTTTCCCTCCCTCCCTGCCTCGTCGCGCCTTGAAACACTTGTGTATAGGCGCGTTACAAATATCATATCATATCATATCATATCAGATATTAGAGTTACAAAGACGAGCGTCCTAAGAGGAGCAAGAACTGTGGAGCAAACAGGGATGTACACAATCAGCCACAGATCTCATTTGGAGGCAAGAGACGACAGGAAAGGTTGTAATGCCCATAGAGTTACTAGAAATAGCATTCCAACAGTTGCATTTCCCCGGCCATGTAGCGAAACAACACATTTCTGCAGACATTCAGGAACACTGGTTCGTCCCCAATTTACAAGAGCACCTGTCAAAATTCATTGTAGAATGTATAACATGCCAAACATATAATTCTGGAATGACATTAAGAACACTGCGTGGTACCTTGCTCCGACCAACAGGACCATTTAGAGAGCTCCACATAGACTATGCTGATATGGGAGAGCGGTGTAACGGAGCAAGATATTTGACTGTGGTGGTGTGCCCCTTTTCAAGGTGGGTGGAAGCGGGCCCATGTCCCCACCCAGACGCGAAATGTGCGGCCAAGTTCCTTGTGCAGGAGGTGTTTTCACGATGGGGGATATGCAATGTGATTAGATCAGACAACGGTACGCACTTTGTGAATGACCTCTTTAAGGAAGTGACATCGCTCTTGGGGGTCAAGCACAAATTATGCTCAATTTATCACCCAATGGCGAATGGGGTGGTAGAAAAGATCAACGGATTATTAAAGAGTAAGTTGTCTAAGTTGTGTAACACATTAAAAAAGAATTGGGTGTAATGCTTGCCCCCAGCACTGTTCCAACTCAGGAGGCAACCGTGTAAAGACCACCATTTAAGCCCCCACGAAATTGTAACTGGGAGGAGAATAGACACGCCAGTATCCCTGATTAGAAGAGCGTCGGATGGACACCAGGCTGCCACAGCGTTGGGGGAAGAGTTCAAGGAATACATAACCCAGTTAACACACGCAGTACGCAGCACGCAGCATAGCGCGACAAATAGCATTGCCTTTTACTGAAAATGTGATAACTGATACTACTACACCGGCCACAGCTAGTTCAAGCGGGCCACTAATGCTGGGGGCACATGTGTATGTCCGCAGCTTTGTGAGAAGGTGGAATTCACCCAGGTTTCATGGCCCCTACAAGGCCATTTATAGTACACCCACCGCGGTGAAGGTGAAGGGATTGAAGTATTGGGTGCACTTATCCGATGTGAGGAGGGCACACAGTAGTACAATCCCCCAGGAGGCGCAAGACAGCGCTACTTGGACAACAAATGAGGTTGAAAGAAAATAACAAAAGAGTTAGTAAAAGAATATGCAGAGATAAAAGTGATGATATGTATTTTGTTCTGCACAGCTTACTTCCTCTTTCTTTCTTTTCTCTCTCTTCCCCCTCTCCTCTTCAATTGGCCAGCATATTGTCTATACACCTCACCTACCTCTCCCTCTCTATCTCCCACCTTCATTTTATGATGGTTGTCTCTACAGCAAAAGTACATGCGCAATAGAGTAACAGAACAAGCCTGACTGAAAATAATGATTAAACGTGAAGTTGAACAAGAATGTAAATATATGTATATATTGTGATGACTTAACGAATTTATATCGCCCCTCCAGGTGAACAATGGCCCAACGACCCACGATCGGAGAGAGCGAATTAATGTTAGATAGCGAAAGGGTCGCCATTAGGGCTAAAAGGTTCAGTGATGTTGAATGCGTTTTGAAATGTGCTGCAATTTTTATGTCAGTAATGTTGTTTTTTGCAGCTTGGTACTTTACCCTTTTATCTCTTGTTGATGACATGCAAAGGGGGGGAGCGGGGCTAACATGATAAGAGAAGGATCGCAAATGATATGGACTGGGGTGAAGACTACATGGCAGGAGTCACATGAAATGAATGTCAACAAAACAGATGGAATGCAACCCTCAGAATACATCACTGTAGGATCAACAAGTGCGTCAGTGTTACATTTCGATGCAAATATGACTAATGCTTATGGATATAACGAATATGATGGAGATTATTATTGGACAAATGATTTAATTAACACTAGTATTAATGCACAGACAACCATACACCCGACCTCACACAACATTGCTGCTACTGATGACGATACACATGCCATCATGAATAGTAATGACACAACATGGGCTGGGATGTTTCCAATACATTACAAAAGGGTGAAAAACAATGATCAGGAAGGGAGGAGGAGAAAAAGGGGGGCGAGAGGGAAAAGATACGACATATATCACGATTTGGGGCTAGATGAAATAGAAGAACCCACTACCCTGATCAATCGAATAAATGGTATTCTGACATGAGCACTGTGTCGAAGCAAGCAGCAAATGAGAGTTGCTATGTCTGCTCACTCATTCCGCACGCATCAGGGACACCTAAAATGTTGGTACCACAGGAAGTGCCCTTGTCGGAGGCCCAATGTCTGATTCATCTGGTTCTATGCAGAATAAGGAGCACATTCCAGGCGCACACTGTCACATTGGAAAAGCTGGAGAACGAGAAAACATGCACAAGCCGAGGCCAAGGAGTAGTTTGCCTCAAGGAACCATTTCTTGTCATCAAGGGGACACGATTTGCAGACAATGGGCCTCATTACGACCCTGGCGCTAATGGTTTAATGGCGCCGTAAAGAGCGTCGGCGCCATTAAACCATTAGCGCCTGATTACAAGGTCCCTTAGCGGGTTGGAGGCTTTAACGCCTGCTTTTTGCAGGTGTTAAAATCCAACCCGCTAAGGGACCTTGGAGCTAAATACGGCAACCGTAATTTACGGTGCCGTAATTAGCGCCTTCCCCATCCCCATTATGCCCTATGGGCAAAATGGGAATGGGGAAGGGCAAATTGTGAATGGGGAATTACTGCCCCCGCCAACCTTGCTAATAGCACCATGGTCCAGCGCCTGGGTCGTAATGAGGCCCAATAAATGGCACGAAGAAACAATACAATGCAAAGCAGAAGCGCTTCAAGGCCTACCAAATGACACTTTCCAATGGATAAAAGGGGCATGTAGCCGCATCTGGTCACAACACGTCGCAAAGCTGACATGGGTCACAGCACTAGAAAAACCTATCAAAATAGAAAAAGAAGTGCCACATGAACTGTGTTTCCGCAGGGAAGGAAAGGTAAACATGGGAGAAGCAAGGAGATGTAACAAGACAGTGATAATCCCCGACATGAAGAAAGGAACAGCTGCATTAATGGACATGTATTGGGTTTGAGGCAAACAAGCTTACCTGCACCTCCCCGCATCGTGGAAAGGAACTTGTGCTTTAGCGACCCTCCACACAGCCCTGATGGTAATACCGGAGAGCCACATCCAAGGGGCAGCAGAGCAATCGGCTGGCATATCGGCAGCAGAGCAATCGGCTGAACCATCGGCAGCGCCCCAACTAACGCTAACAGAAGGTCCAGCATATGAACTATTGTCAGAATATGAACTAAAGAAAAGATTGACACGAAGTAAAAGATCCTCCAATTACATCTCATCCGAATCATCAAAACTCCTTGCTGAGATCCTGCAGAAAAACAAGCTCTTTTCATCAACAGAGACATTCTTTGCCTCACTTCTCGCCCCTGGACTGCAAGCACGAGCAAACGCCAAATGATTACAGATCGTGCGCTGGGAGCTCATTCAATTGGCTCACGACACGGAAGAGGGGTTCAACGTGATAAAGATAGAACTCCGGGCACTGCGCCTAATGACAATGCAAAATCGATATGTCCTTGATCTCCTCACGGCGATGGACGGTGGTGTTTGCTGAAAAATTGGGGGGGCGTGTTGCACATTCGTGCCAACTGAAGATGCTGATAACGGGACACTCTCACATGTGATAAGTGCAGTACACAACCTAGGGGAGAGGATGAGAGTGGAAGGAGGAGCACAGGAAAGTACATGATTCGACAATTTGTTCAGCTGGATACCATCATGGGTACATGTGGCAATGAAAACACTGATCCCCATCATCGTTTTTGTGCTATTGTTCTTTTGTGTGTGCCAACTGGGACTACGGTGTTGTGAGAAAAGCATGGCAACCTCGGCTATGATGATGGTGACAATGGGCCGACCGACAACGGTAGTTACCATGATAGATGCACAAATGCAAACAGGGGAGGGCACCACACCACAGTACAGGATGACAGCAATTTACAGGCAATATGGGGATATAGTGAATAATTTGCATTACACGACAATAAAGGAACCAAGAGAGTTGCAATGGTACCAAGAAGTATGGGTAGATCTAGATGGGGATGGAGGTATTTACTTGACGTGCACCCCAGGTGAATATGCCAGAAGAGGGAACAGCCTTAGAAGCATTTGCAGAGCCTGGATGCCCATAAAAGGTACCCCCGCATGGGACGAGGCGGTGGCAGAGGTTGAGTACTACCGAAGGGAGAAAGAAAAGAATAAAAAGTAGAAGTAATCGTTACTTTAGATGTAACAAAAGGGGGGAATGTGTGGGAGCGAGGGGTCAATGGGCCCATCTCTACCATCACTTCTCAGTACAAAACTTGGACCAAGTGCCTCTAGTGGTGGGAACGCCCCTAGCCCTTATGCGATACTAACTTTTGGTTATATTCACGTAGATGGGATCACCAAGCAGGACACAGGGCATCCATTTTCTGTACCCCCTTTCGACTCCATCTTGGTAACTAGACCTCACTGCGATAGTACAAAATGCATCTCTCCCTTTTTGCCTGCTGCTGTAGCTCGTAGCACTTGGCCCCCACCCTCATCCCCACTCCAACTGGAAAACTCGGCGGCTCCATTCTCACGCTGAGGCCGGAGCTGCTTGCAACAAATAATAAATGTAACACATCCCTTTTCCTCTGAGATCCCTGTCCTGCATGTGAGCCAACATGAGCTAAGCACATAGCTCGTCCATCTCCACAAAAGTGTCCTTGCCCTCTTACCCTCACCAGTTGAAACTTATTGCCGTCCTAACCCTATGTACTTGCAAGGCTTCCCTTTCATGTGCCAGACTGCCAACCTCGCTATGAAGCCCACCCAACAGACCCTTGTGCAGTATATCATGTCCAATACTAACAAGTGCCACATACCTGAGATTCTTGTGAGACTAACCCTATAGTTTAATGACAGTATTATAGTGGTCAAGGCCCTTAAACCTGTGACCTGTGCAACCCAAATGTATTAATGGTGTAAACCCTTGAGTGATTTGTATAATGACATGAGATACTACTAACAGTCTTTTGATCAACTGTTATTTAGTGCATGCATTATTCAGAATGTATTTTCTTAGCTTAGATAGTGACCACCGTGGTTCACAGTGACCCGACCTTCACCCATCCGGAGAACAATGTCTGACGTCAATCCTCCCACCAACCCAGCAACCAACCCAGAGGAAGAGATGATGCCCACACTTAAGCCACCACCACGGCCGACTAATCCTGGTCCGACGTAGCATAATATGTCAACTTGTAGATATATTATATAAGTGTGTTGTAACTTGTATGTGGTCAGAGCGCTGTCTGAGACCTACATAAACTTTCCTTGGAACTCTCGCAGCCTGCGCTTTTGTGCCTTATTCCCTGCCCAGGGGGTGTCTGTCTTATTTATTTTACACGTGTTAGACAGGGAGAGCACTAACACACTACAACTTACTACTATGCTACTACCTTCCAGAGCACCCTCCGTATAGTCATCCAAGCACTGCACGCTTGCTAGAGTAACCCCGAAAATAAAGAAGCCTAACACTACAACCTACTACTATGCTACTACCGTCCCAAGCTCCCTCCCTATAGTCATCCAAGCACTGCACGCTTGCTAGATTAACCCCAAAATTAAAGAAGCCTAACACTACAACCTACTACTATGCTACTACCTTTCCGAGCTCCCTCCCTATAGTCATCCAAGCACTTCACGCTTGCTAGATTAACTCCAAAATTAAAGAAGCCTAACACTACAACCTACTACTATGCTACTACCTTCCCACGCTCCCTTCCTATAGTCATCCAAGCACTGCACGCTTGCTAGATTAACTCTGAAAATAAAGAAGCCTAACACTACAACCTACTACTATGCTACTACCTTTCTGAGCTCCCTCCCTATAGTCATCCAAGCACTGCATGCTTGCTAGATTAACCCCAAAATTAAAGAAGCCTAACACTACAACCCACTACTATGCTACTACCTTCCCACGCTCCCTTCCTATAGTCATCCAAGCACTGCACGCTTGCTAGATTAACCCCAAAATTAAAGAAGCCTAACACTACAACCTACTACTATGCTACTACCTTCCCACGTTCCCTTCCTATAGTCATCCAAGCACTGCACGCTTGCTAGATTAACCCCGAAAAAAAAAGCCTAACACTACACCCGACTACTATGCCACTTCCTTCCCGAGCTCTCTGCTTATGGTATTCACAGGGACAAGAGAGGGAGGTGAGGTGGGGGGGGCTGGTAGTCGGGGGGGGGCAAAATAACAGACCATACAAAATCATTGCCTCCATTAAACTGGCTTTATGGAAGGCGAGATGCCTCCTGCTTTTGCAACACAAAGAGATGCCACCAGAGGAATGTGTGCAGTTGAAGTTGTGTCATTTGTACACATATTTTTGTGTTGAGGTCAAGAAGAGAGGAACAAAAGGAGCAATCTCACAACCTAATCCTGGTTAGCATGGTATTAAACCATTTTTTACTGAAGTTTTTCTTCTAAAACAGTTTTAATTAGATTTTTTTTAATTGTTTTTTTGCATGTTTTTGAATTCTAATTGGATTTTTTCAAAATCTCGGAGGATTGGGACGGTTGTAAGGGGTGATGTGGAGACCTTTCAAAAAAACAAAAAAAAACAAAAAAAACTACAACCTGTTGTAGCACCATTTTAGTTCAGAACAAATTTACTTCTCGACACTGAATATTGAGTTTTTAATTTAACTTTTAAAGGCACATCATGGTGCTCGTTCAGGAGTGTCACCTCCATGCGTCGTGTAGTCTACCTCTCGAAGCATGCACCCGTCTCTGTTGCCCAGGCCACCTGCTGCAGCCTCTACCATGGACACGCTGCACCACAGACACCCAGAGAAGACTGACCAGAAACCACACCACAAACATAAATGACAGGAATCTGCCATAGACAGAAAGCAAGAAGATAAATCTGATCCCTGAAATTGAGCAACACACACCCTCATTGATTTATATGGTGGAAAACAAACATATATTGCCAGAGACCTTGCCAGCCATATAATCCCCAGGCTCCCTGCTACCTGGAACCTCCCCCATGCAAACGCTGCTGTGCAGACACACGGAGAAGGCAGCAAAAACACCATGCACTTCAGTGAAGGACTGTGTCATATACACAAAACAAGGACAGAAGTGTATAAGGCAAGTCCAATCACTTTGTGGTCCTGGCCATGAAAGTCTGGGCATCTTACATTTTAACACCCGATTGGCTAAAATGTAGCAAAACAAGCCCACATTGGTTTATATGGCAGAAAACAACCAGATATTACTGTTATGTACACGTCACGTCACTGCACAACGGAGGGACATGGTGCGAATAAAGGAACGGGTGTCAGAAACCCTGCCAGTCCAGTGTAAACCTCAATCCATGCCTGATGTGTCTTTTGTTCAGCCGGTGGGAGCCCGCGTTGACATCTAGTGTTCCCCCCTTGTTGCAAGCACTCCACTAACATGGATCCAAGGGCACACCCTCGATCTAACACTGGGGACGAGGATGAGATATAATCTGCAGCTGAGGTATTCCAGCAAAGAATCCAATCGGTCCTGCAGGACTTCCCAGGAGTCCTCAATGTCAGCAATGACATCCTGGTGCACAAGAGTAGCAGAGAAGAACACCTATGCCGGCTGAAAGCAGTCTTCGACAGGCTAGAGAAGGCAGAACTGACAGTCCACAAGGAGAAATGTGAATTCCTTAAAGAAGAATGACCTTCTTCTGCTACATCGATGGAGGTGAGGTGCTCCTGTCCTCACGAGGTGTCTGGAGTGCCGGTCTGATGTATTAGCCGGCGTCATAGACCCTGACTACAGAGGAGATGTAAAGGTATTGAAGCAAAAAACGGCAAAGGCAGGGGAGAGAATAGCCCAAGGGATTTTGGAGAAGGCTCTGTTCCCTAAACCCCAGGAAGTTAAACCTCTAGTGAAACCGATAGAGGAATCAAGAGTTTTGCGGAAGCAGACATAGAGCCAGACGTTACACCTGAGGCAGCTTCACTCTCTGTAGTAGAGGAAGAACCTGCAGTCATCCCTTATTTAGCCTGGTCTTCTGGCCATTTTGTTAAGTTGCACATAATTATCTGCATAGATCTCTTCCCCTTCATCCACCCACTGGACAGAGACATTTGTTTGTTAAAATAGAACCCTAGTTTTGCAGAGGATAGGTGCATTAGGCATCCTGCTCAGAAATACGAAACAGCCTGTGGTAGGAAAAGCTTGGGTGCTTCTGTGACGTGTGGGATGAGAGAGCACACCTAATATGTGCCGTTTGCCAGCACGCTGCATCTCGCTGTACCAGATAGTTCCTGAAGCTATATTTTGCTCAAACTCAGTGTCATGATGGAACTTCTCTGCATTTAAAATATTTCTTTTTGGTCTTTTCACATTACTATTAATACATAACTAAGTCTTTTCTTTAAGGAGAAACAAGAATAACATCACAAAACCGATGCCAATGCATGTCAGTATTGCTGCATCCCTAAGGGCAGACACCTTTTTTCTTCTGTTCAAAAACCAATTTCCTTGTGACAAATCAGCTCCTTCTTCTCTTGATGCTCTCCTGTAAAACCTGATAGCTGAAAATAATGTCAAAGAAAGCTGGCTTATACTCCTCATCACGTCATGCTCTGCCCCTCTTCTCCTGGGGAGCTGGTGCTCTTGTCACTGCGCACGCTGCTAATGTGAAGCCATCGTCTACATCCCTCTATTTTTACCACAGTCGGTGTCGTAAAAGTTACTGTATGGGGGCCAGTGAAACGTTCACCTTTCTATTTTCTAATTTGATTTCTCATTAACATATTGGCCCTCATTACAACTAAAATTCAGTCAAGTATTTGTGAAACTCATCAACCCAGTATGTTAGAAGAAGTAGCATCTGAAATTGTAAGTGCAGGAGAAGTAGGCGCTTGCATTCTCCTGCCAGTAACAATTTCATGAGGAGTCAAATGATGACCTCTCCCAGGCTTTTTTCACAAAGCAAAGAGAGCAAGAGGTAAGCAGCAAAGACAATTCTTACCAAAGATTAATGTTAGCTTAGCCAAGTGCTCCTTTGGTAATCTATTAATTCTCTCAGCCATTGGCATGTGGGTGGTAAACAGCATACAGCCTGTGCCGTACACCCAGAAGTGTTGTTATTTCACCAATCAAATCATTTGCAAAGTATTGGACATTATCTGAGCGTATTTCATCAGTAATTCCCCACTCCGGAGCACCTCCCTCACCAAGAATTTTCCAGCTGATCAGGCATCATTACAGGCACAGAGACCAAACCAACGTGAAAAATGACATACAAGCATGTAACTATAAGGAGCACATCTATCTTGCAGGTCAACTTAGTCAACATGCAAGTGCCGGAAGGGCCCTTCCGGTTGCTGTAACGTTCCACTCACCACTTTTAGTGTGTGAACAGATACACATTTCTGATATGTCATGCAATTGCTCACAAACTCAGAATTCAGACACATACTCACAAAGGTGGGTAAAAACCAAGCTTCACTTATCTCCGCAGCCACATGCTTTTTGATACGTGGGCAGGGTAGTGAAGTTGCTCCGGTGCCACATTCAACAACTTCCTCGTTTTCACCACTTTGCCAGTGCTCTCTTGTCGCCATATTAAAGCAGTTATATTAAAGCAGTTGGTGACAGAGAGCACCCTCTTTTCTTCCAAAGCACTTACTCTTCTTGTGGAGCTTCTCCCTGTAGTTCTATTATTTGCATCATAGGGGTTGCATTGAAACTCTCCGGCAGTGTTTCTTGTTGTGTTGTATTTCTCACCAATGTCATAGAACATATTTCTTCTTGTGTACATGATAGCAACAATTTTGTCCCTTGCGGGAAATATGCTGCTCTGTGTGCCATGTCGTTACCCTGGGAAATTAAATCCTGTCCCCCTGTGTGGGCTTTGCATTTTATTATCACCACCTTCACTGGTTGGTGTAGCACTTCCAATAATTTGCTCAGAAATTGCTGCATGTTGTACTTGTGAACCATCACTTTGACAGAATCCCCTTCTCTCCCACCTTGCTAGTCCTGAGTGTACAGTGGACGTTACATATCCAAAATCTGAGATGTTTACTGCATGTCCTTCTGATATATTCAAAGCCTGAATGAATGATACCAATTCTGCCGTCTGTGCAGAAAAAATGTTTTGGCAATCGTATTTGAGAAAAAAGTGTAGACTCCACATTTTTGTACATTACCACTGCTGCTCCCGTATGCCTTAGACCTGAATTTTGGTTAATACTTCAGCTTCCTTCAATGAAGCTCATGTCACCCCCTCTATCATTTCTTCCTTCACCATGGTGTTTCCTTCATTCCTGTCCATGCATGTTATATTATGTTATGTTATATTAATGTAACTTAATGAAGCGCACGATCACCGAAGTATCATGGCGCTATGAAAAGAGAGAAGAGGGAGAGAAGCAGTAACAGAGCTTATTGAAATAGGTGAATTTTCAACAGTTTCCTGAAAGCCAGATGATTGAAATACTGTTTCAGAGCCAGGGGACATCATTCCACAGTTCGGTGGTGGCGACTGAGAAGGCTCTGCCTCCAATCCAAGAATGGCAGAAAGGAGGGACAACAAGTAGACCCGCAGTAACTGAGCGTAACTGCGATGTAGGGAGTAGCGGGTGACCTTGGTATGAAGTTATTCGGCCCCCTGGTCATGCAGTACACGATGTACCAGGCAGAGGGACTTAAAAGCGATGCGCTGGGATACCGGCAGCCAGTGTAGGGGCCGCAACACAGTGAAATATGGGCTCCATAAGGGGAGCACGTTGCTACTCTGGCCGCCATGTTCTGAAGACGCTGCAGTCTCCGAATTAGTGCTTTAGGCTGCGCCAAATATAGCGCGTTGCAGTAGTCTAAACAGCTGAGCACTAAGACTATGGCCACAGGAGGGCGAATGTGAACTGGGATGAGGGGAAGCACCTTCTTAAGTATTTTTAAACGAAAATGACCCCCCTGGCAGACTGCAGACACTTGAGCCTCCATTGAAAGTGAAGAAGAGATAACTACACCTAGATTCTTGACCTTGGCAGATGGAACTGGAAGGAGGCCCAGAGAAGAGGGCCAAAAGGAAGACACCCAGAGTGAAGGATCAGGGGTAGAACCCACCACCAGCACCTCCGTCTTGTCTCCGTTCAACTTGAGCCAATTGTGGTTCATCCATGCCCCCACGGCAGTCAGGCACTGATTCAAGCATGACAACAACTCAGTCTGATCGTGATCCAACCGGATCAGGATCTGAGTGTTGTCTGCATACGAATAGCACCTGATGCCGAAGGAGCGGATGAGACAGACAAGAGGCCAAATATAAATATTAAAGAGGACAGGAGACAAGGCGGATCCCTGGGGGACACCACAGGAAAGAGTGAAAAGAGCAGAAAGAAAATGAGGGAGTGAAAGAATCTGGGTTCTGCCGGTCAGGAACAAAGGGAACCCCGGCAAGAACCTGGCCAGATATTCCCACATGGGCCAGGCGGGCGAGCAGAATGGGGTGGTCAATGGTGTCAAAGGCCACAGAAATGTCTAAAAGATTCAGGGCACCAACCCACCAGCATCCACCAGCCTGGCCATATCGTCCTGAACTGACGCCAACACGCTCTCCGTCCCCCAACCAGGTCTGAAACCAGCCTGGGCGGGTTGAAGAGAGAGCCCTGTGGATACCATGAAAGAGGAAAGAAGAGGAGACACCAGTGATTCCAGAAGTTTCATGAGAAACAGGAAAAGCGAGATCGGTTGATAGTTAGATGGTAGCAAAGGATCAAGCGACGGCTTCTTAAGGGGGATCACTGTTGCAGCCTTCAGCTCAGTAGGAATGCAACCCTGCTGACAAGACACATTGACGGCCGCTGTAATCTCAGACAGCAGCTCGGCAGAAATATCTTTCATCACTGCCAGGGAAATGGCGTCAGACGGTGCCCCTGACTTGAAGCGCTGGATAGCAGCAAGCACATCAGTCTCAGAAAAGAAAGGAAAGGAGGGCCAGTCAGCCAGCGTTATCAGGCTCATAGGAGCTTGAGCAAAAGAAGATGCCCTGAAATAACAGGGTATAACTAGGGGCACACACAAAGAACTACCTAGTTCAGTATTTGAATTAAACAGAGTAGGTCATGAATATTCATTCGAAACAAATACTTTTGAATTGTTCAATACTTAATGAATAACCAAGCATATGTGTCACTTCCAGGTAAGTGTCGATCTTTATGCAAGACTCTTTTAATTTCACCAAATAACATATGTATACAGAATTCCTCAACTGTGGGAATGCTTACATAAACATTTCATTCAGTTTCTCATGAAAAGTACCAAACATAAAAGTTTGTATTCATAAATAAACAAATAATTACATTTTCCAACACTTCTAAACATATATGTGTGTGTGTGGATCTCCAAATCAACAGACAGGTAATGTTGTTCTATACCTATCTATCTGGCTACTACGCGTTTCGGGCCAATCCGGCCCTTCTTCAGGTAAAGGAATATCCAGAGCAATACATTCATTGTTGATTTGTGTTATGTTTGGTACTTTTCATGAGAAACTGAATGAAATGTTTATGTAAGCATTCCCACAGTTGAGGAATTCTGTATACATATGTTATTTGGTGAAATTAAAAGAGTCTTGCATAAAGATCGACACTTACCTGGAAGTGACACATATGCTTGGTTATTCATTAAGTATTGAACAATTCAAAAGTATTTGTTTCGAATGAATGTTCATGACCTACTCTGTTTAATTAAAATACTGAACTAGGTAGTTCTTTGTGTGTGCCCCTAGTTATACCCTGTTATTTCAGGGCATCTTCTTTTGCACATTTTCTACGGTCTGGTAGCACAGACTCACTAGGGAGCACCTGGAATTTGATAAAGCTATTAGGATATTTGTTTAAATTGCCTAAATTTTTAGTCAAAATTTAAGGAGTGCACCTCTACTCCTAGCTTCATAGGAGCTTGAGGTAACACCTCCACAGGAGGGGTAGGTATGGTCAACTTGATATTGGCACATATTGTTTAAATTTTGTCGACAAAACAATTCCAGAGAATCACAGAGCTCCTGCATGGGGCTAACAGATGGGCTAAGTATAGCTGCATAGGAGAGAACTGTAACCACAGAAAAGAGCGCCTTCTGGCGGCATAATGACGATTCAATTTTATGAGCATAGAAGGTTTTATTATGCATGCCATACAGTCATGTGCATAGTGCCTTTGATGTACTGGTTCAGCTATAAACTCTGCTGCGTTCACTGTCCTGCATCTTACTACTTCTATCACAGGGTTTATCAATATTATCTTATATCCTGAAGCCCTTTGTGTATTCTATGTGGATTTTGAACTTTCCAGAATTGCAAATAATGAGTGCTCCACGTACAAAATGCAGGTACATCCCATTGTCATTGTTGCTGCCTTCTCAATTGCAAACATGGCAGCGGCAAGTGCTGTTCACAAGGAAAATGTCCCTGTATCACCCGGTAAATTGACCCGCTGTAGTATGCTAGTGGTTTGTGTCCTTGCCCTTTTTTCTGTGTCAGAACTGGTGTCATTATCTTGACATCTAAATGAGAGAGCAAGTGGAACCTTTCTGTTATGCTCACCTGGCTCCCACAGGGGCGTCGGTCGGACCTGGACTGCTGCGGCCTCCACCCACGTGATGCATAGTGCAGCGATGACTGACTGGATCTGCCCTCCTAATCTTGTCTGCTTGGCCAGTAGAAATATTCTCCTTATATTCTTGAAGGATGAGCCCTCCATCCTGCGAAGCACGCAGGGGCGCGTTGATGACCAGTTACTTCACTAGCTTGAAGATATTGGAAGAGTTGTAGACGAATCCTGACTCCAAAAGATCCTGGCGAAGAGCCATAAGTATATAGTTCATAAGAGTTCAAAATGTCTGGAATTCACTCCTGTCCAATTCCTCTTTTATCTTGCAGCTTTGACCCAATACGAAGATTGACAGCTGAAAGTGCTCCGGTAAAATCTGTGTTACCCAACACTGTCCGGTAAATAATGCCAAGGGTTAAACTTGCTGCTTTCTCCTTATTTTACAGGTGCAGCATAAGAAGATGTGGCGTGCTGATGAATTATACCTCCGGCGGTAAAATCAGGTAAACATATGGCGGCTAAAGAATTGTCTCTGTCTGTTCTCTCTGCTCACCTTGTTGTTTCTTGTCCCCCTTGGGTGCTGGGATTCGGCGATGTAAAGATAGAGACAGCGCTGGATCAAAGAGATGCTGCGTGGAACGGTGAGTTTGGCGCAACTTTGCTGCTGGCGATGCGACGCATTTAAAACAAAGTCTTTCCTCTGGTTTGAAGATTCGATGAATCCGGAATCAGGTAAGAAATCAGGTAATACTCTTGTTCTAACCTTTGCTTCTTTCCTTCTTTCTAGGTGCTCCAGGTTCGAGGCGGGCGTGGCAGAAGGCTGGATGCTGCTGCTGGCACGGTGAGCGTTACGCTGCTGGATGCAGAATAATGTGAAGCATGTGCTGCTCTTTGGGCGTTTTTTAAATAGCCTCCAAAGTAGTCCCAGGTAGATATTCCTCCCCGACCACTCCCGAGTAACAAAATAGTCCCTAAGGTAAAGTAGTCCCTTCCAGGCCTCACACGGACTTGGATCTTCTTGCAGCATGGTCTGCATCAGGTAAGTGTGCACCTATGAGCCTGGCGCCTATGGCGCCAGGACTGATGTCCCATATGAGCCTGGCGCCATAGGCGCCAGGACTGAACCCAGACAGCCCCTAGCAGGGGTTGCTGGGTTTTCTCAAGGCGACATGATGCCTGCTCCTGGGGCTGATGGACGTGGTCTGGATGCCCGGGGGTATGCATCATGACACCTTTCCTTAAAGTTGTGTGTCGCCAGTACTGGGTCCTGTGCTGGCTGACTTTTAAGTTCAGTAAAATGTTCATACATTTCATCTGTAGATCTGATATTACTCTTGTTTTTCTGAGGTTCTTTTAGTGCTAGGAGAAGTGGCCTGGTGTATGCGGCATAATCGAACAGCCATGCTCTGCAATAATTGCATAGACCCAGGAATTGTTGCTTCTCTTTCACTGTCTTTGGGTGGGGTGTTTTGTGTATTGCCTCAACTCTTTCTGGTGTTATCTTTCACCCTTCTGCTGTTATTATCTGTCCCAAGTATACCACTTCTGTTTGACACTGCTGCAGTTTTTCCTTGTCCACTTGGTATCCTTTATCAGCCAGCAATGTTAGCAGCACTCTTGAGTCATCCCTGCACTCATCCTCAGTTGTGCTGCATGCTAAAAGATCATCTACATATTGTATGACTGTACTTGATACTTGTAGATTGCTCAAATCCATCTGTATTTCTCTGTTATAAATGCTGGGACCCTCACAGTACCCCTGAGGTACACTTGTATGTTCAAATCTCATTCCGCGTAAATGCAGTGAGGTATCTGGAGTCTGGATGCAGGGCAATGGAGATGAAAGCATTCTTCAAACCCACTGCTGTAAAGTAGCGTACCTCTGCAGGGATACTGCATAAGATTGTAGCAGGGTTTGGGACCAGTGGATATTGTGCTTCAACCATCTGATTAAGGGGGTGGAGATCCTGGATTAAACGCCATGCCCCTCCCTTTGCCTTTTTATTGGGTATATAGCCGTATTGCATGGCGATGTGGATTCGTGTATGATACCCTTCTGCCATAAGGCATGCAGTGTCTCATATATGCCCTCGTCTGCTTCTAGTGAAAGGGGTATTGCTTTGCTCGTGGCAGCAGTGCTCCATCCTTCAGTTTAATGTGCAATGCTCCCGCGCCTTTTAGTATTGATATGATAAGATATGGCATTATTAGCATGCGTGTACACAAGTGTTTCAAGGCATGATGAGGCAAGGGAGGGGAAACAGAGGATGGACAAAACAACGATCTTACTAGGCCTAGTGACATTGAAATCACGCAAGTGCAGGGGAGCAGGAAGGGGAGAACTGCCAGGGAGGAGGAAGGATGGGCAAGTGCAGGTCATGGAATCAATACAACAAGTAGTGCAGCCAACAGGTGGCAAGTGCAAGTGTTTAAAGTGCAGACAGCAGGTGTCTAATAAGTACAGGAAAGGGGACGGTAGGGTTATAGATACAGACCACAAGTGCTGGGGATGCCAGGAGGCAGTGCGGGTGTGCAACTGGACAGGCATGGACCTGGGCCTGAGTTCAGAGAGTTGCCAGGTGATCAGTGCAGTATCAGACAGGAGGTCAGCAGGGGAGAGGAAGAGAGAAAGCAGAAGCAAAGAGGAAGGTCTTCAGGTGCTTCCAGTCCAGAACTAGAGAGGGTTCTGCTCAAGTTTCAGAGAACCAGGGACGCTGTTCCAGAGGGAGGCACCAGCCGAAGAAAAAGATCTGCCCCCAACTCGTCATGGGGCCCTTATGTCCATAAGTTGTCTGGGATCCTTTTTAAAACTTCCTGCATATATTTTGGTTCTTTTCTCACCAGTTGTGTCAATTGTGGTACTGCTCTTTCCATTATTTGCCCAGGACAAGGTATGCTCAACTCCAACACTACCTCTCCTTCTTTTTCCTCTGTACTAAAGGTGGGCGTCTGATACTCCTGTTAGTGTTAAAGTAGGATCCATGCATAATTCTGATCGCCACTCCAAGTGATCATCTGTGCGGCACAGTATCACCATATCCTTTCTCACAATCGCTTCCTCCAGGTATAGTACTGTGTGTGTGCCATGTGTAGCCACATTAGGGCATTAAGGTCTGAATACAAACTCATTTAATAGGCAAAAAACCTTCCCTTCATCCCTGGAATCCACCCCAGCAGTACTAAGACCCCATACAGGAACACCTCAGGGTGGGTATCCCTCTCAAGGTGCTGTGTGCATAATATGCTTGTTTCAACACTGTCACCCTGGCTGGATACATCCTAGGTATGGAGCACACCATTCCTTTCTCTGAAAATTAAATTGTGCCGTTCAATTTACTCAACAAATCCTTTCCCAATATGTTGATGGCGTGTCTTCTGAATACAACAGTGGTGCTATGATGTGTCAATGGGTCTATCTTTGGTCACAGGTACCAATGAAATGGTCCCTGAAAAGCCTTGCATGTCCAGTGTCTTGTTGGATAATGGAAATCCTCCTTCTTTTAAACAGGATCTAGTAGCTCCAGTATCTATTAAAAAGGAAAGGTCCTGCCGCCCTATTTTAACTGCTACCTCTGACTCCTCTTCGGGGTCTTCAATTACTGCGAGGACCGGACACATTCCTACTTTCCATGGGCACCCGTATTGTAAAAATATGTTGGGTGATGTTGCGAATGGGTTTCCCCCCACCACTGTAACCCCAGTGAAATGGGGTATCTCATTTTGTCCCAATAATGTCACATTCTCCTATCTGTGCGTTTGTGCTGATGCCTGTAGTATGCTCACCGTTCCCTGAGTTCCTGCTATTGTCACCCCTTGTGTTGGTACTTGTTCCTGTGTTGGCATTATCTGTGGCTGCTGAGGTTGTAATTGCATCTTTGGTATTTGTACGTGTTGGTAAGGTAACCCTTGCATATGTTGATTCTGTTGTGGTAACCCTTGCATCTGCTGTGGCAGTGTATATACCTGTATGTGTGGCTGTAGCTGCTTTAGTACTCCTTGCTGTGCTGCTTGTTGGCCGAAAGGGCACATTAGGGCATAGTGCCCTATAGTGCCACAAATTAAACACTGTGTTACACACATTGGCCGTTGGTCCCTTTGGCACCGTAGCCGCTTATGCGGATCGATCAGATTGGGTACATCCAAGATGGAGGACCGCTGTTTTACCTGTGCCGAGAGCAACGGTTCAGTCTCTGCACGTCCGCCAAAGACGCCGTTTATACGAACAGAGTTAGGGTTTCCTTCGCGTAGCTACTGTTGTTGCAGGTGCTCCGTGAGTTTGCTTCTAGGTGCTCATAGTGTTAGCATTCTTTCCTAGACCTACCCTCTTACCTTTTACCTCTAACTCTGTGCTTCTGTTCCATTCAGGTCTTTTCTGTGGGTTCTCCCTTTCACCCAATCTCCTCGACAGTTCACTCCAGACTACTGTGTTCCCTTTAATCCCGCTAGACCAGCTTTGTCCTTCCAGGCATTCCTCCTCTCCTTATACAAGCTAAGAGTGAGTTCCTTTCCTGAGATCATTGGGGAAATACTTCTCCCCAAAAGTCATCCTTACTTACCCTCTGTCTGTTTCAGGCATCCTGTTTCCTTGGGGCTCCAGTTTCCGGGATGCTGGTATCAACCCCCTGATTCTTATTAGCACCGCACTTGGAGGTGAGGGACTCCTTTCTTTATTGCACTATTATTTAGTCCTATCCCCCTTCATTCTGAAATAAATCTCTTTCAACCCCTTTGTTTCTCTGTTACTAGAGGAAGCCTTCCCTCATACAGTACCACTCCAGGCCTTGGGGAGAATCATTGGCACGGTTATCCATTCATCGGTACGGAGACTCGTCCAGGGTTTTCTTCCCCAGATGGTTTCCCTGACGGTTGTGTCCTTTCCCCTCGGGTTTTTTGCCTCCGGGTAGGGAGGGACAGGTCGGTTGGGGGAGCTTTCACTTGCGGCATTGGCTCTTCCATCTGATATCCAGCTGTCTGCCAAGGTGAGATCGTATTTGCTTCTACAAATGTATGATTACTATCATATTGAGAAGTGATCAGTAACAGTTATCCTTAACAGTTAACAGTTAGCGACGCCCATAAAGAATTGGCGAACAGCGATACAATCGAACAGCAAATGCAGCAGCTCATGGCTACTATGCAATCGATGTAATTGGAAATGCAGTCCCTCAAACAGGATAATGCCCAACTGCGACAACAAGTTGCCCGGGCATTTTCAGAATCACCCCCATCTACATTACAAACGGGCAAGTTTGACAGTGACCTACATAAACTCAAGGAGCTTCTAGACAGTTGCACCGTTCAGTTTACATTTAAATCCCGCTTTTTTCCAAGTGATAAGGATAAAGTGGGTTTTGTGATATCCCATCCATCTGGACCCGCTTTGGCATGGCCTACCCCATTAGTGACATCAAACAATGCTATTCTAGATTCCTACCCAGCCTTTACAAATAGTTTAAAGTCAATGTTTAGCAGACAAGAGATTTCTGATCTTAAACAAGGTAGTAAGGATCTTTTGACATACATTACACAATTCAAGCAGTTTTCCTCCTAGATGGGTTGGCCAGATGATGGACTTCTTACCTTGTTTAGACGAGGGCTGTCTGACGAGCTCAAAGATGAAGTTTCAAAAGTCCCTCATCCTGCTAATTTAGCAGACATGATTACCCTTACCATGCAGATAGAATATCGAATTCAAGAATGATTTCATGAAAGAAGGAAAAATAAAGGTATTCGACCGCATATCGAACATCCTCCAATACCCAGTAAACAAGTCCTAGCTGAACAACCTATGCAGATAGGATCAGTGAGAGGACCCCTGTCCGCTAATGAGAGAGAGAGAGACGAAAATCACTGGGGCTGTGCATGTATTGTGGATCCTCTTCCCACATATTGCGGGATTGTCCTATTGTTCCTCCATGTCGTACTCAGGTGGCAGGTTCGGGAAACTCCAAAACCCTACTGTAGGGGGAACAGCGGTAGGAGTTTATCAATCAGGTTGCCCACATCGAATGAGCTTGACCCTAGAGACCTCTTCCACCACTCAGACCATGGTTATCGTATCTTTGACTATCATGTTACCAGACTAAGTTCTACAAGAATGCCCGCGTTAATTAATTGCAGAGCCACAGGAAATTTCCGAGATGATAAATGGGCCACGGAACATGGGATAGCCCGTATACCCAAGACAATTGTTACTCCAATCCAGGGAGTAGACAGAAGTCCTTTGAGCTCAGGTCCCATACAAGAACAGACTGAACCAGTCACTTGCATGATTGCGGCGCACAAGGAGAGCTTAGTTTTTGAGCTCATAAAAGCCGCCCACTTTCCGGTAATTCTGGGTCTTCCTTGGTAAGGGTTCATAACCCCTTTATAAACTGGACAGCTGGGACTCTTTTTCTAGGATCTGAATATTGTGTACACCATTGCCTATCCCATGAGTCAGTAGGCATCCATATTCCAACAGAAATTCCCAACTCCCCAACAGTGCCCAACATTAACCAGATAGAAATCATTCCTGAATCCCATAGGAAATTTCAATCAGTATTCGCAACACCTGAATTTCCAACTCTACCTCCACACAGGAGAGATGACTGTCATATCAATCTACTTCCGGACCAACCTATTCATTTCGGACGGATGTATGTTCTCTCTCAATGAGAAAAGTCTGCTCTAAAGGAGTACCTCCAATCCAATCTCCGTAATGGACTCATTACAGAATCAGTTTCCCCAGCGGGCGCTTCTCTCTTTTTCATTCCTAAGAAAGACTCTGATGAACTCAGACCATGCATTGATTATCGGGGCCTTAATAGGATCACCATAGCAGACAAGTATGTCCAGTTTATAAAGGGGTTATGAACCACTCGATTTTGTCCAGAAAGATTGTTCCCCAATGCAAGCTTTATCGCCGTTGTTACTGATTTTCTACAAGAGCTAAAATCCGCTACCACCCTAAACAAACTACTTTGCGAAAGAATCGCTTCTACCCATCATTTTACCCAGGAAAACGAATATTTTTTTCATGGCGTCAGGTCTTTGTTCCAACATCTTTGTTACAACAAGAAGTATTACGCATATGCCACAACTCCCGAGCAGCAGGCCATCGAGGTTTTCAATCTACTTTGGAGCTAATTCAACGTCATTTCTGGTGGCCAAATATCAGATTGGACGTTCAAGATTAGGTTGCAGCATGTGCCGTGTGTTCACAATCCAAGATTCCACGAGTACCACCCTTGAGATTGTTAACAAGGATGCCTATTCCGGAAATACCTTGGCAAATTATCTCTACAGATTGTATAGTTGATCTTCCCCCTTCTGGTAAAAAAAACACCATAATGGTCACTACAGACTATTTCACTAAATTGGCTCATTTTACACCTTTACTCAAACTGCCTGGAGCTGCACAAATGGCCAAGATCTTTCTCTATGAAATATTTTCCCGACACGGCCTCCCAGATACTATAGTATCGGACAGGGGTTCTCAATACACTTCACTCTTCTGGCAAAAGGTTTGTCATACTTTAGGGATTAAACAAGCCCTCAGTTCAGGATACCACCCCCAGACTAACGGGCAAACTGAACGCTTGAATCAAACCCTGGAGGGTTACTTGTAATGCTTTGTGTCGGCTGCTCAAGACAATTGGGTGGAATTACTACCATTTGCGGAGTTTGCGTATAATAATGCCAAACGCTCCGCCCTGCAAACCAGTCCCTTTCATTGTTCATATGGATATCACCCTTGGTTTGTTCCTTCAGTCACTACTTCTCCTTCAAACTGTCCGGGGGTGGATACCCTTATCTCTGACATACAAGAAGGTCATAGGTTCGCCAGACTGTCACTGCAAGCAGCTCAGGACCGGGTGAAGAGGTATGCAGATCGTCATCGCCGGGGCAGTGGGGGATTCTGTTTGGTTGGCATCCCGGTTCCTACCCCGTCATTTGGTTCCATCTAAACTTTCTCCTAGATTTTTCAGACCTTTCAAAGTGGTATCCCTGGTGGGCTCAGGAGCCGTTAAACTCGCACTACCCTCTTCATGGTCACGTATACATCCTGTGTTCCATCCATCACAGATCAAATTGGCAGCACAAGATCGTTTTCATCGGTTGCGTAAGGCTCTGCCACCCCCTGTCTCGACTGACATAGGTCCTGAATTTGAGGTAGTCAGCATCTGTGATTCACGTTATCGCAGGGGTCGATTTCAATTCCTTGTGGATTGGAAAGGGTATTCTCCTGCTGAAAGGACCTGGGAACCTTCTTCTGGGGTTCACACGCCCCAGATTGGTGCAACGTTTTTTCCGACTACATCCGGGGAAGCTGGGGTCACCCCCCAGGAGAAGGGGGCATTCTGTTACACACATTGGCCGTTGGTCCCTTTGGCACTGTAGCCGGTTAATGCGGATCGATCAGATTGGGTACATCCAAGATGGAGGACCACTGTTCTACCTGGGCGGAGACAACGGTTCAGTGTCTGCACATCCGTCAGAGACACCGAGGATCGCTCACGTGATTCCTCATACGAACAGAGTTCGGGTTTCCTTCGCGTCGCTACTGTTGTTGCAGGCGCTCCATGAGTTTGCTTCTAGGTGCTCATAGTGTTAGCATTCTTTCCTAGACATACCCTCTTACCTTTTACCTCTAACTCTGTGCTTCTGTTCCATGCAGGTCTTTTCTGCGGGTTCTCCCTTTCACCCAATCTCCTCAACAGTTCACTCCAGACTACTGCGTTCCCTTTAATCCCGCTAGACCAGCTTCATCCCTCTAGGCATTCCTCCTCTCCTTATACTAGCTAAGAATGAGTTCCTTTCCTGCGATCATTGGGGAAATACTTCTCCCCAAAAGTCATCCTTACTTACCCTCTGTCCGTTTCAGGGATTCTGTTTCCTTGGGGCTCCAGTTTCCAGGACGCTGCTATCAACCCCCTGATTCTTATTAGCACCGCGCTTGGAGGTGAGGGACTCCTTTCTTTATTGCACTATTATTTAGCCCTATCCCCCTTCACTCTGAAAGCAATCTCTTTCAACCACTTTGTTTCTCTGTCACTAGAGGAAGCCTTCCCGCATCCAGTACCATTCCAGGCCTTGGGGAGAATCATCGGCGCGGTTATCCATTCATCGGTACGCAGACTCGTCCAGGGCTTTCTTCCCCAGAGGGTTTCCCTGACGGTTGTGTACTTTCCCCTCGGGTTTTCTGCCTCTGGGTAGGGAGGGACAGGTCACTTGCGGCATTGGCTCTTCCATCTGATATCGAGCTGTCTGCCAAGGTGAGATCGTATTTGCTTCTACAAATGCATGATTACTATCATATTTAGAAGTGAACAGTAACAGCTATCCTTAACAGTTAACACACTGTCCTCCAAATCGGAGCCCCATACCCCCGTAGCCGTATCCCCTTCCCCTAGGGTAATATCCTCTGCCTGGTGGGTACTGTCCCATAAATCCAGGCTGCTGTTGCATTTGTTGTGTTCCCCATTGAGGGTTGTATAATGTCTGAATGTATGCCTCTTGCTCTGGAGCTGCTCCTACTGGAAGTGGCCCTTATTGGGCGGGCGCAACACTAACTGGTCCTGTGTGCACTGCCCCTTCCATGCTGATTTCACCTAACCTTTTTTATACTCATTCATTCTCTGCTTTTGTTGCGTTATCCATTCTTTCTTTATCCTTCTCCTGCTTTCATTTGCAATAGTGTACAATTGTAGCCTGTATCTCAGGCCATCCTTTTGCATCTATCCCCACTATCTTTTCTGAAGAATTCTGCACATCCGTAGGGAGGCCCCTTACTAGGATGTGGTAAAATAAAGGTATTTTATCATCCCGTGATTATTTATTCTCCTGAGTCCACATCTCTTGTATTTGTCATATGTATTCTGCAGGGTCCTCACCTGGCTTCATTTTGAGAACCGATATTGAACCGATATCTGATGTGCCTGGATGCAGCTCCTTCAGAGCCTTCCATACGTGAGTTCAATAGTTGTTAAATGGTGCTCTGTTGTATATATTACTGCTCAATGTTACCCCGGCATACCCTACCTGCTGCCAAGTTTTCTCACTTCAATCCCCTATTAAGACTGCCAGCAAACATTTGATGTCCCCTATAACTAGTGGGATCCCTGCTGTCTCTTTTTCAAATACATATATCCACTTATTAGTCCCTGCCATAGGTGAAGGTAAACTGTAAACCAAGTTGTCTCTATCCATCATCTGACAGGGTACACACTGTACTTCGCCCATTGCCTTCTGTAGAAGGGGCAGCTGTGTACATGCTCCACCTTTAGCCCTTCGTTGTGGTACTTTTGCTAGCGCTACCCTTGCTTTCCTGCTTCGTAAGCGATTTGCCCAATTCCCTACCTGTTCCTCTGCTTCTTCATCCCTCTCTCTCCTCCGCCTTCCTCTACCCTTGTTCGTGAAATCACATGGGTCGCATTCATTCTCTCTCATGTTATTGTCACTTTCCATCTCCCAGTCAGATTCCGTAATTTCTCCTTCTGTTGTATCTTGCTCCTCCTCCTCCTCTGACTCTTTGCTATCGAATTTAAATTGTATACAACTTGACGTCCATCCCTCCTGATCGTCATCTTCTCCATGTCCCTTTCCTTTTCTCTCAATCTCCTTCTCCACTACCCTTTCCGCCTGCCTGAACATAGAGTGTAATTGTTGCTCTGTGCTTTCTTTAATATCTGCTAGGTACTTCCGAGCGCCTTTCTCTTTTTTTATCTTTAGAATGGGATTTGGGCTCTGCCCTTCCCTTCCTTGTCTTCTCCCTTTTTATATATCCTGCAGGGGAGGGGGGGGCAGTATCTTTTCCCTCTTCCCCTTCTCCCTCTTTTTCTCCTCTTTTTTTCTTTTTATAAAGCTTCCACAAATCCAAAATGTCGTGTCTCTTTTTGAGCTTTGAACCTTTATATGTTGCCGATACATACTGTCTATGATATACTTCTGGAATGTTCCTTCCCTGGGCTATTCCTGATAACATTGCCCAAATGTGTCGTTAACCCACTGACAATGGTATTTTAATATCTTGTAGCGATACTGGGGTAATGGTCGACACATCTGATCGAGAGGTGTGTCCATTAAATAGGGCATTTTTACACCTTTCTTTTAATTTTAATTTTAATTAATTTTTAGTATGTTTCAAATCTTTTTAGAGTACTCTTGTTTGTTTTTAGTCTTAGCCCTATTTACTTTTATTCCAAAATACCCTACCTCTTCCTTACTCACATACACTCACAGTCACCCACTCACTCTTATACTTACCACTTTTTTCCCTGTTCACCCTATCTCATGCACACTGGCCCTCTCCACAGGCCCGCCTGTTAATTAAAGTTAGTGAACAGATGGCCTTCTCCACTGGCCCACCACCTTAACAATCGTACCTAAGTTAATTAGTGTGTCGAGCGCGTGATTGCTTCACCCTCTGTTCGATCTCGCTCCTATACGTATTACGCTTCGCCTTCAATATTTACCTATTAGTTGGGCTCCGGTCCTTTCGCCCCTACCATAGCCACCCAAAACACTAAACAAAAAATAAATGCACTTACAAACGAACAACTGCTGTCAATATGATGAACATTGCGTTTTCTACACAATCTTCAATATTTCTCAACCCGTATACAAAAAATGACACAACTATACCAATCACCTGCACTACGCACAACTCTCGTCCAATGAGGTTCGCCACCTTACTACGCAACCCTCTGTTCTAACCCAGATGTGTCACCGCCCACTTACTCCCTATCAGGTAAGCAGACCTAATATCTTTGACTAGTTGGTCCGATCGCCCTCCAACCTTTGAGGGTGCAGTCTATACACCATAAAAACAATCCCTCGCCTGCGCGTTCATGGATAGGTACACTCACGTATCCTTTTTGGAGATTCTCGAGTCTTCTCGACCCCGATTCTTCCTTTAAAGGCCAGCACTACTTTCTGAGTGTAGGGAGCGCCGAGACCAGCAGACCTTTGAGAAATCTACGTCTGCACGGCCTCCTCGTTATAGCCCTGTACGACTGGTCTGCGAACTCCACCCACACTCCTCCGGGAGTGCGTCTGGAATACCTGGTCTGGAAAACTGTATCTCGCTGGGGCCTCCAAAAATGTAGCTTGGGTCGCTTCGGAGACTCACCAAATAATTACAAAAGTAATCCAAAAAGGAGCGTACACCATGCAAGAAGTAACACCATTTATTCTGGGCCAAGGCGCAGCCAGGAAAGCAAAATGTACACAGACGGCGGAACAGTACTGCATGAAAGGCACTGTCAGAGTCAGTGCCCTAAGGGCGATTCTTTTATAGTAATACAATCTAATTAGCATCTAAACATTTTGCAACACTAGGTTAGTCCTCCTAGTGCAACGTATGGGTGGGGCTATGTCTTTCCCCTTTAGAAGCACATACATTACACATCAATGATTGGTTCCTGCAAAATTCACCCCACTACCCACTACCACCACAGTGACATCACAGTGGAACTTACAATTCCCACATCATCAATTGTAAACATTGAGTCACGAGCGGACCAGCGGAACTTTAATAATCTGTCGCCAGTCACTTCCATCTGGTTCCCATGACACTAGAAAAGCCTTGAACCATTGAAAAATAACCATCATAATGTTGCATCTTGAGAACTCTCCGGATCTCTTCCCAAGCTTGAATGTACTAAGGGGACACTTTGAAACTGCCAGTAGGCCAGTTCTTCACTTAATAATTTGCCAAAATCATAAAGTGTTGTGCTTCTACTGCCCTTCCCTTGCGCCGTGAGCTATGCTTCCTACCTTGAATGTATCGGAGGCTGTTATTTTCTCAGCGTATTATCCTGAGAACGTGTAACTTTCCACGTGCCTTTTTAGCCCAGAAGGCATACTCTGAGGCCTGTCTGCAGTGCCTCTGCCTTAGTATTAAACAAAGCATAATTACCTGTAACTCATGTTAAACACCTACATTTTTATTAGTGCATTTTTTAAATGTTTTGTGGATATTTGATGCATACTAATTCTGGGCGTTCTCCAGCCTAGAGCATAAATGGAGCCGTGCAGCCATCAATGAAAAGCACTCTCCATGCCTTCTTGCTCTCGCAGTTGATAAATGTGTGCCTTTCTATTGCGCTGAACTTGCATTTTTACCACAGTGCAAACTAACATGATTAAGACGCAGGAACAGCAGAAGGGCTATCACGATAGAAAAGCTGTAGTAAGATCATTTTCTATTGAACAAAAAGTCCTAATTCTCCTCTCCTCTTCCGAAAACAGAATGCTCTCTTGGGGGCATGTTCCCTATGAGATATTAGATCAGACAGGGCTTTACGATTATCGAGTCTCGCAACCAGACATGAAAATCAAGACTCACATTTATCATGTGAATGCTCTTAAAAAATCGAAAGAAAATCCCATTGAAGACACTACCAGGGTACTAACCTGTTTGTATGTGATGAAACCAGCTAATATTATGGAGCTCTCTCAAAGCCCCTGGTCCTCGCTGATTGTGTTAGTCACTAAGCCAGATCAATCGTGGAGATTCTGCACTGATTTCAGGAAGGTAAACGTGGTCTCCCAATTTGATAGTTACCCCGTGCCCAGAATTGATGATCTTATTGATCGATTGGGGTCCGCCATTAACCTCTCCACGATCGATCTGATAAAGGGGTACTGGCAAGTCCCTGTTAATCCAGCAGACAAACAAAAAACAGCTTTTTTTACTTCCATGGGGCTTTTCCAATTCAAAGTATTGCCCTTTGGCTTGCAAAAGTTAATGGATCAGAACCTCCGGCCTTATACCTCTTTCTGTGGAGCATACATTAAGTCTTGGAAGGAACATGTTTACCACCTGTATTTGGTTACCAGGGCCCTAAGAAAAGCGGGGCTTACGCAAACCCAAAGAAATGCCCTTCAGCTAGATCAGCGGTAAAGTATCTTGGGGTTTTTGTAGGAAACAGCCTGGTACAGCCCCAGATGGAAACATTCAGAGTAGTGAAAGAAACCCCCACTCCAAAAACAAAGAAAGATCTAAGAGCCTTTTGGGGTTTAGTAGGTAATTAAAGACGTTTTATCCCTAATATCTCATCTATAACGTCTTCTCTTACGAATAAACTCAAAAATGCTGAGCCCCAGAAAGTTAAATGGCGACCTGAAGATCAATTGTGTTCTGACAAACTCAACACTTCGAATGTTGGCCTAGGTGCAGTACTTTCACAAGATCATGACGGTTGTGAAGGCATCATAAAGCAAGACACAGATAAAATATTCAAAGTTCAAACAAAAATATTTTTATTAACTTAAATGTCAGGATGGAGTAAGGCTTAGCTTGCCTTATGCTAAGGTGCGATTTCCCTACCTAAAGAAACGAATGATAGCCCGAGCCAGTAAGTTCAACTTAAAAGTCTGTCCGTGTCCAAAACCTATACTTGCCCTCACAACTAAAGCTAAACAATGTACAGGGTTGTCAACCATTAATCAAGTAGTTCTCCAAAATAAAGTTCTGAGCTTCTTCAAACTCTTGGTATACTTCCCAGCTCCCCTTCCCCAAGTTCAAGGCAGGTCCACAAAGTCTCAGGGTTCCATTCCCCAAGAAGATAACACAGTTCCAAAAAGAGCCTCAAGGTTTCCGTCCCCAAAGCGACAAAGTTCACAAGGTCTTGGGTTTCCCTTCCCCAAGACATCAGCCTGTCCAGCTTGCCAACTCACGCTTAGTTGCCGTCTCTTAACACTCAAAACCAATTCCAGGTCAACTTTGACTCTCTTTCGGATTCCTTGAAAGTTTACACAGATGTCTCTCTTCTGCTTTCACTTTAGCAACATCTTTCATATGTGAAAATGTGTTATCTGTATGGTTCCTTGGCTTTCACAAACAGGGTATTCTCAGTCTAGGCGCAGTCCACCCTACAGGTCACGCAACTGACAACCCCAGGCGTTCTTGCCCACACAGGTTTCTCTGGCACTGCCCCTGTGTTTGGGTTCACCTACACTTTGCTTTCTCCTTGCCAGTCTCTTGGCTTTGCCACAATGTGCTTTTCATACACTTCGCTCGCTGGTGCTCCCTTTCCTTCACCACATTACCTTCACTCTCTTCAGTAATACTCATCATTTTCATTTCATTTTCATACGACATTCATTTGTCAATTTTGTCATTATTCTAAAACACATAAAATCACAGTTGAGTTAAAAGAATGAGGGTTAAAAAAGGGTACAGACATAGTACATCAATTGACACCGCATGTTGAACATCTACATATCATCATATTGTGCAGAGGGCATATGAAAATACAAAACAGCATTCTGAAACCAATTAAAACAATACTTCACAGAAACGACACAGGCTAAAAGACACTGGGCCTCATTACGAGTTGGCCGGTAAAAAAGCTAATTACTGGCATGCCGGTGCTACCATGTCGGTGTAGCACTGCTGCCGGAATGTACGGTAGATTCTGAGTCAGCGTGCACGCGCACACCGGCATGCTGGTAACGGCAGTACCGGCATGCCCGGAAACGTCCCCAAACATCTGATAGCAGCTTCCTTGATGCCACAGTCACCGACTCAGGCACTGATGAGGCCGTAAACACTGGTACCGGCAATACCAGCACCGGAGACAGCATCACTGCGCCGGAACGGGACATCCACTGGTGGCCATCTTAACAATCAGAATCCATTGCAATCCTCGACCGACAGGACTGGAACTGAACTGTAAAGTGCCCAGCTACACTGAGGACCATGTCAGGGACACGAGGAACCGTCAGACGCCGTAAACCCTGCTTCAGTGAGGCAGAGCTTAACATGCTTGCGGACACTCTGCTGGAGCATGCGGGTGTAGTGTTTGGTGGGGCTATGCGCCACCCAGCACAGACCCAGAAGAAGGCAATATGGATAGAAGTGGCCTCAAACGTTTCTGCGGTTTGTACAACACCCAGGACTGTGAAAGACTGCTACAAAAGGTGGGACGACTTGCGTCTCCACGTCCAGAACCTCCTTGCCGCCGAGCGCAGCCAGGGGCAGGCTACAGAAGGCAGTGCACCTTCCCCAATCAAATTCCACCCATGGAAAGAAACATGTTGCACAGTCATAAACATGGAAAGCATCGAGGGGGCCAGAGATGCGGAGGCTGTAGCATCATCGTCTGGAGATGCCGGTGAGTGACCATGACTTACATCCCAAACCACACAAATGTCCCCTCAATGTCAATGGTGTTTTCCAAATGACAAGTCAGTGCCACCAGATACCTGCTGCCTTGCCACACACCGACAGCCCCATACCACGAAAACATGTCCCTGCCAGGAAGACAGGCAACAAACCCTACAGACACATCCCACATGTCCCCTGTAATGCACACACAACAACCATCAGCATGCGCACACATACATCACTGTCCACAATCTGTCCTCAGCGCCATCAAATCCATCCAGGGCAAGACGCATGCATCATTGCCACCATTCGCCCACATTTCACCCCCACCATGTCCCTTCCCACAGACTCAACATCAATGCATTAAAGTACACAAGTCGACCACTTCCCCATCACATTGAAACTGCACATGTCCCCAAGCCATGGCCGCATGGCCACAACACCCATGCTAGAACACACCAGCACCCCAGCCAACAGACACCGCGCCATCCATGTCCACACTGCAAGATGTTTCCACACTGCCCTCCCCACACTCATGTGTGCACCATGCCTTGTCCTACACCGTGAGCATGACAATGCACATGAACATGAATGTACCAGCTTTGATGCATGTCACATGGGTTCACACGCATCAAGAATGGTCTGCTGTACTGTCCCCCACAGGCACCTCATCAGGAAGCAAGGGCGAGCTAGACACAATACCCTCCTCCACTGCAGCACGTGGCCGAAGAACCAAATCTACCACCAGCAGCCAGGAGCCATGCACCAGCGGCACTAGACCAAAGCGTAGCTCAACATCAACTGCTCATCCCGCTTCCAACACCATACGCCTGCCAGCCAGCCAGCAGCAGCACAGCAAGTCTAAAACACCTGCAGACAAGCATCTGGCAAACCGACTGCAGCAGTGTCCAAGATAGCATGTCAGCAGAATACACCCGTTCACAAGTCAGCACATCACCATGCCGATCCAGTGTCACCATTCATGAGTCTGCCCGAAGACCCACAATCCCCTGTCCTGATCACGACCGGAGAGACACTATCCCCTGCTCGGAGCATGGCTGAACATCTAGCTAGCTATCTCCGCCACCCAGGGAGTCCAATGAATGACGCAGAGGCACGCAGCACCGTCAAGGCCACTGGGTCAGGCACACAGGGCAATGTGCCCCAAGATGAAGAGCCGCCTCAGCCGAACGGAGGAGCGACAGGAGGCTATGCATGCCCTGGTCACCCGCTACCTCACCGAGGCAGAGCTGATGCGACAGACGATGCAAGACAACACCTGCAACACTGCGCGCATGCCTGGCAGGGCAACTGAGGCCGTATATCAACTGGCAAGATGTGTGCGTGAGGGCAATGAGGTGATGTCCACAATGGCAGAGTCATTAAACATGGTTGTGACTGCAATAGCTGAGCAACGGCACATCATTACACCACCGGCCCAATCCGCCAGTGCAACGTCAAGCAGCTCCACCCAAGGAACCCTCTTGCCCCGCTCGCAGAGACTGTCTCGGTTGCAGGGGCCTCAACCCCATGCACCAAAAAGGGGCCGCAAATAGTCTACAGTCAACAGTGCATGTGTGGAAGTTGTCGTTGGGGAAGGGATGTGGGTGTCATGGTGGCAGTGGCAGTGGACGTGGGGGTGGGGGAGTTTGGATATGGGTTACTGGGGGAGGGTGTGTTGGGGCATTGTGTGTGGGGACGTGGGGGGGTAGTTTGGCCAATTATCAGGGGGATAGATGTGTATGTTTCGACAGTTATATTCTGTACATAGTTCACAAACCTTCAATACACCTGGTGTACCAACAATTCAATTGTCTGGACATTCATTCTTGAGTGTGTCACAATTTAATCCTGCACAGTGTCCAGCCCCCAGTGTGACCCACCCCCATTTCCATGTCTCCCACATTTCATCAGTAATAATTTGCAATCAATGCTTGACGTTTGGCATGCCTGCCAGTGCATAGTATGCTGTTTCAGAGGCATTCTCCTCATCTACAGTCCGTGATAAATATATGTGGGCCCTTCCATGTTTCAGGGAGGCATCTAGCACCTGGTTGAGCACAAGGGAGATACATAGGGCCTCTTTTCGGTAACTTACTGAATCCGCCATGGTGAAATGGGGAATTACCACCCCATTCCAAGGTTGGCGGGGCGGTAATTCCCCATTTACCATTGGCCCTTCCTCATTCCCATTTTTGCCCCATAGGGCTCAATGGCAATGGGGAAGGTGGTACAGACCAGCCGTTAAGGTCGGGAGCCGCAAAGGGACCTCGTAGTAAGGCGTTAAGGGGTTAACGTCACTGCAACCTTTTACGGTGCCGTTAACCCCTTAACGCCTGGGTCGTATAAGGCCCAATATGTTAACACGGTGACATATTAATTTCCAAGTCCTCCGACTTTCAGTATTCTTGTTATTGTGCCCCACGCTTGCTGCAATAAACACTCCATTTAGGTCTTTGCTGCGCCTAAGGAGCAAAAGAGCATCATGTGTTCGATGTATGCCATGTGCGCTACATATTGGGCCTCATTACATGGTAGGCGGTAAGGGAATACCGTTACCGGTAACGAAATACCGGTAACTGTATTTTCCCAAGCCGATCACGATCCGGACCCACCGCTATTAGTGGACCCGTAAAGTACGGCGCCACCAATAGCGGCGTGGCCGCTTGCGCGCGACCCCCACACCGTAAATAGCACCATGGCGCTAATAGCACGCAATCACAACCCATGCATACACGGCAATACCGGCATCCCAAAGACCCAAAAAGCATTTACCGGCATGGCGCTAATAACAGCATCGAAAACCACACGTTAAGAGACCTGAGCAGTGTTCCCATCTGCCCCAGGTGGACACAACCAGCACAGGTGGAGTCAATGGAGACAGCCAGCACTAAAGAGCACACCACACCCCTTCCCACACCCCTTCCCACAGCAAGATGGTCCCAACACCAGCAGCATGACATAGGCCTGCGTACATGACTGCAGTGCAGCACCAACAACAACAGGCAGCACCGAAGAGACGTAGGAGTAGGAGTAGGAGGAGGAGGCCGAGACCTGCACAGCAAGCACCACCGGGGCACCCAGAAACACCACAAGGGCAGCCAACAAACCCCCGGAATCAAGGCGAAGATGACCATGGTATGTGTAAGGCACAACTAAATGTGCATCTGATAGAATGTGCCCATGGCACCATGCAACCGCCAGATGAGCATGATGTGGATGTGGATGAGTATTGTCGAAATGCCCAGCCCGGACATGCAAGAGGCGATGGCATGGCGGGACAGGATCCTCGTCAGCATCGGAATCAGGAATAGCATCAGGACAAAGGTGGAATATCATGCATGGAGAGACGTGCATTGTTGCCCTTGTGGCCGTCTGGAGGCCCACAAAGGGCCCTCTCCCAAAGAAAATCACACATACACAATGATGGAGACCATGCCTGTTTTTCAACTGCAGAAGAGTGTATTTAGAACATAACGTGAACAGAAAGTGCATAACCCCAACTGTGCAAACACCCTCACCCCCCTCCCCCCACAACACCCCCGAATACACCCTCCCCCCCTCCCCCCACAACACTCCCACGTGAGTCTCAAGGCGTGAACATGTCCTTCCCCAAATGTGGCCGATATTCCTTGATGGCCCTATTTGTCCGCTCCTTCTTCAGGTGTTTGCGATGTTGTGCGCCTGAGGTTGCGCATAGAGCGGCGTAGGGGGCTTGTTTGCCGTGAACTCCCAGAGGAGGCTGGGCCTGTTTCCTCCTGGGTAGGGAGTGGACATCTGCGCTCAATAGCCTCTGCAATGCGGTTCATGGCCTGCCTGAGTTGCCCCATCTCATTGCAGATGCGGTTGGTGCATGCCTCCATGCCCTCCCTCGTCTGCCGTGCGAATGCACCAATGTCCTCCCTCAGGTGCCCTGTCTCAGCCACATGTTGACCTACCAGACCAGCCTTTCGGTCTGCCTCTGGAAGATGGCTGATAGGTCAAGTTCCACGGTGTCTGCCGGTGGAATGGCTGATGCGCCTGGATCAATAGCACTGGCATCAGGTGTGGATTACAGGGGGCTCCATGACACATCTTGTGTGTGGGTGGGCGATCCGCCTTGGCTAAACGGACCTGGTGAAAACATTGGGGATGTGAGTAAGTGGCGTGTCGGGATGGGGCTCTGACTCAGATCCTCAATCACCGGTGCTTCCTCTGCATCGGAAAGTGGGGCAGTGGCTGCTGCCTCACCCGTAGAGCTGGTGGCAGCAGAGTGCACTCCCTCCATGCTGCCTTCAATTGATGGGAGACACACTCCCGTGGTTACCACAACAGCGGCAGGCATGGCCTCTGGCTGCGTGGCACTGCTGCTCCTGCTGCCTTTGTCCCGGTCACTACTCTTGGGTCCCATAGAGGATGTTGCGTGGTCCCCGGTGGCATCCCTCCTGGCTTTTTTCATGGGTGTGGGAGTGGGTGCTGACGTGCGTGGCTCCTCATTTTCCGTGTGTGATCCTGCAGGGGTGATAAAAAGGGTAAATCATCATCTATGGGTCTACCTGCATTATGGCAGATGTATACGTCATGCAGTTTGATGCATTTTGGGGTCATCATTGTGGAGCCATGGAATGGGGATGTTGGCTGGCTCATGCATGATTGGCCCTGTGTTGGTGGGTATGTGATGATGCATGCATGTCTGTTTGTGGCTGGATCCACGGCATTCATATGGACACATGATTGTGGGACCCCTCACCCTTCACTGCGCATTTTTGGGTGCATACACTCACCTCCATCCGATGAAACGGCCACGCCATGCTCCATATCGCCGACCCCCTCTATCGACTCGACTCCAATTGTGGAGGCACATATCTCATCCCACTCCTTCATCTTCAAGGGGGACTCTGCTCCACCTCCTGTGGCCATTGCCATGTTGCGGTTCACAGATAAAATATTGCGCACACGCACCCGGAGGTCGTCCCACCTCTTGCGGCATTCCCTGACACTCCGGGTGGTGGTGCCCACCGCACTGACTTTTAGCGCGACTTCGGCCCAGATGGCCTTCTTCTTAAGGAGGGCCTCCCGCCGCATATCTTTCACAAATACTACTTCTGGATTTGCAGCAAGTGTGGTGGTCATCATCATAAGTTCCTCATTAGAAAACTTTTCTTTGCGCTGGCGATCAGCAGTTTTTTTAAGCGCCTTCGGCATCCTCGAGCTATCTGGTATGGTTCCTGGTCAGAGTTGCCTGGATATATGTCCTGGATGCAGAGGATGACAATGGATTGTGTTTTTAAAGATGGCCGCTGTGCTCTTTCCCGTTCCTGTGCGATGACGTAATTTCCGGTTCCGCCTTTTAACGGTGACCGGTAATATCGGTGTCCGCTATTTACAGGTAGCGGGAGGGCGGAGGCGCTATCGGCGGTTTTGCGGGCGCCGGTAAGGGCCTTTTTGGGGTATTTAGCGGCAGGGCGGAACGGTCATTTACGGCATGGCGCTATGCTCGTGTCCGCGTACTCGTGATGGGACGCTATTAGCGGCCTCTTGCGAGGGCGGACACGCTAATGGCGCCATGCCGTAAAATTCCGATTTTTACCGCCTACCGTGTAATGAGGCCCATTGTCTTCAGGAACTTACACCTTGCCACTTGATAACACTGGCAAAAGAACAAAAAGTAGCCAAAAGATGCCTTACCGAGACCACACACCAAACATGAACCATTTCCGGCAGTAGTACAGTATGCTAGGTTCAGTGGAGAAAACCTAAATTCCAGGTACGGAGTGCGAGCAAGAGGGGCATTGACCAGGTGCAGGTATGTTTGGAACACCAGGGCTGGCTTGCTGGCTACATATGTGACTCCCATGGCCAACCCACTACACGCATTAACCAGTTCAACCTCAGCTGTCTCCCGTGAGGTTCTTTTCGCTTTTTCCACATCGCCCAAGGTGCTAGTCTGGGGGTTATGCCCCAGATTTCCCAAATTCATATCCGACAAGGTTATAAACCAGGATAAGGATCTACCACCCTCAGTTTCCAACATGGTATTTAAGTCTCACACAATATTTTAAATTCGGGAGTTAACCATAATCTAATACAATATAGGGCCGGTCTAAGGGTGGCACCGCTCTGGGTTTCCCTGAGGCCTAATTCCAGACAAACAGGGTTACCCGGACACGATGTTGAAGCCCAAGCATCCTTTCCAAGAAGCAACCAGGCCCAATGTATCACTAGTGGAGTGGCCCCAAATCTACGCCAGACACAGGGCAGCTGATGTGGCCCGTGCGACATACATTGTGAAGGCCGGGCAGATAGCGCCCTGCCCATGAGTGGTGAAAACTCTCCGTATATTTCCAGTGTTCTGCTGGATTTGAGCATCTGTGATGTCCAACTACCCTGGTCATAGAATCTTACCCCAAGGTAGTCGTAACATCGCACCTGTTCCAGGTGAGATCCATTGATGTTCAGTTCGAGTTTCATACATTTTTTTAATTTGGGGTGAAAGACTAATGGTTTCGTTTTCCCAATATTAACCTCGAAGTGGCACTCCAGGCATTTCAGCACGAAGGCTTCCAGGGTGATTGCAAGCCCCTTTGCAAGAACTGCACCATCTGTGAAAAGGAGCAAAGGAACAGCTTCATGGCCTAATTCAATCTCACAGAGCGTATTACCTCATCAATGTATATCAAAAACAAGAGGGGGGCAAGGACACATCCTTGCCTCACCCCGCTAGTCACCTCAAAGGGATCAGTTAGTTTGCCCCATGCCCCGCCCCCCAATGTACTGAAATTTTATTGTTGGAATAGAGCTGCAGAATAATGCGTAGCAGGTTGGCTTGTACCCCCCTCTTAACCAAAACTGACCACAGCATCTCCCGTGACACACAGCCAAAAGCGGTCCTGAGATCGATGAACACAGAAAACACTTTCATGTTTTTCAGGGCTGCGTATTTTTGCGTGACTGGATGTAAATGAAATGCCTGGTGCGTGGTGCTTGTGTTCGGCTGAACCCCAGCCTGGATGTGATCTACCACATTTTGCTGGACCAGTCACGCCTGGAGATGCTCGTAGATAGCTCTTGTGAAAACGTTCCCCACACTATCCAATACGGAGATTGGCCTAAAGTTCCCTGGGTCCTCTCGCCCTCCTTTTTTATAGATTGGAATTGTGGTGGCATTTTACCAGGAGTGGGCAACGTGTTCAATCTGAGGATTGTCTTAAAGAGGTGCCAAAGCACAGGCACCCAGAAGGATCGCTCATCCTTAATAAGATCTATCGGTATTAGATCTGGTCTGGGAGCTTTTCCCCACTTCTGGGAGCAAATAGCCCTATTAATCTCCTGTAATTGGAAGGGAATTGACGCTGTGGCACCCCCTCTATTCCAGAGTATATGATAGGACCCCCCCATTCCATAGAGGTGTTTTCTCCAGGTACTTGGGCTGATGTTATTCCCACTAGCTATCTTCCAAAATGAACGGGTATTCCCGGATTGGGAGGCCTCATGCAATTTGTCCCATTCTCGCTGGACATGATGGTCCTTTTTGGTCTTTATCAGGGATTTATACCTTGCCCTAAAACACCTCAATCCCGTTCTAGCGAAACCCTGGTGGCAATTTAGGATATCGAGCTTGGCCATTTTACAGTCCTCGTCAAACCAGATGCTATGTTAAATATGGCACATTTCATTATACTCTTGCTGGACTTGGTGACAAAATGTTGTATGGACAAAACCAAATTTGTCATATATAAGGTAGGTATCTACATTACCGGGATCCATTGATAAGAGCCGTTCCAAGTTAGGTGGGATCGACTCATAGATACTTGGTCTTAATGAGGTTAAGCTCCAACCATTTGATTCTCTGTTTGGTTTGCCCCTGGATTTGGACAGAATAGCTAGAGTTACTGTGATAATTGTTCTCGTATTTACCCAAATTAACCAATATTGGGCACAATGGCTCATGGTCACTTCCTTGTTTTTCCAGGATCTCGAAAACCTTTGCATTTTCCCCCAATTTCATGGATAGTAGGATATGATCTATGTGCGAGGTACTACTATTTCCTTAAAATGTAGGTTTTGCCGGCTGGTCCTCTCCAAAGTGCCCATTACAAGCCCGTAGACCAATGCTGAGGAGAGTGGCAGCAGAACTGGGGGCCTGCGAATGAGGCCTACCCAGCATCGATGAGTCTAAAGCTGGGTCATCCCATACCTCAGCGTACTCATCCCTTGCATCCACGAGCTCTAAAAGGGGCTCAATTGCAGATTCAAATCACCAACCAATATGGTTTTGTCTTCCAGACCCTCATATGATTCTCTTATTTCTGAAAGATTCCTCGCCAAGTCAACTGCATGATACGTATATTAGTTTATTACCCGATTATACACATTAAACATAGAAATTGGTTGAATGCCCGGTAGACCGAGCACCAGGTACTGTACATCGGGAGAACTAGGCTCAATGTTGGAGATTTGCCAGTCGAGGGCTGTGCTAATCCATGTTACTAACCCACCAAAGGGCCTACGCTTTGGCCGGCATCTGGAATGCCTCATACCCCAGAAATGTGATCAAACCTAATTCCCAAGTTTCCTGGAAGCATACCACATCATACCCCCGGATGAAGCTACACCAGTCAGGATCTATCAGATGCTTCCTGAGGCCAGCCATGTTCCAGGAGATGAATCGATGCTTCCCGAGGCCAGCTATGTCCCAGGAGACGAAGCGATGCTTCCTGAGGCCAGCTATATTCCAGGAGACGACTTCCCGAGGCCAGCTATGTTCCAGGAGACGAATCGATGCTTCCCGAGGCCAGCCATGTTCCAGGAGACGAATCGATGCTTCCCGAGGCCAGCCATGTTCCAGGAGGGGGAATCGATGCTTCCCGAGGCCAGCCATGTTCCAGGAGACGAATCGATGCTTCCCGAGGCCAGCCATGTTCCAGGAGATGAATCGATGCTTCCCGAGGCCAGCCATGTTCCAGGAGATGAATTGATACTTCCCGAGGCCAGCCATGTTGCAGGAGATGAATCGATGCTTCCTGAGGCCAGCCATGTTCCAGGAGATGAATCTATGTTTCCCGAGGCCAGCCATGTTCCAGGGAGATGAATCGAGGCTTGCCGAGGCCAGCCATGTTCCAGAAGATGAATCGATGCTTCCCGAAGCCAGCCATGTTCCAGGAGATGAATCAATGCTTCCGGGGTCCAGCCATGTTCCAGGAGACGAATCGATGCTTCCCGAGGCCAGCTATGTCCCAGGAGACGAAGCGATGCTTCCTGAGGCCAGCTATATTCCAGGAGACGACTTCCCGAGGCCAGCTATGTTCCAGGAGACGAATCGATGCTTCCCGAGGCCAGCCATGTTCCAGGAGACGAATCGATGCTTCCCGAGGCCAGCCATGTTCCAGGAGGCGGAATCGATGCTTCCCGAGGCCAGCCATGTTCCAGGAGACGAATCGATGCTTCCCGAGGCCAGCCATGTTCCAGGAGATGAATCGATGCTTCCCGAGGCCAGCCATGTTCCAGGAGATGAATCGATACTTCCCGAGGCCAGCCATGTTGCAGGAGATGAATCGATGCTTCCTGAGGCCAGCCATGTTCCAGGAGATGAATCTATGTTTCCCGAGGCCAGCCATGTTCCAGGGAGATGAATCGAGGCTTGCCGAGGCCAGCCATGTTCCAGAAGATGAATCGATGCTTCCGGAAGCCAGCCATGTTCCAGGAGATGAATCAATGCTTCCGGGGTCCAGCCATGTTCCAGGAGACGAATCGATGCTTCCCGAGGCCAGCTATGTCCCAGGAGACGAATCAATGCTTCCTGAGGCCAGCTATGTTCCAGGAGACGACTTCCCGAGGCCAGCTATGTTCCAGGAGACGAGTCGATGCTTCCCGAGGCCAGCCATGTTCCAGGAGATGAATCGATGCTTCCTGAGGCCAGCCATGTTCCAGGAGATGAATCGATGCTTCCCGAGGCCAGCCATGTTCCAGGAGATGAATCGATGCTTCCCGAGGCAAGCCATGTTCCAGGAGATGAATCGATGCTTCCCGAGGCCAGCCATGTTCCAGGAGATGAATCGATGCTTCCCGAGGCCAGCCATGTTCCAGGAGATGAATCGATGCTTCCCGAGGCCAGCCATGTTCCAGGAGACGAATCAATGCTTCCTGGGGCCAGCCATGTTCCAGGAGACGAATCAATGCTTCCCGAGGCCAGCTATGTCCCAGGAGACGAATCGATGCTTCCTGAGGCCAGCTATGTTCCAGGAGACAACTTCCCGAGGCCAGCTATGTTCCAGGAGACGAATCGATGCTTCCCGAGGCCAGCCATGTCCCAGGAGATGAATCGATGCTTCCCGAGGCCAGCCATGTTCCAGGAGATGAATCGATGCTTCCCGAGGTCAGCCATGTTCCAGGAGACGCATCAATGCTTCCCGAGGCCAGCCATGTTCCAGGAGATGAATCGATGCTTTCCAGGAGACGAATCGATGCTTCCCGAGGCCAGCCATGTTCCAGGAGACGAATCAATGCTTCCCGAGGCCAGCCATGTTCCAGGAGGCGGAATCAATGCTTCCTGAGGCCAGCCATGTTCCAGGAGACGAATCGATGCTTCCCGAGGCCAGCCATGTTCCAGGAGACGAATCGATGCTTCCCGAGGCCAGCTATGTTCCAGGAGACGAATCAATGCTTCCCGAGGCCAGCCATGTTCCAGGAGGCGGAATCGATGCTTCCTGAGGCCAGCCATGTTCCAGGAGACGAATCGATGCTTCCCGAGGCCAGCCATGTTCCAGGAGACGAATCGATGCTTCCCGAGGCCAGCCATGTTCCAGGAGACGCATCGATGCTTCCCGAGGCCAGCCATGTTCCAGGAGATGAATCGATGCTTCCCGAGGCCAGCCATGTTCCAGGAGATGAATCGATGCTTCCCGAGGCCAGCCATGTTCCAAGAGATGAATCAGTGCTTCCCGAGGCCAGCTATGTCCCAGGAGACGAATCGATGCTTCCTGAGGCCAGCTATGTTCCAGGAGACGACTTCCCGAGGCCAGCTATGTTCCAGGAGACGAATCGATGCTTCCCGAGGCCAGCCATGTCCCAGGAGATGAATCGATGCTTCCCGACACCAGCCATGTTCCAGGAGATGAATCGATGCTTCCCGAGGCCAGCTATGTCCCAGGAGACGAATCGATGCTTCCTGAGGCCAGCTATATTCCAGGAGACGACTTCCCGAGGCCAGCTATGTTCCAGGAGACAAATCGATGCTTCCCGAGGCCAGCCATGTTCCAGGAGACGAATCGATGCTTCCCGAGGCCAGCCATGTTCCAGGAGGCGGAATCGATGCTTCCCGAGGCCAGCCATGTTCCAGGAGACGAATCGATGCTTCCCGAGGCCAGCCATGTTCCAGGAGATGAATCGATGCTTCCCGAGGCCAGCCATGTTCCAGGAGATGAATCGATGCTTCCCGAGGCCAGCTATGTTCCAGGAGACGAATCGATGCTTCCCGAGGCCAGCCATGTCCCAGGAGATGAATCGATGCTTCCCGAGACCAGCCATGTTCCAGGAGATGAATCGATACTTCCCGAGGCCAGCTATGTCCCAGGAGACGAAGCGATGCTTCCTGAGGCCAGCTATATTCCAGGAGACGACTTCCCGAGGCCAGCCATGTTCCAGGAGACGAATCAATGCTTCCTGGGGCCAGCCATGTTCCAGGAGACGAATCGATGCTTCCTGAGGCCAGCCATGTTCCAGGAGATGAATCGATGCTTCCCGAGGCCAGCCATGTTCCAGGAGACGAATCAATGCTTCCTGGGGCCAGCCATGTTCCAGGAGACGAATCAATGCTTCCCGAGGCCAGCTATGTCCCAGGAGACGAATCGATGCTTCCCGAGGCCAGCCATGTCCCAGGAGATGAATCGATGCTTCCCGAGGCCAGCCATGTTCCAGGAGATGAATCGATGCTTCCCGAGGTCAGCCATGTTCCAGGAGACGCATCAATGCTTCCCGAGGCCAGCCATGTTCCAGGAGATGAATCGATGCTTTCCAGGAGACGAATCGATGCTTCCCGAGGCCAGCCATGTTCCAGGAGACGAATCAATGCTTCCCGAGGCCAGCCATGTTCCAGGAGGCGGAATCGATGCTTCCTGAGGCCAGCCATGTTCCAGGAGACGAATCGATGCTTCCCGAGGCCAGCCATGTTCCAGGAGACGAATCGATGCTTCCCGAGGCCAGCTATGTTCCAGGAGACGAATCGATGCTTCCCGAGGCCAGCCATGTTCCAGGAGACGAATCGATGCTTACCGAGGCCAGCCATGTTCCAGGAGACGAATCGATGCTTCCCGAGGCCAGCCATGTTCCAGGAGATGAATCGATGCTTCCCGAGGCCAGCCATGTTCCAGGAGATGAATCGATGCTTCCCGAGGCCAGCCATGTTCCAGGAGATGAATCGATGCTTCCCGAGGCCAGCCATGTTCCAGGAGATGAATCGATGCTTCCCGAGGCCAGCCATGTTCCAGGAGATGAATCGATGCTTCCTGAGGCCAGCTATGTTCCAGGAGATGACTTCCCGAGGCCAGCTATGTTCCCGAGGCCAGCTATGTTCCAGGAGACGAATCGATGCTTCCCGAGGCCAGCCATGTTCCAGGAGATGATCGAACCACTTTCTCCTTTGGCTGTTGCCTAAATTCGGGAGCAGGTGTTTGTCAATCTGCTGCATCCAATCTGGTATTTGACTGACTACTCGCAACCTCTTCCCCATTAAGACCCCTTGCTGCATGTCCATTCCCACGAAATACATGGATGGCATGTTGGGCATTCGTTGAGTACATTGTGGGCACTTGTTGAGTACAGATTGTTGACCTCGAGGGAGGATTTGTCCGGAGTTCTATGGACAGTAGGTGTTCCATTAGCCAGTGATTTAAAAAATAAAACAAACCTGTCCTCCGCATGGTCGGGTATGCTCTGTCTCGCGCACTTTATTACACCCCTTCTTATAATGGTCGTGCACCCTCGTGCATGCCTAAAGCAGTGGATACACGTATTTACCAGCGAGTCCTGTGTTTCATAAGACCCTTTGCGATGTAGTGTGACAGATGGGGTGGTCTGCCGTGCTCTCTGGATATGTGTGGGAATGAGCACTGTGATCGTGGGGCAGCCCACCCGCCATCCTGTTCCCCAGGGGAATAGTATTGGGAGCAGTGATCCGTGCATATTCAAGGCGTGTCCCTTTATCTCATGAGATTCGTCCTTTGCCTTGCATTATCTAGTACACGGACTTCACACATGCCTGCATTCCATGCATGGGCTTCTCCGAGCTTGCGTTCAGTTCCGTTCACATTCGTTCCCTTAAAGCTCGCCTTGCTCGTATGGTTCCATACAACCCCTCACTTTGGGTTCGCTTTTGCTTGCACATCTCATCTCGTTCATCTGGCAATTACATTTTATCTGTAGAAGCCCCAGGAGTGCCCCGATACGAGTGTTCCCTTTGCTTCCCAGCTAGGCTTGTGCTTTATAAATCCCATACCTACATGCGTACATACATAAGGCCGCTGTGTGCAGCGCTCCATTGCTTCCCAGCTAGGCTTGTGCTTTATAAATCCCATAACTACATGCGTACATACAGAAGGCCGCTGTGTGCAGCGCTCCATTGCTTCCTATCTAGGCTTGTGCTTTATAAATCCCATACCTACATGCGTGCATACATAAGGCCGCTGTGTGCAGCGCTCCATTGCTTCCTATCTAGGCTTGTGCTTTATAAATCCCATACCTACATGCGTGCATACATAAGGCAGCTGTGTGCAGTGCTCCGTTGCTTCCCATCTACGTGTGTGCTTTATAAATCCCATTACTACATGCGTACATACAGAAGGCCGCTGTGTGCAGCGCTCCATTGCTTCCTATCTAGGCTTGTGCTTTATAAATTCCATACCTACATGCGTGCATACATAAGGCAGCTGTGTGCAGTGCTCCGTTGCTTCCCAGCTAGGCTTGTGCTTTATAAATCCCATAACTACATGCGTACATACAGAAGGCCGCTGTGTGCAGCGCTCCATTGCTTCCTATCTAGGCTTGTGCTTTATAAATCCCATACCTACATGTGTACATACATAAGGCTGCTGCATGCAGCACTCTGTTGTTTCCCATCTAGGCTTGTGCTTTATAAATTCCATACCTACATATGTACATACATAAGGCCGCTGTGTGAAGCGCGCTGTTGCTTCCCAGCTAGGCTGTGCTTTATAAATCCCATACCTACATATGTACATACATAAGGCAGTTGTGTGCAGCGCTCCATTACTTCCTATCTAGGCTTGTGCTTTATAAATCCCATACCTACATGCCTACATACATAAGGCCGCTGTGTACATGCTGGAATCTTCCCTTGCATGTTCCTGTTTCCAGCCCACAATCCAATCCACAAGCGTCGAGTAGGGGCTTGCAAAGTTTCCCTTGGGCTGGGCCAGCTGCGTCACAGGTGAGGATTCCATCTTCACCTGCGCGAGCTCCAATGGTGTTAGAGCTCTCACCAGCGGGCAGGGGCGTTGCTAGGGGGGGGCTAAGGGGGCTATAGCCCCCGATCTTTTGGTTGTAGCCCCGGATAGAATCTCAGGAGCTACAGCCAAAAGTCTAGCTAGCCCCCAGTCCCAACAGTTCCAACATGAGCTTAGCCCCAGGTCTTTTCCAGACCTAGCAACTCCCCTGACAGCGGGCTCTATCCTGTGCTAGTTGATGGGTTGAGCGCTGGATGCTGTGATCTGTATGGCATCTAAAGGCCGCAGGTTCGAATCCCGGCAAGGCCAACTCAGCCTTTCATCCTTCTGAGGTCGATAAATGAATTGGGCGGTATTGTATGTATGTATTTCCTCTGTAAATATATAGCACTGTAATAAAACAACATCATTATCATTTAGAGGCTATTGCCTTAGATCAGAGACCGCTAACCACACTTACCACACAATAGAGCCCTCTGGTACAGGCAATAACGCTCCCATATGGCAACAGTTCATGCAAATACATTGTTATGGCACAATGGAGTTCACAGATCAGCGAACACTTTTTCAGAAGCTCTTCCTAACAATATCCTATCTGTGTTTTAACGGTTTTGAAAATGAGATTTTATTGAATGAAATGAAAAGTCGACATTTTCCCTATAAATGTAGAAGCGGTTAACTACTGTCGAGCTAAACCCGTCACGTTTGAAAAGTGGTGTGATTAGGTGTGTGCTTATAAATCCCATAACTACACACATACCTACATACGAATAGACATAAGGCAGCTGTGTACAGTGCTCTGTTGCCCTACATACATACACACATAACTACATGCGTACATACATACACACATACCTACATACGAATAGACATAAGGCAGCTGTGTACAGTGCTCTGTTGCCCTACATGCGTACATACATACACACATACCTACATACGAATAGACATAAGGCAGCTGTGTACAGTGCTCTGTTGCCCTACATGCGTACATACATACACACATACCTACATACGAATAGACATAAGGCAGCTGTGTACAGTGCTCTGTTGCCCTACATGCGTACATACATACACACATACCTACATACGAATAGACATAAGGCAGCTGTTTACAGTGCTCTGTTGCCATACATACACACATACCTACATACGAATAGACATAAGGCAGCTGTGTACAGTGCTCTGTTGCCATACATACACACATACCTACATACGAATAGACATAAGGCAGCTGTGTACAGTGCTCTGTTGCCATACATACACACATACCTACATACGAATAGACATAAGGCAGCTGTGTACAGTGCTCTGTTGCCATACATACACACATACCTACATACGAATAGACATAAGGCAGCTGTGTACAGTGCTCTGTTGCCCTACATGCGTACATACATACACACATACCTACATACGAATAGACATAAGGCAGCTGTGTACAGTGCTCTGTTGCCCTACATGCGTACATACATACACACATACCTACATACGAATAGACATAAGGCAGCTGTGTACAGTGCTCTGTTGCCATACATACACACATACCTACATACGAATAGACATAAGGCAGCTGTGTACAGTGCTCTGTTGCCATACATACACACATACCTACATACGAATAGACATACGGCAGCTGTGTACAGTGCTCTGTTGCCATACATACACACATACCTACATACGAATAGACATAAGGCAGCTGTGTACAGTGCTCTGTTGCCATACATACACACATACCTACATACGAATAGACATAAGGCAGCTGTGTACAGTGCTCTGTTGCCATACATACACACATACCTACATACGAATAGACATAAGGCAGCTGTGTACAGTGCTCTGTTGCCCTACATGCGTACATACATACACACATACCTACATACGAATAGACATAAGGCAGCTGTGTACAGTGCTCTGTTGCCCTACATGCGTACATACATACACACATACCTACATACGAATAGACATAAGGCAGCTGTGTACAGTGCTCTGTTGCCATACATACACACATACCTACATACGAATAGACATAAGGCAGCTGTGTACAGTGCTCTGTTGTCAT